>NC_140941.1:100638530-102071030 GCF_014529385.1 Adiantum capillus-veneris
TTAAGAACTATGGTCTTAATAACTTGGAGTCTTTTTAGACTTGCATACGGCTTAACCATTGTTGAGCTATTAGCAAGCTTGATAGGAACCGGTGCCAACTAAGCACTGTTAAACCCACTCCACTACTCTTTGCAACAAACAATATTCTAAAACCATGGGTGTAGTTATTTGAGTGGATTTTTTTGAAAACTAAGAGTAGTAGCTGAAGCTTTAATCTCTATCTATCTCTACCCTCTCAATACGTATTTTTAGGTGTAAAGAGAGGATTGGATCTATGCATGTATCAGTATGCAGATTAGATACAACTTTAGGTCCTGCTACCTATCAACTTGTAATGTAGATGTCAATTGAGAGACCATGGGGTGGGAAGGTGTCATCAGATTCTTCTTTTGGTTGGTTCACGTCCCATATGGGCTCCCATCCAGAGTGGACATCACCTCTAGTGTACCCGAAACTAGAGGCAATAAGTCCAAAAAAAGGCTCATCTGTAGCTAGTTTTTTGTGAGCATGAATGTAGGTTTCTCTTTGAAATTTGCAGGCATCACGCTCCTACACCTACGAAGGTGCCAGTCCATCCACCCAAGTTCCCCTCCACCAGTGGTAGATTTAGACCTCCAACGGGCACTCTCTTTATGAGAGGAGTGCCTCCGTTTGATGAAGGGATTGTTTCGCCATTAAACTCAAAAGCAGCTTGCAGTCTACGGCCATTCTCAACAGTACATACCATGGGGGAGTCGGACACTCAATTAGTCGTTAACTCGCCGTATCGTCAAGGTAGAAAAATTGGTTTATTTGGAGTTAAGAAGACGGTTCTTATCATGGAATCGATCAATAATATTGCGAAAGCTCATGGCATAAAGGTGTATCTATATCTAGTGGGGTAGGAAAATGTACACGTAAAAGTAATGACCTCTACATGGCATGGAAACAAGGGAATCAAAAGTTATTAATGTTGGAATCGTTATTTAAGAAGCTATAGATGCTTTTATTGAAAGTGGTATACGCGTTATGAGAGATATTAATAACAGGCCAGGCTCTTCGGGGAGGGACTCCCTCCATCCAGAGCCTCGCGCCAATAGCACCTCCTTCTACGGTCTTGTCTTATCGACCTACTCCCCTTCCATCGTAGGGTCCCACTCCCCTTCCATTGTAGGGCCCCATGCCACTCCATTCCACTCTTGCTTCACCCAAGAATTATCGACGCACTTCTTATGGCAGCATGTGTCGACGTGTATCTCAGGGAAGTGAGCTCGACAGAGGCAGACTGGTGTGGGATCCTATGGCTTTTCTTGTTTTGGTGGTGGTTGGGGGGCTGGGGGCTGGGGTGGAGGGGGGGGGGGGGGGGGGGGGGGGGGGGGGGGGGGAGTCCCCTATTTCAGAGCGTTCTGCCCCATACGCAAAGGATTGTTGGAATTAGGGTTGTAAGAAAACTTACACAGCTTGGAGAAGACGAAGGAAGCTCAAGGCACATGATACACCCAACACACAAGACAATGCCTCATTATAGCCCAGGGTATTCACAACACCCCTAACCTCTAAACATAACACCTTTAAATTCGCTAATTTGCACTAACAAAACCACCTTTGCACACAAAACAACAATCTCCTACTCTGCAAAAACACCACTCAGCACGAATGCACCTCGACAACTCAACTCATCCTTCCCAACTCACACAACATCCCGATTCTGCCCTCTTTGCAACACACTATACGCTACGGGCACACACCTCTGCAAGCATTGACATGCATGCAAAGAACAAGAGAAAAGGAAGGGGATGGGGAGAAGCGACACAAGAAGTGGGGCAAAGGCTTAGTAGTATTGAGCAAGGAGATAGTACAATCAATTTTGCAGCTCCAATGGAAAATTTCCACACACAAGCTTGTAGACCTTCAAAAAATCCTCCTGGAAAAAAAGCCCTTTGAAAACCACGTACATCTGCTTTTATAGGGAATGACTAAGGCCAAAACAGTAAAAAAGAAGAGCTTCCTAGCTCATGCAATTCAATTGAAGCTTGTTTTAGTATTTTCCATCATTTTCCCACATTCGGCACCCCACTTTAGTATCCTCTTGCATGGTGGAAACCTTGCTTTGTCTGACTGCTTGGAACCGCCCTCTAGGCCTTATCCACCTTCAATTGCATTCTAGGCCACCCATCTACCCTTTGAATTTTCCCTTTGGCCCCTCTTCTCACTTGGATCATGCCTTTGACCCACTCTCTTTCTGCCAGTTGTCGCAGGACTGCCCCTAGCACATGGCGGCTTCCATGGTTGGCCCTCTCTCTCTCTCTCTCTCTCTCTCTCTCTCTCTCTCTCTCTCTCTCTCTCTCTCTCTCTCTCTCTCTCTCTCTCTCTCTCTCTCTCTCTCTCTCTCTCTCTCTCTCTCTCTCTCTCTCTCTCTCTCTCTCTCTCTCTCCATCTCCATCTCCATTGCCGCAGGACACATCCCCTCCTCCCAAGCACTAGCGATATCGCTAGTGGGGGGGTGACTTTATTCTTCAAAAAGGGGGGGTCCAACCGGCACCTGGGAACACTCTCCTAACGAGCACCTACCACATCATCATTGTGCACCACGACAACGTTGTTGGCCACCACTGCTAACTACTTCAACTGACCAAAATGGTGCCTATCACTGCCTTGCGCACAATCAAGCACCACCAATGCAGCGCCCCACAAGGCCCACCATCGCCATAGGGTGAGGGAGCTCCCCTCTCTCCCCGTTTGACTACCATTGAGGCTTGCGGCCCAGCCTTTAGAGGCTTCCACTCTCTTTTTATGATGTGCATGTGGGATAATCCCGTGCCACTTGGCATGCTGTGAGTCACCCCCCCTTAGGGTGGGTTGGAAAATCTTCACCAAGCATAGAAAACACTTTTTTTTAATGCCACTACCTTCCCCTACCATTTCTTACTTGAGGCTCCAATTGCCCTACTATAAAGACGAGCCACAACTCCACTTTTTTGACCCTGAACCCCTTTAGCCTTGCTGCATTTTGACTTTTCCAAGCCCACCTAACAAGGCCGCCAAAACACAAGAAAATCATCTACAAGCACTCCTCAAACAACAGTCCCAAACTTTAACATGTGGTACCTTGATGACCGAGCATCTGATCGATGAACCATGACTTCTTGCTAACTCCACATAGCATGCTCTATCTGTTGGAACCCTGTCAAAGCCCAAAAAATGCCAAACGGCACAACTCCCCTTACGGTCAAGTGGACACCAACCCGACCCCCCTACAAAACTTTGATTGCTAATAACTTGACACTCGAAACTCGGATTGCTGATTTGAAAAGACCAACAAGCTTCGTAAATAAAGCTTTACACTCCCATAGCTCCAAATTGTCTTGGACTACCTTCCATGTCCGGCTTAGATCTACAATGCACTACACCTTCAAACTCAAGTATCTTGGGCTCCGTAACTCTATTTGATGAGCGTCTGACCTACTCCTTTATCACTTCAAGCTCTACATTTCTAGGCCCAAATATTTCACCTTGAACCTCCTTCCTTTGCTACCAAAATTAGCCCGTTTGGAGCCTTTCTTGGTCTATAAACCACATCAGCCATACATATCCGCTGCTACATGTCTGCCTAGGAACCTTTGAAGCTGCTCTAGCCCTTTGCCATGCATTTGCAAGCTTGTACATGTTACCCATGCCATCTTCTATGATCGACCAACTTTGGCTGCACCATCATTGCCCACCCCCTAGTTGAACATTTATGTTCAACCATAAGAGATTGTTATTCCACTACAAAGTGCACATACAGAGCACACTATGAGAAAACCAAAGAAAACTCAACTGTGTATACATTGTTTTATTCCTAGCATATTAGAACGCTGCTTAGGTTGGTTGCCAAACCCCGTCCATTAGAACCTAATGCAGTGTTGATACCAACTCCCTCTCGAAATAGGGCTCGAGACGCACACCATTCACCATGTTCTTGAGAAAGCGACCATCCATCCTCATCAATGAGTAGGTACCATTGGGAAAAGCTCGATGGATCTTGCAAGGACCTGTCCACTTCTTCTTGAATTTCTTTTGAAAGGTGAAGTCGAGATAGCTCTCATACTTCATCACTAGATCATCCTTGTCAATCAGCTTTTCTGGAAAATGTTGGTTGAACTTTGCCACTCTTTTCTCCCGTTGCTTCACATAGAAATCCATTGCTGCCTCACGATCCATCTTCAAAGTTGTAAGACTTGCAATCTTATCATACAAAACATCTTGATGAGCTTTATCAACCCGCCACAAACCTTTGAGCGCTCCTAACTGCACATGTAGACCAACTCATAACGAGTAAAGTTGGTAGCCACTTTCTAAGAAGTCCTATAAGCCCACAAACATTTCTCAAGGTTAGATTCACAATCTTCAACCTGCTTGAAGATGTACTTAGTAAGCATCCTTACTATCTGTCCATTGGCACTTTCAACCGAACCATTGCACTGTGGATGGTATCAAGGCACCCCAAAATGGCAACATATGTGTAACATTTAATGGACTAATAACTTGTGTGTAATGAGAATTACAAGAGTGCTTGGGTGGAGAGAGCAACAAAAAGCATAACACCTAGTTAGGTAGCATCAACAATACTTTCAAAAGAGAGAGAAATTAAGCTATTGACAACAGTTGAGGACCGGATTTTCATGGAGCCGGCAGTCCCCCCTCCAAAAGGCTTTGTATTATGGTTTCTCCCATCAAGAGAGACATTGTACAATACAATTCTTTGTGTTCCTTCAAGACTAGCTACTGCAAGGAAGATGAAAGCTTCATGCACTAAGCAAAACACTTAGTAAACACAACTTTAATTATCCCCGTTCTCAGACACCTTCGAAGATGGTGAGAGCTAGCAGGGTATGGGAGTAGATTGAGAGGAAGAAGGAGTATCTTACGAGAAAGATGTACATCTCCTCACATAATCACTCATATTAGCATAGCTTTAGCTTAGTAATTATCTTGGTAGAGGAGATGAGCATGCATTGAAGCTTGGCTCTTGGTTGGATTTGCATCCACAAGCCAAGAGTGTGTCGATGTAGGCTTCTATCTCACAAGCTTGGAGTAGGTGATGAGCTCTCCATTAAAGCTTGGGAAGAGGTAGTTTTCTCTTTCTTCACACATGAGATTGTGTGAGTGTGTGTGTGATAATGCCTTGCAAAAATCAGCCCCCTCTCTCTCTTGGGCGAGCCCTCTTGCTATTTGCTCTTGCAAGCTCCCCATTGGACCTCCCCAAGTCAAGCGAATGGCTATTAAGCAGCATAAGTGATAGCCTTCTGACATGTGTCCCCCTTTCCACTTTTGTGAGATCTTAATCAATTAAACTTAATTGATTTAAATGAATTAAATCCCCATTGGACCTTTCCCCATTCTGACCAATAGGAATTAAGTAGCCCATTGGGCTGCTCAATTCCTATTGGACCCCTTCACAGGCTATCCAATAATCATCCAGGAGACTTAATTTTCATTGGTTCTTTTTATTAAGTGTTTTAAAATTAATTAGGCTAAATTTACTCTAGCCTAATTCTCATTGGTCCACTTCAAGGGTCATCCAATAGGAATTGGGTACACCTTGTGGGCATCTGGCCTAGGAAGCTGACATGTGTCCCTCATTCCCTTTGTGTAAAGGGAGCTTGTGTGTGTGTGTGGCCTTCTCTCTCATCCGCTACTTGCTAGGCTCGCCCCCTCCTATGTAGGGATATCAAAGACTTTTTTGGTCACACACAAAGCATCCAATTTTCCGAGGGTTGACCTTTGGACACAACCTTTGAATTTTGGAACCTTAGCATTTTGGAAGTCTTAATGGGCTGAACCTTAGGGTCTTTTTAGACAATTGTTTCACATGGATCTTTTGCAGATGGCCTTCCCTTTGGATCCCTATTTTCCCTCCTTTGGATCCCTACTGTGGCCGGTCTGCTAGCTTAACCAATATTCTAGCTTTTTCTCCCCTAGCACTTCCCCATATTAAATGATCAGTTTAACATGAGAAAATCATTTAGGAGAATTAGATATTGATTATTATGACATATGCAACTAAAAACAAATTGGGCAACAGTATGAGCATTTACCTCTTTTATCGCTTTAGCCTAAACCCATCTAGTGAGATAGTATATGGCCACCACAATATATATCTTACCGTTGGCTGACTTGGGCAATGGACCAATAACATCCAAACTCCAGTTTTCAAAAGAATCCTATGTTATGATAGCCCCTTGCTACTCGGCTATCAGTAGTCTGTCACCTATTACTTGGCACTAATGGCATGTCTTGCACCAATAGTGCACATCTTGCACAACAGAAGGCCACCAAAACCCGCTTCTTAAAATACAAAACAAGACCTGGTCCTTACCTTGATGTCCAATTTCTTCATGGCACTGCTCCAACACCATACCAATCTCCTCTTTGTAAAGTATTTGTCATAGCACCCCATCTCAACCGTGCATCATAAGATCTTCCCCTACCACAGTGAACTTTCGAGCCCTCTGACCAATCCTCTTCTTTTGTAGCTTGGAAAGCCCTTCAGAACATTGACATGTGCTCAAGAAATCATCAATGTCTTTAAAAGATTCCCTACTTGCATAAGTAGCCGGTACCACATACAAACTCGACACATGAGTTTTAACATGACTGCTAGCCAATCAATCTGCCTCCTGGTTATGTTCCCTTCTAATATGTTTGAATTGCACCTCTTCAAAAAACTTCAACAGCTTTTTTATAGAAAAAAAACCAATTCTTGAGAGAATCCCTCTTTACCTGCCATTGGCCCAAAATTTGCTTGATTGACAATCAACAGAGCATCACCTTTTACTATTAATCTTGATATGCCAAACTCAATACACTGCTTTAGACCCAAATGTAAAGTAAGATACTCTGCCTCATTATAGGTATGCACCTCCTCCAATTCGTAAGCTTTTGAAAAAATGATTGTGCCATGTGGATCTTGGATGACCACACCTTGACCTATCTTCTGTGTTACCATTATGTAAGTGCCATCAAACCACATAGGAAGGCCCCTTCCAAGTCTGCTGGCTCCTCTTTGTCCTCCTCTTGCACACTACCCTTGGATAAACTGGTAACTTGACCTCTTTGTTGACTAGGATATCCGCTAGATGAGGCAGACTCATGTGATCTACCTTGAACTCAGATTCAAACTCTTGGAGCTCTATCACCCACTTCATAATCCACTTCCCTCGCTTTAAGTGTAGCATCACTTCAGGCAAAAGATTGTTAGCCATCAACACATAAAATCTACAAACAATCAAATACGCTTTGAAATTCTGGTAGGCAAAGACTAAAGCCATCACCCATTGCTCCATTTCCATATAGGTAGTCTCTCCTAGACCTATTATCCTGCTCTCTAAGTAAATAGGCTTGTAACTTCTCCCCACCTTTTGTAACAATACTGCTCCAATGGCCACCATACCCACTGTCATAGCAATATAGAAGTCATCCTCTTGGTTGGGAGGGCATACCGTAGGTAGCTGACATAGAATAACCTTCACTTTGTCAAATGCTTCTTGAGCTTCACCATCCCATTGAAATCCGAGCACCTGCTGAGCCCTCTTCTGAAGAGAATAAACATACTAAGACAACATCCAAAAGAAATGTGACAGGTAATTTAACCTATGCACGAACGATGCCAACCATGTTGCACTAGTGGGAGGCTCCATGAGAACCAATGCCTTCACTTTCTCTAGATCTGCTTCTATACCATTTTGTGAGACCACATTGTTAAGTATGGAGCCTGATTTACCCCTTGTAATTTTTTGTGGTAAAAGCACACATTTGTAAGGCCCCCATTATGAGGAGAAGCCATCGTGCGTAAAGAAAAATCACTTTCCGGAAACCAAAATTTTCACGGCCAAAAGTCAAGGGCAACTTTAGGCGAAACTTCACCGGAATATTCCTTTTTGCCGCAATATCATGGCTGGACGGCGGCCGAAAAGTGGTCGAAAAACGATCGGTCAGTTGGCCGGTGACTGGTATAGTCAATGGCTGGTGTCTGTTGGTCGGAAGTCAATGGCCAGTGGCCGGTGGCCGAATTCAAAAGTGGATTTGTCTACACAAGGGCGCTACACATGGGCAGATTGGAGGGTCCAATTTGGACTAATTCACACAAGGGTTGCTACACATGGCTGCCTCTCATTGTCCTGTCCAACACCCAAATCATCCATAAGGCGTTTGAGGCATACACACTCAACCGTAGTTGTGAAGACTGCCATGTACTTAGCCTCACAACTAGAAGTGGCCACAATAGTTTGCTTCTTGCTCAACCATGATATACATGAACTGCCAAGCATGAAACAAAAACCATTTGTGGACACTCGCGTGTCAAAACAACCAACCCAATCAGAGTCTGAAAATGCATGTAAGCCTGACGGCAATGATCCTCCCTTGGGTAAAAAGAGACAAGATGTAAAGTGCCACTCAAGTAGAGGATAATCCTCTTGATAGCTTGCCAATGCTTAGACCCTGGGCTAATCTCCTGACCTGTGAGACTCCAAATTGAATATCCGGCCTCTTGTTGCATACATAAATGAGGCATCCAATAGCACTTTGGTAAAGAGTGACATTTGTAGGATCAACCGCATCATGAAGACTCAATTTCAAACCTGTTTCAAACTTGACACAAGGTAATACCACCATCACACTGCTTAAACTGTATACCCAAGTAATGATGCAGCAACCCCAAATCTTTCATCTTGAAAGTAGCATTCAAATCAACGTTAAATTCAGAAATATATCTCTCATTTGGTCTAGTGATTAGCAAATCATCCACATAAAGAACCACAATGAGAAGCACATCACCCTCACACTTTACATATAATGTGCTTTATGTTGGTGGATTGTTATGAAAGCCTTGTTTGACCAAATGAGTGTCAGAATTCTCATACCAAGCATGAGGAGATTCCTTCAACCCATTCAAAACTTTGTTACATTTTCACACTTTATCCTCTTGTCCTTTCTTGACAAAACCGTGAGGCTACGTTACATAAACTTGCTCAAACATGTCACCATTCAAGAAAGTAGTAACAATGTGTGATTAATGTACATCCCAACCAAAATGAGGTGTCAATGCACATAGAAAATGCACAATAGTCATAGGACAAGTGGGAGAAAAAGTCTCTTTAAAATTTCTATCTTTTTACAGTGCATAACCTTTTGCAACAAGTCGAGCCTTATGGTGATCGATCTCACCATCCGGCTTGCATTCAACTTGTAAACCCACTTCGTACCAATGGCCTTTTTTTCAGGAGGAAAATCACATAAAGTCCATGTGTCATTTTCTATAAGTGCATCATATTCTGATTGCATGGCAGCCATCCAATTTTTTGAATTCTTTGCTTCATCAAAAGATAGAGGTTCCTTAACATCATGTAAGCTAGAAACAACCAAATCATAACAATATGATTCATAAGATGCATGGCGATAATTTTAACGAGTATGACTAGACAAAGGTGCATCCAATTTACTGTCACGCAAAGTATGCACCTAGCCTGCTCATTCTCAGCCCTTTCCTCATCAAGTACATCATGTACATCTGCATCAGTAATAGGCTGTAACATTTTCAGAAAACCCCACAGGATGTACATTTTCCTCATTGGAATTAGGGATGAATAGAATCTTCCACAAGCACAACAACGCGTACGACCAAGATACACAGTCCTCTCTTCTTCACAGCAGCTTTGTGTTCAAAATGCAACAAGATGCTACTTCCTCATTTTGATCATGTAAGGTCATGCAAACCCTCTCTATTTCCTTTTATCTCACCACTACGACCAATGGTACCACTCACCTTGTGGCGTTTGATAGGTGGGTACTCTAGGATGAACAAATGAACTTAGTAGTGGATGAGGAGGTGGGAGGCTATGGCAAGCTTGGGAGAGTGGGCTTGAGGTGGCGGAGATGAAACCACAAATCTTGGGATAGTGGCAAGTGGTGAGCATGAAAGGTTTTTATGCCCTACCTTCCAAACTCTTGACCAATATTGATCACCATGCTGAGGCATTCAACATTTCTTATCTAGATTGTCTCTTTGTTTGCCGTATAACCAACAAAAATACATTTGACAACCTTATCATCCAATTTTTTGTGTTGTGTTTGTGGCACCAAATCATATGCCAAACAACCAAAAACATGCATGTGCTCAATAGAAGGCTTTCTATAATGCCATGCTTCATATGGAGAAATAGATTGCAAAGCTTTTGTAGGACACGTGTTGAATACATAAGTGGCACACATGATGGCCTCAAGTCAAAATGAATATGCCAAAGCTTGACATTTGACCATACATCGTGCCATTTTTGTAAGTGAACTATTTTTTTTTCTCAGCAACACCATTTTGTTGAGGCGTATAGGGCACTGTATATTGGTGTTTTATCCCACAACTAGCCAGAAATGCATTAAATTCATGAGACATATACTCCCCCCCCCCTAGTCAGAACAAAGGGTGTCCATAGTACATTTCGAGATATTTTTAGCCATAGCCAAAAATTGTTTGAAGGACATAAATACTTTGGACTTTGATTTAAGAAAAAATACCCATGCATGCCTGAAGTAATCATCAATGAAAGACACAAAGTAAAGGTAATTGCCCAACGATCGAGTTTGCATGGACCCACAAACATCACTATGCATAAGCTACGAGCTACATGTGGCCCTAACTGAACCATCCTATGGAAACATTGAACGCTTCATATTACCCAAAATACAGCCTTTACAAACATGTTTGACAAAGCTTCAAGAGGCAGCAAAGAAGCAACCATATCAGCAAATGCAGCAAACTAGAAAAATTCGAATGTCTAAAATGTGCATGCCAAAGTTTTGCATCTAAGATAGCCTTCAAATCCACAATTGCACTTGCAAAAATTTTCCCACACCTGTCATACAAAGTGAGCTTATACATCTCATGGCATAAAATGCCATATGCAATAATTTCATCACCAAAACTAAGATCGTGTACTGTACATCTCTCATCAACAAATTTGACTATAAGACTAAGTCTAGCAAGTGGAGATACAAATTCTTACTGATCCCAGGTACATAAAGTGCATCAACTAAAGTGAAAGAACTTCCATTTGCAACAATATAAGAAGAGTCTTTCCAAGTCCTTGAACCGGATAAGAGGCATTGTTGGCACAATTTATTGAACTCCAATGAGGGCAGACTCAAGAGAGGTGAAAAAATCACGATGTGAGTTAATGTGCTTTGTAGCACCAATGTCAAAATGCCTCACATGTGAATCTGTAGCAACTGACATGAATGCATCATGAACAACACGATTATAAGTGCACTCTTCTGCACTAAAATCCCATTCTCCATCAACATCATCATCATTGTCTCCTTTCACACAAGACTCAACAATAGGTGCATTTGTAGTGGAACTAGCATTAGTAGTGGAGCCTGTCTCTTTCTTCTTATCCTCTTTGGCCTTCAGCTTAGGACACTTCTTGACCAATTGATCATTAGCTTTACAATCATGGCAACACATTTTTTTTTTCCCTTATCACCAAAAATCCAGGCGAATTGTTGTCAATAAAAGCATTAGATACAGGTGATTTTCCACTCATAGATAAACCATGAGAAGTGGCTGCATTTTTGTTACCACCTTTTCTTTGAGCAACAATAAAAGCGTGTTCAATTGCATGTTTTCCAGTCCTTTTTTTTGGAATGTGACTCTTGCAACATCAATGTGCACAATGCATCAAACTTGACAACTTTAAGATTTCCTTGGATCATAAGTCTCCAAGTACTAGCAAAAATCTGGTAAGAATCTCGCAAGGCATCAAGAATAGTCTGCACAAGGGAACTCTCAAAAATGACTTCACCTACAAAAATAAATTGCTCATTGATATCCTTGACACCAACAAGGAAAGTGGCTATGTCATCTTCCTCATGCATAATCTTTGATTCTAGCTCTTTACACAGCAATGTAATTTTAGCCTCATTGTTGCGACTTGCATAAAGACCAACCAGAATATCCCAAGTTTGTTTTGCAGATTTCATTGAACGAATGTGAATAGTGTGCTTCACAGACAACACAATAAATGCATGAGCTTGTGCATGTTTTACATCCCAACGAGCTTGTTCTATCATAGGCAAAACAACTCTAACAGCAGAAATCCTTGCAGCAAGACCTGCTACATCCTCAACATCGTCTACAATCTTAGAACCAAGACGTACATCAATTCCCTGCACAATATTCCAAACACCCTTTGACACAAGAACATGTTGCATCATGTAAGCCCACATAGGGTAGATACCCTCATCCAATTTTTCCTCAGTAGAAAACATCTTGAACACATCTGTGTTGTTGTCGGCCAGGGAGAATGCATGCACCTGATGTAAAAACTGTCCGAAAAGAGAAGAAACAAAGCGAGAACAACACGTTCTATACAGCACAAACTATAGAAGATTGTAAAGGGCATGTTATGTAGAAAATGGAAGTGACAAAAATTTTATACAGAATGACAAAATAGCCTGCATAGTACTGTTTGTAATAGAAACAGAGGCCGAAATGAGCCCCAATCAAAAATCTGAGCAGACGAAGCTCTTCAAGCTCTCCCAAAATATTTGTTGACCTACAAACGCTTGCCAAAGCTCATGGAAATTTGACAAAGTGAGTAGGTGTGTGTTGGAGCTGTTAGTAACTAAGCTCAAGAGGATGCAACCTGCTCTGATACCAATTGTTGGAATTAGGGTTGCAGGAAAACATACACAATTTGGAGAAGACGAAGGAAGCTCTAGGCACACAACAGAGAATGTATTACTTAGTGTGCATTGTAAAGATAAGTTAGCCCTAGAGTGATGGGCGTATATACATTGCATGATGGAAAAGACCTCCTAGTGAGGGAAAAATGCCCCAACGATCCTAAGTTTGTTCACACACATTACTACCACATGTATATGGTAACAAGGATGAGGATAGTAATGCACCCGTGTCAGACACGTATGGGTGCTAGTATAGAGTAAAGTATGGCAGAGAAGTGAACTTTGGGATAGCACAAAAGCCAAGGCATTTTGATGACATCTTCAGATTCTTATATTGTGTTGCATTTATACGCTTGTACCAAAAAATTGTTTAAAACGTCATTATACGTGGAAATCCCAATATAATCATCAAATAGCCATATTTTTTCTTTCTTATCAAAAGATATTTGACCAAAGTATCTTTCGATCAAAAAACTACTTATATAAAGATCGTTGCCGGTTTCGATCAAAACCAACGACTACAAATAAGAGTGCAATAGACAGCTAGACTTTATTGAGGTATAATTTTAAAGTTGTTTCCATTTGCTCTAACTTGTTTTTGTGTGTTGTGCCAGACTCGTGTGGTGCAATAATTTTTCTCATACCACAGAGTTGGCTTACAGGTTATAGGCCACTTGGTGGTGTGTAGCCATCTGGCTCACTCCAGAAGTGAGTAGAAGCTAGTCGCTTTTCTCATGTTGTGCAGCCACTTGGCTCACTATAGAGAAGGGTTTTAGGAAAGACATAGATTCTCACTCGTGTGGTACACTAGTCTATCTCTCACCACAGGGCTGAGCTAGAATTTAGTGGCCAACTTGTGGAGTCACACACGGATTTAATATTTACGTAATTACCACAAATTTTGTGTGATCACAAGGTCTTATTGACACATTTACTAAAAGCCCACTGAGAATTTCAATTTTCCCTGCGGGCTCGTCGAGAAAACCAAGAAGCCCGATGGGGCCGCAGAATAACATATATAGAGCCCCGATCGGGCCCGCTGGATGTTTTCTCTTGAGCCATCTTTTGAGAGAGAGAGAGAGAGAGAGAGAGAGAGAGAGAGAGAGAGAGAGAGAGAGAGAGAGAGAGAGAGAGAGAGAGAGAGAGAGAGAGAGAGAGAGAGAGAGAGAGAGAGAGAGGGAGAGAGAGAGAGCGCGCCTTTGCAAGTTCGTCAAGAGGAGAGAGAGAGAGAGAGAGAGAGAGGGAGAGAGGGGGTCGTGTGGGAGCGTGCTTTGCATCGCAGTGCATGAAAGTAGCGGAGTAACTCACCACACGAGTCGGGTATGTGTTGTTTGTATGTGTATGTTTTGTGTGATAGCGTGCCTTTTGTGGTATTGTGCGACAGTCATAAGGTACCTTACCACACATGGGAGTGTGTGCGTAAGATGTTCTATGGAACAATGCTTACCATGCGAGCATCACCTCGGTGATGCGGGGAAGATGGTGTCTTTGTGGTAAGTATTGGCTTACTGTTTGGATACTACACCGATAACGCAGCGAATCTAGTCTCCTTGTGGTGAGTCAATTTCCCTTCCACTTTCCAAAAAAACATATTGGCATCGATCGACAAGGTTGCTATATGATGCTCATATGCAAGCTATTATTTCTCCTTAGATTCCGGCGGCACTCGATCGGTAACGCGGCTAATTGAGTGTCGTTTGTTAGAAGCATCTATTTTTGCATAAATGTGACGTTCAAGTCGTTAACTCGGCCACACAAACACCATATAATTTGTATGTGCATGTGCAAATCATTTTTTTAAGTATTAAGTATATGAAATACTTAGTTGGTAACGCGACCGTGAAGAGTGTTTCATATACAAATGTTTGATATTGTTGTTTTTAAGTGTTCTTATGAAAGTATATCCTACCTAATCATATTCAAAATAATTCTTTATTCATCAATCATCATCGCTATTTTAAATGCTACATTTACATAAATTCCATGTAAGAAAGTATATGCACACAATTTGCATGGTAAATATTTATTTTTATCTTTTTAAAGAGGAAGACGTTCTTTGCAATTTCCTAGACCGGTTTGGATACTTTCAATGTTTTAAATGAGCTAAAATAAAATTGACATTATGTACATCACAATGCATGTATCTTCCAAGAGGCTTTATTTTTGAAGCAAATCATGATAACGTGCAAAATATAAACTTAGGTATTTTGTTCTATCAAAAAAATTTGAGTTGTTTTGGATTTTTTACATGTTTTGTTAGATCTGGACAATTTTATTAGGAGTGACTTATTTTTATTGCATTCTACACGAGTAAGCATACCATTTTAAAGTCAAAATGATTATCAACCTCAATAAATATAATCTTGCACAATTTTTTGAAGTCTTTAAGTCAGTGTATGCTTTGTTTCATGAACTAGTGTGAGAGTGCATGATGAAAATTATAAGTTCAAAATTCACAATATGCTGAAATGTTTCAAAATTTTGAACATGCATTGTTTGATCTGGAAGAAGTTCTTATAGACTATTTTTCTGCTATGCATTTTACACATGTAAGTTACATTGCATTTTAAAGTGAAACTTTTTCCAATGTTTATCAATATATTCGTGCACATTTCTTAAAGTCTTCAAGTCATGGTTATGGTTTGTCTGAACCCCACCTGAACTTGTGTGAGAGTGTTAGTGCAATGTGTAGGCATGAATTTGTATTTGGTAATGTTGTTTTTTATTGTCCAATGCTAAAAGGACGCTAGATCAAAAGAAAATTATTAAGCATGCCATTCAAAAAGAATGTATTTTGGCAATATCATCATGTACAGATGGTCGCATACAGCAGATTAGTGAAAGCAGCGTCTTCATCAAAGAACTCATTGGTGTCTAATGGGAGAACACAGAGCATAGGCTACAAGGTGAAGGCCAATATGAGTTGCTGATTCCAATAGGGATTCGAAAATTTGACCCCCACCACAAGGTTAGGACAGTGTTGCGCAATATGAAAGTCTGTTTGCAAAGACTTAAAGAAAGATATCCCTCCTACCTGTGATATGACAAAATTAGAGCTCTTTGAAAAACTATGGGAGGAACAAAACGTTAAGATTAAGCGTGTGAAAGCTCGAGACCAAGCCTCCTTACTCAAGAGATTGAATATGGCCCAAGATGCGCAAGCAACTATGGGTGTCCAATCAGATGCCAATGGCACCAGCACAATCATACGCACGTCTTTGAAGGTCAGGTGCACTCATCAAATTGGCATTCCCCCCACGAGGCCTTAGTAGAATGTACCAGGGTTGGAGCAGGATCTTTTGGCGTGTGCACATTGTACACCATCAAAGGAATCTCTTTGTTTCCAAACCACATTACATGTGTGGAAAAATGCTACAAGGGAGGGAGTGAGGTAAAATTTGACAGCTTCCAAACAGAGCAAGGAATGCAAACGCTTCACCCATCCATTGTAAGATGCATTGTCTTTACAATCAAAGCTCCTTGGATCACGATATTTCCATACTACAATGGGGACACCTTGGGGGAAATGATGTGCCGCTTGCCATTTGCCCACTGAGTGTTCAAATGCCACATGCACAGGCTACAACACGCTAGAGGTCATTGCCACCAGTAAATCAGCACTTACCAGAGATAGAGACAGTGCAAATCAAAGCAGTGATTGAGCAGATGCAAGCAATCTATCACGCCCTAATTTATGGCGTTGCGGCTGCTCGCTCGGCTGGTATAGTGCACAGCGACCTGCACCCCTTTAGCATAATGTTGGACTTTATCACACAAATAAACCCCATGTTGGCATCATTGATTGAGGAATGATGCTCAAAATGCCAGCTAAGCGCGTGTCAATTAATTATCTGTATCCAAGCGGGCAGTTGGACCCTGCAGTTTTGGAGGCAGAGAAAGCACGGGAAGCAGAGATTGCAAAGCAACCGTGGATTGCTCCAAAACTATATGATCCATGGTGCGTTGATCCATACACAAAATTGAGCAACATTTATGGGTTATCTATTCGACATGTTGATAGATTTTTGGAGTGCAGCCATGAAACTTTATTTTCCAAAAGAAGTATTTTACCACCCCGACCAAGATGTTATGAGGGACATTCATATTAAAGTAGATTTTTGGATGTAGTTAGCAGAGCGGGAAAACAAAAAAAATGCATCTGATGTTTTGATATTTTTCAAAGAACATTTAAAGATAGACCCTAATCCTGTCCCCAACGATCACTTGTTGAACTTGCGTCATCTTTTTACCCGACCTAAACATTTTTGGATATACATTTGTCTTTTCTGGGGTATTTTATTTTTTTGATGTGTATTATCTGGTTTGGGGTGGTTCATCTCATTGAGTCATGTCTTGTATTTCAATCGGATCAATTGTCTTGTATTTTAATCGAATCAATTATCTTTAGTCATTTCAAATTTGTCGTGTTATCTGAGGTATTTCAAACTTTTCTTGTGGTTCAATTGGGTCCTTCCATTGCGATTTTGTTTAGTCGCATCAATTGTGATTTGATTTAGTTGGCTTATGGCGTCTTATGTAGTGGGATGATATTGATCTGCTTTGTGTATCTATGAGACTGATGAATCGTAAGAATATATTTTGGTCAATGATATTGAATATTTTTTATTTGTCCATTGCAGCTCTAAGATAAAATGGTCGATGAAGAACAAGTTTGTGGCACCCAATCAGTGCCTAATGATCAACATCAAGTGGCTGTTAATGCATTTCAGCACATGAAGTCTGTAGCGCACGATATGTCGGCCCCGCAAGCGATGCGCACTGCTCAACGACTTTCAAAGTGGGCAAATCCAAACCACATTCAATGGAAAGAGATCAATAAAGAAGTGATCAAGGACATGATCCAAAAAATATGGCCATGTGAGGACGCGGAGATAAAGAAAGGAAGGTGAAAGGTATCAAAGTGCCTCCACGAAGTGATCAAAGAAAATGTTGAGAGGATCTACTTGGAAGTTTATGTTCATCCATTGCACTATGCAAATTGTGCATTATATTTTGCAAAAATGTTATGTGTTCATTATGTGCAATAGGTACTAGTAGACTTTTTGTCGAAGGAGACAACTATTGCCACCCATGATATGAGGGAGAGTTGTGTCACTTTCACCCGAGATGAGCTGGCATGGATAGTTGGTGCCAACCTACAATTAAAGTGAGAGAAAGATATTTACACGACACAGCTGGTAGAGAAAGATGCAAAAATAACATGGCTTTCTATAGCCACCCAAACACCCCAACCTTCATAGGTCCGGATGGAGAAAAGTATTCACCTCTTAAGCCAAGACGTTCAAAATTTGATACAGTGAATGAATCCTCCACCTACACAAGGGACACACATCAGTCACCTTGTCATGCATCCAAATTTGATCCCCTCATCTACTTCGGATGCATCTTCATCTTCCCAATGTCCAGTTTTCTACAAGAATTTTGATGGATGGAGTAGATACTATACATTGACATATGGTCATTATTATCACTTCGTCTGTCTTATTCGTTTGATATAAAATAGTAATCGATGCGTAATCTGTTCACAAGATATTCCACAAGGAATATATGTTATGTTTGGCATAGCAAATGAGTGTAAATTCAAGCAAGCCCACCAAGATACCCCTAGCACAATCAAAAAATTGTTTGGTGACCAAGATGCCGGTTCTAAGCATATCAATTGAGATCAACAAACTATGTATAATCGCAAATATGAAGCATTATATATGATCAAAACACATTTAGTACAAGCTCTTTTATAATGGTTTTTGACACAATATTTATTCTAATCTCAAGTTATATTGAATCTGTGAAGTTGTTATCTAGTTCTAAGTCTAAGTGTTATGGGTCTCCTTGTAGTTCAAGTTCCACATCTATTACCAGATTGTCTTCTATTTTGTCTATAGTGCATTAAGATACACCGACATTGAACTCTTCTTCATCTTCAAGTTGACAATCATACAACCAGGTTGGCATTTCCTCCTCGTAGCCAGCACTTTCAATGTGATGCAATATCTTTTTGTTGCAAAACATATACACTAATTTTTCCGCTCTGTCTGCTAATAGTCTGTTGCGAATAGTGCTATGAACATACTTTTACATACTCCAGTTTCTCTTTGAACTTGAGTTTGTTGCACAGTGTGCCAGTACTTTCATTGCAAGGGGATGTAAGGTCCAGTAATTCTCTCCACCATTTATCATCCACCACTTCCATACAGGTTGCTCTTTTGCCACTAACTGTACAAAATCATTTGCAAAAGGACCTTCTTTTAATCTAAATGCACTCATTTCTTTGATACAATCAATTCGGTCCTAAACATTGGAGTAGACCGTGTTGACCATGTGATAAAAATCGCTAACCACCTCTATATTAGACATCAGATCTAAATTTCAATACTCCGGATCGAGCATGTAAGTCACACTATGCAGTGGACTATGAGCGCTCTTCCATCTTGCATGAAAATACTTGGTCAAAAATTCATCGTTGTTTTCCAAGGAATGGTAGTCACCACTCTTTCTCTACTACAGACTCTTACAGCTCCTCAAGATTTCTAAGACTATGTTCGGCTGACCACCTTGTCATCCACACTTTGCCCATATTTGGCACCTTTTGATCAAGGTTGTCAATCGCAAACATAACGGGTATCATTACATGGTATGCATCCATAAAACTCTTGCACCAAGCAACCTTGTTTATGTTGCCATGTAGACATGTAATTTTCTCTTTCACTTTTTCTTTCTGCTCAAGCTTCCATTCATGAAAGGCCATGCAATTGAAGGTGTCAATCACAGCACACTTATCGCGGAGAAGTGATTCCAATGTATAAAAATGTGTGCAAAGCAGAGTTTCAACATCACTGACATGCGTATTCTATACAAATTGAGCACTCTTTGTCGTTTCAAGATAAATTTCACAACCTTGTTACCATATACATGTGGTAGTGATGTGTGAACACACTAGGACCTCCGAAGCATTTTTTCCCTCTGTAGGAGAGGTTTTTTTCCTCGTGCATTGTATATACACCCATCACTCTAGGGCTATCTATCTTTCCCTTGCACACTAAGTAAGACACTCTCTATTGTGTTCCTTGAGCTTTCTTCATCTTCTCCAAGCTGTGTGAATTTTCTTGCAACCCTAGTTCTAACAATTGGTATCATAGCAGGTTGCATCCTCTCAGGCTCATTCGCTAGCAGCTCCAGCACACGTCTTCTCACTTTCTCCGATTTTAGTGAGCTTTGGCAAGCATTTGCAGGTTGAGAAAAATTTTGGGAGTGCTAAAAGAGCTTAGTCTGCTCAGATTTCTGGTTTGAGCTCATTTTAGCCTGCATTTTCACTTTAGGAAGGTCTGCACATGCAATTTTGTCATTTAGTGCAAAAAACATTTTTAGTGCTGTTTTTTGCATAAAGGTTCCATACAGTCTACTACGGGTTGTGCTATATAGCACGTGTTGATCTCACTCAGTTTCTCCTCATTTCGAGAAATTTTCACATCAAGTGTAGACATTTTCCATGGCTGACAACAACAAAGATGTGTTCAAGATGTTTACTGCTAAGGACAAGTTGGATGGGGATAATTACCCTATGTGGGATTACATGATGCAACATGTTCTTGTCTCAAAGAGCTTCTGGAATACTGTGTAGGGCATTGATGTACATCCTAGTCTTGAGGATGCAGGTGATGTTGAGGATGTTGCAGGTTCGTGCTGCTTGCAAGGATTGCTGTTGTTAGAGTTGTTTTGCCTACGGCAGAACAAGATCATTGTTGGGATGTAAAGGATGTGCATGCTCATACATTGATTGCATTGTCTATGAAGCGCACCATTACTCATCACATTTGCTCAGTAAAATCGACAAAACAGGTTTGAGATATTCTAGCAGGTCTTTATACAAGCCGCAATAAGGCTAAAATTGTTGTGCTGGGTAAAGAGCTGGAATCAAAGATTATGCATGAGGAAGATAAGATGGAAAATTTCCGTGCTGGTATCAAGGATATCAATGAGCGATTTATTTCTGCAGGTGAAGTCATTTCAGACAGTTCCCTTGTGCAGACTGTTCTTGATGCCTTACCAGATTCTTACCAGACTTTTGCTAGTACTTGGAGACTTATGACCCGAAGAAATCCTGAAGTTGTCAAGTTGGATGCATTATGCACATTGCTGTTGCAAGAGTCACTTTCTAGAAAAAACAAGACTAGACAACATGCAATTGAATAGGATTGTATTGCTTCTCAAAGAAAGGGTGGTAACAGCAATGCAGCCACTTCTTATGATTCTACTACGAGTGGCAAAACTTATGTTCCTAATTTCTTCATTGGAAGCGCTTTGTCTGGCAATTATAGTGATAAGGGCAATTAGAAGATGTGTTGTCGTTATTGTAAAGCTAATGATCACTTGATAAAACATTGTCCTAAGTTGAAGGCCAAAGTGGCAAAGAAGAAAGAGGGTGGTTCCACTTCAAATTCTGGTTCCACTACAAATGCAGCTATTGTTGAGTCTTCTGTGAAAGGACACTTTGATGTTGATGTTGATGCAGAATGGGCTTTTAGTGCAGAGTGTACCTATAAGCCTATTGTCCATGATGCATGCATGTCAGTTGCTAACAGATTCACATGTGTGGTTTTTTGAGAGTGGTACTACAAAGCATCTTCTACAGGGAAATCCTTCAATAAGATAAGATGTTCTTTGATAGATCTATTCCTAAGCTTTCTCTCTCGAGTTTCTAGGATAGCATCAGGTTGGATCCGTAAAACCTCTTGAGCAGGTAAAATGATTTGCTCATCATCAAGGACATGTTCAAGGTTATGCACATAAGGTTTTAATAGACTTACATGAAATACATCATGCACTTTGAGATGGAAACAGATTTTTAGTTTATAAGCTTGATCACTTACAACCTTGATTATTTTGTAAGGTCCACAATATCGGTAGCTAAGCTTCTTATACCTTCCGAGAGACAGATTGCTCTTTTTGGGCTTTACTCATAAGAAAACTTTGTCACCTTCCTTGAAAATCCGATCAGTTCTGTTCAAGTCTGCGTACTTCTTTTGTCGATCTTGAGCCGCTTGAATATCCCTTCGAATAGCTTTGGTTTGAGCTTCCATTTCTTCCAGTATTTTCTTTGAGGCTTCTACCCTTATAGTGGGGTCAGAGACGTTAAGAGGTGATAAACATTCTTGACCATAAAGAGCATTAAAACGTGTCATTCCAATACTTCTATGAGTAGAGGAATTGGATGCATACTCTACCAAGGGTAGGTATTGAATCCACTTGCGAGGTTCTCTATTGCAGTAGGCTCTGAGGATGTCTTCAACTACTTGATTAACTCTTTCAGTTTGGCCATCAGTTTGAGGATGATAAGCAGTACTAAAACATAACTGGGTTCCAATAGCTTGAAACAATGATACCCAAAACTTTGAAGTAAACTTGGCATCACGATTGCTGACAATCCTCTTGGGTAAACCATGAATTCCGAAAACCTCCTTCACAAACAGACAAGCAATAGCTGAAGTTGTAAAGGTTGTCTTCACTGGGATTAAGTTAGCCACTTTAGTAAGCAAGTCGACTATGACCATGATTGAATCATAGCCAGCTTGAACAGAAGGAAACCCGGTAAAAAAGGCCATGCTAATACATTCCCATTTCATTTGAGGAATATCTAAAGGATGTAATTTACTTGGCATCTTTAGTCTCTCTACCTTAATCCTTTGACAAGACAAACATTGCTTGACATAGCGAAGGAAATCACCCTTCATACCTTGCCAATAGTAACTTCTGTGAATTGCATTGATGGTTTTGGCATAATCTGGATGTCCTGAAGTTGGGCCATCATGTGCTTCATATAGGATAGCATTCCTTAGGGTAGAATCCTTACGTATGCATAGTCAATTCCTATAGTAAATTTTCCCGTCTTCTAAGGAGTAATGTAGAGGTTTAGGCTGATTTGATGATACCCTCTCTTCACGTAGGATACAAGTAAGCATCTGGTAATCTACATCTCTAACAGTAACAGCCGAGACCTTGTCTAAAATAGGGTTGTTAGCCATGGAAATTGTCCCCAAAAAAGCTTTACGACTTAGGGCATCTGCCACAACATTATCCTTACCTGGTCTAAATTTAATATCAAAATCATATTCGTGCATGATCTCTATCCATCTCCTCAATCTCATGTTAAGGTTAGGTTGGGTAAAAATCCACTTAAGGCTCTTGTGATATGTTACCAATTGGAATTTGCGTCCCAATAGATAATGTCTCCATAGCTTGAGAGCATGAATAACTGCTAGCAATTCTAAATCATGTGTAGCATAATTCACTTCATGAATCCTAAGCTTCCGAGAAGTGTAAGCTACATGCCTTCCTTCTTGAGTAAGGACTCCTCCTTAGCATCTGTGATCCCCTCAAATTCTTAGGGGAAGTCTGGAAGTTTTAAGAGAGGTTTTGAGGCAATATACTCCTTAAGCTGTTTGAAGCAAGATTCATGTTTTTCTTCCCAAGGTATCGTAGCTCCTTTCTTTAGCAAGTCGGTTACTGGTGCAGCTTTAAGAGAATAGTCCTTTACAAAGATCCTGTACCACCCTGTGATACCTAAGAACCCTCTGACTATTAGGAAATATGACGTAGCTAAATAGATATTTGAGTAGATTACTTAATGGAGAGAGATAGATTTCACACAAAAGAGATTATAGAGTAGAGAGAGAGAAAGAGTACACACGATATATGTGGTTCACTCAGTGTGGGCTATGTCCACGGGAAAGAAACCACTCAATGGCTTTAGTACTTCAAAACAAGAAGTAGTTTACAAAGGGATTAGACCCTTAATAGAGCTCCCGCCTTGCTTCACTCTCACCACCTCACACACACCTAGTTGCATCAAATTCACACTGTGAAATGTGTGTAGAAATGGCCTCCTTTTATAGGCCAAAAGGGATGCCCTCTCTCATGAGAGGCAGCCATGTGTAGCCGCCCTTGTGTAGATAAGTCCAAATCAAACCCTCCAATCCGCCCATGTGTGGCCACCCTTGAGAAGACAAGTTCGCTTTTGAATTCGGCCACTGGCCATTGACTTTCGACCATCGGCCATCGGACATTGACTACCGGCCACCGGCCAATCGACCGGTCGTTTTTCGACTACTTTCCGAACGTCATCCGGCCATAATATTCCAGTGAAAAGGAATATTCCAGCAAGTGAAAATTGGCAGTGAAAATTTTGGTTTCTGGCAAGTGATTTTTATTTCCAGCGAGTGATTTTCCTTCACGCACGATGGCTTCTCCTCATAATGGGGGCCTTATAAATGTGAGTTTTTACCACAAAAAATTACAAGGGGTAAATCAGGCTCCATACTCATTAGGAGAAAGTTGGACTCACTTTTGGGCCCTGTAAGAAGTGCTACGTCGGCTTAGAGAGAGAAAATGAAAATGTTAAATTGTGCATTTTATGTGATACTTTTCTGTGCAACAAAAAACCAAAATGACATTCTTTGGTAGGTAGCCACCGTCTTTATCATTGTTATCCTTCGTTATCTTGTCAGGAATCCAACTAACCATATGACTAATGATTTGAAATGCCAATTTACAAGCGTTCCCTCCAGAAACATAAGCCACACGAACTCTATCAACTCTAAACTTGAGAATATGGCTTTCCCTCCCAAAACCTGAGACATTTCTCCATCTTCTTCTATCAACTCTAGGAATGAAGAACGCATCTTTTCTTGATGAAAACACTAATTTGAACTTACAATCCTCAGCCCCTTCATCTTTAACACTTACCCAAAGAAAGAACACACATCATCTTCATGTTGATGTATTGCAAGAGTACGCACCATTGCAGAAATGTAGGAGGGAGTCTTTCTTATCTCAACGGGAGAAAGAACTTAGGACAAACAAGGAACATCATTTGGATTTGTGGACCGATGGGTCTATTTATCCAAAGGATCCTACGACAAATGCGCCACCTCCCTTCGCTAATATCACTAACCTCTTTCATTTCACAGGCGATGGCAAGGATGGGCTATTGGGATACACCGAACATTTGGAAATGAGAGGATTGAATGCGGAAAGGCAAAGAAACTTCCTGGCAATGGAGAACATGCAGCTGAAGAAACTTAATGAAGCATGCTCTCAAAATATTTCATCAAACAAAGAGACAATCCAAGGCCTTGAAAAGAAGATCACAAGTTTGCGAGAGAAAGACACCGTGCTTGGTAGTCGGAAAAGAAAACGAGATCTGTGCAACATTGAGAACATGAAGGTTGGTAGTGGTGGCCTGAAAAAACGAATACGAGCTTTAAGGTAACTCAAAGTATGTTTCTTCAATGTGCTTCATTAAGAAATGGATACACTTACTTTCCTATACATGATCATAACGCATTGTGCTTTTTTGGCAGGTCTTTACTGCATCCAAACTCGAACGGTGCAGGCTTCAATGCCGGAGTGCATTACAGCTGTCTAGTTCCAAAAGAAGTAGTTGAAGAGATGATAACTCAGAAAAAATTTTGTAAGTTAAAAGGGAGGCTACTTACCTCCTTCATGAACAAGAATTGGCTGGAACCAATGGAAGTGCAAGCAATACTTGATGAGAGTGGCATCTCGCAGATGGGATACAGGGTACTCTTCAAAGCATTAGCTAAAAAGTCTCAAAATAAACTATAGAGAGGATCATTGCTGCAAAAGCCATCACATGTAAAGGCTGCTCGCCGGCACGTAAACGATGAGGTGTTTGAGAAACTTGGGTCACCATTCCATATTGAAGCAACGTTCTTAGGCAAGGGCGGCATAGAATTACAGTTTAACGAGCACAACAACCTCTTCGTTGATCTTGAAGCATTGCAAAGGTATGTAGTTCACTTCTTTGACATCAGTCGAGACAAGTGCGGTGGGATTCTCAAGTTTTTTTTGAAGCTCGATGAGTGCGAGGTCCTGAAGAACAAGAAGTTGGAGAGAGTCACCATTACCCTCATGAACAGAGCTCTGGATCCATCAATAACAAAAGAGGATCCACGATACTTCAGCGTGCAATCAGAAAACAACATTCTAACTCTAGGATCATTTCAGGTATACTTCGTTCAATCTCTGATAACAAAAATATTGATTATTTGGTTGTTGATTTTGTGTTTTCATTTTTCACTGCAGGTTGGTAAGGAAAGTTTTGAAATCCTCGATTGGGTTTTTAGTCAAACCCAAATTCCTTATATCATAAGTGAACAAAGAAACGGAGCCGTTCTTTCAGTGGAAGGATTTGGTGACTACACAGTGGAATGGCACATGGCAGGTGACTTAAAGACTCTTAAGTGTATGTACAACATAACACACGGAGCAGTTGTGGCCAATCCATGCTTATATTGCATGGATGACGCACAATCACTTGAGAGTGTGCAATGGATTAGAGCTCCCAACAGACATCTTCAAGATAAAACTTTTAAGCCAATGCTTGATATTCCTCTGAGTAGATTTCACGTATGTACACTTCATGCACTCTGTCAAATAATTGAAAAGGTGGTTCATTTGTACATATGTTTCGCATGGACATTAAAGCCAGAGAGTGAGTCGAAAAGAGTGATAAAAGCATTATAGGGAGTGCTCTCAGACATTGGTTTGCATGGAGGCAATGTCAAAATTGAAGAGGACCCTAAGATGTCTCAAAGTCGGTACAAGGTACCGAGGAAAGCATCGATAGGCGGAGTGAAGGCAAGAAGGTTTCTTGGGTTTAGCCTCAAAGATTCAGATAGAGAAGAAAGGAGAAACCTGTTCAAAAAATGGAAACAGTTACATAAAGTGGTTAAAGACAATGCTGGTGGTGGGGCAATCCAGAATCACAAGGTGAACGTGTGGCAATCACTAGATGAAATTTTCCATTACGTTGAGCAGCATTCTTGGGACCAAAGTAAGCTCACATCATTTCAAGCAGCCTTGCTAGATTGGAAAAAGGCTTACCTTACAGGGTGGGGTGGGCAACATATCACACATTACATGGTGGGTTGGCATTCTACGTATACAAAACAAAATTTTAAATTGTACTCTACTGACCATTTTGTTTTATTTCAATGCAGCACATACTGTTCAGCCATGGTCCATATTTTTCCAAGACATACGGCTCACTATCAATATGGTCCACACAAGGCATGGAAAAAACCCACTACATGGCAAGAACAGGTTATTTTAAGCACACTCAACATGGGGGAGGAAAAGAAAAGGCCAATAGCCTATTAGAGTTACACCAATGGACTTATAGACAACTAATTCATAGAGCAAGGCAGAAGGAACTTCTTAAGAGTTCAGAAATTACACGGTCTTTACAACACACCCGCAAAGAGAAGAAACGGATGGCTTGGGGAGCTTCAAATGTGGCGGAGCACCATGCGAGGTGGCGCCGGTCATGAGTCAGGAGCGGGAGAAGATGGACCTGAGCCCGTCGTTTTTATCCTCTTCGATGCACCTCCTTCTTCCTCACTTTGTACCTCTTCGATGTGCAAGCTCTGTAGACGAGCTCGTTCCTCTGTTCATGGCAGCATCCCCATGGGCATCAGGCGTCTTCTTTCCCTCAAAAGCAGCCGCTTGTTGTATGGATCTAAGCTTTCCGGGTCTTCAACCCCTGCAGCCAGAGCCTGAGCTGTGTAGAACATGAAATAGAGGGCTCTGAGTGCTTGGCCCCCATACCCAATGCCAAATACACATAGAGCAAACTGTTTCTCAATCAGAATTAGGCTTTCTGCATTTAGTGGGAGGGGGTGCCCACCACACAATCTTGTAATAACTTTCATTGCAAATAGTGGGAACTTTGCATTGTCATCGGAGTATTCCTTGCGGTATATTATGATCTACATAAAAATTGCAATGAATTTATGGGCAGTAAGTGAGATGAGTGCAATTTCCAAGTACTTGAATTGATTCTACAAACCTTTTTGTGGCTGAAACGCCCGATGTAGTGAGACAATGCCGCATCCTTGCCTTAGACTCCAATGACAAGCCCTTGCCGTGAGCCTCCCGCTCTTCTAAGGAAACTATCGTCATACACTAGCACCTGGCAGCAATAAATAATGATCATGATATTTTATCATTGGGCCATCTCTAATACCATCGGCATGCACGACAAAAGTTACCATCTGATTCTTGTCCATTTCCAGCATCGACCTCCCCCACAAGTGAATAGACTGACTATTCATTACCTGATCTTTGGGTGCCACGTGCCTACCCATGTTTTCCAAGCCGAGTTGTTTTGTCGATTCAAACTGCTCATCTGTTGGCAAATTGGCCTCTCCGGACTTCGCTTCATTGAACGTATCTTTGATCAATTGCCACCCTGAAGTGAACGCTGAGTCACGGACAGCTGTGTCAGCAATAAGATGTTGGTCCACTCCATCATCGTCCACAAACCCCATGTCTATCTCACAAAAATTCACAATTGCGGCTAGGCAGTAGTCCTCCCGTATATTGATCTCATGCATGATATCTGTGATCAGAACATAGTGGGTGTCGCCCGCTATAGCAAAGCTGGGAGCACAATTCAGAGGCAAAGTCACTTCCTTACTTGGGCTTTCTTGCTTGCACCCTATTGCTGCATCTGCAAGATAAACAAGAGTTAAGCCCGCATCAAATGTTTCTTTTAGTACGTCTACCCGCTCTTCTTCTGGGTTGAATTGCACCTCCACATCCTCTACCTCTTCCTCCGGCGCCAAAGGATAACTACTGAAAGTTGCTGACTTCGAAGTCTCTGACTCACCATTCGTCTGCAAGTATAAGTAACAAACAAACCCATGGTAGAATTCCAATAAGCGACACTTTTTGAAGTGCTTCATACACCTGTCTTGTACAAGCAGTGCATTGGAGGGACACTTTTCTAGACAGCGATTCAGTCTCCTTGAAGCACTCTTGTCAGGGTCAAGGTCGGCACCGTGCACATATCTCATGCCATCAGCTATCATGGAATTGTCACAAGTGACTGCCTCATACTGTTGCAAATGGTTTTGTAGGTACTCAAAGGAGCAATCTATAATCCTCTGTATAGAAAACTCTGCATTGAACATTCCTGATAGTTCTGGTGCACGGTGATGAGCACGGGTGTTATATAAGAATGTGAATAGCTTTTCTTCACATGTATCCTCGCTCACGTCTGTCTCAAGGACTATTATTCCCATGACTGAAAGAAAAAGCAAGCCAAAACTATTTGGTGTCATAACCAAGCGAATGTTGAGTCTCGAGTACCCCTCAATGTCCTTTTTTGCTTGGTTTTGTCCCGTGCGCTAATGTCATAAGAGGTGACGTTAGTTGAGTCAGAACCAAGCGCGTAGGGCCCCCAAGAATTTTCGAAGGACCCTATTCGCTTGATTCTGTCCCATGTGCTAATGTCATAAGAGTTGACGTTAGTTGAGTCAGAACCAAGCGAGTAGGGCCCCCAAGAATTTCCGAAGGACCCTATTCGCTTGGTTCTGTCCCGTGTGCTAATGTCATAAGAGTGAGTTGACGTTAATTGAGTCAGAACGAAGCGAGTAGGGGCCCCAAGAATCACCGAAGGGCCCTATCGACGAGTTATGTCTAGTGCGCTAATGTCATAAGAGGTGACGTTAGTTGAGTCAAAACCAAGCGAGTAGGGGCCCCAAGAATCTCAGAAGGGTCCTATTCGCTTGGTTCTGTCTTGTGACCTAAGCATTCAGAACAGGTGGATAAGAATAGAGCATATTATGTTATCAATGATAGATTTATAGGCCTACTCACTCACTATGCCCAAACTCAAGCACGGTCACATAAGGAGTAATTATTCCAACCATGAATGTGGTATGGTCACATAAGGAGTAATTATTCCAACCATGCATACGTTTTTACCCTAACGCAATGGATTCAGTGCGCACACATTTAACAGCACATAGGAAGGGGAGAGGCAGGGAGAAAGAACCTGTCTCTACAATATCCAATGGCGCCGAGTTGGATGGTGATGTCGCAGGCCACCGACAGCAAGAACCAGAGGGGGGCGATGGCGATGGCGACACGGTAGCAAAGGACTCAACCCAGTGGAGGTCACTCAACGCAAGATCACGAGAGCTGGCCAAGGGGAAGAGCGTAGAAAATGCAAAGGCGATGGCGATCTATTTGTTCTACTTGGAGATGGAGATGGCGAATGCAAGGGCGATCGGCGTCTGACTCTAAACGCAGGATCACGAGAGTTGGCCAAGGGGAAGGGCGCAGAAAAGGCAAAGGCAGCGGCGATCTATTTGTTCCACTCGAAGATGGAGATGGAGATGGCAACTGCAAGGGCAATTGGCGTCTGTCTGACCCTAAATGGTCACTCAAAAAGGCACGTGGGCTGCGTTCTCAAGGACAACCAGTATTAAATGGTCTCAGATTCCCATGCAGTACAATTTACCAACTGCAATCTCGCACATAAGTGAAGTTGTCACCCTCCCCGAGGTAAGTATTCTAAGTTGAGGCATTACCCCCGCCAAACATCTCAAGTTTCAACTATTCTGCCTCTTTTCGCATCCTCTACTGCACATCATTCTAATTAACACTACCCCCATCGACGCTACGCGGTAAGCAAACTCCATCACCTCTTACTCTCGCGCATCCTCCTTCTCTTACTCTTGTTTTGCAGTGCTTCAGCGACGCGGAACTCTACACACAATGAAGAGGTATGCTACTTACTACCCTTCTATGCACTTGTATTTTGTGTAGTTAGTACCATGCGAATAAGGGAAGGTAAAACCCTGTTTGCTGCACTTGTTCGCTTGGTACAGGTCATCGCCCTTGGTTAGTACCAAGCGAATAAGGTAAGATCACTTAGTCTGAAGGGCCCTATTCGCTTGGTACTGACCAAAAGAAAAGTTAAGTGATGTCTGCTAGTTTACGAGGTCAATACTAAGCAAATAAGGGGAAGGTAGCCCCTGCTTGTTGCGGATTTAGGGTTTTCTTTTTCCAAATACGCGTTTTGATTTTATAAGAAAGAAACAAAATTACAACTGAATACCAGGTTTTGAGTTAGAAAACACTTGAGACTTTACAAAGAGTGGCCTATTAATTTCCGGGGATTTAGGGTTTGCAATAACCATGTAGTCCTTTTCCTTCACAGCCAGGCTATCTCTTCGCAAAGCCTGTTGGCAAAGTTAATGGCTTCCTCATATTTACTGGCTAGGTCAAGCACTTCATCCTTCATTTCCTAAAGCCAATTAATGATAGCCTCCATAGAGCCATTCTCGGCGAGCAATCACTGCATGTCTTCAGGCCTTCTTGCTTCCAGAGAGTCTTTAAGGATTGAGACCCTCTGCCTGACGATCAGCATTTGCTGCAGCTTCTGGCTAGCATCTTGCACAGAGCATTTAGCAAGTAAGCTCTTCAAACTAGGAGCTTGGAAATTGGGAGCAGAAAGCAAAGAATTACCAATGGCTTACCTCGAGAATTGACTCCGTGTTGACAGCAGCCACTCCCGAGCTGTGTCGATCAAGAACATTAAAGGTAACATCAGGGGAGGGCCAAGGGGGGACCTCATGAGGAGGGCCCGGATGCAGTGTTGCTGGCGCTGCGGGAGTATACCTTGGAAAGGCATCACCACTATCCTAAGCTTCTTTTAGTTGTTCTGCGAAACCCTGAGGGAGGTTCTGAAACAACTGCTTCTTAAATAGACTTTCAGACATGCCTAGAAAGCAGAGCCTGGGTTCTGGCTTATGAGTGAGTGGTCTATGAGGGGTGGTACCGCCATGCGGTTTCATGAGAGGTGAACGTGGGAGAGAGAATCAATGGTACTATCCCCTCGATATTAGGGGAGGTGATGGGAGGGAACAACATGACAGTTATGACCGCATCGATTTAACATCTCCTTCACATTAGTATTTTGTTGCAAGGGATGCAAACCTGTTCGCTTGCTTGTACACTTTTCTGAGGTCACTACCCAGCAAATAAGGAATTTTGTTGCAGGGGATGCAAACCTGTTCGCTTGGTAGTGACCTCAGAAAATGTAAGTGATGTCTACTATTACTATTTTTTGAAGTCACTACCAAGCGAATAATGCAAGGAAAACTCTTTCCTATGCACCTATTTGCTCGGTGGTGACCTTAGAAAATATAAGTCATGTCTGGCATTACTTTTTTTTGAGGTCACTACCGAGCGAATAAGGCAAGGCAACTCTTTCCTATGCACCTATTCGCTCGGTAGTGACCTCAGAAAATATAAGTCATGCCTGCTATTACTATTTTTTGAGGTCACTACCGAGCGAATAAGGCAAGGCAACTCTTTCGTATGCACCTATTCGCTCGGTAGTGACCTCAGAAAATATAAGTCATGCCTGCTATTACTATTTTCTAAGGTCAGTACCGAGCGAATAAGGCAAGGAAAATATTTCCTATGCACCTATTCGCTTGGTACTTTCCTTTTCTGAAATTTGAAGTCCCTTGTGCTGGCAAATGAATTGTCTTTTGGTGTTATTGTATTTGTAGAGATGCCTCGTGTAAAGGCCTGCGCTACGAGGGCAACAGGAGAATCTTTGAATTCTCAAGCAAGAAGACGCCGATATGAGGTGCACAGAGGTGTACTGCAAGAGCTGCGCAGGATAGAAAGACACGTTCAACCTGCTATTCCACGCCTCCCTTTCCAGCGAGTAGTGCGGGAGATTTGCGAGCAGTGGAGAGTCGGCATGCGATGGGCCAGCAGTGCACTCCTCTGCCTTCAAGAAATAGCTGAAGACTACCTCGTGGAATTCTTCAGCGATGGATATATCCTAGCTGCCAATGCACACCGCGTCACTATTATGCCGCGGGATTTTGATACTCTTCATAGGCTTTGTTTCCGCTACGATGGGCTGCTTCAGCCAGTGCCTATCCGGGATAGTAGAACCATGGATATTCTCAACATCCCCCCTCTCCATCCTCATGCACGACAGACAGAGCCGTCTAGGGCTGAAACAAACAGTAGGAGGACCTGATCACGAGTCGAGAGAAACGACACAGATGGGCAGACTGAGATAGCCGCAGAGGGCCAAGAGAAAGCCAGAGTGGACCCTGAGGCAGTCATGGAAGAAACAAAGAAAGTTATCAAGGAGCCAACTAGACACCAAAATGAGCAAGTCATGGAGGATCTGCAGCCCATCGTGGATGATGAGGGACAAGAGCAGGTCAGGGTGGAGCCTAAGGCATCTATGTAGCAACCAATATTGAAGGAAAATGATCCGAAGCCTGAGGCTATTAGGGAGGCAGTTAGGGAGGAGCCTGAGGCAGCCAAGGAGCCAGCTCAAGAAAGGCAAGGGCAAGGCTCTGCATCAGAAAGGCCATCCAACGTATCGGATGAGTCAATTATTTTAGAGCAAATCCATAAAGAGAATGAAGAGGAGTTGAGAATTTTGTTGAGCTCAGTGCCTCTGCATGCGCACATACAGCTGCCTACAAGGTCAGAGGAGGCCTGCATTACCAACCTCGATAATGTAGACTTCATGTGCATGCACAGTTTCACCGACTCGCTCGCAACGAATGAGGTCGTCAATGTTGCTTTGTGGTAATTCTCATGCTCTTTAATTCTCATGCTCATTAAATGGGTCCCTACCGAGACATGGGTCAATACCAAGCAAGACAGTGGCTAATGAAATTGGATTTTGGTACTACTCGCTCGGTATTGACCCATGTCTTTGTGGCAGTTGCCAAGTTTTTCTTTATAATGGTTCACTACCTTAAAGACATAGGTCAATACCAAGCGAGTCAATTGCTTATGGAATTGGAATCCGCCGCTGACTCGCTCGATATTGATCCATGTCGTCAAGTTCTTCTTTATAATGGCTCATTTCAGCCAAGACATTGGTCAATACCAAGCGAATCAGTGGCGGATGGAATTCGATAGCTGCCCCACTCGCTCGGTATTGAATCACTTGGTGTTCAAGTCTAATCTCTGCCATTTGTTTATGTTAGCCATGCTGTCTCGCTTCTGCCCCCTGAGGTTCAAGAGAAAGTATACGTAATAGATCCGCTGATATCGCCTTATCTGTAGAACAACTCAGTTTCCTTTTTTAGTCTAATGAACTCGTTTAGCAGAGTCAACTTTGATCTCGTGCGCTTTCTGGTCACTGCGTACAATAAATCGTGAGTATTTTCTTGCCTTGTAAAAAACATCTTGCATTGAGAATCTCTCCTCATCTTTGATGGTGTCTTTGTAGTGATCATTGGAGTCTGATTTTATTTGACATGGAAGCTAAGATTGTTTACTATGCAAACTCTGGGCAAAGCAGGGCGTTTCACGGTCGTGTAAAAATGTAAGGTCCATTTGGGTACATTTGGAAAGCAGTGTCTCTTTGTAATGTCTTGCTGACTCAAGTGGTTATGTATGTAGTGCCGCGAAAAAACTTATATGCTGTGTAGAGCATCTTTTGTTAGAACATGATCTAAGAAATGTAGTCCGCCACGAACAGGTAACCGTACCCACATAGACTGATGACTATAGTTGTGGCTGGCAAACTTGTTTGAATGCCGTGTTGCTCATCAGTCAAATTATGGATATACCGAACGTAAGTAATCTGCTGTTTTATTGTTTGCTGCAACGTATGTATGAAGCAACATATGTCTGTATCACGCTTCTACATGAACTCCGATTACATAACTACACCAACAACGATGTGCGACATTTTTCTGTAATGGCCATCCAGCATATTATAATCTCGGTAAACAGACGCACAAGAGAGGAAGCGGCGAGAGCTGACAAGTTCGAAGAGGCTCGCATTAACGAAATGACGCAACACCACAATCAGACTCAAGAAGAATTTCAAAATATGCAAGAAGCAATAAAACAATATTATACGGACGCCGGAGAAGTAGAGGAATGGGCTACACGTCGACGGCAAGAGCAAGAACAGCGGGAAGCTTACAGGTGCAAGAAGCATGGGAAGCCATGGAAGAGGCCCATGATTTCTAGCGATGCGAAAGGATGCCCGAGACCAGCGTCCCCAGAGGCAGAGGTAGCAGCAATCGGAGCAGAGGGCAGGGGAGCAACCGGAGCAGAGGGCAAGGGACGAGTGGCACAAACCGCGGGAGAGGACAGGGGACGAGTGGCACAAACCGCGGGAGAGGACAGGGGACGAGTGGCACAAACTGGGGGAGAGGACAGTAGCAAAGGGAGCAAATTACTTGTATAAATCTTGATAGAAACAACACAATATGTAAAGTTTTGAAACATTGAAAATGTACATTTTTGAAACATTGTTTGACCGCCAAAAAATATCTCTGTATTAGTCATTTTGAAGAGTACATCATGGTTTGTATGCAATCAAAGCTCTTTGCGTGCACAAGGTATGTGACATAGCTTCCGGTGGAAGCAATTAAGTGAAGTGTATTTGTTAGTGACTCCTTGCACAATGTTGTTTTCTCCTTGCACCTTGGAATTTGAAAAGAAGAAGAAGTTAGATTCAATCATAGTGTATTAAAGACAATCAAAATTTATCGATTTAGTAAGCACCTTTCTATTGTTGAGACTGAATGCATACAATTCTGACAAAAGTGGAAGTTCTTCACATGTAAGATCTATCTTGATCTATGCCAGAGTTGTGCTTGATATTGTCTCCATCACAGTAAGTAGGTTGTCTCAAAAGTAGAGCTCCATTGATAAAGGTTTGTTCTTGAGGCTGTTCTCTGTATCTTGGTCGAGTGGAATAAGCTTCCCATTAAGAAGATGATATCTAATATAGTAAAACGATACGAAGAAATTTTGAGAGCTTATAATGAACTTGCAAATTATGGACTTCTTTTGCAAAATACAGATTTTGTTCTGTGATTGTTTCATATCCCAGTTATCATCTAAAAAGTCCAAACAGCTCTCAGACTTGCAAATGAACATTTTTGCGGTAGTTCTTATTTGCTCATCGAAGAACAAATCTACAAACACTTCAAGAGGCATAAATAGTGCGAGCCAAACTATTTTTGTGGCAATTGAATAGTTGAGGGACTTTTGTATATCCTGAAACAACTTATTCTTGAAGCTTTTACTAGTTTGTGAAGCAAGCAGGGACCAATCCTTGCTGTCAAAGGATGGAAGTGACAAAGGAGCTACACGACCCCAACCAATGGAAGTTCCCAGTTCCACATATGACATATCATAAAATAAAATTCCATTATCTGCAAGTTCCTTGTGTTGTCTTCCTCGGTACATTTTCTCACCAATAAATGCATGGAAAGCATCAAAAATCCCAACTATACTCTCAACTGGTTGCCAATTTGTCCTATTCGATGGATAAATACCTGAAACATACTAAAGATGATATCCACCACTTAATATTCGAATATAATCATGCACTAAGCGAGATGCTGAAATAACTTACAGTTGGGTCGATGCCTTGGAAAACTTGGAGAAGATGTTTGCAACCTTAAGTCTGCATGTTGGAAAGCATGTTGTGAGGACCTCTTTCACCCGCTTGCTTTGTGCACACACTTTAAACTCTTTAACTTGACCCTTGAAAGCCTCCACGAAATCATTGTGTTGCCTCCTCTTCCTCCTCCTAGTTTGCAGTAGAACCCAACTTTCGATAGTTATTCGAGATGGAATCCATGCTTGATCGTCTATAGTATAACTATTAAAAATGCTAACAGAGTCAATGGTAGTGCTAGGCCTTCGAGAAGTAGACATGGTGTGCAGTAGAATGAATACACAGAAAGGTTAGTGCAAATATAAAAAAAGGAAGAAGTTTTGAGAGGGAAGTAGAGCTACTCAAAGTCATATTTGGGCGGGAACAAAGATACAAGATAGAGTCTTCAATGAAAGTTCTGAAATTCCTCGGTACATAGTTAGTACGACTTACGGCATTTATGCTTTGAAAGCGTGAAATTGTGCAATTTGATGAACCAAAATAATATTTCCTCCCTTTTTTTAAAAAGAGCTTGACTCCAAAATGTCGATTTTCAATGTAACGTTAGCCTCTTCCTCATTGGTCGAGCGCCACTCTCTCTCTAGAAATGAAAGGCCCAAAAGTGAGTCCAGCTTTCTCCTAATGTAACAATCTCCCACTTGGAGACTGATCTCCAAACCAAACCTGTGACTGCTTTTCATCCTGGCTTCTTATCCTTGAATGCTGATTGAAGATGATCAAAAGCTCAACTTCTCCTTGTTGACCACCTTTGTAAACATGTCTGCAGGATTTTCACTTGTATGCACCTCTCCTAGCTTTAGTTGTCCCTCTTCCAAAAGAGTGCGTATGAAGTGATATCTCACCTCAATGTGCTTTGTCCTTGAATGAAAGTCTGAGTTCTTCGCAAGATGGATAGCGCTTTGGCTATCAATGTACAAGACACAATTGTCTTGTTTGAATCCAAGCTCTTCTAAGAATCTGTGAAGCCACATCATTTCTTTGCTTGCCTCCGTTATTGCTACATACTCTGCTTCTGTGGTAGAAAGTGAGACCACTTTCTGCAGCTTTGAAGCTCACCTTACTGTTGTTCCTCCAACCGTGAAGACATAGCCAATAGTGCTCCTTCAAGTATCTTTGTCACCTGCCATATCTGCATCAGCATACCCTTCTAGAAAAATATAGTTCCTCCAAAATATAAAGCATTTGTTGTTGTCCCTTTTAGATCCTAAGTATCCACTTCACAGCTTGCCAGTGTTCTTTACCTGGGTTGTCCATGAACCTACTCACAACTCCCACTGCATGAGCAATATCTGGCCTTGTCCAGAACATAGTATACATTAGAGAACCTACCGCTGCAGCATATGGAACTTTAGACATATAGACTATCTCCTCTTGTGTCTTTGGACACATATCCTTCGTTAGTTTAAAGTGACCATCCAAAGGTTTAGAAACCGGTTTTGCATTTTACATTGCAAACCTTTCTAGTACCTTCTTGATGTAATCCTCTTGAGATAGCTTTATTGTCTTCTTCGTCCTGTCCCTTGATATTTTCATACCAAGTATCCTCTTTGTAGCAACTCAATCTTTCATTGAAAAAGATTTATACAACTCCTTTTTTAGGTCTTTGATGTCCTATATGTTAGCACTTGCAATCAGCATGTCATCAACATACAACATTAGGATGATGAACTTCCCATCTTTGAAATTCTTCATGCAGACGCAATGATCTGAGTTGCATCTTCTATATCCATGATCTACATCCATTCATCTAGCTTCAAGTACCGTTGTCTTGATGTTTGCTTTAATCCATAAAAGCTTTTCTTTAATCTGCAAACCATTTTCTCCTTACCTTTTACTTCATACCCCTTTGGTTGAAGCATGTAAATTTCCTCCTCTAAGTCACCGTGAGGGAATGCCATATTTACATCCATTTGCTCAAGATTTAGATCATGAGCAGCCACAAGGCTTAAGACAAGCCTAATTGAGTTCATTTTTACAACAGGAGAAAATATTTCATTGAAGTCAGTACCTTTTTTTTGAGAAAACCCTTTTACCACAAGACTAAACTTGTACCTTTTCTTCCCACCTTCTTCTTTCTTCAGCTTGTACACCCATTTGTTTTGAAGTGCCCGCTTACCTTTAGGCAACTCAACCAACTCCCATGTTTGGTTGCGATGTAGTGAGTCCATCTCCACTTGGATGCTTTTCGTCCATTCTTCTTTGGATTCGTGTTGCATAGCTTCTTCCTATGATTCCGACTCTCCAGAATCTGAAATCAAGAGATGGTTGAAGGAAGGAGCAAACCTTTCTAGAGGTCTACTTGCTCTTGTAGATCTTTGGGGAATAGGTTGAGGCTCCTCATTTGGTTTACGTTGTTGCACATTGTCACCGTTTGCAGTCCTTGAGTCTTCACCGTCCTCAAGCTCCATGTACTCATCACCTATTTCTTTTGTTTGTTTTCTTTCCAAGTGATCTTTGTACATATTTTGTTCGTTAAAAATTACATCTCTACTCCTTAATATTTTACCATCTTTAGGATTCCATAGGCGATACCCAAAGTCACCTTCTCCATACCCAATGAAGAAACACTTTTTGGACTTTGCACCTAGCTTTGATCTTAGGCTTCTATCTATGTGCATGAAAGCCTCACACCCAAACACTAAGAAATGCATAATTCACCGGTTTACCTGTCCATGCCTCTTCTGGAACTCCCCATCCAATGTCGTTGAGGGTGACCGGTTGATTAAGTACACAGACGTACTTACAGCTTCCGCCCAAAGTTCAAGCGGTAGACCTACATGTCGCCGCATGCTTCGTGCTCACTCCATAATTGTCCTATTCATCCTTTCCAAAATCCCATTTTGTTGAGGTGTCCTTGGGTTGCCCTTTGCCTCTGAATGCCATTGCTAGCACAAAAGCTTTTAAAAGCTTGGTTGCAATATTCGCCTCCATTGTCGGATCTGAGGCATTTAACCTTGGTACTTGTTTTCATTCTCCATAAAGTCTTTCCACCTTTGAAATATGGAAAATACATCAAACTTATTCTTCATGACATAAACCCATGTTTTTCTAGTTGCATCATCTATGAATGTTGGATAGTACAATGAGCCACCAAGTGATGGTGTACTTGCACAACCCCAAACATTAAAATGAACCAACTCAAGTTTTTTATTTTTTCTTCCATTTCCTAATTTTTGAAATTTTACCTTCTTTTGTTTACCATAAACACAATCTTCACAGAACTCTAAGTCCACTTCTTTCAAACCTGGTAGGAGCTTCTTTTTTTGAAGGATTTGCATTCCTTTGGCACTCATATGCCCATGCCAATAGTGCCACACCGCGCTATCAACTGTTGTAGTTGCTGCATAAGCTGAAGGTTGCGTGTTGATAGTACACAAGTAAAGTGTACCGACCTTTTCTCCCTTGGCAACCACCAAAGATCCCTTTGAGATCTTCCACCTTTTGTTTCCGAATGCAATGTTGTGACCTTCATCATCCAATTGTCTTGTAGAGATCAATGTTTTCCAAAGAGAAGGAACATGCCTAACATCTTTAAGCTTCCATTCATTTCTGTTAACAGTTTTGACAAAAAATGTACCTTTGCCGACAATCTCACAAGCTTCATCATCTCCCAAGTATACATACCCAAAATTACCTTTGGTATAACCTTGGAAATGTTGCTTGTGTGATGTCGTATGGAATGAAGCCCCGGAATCTACTATCCAGGAATTAGACACATTGTCTAATGAGGTAATTAGAGCATCTTGCTCTACTTTACTAGCCACATTGGCCTCCAATGTTGGCTTGTTGTCTTGAGACTCAGTCTCCTTCTTCTTCTTGGACCATCAATCCTTCTTGATGTGGCCCTTCTTGCCACAGTTCCAACATTGAAGAACTAACTTTGTGAGTGACTTGCTCCGTCTTGGGCGATCACGACCCTTTTGGTTTCTGAACCTCTCCTTAGGCCTTCCTCTTGTTTCCACTGACAGTGCAGCACTTGATGATTCTCCTGTGCTTCTCCTTTGTATTTCCTCACTTAGGAGAATACCCACAACATCATCAAACTTAAGAGTATTTGTGCCAAAAATAGAATTACTTACAACCATCACAAGGCTGTCCGAACTATTCAGTAGAGATGATAGTATAAGGAGAGCTCACACTTCGTCATCAAAATTGATTTTCAACGATTGAAGTTGACTTATGTTTGCATTAAAGTCATTTAGGCGCTCTGCAACTAAACCATTCTCTACCATCTTTAGATTGAATAAGAGCTTCATAAGAAATACCTTATTGGATATCAATGGTTTCTCATAGAAGTCGTCAAGTGACTTCCATCAAGTCCTTTGTGGTCTTCATCTCCGAAACATTGAAATCCACCGTTGACGCCAAGCTTAACCGGATTGTTCTCAGTGCCTTTCAATCAAGTACAATCCATGCTTCATCTTCCATTGTTGCGGGATTTCTTTGCAAGACCTCCTAGTGGCAAATAGAGGTCCTTCTGGTATAGATAGTCTTCAATCTGCATCTTCCAATGTTGGTAGTTTTTGCTGTTGAACTTCTCAATCTTGAGCTTCCCTTCCTCCACCATAACTCCCACTTAATTCAAGGAATCCTTTCCTTGAGATAATTTAGCTACGAGCAAACCTTGCTTTGATACTAGTTGTTAAGAAATATGACCTAGGTAAATAGATACTTGAGTAGATTACTTAATGGAGAGAGATAGATTTCACACACAGGAGATTATAGAGTAGAGAGAGAGAGAGAGAGAGAGAAAGAGAGAATACACACGATATACGTGGTTCACTCAATGTGGGCTACGTCCACGGGAAAGCAGCCACTATTTGGCTTTAGTACTTCAAAATAAGAAGTAGTTTACAAAAGGATTATACCCTTAATAGAGCTCCCGCCTTGCTTCACTCTCACCACCTCACACCCACCTTGTTGCATCAAATTCACACTATGAAATGTGTGTAGAAATGGCCTCCTTTTGTAGGCCAAAAGGGTTGCCCTCTCTCATGAGAGGTAGCCATGTGTAGCCGCACTTGTGTAGATAAGTCTAAATCGACCCTCCAATCCACTCATGTGTGGCCTCCCTTGAGAAGACAAGTTCGGTTTTGAATTTGGCCACCGGCCACCAGCCATTGACTACCAACCACCGGCCAACCAACCGGTTGTTTTTCGACCACTTTCCGAGCATTCGTAAGTCCGAAAGCCATCACTGTAAATTTGTAATGACCATAACGTGTATTGAAAGGTGTTTTGGAGATATCAGCTTCCTGGATTTGAATTTGATGATAGCCAGATCGAAGATCGATCTTTGTGAACATTTTGGCTCCATGTAATCTATCCAAAATCTCATCAATACAACGAATTGGATACTTATTCTTGATGGTAACCTAATTTAATCCCCTATAATCTATGCAAAGTCGAAGAGAGCCATCCTTTTTCTTTTGGAAGAGAACAAGTGCACCCCATGGAGATGTACTAGGTCGGATAAACCCTTGCTCAATCAACTGCTTGAGATGCTCCTTGAGCTCTATAGCCTCTGGAAGTTACATCTTGTACAATGCTCTTGAGACTGGTTCACTGCCTGGAAAAATTTGATTTCATGGTCTACCTCCCTAGGTGGTGGTAGTTTAGAAAGTTCTGCAGGGAAAACATCTGAAAATTCTTCTAGCCACATTGATTCAGGGCTGAAAGAATATTTTTCTACTTTGTTTAGTTTGACTAGAAAAATTTGTTGACTTGCGTAACCCTTTCAAAAGACGATTAGCTTTGACCAAGTAAGAATTTGGCCGTCCATTCTGGCTTTGAATACTGACTTCCTGGCCTTGGTTGTCCACAAAGGTAACACTTCCTTGAGCACAATGGATATTGGCATTATGAATGGCTAACCAATCCATTCCAAGAATTCCATCATAGATTCCTATGGGTAAGGTTCAAAAAGTAGCAGAAGTAGAGTATTCTCCCAACTTGAAATCTAGTTTTCCCACAATGTACTGAGATAACACCTCCTTTCCATTGGCTAATTCAACTCTCATCTTTCTTGCAGGTGTTGGTTAAGTCCTAACCTCCTTAAACATTTAGGTGACAAGGAAGAATGAGCACTGCCACAATCAATAAGAAGCTCAAATTTTTCACATTGGTGATTTGCAGGTGTTTAAATGACAGCATATTGTTGTCTTGCTCCTGGGTTATCAATTGCAGCATGTAGAGTTGCTCTTTCCTCTTGTTCTTCTCCCAATGTTGGTTCTTCTATGATAGTATTGACTATGGCAGCCATTTTGTGCCCTGGACCTCGTCCTCCATTTCTTCCTCCACGATTTATTATTTGACCTTGCCCTCTGGATCGATTAGATATATTTGTTTCAGCGACTCACCTAGGACATACATTCATAAAATGTCCTAGCTTATTGCATTCATAGCATCTAAGATCTGCATTTTGAGCTCTAGTTGCTGAGGCTGCAACTATCGGATGAGTTTGGTGAACTGGGTGAACTGACCTTTGGTTCCACATCATAGGTCGTCCTCTCCTTATAGCATTCCTTATATTTCCATTTCATCCCCTTTGATAGTTTGACATCTCTTTAGCTAAGGTTTTAGCTCTTAAAAGAGCATCTTGTAAATTTATAGGCCGCATGGCTTCTAGATGACTATTCAAAGGAGCGTTTAGCCCTTGGCAAAAATGGGCTACTTGTTGATCTGCAATCATTGGCAGAGCAGAGCGCCTAAGAGTTACAAATTTGGAGTAGTATTATTTCACTGTAAGATGAAACTGACGTAAGTTGAAGAATTCATTCATCTTAAGGGATTCGTGTGCAGGTGGAAGATAACGTCCTTTGACAGCATACTTAATGTCTTCCCAAGTTTGAGTGTTTTGAGTTACTTGATTATCTTTGCAGTGTTTTCCACCAAAGCTTGGCATCCCCCATGAGACGAAACATAGCCAACATTTCTTGGTTATCAGGAGTAGTACCAACAGCAGCAAAATAATCCTCCATCTCTTTGAGCCACACTTCTGCATTGCACTCAACTAGGGCTCCTACCCTCTTGAAAGAGGGAAGTTTAGTGTGCTTGAGAAGTAGCTTTTTCTCTTGAAGAGATGTGTACACCGCACTCTTTGCAATATAGATTAAGTGAAATTTTATTTGATACAGTAACTTTAATCCACTTTAAGACAAGACTTGATCAAACAATAGTATAGGCAAAAGTCAATATTGATCCAAACTTTACTCATATACACATTATTTGCTACCAAGGTTGGTAGTCTTTAGGTACAAGGCTTTGAAATATTCCTATATTTTGAGTTTAGTCATTACAAAAGGATAGGCTAAAGGATCAAAATAATAAATTTCATTTGACCCTTCAAAGCTATGAGATACACACATGGGTCAAATCCTACCACCATGGATAACTTATGTAACTTGGTTATAGACCCATTGATTGTGAGATATCTTTTCTCCTCCCAAGGTAATGGTAGCATCCGGATTCTTAGTACCAATGAAAAGATAAACTTCGATGACTTTTAATTTCTCTGTCCATCAAAGTTTCTTAAGGTTAGTAGCCATGCACCATATCTTGTCAGCATCAATGGTATAGATTCCTCTAGATGGACTCCAGTTGATACCCCATCCTCTATGCACCCTTGGGATAGGTGGTGCAAACACCCTATCCAAAATCATCATCACCCTTTTTCAAAACTGATAATTTGGTGATTGGCATGCATTTTCAAACATGATGGTGAGCACCTAGAATTTTTGGTAGGCCGAATGAACATTTTCCTATATCATGAAAGCTCAATCATGAATACCATATAAACATTCAAAAAAAAATTCCTAGGTTTTTCTATTATTTCAAACATTCGCATCCTTCATCCCTTAAATGTCAATCCAAAAATCTCCCCGAGCTTTAACCTAGGCTTTGATACCAGTGTGAGGTCCCTGCCCCTTCTTGAGAGGAGCGGAGCACCTTTGATAGGTCTCCAATCCTCAGAAAAAAAAACCCACGGACATTGCCTTAGCTACTACGTAGCCACGGGCATGAACCGTTAGTGAAGGACTGGTCCTATCTCGCTATAATGGCCTGACCACCATAACCCTATCTAAAAACTATCTATATTCAATTATACCTAAAGGTATAAATCTTAGAGTGACCAACCTGTGTGCTTTTTTCCCAATGTTTTAGAAGCACAACTGCCAAGGTTTGTCTCTTTTAAGATTTATGACTATAAAAAAAATAGTTTCTAGTGTTGAAAAAATACCCGACTCATTGGGTCCACCCGTCCATAGAATGATACCATGAGGGTATAATTCTCCGACTTTCCACACGGCACTCACCCTTCTTTTGTTATCTAAGTACTACTACAATGTTTAAACATACATGTTCCTTGGATTTATGATACTTGTTCTTTAAAACAGTCCTTCAAACAGTATCACAAACAATATTCAAACAAGAAGTCATCCAATTTTAAACCAGCAACCCTTGGATTAGGTTCACTTAAGAATCTCTATTGGTGCTATTATGTCCGATGGGTATACACATTATTTATAAAAACACTTGTCATCATGAGTGTCCCATACTGCTCGACAAGTACTCGTTGTGCTAATCTGGACGTACTCCCACCACAGCAACAACGGTGCCAATCTGAGCGTCATCCTCACGCCACAAAAATGTTGGGGTTAAGGCCTATGTGCCTTGACCGGTCGCCCAGGTCATGGGCGCCCGCCCACTGTTACCCTATACTTATAGTGAGTATACTGTATAGGGGGAGCTGCCACTTCACAGTCTCCCCACCCATATCGTGTGTGTGTCTCCTTCTCTCTCTCACTCTCCGTCTGTGGTGCTCCCCGATCCCCTTCAATTGGTATAAGAGCTATGGTGACCGCGGAGAGCACGACGGCTTTGAGAGCTTCGAAGCGATAGCTCGCTCGCTCTCGACGGTAGAGAGATTAAGAAATCTTGGAATGCAGATCTAAGTATTTTGTCCACTATGCCCATCCGTTTCGACATGGTCTACAACTTTGCAGAAAAAACTTTTTGTCAAGAAGGATTGCTGGTCCAAGAAGAAGAAGGAGACAGAGTCTCAAGACAACAAGCCAACATCGAAGGCCAATGTGGTAGGTAAAGTAGAGCAAGATGCTCTAATTCTCTCATTAGACAATGTGTCTAATTCCTGGATAGTAGATTCCGGGGCTTCATTCCATGCGACACCACACAAGCAACGTTTCCAAGACTACACCAAAGGTAATTTTGGGTATGTATACTTGGGAGATGATGAAGCTTGTGAGATTTTCGGCAAAGGTACAGTTTTTGTCAAAACTGCTAACGGAAATGAATGGAAGCTTAAAGATGTTAGGCATGTTCCTTCTCTTTGCAAAAATTTGATCTCTACAGGACAATTGGACGATGAAGGTCACAACATTGCATTCGGAAACAAACGGTGGAAGATCTCAAAGGTATCTTTGGTGGTTGCCAAGGGTGAAAAAGTCGGTACACTTTACTTGTGTATTGTTAGCACACAACCTTCATCTTGTGCAGCAACTACAAAAGTTGACAGTGCTGTGTGGCACTACCGACTTGGGCATATGAGTGTCAAAGGAATGCAAATCCTTCAAACAAAGAAGCTTCTACCAGGTTTGAAAGAATTGGACTTAGAGTTCTGTGAAGATTGTGTTTATGGTAAACAAAAGAGGGTAAAATTTCAAAAATCAGGAAATGAAAGAAAAAATAAAAAACTTGAGTTGGTTCACTCTGATGTTTGGGGTCCTGCAAGTACACCATCACTTGGTGGCTCATTGTACTATGTAACATTCATAGATGATGCGACTAGAAAAACATGGGTTTATGTCATGAAGAATAAATCCGATGTATTTTCCATATTTCAAAGGTGGAAAGCCTTTGTGGAGAATGAAACAGGTACCAAGGTTAAATGCCTCAGATCTGACAATGGAGGCGAATATTGCAGCCAAGCTTTTGAAATATTTTGTGCTAGCAATGGCATTCGGAGGCAAAGGACAACCCCAAGGACACCTCAACAAAATGGGATTTCGGAAAGAATGAACAAGACAATCATGGAACGGGCACCAAGCATGCGGCTACATGCAGGCCTACCGCTTGAGCTTTGGGTGGAAGCTGTAAGTACGTCTGTGTACTTAATCAATCGGTCACCCTCAACGGCATTGGATGGGGGAGTTCCAGAAGAGGCATGGACAGGTAAACCTGTGAATTATGCATTTCTCAATGTGTTTGGGTGTGAGGCTTTCATGCACATAGATAGAAGCCTAAGATCAAAGTTAGATGCAAAGTCCAAAAAGTGTTTCTTCATTGGCTATGGAGAAGGAGACTTTGGGTATCGCCTATGGAATCCTGAAGATGGTAAAATCTTAAGGAGTAGGGATGTAATTTTTAACGAACAAAATATGTACAAAGATTACTTGGAAAGAAAACAAACAAAAGAAATAGGTGATGAGTACATGGAGCTTGAGGACGGTGAAGACTCAAGGACTACAAACGGTGACATTGTGCAACAACGTCAACCAAATGAGGAGCCTCAACCTATTCCCCAAAGATCTACAAGAGCAAGAAGACCTCCAGAAAGGTTTGTTCCTTCCTTCAACCATCTCTTGATCTCAGATTCTGGGGAGCCGGAATCATATGAAGAAGCTATGCAACATGAATCCAAAGAAGAATGGACGAAGAGCATGCAAGTGGAGATGGACTCACTACATCGCAACCAAACATGGGAGTTGGTTGAGTTGCCTAAAGGTAAGCGGGCACTTCAAAACAAATGGGTGTACAAGCTAAAGGAAGAAGAAGGTGGGAAGAAAAGGTACAAGTTTAGGCTTGTGGTAAAAGGTTTTTCTCAAAAGAAAGGTATTGACTTCAATGAAATATTTTCTCCTGTTGTAAAAATGAACTCAATTAGGCTTGTCTTAAGCCTTGTGGCTGCTCATGATCTAAATCTCGAGCAAATGGATGTAAATACGGCATTCCCTCACGGTGACTTAGAGGAGGAAATCTACATGCTTCAACCAAAGGGGTATGAAGTAAAAGGTAAGGAGAAAATGGTTTGCAGATTAAAGAAGAGCTTGTATGGTTTAAAGCAAGCATCAAGACAATGGTACTTGAAGTTTGATCGATGGATGTTGGATCATGGATTCACAAGATGCAACTCGGATCACTGCGTCTACACGGAGAATTTGGGAGATGGGAAATTCATCATCCTAATGTTGTATGTTGATGACATGTTGATTGCAAGTGCTAACATGCAGGACATCAAAGACCTAAAAGAGGAGCTGTCCAAATCTTTTTCAATGAAAGATTTAGGTGCTGCAAAGAGGATACTTGGTATGAAAATATCAAGGGATAGGACGAAGAAGACAATAAAGCTATCTCAAGAAGATTACATCAAGAAGGTACTAGAAAGGTTTGCAATGCAAAATGCAAAACCAGTTTCTACACCTTTGGCTGGTCATTTTAAACTAACGAAGGATATGTGTCCAAAGACACAAGAGGAGATAGCCTATATGTCTAAAGTTCCATATGCTGCAGCGGTAGGTTCTCTAATGTATGCTATGGTCTGGACAAGGCCAGACATTGCACATGCAGTGGGAGTTGTGAGTAGGTTCATGGACAACCCAGGTAAAGAGCATTGGCAAGCTGTGAAGTGGATACTTAGGTATCTAAAAGGGACAACAACAAATGCTTTGTATTTTGGAGGAATTGATATTTTTCTAGAAGGGAATGCTGATGCAGATATGGCAGGTGACAAAGATACTCGAAGGAGCACTACTGGCTATGTGTTCACAGCTGGAGGCACAGCAGTAAGCTGGGCTTCAAAGCTGCAGAAAGTGGTTTCACTTTCTACCACGGAAGCAGAGTATGTAGAAATGACGGAGGTAAGCAAAGAAATTCTGTGGCTTCACAGATTCTTAGAAGAGCTTGGATTCAAACAAGACAATTGTGTCTTGTACAGTGATAGCCAAAGTGCTATCCATCTTGCGAAGAACTCAGCCTTGCATTCAAGGACAAATCACATTGAGGTGAGATATCACTTCATACGCACTCTTTTGGAAGAGGGACAACTAAAGCTAGGAAAGGTGCATACAAGTGAAACTCAAAAGACATCCTACGCGTAGGATGTCTTTTTGGCCTGTTTGACCCCAGATTTGTTCCACAGCTTTCCCTTGATGTCAGTATCCCAGTGGTATGCTTAGATTTTGCTTTGGATGTCAAAAGTCCCAAACTTCAACTGTTTTTTCTTTTTCAGTCTAAAGTGCTAAAGTCCACTTTGAACCCAATTTTCTTGACCAAATGAGGTGAAACCCCTTTCAGTCACTCAATATATCATGCAAGACATACTCATACAACCATCTTATGGTTTTCGTCTCAAGTTAATGTTTTGGCACTATTTGGGTAGGATGTCTAGCAATTTCAGTCTATCTGGCCTTATCCTGTCAAGAGATGGCCAAATTTTCACTTTCCAGTTGAAATTAGGGTAAACCCTACCTTCTGAACACACTGGTCAACTCAAAATCCCAAAATTCCTCCCAGATTGGCCTGTAGACATCCTACGTGTAGGATGTCTTTTGGCTTAAAATTAAAGTTTTTTTCTGACAGGAATGCTCTTGATGCTCTGTAGACCTATCAGAAACACTCACATTAACTTTTGGACTTCAATTAGGCTTTCAACCACACTTTTGCGTCCTTTTGCGTCTTTTACAAACTTGTAATGATTCTCCTAAGCAAGTGTACATGCATGAAATGCTCTAGATCTTAATCATGATGTCCTACTTACTCTACTCCTACCTATCATGAAGAAATGGTGATAATGGTGTTTTTGGTTGCTTTTTGGCCTCTCCGGACTCTCAAGCTCGCCTCTCACCACTTCTACCACTCCAACTCCTACTCTAGAACTAGACTACTACCTAAAACTACCTAAGTCTACCTCCTCTACCTAAGTCGAAGGATCTAGGCCAGACACACGCTTCCTAGACTCCCTCTAAGACCTAGAGAGTCCTCCACCCTTTGATCCTGTCTAAATGTAAAGCGAGACTCTTGGCAAGCCAAAAATCCCAATCCTCAAGGATTAGTCTCGGTCACCTACCTAAGGTTTTCGTCCCCGGCAGCGGCGCCAATGTTGGACGGGTACGCCGCGACGGACGTTAGCACAACGAGAACTCACCTAACAAGTAATGTCAGCTAAGGATGAAGCTCAACCCGCAGGCACGTGGAAGCAAGCATAAGGTGTCAACCTACACTCGACCGACTCCTAACTAATTCCTACAGAGGTCCCTACCAATTGTCTCAGTCATAGTCTTCAAGAGTGCAAAAGAGGATACTTCCTACAATGCTTGCTAGAGCCGAATACCCATCAAACACTTTTGAAACACCATAGAAATTGAAGAAGACCCTACTAATACCTATAGGCCGCTCTCCCTAAGGTCTATGAACCAAAATCACGACCCAAAACACCCGGTGTAGAAACACGTAGGATGTCTGGCCGAAATCTGCAGGTCTTTGTTTCCGAAATCTGAAGTGCCTAATGCGTATCTCTACTCAATGTGAACACGTGGATATGCTGTAATGCAAAATCAGATAATGTATGCTCACCCAAACAACCGATGAAGCTCATAGAAGGAGCTCCCAAAGCTGGACCATACGCGCGCAATGTTGGTATCGGCTCGTAGCTCTAGTCGAGGGCAACACGCTACACTTCTCCGTACTTGATTCCGACCACCATAGCACACGTAGCGTCAAGACGAAGCTCACACTCTCTCTCACGTACACAGTACGCTCACTCACAAACTTAAAACTTGTTTAAAATGACAAAAGATTTTTCATTAAGGTCAAAAAGTGGTATATATACCTTACAACTTCTCAAACCCTAAAGTTCCAAAATCAACCATCTACTCAATCTAACTATCAAAACTGGGATACAATCTGGAAACTTCTGTAAGTTCCAATATGTACAATGTGAAAAATCGGGTTTTCCTCAATGAATGAATAATTACAAAAATAATAGTTCGCCGAGTAGTTAGATGCCGTGGGGTGTGTCCAGCTTCTAACAGGATTACCCAAGTCCATGCATGGGAATATGGGAACATGGACAATAGTAGAGCGGTTTAGCAAGCAAGCGCATTTCATATCAATCAAATAAACTATTATGGAAACCATTTTTATCTCATAGGTATTTAAGTACCATGGCTTATCAATATCTATAGTATCCAATAGAGATCCAAGAATGACTAGCAATTTTTGGAAGGGTCTCTTTGAGAATTTGGGTACTGAGTTGAATTTCTCCTCGGCCTATCACCCACAAACGGATGACCAAAGTGAGACAACAAATTCAACCATCATAGATCTAACTAAAGCCTATGTTAAGGAAGTAGATCAAAGAGTTCAATGGGAAAAGGATTTACCCTTAGTAGAGTATGCATACAATAACACTATCCATACTTCTACAGGAAAGGCACCCTTCAAAGTAATTGAAGGAAGACTCAAGCTCCCATTGATAGTCAAGACACTTGGGAATATATTTGCTGTTGCTGATGAGTATAGAAAATATCTTAACAAATCTTTTAAAAATTTCAATGATATTGAAATGGCTGATGATAAGATTAAGAGCATTCAACAAGACATAGCACCCACTACTATATCAAAATAAAGTTCATTTCTGGGGTATATAAATTTCTACCAAAGGATATTTGTTTGCAGTCAAGGAATTACCCCTAAATGAATCGACAAAGAAAGGAAACAAGTTCATCTGGACTGAGAAATGTGTACGCAATTTCCAGTGCTTAAAGGATGTGATCAACAAGAAGCCAGGCCTTTGCCAGCCAAACTGGGATGTCATTTTTCATGTGCATGTAGATGCTCCTGGTATGGTGATGGGGGCTATACTGGCCCAACCTGATGGAAAGACAAACTACCCAGTCTACTTTGCTATTTGCAGGTTCAGTACAACTGAACAGGGATATTCAACCACGGAGAGAGGCACTGGGAATGGTATTTAGTGCTAATAAATTCAGACACTATCTACTGGGAAAATTATTTTATTTCTATGTCGATCATCAGGCTTTGTTGTTTTCTATCAATAAGGTGATTATACAAGGAAGGTTAATCAGATGGCTAATGTTTCTAATGAAATTTGAACTCAATATTTTTCACAAGCCAGGGAAAACACACTGTGAAATTGATTTTCTTTCCAAAATTATGTTGTTTAGAGATATCACTAGAGATGATCCAATGGATGCTAAGTTATATCAAAGCACAATTGAAGAGGAACCTAATCCAGAATGCCAAGAGGTGTATGATTTCCTTCAGCAAGGAAAATTTCCAGATGATTGGTCCTAGAACAAGAAAAAGGCATCGATCATTAAAAGTTTGAAATTTACCATCATTGCGGGAGAACTTTATAAATTAGGTATTGATGGTGTACTTTGAAGATGTGTGTCATTGAAGGAAAGAATGCAGGTTATTACTGAATCCCATAATGGAGATGCAGGATTTCATTCTTCAACTGACCACCTATAAGAAGATTCTTCAAGTAGGATTAAGGTGGAAAACAATGATGGTTGATGTGAGGGATTTCTCTTAACCTTGTAATATATGCCAAAGAATGGGAAGGCCTACAATAGCAGGCATGACACCTTTGACTCTAGTACATCCACTTGGAGTATTTATGAAATGGAGACTAGATTTCATGGGTCCATTCAAGAAGGTGACTCCCAGAAAGAACATAAATATCATCTTGGCTACATGTCATGTCAGCAAGTGGGTAGAGTCTAAGGCACTCTTAGAAAACACTTCTAGATCTCTGATTTATTCATTTATGAGAATATCATATGCAGATATGGTTGTCTTATCAAAATAGTGTCAACCAGCGCATGATGAAAATTTTGATGGACTTGTTTTTAGTGAAGCACAGGAATCAATGCCATAATATCCCAGATGTAATGGTCAATCAAAAAGCAGCAATAAGACAATCAAGAATATTCTCACTAAAATTGTGCAAAAGGAGCCGCATCAATGGGATATAAAGCTTTAGACAACATTATGGGCATATTGAACTACTCATAAGGTGACTACTTGGATGACATCGTTCAAGATGGTCTATGGTACTGAAGCAGTGGTGCCGATAGAATTTGTGATTCCCAGCTTAAGACTGGCAGTTGAACATGAATTGCACTTCAATTATAATTTGAAACAACGGTTGGATGAGTTGATGCAATTAGAGGACGATGCTAGAACAAGAAGTTGTTCAACAAAGAAGGAACTAGTTCCATGATAGTAGAATCAAGGTAAGGGAGTTTCAAAGGGGTGATTTGGTACTCTTGTATCACTCTAAACTGGGGCCAAAGAAGGAAAACTTGAACATAGCTTGGTCAAGATCCTATGAAGTAGATTAGGTGTTTTCCAATGGGACAAAGACTTAGAGACTTGTTGGGTTTAGTAATTAGTATTACCTAGAGTCTACAATGGGATTGAAAATCAAGTTATAATGTTTTAGCACCAGATCAACAACTCAATCTCTCAAGTGACACTCAATTCAGACTCTAGAAGTCAAACCAATCTAGATCTAGTTACATGCACTCGAGAAGCCAGTATTGAATAGCAATAATCCAGAGGAAATAAATGAAAAGAATCTTGTCAGTATGATGAATCAAGTAGGCAAATGTAGGCATGACATGTCACAATCGGTGCACATAAATCCAAGGTGGGTGGAGAGTGAAGCATTCATGATGCGTATACATATACCTATATGAAGGGTTCACCCATCTACACTTTACTCCCATCTCCAAGGAGAAACGGCTTGAGCTCACAACCTATAGCTTTGCCTCTGCACACACCACCTCCTTCAACTATTACCATACCCACCCTGATACTCTCTGTATGGTTTGATAACAACAAGTAAGTCATCTTCCACCCAAACCTGTTCTTTTGAGTCGTGCATGGATAGAATGAAAACCTCACAGTAGATGCAAGCCATGCTAGACACCATGAAAGCTAAAGCAAAAAGTTTGAAAGCCTTCATAGCAGAAGCCATTGGTGTCATAGCCCACAACAAAATTGTTGAGTATATGTTTCAAGAGAGGGCGCAGGAACTACTAAAACTGTGGGGTTTGGAAGTGGTGGTGGATGTTGTAGCATTATCATTTAATGATGGAATCACTCAGCAAGTGCTAGCCACATACCAAGTTGGAAAGGCATAGTAGTGTAAACGACAGAACATTGGATTCGACACCTGGTGAATTGGCCCACATGCTTAGAATCCTAGATGCACAAAAATCCACATCAGCTACAACAGATGAAGTTAGCAGATTTCTCTTGAGGAAGATGAGTAGACTAGAAAGAAGATGAAGAATGGTGCTTAGGGCATCCGAGTTATAGCACTAGAATGTACTGCTATCTATAGATTCGTTGTAGAGACCATCAGCCTGAAAAAAAACCCTCCCTATCTCTCAAAAAAGCTTTTTGTTACTAGGCAAGATTTAGAATACAGAAGCCAATATTGGCCAACTTTTGTACACTAATGTGGTACAACAGACTGCGAAGGCCAAGTCCAAAAACCTATTCATGGCCTTGTATGTCTGGAAAATCCTGTGTTGGGTAGATCTAACCCCAGTACTCATTAATGTGCAGACAATCTGGGATAGGGTGACTAAAAATAGAGCACCAAAGATCACTGTAGATTATTATTAAGAAACCAACACTGGAGGGGCTAACAAGACTAGCTCATAGACCAATGACACTTTAACAAAGCACTCTAAAGGCAAAGGAAAAGAGACAGTGCAAATCGGAGAAAAAAGATCATTAATCCAAACATGGACTAGACCCTTAAGCAAAAAACAAAAAACCATAGACCTTATGAAAGCATTCATGAACAAAACTCAAAAATCTATGAGTACTGACACAACATGAGCTAAGACAATGCCAAACACAACTACTGGGTAGTAGCACCAGGAGAAGCCAACAACAAGAAAAACTATTAGCACACACAACAACCACAAGCCTGCAGGCCTAAAGGAGAGGGACACCAAGCGTTGGGCAACCGCTTAGTACACCTGCCCCCAACAACCTACCCATTGTGAAGCTGGATAGGCTTCAATACCTTCAAAAAGAGACTCTCAAAACAAGGTTAGTGATAAAGAAACTAGATCAATCTCCATTACCTTATGCTTTCCCAATGACTGTTTATGAGACAGATCAGACAGATTCGGATATCATCACACAAGGATGCACTATATCCATCCAATTAGGATGGAAAACCATTGTCAATTCCATCGTCCAGATGATGGAGGTCAAGGCATATCATTCTAGCTCCAAAATAGCAAAGTTGGAAGAAGAACTTCAAAATCCCAACATTGATCTAGAAAAGCTTCAAAAGGAGAAAGCTGGGTGGCCAACTAAAATTTTCAAGAACAACAACATACAAGGGAAATGGAGGGGCTTCAAAAGAAATAGACAAACTCAATGAAAACAGAGTCATGCAAGAGGTAAGAAGAGGCTCAGAGAGATGTTGATCGCTTTGAAACACTGCTAGAAGCAAAAAGAACAGATTACCAGAAGCTATACCAAAAGCATCCATCATGAAGGATGTTGTTATGGAGAAATAAATTTATCACTCATTGGTATAAATAATAGATAAGAATGGAGATCCAACACTGAACCTCACTGATTTGGGAAATTCATTGAGATAGTCCATTCTGATCGCCAAAAGAAAGCCAGTGTGTACACTGTTGCATTGGCCAATGAAGCACTCAATGGGTATCTCAAAAATCACAAGAATGAAGATGAAGAGTATGAGGATGAGGATGATAAGAACCATCACCAACAAAACCAGAGGAGGGATGATGATCATGATGACAACGATCAAGGTGCACAAAATAGAGGTCATGCAGGTGGATCAACAATACCCACTAGGAGTCAGCCTCTCCAGATCATGTTGTAGATAGGATTGATGAGGATCAACCACCACCTGTTGGGAAAAACCAATAGAATCCACTTGATCATCATCAAACTGGCAAACTGGCAGCTCCTAGTCAGGGTTAGGAGAGTCCATTTTATTGGAACCTAACAATAAGTCTAACCACAATGACTCTAACAAGCTACAAACACTGAGTAAGATATTGTAAATGCAAAAACATCTCTAGATCCAGAATTATTCAGAGGATGATTTAGTATATTCTAATCTAGAGAGATTTTAGATGCTCTATGTGGGGGCTAGATGCATGGTTCTGGACTAGAAGTCAGCCAGCTACCATGATTAGACAATATGTAAGTTACCTCCACATCCCAATTGTGTTCAGGTACTAGAAAGGACATTAGAATGGTACATGATAAATGATGAAAAAGGCATAACTTTAGCTGCAAATAACTTAACCATTGTGGATCTCAGGTCGCTAGGAATACATGTGTAAATGCTATTGGGCACCAGGCCAACATATCACTACATGAAGGATACAGTGATGCACCTATGACAGATATGAATGGGTGCTACTATAAGGTCAAGTATGGTGGTGAGGTCAATTTTGACACTGCAAAGGATAGAGCATTTCAACACCACCTAAAGATTTTTGTACATTCAATGTATAAGAATTGTTTTATTAAATTCAAAGACTAATTATCTAATCATGCATGTTATGTCGAAGAAGCATTACATGCTCAATTTTTGAACACCCTCCAATGAATGTTTTGTGGCACAATGCTTGGAGAGACATAACAAAAAAAGTCAAAGAAACAAGCAGCCAAGTGTACCGCGCACCGCAGCCAACCATGTCACCAATCTAGAGAGGAGCTATCATGGTAGCAACATGTCAGATGTAGAGTGGAAGTGGGCCTTGCAAGAAAAGGGCAAGGAAGCAGAATGGGCTCATCCCACAATCAACAGTGCAAAGCTTAGTTGGAAGAGTCATATCCCATGAGTTAAAAGGTGGTGGGTTCAACACCCCTTGACTGCTCGTTCTAGTCTCGAGGGGCGTTTTTCATGTGGTTTGGCCAACCTTATCTAGTCAAGAAGATTCACCTTAAGAGTCAGATGCCTCCACCTTACAGGGGTCAGGTGTGTGTGTTGTGATTTCAAAGTTATAGATAATTCTCAATAATAAAAAAGTGCGAACCTAGGGCTAGGCAAACTCACACACACTATGGCTCAAGAGGCAAAGTAGCCTAAAAAGATAAATATGTAAGTAATTTTTAATTGTGCAAGTCACATATAGAAGATGTTTTAGCTTATGAAACCTTTTAAGTTATTTTTAACTTAGGAAAATATCACTTTAACCCATCCTACTAGAGAGATGATCAAGTATCAAGAGAGGTACCTAGAGTTCAACACTTGGCAATGATTGTTAGAAAACCATCATATTTCTCTTGAGAAATTTAACTCCGCAAGTAGATCTCTACAAGCGATAAGTGTAGTCAATGAATATTGTATTAATAATTTTGGATTATTGAATTACCTAAATTGGTTTTGGCTATCGTAGAGTGAGAGCGATCAAACTTATGTTCCTTTGGATAAGGATGAGGAGGACGATGACTTAGATTGATCGATATTTTTTTGTATTCCTCTTTATAAGTTTAAATGTGCCAAACAAACCCTCATGATTTGTATACAAAACTCATTTGAAATTTTAGTTTTTTGTAATTAAATTTAAGTATTGTCCTTTTATACTTCAAATTATGCAGGTAAGGTGTAACATGTAATTTTAACGTTTATTATTAGTTTTCTTGTACACTTCTCAAAATGCAATTGATATGTGATATGTTTTATGCGGGTAAAAAATAAAGATGCTCATTTGGGCCATCAAAAATTGGATGGCCCAAATGAGCACCTCTATTTTTTACCCGCATAAAGCATATCACATATCAATTGCATTTTGAGAAGTGTACAAGAAAACTAATATTTTTTATGAAAAGCCGTGTAGGGTAATATGCACATTAATAATGGTGGTAATTGACGCGGTAATAGTGGCACAACTATTATCATGCATATTGTTGTTGGACCACTACCGTTCTCTCTGCCCCCTCTATTGTCACTCACACAATTTCTTCTCTTTCTATTTTCCTTTGTTAATCCGTGGTAATGCTAGTGGTTTTGGACTTTTTCTCTTATAGTGTCAAATCGTCTTCTAATGAATGAGTCTTACCATACACCGAGCGACATTTTCCGAGCAAACCAAAATTCGAGCAAATATTGATACAACACGGTGTGATTTCAACCCCCTCCTCAAACATCAAGGACGAAGAAGAGGGGGGCATGCCACCTAGGAACCATGTCTATGATTTTCTTGTATATTCTCTCTCTCTCTCTCTCTCTCTCTCTCTCTCTCTCTCTCTTCCCCCCCCCCCCCCCCCCCAATAGCATATGGATAACCACCTTCAAAGCTTGATAGAGGAATGATTTATGTGTGCTAATTCTTGTCTGCACATCCTTATCCAGGAAACGTCACTCATGAGCTCTTAGAGTTTTAGGACATAGACATGCTGCATACTCTTTGTCTCTCCTCTCGCATCCCCTCACTCTTTCTCTCTTGCTACAAATGTGCTCTCTTCTCTCTTTGACCATAGTACACAAGATTGTGTCTCCTCTTACATGCTCTCTCTCTCTCTCTCTCTCTCTCTCTCTCTCTCTCTCTCTCTCTCTCTCTCATACTATACATGTGCTCGTGAATGTAGGCTTAGGTGGAAGCTACTAGAGGAGTAGGGCAAGCCCCAAGGTGCAGTGAAGCACATGCTAGATAAGGGGTACGTGTGGGTGAGGGTTATTAGTTAGGCAAAAAAATGAGGGAGAGAGCATCTTTATAATATGTATAGTATCTAGCTGTTATAATTCAGAGAGACGGGTAATGAGGGCGCTGAGAAGAGGGAGAATGAGGGCTTGAGAAGCGTCATGTGTTAGAAGCCTAATTGTTGAGCGATATTGAATTTTAAAATTCAGCCAAGGGTAACGTTCCTTGAGATGGTGTCTATTCATCTCTAAATTGTCAAAAGCCTAATCGTCAAAAAGTTGGCCTCCACCCCTTCTAAGAGGGACAGCCTTGCATCCTCGGCCAAGTTCTCCAAGCAACAGCCAACTACAAAAAGTGCACGTGGGAGTTTATTTCAGAGGCGTCGAACCTTGACAAACCGCATCTAAGCTGAAGGTATTTTAACCGATTGAAAATATAAAATCCTGGCTAGATTTTGAGCTAGAACTTTAAGAAAAACAAGAAAGTTGCACTAGTTTAGTGTAACTACTAGCAAAAGCTTCAAATTTTGACCAAAAAATGAGAGAAATCCATGTTCACCCTTATCTTGTTTATTATGGAAAATGAATTTTTCTTGTCCTACTCTCTCCCTCTCTCTTTTTGTGGTGGAAAAAAATCTTCCTCAAAGGGTGTGCGCCGAGGCGTGCCGCGCCACTGTTGAGGGAGAACTTTTTTAACACACATTGAAGAGCTTTAAAAAATAAAAGCGTATTCACTTTTGCATTTAGTACAAAAAGAGACAAATAAAAGAAAAATCTATTCATTTCGTATTCATGGAATCTCTCCAGGTTCGTTCAAAGCCTCGCATTAAGCATTGACTTGCACATGCATACCTCCACCATTGAACTCACGATGTCACGGTCAAAAACATGGTGATGAGCTAAGCCAAGCCACCTCAAGGACGTTGCTTCTATCTTTGCCAACCTCTCCATACAAAAAAAAGGTTTTATTGCTCCCCATCACCTATTGTAACACCTGGCACGCTAGTGTCTCCACTGTCTCGGCCACATGTCCAACCCTACTGCTCCAGCCACAAGCCCTTCCATGCGTTGAGTGCCTCCACCTTCTACTTTTTGGTTTCAAATTTTCCCTTTTCTTTTACTTTTGCTTCCAAATGGAATCGATTAAGATACCCTTCATGAGCTCGTTTGGCACACCTACTTCACTATACAAAGTAGGTGCCCGAAATGACTTTTTTTAGGTCTCATTCAGCCGAATCTCAAGTGATGTTGTTTTTGTCTATGAGGGGAAAAGGCACGCATGGCAAGTGGAAGAGAGAGATGGAGAGAGAAGAGGATGTGCCATGTAGATTTTTCCATTCCTCCTATTTCCAGTGCGGAGGCCTGCAAGGTTGCTCTGAAGGGACATGCGAGGCCATGGTTGGACAAGGGGCGTGCAGAGGAGGAGGCGAACCTGGCTTGCGAGAGGAGATGAAGCTCTCTCTCTCTCTCTCTCTCTCTCTCTCTCTCTCTCTCTCTCTCTCTCTCTCTCTCTCTCTCTCTCTCTCTCTCTCTCTCTCTCTCTCGCTGCTCTGGAATGGATGCTCCAAGAATAAGATGAAGACGCAAGTTGCAACAGTGCAGGTTGATACAACTGGTGGGGAGATGAGCAGCAAAGGGGTAAATTTCAATGGAGGACTCGTTGTTTGCGGCAGGCTTCATGAAGTGGTTGCGCAACAAAGGAAGCTGCCAGATAGACGGTGGTTTGGGGATGGTTGCGCAGAGAAAGGACAATACGATTTGGGAGATCTCATCATTGTGGGTTGTCCATCTCCATGTGAGAGTCTGCTTGGTACTCGCAGAGACAGAAAGCGGCGTGAGCGACAGGCATAGTTTGTCCTCGTGGGGAAAATAGGTGGTGGCAATTTTGCATTCGTTTGTTTCAACCAAAATCTTGGGAGATGCTTCCATAGCTTTGAAGGGAAAAAGGAGGGATTGGGCAAGTGGAGGCAGGGAAGGGAAGTAGAGGGAAAATTAAAAGTCAAGTTCTTTTTGTTTTGTTTAGTGCAGTCGTGGGAGAGAAATTGAAGTATTTGATTTTGAAAAATCTAGGCAGATTTTTGGGCGCGCAGATATTTGTGTCTATTGCACGCAAGAGGGATTTACCAGAGCTTGGATCACACGTGTGTGTGTTTTGGTTTGCACGTAGATAACTCACAAGGAAAGGAGGCGATGGTCAAGGGGACAAGACAAAGGGGGGCTCAAGGGCCATGTGAAATGATCAGTGAGGATAGTTGTCGGAGCTCGAAGTGTGCATGGCTGCTTGTTGATGATCGTCAGAGCTAGCATGATGCAACTTTGGTTCTCATTATTGTTCATTACGAGCACGAGTGCTGATCTCCCTATCGGAAAATGACTCATTTGACCCTTCTGTCTGGTCGAGGGAGATTGTCACAAAAGGGAATATCTTTAGACATCTGGGAGCCCCCTTGGAGGTGGATGTAACTCACAAGCAAAGATTTGGGTGGGTGCCTGAAAAAATCAAAACAAAAATGAGTAGGTGGGAGTATGCTCTTATCCCATTCCCAAGTCAGATAAAAGTGATGAATGCCTTTATGATTCCTTATATTGCCTTCACTAGCCCACTTATCAAGATGGCTAAGTGTCACTCGAAAGAGTTCTCGAAACCAGTAAAGGTTTTTATGGAAAAATAACACAAAATCTTCCAGGCCATGGCAATGGGCCCGTTTGGAATCAGTTGCTCGGCCAGGGAATCAAGGAGGCCTCAGAATTCTCAACCCTGTGGGCCGTGTAGAAGCTTGTTGCACCAAATTTGTTGTTTCCTTGGCTAAACAGGATCAAGTTTGGGATGTCATGATCAGAGATATGATAGAAGCAGCTAAACTTGGATCGAAGGGTGGAAAGTGGAGAGGGGTGGTGGTTCATGACAAACTGCTAGCCCCGGCGTGGTCTACCTTAAGACTGGGGGTCAGCTCAGAAGAATTGGTAAGAAAATGCAATAGAGCAGCAGGAGTCTTAAAGTGGGGGGAAGAAGCCGGATACTTCAAGAACTCCATTCTGCATTGGTCCCCCTGGCTTTCCGAATTTGTAGATCTGCCACAAACTCCCTATTGGATTGAGACAGCCAGGAAGCTGAATAATAAGGGTCTGAAGCAACTTGGGCACTTTTGGGGCAGTGGCAACAAGAGTTGGAAAACCATTGACCTTATGGTTACCCAGTACCAACTTAATAGCTTGGAGGTCTTGCTTGTCCACAAAGTGATGAAAGAGCTTGACAATCTAGTGATGCCAATTTGTGATTTGGAGTTGGATTGGAATGCCTGGAAATGGCCCAGAAGCAGGCTTTCCTTTCAAAAAAAAAACTCTCTTCCCTTTCTTATATAGTGAAACAAAATGAGTAGGGTCACACAATGTTTTCATTGTTGCGAATCGCACAAGATACCAATCTTGTCAATGTATAAGAAAGTGAGAGATACCAGATGGTGACGAGGTGAGGAGGGGAGAGAGTGATAGGTGCAAGTGGCTACATGAGGCATGAGGGGGAAGCATATCAAGTGCATGCACTCACTGCTGCCCTTGCTAGTAGATGTCACACAAGGAAATCAGAGGTACTAGGTGGCACGAGAGGGTCGCGAGACATGGATGTGAGACATGTAAGAGGGGAGGGGCAATTTTTTAAAGATTTGTTTGCTTGTATATTGTCTAGAGCTTGGAATGATTGGCAATTTGGTTAGAGGATAGAGCCATTCTCTCAATGGAAGAGGGTTCAAATTCAGTATTTGAGTTGTATTTCATTAAGGCTTTGCGCTCCATTATGGGAAACAAAGATGGATTCTGGTGGAGATTCCACCTGATGGAAATGAAATGGACCAAGGTATGTCCCCCTAATTTTGGTTTGGGCTTTATTAGAAGGTATCTACAAAGATCCCTTGGTTTGAATGGGAAGGAAAAGGCGAAGGATGAGGGTAAGGTGGCCAGCTGGAGGGAAGGTGGAGGATGAGGATAAAGTGCCGAAATTGTTTTTGGTTTGAGTAGGCAGCCAAAACGACTTTTTCACAAACCATTAATTAATTAGTTGGGGGGTTGGCGGGGGGGGGGGGAGTTTGTTTTTTTAGTGCTTAAGGGAGCCCTAAGGGCAGCCAAGGCGAATAGCCTAGTGGTTTAGGTTGAGTTTCATAGTATGTACTTGATGAGTTCAAATGCTACTCATTAAGGTTGGTTTTAAATGGTGACGTGCATGGACATGCTAATTGGAGATGCTAAAGGATCTTGGGGAGATTCTATGTAATGAAAAACAAAAGTAGTAGAGCCAGTAGTAGAAGGAAAAAGGTCTAATGCCTAGAGGCGTTGGCACGTAGGAGGGAGAGAGAGAGAGAGAGAGACAGAAAGTGTGTTTTGCCATGTGTGAGAGCGGCGAAGAGATTTTTTTTGGGAAATTATTAAAAATTTGAAAGGCATTTTGGGATTTTTTTGCAAACTGCTGGGAGTATACTGATAATTTTTGAAATTTGAGCGGTGTGTTGGGAGTTCCCACAGATACGAGGGGTATTTTGATGTGCATCACCATGCGAGAAGGAGATCCTTGATGACGCTCACGTAGATAGAGAGACAGGATATCTCTCAGATCACCAAGGCATAGGTAGAGAGAGAGAGAGTGTTGGCGTCAAGTAGAGAGAGAGAGAGTGATGCAACCAAGGTCGTTTTTTTGCGAGTGTTCGAACGAGATCAGTGTTGTGGGTGGGTGAGAGAGAGAGAGAGACGGCCATGGACATGCACAGTCCGTCTGCAAACGCGTGAAGGGAAGAAGGGGGGGAGGCCGTCGGCTGTGCAACATTGTGCTGAATACTTTTGCTTCCACTTTTTGCGATTCCAGGGAATCTTTGGGACTAATTAATTAAAGAAAGTGCATTCGACTCAATTCTATTCTAAATGAAAGTAAGAAGAAATGAAAGAAAGCGGAGGTGGACACGTGCAAAAACAAAAAGGAAAGATGAAGCGAGTGGTGGGTGACAAACATAGGAGCCGCTATTGTCGTGTGAGGCTGAAATGGCGATGAGTTTTTTTTTAAATGCAATTTATCGTATAATCAGCACAAAGCCCGTTGTGGTGAGTTGGCTCATGGCAATAACTTAGAGTCTAAGTGTGACGTCTTCAACTCAAATTGCCATGAATGTATGGGAGTTTTGAAGCAACTCTAAGAGAGGCCAGCGCTAGAAGGAATCTGGTGAGACTTTGTGGAGCAAGTAGAGCAAATAGAGTTTCTTTTAACTACCTCTCTCTCTTTGTACTAAATGCAAAAGTGAGTACACTTTTCTTTTCTAAAGCTCTTTCGTGTGTTATAAAAAAAATTTCCCTCAAAGAGTCTGCGTTCGTAAAGATCCTTCGAGGAAACTTTCTTTTACTATACAATATGAGAGAGAGAGAGAGAGAGAGAGAGAGAGAGAGAGAGAAATTTAGACTAAACAATTGCATCTATTGTCAATAAAAAATTGTGATTAGCAATTTTGATTCTCACCCAATATTTCACCAATAGTAGCCCATGACTAGCAAGGCCTAACCGTGCTACACACATAACGACAATCTTGCCCTACCTCTCTGGTAAGGCCACACACCATTAAGACTTGTGTGGAAACACTTCCCACCACCTACTCATCAAAGGTTTTCAAGAAGCAAGCTAAGAGAGAGAGAGAGAGAGAGAGAGAGAGAGAGTTGCCTCTAAAAAAAGGAAATTCTATAGCCCTTGTCCCCATCAATCTTTGCACTTGAGGATGGTGGTCTCATGCAAACAGAGGGTCTAGACTCTGGAGTGTTTGTTTATTGTGTGCACGATGAGAGAGAAAGAACCGGGGGGGAGGGGGGGGATTATAAAAAGTGGGGGAAAAATCTTAAGGGATTTTATTAAGATTCTCCCTTTCAAGAAAGGCAGGGAGACAAGCATGCAGTAGTCGATGCAACACAAACTTCTTGCCTGCAGCAATCAACCTTCAATTTTGTCTTTTGGGATCTTGATAGATAAAATCAAGAAGGATACTGATACTGGTAAAAAAATAACAACAAATAGGTGATAGTCTCAATTTGCCGCACCCCAAAATATTCACGATAGTTGCCTAATAAGGTTGCCCCATGAGCAAAGAGTTGGAAATACTAAAGTCTATTGTAGTTAAGCAAAGAGTTGAAGGATACTCAAATATAGTGCAAAAGTAAGAGGAGGGGGGGGGGGGGGGGGGGGGGGGGGGGGGGTTGTTTGATGCACACGAAGGCATGTAGATAGCATGTCAGCAATGCTAAACCAATGTTCAGGAAAAATGATTTTCACAAACTTACGAATTATCTATGCTCTTCACTTGTTTGGATTGGCGGCACGCCTCAAAGTTAATTTTTGTAAATAAAAAATGTGTGCATATTGTCACTCCATCCTTTGGTCATTGGCACCCAACCTATTGGGATGTTATTTTTGGCAAACTTGAAGGGCACGTACCTGGATATACCTTTAATTCTTCTCTCATTGTTGATTGGAATGGAAGGCTATCCCATTGCATTTGGAATGGCATGGCCGACAATCCTCTCTTGGCAATTCCCTTCAATTGGAGAGCCTCCATTGGAGCAAGGCTTTCTCTCCCACTTTGGTCCAACGCTCTCTTGGATTGGGACCTCATTATTCTGCTCTTTGGTGAGAAATTTGTAGCATGCTTGCTAATCTCTAACCTATTCGTCCTTTAAATGGAGACTCCCACTGTTTGGATTGGAATCTTGCCAATGTCATCTTGAAATGCATTTCAGTCGGTAGTGTCTATGCTCTCGTGCAATCTAATGCACGGATTGTGTGTCATGGTAATTAGTTGTTGTGTCAGTTTTCAAGTCGTCCTTATGGTGGAGGTGCACATTGTCTAGCATTTTGCAGAGTCATCTAGATCCCTTTGAAGGAATGTATTTTCTTGTGGTGCTGCTTGGTGGGCGTTTTACATGTTGGTAGCACATTGCATGCACAACATATTGCGACTTCTTGTTGTTTCTAATGTCATGCAGTGGAGCAGACTGTGCCACACTTATTGTGCGATTGTCGTTGCTCTAGATCCTTCATTCGGACCCATTTCCCTTTCGGCACTTTTCATAGACGGTTTTGGCTTTTTGGGACGCTTGAGTCTCAATAGTCTCAGTTTGCAATCTTTTTTGCTTGGTTCGGATTTTGGGTTCTGTGGGCCATTTGGCGCCATCGAAAATTCTTGATGTTTCAAGGCACTGAGATTGCCCTCTTTGCCTATTTTAAATTGTTTCTTGGCCAAGCACTGCATTTTTCTTATGAGGCTGGGGAGAATACTCTTGATGCATACATGAATAACTTTGCCTGTTTCTAGCCCTCGGAGCCTCATAGAGCTCCCACTTTTGTATCTCTTCTTTTGTGTGGGTTCCCCGGTTTGACATTTCCCACTTGTAAATTAATCAAATCCAATTTTTTAAAAAAAGTGTGCGTGTGTGTGTGTTGTATGGCACTGTGGCATGGCAGGCCAATGCAAGTGTTATGTGTGAATGTTCTACAACAAGTATGGCAACAACGGAGTGGGGGAGAAGCGGGGAAATAGACATAGGCATTGACGGGCTAGGTATGTGGGGTCTAGGAAACACTCAAAATTGTGTGTGTGTGTGTGTGTGTGTCAGAGAGAGAGAGAGAGAGAGAGAGAGAGAGAGAGAGAGAGAGAGAGAGAGAGAGATGGTGTATAGTAGCATGCCATTTTTCTGGTAGAGCATGAGATCCAGTGTGTGTGTGTGTGCGCGCGCGCATGCGTGTGTGTGTGTGTGTGTGAAAAAATTGACAAGTGTGTTGGGTGATTCAACAAATATGGTGAGCATTGTTTTGGGGCAGCGCTTAGACCCAAGTTATAAGAACTGAGTCCCACTAAGCACCTAGATTGCTTCGAGTGCATATGTTGCACTGCATGTATGGTATCCCACACACATCTATAAGAACATGTAGTGCAAGCACCTTGCACTGCAATTCCCACAAAGCTTCCAAGTTTTCTTGCATATTATAGTGCATGCAGTGCTTCACTTGCGTGTTCCAGTGTCCTACACATGCTTGATAGGTTGTATCCCATGAATGATGTAAAGCACACTAGTTCTAGATATGTGAAGAATTGTAGCCAGTAGTGTGAGGGACCCATATCTTCCAAGCACTGCATCAAGGCAGCATCAAATCACAATCAGAGATTGAAGTGTCGAGCAAGGCAAGCGAGAGTGGGCAGGGTCGTGGGGCCATTGAAAGTGACTATGTGTTGCATTATTGCATATTGCATGATGCACAACATGAGGGATTCATGAGTGGCAGAGGCGGGAGAAGCAAGGCCCCGCTATGGTACAGGATGCCACTAAATGGTGGGGCATGATACAACACATGAAGGGGGCCATGAGCGATGGAATGAGATGGATGTATTCAGATAGCTATTATAGGTTGGTGAATAGAGTTAGTTGATATCAGACTTAGAGACTTCAGATCAGACTTCAAAGTACTGAAAGACAGAACTGGAACACGAAATAAATAGACACCGGAAACATTGAATGGAACTAGAATTGAGTAACTTAGAATATGAACAGAGTACAACTAAAAGCAGTACTGGAAAGTTCTTTAGCTTATTGAGATTACAAAGTACGCCAACCAATGGCTCAAGATACAATTACAAGGCTTGGGGTTACAGAGATCTAGAGATTTGTGGATCAAGGAAGTTAGAACCCTCAAAATCAACAGTGGGTCCTATTTAAAGTCCCTTGGACTTGTGTTTGACTAACTTTGTACTATCAATTACCGTGGTAACTCTTTGGTTACCTCTTCTGGAAGCCTTTGGTATTCGCCAGCTACCTGCTAAGGGGTGTTCCCACCTTCTACATTCCTCCTCCCCTTTCTTGAATTTTGGTATGTACCAAAATTTTCAGAAAGTGCCACTACTTCCTTTATATCTTATATTTGAGCATCAAGCCCTCTATTGCATTTATCTATTGTATTTGAGAATCAAGCCCCCCAGTGTCAGCATAGTACTCCAAAGATGCCTTCTCCACCTTCATCATTGAAACCAGTGGATCTACTTCATCTTGCAAAAGGCCAGAAAACTTTAGTAGTTTAACTAGTGTCCATCCAACGAACCTTCTCCTTGTCAGTGTAAGACAAGGGGAACTAGAACCTAGGAGTCCACCTCCCAACCACCCACTATATAGCATGGCTCATAGCCCTTTGCCCTAGTTGGACTCCCTTTGCACACTGCCTAGCCTGGCCTTGCCCTTGTCTAGTCCGGCCTTGCCGTTGTCCTGACATTACTCCCCCCCTAAAGAATATTTTTCTTTCTCGAAAACAAAAGTGGGGAACTTCTTCTTAAGAACTATGAAACCAAGAGTAACATCTTGATTTTCCACATTGTTGTCCATTTGCAACCATCTAGTGTGTAGACTCCGTTTAGAACGCACATGAGCATGCTAAACGAGTTATCACGACAAAGATGCACCTGAAAGAGTACCGCATTTCACTTTCTGTGAAAGTAACTTGCTGACCTAACTCATCAGCCAAGTGTAAGTCCTTGACTTTTTCTCAAATTTCATCAGTAAACAACCCCACCCTAACAAGTGTTCAAGGTTGAGAACCTAACTTATACATGAAGAGACTACCTAGTCGTAACATGCGTTAACTGATAGTAAGTAAACTCGAAGAAGAGCAATAAATTCTTATTAATTGGATTGCTTGGTGCTAATGTACGCACTTTGCATATCCTTTAGCTCAAGATTACACTTTGTAATCTGCCTATCCCCTTGGATACTGACAGTACTAAGGTGTGTTTCCCCCACGGTTTACAGACAGTCGTCCCAGACGACTGGTAAACGGGGAATTACAATACCATATAACATTGTCAAGGAATCAACAATGTTCGGAATAACCATCGTGGTTAACTTGAAAAATCAACAAACACCCAAACCAAGCCATGACCTCTATTGGTGATTAGTAGACCCAAAAGTAATCTCATAGAGATACTGTACATAGAGTGCAAAATGCTTCATAAGAAATAACTTGAGGAATATGCATGTCGTTCCAAATCAGCCTTTGCTAAACACTAGGGCCCATAACACCTAGTGTACATGCATTTAGCAAAAAATAAACCCGAACCTATATATCAATGATCCTCCTTGCCAGTACTAATGGCAAATGTGATGTGCGTAGCACACAATGAAGAGGAATGTAAATAGTTCCAAAAAGAAACTAAATACTTGCAGTTGTAATCATTTTCAAGCCTTGCTAAAATGTTTGAACCATAATAGAAGATGAAACATTAATCACTTTTAGGGACAACAATGAAACTTTTTCATTAACGACTCAGAGCCTTGCTATATGTATAAACAACCATCTGTAATGTTGTTTAGTAATACTTGTAGCTAAACAAGTCATTCTAAGTATTCAACAATTTCTCGCCACTAAAATTGCTCCTGATATGTCGTGCTAAAAATGGTCTAGAAAACAGATATGACCAGCACCTAGGGACTTTGTCGTGACACATATTTGAAATAGGGGGCGCCAGTGTCAGTCCCAGTGACATATATTCGCCACGTGTGGAATATGTCTCAACTAAGGATGTCTGAAAAGAGAACATCCTTCACATACAAGATGTACTTGTGTGTGGAGGTAACTCTAAACCCTCTACGACAAGAGTGAGAGGGACCCTCATTCATTTCTCCACACTAGCTAAACCGAACTCCTTGAGTCCATAGACCATGTTGTATCTTATGTGACAACATGTGCCAAATCGAATCCAACAAGTGGATTCATAACAGCATAATGTATATTGGACAGTACAGCCCAAAATACTTGTTCCGACATGCCCTTGGCATGGCCTTGGGGATTGAACTGAAAGTTCAGTTACCCGTGTTCAAATGCATAGGAGTACGTTTCACACCTATGAAAAAACCAAGCAACCTTGCATTGGAAACCCTGGGTGTTGCCTTTGCAATCCAAACCCATTGGGTAGAATCTACATAGTCAAACCCCTTGGTCAGACTCGTTGTAGAAACTGCTCAACTAGCAGGTAACGATAACCAACATAGTTAACCGTGTACACAACGATGAGAATCAACTTGAAAAGTTGAATTTTTCCGCTACCGCATGATAGATTGCGGAATTATTTCCTTGAAAGTATACGGGTGATTTAGTAAGCACCCGCGGGGTCTTACCCCAAAACAATGTGTCCATAGACACTCGTAGTGCTATAGAGAGAGAGAACAAGAGCATGAGGATACGCATGCATGTAAAGCCTCGCTCTTATGGACAGACACACTGTCTCAATGAATTGCTGCATTGATACTTCATTGTAGAGATCAACTGCTCTGAGTTGAAGATTATAAAAAACTCAACTTGAGTGTCACACTAAAACCATGTAGTGCAAAAATGACACCCTAGACATCCGTAATGAGAAGACTCTTGATTGTCCAGTAACGTCGATGTGTACTTGCCGGGGTAGATCTGTTTGATCTTGAAAACAATCACCCAGAGAATGCCAATAGTTAGGTCTTACCTTTGGCTTGACAATGACAAGACTTTGGCTTGTCCATTAACGTCGATGTGTACTCCATTGGGTAGATCTGTTCGATCTTAAGAAGAATCACCCAAGGAATGCCAACAGTTGGGTCTTATCCAAGATCTGACAATGGCTTCTTAGCCAGCCTGTGTGTGGCTCATAGCCCTTATGGCAATTAGTGTTCAATCGATGAACTAATGAAGACTAATGTGAATGGCATCTTGGACAAGTTCTAGCTGAGCATTAGAGCACCTTGGCTCAAACTGACTCACAAGCAAAACATGTATCAAATAGCTTCTTAGAAATTTTTCCTTATTCTTCCAAAGAGAGAGAGAGAAAAGGAGAGAGTAGAAGAGCATGTTGGGCTGAGGAACTTTCCGCAAATTTCTAAAGTGGGTGCCCAATCAGTGTGCTCTTACACATCTTATGTTTGACTTGCATCTTATCCTATAAGCATGCAATAATCTGCCTGTATAATGCTCTCATCGAGAGAGGTAACATAAAACACAAGCCACAACTTGACCTACTTATTATGTATGGGGTCGTGACTTTACAAAAATGACTTAAAAATGGCACTTTGCCTGTGAAAGAAGCCCTAGATTTAGGTTCCATTTAATTTTGGTGTGTGTTGACAGCAACCAAAAATCATGTTAAACAATCCCAAACTTATCTTGTCCTTGACAAAGTTGCGAGTGGGATAGTGGAAGCGTATTTCATGAAGCGGTAGACTTGAACCCGCCTACCTAGTAGCCTTGCATACATAGTTTGGAGCTCTTGGCGAGAGTGATGGCCTCAAACATGAGAGCCAAAATCATAAGTGTCTAGCTTCGTATGAAACTGTCATGTAAAATTGCCAAAGCACTTTGCTTTGCACAGTGACAGTATTTGCCAAGTAAAGTGTACACATGGAGAAAAAAAGAAAAAAGAAAAACTAAAACTTGGCGAACGTGGTCGTCCGATTGGCACCGGTTGTCATGAAACATGGAAGAAAAAAACTCCTTCCAACCGGCTCATAGCCATATCTGCTTTGCTGCGCCCTCATGTATCCTACACACCCATCTGGTACGTAATGAAATAACTGGCACACATTGCCTAGTCCTTCCCAATTTTGTAGGCGCATATCATATGTGAAATGTGGGGAGTTGCAATGCAAGATGCAGAAATGGAAGCCTTGCTTCATATAACTACGTCTTGTCTCATTGCCAACAAACGCTATTGGTGACAGACGTCATAACAAAGAGAGTGGACCGTGTCAATCATGTACCAAGAATGGACCTTGTCTACATGTACAATGGATTGAGAAGTAGAAAAATACTGGCAAGGTATGTATATGTACTTGCTTATCTTGATTACCATTGTCCTTGACCATCTAGGTTTGTCGTGAGCAACTAAAAACGTGAACAGACTTTCCCTAGGAACCATGTGCTTAGCAAAAAGTCAAATTCAAAATAAGCAGCGTCTCAATTTGTCACAAGTGGTTAGCCATGGCGAACACCTTTGCCGCCTTCAACTAGTGGAGCAATAGGCCATGCCTGTCTCGAGTGAGGCTCATAGCCGCAGCGCCTCTTATGTGATCGAGTAAAAACTCCATAGTGCATGTTGCATGACCATGCATGCTAGCTTTGTTCATGCGCATAAGAGCTTGTTGTATTTTTAACAATGGTCATATGTGACCCATAGAAGTGCCCACAATCACCTACATAAAGCTATGAAAACTTCAATAACATGAAATCTCAAACCTAATAATCATTGCTTGTCCTTAGCCGAGGTCAACCACGTCCTTTGAATTTGCATGCCGACTCCAAATGCCCATAATAACAATGTCTCTTATGATTTTCATATTGGTTTGGCTCCCTGTGAGCACTCCTAGCATGTTGTTGCTCTGATACAGTGTAAGACAAGGGGAACTAGAACCTAGGAGTCCACCTCCCAACCACCCACTATATAGCATGGCTCCTAGCCCTTTGCCCTAGTTGGACTTCCTTTCCACAGTGCCTAGCCTGGCCTTGCCCTTGTCTAGTCCGGCCTTGCCGTTGTCCTGACATGAGTTCCTGAGAGTCCACCACCCAACCACCCCTTATATAGCAAATCCCCTGGCCCTTTCCCCGAGTTGGACTCCCTTTCCACACCGCCTAGCCCGGTCCTGCCCTTGTCTAGTCCGGCCTTGCCGGTGTCCTGACATTACTCCCCCCTTAAGAAAAGTTTTTGTCCTCAAAAACAAAAGTGGGAAACTTCTTCTTAAGAACACTAATGTTTTCATAAGTGCACCTTCCTCAGGTCGGTCTTTCCACTTGATTAAGGCTTGTTGACATACGTGATGACGTGTACGCAACTCATGATAATCGAGAACACGTTTAGGTTCATGCGGTAAGGTAGGAGGTTTAATGAAATCAACCAAAACCTATTGATCAATGACATTGTCGTCCCCATGTAACCGCTTACGTAAATGGCTTACATGAAACACCGGATGAATGCGATAACGTGAAGGTAGTGGTAATTTGTAGGCACGATCACCTACTCACTTGAGTATTTTGAAAGGCCACAATATCCGGGAGATAATTTAGGTGTTGGCCCAGTTTTCAGACTTTCTGAATGTTCTAGCACAGGTAAAAATACTTTCTCCCCTTCTTCGAAGATAACTTGCTGACGTTTCTCATCAGCGTACTTCTTATACCGATCCTGTGCTTGTCGAACATTTTGACGAGCAAGTTTCAGCATATCCATGTGGTCTTGGCAAAAATCCTTAACCTGCTGGAGGCAAACTCGCGAATAGGTAAGTATTCTTCCCAGTCTGACTGTTTTTTGCTGATGTATGCTCTTAGCATATCCTCTAGCACCTGGTTAACTCGTTCCGTCCGACCATCTATTTCTTGATGATCAGTTGTACTATGAAAAAACCAAGCAACCTTACATTGGAAACCCTTGGTGTTGCCTTCGCAATCCAAACCCATTGGGTAGAATCTGCATAGTCAAACCCCTTGGTCAGACTCGTTGTAGAGACTGCTCAACTAGCACGTAACGGTAACCAACATAGTTAATCGTGTACACAATAATGAGAATCAACTTGAAAAGTTGAATTCTTTTGCTACCGCATGATAGATTGCGGAATTCTTTCCTTGAAAGTATACTGGTGATTTAGTAAGCACCCGCGGGGTCTTATCCCAAAACAATGCGTCCATAGACACTCGTAGTGCTACACAGAGAGAGAGAGAGAGAGAGAGAGAGAACAAGAGCATGAGGATACACATGCATGTAAATCCTCGCTCTGATGGATAGCCACGCTGTCTCAATGGATTGCTGCATCAATACTTCCTTGTAGAGATCAGCTGCTGTGAGTTGAAGATCATAAAAAACTCAACTTGAGTGTCACACTGAAAACATGTTGTGCAAAAATGACACCCTAGACATCCGTAATGACAAGACTCTTGCTTGTCGAGTAACGTCGATGTTTACTTTCCGCCGTAGATCTGTTCGATCTTGAAAACAATCATCCAGAGAATGCCAATAGTTAGGTCTTACCTTTGGCTTGACAATGACAAGACTTTGGCTTGTCCATTAACGTCGATGTGTACTCCACCGGGTAGATGTGTTCTATCTTAAGAAAAATCACCCAAGGAATGCCAACAATTGGGTCTTATCCAAGATCTGACAATGGCTTCTTAGCCAGCCTATGTGTGGCTCATAGCCCATATGGCAATAAGTGTTCAATTGATGAAACGATGAAGACTAATGTGAATGGCATCTTGGCCAAGTTCTAGCTGGATCAAAATGACTCACAAGAAAAACATGTATCAAAGAGCTTCTTACAAAGTTTTCCTTATTCTTCCAAAGAGAGAGAGAGAGAAGGAGAGAGTAGAAGAGCATGCTAGGCTGAGGAACTTTCCGCAAATTTCTAAAGTGGGTGCCCAATTAGTGTGCTCTTACACATCTTATGCCTGACTTGCGGCTTATCCTATAAGCATGAAACAATCTGCTTGTATAATGCTCTCATCGAGAGATGTAACAGAAAATACAAACCCATATACTTTCAAGGAAAGAATTCCGCAATCTGTCACGCGGTAGCAGAAAAATTCAACTTTTCAAGTTGATTCTCATCATTGTGTACACGGTTAACTATGTTGGTTATCGTTACGTGCTAGTTGAGTAGTTTCTAGAACAAGTATGACCAAGGGGTTTGACTATGTAGATTCTACCCGACGGGTTTGGATTGCGTAGGCAACACCTAGGTTTCCAATGCAAGGTTGCTTGGTTTTTTCATAGGTGTGAGACGTACTCCTATGCATTTGAACATGGGTAACTGAACTTTCAGTTCAATCCCTAGGGCCATGCCAAGGGCATGTCGAAACAAGTATTTTGGGCCGTACTGTCCAATGTACATTATGCTGTTATGAATCCACTTGTCGGATTCAATTTGGAACATGTTGTCACATGGGATACAACATGGTCTAGGGGCTCAAGGAGTTCGATTTAGCCATTGTGGAGCAATGAATGAGGGTCCCTCTCACTCTTGTCGCAGAGTGTTTAGATTTACCTCCACACACAAGTACATCTTGTACTTGAAGGATGTTCTTTTTTCAGACATCCTTAGTTGAGACATATTCCACATGTGGCGAATATAAGTCTCTGGGACTGACACTGGCGCCCCCTATTTCAAATATGTGTCACGACAAAGTCCCTAGGTGTTGGTCATATCTGTTTTCTAGACCATTTTCAACACGGCATATCAGGAGCAATTTCAGTGGCTAGAAATTGTCGAATACTTAAAATGACTTGTTCAGCTATAAGTATTACTAAACAACATTACAGATGGTTGTTTATATATATATAGCAAGGCTCTGAGTGGTTAATGAAAAATTTTCATTGTTGTTTCTAGAAGTGATTAATGTTTCATCTTCTATTATGGTTCAAACATTTTAGCAAGGCTTGAAAATGATTACCACTGCAAGTATTTAGTTTCTTTTCGGAACTATTTACATTCCTCTTTACTGTGTGCTACGCACATCACATTCGCCATCAGTACTGGCAAGGAGGATCATTGATATACAGGTCGGGTCTGTTTTTTGCTAAATGCATGTACACTAGGTGTTATGGGCCCTAGTGTTTAGCAAAGGCTGATTTGGAACGATATGCATATTGCTCAAGTTATTGCTTATGAAGCACTTTCCACTCTATGTGCAGTATCTCGATGAGATTACTTTTGGGTCTACTAATCCCCAATAGAGGTCATGGCTTGATTTGGGTGTTTGTTGATTTTTCAAGTTAACCACGATGGTTATTCTGAACATTGTTGATTCCTCGACAATGTTATACACTATTGTAATTTTCCATTTACCAGTCGTTTGGGACGACTGTCTGTAAACCGTGGGGGAAACACACCTCAGTACTGTCAATATCCAAGGGGATAGGCAAATTACAAAGTGTAATCTTGAGCTAAAGGATATACAAAGTGCGTACATTAGCACCAAGCAATCCAATTAATAAGCATTTATTGCTCTTCTTGGAGTTTACTTACTATCAGTTAACGCATGTTGCGACTAGGTAGTCTCTTCATGTATAAATCAGGTTCTCAACCTTGAACACTCGTTATGGTGGGGTTGTTTACTGATGAAATTTGAGAACAATTCAAGGACTTACACTTGGCTAATGAGTTAGGTGAGCAAGTTACTTTCACAGAAAGTGAAAAGCGGTACTCTTTCAGGTACATCTTTGTCGTGATAACTCGTTTAACATGCTCATGTGCGTTCTAAATGGAGTCTACACACTAGATGGTTGCAAATGGACAACAATGTGAGTTCTCAAATTGATTGCGGTCGAAAGCAATACCACTCACACTCGATTCAGCTGCAATGTGTTCAAGACAAGTACCTGCACGATCCGAAATTTCAACCGTGCAGGTACTTGTCTTGAACACGGTGCAACCGAATCGAGTGTGAGTGGTATTTCTTTCGACCGCAATCAATTTGAGAACTACTATCTCCAATGAATCCGCTTATGAAGCTTTTATCCCCTTTCCACACTGCCTAGCCCGGCCTTGCCTTATCTAGTCCGGCCTTGCCGTTGTCCTGACAGTCAGGTGCCTTCTTCCTTTTATGTGGTGCCTTGGACCCAGCATGTTCTTTGTGAATTAATCTGCATATTAGTGCTTCTTGCTCCAACTTGTCCTTTCTTGCAGTCTTCATCTCAACTTCATAGGGGGTTAGTGGGTTCTAGGTCTTCGTGTGAGCATCCTACAAAGTGTGTTTGCCTTTTTCAGTCTAGCTCTGGTTGTGGTGTGCATCCACCCCTCAGGCAATGATTGATTGCATTTGAAGCATGCTTTGAATAGATAGTTATTTCTTTGAACTGAGGCTCATAACTTTCCTTGTTAGCCAATTCTTTTTCTGGAATCTTGGAGGCTTCAATTGTCTATTAAAAAAGCTGGTTTTTGATTAAAGAGCCTTTTGATTTGACTTTTCCATTGGCCCGTTAAGTTATGTAAATCAGAAATGAGCTCACTGACTACAGTCTTCTGCAGTGCCTCATGCAGTGCTTGATTCCATGCTAGCCATTCCATGGATGCTTCCTCATACCAGACCCTGAGACCATCTTCTATCTCAACATATCATTGTTGATATGCAGGCTTAGTGTGAGCCAGATAGAGGGCTAGAAAGAAGCAAGGTAATTCATCTTCTTTGGTTGGAATTGCATATAGAAGTGCTAGAGAATCTTTAGAAAATTCAGTATCATTTGATTCTCCTGTTGCATCATCTTTTTGGAAATGCGAACCAAATGAAATAAACTTTTCAAATTTGTCTCTAGCTCACAAAGATCCATTCTGGTCTTGGGTCCTATGTTGCTAGTAGCATTGTCTTCCAGTAAAGCTTTGACTTGTAGATCTAGAACTCCCGTGGCACTTTGCATTTGGATGAGCATCTCTCTGCCTCCAATTTTTTTCCTTTGCAATTGGAGTAGCACGCTCTGGAATAGGTGACTCCACCCCCCTCCACCACTAAAACAAGCATCCCAATATGAATCCCCCTTGTTCCACCTGTTATGATGCTTGCTACCCTGAGACAAACGTTGTCGTGCACTGCTAAAATATGTTTGTCGACCACCTGTGGATTGAGAACAACGCTTAGGCAAAGCAAGAGTGAAATAAAAAGGTGTAGATCCCTATGATGGAATATGGGTGGGTCCCTAGGATGGAAGGTGAATGGGTCGATAAGAAGGTATGTAGCGATCAAACAATCCCTGCATGGAATGTAGGTACTTCTCTTGTAAATATAGAGCATGCTGCTGGTCTGGATCCACCACTAGCTAAGGAACCTAAGTAGATGGAGTGGTCCCTCCATAATTGTAAGAGGGCCATGCCTACAAATAACAGAAATAGATTTACACTCAAGCTTGCCTTTAACTAGCTACAAATAAACCTAAATCCATTGCTTGGAATTATCACCTCAAGAGTTGAATCCATTAGAGGCGATGTCCACCTTGGTCAGGGGCCCATCTAGGATGTGAACCAGCCAAAGAAAGAATGTAGGGTGTGCTCCCCAACAAGTGGTCTCTCGACCAACATTCTACAAGATATTGGTTTGTAAGTATTGACCTAACCTCTCTCTAATCTCCCTGTACTTAAGCTACACACCTCTATATGTCTACACCCAATCTACAACACTTAACTATATCCTCTACACCTAATCTACACGCCTCTATCTTTGTACGTAAGGTAGATAGAGATAGAAAGATATATGCATACATATATATGCACACTCACACACACACACACACACACACACACACACACACACATATATATATATATATATATATATATATATATATATATATATATATATATATATATATATATATATATATATCTGTACATGCATACACATATCCTATTAGACCTAAGTAGGGGCTAGTAGTGCCAATAGTCTAGTAGAACCTATTACGTGAGTGTATATATCTATGTATGTATGTAGGCACTAAATAAGGGAGCATAGCACTTGATAGTTGTATGCTTTCTCTTAAGTATAGTCCCTTTTTAATCGTGGCCTTGTGGTCTTTGATCCACTCATGTGTGGATTAACTCATTGTACCCTTGGTTTTACCAGGATTGAGATCTAAAGACATATATACATAGCTTCACATCTACACACTCATATATATAGCACATATATATGGATCATATATACACTAATAATTAAATGCATAGACCTGGACCATACAACTAGACCTAAATAGAGGCTAGTAGTGCCAATAGTCCAGTGGCACCTCTTTAAATATCATCATAATCTCAATCGTGGTAAAACCAGAGGTACGTTGTCACCTAATATCTACCTGATCTACACGTTGATATCTACACCTTAACTATACTTAATCTACACACCTCTACTTCTTTACCTAATCAAAGTAGATAGAGAGATGATAGAAAGAGTGGTAGAATAGGTGTATACTAGGTGTGGAGAGATAGATAGATAGATTTTTATCCATTTTTTTCTACACCTTATCTAATCAAGGTAGATAGAGAGGATGTTCAAAGAGAGGTAGAATAGGTGTAGATTAAATGTAGAGAGAGAGGTAGATAGATCACTATTATACCTAAATAAGGACTAGTAGTGCCAAAGATCTAGTGGAACCTCTTTAGATATCATCGCAATTTCAATTGTGATAAGAACCAAAGGTACATTGCGGTAATCCATACATGAATGGATCAATAACCACAATGCCACGATTAAAAAGGAAGAGGAAGTGTTCAACCATCGGGTGCTATGCTCCCTTACTTAGTGCCTACATACATGCATATAGACACACACTCATGCACATACATATATACATGCATACATATTGATCGATCTCACTCTCTCTATCACTCTTTATCCCCTCTCTCTATATCTACTCTCTGTTTCTCTTTCTCTGTCTCTCTCTCTCTCTCTCTCTCTCTCTCTCTCTCTCTCTATACATATATATATATATATATATATATATATATATATATATAATATATATATATATATCTACTCTCCCTCTCTCAATACTCTATGTCTCTTTCCCTCTCGCTATATCACCTTCTATCCCCTCTATATACCTACTCTCTCTCTCTCTCTCTCTACATTACTATTTTCTACTTTTTTTAACACTTTTTTTCTTTTGATCTACTAAAAAAAAAAATCAAACTTTCTTTCAACTCTCTTTCTTATTTTTATTTCTTTGTAATTTTTTTTCCGTTACAATCATTTAGTTATTTTTTCAATTCATTTAGTTATTTTCAAGCTTAGCAATTTTCCATCGATCCAACAATCAATCTTTTCCTCCCTCCTACTCTCCCTTTCTCACTAATCATTAATCATTAGCACATATTAATCAAGTAATCTTTTTCTCTTTTTCTTTTCCTCTTTCACTAATCACACCAATCTTTTCTTCCCTCTCTTTTCCTCTCTCACTTATTAGATACTAATTTTTTCCTCCCTCTCTCTCTCTCTCTCTAAACTAATCATGCACCGCAAGCAAGCAAAAAAAAAGCAAACAAACCAAGCCAAAAAGAGGAAAATTAAACCGCAAGCAAGCAAAAGAGAGATCATGCAAGAGGTGTTTTACTTCTACTCTTTAGTGTATATGTGTGTATGCACGTACAAAACAATAAGAAAGGGTGGGAGAGGGGACGATTACCTCTTTGCTTCCTTTCATGTGAAGCTCCTTGGGGTTGAGCTTTCCCAATGTTAGAGACTTTTTTCTTTGTTGCGGTTGAGCTCCAAAAATGCCGATAAAGAGCTCTCCTCCAAATAGTGATTGTGTGTGTGTGTGTGTGTGTGTGTGTGTGTGTGTGTGTGTGTGAGAGAGAGAGAGAGAGAGAGAGAGAGAGAGGAGGAGGAGGAGGAGGAGGAGGTGGAGGGGGGAGAGGGAGAGCAAGTGCGATAGTGGAGAGAAGAAGAGAGCAAGGTATGCCAAAAAAGTAGCATACCTTGCTCTGTTTCTTTTTTAAGAGCACCGGATATTATCACACATATTATCACATATGCTACCATGACTATTACAGTGTGTTTAATTTTAAAAACATTCCAAATAGTATCCGATCTTGAAGGACTATGAATTTTGTAACCCCTCTAACCAACATTACCTTTAGTATTATGTTTTTTTAATATTTTCTCTTTTTCTACTTATTATTTCTTTAGTCTCCTTTATTTCACTATTGAAAATTAGCTTACACCTAATCAATTAGCTATTCATTTTTTAAAGCACAAGTGATTTTTCAAATATTCTTGAAGTTATTTAACTACCTTTCATGTCTGTAGGGAGTGATTGGAATGATTGCGGTGGCCCTTTGGAAGGCAAGCGCAAGCAATTGTTGAAGAAAAAACTCCCTTGCCCCATACAAAGGAGCAATCCCTTGCTTATGGTGCATAGCCTTGCAGCATGTAGAGAACAAAGGGCTTTGGGTCCCTCAAAAAAGTGCTTTAGATGGGAGCACCATTTTCTCCTCGCTTGAGGATGCTCCCCATTGGTCTGTTATTGGTGGTTGATAGATATTCCTTCCCATGGGTCTATGCAAACAACTATAGAATTTACACTTTTACACAAGCTCAATATACATTAGAGTTGCAAAAGCATTTTCATAAGGGAAGTGTTCTCAGCGTCGCGTGACCTAGCATGGAGTTTAAGCCATGAGCTAAACTACATCCATAGGTACCTAGCGTACTCAAGAAAATGACAATGTGGAGGGTGAATATATGTGCATACCCCATTGGAAAAATAGAAAGAGAAGAAGAGTTGAGGGTGAAATATAGTGTATAGAGAGACACAAGAGAATGTAGGGCGGAGGGTGAAATAGAGTTCATAAAGATACAAGAGAATGGCAAAAGAGAATCTTTACTTGCCTCACCTAAATGAAACACAAGACCATGAATTAATGCAGTAACAAAATATGGGTATACCATAACATCAAAAATATATATAACTAGTAGAGCACCATACCCTGTGTAGGGATCAAATGGTTCACCCATCCACTTCCACTCTACTACGAACAGAAAGAATTTCACTTTGTCAAGAGCGAGTTAGAACACCTGCAACTTACTTGAGCCAGACATAATTTGAGGTTGCTTCACCTCCCTCTATGAACCCGAGCTTTGAAAGGACTCCAAATACCAGTAGGTGGTAGAAAATCAACACCAACCATACTAGTTAAGGTGCTATGCCTCTTTAATACCCAACATCAGGCAGGTATTTAAGAAAATCCAAGGCAAGATCTCTGATGCATTAGCCATATAGGTCCTTCAACCCCCAACGCACTAACCATGTAGATAAGCCTATTAAAAAAGAAGAGCTAAGCCACACCCCCAATCCAGCAAAGCCCTAGATCAATGACCCTTTCATCTAAGGCTAAGCAATGTAGGTGATCCTAATCTTATATCAACATTTTCATGAGAAACATAACACGAGGGCCAGTCACAATAACATTTTTCACATTCACAAAAAATATTTTCCAATCAGTCAGACTATACAGGGTCTCTACCCTTACATGTCCACCATAAACTATCAAAACCACCTCATAATCCAATCCAAGACCATAAACCATAGTTCAATCTCATCACATAGATGAGCACTCCATGCAATTTAGGGTAATGCACACCCAATCCTCCAAAACCACTTTAGCACATAACATGGCTGCAAGAATTTCGACAACACGATCATATCCCATAAAATATCCAAGAACCACACCGGCTTCCACCATCAAAAATCACAACCATAATCCATGAGGAATCCCAGTACCCCTTGTTAGCACCCCTAAATGCGTAGGCGATTCCACACAAGGAACGATTTATAACTTGCATTCACAAAGTGATACTAGTTATCTAAATATATTTATCAATAAGTTTAATCAATGTTTTGATTTGGTTAAGTGGGTTCTTTCACCGATGAATCTATATGGTGGTTCGCATTCACAAAGTGATATCGGTGATCTAAATATATTTATCAATAAGTTTAATCAATGTTTTGATTTGGTTAAGAGGGTTCTTTCATCCGATGAATCTATATGGTCGTTCTCTAAGGAGCCTGGGATCCAAATTATTGACTAAGTGAAATGGACAACAAGCTATATTTTGACCATAACTCTTTGCTTGCACAAAATTTTTACATTACACAACACAAGAGAGAAAATGTTTTAAACAATGTGTTTAATATTCTTTCAAAAGGGTTTGACCTAATTTATATTGGTTTGGGAGATATGATCAAAATAGTGTCCCTATCACCTACATGTTTTGGAAGAGATCGTTTGAGTTTGCCTTGCAGTGGGGTGGGGTGTGTGCCGCTAAAGTGTCTAAGAACTCTCGACTCCAGCTCATTACATGTTCACTTTATCTTTTTTCTGAACCTCCACCTATAATGCATGAAACTACTCTTAGCCTCTGACGCCGCCACAGAAGCATCCTTTGATCTGCTTAGCGAGTGCCTTCACAAATCGATACTATATCCAAACAACCATCATTTTCTGCTCCAAAGTCATAGCAAGTACAAGGCTCCAACAAATGGGAAGACACCTCTAAAGTGCACAATGGAAGACTGGGCAAGCATTTGGGAAGAGCACTACAACAATGATCCACACCTGTCTACTCCACCAAAAGGTATGTCAAGGCACTCCATATTTTTAAAGCTTCCACATTGGAAGGACTTAAATCCAACACCTCTTGAATCCCAGGCACATCTTCAAGAATGTTTCTCACACTCTATTGGACCCCCACATTACGGGCAAAAGGGACTCATTAGGAGCGAGAGAGGATTTGAGGGTGTAATGCCTATCACTCCGCAGTGGAGCAATAAGCACTACGGGAATGAATACCCTCACGCTTCCTTACATTATATGAAGCAACAATGTATAAGAAGACATAATAGACAATACACAGGGACCTAACACCATCTTTTTCATTGATACAAAGCAGAACACATGATTACATGAGAATGATATATTGATTGATTGAGATATCCCCACAACGACTGGTATGCCCCCCAAATACACCCGCTGCTCCAACTCAGATCTGGAACGGTGCAAAACCCGTCATGTCCCATGGTATCCCATGAAGAACTATCCGTAGCCGCATGAAGTCCTAGTCCGTAGAGTCCGCACATCCGCGGGATCCACAACGTGCGGCTTATGTCGTAACACCTGGCACACACCACCTGCGTGAACCCACAACTTTAGCCTCTCCTTGTCGAAGGCTCTCAATCGCTGCTCCTCCTCACGCTCTGGTGATGCCAAAATGTCAATGTAGCCGAACCCTCAGAAATCTTGCCAATGGGCCCTGTAAATCTTGACTATCAACTGCGGGTCTATCTTAGGCTAATCTAGCCAAGGTTCCCATGCAATGAACTGTGTTGGCAGGGAGATAGACTAAGGAGCCTGGGGTAAAGGAGCAAGAGGGGTATGGATGGGATAATACCGAGCCGGGTATCAATTTACAGCAGGTCAAAATGGCGGACACGGTGGGAGACTTAGTGAAAAGAATGAGCAAGTGTCTCAGCCCAAAAACAGACCTTGCGCTGCTCCTTACGAAGACGATGAATTACTGGATGCAAACGAGAGACATGGGATTTGGCTTCAACACATTCTTCGGTAGCTTTCACCCAATAACAATATGAAAACCATCTTGCACAATGCCCTTACCTCTATCATTGGTAGGTGGCTCAGGCTATCGCACCACGAGCTGTTGCGCTTGTTGCTGAGCTACCACCGCATTGGTTAACATTGATCTCCAATTTTTCATTTGGCCCTCCCAAAAATTGTGCAGGTCTTGCTCCATCTCCACTGCCAGTCCATCAAGATCATTTAGATTGATCCTCACATCTCCTGGATGTGACGCTAAATAATTTTCCAGGCCATTATGTGTGCTCGAGCGAACAAGCTCATCTTGAAAAGAGGAGACAAGGGCAAAGTTAGCCTCTCTCTCACCAGCATGCTGTTGGGATGTATTGTGTAGTGCTATGTTTTGGCCCTCCAGCTCCACATTATGGGCTTGCAAGGTTGCCACCTGCGATTCGAGCTTGGTGACCCGTGCCTCAGTCGCGCCAGTGCTGGCCAAACCGCCTACAAGGATTTCACCATGCACTGCAAAAATGTTACGCATGCCTGGAGCTGATCAGAAGGATTTTCGATTGGGGCTTCCTAAGGCAAAGGGACTGGAGTCATCCCCACCTCATCAGTTGCTACTCGTACAACTTCAAGATTTTCTGGTTGCGAGGAAGTCTCTGCACCCACGAAGCCAGTCCCCTCCGGATTTGAATTTACCACATGCTCTTGCATTCTTTGTCGCCGTCGTGCAACTGCGGAATCCTCAGGCAACCTGCCTTGCTCCAGAGATGGTGTCAACACAGGTGGTGGTGTGGGAAGCCGGACTTCCTCCCATCCTCTCTTTCTGCTGGAAGTCCTCGTAGTGGCCATCTCCAGCGAAACGAGGGCTATCACTGAAGTCAAAGCATCCACTGCAGCCGTCACACAGGCAGGTGTGTGAGGCGATACCTCAGTCGGTACATCACTCTGAGCCCCTGCTGGCGTAGTGGTGTTGCGAGCCATAAATCAATCATCCTCAAAATGACAAAAGGTCTGAGGGCAAGAGGAAAAACTTCTATTAAGGTGAACACCAAGGTCAGAAGTTGCCCCACCTTTGTATCCTAGTGAGGGACTCGGGGGTGCACCTTTAAGAAACTATTCATATAACATGTGTTCAAAGGGTATTAAGAAAACCCTTTACTTACAGGCTTAAGGTAATAAAATGATCTCTTTTTCTTCAAATACTTAAGGGTTTTTCTCTAAAATTATAAAAAAATACCCTTCTATTTATATAATCCTATTGAATTTTTAAAAAAATTGGTAATTAAAAGACCCATTCATTTGAACTCACGTGGTAACTTACATGCTTAAGAGATGAATCCCCCGAGGTGAGGGAAAAAATGCCCCGGTAGTCCTAAGTGTGTTCACACACATCTACCACATGTATATGGTAACAAATCCCTTATGGGAGTGATGCGGCCAAGAAGAGCTTGCACATAGAGAATAGGGAAGTGCCATGCCTCGAGGACATGATCAAACCACAAAGGGGAGTAAGCCCAAAGCTTTGTGGAAAGTTTCAAACTTCTCACAAGACAATGCCTTTGTGAAAAAATCTGTGAGGTTGTCCTTTATTGGCACATAAGCCAAGCTAATCTCTCCTGTTGAGAGCCAATTTATTGTCACGCAAAGTATGTACCATCCATTTTGGCATACCTCTAGCCTGCTCATTCTCATCCCTTTTCTCATCAAGTACATAATCTACGTCTGCATAAAAAATTGTCTGATCTGTAATATTTTTGTAAACCCCCATAGACCGTACATTTGCCTCATTTGAATTTCAATTTGAACTTACACCATTGAAAGGAGGCAACAAACTGTCATAAATGTCTTGTGAGCTAACATTGTTGTCTCTAGTACATGACAACAAGGGTTGAACAAAATCCTCCACAAACACAACATCTCGTGAAACCAAGATATGGTTTGTTTGCGGATGGTACAACCTTTAACCTTTGCTTTTAGCACTAAAACCAACAAAAATGCATTTGAAAGCATTATCATCCAACTTTTTGCGCTATGTTTGTGGCACCAAAGCATAATCCAACTAGCCAAAACGTGCATATGATCAATAGATGGCTTTCATATGGAGTCATAGATTGCAAAGATTTCATAGGACACGTGTTAAGTACATAAGTGGCACACATGATAGCCTTTGACAAGCCAAAATGAATGTGAAAAAGCTTGACTTTTGACCATACATCGTGCCATCACCGTAAGCAACCTGTTTTTCCTCTCAGCAACACTATTTTGTTGAGGTATATACGACACTATACATTGGTTTTTTTATCCCACAACTAGCCAGAAATGCATTAAATTCATGAGACATATACTCCCCCCCTCGATCTCAACGGAGGGTGCCCATAATACATTTAGAGATATTTTCAGCCATAGCCAAAAATTGTTTGAAGCGCATAAACAACTCGAACTTCGCTTTAAGCGGATTTACCTATCCGTGCCTGGAGTAATCATCAATGAAAGTCACAAAGTACAAGTAATTTTCCAAGGACGGGTTTTGCATGGGTCCACAAACATTGCTACACACAAGCTGCAACATGCATGTGGCCCTAATTGAACCATCATTTTCAAACTTAGAATGTTGCATCTTACCCAAAATACAGTCTTCACAAACATGCTTGACATGTGCTTCAAGAGGTGGCAAAGAAGCAACCATATCAGATATCTGCAAACGCAGCAAACTGGCAAAATTCAAATGCCCAAAACGTGCATGCCAAAGTTTTTCATCTGACACTTCCTTTGAATCCACAATTGCATTTGCAAAATTCAGCCCACTTGTCATACAGAGTGAGCTTATACAGTCCACGACATAAAATGCTAGATGCAACAATTTCATCACCAAAACTAAGATCATGAACTGTACATCTGTCATCCACAGATTTGATAACAAGACCAAGTCTAGCAAGTGCAGATATAGCTCCCGAGTACATACAATGAATCAAAAGGTGTGAAAGAACTTCCATTCACACCAGTTAGCACAATATTTCCAACTATCTTGACCAGATAAGAGGCATTGTTTGCACAAGTGACTGTATTCCCATGAGGGACATCCTCGATAGAGGTAAACAAGTCATGATGAGAGGCAATGTGCTTTGTAGCACCACTGTCAAAATACCACACATGAGCATTTACAGCAACTGACAAACATGCATCATGGACAAACGGATCATCAGTGCACTTTGCACTAGATGCCCACTCTACACCACTGTCAAAATACCACACATGAGCATTTACAGCAACTGACAAACATGCATCATGGACAAACGGATCATCAGTGCACTTTGCACTAGATGCCCACTCTACATCTACACTAGTATCACAATCTCATTTCACAGAAGACTCTACAACAACTGCATTTGTAGTGGAACCAGCCTCTTTTCCTTCAATTTTGGGCAATGCTTGATCAAGTGATCATTAGTTTTACAAGAATGGCAACACATATTCTTTTTTCCCTCTTCACTAGAATTTCAAGACAAAGTGCTGCCATCAAAAGAATTAGGAATGGGTGCCTTTCCACACGCAGAAGAACCATGAGAAGTGGCTACATTGTTGTTACCACTTTTTCTTTGAGCAAAAATAAAGGCCTGTTCAACTACATGATATTTAGCCTTCTTTTTTTTGGAAAGTGACTCTTGCAATAGAAATGTGCATAATGCATCTTGACAACTTCAGGATTTCCTTGGGTCATAAGTCTCCAAGTACTAGCAAGGTCTAGTAGAAATATGGTAAAGCATCAAGAATAGTCTACACAAGGGAACTATCAGAAATGACTTCACCTGCAAAAATAATTTTCTCATTAATATCCTTGGTACCAACAAGGAAAGTGTCAATTCATCTTCCTCATGCATAATCTTCGACTCCATCTCTTTTCGCATCAATTCCATTTTAGCCTCATTACGACTTGCTTAAAGACCAACCAGAATATCCCAAGCCTGTTTTGGAGATTTAATTGAACAAATGTGATGAGTAATAATGCACTTCACAGATAGTGCAATCAATGCATGAGCCTGCACATCTCTTACATCACACCACGAGCCTGCTCAGCCATAGGAAAAGCAACTCTAGTAGCAACAATTTTGCCACCAAAACCTGCAACATTCTCAACATCGTCTGCATTCTCAGAACCAGGACGTACATCAATGCCCTACACAACTTTCCAAATGCCCTTTGACACAAGTAAACGTTGCATCATGTAAGCCCACATTGGGTAATTGTGACCATCCAATTTGTCCTCCGTAGCAAACATCTTGAGCACATCTATGTTGTTGTCAGGCATGGCGAATGCCTGCACCTGATGTGAAAACTGCCTAAAAAGAGGAGAAACAAAGTGGTACTAACACGTGCTATACAACACAATTCGTAGAATACTGTAAGGGACTTGCTATGCAAAAAATAACACTAAGAGAAATTCTGCACAAAAGAACAAAATTGCATGTGTAGTATTGCTTGTAGTGGAAATGGAGCCTGAAATGAGCTCAAATGAAAATCTAAGTAGACTAAGCGCTTTGAGCATGCTCGAAGTATTTGTTGACCTGATGACACTCACCAAAGATCACAAAAATCTGAGAAACTGAGCTGGTGTGTGTTGGCGACGCTGGCAACTAAGCTTGGGAGGAAGCAACCTGCTCAAATACCAATTGTTGGAAGTAGGGTTGCAAAGAAACACACACAGCTTGGAGAAGATGAATGAAGCTCAAGGCACACAACAGAGAATGTTACTTAGTGTGCAATGGAAAGATAAGTTAGCCCTAGAGTGATGGGTGTATATACAATGCATGGGGGAAACAATTCTCCTAGTGGGGGAAAAATGCCCCGACGGTCCTAAGTGTGTTCACACACATCACTACCACATGTATATGGTAACATAAAGCCCCAATGGATTCTAACCAAAGAAGAGCTTGATCGAGTGAAGGGTTCCATTGCCTCTTTGCACACCAAGTGGATACATGAGATGAGTAAAGAAAGCTTTCACAAAGGCAAAAAAACATGAAAACATTCAATTGTATGGATTGACATCCCACGATTGGCACAAGATGTTACTGGTAATTCTTCAATTTTTATGTTGTATTTTTTTTAGTTTAGATATTTTATTTGTGTATGAGTAAAACCATATCTTGTTTAATTAATCTTTCGAGTTCATTTTTCCCATGAGTACGTGCACATACAAGGACAAGAAAGTGAGGGAAGCTATTTTTAAACTCGACAAGTTAGTAAGGTACATCATATCTCTATTCCACTAAACTTTTCTATATACACTAAATTTTTAACATGCACTTAGTGTACTCGTGTATTATCTTGTAGATTTATAAGCTCCAAAGAAATTGAAATAGATGCCATCTTTGCTACTCAATGCTTGTCGTAGAAACAATGTGTGTCATCGAATATGCATTTTCTTGATCCGTTCTTGTCAATCAAGTTCACCTCTTAGTTCACGTGTTTAAGGAGATCGCTATATGTGGAGTAGTGCATGCACAATGGATGTTCTGTTTAGAGAGGTTTCTAAAGACTCTCAAAGATTTTGTGTGACTATGGGTATCCAAATAGGCATGCATGGCCAAAGGATGGATCATGCAAGGGGCATTTGTATATATTTTAGAGTATTTGGTTTCTATTCATCCCACTTTATCTCGCATGTGGTCACATGAGGAGGATGTAAGGATGTCTTCACACTTGTCAAGTGGAAAGGAAAATTAATTAGATGGATATGGATCTGCTTTGAGTGGTCAATAACTTTTGCATCCTTAATGTAAAGGTTATGAGCAAGTGGATGACTTGTGGACAATGGCAAAGGTAACATGTTTGCAAGAGAGGAAAGCATGGAAGCAAGCTCATAGAGGTAGGAGGGCACCCTTGGTTCCTTGACACCTTCCATGTTTTCCAGATGTCATTAGTCCTGAGTGGATCTATGAGAGAATGACTGAAGCAAAGGCACGCAGAGAGTACATCACCGACAAAGATTGGGAGTATGCACGAGTTTGCATGCCAAAGGTAGAGTATTTAGATGCCTCAACAATATTATACAATTAAGTATTTTATCTTTGTAATTGATTATATATATATATTTATTTTATAGTATCTTTCCTTTAACTCTCTTTGGTCAAAGGTTCGATACTTTCGTATATGCCACGTTGACGAGCGTCGAACCACCATGGATTGTGGCATCATGGGCAACTTAAACATAGATAGTGATGAGATTAGGTATTGTGGGACTATTGAAAGGATACTAAAGATCGATTTTAGAACCTTTCATACCTTCATCTTTGAGTACAAGTGGTTTGCATATGTGTCTAAACGGCATGAGAATGGAATCTATATGGTGGACTCTAGTGTGCATCACACATGAAGGTATGACCACTTAGTTTTTCCATGCAATTGTAAGTAGATGAGTGATTATCTTCTTTACCTTTATTTGTTTGTACCATGCTACCAATGTCACTCACTTTGACCTTCTATTCTATAGGTCATCTATATCCCCCATCAATCCACCAACCAAAACTTTGGTTTGTAGTTCTAGTTACACCTTGAGGAAGAACCATTTTTGCCACTAATGAAGTGGAGACCATCTTCGACCCTCTCCCACCTACTACTTTGGATAATGAGGAGACAGAGGAGAGAGAGATCGATGAATTAAGTCTCACCGTTAATCTTAGCGAGGAGGATGATTGTCATGATGATGATGAGATGGAAGATGACGAATTCAAAGATAATGAAGCCAAGACATCTACAAATGACGATTCAATTTTTATCTTTGTTGATTTAGGAGCCAAGGGTTTAGATTTAGATGATGCTACTTGCAGAGATCTTTTTGAAAATTATTCATAAACATTTTGTATATTTTATTCTATGAGAAGTTCTTGTTGTGTCGTCCATTCATCTCTCTCATCTCTCTCTCTCTCTCTAATTTTATCAACTTGGCTAATCTATGTTAATCAAGTGTATTTGATTAATTTAATGATCAAATACCTATCATTTTTTGCACAATTTCTCATAGAAAATATCATATGCTTTATGATTTTTTTAGAAGATAGAAAGAAGTACTCAAATTTAAATATTTTAGCTCCAAAGCATTGTGCAATAATGCTAAGTGTAATAACGATGGTTATAATCTCTCTCCCTTTTTGTCTCTAACACACACATACACATTTCTCTCACTTTCTCTCTCTCCCTTCCTCTCTCTAACACACAAACACATCCACCTTTTTGTTGTTGTTCCGAAGAGTTATGGGTACAAGGGGAGCCAATGTTTTGTGTTGTGTGCAATTCGAGAGTGTTGATCCCGCTATTGAAGAATGTTTCGAAGAAGAGCTCCTTTATTGTACTCCTTGCTCAACATCTCTTCACAATAGGAGAGCTTGCCATCGCCACTGTGTAAAGCCTTTTAGAATATGCAATGAATGCAAGGATGCAAGTCCTTGGATGAAATGCATGTGATGTTCAAGAGAAGAGTGGGAGCCTCTTTTGTTTCATGCATGGTTGTCCCCATCGGACCATAATGTGTGTCCTACATGCGGGCCATTAATGATCATAGAGCGGCCAGATGCCTTGCAGAAGCTAATGTATCCAAATAACCATTGTTTCATATCTCAATATCATCTTTTTCTTTTTTTTAAAAGAAAATATCATGTTCTTTAATTTTTTTAAAGTTAAATAAGAGGAAGTATCCAAATTTAATTATTTTAGCGCCAAAATGGGGTTTGGTAATATTGGTGGGGTAATGCTATCGATAATACTTGTAGTAATAGGAGTGATAAAGGAAGCAACAATAAATGTGATAATATTTAATTTGCATAAAAATTCATTCCCACCTCCTCTCTCTTCTTTGGCCACTCCATATTGGACTCTCTCTTTGAAAATTTTGGCTGCTAAGGAACCAGTTTTCAAATTGTTGAAGGTTGATGTCATCTCTGGCTTATTGGCCCGACCTTAAAAAATGCAAAATCCACTTTAGACATAGGTTTCTGTGGCAATCCCAAAAGGTTCTATGCATGTGACACCTTCATTGCGCAAGTAAAGAAATCTGCACAACAAAGGGAATGTAAAGCTTATAAGTGTGCCTCTAGCAAAACTTCACTTGCTGATATGGGATGCTCCCCAATATATGCAAAACCTGAAGTGCTTGTGGGCTCAACACATACGATGAAGATGGCCTCAAAATGTTTGTTGAAGCCATTGTTTTTTTTGTCAAAATGCCTTTCATCTTTACTAATTTGCACACATTGTTATAAGCCAATGTGGTGTTATGGGAAGAATGAAACCAATTTCTCATTTTGTGAAGCCAAAGTAATGCTCGAGAACATGGATGGCTCTTTCCAAGGATTCAAATCACAAGCCACATGAGATTCACTATTCATTACTAGTAGTGGTTCCTTAGGCATGCTTAAATAACTAGCAAGCTATGATACCTATTAGGTACGCCATGCTGTTAGCTACTCAACTCATATCAACAAGTTGTGACCGGTAGCTTCCATGGTGAGGGAATAGATCCTTGTAGATAAGGGTAGCTATCAAGGTATTAGGTCATGAATGCTAGGTACAGTAGTGACCCTGCTAGCTACCATGCTAACACTATCAAGTAGCATGTTGTTGACATCGTTTGTACTACTAACTAGCATGCCAATTGGTGCCCATATTAACTAGGGATTCCAAGCATGGTAGTTATTAATATGAGGCTACTAATGAGGATCTTGTATGATAGTGTAATCGCTATTTGTCAGAAGAAATTAGGCATGGCATGAGTACTATCCAAGCACAATTTCTCCTTGTGTCCTTTTGCATGAGCTTTTGATGAAAAATAAACAATTGCATGCCTTCTTTATACTATTTGTTTAGTGTCTTCTCTCCCAACTTTTTTTTTTCAATATGATGTTGCGCATCACCTAGTTTTATGGGATTGTGCCCGCACACACACACCCGCATGTCATAGAGGTTGGACCATAGCGGGTGTGCTTGAAGCCCCTCACCTTTATCGCTAGGCCAACTCCCCTTGAAAAAAACCAAGAGTTTTTCTTGTGCATCGTTCTCAAATCCTTAACATATCTACATTCTCTCATTTTCTATGTCTTTTCCCTTTCCTCTTTTTTCTTGGGTTGCACATGGTCTTGCGACATACAGTAGTAACCTACACCTCTCTCTCTCTCTCTCTCTCTCTCTCTCTCTCTCTCCCCACATCCTTTTGTTCGGATTGTGCATGGTTTTGCCATAGACTAGGTCCTATTTCTCTCTCTTGCTTGCTCTCTCTTAAATACCAATCCTACCATAGAACATGTCTTCTAGCAGCATCTTTTTGCTTTGTGTAAGTAAATTGGGCTAGCTACTTTTGTAAGTGACCTAATTACTAAGGATTGTCTTTTACTTCTTTATTTCTTTCATTGTTGTTTCCCAATATATGATTGCTCACTGATGGAGATATTACATTGGTTAATTTGTGGGGGCCATGTGCTTGCTGACATGCTCAAGCCTTTTAAGAACGTGTTTTTTTTTTTTTGAGAGAGTAGAACTTTGAAATTACAACACACACACCCAACCCCCGTAGGTGGAGGCAATCCGACTCTTAAGGTGAGTCATCCCAGCCGGGTTAGGGTAAGCTCAGTTGGTAGAGCAAGAGCCCCTTGTGTTAAAGGTCTTGGGTTCAAACCCCCTTGACAGCTCGTATGGCATGTAGCCCTTAGGGGATGTTCCCCTAGTCCAAATGATGGATTCGCCACCCCAAGAAAGTGTGTTTTTCTTGCTACCTTGTGCTCAATGGCCATTGTGCTCCATCCCCATCACCTCCTAAAAAGATAATTTTATAAAAAAAATTATGGCCATTAGGCCCGGTTCCTAGGGGGAGGGGGGACCCTCAAAAAAGTGACCCTCAGTAGCTTTTGTAATGATTGGCACCCCTTGCACCCCTAGTGATGCTCTCACAATTTCATTTCCTCCTCTAGTATCTCACTCATATCTTCTCCTATTGCATTGCCAAGGCTTTGCTCAATAGACTCATAGAGACCCTTGTATCTAGCCACTGCAACCACTTCTAAGGCCAAAGCCACAGTGTCTTGAGTGGCTTGTTGCTAGAGTCTTTAGATTTTCTTGTAGCTTACCTAGCTACTTCTCGTCCTTCTTGCAATCATGTGGTGGTTGATTTAGCATGGGACAGGTATTGCATTAGCTTTGTCTCCCTTTCAACAACTGCTATCAAACCAGCCTTGAGATTTCCTTGTTATTTGAGGCTCGGAGTAACTTGCTCCATCATGTTTTCATAGGCCTCTCTTTGCTCTTATGTGCCTCCCTTAATCTTGTTTGACATCTTGCATGGCATGTTCTGAAGGATTAAGCTTTGTCTTCAATTCAAGAATAGTACAATCTTGCTCTCTTTCTTTTTTTGTAAAGCACACATATTATTTTGATTGGGAACCACAGAGTAGTATCATGCTCTCGAGCCATAGTATTTTTATTTTTCCTGCAGAACTCACTCAACAGAGTGAGTAGATTAGATTTAACTTAAAGCATACAATACATCTCCATGCTCAGAACTAGCCATAAACCAGAAAATTTACAAGGGATTCAGGTTGAGCAGCATAACCACACATCAAGAAGGTGCCACAGAAACCACAAGGACTGCCATTCCAACACTCCAAGATGCGAACACGATACTACATCGGCTAGATAGGGAGCCACCCTCAAAGACATCACAAAAAAAAAACGCAAGGAGACCTGAGAGAGGAATACCGCCGCATATCAGGGGAGTCGGGGCCACTCCATCACCACAAAGACCAACAAGAAACAGCTGCAACCAAATCTAGATAAGGGGGTATAGACAGATCTCGTTGACCAGGCCGTTGAGGTGGGCTATGCACCTTCAAAGGGTGGAGCGAAGGGCTTGAGGAAGCCACGAACAGCGCAGCAGAGCCCACCATTCTCCACAGGCAAAACACTCCCACTGTCGAAACCTAAGCCGCCATTTCTGCCCTACGATGAGTAGGAGGAGCGGCCTCCACCTATTCCAAAAAGGAGGAGCCGGCATAGAAAGATCGTAGGCAGGTAGGAACCACTCATTCCAAAGCTAAGCTTCCAAGGTGAACCGCCCTCCAAGGCCTACCCAACAATCAGCTCTAGTAGGTATCATCTCTGCTCCGCCCTGACGTGGCACCTACAGAGCCAGAGGCACAGACACTCCGGAGCCCCTAGAAGGCAGACGGAAACTTAGCCAGGGACTTTAGTGTACAATCTTGCTCTCTGTAAAGCTCACATATTATTTCGATTTTTGGTATCATGCTCCTGAGCCAATAGATAGATAGTCTGAAACCCTTTTGTTTTTTTGGCCTTTTCCCCCCTTAGTGATGCTTTCCCTTTTTGCTAATGAAAAAGAGAAGATTATTTTTTTAAAACGATTTCTTTTTTTAATTCACACTTTTTTGATTGGTGGATAAGTTAGTGGACACTTATGAATAATGAGTCATTGTTGGGATACATACTAAGCAGTGAATGCCCACTAACTTATCTCTGTGATAGATTGACAAGGCACCTACCTGCTTTATTGTTGGACGGATTGCAATAATACTTCATTCAAATTTGATTTTCGAATATTTCATTTTTTTATGCAAGCATTGCAAGGAAAGGAACTGCACGGCAGTGTCCATCTACGATCTGCACTATTGCGCCTCTTTTTCACCCCTCTCCCATCCTGCTCAATTTACAACTCTATGCATGATCCATCTCTGTCACTACCACCATTACGAGGAAGATCAGCATCAACCCCGCTCCTCCTATGTCTACATCGTTGTGTTGCCTACTACATCTTCTGCACACATTGCAGCTCTGAGCTCGTCTTTCCTGGATTCAGCTTGTGTCCTTCGTCTTGCACAATGCAGGAGTCTCATGTGCCATAGTAGATGGAATCTCTCTCTCTCTCTCTCAAAATCCCCCCCCCCCCCCCCCCCCCCCCCCCCCCCCCCCCGCGCTTTTTTCATTCTCAAGCTGGCCACCGTAACATCTCTCTAGCCATGCTCCCACACCCTCTCCAGGGCGGAAAATTGCAACCCTTCCCGCCCTTCCTTTGCTGCTAGCCCTGCACATGACGGGCAAATTTATAATAGCCCTTCCCAAGGAAAGACAAGTTGTTCGACTGGCCCTGCCCCAAGGAAGGGCATATTTTTGCAAGGCCTTCCTAGGGAAGGGCAACCTTTCAAAATGCCCTGCAGAGATTAATCATGTCAATGCTTGACATTGTGACTTTTGGACTTGTACCTAGAGGATGTTCTATGGACTTTGAGAGTCACTAATGAGTATAGAATCTGATTTTGTAGGTTGCGCAAGCATGCATTGCCATACACCTTAGAAAAAGTTAAGGTGTACTTTTTAATATAGGGAATTTCAAGTATGCTTTTTAATATAGGGAATTTTAACGCGTTGGGCAGATTGTAAAGGCAACAAAATATGAAGTTTGAACTTGAGAGTTGAATGTTCAATTGCTCGCGAGTTTTCTAATGAAGGCATCAGGCTTGAATGACGGGTCTCGTCACTCGTCTCTCTCATCCACCAATTGCTAACACAAAGCTTCTATATCCAAGTTCCAAGTGAGAGGAGGTTTGAGGGATACCATGTAATCAAGGCTAGTGGGTTGGAAAAGAGAGAAGGTAAGTACACTAGAGATTAACTCAAAGCATGGCTGAATAATGCCTTATTGAAGGAAATTACGGAGAAAGTAAAGATTAAGCACTCTTGATGCTCCCCAATTTGATTTGCTATGCAAAATCTTTTAAAGTTGTTCTCAAATATTGATTGATTCTTACACGGGCTCAGACTCACGATCAACTAAAGCTCCATATTCCAGAATTTCCTAGCACTCTCCCATTATCCATGAACTGCAAGCTCCCCTCGAGAGTCCCTTGGGAAACCTCTAGGTTGTGAGTCCAAATGACTCCAGAGTCTATGATTGCAAAGGTCCTTCAAGCCTCAAGGCTCCTTCACAAATCATGATTCACATAGTGCTAGCCTCCTGGTTTGTTAGGCATGCTCCCAAAGCCTATTTATAGGAACCCCTACTTATCACTTCATCATTTTTAAGATGGCACCACGTGTAATGATTAGGATGCTACAGTTTATGTTGTTATATAATATTATGAGGATCTTGTTTTTTGCCGTTGGTGATTCTTAGGGGACGAGAACGACTTAAGAGGGAGCTTGGAAGCTGAAGTTTGAAGAGATGTCTACCCTAGCTTCACATAGAGAATAGTGATATCGATAACTTCATGATCTCAAAATGGGAGGTTTGTAACTCGGGAGGAGACTCCTCATGGTTACAATTCTAGCGAAGGGCACATCCCAACAAAAATCAAGATATACGATGTCGTCATTGCAGCTGCACTGCACGACATTTCAAGTTCCAAGTATTTGCATATTGTTCCATTTACAACTTACTACTTCTCTTGCTCATTGTGTATCTTATAGAAAATGATTTTTAGTACTGCTAGCAATGTTTCAAAAGTGCACCCTTTCTCATTGTACTTTAGAATTTTCTTTACAAGTTACAATCGTTCAAAAACACATGCGAAAAAATTAGATTTTGGTAAAGATTTGATCGAAGGGCAGGGAAAATTTTTCCCTTCATTTTGAAGATCGAAATGCCAAACAACCCTTCCCATGGCACGGGCACTCTTGAAAATTTCCCTTCCCTAGGATGGGTAAGGGTGCCCTGCAATTTTCAGGCCTGACCCTCTCCTCTGCATAACCCTACTGCCATCATCTCTTTATGTCTTATGCCGCTCTGTAACTCCCTCAAGAATCGCTCATGACCAATCTCTCCCTTGCGTCCACACGATTGTCATAACAAGAGGAGGGGGCAGTAGAATAGAAACAACATGCTACAGTGTTGCAGATGAGAGAGAGAGAGAGAGAGAGAGCACCTAGGGAATCCCATTTGCTCCACTACTTGACAACCAACCGTGATGTGTACAGTTTTGGAGTCTTGCTCTTGGAGATTATGAGCAGTTGCAAAGCTATTGACATGGAGTATGATGAAACCTGAATGTAGCTCACAAGATTGAGTGTGTAGTGGCACGATGTGTAAAGATGAAGGGCAGGGATCGCTCCTTATGGACAAGGTTACCACCTCTTAGAGAGGTCCCTCGCTATGTTGATGGGCACATACTCAGAGGCCAACCTTTCTTGCCCTCAGAGGTGGTCTTAAGAAGCAACCGTTTGCACCACAAATCATCTCAAAAATCTTCGTACAGGTCCGTGTTACTCCTCGAAGACTACAGAACAGCATGAAGATCATAGAAAACCTTCCTCCAAAGCATCAACTCCTCGCTGCAATGGGGATCCCTCTCTAAAGATGAAATGGGTGGGAGTGTTGTTATCGCTATACCTATACCATGATGTAGAGGCTCAACAACAGCGGTATCAACTTACGTTTCTGCATTGCAAAACTGAGATCTACCCAGCTTCTCCATATCATTTGTTTTTTAGCTTCGATTTTGAGTCAAGTTCATGTATTGTATACTGTAGCTGACAAGGAAGGCCGCGATCTCTTCTATCCCTATGTTTCTTTAAATCCTTCAAATGGCCTTTTAGTACCTATTTTTGGCTTTGACAAGGCCATAGTGAAATGTGGAATGCTTGGTGGACTATTGGGTATAGCCTATCAACAAGTGTCACTTGGCAACTTAATGATGGCAAAGTTTTTTTCTTCCACTTTCTTGCTAGAGTGCCATTGTCTCAACTAGCTCAGCCTCATAGAAAAGATAATCATCAAAGACTACAATACTTGCATTAATGTGGAAGATTGGCATTCGAAGCTCTCTGGAAAAGCTTAATATGACTCAAAAGACACACCTAGATTGATGTGCCCTTTTCATTGGCAGGCCTCGTGATTTTATCACTTGTTTTATTTGGTTTTGTTTTTTTTGGTGTGTGTGGTTGGTTTTTTTTTTTTTTTTTGGGGGGGGGGGGGGGGGGGGGGGGGGGGGGGGGAGATATAGAAAATATATAAGATAGCACGTTAATGTAACATAAAGGATAATTGTTTCTTGTATGGCTATAGAAAATATACATACATAAGGGTTAATTGTTTCGAGCTCACTTTTGGGATGGCAACAACACAAGATGGAAAGAAGCAAATCAATTGACAACTCACTTTCTCCTCAATGGAACTGAAATCCGTTAAATCGAAAGAGCCATCAAAGATTTGAATCGAGTCTTGATGCCCATTTTGCCAGTCTGAATTTGAGTGGAAAGCCTGGCGGGTGGCTTGTGAACAGAAGTTTCTATAATCCGCAAACCAAGGAAATTTACTTCAATCCGATGCTTAAAACATATTGGTTGTCTCCTCTCAATAAACTGTGGCATAAGCAATGGCCAGATTTGAGGTGGGAAACGGTAGTTAGAAACATTTGGACCACTAGTGGGCCCATGTGGTGAAGATATTCCTATAGAAGGTGCTTTGCGGGGCTATTTTGATCGGCAATAAAATTTTGGCCAGAGGAATAGGATCAAATAGATGCTCAAATGCAAAGCAAAAAGTGAAGATCTCCTGCACCTATTGCTCGACTATACACGGCTTGGCAAGCAAAGTCTGCAAATGGCTACAAAAGACGTGAAGGATTATTTTCTGTAAGAATGTTTTAGTCATGGGAGGGAAATTCATAAAAAACCAATCTTTTCTATCTACACACAAGTTGTCAGCATTTGGTACTTTAAACAAGTCTAGAGAACTAGGAACAAATGCATCTTTGAAAATGACATGTCTTTCGTGGACATCAACAACATTTTATAAGAAAGCAGGAAAGTGATAATATCTATTGGAAAAAGGAGGAGCCCTGGTGAGTCGAACCAAGCGGTACAAGCCATCCCACTCCACTATGGTCAACACCACAAAAAATGATTGAGACACGAGCCAGCTCGGGAGTGCGACTCCTCATTGTATCTCTCTCAAGTAACTCTTCTACGTTCGTTACCAAAAAGGCCCTTTGTGGTAATCTAGATCCCTCGAGGCACAAGCTGTGCATGAGGTCTTTTCTATATTCTTTTGTTGAGTTAATATAATATCTCCACTCACAATTGTGAGTATGGCCCTTAAGAAAGAAAAAAAAAACCTTAAGCGCACATGATATAGAGGGCTTACATATAGTGACACAATGATATGGATTGACATTTCATCATTTCCTCCATGATTGAGCAGAAAGCAAAGCCTCGACCTTTTCTCATGGTTAGAGCATTGGTAGTTGACACATTTAGCCAATGAGTTAACAACATAGTTCTTTAAACTTTTGTAGAAAATAAGCATGAACAAACTACACGAGGTAACCCCAGACTAGAGGAGGTAAGCTGTAAGACAATAATGACATAACATTGATATCACACCCACACAAAGGGAGGGAGGATTAAGAAGGCCAAATCTAATTGCACCCTTTCGAGGTGCAGTAAGTGGAGGGAGGGTGAAGTAATTCATAACGATGGTCCCCCATGTCTGTAGGCCCTCCCTTATTGATGGATATTGGCAATATGCATTTGTTTCTTTTTCCAATGAGCATTAGAGGTTTTGATTTATATAAGCCTTTTTCTTCTAACCTTATGGTGAATTAGCAAGGGGTAGAAAAAATGAATTGCATCCATATCAGTATAATTACTACAATTTGATCTAGGAGACTAGCATAAAGTTACGTATCCTACAATTAGGTGTTTATGATGGCATATTGTGTATATATTGGCTACATGTGAATGATTTATTCACTAGATTCAATGAAAAATTCCTACGTAAAATACCAAAATTCCAATTGTAAGAGTGCAAATGAAATCTAAGCCACAGCTTGTCATATCACCAAATCTTGTGAAGGCTATAAGAATGATCAAGTGCTCACTTGGCCCAATTCTGGGATGGAGACAATATGAGCTAAAAGACTACTGATCAATAGAGCCATCAAAGTTCTTAACAATGTGCTTATGCCCATCTATGAGGCTGAATTTGATTGGAAAGCTTGGCACTAGCTTGAAAATAGAATCTTCACCAACCTGCAAACTAAGGAAATCTACTAGGAACTTACATTTAGAACAGACTAGTTCGCCCCACTCAATCACCAGTGGCGAAGGCACTGGCTAGAATCCAAATGGGTATCGGTAGCTAGCAACATATGGGACCCTTTGTGGCCCGCACCATTGAAGATCTTCCTATGGAAAGTGTTATGCATAGCCATTCCTATCGAGATCAAGTTATTAACCAGAGGGATAGGCTCTAACAGATGCTCAAGATGTAAAGCGGCTAGTGAGGATCCCCTCCACTTATTCCAAAACTGTCTAGTTACGAGAGGCCTAGCGGGCAAAATTTGTAAATGGATATAGGAGACTTGGAAGAGCATGCTCTTCAAGAATGACTTACTCTTGGGAGCAAAGAATCAAGCCATCAGAATCTGTACCCAAGGTAAGATTTGGAATTTTGAAAAAGACCTCTCTAAGGCTAGCTTCAAAGAGATTATGCAAGAAAGCAAGGAAGTGATCATCTCTAGTGGAAAACACAAGATCTCTAAAGACTAGAAACAAGCAATCAAAGGCAACTCCGATCTGGTACCATCTAACCATCAATTGTAACTATCGTAGTAACTCTCCTTAGTTGAATCCAATAGCCCTCTTTGGAAATGTTTTCCCCTCAAGGCACATGCCGTGCTTGAGGTTCATTGTACATTTTTTGCAGTGTTAATTTACATCTCCACTCACAATTGTAAGTATAACTAAAAAGGAAAAAAGAATGATCGAGTGCAAGATGTTATTCAATAATCCAAAATCTAAATCACAGTCTCAAATTTGAATGAAAAACTTGTAAGAACATGCTCAAAAACACCCCCACAGAGCTCCAACAGTCCTAAGTGTGTTCACACACATCACTACCACATGTATATCCACGGCTTTGTGTGTGTGTATGTGTGTGTTGACACCTTCCATGGCTACCTTCACTCCAAGGCCATAAGATCCATGGTTGCTCTTGTTGGGACCATATACACGGCTGTGTGTGTGTGTGTGTGTGTGTTGACACCTTCCATGGCTACCTTCAAAATGTAACCATCCCTCTTTGTGTGTTTGTGTGTGTGTGACACCCACACAAGCACATACAAACACAAATGCAGAGAGAGAGAGAGAGAGAGAGAGAGAGAGAGAGAGAGAGAGAGAGAGAGAGAGAGAGAGAGAGAGAGAGAGAGAGATGGATTCTCACAACTATAGATTTGAATTGAAAATCTACATTAAGCGATCTTCAAAAAGACTTTGACCACGGAGATGATTCCAGTTGCAGCTACGAAATCAACCATTTTTCATGGACCTACATGTCTATGTATTGGCCCAATTCAATGCATTTCATGCAAACATGCTGCCATCAAAGGAAGCGGGGATATCACCATAGAGTTGGAGAGAGGGAAACTAAAAAGAAACATAACTTGAGTCATTGGAAGTGCAACAAATCGACTTTAGAGGTGATCAAGTGTTTTACACATTACAAAGAGGGACTCGACAATAATTGAAGGCAAGAATTATCACAAATATACTACCCGATCAATTTTTGAGTGGTTTGAAGATTAAGTTGCCTAAAGCTAAGATGTCATCAGAAGCTCACAAGATTTTGATCATTGGAATGCACAACACTCTCAAAGAAATCAAGATACCAAAAACCTCAAAGGAGTTATTTGATAAACGGTCCAGCATCATGATGCTAATGAATTTGACAATTATGAGACCAAATATTGCAGTTGCATCAAGGATTCTTGATTTTCATAAAAGAAAATCTATGCCCTTTTTTTTCTAGGAAGAGGTGTCTGTCCTAGAACCATGTGGCACAAATGGCATGGCAAGGTGGGGATAGAGTGTGTAGAGCCCAGATCACCCCCAATGGCTACCTCCAAGTTACAAGACTGATTATGCCCATGCTTAACCATGGATAAGTGGTTCCAAGAGTTTTCCAAGTGGACAACCGAAGAAGACAAGAGAGTGGAAGCTTTGAAAGTGTTCATCAAGTTGCTTCAAATGGGTTGCATTATCATCAATATACAAGAAGTAAGTTCCCCACCTCCTCTCCCAGCTGTTTAATTTACTTACCCTATCCCCAATAAAAAATTCCTCATGAAGAGATGCTAGGGTTTGTCATCATTGTTGCTCTAGGTTTCTTTTTAGTTATAACCCAACTCGACCAGCTTGCCTCACCTACACCAAGAAAACCCTTCACATCTTGAAGAAGCTTTTTGGGGCTATTGGTCTACTCTCTCTCTCTCTCTCTCTCTCTCTCTCTCTCTCTCTCTCTCTCTCTCTCTCTCTCTCTCTCTCTCTCTCTCTCTCTCTCTCTCTCTCTCTCTCTCTCTCTCTCTCTCTCTCTCTCTCCGTCTCTCTCTCTTGCTCCAAGAAGCACTAGTGGGACAAAGAAACATGCATCTCAATATCAAAGAATAGCATGCATGTGGGTAAAAATAATAAATTTTGTTAACCCTACTCATGTTCCCTCTGCCTCTTATGAACTAGAGATTATTCATAACACATGAATTCTATGACACCTTCACAACAAGTTGAAAGAGGCCATTATCAACAAGGTCTTTAAATCTGGTCTAGCTTCACACAAGTGTAGGACTCATAAAATCCAAGGGGTGTTGCTATTGGTCCAAGGCTATGACAACAACTTAGCCATGACCTACATAGCTGTCCTCCTTGGCCTCATCAAAGTGGTAGGCTTCTACCTATAAATTAGGCCTCTTTATGCATTGGATGGAACCTTTTCCCATAGGGAAATTATTATGCTCAAGGAAAGGGATTTCAAGTTTCCTCAAAAGCTTATTAAAGGTGCATGCCTAGAGTTAGTGTATAGTGATGAGTTTCTCTTCTGGCTACATCCTTACAAATATCCTTAGAATATCCTTAGAATCTCTTGGATCAAACACCATTGAGATCACATAGCATTGATGGGCTCCGCAATATACTAGAGCTTCACCTGAAGCATAGTGCTGCACCCACATCTCATAACTTTTGGCAACTTAAGCTCGTTACCAAAAAGCATTAAAGAATTTTTACTTCCTTTTCCTGGCATCCAAGACATCACTGACATAAGCATCATCAGGAATAACATCCAAATCCAACCACATTTGGCACATTGTCCAAGGAAATGGAAAACCCTGTGCACTTTATGTAGTATCAAGGATGGTTTAGCATCATCACCCCCTTTAGCTTCATAGCCATCACAAAAAACCTTGGGAATCTCTGGACATGTATCTTCAAAGGAATTTTTACCTATTGAGGTTTTAGCTTGATCATGAAAAACAGCTTTATCCTGTAGATCTTCATCCATAGCATCCTCGAAAAAATCACCCTTGGAAGTCTCAACATTCATCAAAATTGTAGGAGTTATCTCCTCATGCAGCCCATGTACAAGCGTAGATGTATAATCTCTATCAATAATTTGTTCACAATTATCATGATCTGAGCAAAATCTTCATACTCATCCATATCATCCTCTGCTTCCTCATCTTCATCCATGTTACTTAGCAATACATCATAGCACTACAAAGGTTCATCTGGAACCCCCTCTGAAGAGGTACACGTATCAGAAAGCTCTTCTATATTGTCATGATCATCTCCTTCAGATCTAGCCAAGAAAGCATCATATGGCATCTTCTTCCATGATAACAGCATTAGTAGCAATCATAAGTTCATTGGTATTCTCAGGCACATCCTGTATTGGGTCCACAATCTTGGTCACTTTATCAGCTACCGTGTATATAATAGCTTTATTTATGCAATCATCTGTAGCAAGCATGTTGTCCTTCTCAGCTATAGTGCTGATAGTTTTATAAATATCTTGTAGAGGCTCGTCTGCTTGATGAACTCCTTCAAAATAACCCATGTCAAGGTTAGCAGCTTGTGAACCACTTGCTATACAGTCTATGTCTTCACTGGAACCATTATTGGAGGTAGCGTCCATGCGAGCAATCTTTGAAAAAAATTCATATAATTCTATTTTAGCATTAAATTCATCGTTTACCTTTTTTACGTTGCTCAAAATATGCTCCTCTGAAATTGAATTTACTATTTTCAATTTCATATTTTCTTTGGCTTTGCTTTTCACAGAAATATGCTCCCAGAACTGAACGTAATTAAGGATCTGCATATGATCCCCTTCACCTTTACTGAAGACAATCTGGCTTCGTTCAATAATCTCCTTTATTTGTCGATCTAGAATCCTTGAGCTTTCATAAATAAATTCCTTTGCAAAATAGTCGCACCATGTGGGATATGCTTTTGCCGGTTCTTGAGCCTGCTTTTCAAAATCTGAGCTTACAACCTCTTCAAAAGCTACAATCATCCGATTTTCTGGAACATTTTGGCTCTTCATCTCAGCTTCATAACATGCAATGAAACCTTCTGGATCATATCCCTGAAAATTACAATATTGCTCCCATACAACATCAAGTGCTAGCTCTACAACATCATCAATCTTCTTTTTTATCTACATGGCTTTCGATTTCTACAGACATCCCTGAACTAATTCCAATATTTGTGGCAAATCTGCAACTACTCAGTTATTATCAAATCCATTAGAATTGAAATCACCAATAAATTGCTTCAAGTGTTTTGGAATCTCCATCTTTACCTCCCACCCCGGCTCGTTTCGTGTTGGGTTCACCAAAGATGTCGGGGGATATGTGTTCGAAACGTGAGCCGGGAAGGCGTCGGGCCTCTGGCTGTGAGAGATGTGAAAGGGAGAGAACAACAAACACTGAAAGATCTAGTAATCACCGGAACCATCAATAAATTGAGTTAAAACCTTTGAGTACAGCTTAATCCTTAGCCAAGGCGGACTGTTAACAGTATCGTCTCTTGGATCATATCCTAACTAGGAGTTTAAGCTCCCGTTTCAGAAGATTAACTAGGCCATTAACGACACCGAGAGTTAACAAGATAATTAATCAATCTTCGAGCCGAGGACAGTGAGAGGACAGTGATGGAAATTCTCTCTTGTCGCTTTATCTGCTTCAACTGTCCCTTGGATTCTGTAAACATTAATTCTTCTCACTACCTCAAACATCATGCTTCGATTATTGTCAAATATTCTACCGCTTCTTGCTCTATTTGCTTTACATTGACTTAAATTGCCGTTCTCGAGTTTTAACTTTCTCCTACTCTTCAATTGTTGTCCGAAGCTTTAACCCTTGCTTGGCCGCTACCTTGTGATTTCCTCTTGCTTCTTTAGGTTGAGTCCCTTGCTTATGCACGAGAGAGAAACTACCTTCTCCTCCATGCTTGTCTCTTTCTCCGAGAGCTTTACTTCTTAAGCACGAGAGAGAGAAAGAGAGAGAGCATCTCCCTCCTTCAAGCTTTATGCCGAGAGCCTTGCTTGCTCTTTTCCTTGGTCATCTGAGTCCGCTCTCGAGTGAGCTCCCTTATTTCTCCTTCCTCCTTCTAGCCTATGGCAGAGAGAGAGAGAGAGAGAGAGAGAGAGAGAGAGAGAGAGAGAGAGAGAGAGAGAGAGAGAGAGAGAGAGAGAGAGAGAGAGAGAGAGAGAGAGAGAGAGAGCAAAAAAGATCGTTCTTCTTTAATACAATTGTCATAAAATATAATATCTAACTTTACCAAATGATTTTCTCATATTAAACTGATCATTTAATATGGGAGAATAAACGGGAACAAGAGTTAGAATAGAGACATGTGCTTCTAGACCTGTCTCAACACGGGACCAAAAGGAGAGATGGTTGCATCTCAATAGGGGTCCAAAACGAGATGATCTATCAAAGACCAATGTGCAATAAGTGCTTCTAAACTTATATCGGCAGGGGACCAAGAGGAGAGATGGTTACATCTCAATAGGGGTCCAAAACGAGGTAGTCTATCAAAGAGCAATGTGCAACTAATGAAGCTTAAAAGACCTTAGGTTTAGCTTCATTAAAGACCTCCAATGGTTAGTGTTAAAAGTCCTTTGACCTTAAGCAAGCTAGGGCTGAGCTTGAGGTGGGAACCCGACCTAAACTTAAGCAAGCTAGGGCTGTGCTTGAGGTGGGAACCTTAAGCAAGCTAGGGTTGTGCTTGAGGTGGGAACTCGACCTAAACGTAAGCAAGCTAGGGCTGTGCTTGATGTGGGAACCCGACCTAAACTTAAGCAAGCTAAGGCTATGCTTGAGGTGGGAACCCCACCTAAGGTGCTTGTCATGCTTGATGACTAAGTTACTTGATGTACTTGCCACATTTAATGAGGAATTTTCTTGAGAAGCTTCCTATGCATAGGGGGTAAGATGCTTGAGTCAAAAAGAGAACTTACTCACTTAATGAGGAAGTTTCTTGAGAAACTTCCTATGCATAAAAATCTCAAAGTTAGGGGAATTCTAAAAGAGCACATGGGACACATGTCAGACTCTCACTAAGCTTAACCACATGGTGTGCTTGAATGCTATTGGTTGGGCTAAAGAGGGGTCCAATGAGATTCTACTTCCATCTCTAAAAATATCTAGATATTTTCAAGCTCTCTCTTTCTAAGGGGTAAGGAGGACACTTGTCAAAAGACTACCCATATGCTTGACTGCATGCTGGATGTGATTGGCTAAGGGAGAGGGGTCCAATGAGCTTGTAGCAAGTAGAATCTTCACCCAAATCAAGAAAGGGGGGGGTGCTAGGGGGATATACTCCACACACACACACACTCATTTGCAAGGCTATTCTCACTTGGTGAAAGTTGAGGAACACCACCTCCTTCTCCAAGCTTGTGAGAGTGAAAGCCTACACCAACACTCTTGGCTATGGAATGCAAATCCAACCAAGAGCTATGCTTCAATGCTTAAGCTTGCCATATTCTCCATCTTCATTACTATGATATTATATATGCTAGCAAGAAGAGTAATGATAAGTGAGGAACTATTTCTTTCTCCTATGGAATGTTTCTTCTTCCTCTTCCCTATCCTCATTCCCCGCTAGCTCTCTCCACCTTCGAAGGTGTTTGAGGCCTTGGGACTGAGGCTTGGGATAGTTAATGCTTTCTTCAAGTTTATGTTATGCTTGTGATGCATGAAGCTTTCCATCTTCATTGCATCACCTAGGTTACAAGGAACACAAAGATTGTATTGTACCAAGTCTCTCTTGATGGGAGAAACTATAATACAAATTCCTATTGGAGGGGGGACCGGCTCCATATGAATCCGGTCGTCAACTATTGTCATGTTCTCTAAACTCTCTCTCTTGCAAAAGTAATGTTCATGCCAAGTTAACTAGGTACCATGTTTATGTTTCTACCATCAATTAAGTTCACCCGCTATGCTCACAAAGTAATCTCTCAAAAGTGCTTCACCTAATTTCCTAATTTCGCTATTCTCAAAGTTCATAGGCCATTTCCATTACATTGGCATCAGAGCATTAGGTTTCTCTTTTCTTGCTTAAGAAGAGAGGTCCTTAAGTAGCCTATTAATGGTTGATTTTGTTAATTATTAGGGTAAGTGGGACTGGGATCTATTATTGGGTTTGTTGAGCCCACTTTGTGGGATATGGTGCACACCTCGAGAGCTTTGGTCTTAATAATCGAGTCTTTCTAGACTTGCCTACGTCTTTACCATTATTGAGCCATAAGAAATCCGAAAGGAGCTATCCCTCGGCAACTTTGCTATGTTAGACTCACTCCACTACTCTCTATAATTAACCAATTTGAGCCGTGGGTGTAGATACTTAAGTGCTTAGTTTCAAAGGCTAAGAGGAGTAGCAACAAAGGTTTTGAATTGCCAAATCATACACTAAGTAAACACATAAGGTCAATTAACATGGCTGACAATAACCGAGAGAGTAGAATGAACATTGATAACTTTGATTTTGCACATGAAGGTGCTAATGATGATGCCCCCATGTTTGTTAATTATCTTGTTACTAGGTTGCAACAAGCTATGGGCAACCCCTCTTTGCAAGCCGAAGTTACTCAACAATTTCGTGCCTATGGGATTTTATTTCCTCTCAAAGAGGAGAGAGATCTTAGGAGGCCTCTTGGTGAGACCCCCAAAAGAAGACTCTCTCCCATACGAGAGCAGGAATCCAAAGAACGAGAAAGTAATGACTCCCTAGGTTCCTCAAAAGATGTGGCTCCATGAAGATGGCGGTCTAGACAATCGCCAACTCCTCCCAAGAGGAAATGGTTAACCCATAGTCCTTCTCCTTGTCACTCTAAAAGGGAAGAGAGGAAACAAAGGAAGAAAAGGGCAAGAAAGAGGTCACCCTCTTCTCCTTCTTCTTCACCTTCCTCCTCTACCGATGAAAGCTATGGCTATTCTCCTAGAGAATACAAGAGGGGAGGACATCACAAATCTTACCCTGCGTGGCGAAGGTCACAAAAGTTAAAGAAGTTCAAAGAGGGAGGAAAGAGTATCTCTTTTCTCACCTATGATGGCACCTTTGGTGCTACCGACAAAGTATTGGCCTTCATCCAACAATTTGATGCGGCCTTTGGAGACGAGGACTTCATGTAGTCCTCCAAGCTACACCATGTAGCTATGCATTTCCAAAAATCGGCTCATCAATGGTGGGCTAGCCTTTGTGGCAATGGCAAAGCCCCAAAGACATGGAAAACTCTACGAGTTTCCATCATGAAGCAATTCCTTGCAAGTGATGCAAAGGACAAAGTGCTTACCAAATGGTGAAGTTTAAAGCTTCTCTCTCATGAGTCTATCCACAAATATGTGGACAAGTTTGGGATTTAAATCTCAAGACTACTATCTTTTAAAAGATATACTTTGCCATGCAAAAGAAACAATTTTGTGCGAGATTACCCAAAGAGATGGCGGAGTATGTCAACTCTCAATGGCCTAGTTCTATCACCAAAGTTATCCACCACACCATGGTTGCTTCGCGCATCAATTTCCAACAAGGGGCTAGACGGAATGTCAAGCCCATGGAAAATAAAGACAAAAATGATGCCAAGGGGAAAACCAATGCCCAAAATTCTTACAAGGCTATTCCAATAACAACAATTATTGGTCCAAGGAGAAGGGAGTTTACACAGGTAAATATAAACTCTCTCCTAAAGAGCTAGAATCTTTTAGTAAGGACCACAAATGTTTCAAGTGTGGGGAGCAAGGCCATGTTTATCGTCCTTGTCCCAAGAGAATTGCCCGCAATGAGACTCCTAGAGTCTCTATGTTTGAAGCTCCAAAAGAGGATGCTCATTGCCAAGGATTTCTCCTTTCCTATGCTTGGGGAAAGATGCAAGAGCATGATGCCTCCTGATGGACAAAAATCTTCAGGCCATCCAAATTCTCTTGAAGAGTACAAGAAACACCTCCAGGTAGCCTTTCAAGTTGTGATAGAGAATAATCTTTTCATTAATCAAAAGAAAAGTGATTTTTTCTACAAGAGATTCAATAATTAGGTCACATTATCTCTAAAGATGGAACCCGTATGGATGCAACAAAGTTAGAGGTAATAAAAAGATGGCCTAATCCAAGGAATCTACAAGAGGTACAAAGCTTTGTAGGTATGTGTGCCCATTACATGACTTAAAAAAACGTGTATTCATGGAGTGAAAAAGTACAAGAATCTTTTGAGAAGTTTATCTCTCAACGTGTGTTCACACTACTAGATCTCTCAAAGCCATTTGAGGTCCAATCTGATGCTTGTAGTGATTGCCTTGGAGCTATTTTGCTTCAAGAAGGGCATGCCATAGCATATGAGATTCAAAGACTCAACTTCAATAAGTGAGTATTGGGCAAATACAAAAAAGGCTATTAGCTATTCTATATGCCCTAAACACGAGGAACACTATCTCTTGGGGACTCCATTCATCCTACGAATGGATCACAAAACCTCAAGAACTTCATGACGCAAACCAAGCTCTCCGACAAACAAATGAGGTGGGACAATTTTCTTTTGTAATTTAAATTTCATATTGCTCACATTGTTGGCAAGCACAATCAAGTGGTCAATGCACTTTCACAACCACCAAGGGTAAATGTGGTGTCTATAGCAACTCACAATGATCTATCTTTTATGATAGATGAGAATGCTACGACCAAGACTTTAAGTATGTAATTACAGCCTTTGCAATAGGAAAGAAACAAGAACCATTCACCTTGAAGGATGGTTACCTTCCAAACGGAAATAGTCTATGTGTTAATCAACCATATAATACAAAAGTCATGTATGAATCCCATACTTCTCCTTATGCGGGGCAAAGAGGGATTCCATAGTCTACTCTTTGAGGAGTAGAAATGAATTTTTGTTGGTCTACCATGAAAAGTAAACATACAAGAGTATGTTTCAAAATGCGTGGTATACCAAAAGTTGAAAATTGATCGAAGGAAGCAAGTTGGATTGTTTCAGTTGACAGTCTTAACAAGAAAACACACTCTATGCTTGTCAAAAAAGACTATTAAGGCACATCAAATGGCAACCCTCTTCAGATCTCAAATTTTCAAGAATCATGGATTTCCAACATCTATAGTGTCGGACAAAGATCCTAGAATGACCAATAATTTTCTAGAAGGGTCTCTTTTGGAATTTAAGAAGTAGATTAAATTTCTCTTTCGGCCTATCATCCACAAACGGATGACCAAAGTGAAATAACTAATCAAATGTCCTTGAATCTACTAAAAGCCTATGTCATGGAAGTAGATCAATGTTAGAAGTACCTACCTCTTATAGAGTATGCCTACAATGACATTGTACACACTTCTATGGGGAAAGCACCTTTCGAGGTTAAAGAGGGAAGATCCAAAAGTCCCTTACTACTTCAATTACAGGGGAAGATCTTCGCTACTGATGAATATAGCTGAGACCTACAAGAATCTTTTCCAAAGATTAAAGGGGTTATATCCATTTCACAGGAAAGGCAAAAAGGGCTGCTGCTAATAAGCACAAAAGAGCCTTAGCCTTTAAGAAAAATGGTTGGGTCTTGCTAAAGTTTCTGAAGATTCATCTGAGGCATACTATGGGCAAGAGTCCTACGGACCACCAAGAGTATGATGCTAAACTAGCAAAAAGATACTACGGTCCTTAAAATTCTTAGGCCAGTCAATGATATGGCTTATCAATTGAAGTTGCCCAACCATTGGCTCATGCACCATGTTTTCCATCAGAACCTACATAATCCTTACAAAGGAGCGCCATCAAAAGAAGCAATAGTTGTTGCAGACCCTCCAAAAATCAAAGATCAAGAAGAAGTACTTCAACCTGAGTCCATCCTATGACATGAAGACAAGGTATTAAGAAACGGTAAGATTATATGACGATATCTTATTAAGTTTAAGAATTATTCTTTTAAAGATGCTAGATGAATGCAAAGAACCTAGCTTAAGGATAATATGAACCTTGTCAATGCTTACAATGTTGCACTAGATTAAGCATATGAAAATGCATTTTAAATGGAAAATGTTTTTGTCTTATAAGACTAGTTCTCTTTTTATTTTGCACAAATTTAAAAGTATGCATGCTTAGAATCATGTTTGTGGTGACGACATCTCCCAAACACCAAGTAGAACTTGTCACTCTACTTTGGAAGTATGATATGGACTAAAGAGCAGACATGCTTGCGGTAGCTACGTCTCCCAAGCACCAAATGGACTAGTCATCCATCTTGGAATGATGTCGTAGGGTAAAAAGGGATCCTCTACCCGCTAAAAAACATGGACTAATGACTAGGCTTTATCTTCTCTACCTCATAGTCGAGGACGACTATGATTTCAAGAGAGAGGTATTGTCATAAAATATAATATCTAACTTTACCAAATGATTTTCTCATATTAAACTGATCATTTAATATGGGAGAATAAACGGGAACAAGAGTTAGAATAGAGACATGTGCTTCTAGACCTGTCTCAACACGGGACCAAAAGGAGAGATGGTTGCATCTCAATAGGGGTCCAAAACGAGATGATCTATCAAAGACCAATGTGCAATAAGTGCTTCTAAACTTATCTCGGCAGGGGACCAAGAGGAGAGATGGTTACATCTCAATAGGGGTCCAAAACGAGGTAGTCTATCAAAGAGCAATGTGCAACTAATGAAGCTTAAAAGACCTTAGGTTTAGCTTCATTAAAGATCTCCAATGGTTAGTTTTAAAAGTCCTTTGACCTTAAGCAATTGACCTTAAGCAAGCTAGGGCTGAGCTTGAGGTGGGAACCCGACCTAAACTTAAGCAAGCTAGGGTTGTACTTGAGGTGGGAACCTTAAGAGAGCTAGGGTTGTGCTTGAGGTGGGAACCTTAAGAGAGCTAGGGTTGTGCTTGAGGTGGAACTCGACCTAAACTTAAGTAAGCTAGGGCTGTGCTTGATGTGGGAACCCGACCTAAACTTAAGCAAGCTAAGGCTGTGTTTGAGGTGGGAACCCCACCTAAGGTGCTTGTCACGCTTGATGACTAAGGTACTTGAGGTCTTGTCACATTTAATGAGGAATTTTCTTGAGAAGCTTCCTATGCATGGGGGGTAAGATGCTTGAGTCAAAAAGAGAACCTACTCACTTAATGAGGAAGTTGCTTGAGAAACTTCCTATGTATAAAAATCTCAAGTTAGGGGAATTCGAAAAGAGCACATGGGACACATGTCATACTCTCCCTCAGCTTAACCACATGGTGTGCTTGAATGCTATTGGTTGGGATAAAGAGGGGTCCATTGAGATTCTACTTCCATCTAACAAATATCTAGATATTTTCAAGCTCTCTCTGTTTAAGGGGTAAGGAGGACACTTGTCAAAAGACTACCCATAAGCTTGACTGCATGTTGGATGTGATTGGCTAAGGGGAGAGGGGTCCAATGAGCTTGTAGCAAGTAGAATCTTTGCCCAAAGCAAGAAAGGGGGGTGCTAGAGGGATATACTCCACACACATACACACTCATTTGCAAGGCTATTCTCACTTGGTGAAAGTTGAGGAACACCACCTCCTTCTCCAAGCTTGTGAGAGTGAAAGCCTACACCAACACTCTTGGCTATGGAATGCAAATCCAACCAAGAGCTATGCTTCAATGCTTAAGCTTTCCATATTCTCCATCTTCATTACTATGATATTATATATGCTAGCAAGAAGAGTAATGATAAGTGAGGAACTATTTCTTTCTCCTATGGAATGTTTCTTCTTCCTCTTCCCTATCCTCATTCCCCGCTAGCTCTCTCCACCTTCGAAGGTGTTTGAGGCCTTGGGACTGAGGCTTGGGATAGTTAATGCTTTCTTCAAGTTTATGTTATGCTTGTGATGCATGAAGCTTTCCATCTTCATTGCATCACCTAGGTTACAAGGAACACAAAGATTGTATTGTACCAAGTCTCTCTTGATGGGAGAAACTATAATACAAATTCCTATTGGAGGGGGGACCGGCTCCATATGAATCCGGTCGTCAACTATTGTCATGTTCTCTAAACTCTCTCTCTTGCAAAAGTAATGTTCATGCCAAGTTAACTAGGTACCTAGAGTTAACTAGGTAACTGCTTTCTCCCTTTTCTTCTTCTCCTTCTTTCTTTCCTTTTTCTTCTTCTCCTTCGACGGCGCTCCTCTCCTCCCCTACTTTCTTTTCCCTTTCTTTCCTTTGCATGACTTGCTCTTCTCTAAAAATAAAAAAATTTCATCAATGCTTTTTAAGAGGGGCAAGGACAGCACCATCGTTGCCCTCTCTCTTTTTCTCTAAAAACCACTTGATGGTGAATGAAAGATCATACCACACATTTGGTTCACATGCCGATCGATCACAAGCACGACATTTTTCTCCAACATCCCTTGATTAGCAATATCATCGTGAATTTTATTGCCCACTCTAGTACTTTGAACGTCGCCACAGACCTTCCCTATTTGGTTAAAATAGTTCGGAGCTTTTGTTGCCGTAGACATTTGGACATATCTTGACATCTGTGTTCTCCAATAAACGGCATTTTGAACCAAGAGCTTATCAAGAACTTTATGTGCTCCCATAACAGCACCACGTTTGGTATACATCTCAACTGAAGCACTGCCAATCACATCACCTTGAGCATCACTTCTTGGTCTCGACCAATGCACACCAAACTGTAAAATTCATCAGATCTCCCCCCCTCCCCCCCCCCCCCCCCCCCCCCCCCCCCCCCCCCGGCTAACAACTATTGTCGACTTCAAATCGCCATAACTTGCCCGTCGGGATTCAGTTTGTCATGATGTCACTTCCTATGGCCTTCATATGTTGCATAGAAAACACACATCCCTTGGCGAGGCTTCAAAAACCTCACATGACACACCGATCAAGACGATCTAACTGGCACAAAATCAACCCCTGATGAAACTCAAAGTGCCGATTTCTTGGAAACGAGAACTCCGATTGTTGATCTGAAAAGACTGACGTGCTTCACAAAGTGAGCACTTCAAGCCCGTGCATTCACTTCATTTTTGTCACCTTAGCTACAGTTGCCCAATCCGGTACGGATCAAACTGCCATAACTTCTTCACCGTAGCTCCAATCGACGAGTCGTACAGACAGGCCGGTAGAGCACTTCAAGTACTGCAGTTCTAGATCATAATCTCCCATTTGTGCTCACTTCAAGCATACTCCTTTTTAACATCATTAAGGCATCTGTTGCCCCTTTAAAGCCGCATCTGGCATACATTAATCATTAAATTTGGCCTCTTATCAAGCACTGATCACTGCTTAATAAATGTGTAGGCTTCAAAGAAGCTAAGCTTGCATTTCTTTGCTCTTTTTTCCATCATGGAAGTGGAGCTGCACGACAACGCGAGGCTTAGTTATTCATTCATCCTCCCAACTATGCCTTAAACCTCACAACTATGCCAAAATCGGCATAGTCACAAAGAGTAGGCTTAGTAACTCATTAAATGCTCCTTTTTGCGTGTGATCAATAATAAGGTTTAGTTATTTGTGCAAATAACTAATAACTAAGCCTCGCGTGACCATAGCCTTACGAGATCTTGGCTTGATAACTTGCGTGGATTTGCCATTATGACAACGTGCAAAAGGCTACAAGCGTTCAAATTTGAAACGAATCTGTATGTTGTTCTACTGTAGCCTTTGCATATTGCCTTTGGTTCTAGCATCATTAGCTATACAAAAGCTAGCCATTCTTCCTTTCACCTCCAATGCCCAACAATCACTGCTTTTGCACAAGAGGGAGAAGATGGTCACCGGAAGGAAGCCGGCTAGATCATGCTCTAAGTATGGGTAGCTTAGAGAACGGAAATTAGAGCATTGTCTCTTGATCTGTAGGCTTCTCTATCATAGGTAACCAACCTCTCTCTGTCTATGTGTGTCATGTGTATGTGTGTGTGTGTGTGGGAGACAACGAACTCTTAGCAGGGGACAAAGGGATGCAACAACAATAGTGGCATCGTATGCAGAACCAATAGCTCTAGCAGCTACAGTTGTAGCAATGGAAGTGGTTGCAGTAATAATAGCATCAATGGTTGCATTAGCCTACAGAACAGAGGGCATATTAGTGGTGAAGGAAAAATAAAGATACCGCAGGGGCCGAGTAATGAACATGGGCGGCAGGGAAGCATCAAACGCGCATGCACACACACACATGCATAGTTGTGATGCACTGGGATTGGCCCCAACTCTCATTTGCCCAAGGTTTACAACCATCATCGCCCATTCTAGCAATTTCTTGCTTATGCTGCTCACCTTGCTTTTCCATAATTTCACAACTCATTTCAGCTCCCATGGTGATCAACCACACATGTTTATGAATTTCTCAAGTTTGTGAGCAAGCTCCGCAAATTCTACTAGAGAACTATCGAGAGAGACGTGTGCAGGTGTGGCAAGTGAAGATGACCATAATGTGTGAGATTATCTCCGAGCGAGAGAGAGAGAGAGAGAGAGAGAGAGAGAGAGAGAGAGAGAGAGAGAGGTTTGATATGTGCAGCTACAACATGCATTCATGTGGCAATGTGAATAGGTGGATATAAGTAGTGTTGGTGGTGAAATTTTGAAGCTTAGACAAATTGATGCTTCAAAGCAGTGTTGTCTAGCTATCAATGTCACAAGTCTCTTGCAATGTATACCTAAAATCCCCTTTAATGTTAATTGAAAGTTATCCTTCATTATGTGTAGCGCAATAAGCCTACATGTCTTGCACACATTCCTAACAATATAACAGGACACAATAGGGCATATCCTTCATGTTTTCCACTCTAGTATCATAAGGGTAATATGGTCATTTCACCTATGCAAATTACTCTCTCTCTCTCTCTCTCTCTCTCTCTCTCTCTCTCTCTCTCTCTCTCTCCTTGCCTAATTCATCACACTCAATACAATTAATTTGACTAGGCAAGTGTGTGCGCGCATGTGCGTGCACCTGTGCCTGTGTGCACAATGCCTAAAGGCTATTACAATGCTAAAACAAGAGCATATGGAGGTAGCAAGCTTCGTGTGGTTTTATGTCTACACCTAAGGTGAAAAACTACTACCTCCAGACTCTAGAGTCCATTTTCTATTCCAACTCTTTTTCAATGAATCTATGCCAACAAAGGCCTACTCTTTTTTAATGTAGTCTAGGCCTAGGGTTCCACCACTCTTCTTATCCTATGAGTAAATAGGGATGAACTCTACAACACGCTAAAGGGCATATTGCTATATTGGTAGGAACACATGGGAGCTGGACACTTTGAATGCAGGTAGGAAATCTCTCTCTCTCTCTCTCTCTCTCTCTCTCTCTCTCTCTCTCTCTCATTTCATTGCCTAATTAACCTATAGGAAGGAGGGTCAAAGAGTTCTTAGAGCTATTGTTTGCGCTACCATTGCCGAGTGAAAATATGATAAAAGAGAATTGGATGACACGATAAAAGAAAACAACAAGCTAGACTTGCAATTGCTAGATCATCTATTCTACTATATTATGGAGAGTCACATTCCGGCATGTCATGTGGCTCAACAAGATATTTTCAGCATATGCTGTTGAGAGCAAATCGCGACACGGATCCCGATGGCCTCGAAAACGCCGGGAGCCGATGCACGTTGCAAGCCGGTCACTGTGAAGCGAACAGGGAGGGCACCACCTAGCTTTTAGCAGATAGGACGCAGACAACAGTAATTTGAAATATCACGGACTTTCCACACACACACACACACACACACACACACAGAGGGAAAATGACGGGTGATGAAAACCGTCGGGGGTGTGAGGGAGAATTATTTTCTTGCAATATTTACAGCAACCTTATTTCCGACGAGGTGGTAAATCATGCTGATAGAGAGATAGAGGGAGAAATAGTGAGCCTACTTGGTGCGTTCTCTAGAGATGACTCACCGACACGAGAACCTTGCTAACATGAGTGTGTGTGCATCGACCACTGGAGTTGAGATGTAGACATAGCTTCTTTACATAGTACAAATTCCCAAAGAAAATCGCTACACTAAGTCCCCTCTCTTGTGATGCAAATGTTGCCAATTCCTCCCACCAAAATACTACCAAGTGCTGACCTCTGATGAACTTGCCCCCCCCCCCCACCCTCCCCGAAGTGACCTCTCAGTGCCTCTTTATAGGTGTTGGGTGCTTTACATTAGGGTAATCTGATTAGATTAGGGTAATCTAATCAGGGGAGACAAAGCAAGGTGGTGGGCCCTGGGTGGTTGACCCTTGCTTTGTCTTGGAAAATATTATAAGGAAAACCTCTAGGTGCCTTTGTGACCTTCACCTAGAGAGATGAGAATTACAAAATTGGGAGTTTTACAAGATTTGGTTTGAAACTAGAAAAATGACGACAACCTACGAACTTTTACTGAAGAGGGCATCGTGGATGCAATGTCGGTGAACGACGGCCTAGCTGGTGCGTCGTTGTAGCGCATTCGTCACTTCCGGGGTCGGTCGGGGCATGCCTTCGGCGCCTTTGCTTGTTTTGGTGTCCACGACGCGCGACTTGGCCGCCTCCTTTTGTTTTGTTGATGACATCGATGTCCTTCGGTTTTTATAATTTTTTTTGGTGTGTACGTATATGTGTGCGTGTTGTTTATGTATGTATGTGAGGGCGCGTGGATGTGTGTGTATATATATGAGTGTGTAAATGCATGCCGTGTGTGTGTAGGCGGGAGAGTATGTGCGCGGGAACAAGGGAGTGTAAGCTAATATATATATAATTTTTTTTGGTTTTTTTTTTCTCTCGGTTGCTTGCTGCAGAGATTGTGAGGAGGTTGTGTGAGTGTGTAGGCGAGGTGGTGTGTGTGTGTGTGTGTGTGTGTGTGTGTGTGTGTGTGTGTGTGTGTTTCTAAGAGAGAGAGAAAGCGATTCTATGAACGGCTGCGCCTGTGGGCTGACGACACAGAGGGTGAGCGGGAGAAAAAGCGAGAGAGGGGGAGGGATCTTGAGAGGGAAGGGAGTGTGTGTGTGTGTAGTGGGTGTGTGGAATAAGAGAGAGAGAATTGTCTGTTGTGCGGCATGTGGGCTCGACATAGAGGGAGCGCAAGTGAGAAATGGTGGGGTGAGGTGGCGAGAGAGAGAGAGAGAGAGAGAGAGAGAGGGCCCTGTATGCTGGCGCTTGCACATGCCTTGAGCACCGAGAGCGAGAGAGAGAGAGAGAGTGAGTTAGATGATGCTTGGCTCGGGGTGGCCCGTGGCCAACAGAGAGTGAGGGAATGGGGGGGGGGATTTTTTTGTCAACGAGGTGGGGAAGGGACGGTGCGGCTGAGGGAGGGTTTGGAGGGGTGTTTGGGTGTGGTTGTAGGGGAAGAGAGCGAGAGAGGGAGCCCTGTACATGGCGGGCTCCTACACCAAGGGGGAGAGAGAGAGAGAGAGAGAGAGAGAGAGAGAGAGAGAGAGAGAGAGAGAGAGAGAGAGAGAGAGAGTGGGGGGGGGAAGAGAGAGAGGGTATGTGTGGGTGAATTACGCGAGAGAGAGAGAGAGAGAGAGAGAGAGAGAGAGAGAGAGAGAGAGAGAAAGAGAGAGAGAGAGAGAGAGAGAGAGAGAGAGTTCATGAATGGCGGGGCCGCTCACTCAGAGGGCGGGAGAGAGTGAGAGCTAATTGAGGGAGGGGAAGATAGGGGAGGATAGAGCGGTGGTCTGTCGGTGGGAAGAAAACAAGAGGGGGGAGAGATGGGGGGGAAAGGGAAGCCGAGGGGGTGTGGACGAGAGGGAAAAAGGAGGGGTGAGGTATGGCGGCCCGCTGGGCTGGGATATGGACGAGCGAGAGCTTGTGAATAATGAAAGAGAGAGATTTTTTTACAAAAATTGATGGCCCGCTGGGGAATAGTGGAAATGTTTTTTTTATGCACCCATTGGGCCGGTGATGCAGTGGCAGGGTAAGTGAGAGAGAGAGTGTGGCGAAGCCGAGCAGCAGGAGAGAGAGGGCTCTGTCTTCTGGCGATAATGGAGAGATGTGGCCAAATTGGTGGCGCCCCGCGAGTGGTTAAGCCTAGAGGGGTGGTGAATGTTAAAGAAACTTTTCTTTTTTTTCGTTTTCCCTTGGTAATATGCTCTCCCCTTCTTGGGGTTTAGTTCTTGCGGTTGCGGTTTTGAAAACCGGCCGTCATTAGCCCTCCCGTCTGGCTAGAGGCATTCGCGCTTCTAGCCCTACCTCTGATTCTTTAGTTGCGGAGTTGGAGGGTTCTTCCTCTTCTTGAATATATAGCATGAACTCTAGATCAAACCTAAGGAAATACCTCTTTGGCCTCCATCCATTGACTCTAGTCTTGTGAATTTTCCCATCTGCTTCCATCAGCTTATAGCTGCCATTGTCATAGCGCCTTTTGACAATGAATGTTCCTTCCCATTGGGGTTGAAGTTTCTTGTCCTTCCTGGTGTCAAATTTGTTGTCTTATCTCAATACTAACATGCCTTTTTCCAAGACCTTTTCCTTAAGCCCTTGATTGAAGGTGAGCCGGTGTCGCTCTGCCTGCGTTGCATAGTGATTGATTGCATCTTCCCTATCTAGTTGGAGCCTTTCCAGATCCAGGATGCGGTTGCAGAGATTTACAATTGGGCGTTGTAATTGGCTAGCAATGACTCGTAAGATTGCTATCTGTACCTCAATGGGCAGAATTGCCTCCTTTCCGTAAACTAGATGGAAAGGGGTGAAACCTAATGTTCGGAACGTCGTTCGGTAGGCCCATAGAGCGGCCATGAGATGTTTATCCCAGTCTCCTGTGTGGTTATTCACCTGCTTTGTGATGATTTTGTAGATCATTCCGTTTACCTTTTCTATTAGGCCATTACACTGTGGATAGTATGGTGTGGAATGTCGACGTGTAATGCCTAACTTTTTCATCAGTTCTCCCCACCAGATCTCCTTTGAAACCTGGTCCCCTATCAGATATTATCTCAAGAGGAGTGCCAAAATGGCAACAGATGTGCTCAAATATGAACTTTGCTACCTCTTGGGATGTAATGCGGGTGGTGGCTGCTGCTTCCGCCCATCGGGTCATGTAGTCTACACCAACTAGAATGTATAGTTTACCTGATTGGGCCCTTGGTAGAGGACTGATTGCATCTATTCCCCATTTCTCAAATGGACCGTATGCGATGATAGGAGTCTGTGGTTCATAGGTTAGTGTGCGATCACTGGCGACTTGACAGGCCTTGCACGTTTTACACCAATGATGCACATCCCTGTTCAGACTAGGCCAAGAGTATCCTGCCTATAGAATCTTCCTACTCGTGATATCTAGAGCAAAATGACCGCCGCAGACACCATCATGGCAACTTGAAATTACCTTTGTGATCTCACTGGAGGTTGGTACTCGCCTGAGAATCTGATCCTTGCCTTTACAATACAAGTGGTCGTTTACAAGGCGGTATCTTGTAGCCTTCGTTACCAACCACTGTTTCTGGCCCCTAGTGTACCCTTCCGGACATTCCCCTGTGTCTAAAAAGCTGATAATATCAGGCATAGCATCACTACCTTGAAAGAGGGGTAGTTTTAGTCTAATTGCTCCTATGGGAACGTCTTGTATTCTTTCCTTGGCTAGAGCATCTGCCTCTTGATTTTCTGTCTTGGGGACATGAAATAATTGCACTTCTTCGAACTTCCTTAAAAGATTTTTAATTTTTGGCGTAGTTGACCAAGTAAAACCTGATTTTTACAAACCCAAGTGCCGTTTATCTGCTTTATCAAAAGAAGAGCATCGCCAAACACATTTAGGCGTTGAATCCCTTTCAAAATAAACTATTCTAACCCAAGAATTAAAGTTGCATACTCTGCTTCTTTGTCGGAGTGGGAGTGTAATAGCTGCCCGATGGAGAATACCCTTTCCTGTTGCTCATTGAAAATGATGATGCCAGTTGTTTGCAGAGTGGTCCATTGTTCTCTTGTATGCTCCGTCAAAGAAAAGACAGTGAGCTCTTTCTAGTTTAGGACTTTCTACCATTGGTGTCTCTTCTTTTGCTTCTGTGTTGACCTTTAGCTTCTTCTCATAGTGGCGATGAGTAAGAATACCCGCTAAAATAGCCCTGGTGGAGTTTTCTACTTGCATGGTGTAGTCAAACTCTTGTAACCTAACTAGCCATTTAGAGATCATAGATGATACATCCATGTGTCGCATTACATACGGAAAAACCTCCTTCATTGTCAAAATAACAAAGGGTCTAGGCAGTAGATAGGAGCGGAACTTTGTGGTAGCAAACATTAGTGCGAGCACCATGTGTTCTACTGCGGTGAATCCCTTTTCTGATGGGGTCATGATATGACTAGAGAAGTAGATAGGACGCATGAAAGAAGTTTGGGGGTCCTTTTGCATTAGTACGGCTCCAGGTGTATCACTTCCGACAGTGGGGTTGACATAAAATGGCTCGTCCCATCTGGGGGGTGAAATAGTGGGAAGCGTAGCTAGGATTTGCTTCACCTCAATAAATTGCTACTCATTTTCTTCACTCCATGAGAAGACATCCCTCTGGGTGACTTGTTGTAGAGGGAGAACCACTTGAGATAGCAAGTGGATGAACCTGCTTAAGTATCTTACCTTCTGAAGGAAAGAGACCAACTGCTTAGCTGTGGTGGTTGATGACAAAGATACCAAACCTTGAATCTTGTTGGGATCAGCCTCGATCCCTTTTGCTAAAATTACATGGCCAAGGAGAGTGACTTTTCTTTCACCAATGTGACACTTATCCACGTTGAGTTGGCCACCCAAGGTTTGCAGTCTGGTTAGGCCATCATAGACTTTGCTCAAATGGAGGGAGCGTTAACTATAGATGCAAAAATCATCTATGAAGACCCGTATTGACGTTCCAAAGTATGGTTGGAAGACAAAAGTCACATAGCGCTAGAATGTGGCCAGAGCGTTGGTGAAGCCAAAAGGAATCACTCTGTAAGCAAAATCCTGAGTAGCCATCACATACTGTGTAGCGCTCATGACCTACCACTTCATTGAGAATTTCATCTTGGAATGGGAGGGGAAAGTGATCCCTCTTTGTGGCCGCATTGAGAGGTTTATAGTCCACACAGACTCTCCACTTGCCATTCTTCTTTGGTGTTACCACTATTGGAGAGACCCATTCTAAGTCTTCAATGGGGTAGATGAAACCTGCCTGTAGCAAATTCCTCACTTCTTTGAGTAGTGCCTCTTGTTGGATTACCCCAAGTCTTCTGAGCTTTTGCACTACGGGTTTACTTCCTTCCTTGAGTTTTATGCATTGTTGTACTACTGTGATTCCTATGATCTTATCAGAACCATCAATGAACAAAGTAGTGAAGTTACCTAGCATGGAGACATATTCCTTCCTCTCTTCATCGGTTACCTCATTGGAGAGAATCCGATGTAACTTACTTGTATCCTCTAAGGATTGCGTACCTGATGGTCCTCCTTGGTTTATCGGTGGTGCTTCAGATTGTGTCAATCTTTTTGGGTCTTTAAGGATGACCCCCATCACTTCGATGCTACTGTCACTCTCTTCAGTTGTTGTTGTGTCTTCTTCTGAGGTGGACAAATAGTCACTGGTGGACTCATCTTCTGAAGCCTCCAAGATCATGTTGCGTTGCTTCCCAGTCCTCATGTCGTAAAATATGGACTTCCCTTTAGCATCCTTCATTTAAATCATTCCGGTACTTGAGTCTTGCTTAGCTTCCATAGCCATGAGCCAGGGTCTCCCAAGAATGATAGGGTAGCCCTCCCCTTTGTGTGGCATGACAAAAATGTCTACCTCCACTTCTATATTAAATGCCTTTACTTTCACCGCATTCACAATGCCTACGCATTTCACTCTTATGTTATTTGCCATTTTGGCTTGGCAGGGTACCGGATTACTCACCTCTAGGCCTAGTGTTGAAGGGTAAATACAAAGTCGGATATGTAGTCAAATATCGGATGTATTGTCTGATTGTTAGTAGCTAGTCAGATATTGTAAGCCTGATCGGATATTGTTACTATATGCCAAGAATCAGACAGTTATAAATGAATTCAGGTCGCAGCTTTATATTGGGGATTGGGGAACTTTGGAAGGACGGGATTGTATTGAGTCTTGTTTTGGAGAACTGGTATTGGGCATTTTCTTGATATACAATTTTTGATGTTTGTCTGAGTTCTCGCTCTCTCATCATCTCTATGATTTTTCCTACTTTTGTTACACACACAGTACTGCTTAGCTCTGAATTTATATGAATCCAATCTCTTGGTGATTATCTATTGTATGTGTGATTATCCAACAACACATTGGCGATCCCGTTGTCTACAGATCTCGCATTGAAACTGTAATTCAGTTTCTAAGGGTTGTACTGTGCTTTGGGTATTATTCAAAAATGATGCATGTCCGAGAGGGGTAGGAGAAGGTCAAGAGTGTACTATACCCGTGCTCAGACTCAAGCAGGGAATATAGATCCCTTTCATTATGATTCTTTAAGCGATGATAATGCACCTTTTGCACCACCTAAAGTTCCATTGCTGAATCAAGGACAGGGTAGTGACGGAGCATCAGAGGAAAGGTCAATGAGGAAATTCTTGGGGGCACTACTCTTGGCAAGAAGACCAAATAGAAGTAGACGTCAACTAAGCTTTGACCCACTGTTGTTAGCTCTTGGGCAAAGACCTAGGAGGCAGCAACAACCTATTCAGATGGATCAACCACCCCCTAATCCACATATCAAATCAGAAAAGTTCCAAGGACAGGTCTAAGGAGGATGCAGATTTCCATGTGGCTCAGTTTGAAACCAGGTGGCAAGCTAGTGGATATCAGGGTATCTTCCTTGATAATATCAAATTACAGCATTTTGCACCTACTTTGGAAGGTAAGGCTATGAGTTGGTTTAGCCAATATGGTGTTGCTCATTTTATAACTTATGATGAGTTGAAAGTTTCTTTCTTGCAAAGATTTATAAAGGAGAAAACTCCTACTGATGTTCTGAGTAAACTCAGAAGAATTAAACAGGGTTTAATATTGGTGGAAGATTTTGCCCAAAAATTCAGGATTTTGGATGAGAGGCTTCAAGGTAATGAGAGGCCCACTAATGAAATGTTGGTAGGGTACTTTCTCAAAGGGTTAAGGACAGCTTTGAAGAATGTTGTGGCAAGTATTGATATTGTAGGTGGTTTTGACAATTTGGTGGCAGCTGCATCTAGAGTTGAGAAAAGATTGGGCATGACTAAGTCCAGAAGCAGGAAGAGTTCTGATTCCAGTGGTCATTCTACAACGACTGAACACTCAGAATCGGATTCTCAGTCTGAAGTTTCATCTGATAGTGACAGTAGCAAAAGTAAAGTGAGGAAGAAAAAGGGGTCTCCAAGCAGTGGTAAGAAAAAGGATAAGAAGGATGCTGAAGATGAATTGGTGCAGAAATTGAAGGGTATAGGTTATTCTATTCTTGCTTCAAGTGACAAGAGGTTTTGTGAAATCTGTGAAAAGGATGGACATACCAGTGCTCAATGCTGGTATAATCCAAAGCAAAGAAATAAACCACCTCCCAATGTGGGTAGGGGTAGGGACTATGGCTGATATAAATCAGGTGGCTCCTTTCAAGGAAAGACCACCATTTCAGGGACCTCCCAGACAGCCAGGAAAAAATCAGGATAATAATCAGAGGAGACCACAAGGAGTCAAGCCTTGTGTGTATTGTGGAGATCCTAATCATTTTGTAGGAATCCAATGTAACTTATGGGTCAAACACAGAGAAGAAAGGGGGATACCTGTTGTACCTTATAATCAAGACAATCAGCAGGCAAGACCACAACCAACTCCTCAAAATCCGCCTCAGGCTCAGGCTAATGTTATCATTATTGACATTCCAATTTTTATGCCACCTGTACATGGACCAGCTTCCTCTGTTATTATTGAGGAAATACCTGATGAGGATGCAGGTAAAAACTATTCTGATTTGAGCTTTGAGGGAATTGAGGTTTTGGCAGTAACTAGGTCCAAGGCCAAGGGTCCTATTGACTGGGAACAACAAAAAGAGATCAGAGATAGGGTGCACCAACAGGTGGAAAAGGAACAAAGACATCAGGTTTTGGATAATGGAGTCTCAGAGTTAGCAGAATCTTCATCTCTTAACAGGGAGGAGGTGCAGGTTTAAGGTGAAGCAAGGGATTGGTTTGAATCACTGATTAACTCTCCTTTGCAATTGTCCTTAGATCAGATGCTATGTTTGGTTCTAGCTTTCAGGGAAAGATTGTTGAATAAATTGTTGGGTAGAGGAGCTAAATTGTCCTCACAACCCATTATTGAACCAGGTGTTCACTCTATCCACCCTTCTAATGTTGATTTTGTAGTACCAGTGATTCAGGTGACTTTTCAAGGAAGACTATTTGAAGAAGTATTGCTTGATGGAGGATCTGGAGTGAACATATTACCTGAATCTGTGTATCTTGCTATGAATTTGGGAAAATTAGAACCAGCACCTGTCCAGGTTAAAATGGCTGATCAAACAAGGGTGCAACTAGTTGGAATTTTGAGACAAACTTCTGTGTTAATATCAGGTATGCAATTTCTGGTGAACTTTGTGGTACTCATGATGAAATAAGGGCATAGTTCTTATGAGATGTTGCTTGGTAGACCTTGGTTTAGATTAGCCAAGGTGAAACAGGATTGGGGGGAGAATCAGGTTGTTTTTACCAAAGGTAAACAGGTTCTTACTATTCCTATGCTTGGGAGGAAACAAATTTCAGGCAAGGAGAGACCCATGTTTGCCCAATCAATTAACTTAGCAGATGAGGTTGAGGATGATGAGGAAGAAGCATTCTTACAGGCTAACCCTACAATTGTACCAGTGTTTGAGGTGGATGTTGAGGGTATTTTGCAGAAGGATGAAGAATTAGAGTCTGAGGAAGAAGCACCTGTTTCAGGTCAAGAAATTCAGGGAGCTGAGGTATTAAGGATGATGGATCAGAGTGTGGCTTCTAGCTCTAAGGAGGTAAGTCTACAGGAAGAACATGAGGCTAAAGATATGCTGGAGAAGTTGTACAATAAAAGGTTTGGGCAATCCAAGAGAGTTGAACATGATGAGTTGAAGGAGCTTAATTTGGGCACTGAAGAAGATCCTAAAATGGTGAAGGTTAGTGTACATGTGGATGGCCCCAATTTTTGCAGGACTTGTTGCAATTATTACAAGAGTTTAAGGATGTATTTTCTTGGGATTATTCTGATCTTAAAGGGATTGATCCTGATCTACATCAACATCATATTAACCTCAAGGAGGATGCAGTACCTATTGTTCAATAAAGGTACAGAATGAACCCTAATTTTGCAGCTCAAGTAAAACAGGAAATTGACAAGTTATTAGCTGCTGGGTTTATACAACCTATCCATGAAGTCACATGGTTGTCTCCTATTATTGTGGTTCCTAAAAAGAATGGGAAAATCAGGGTTTGTGTGGACTACAGGAAATTAAATGCAGTAACTATTACTGATCCTTTCCCGATGCCTTTGTGATGCTATTTTGGATGAAGTAACTGGACAGGAAATGTATAGTTTTTTGGATGGGTTTTCTGGGTATAACCAGATTCAGGTGGCTAAGAAAGATAGACACAAAATAGCTTTATAACAGATGGGGGGCTTATGCTTCTACTGTCATGAATTTTGGGCTAAATAATGGTCCACCATCTTTCAATTACACAGCTTATAAAACTTTTGAGCCCTATTTGCAGGATTTCATGAGGGTGTTTGTGGATGATTTTTCAGTGTTTGGGAAAAAGGACTTACATTTGCACCATTTAAGGTTATGCTTGTAGGATGTTCAGGATGTGTTTGAATCCTTACAAAAGTGTGATTGCAGTAAAGAGTGGTATTCTATTGGGTCATGTGGTATCTCATCAGGGGATGTCCATTGATGATAAGAAGGTTGAAGTAATTCAGGCAGCAAAGGCTCCTACAAATGTTAAGGAGTTGGGTAGATTTGTTGGACAGGTTAAGTGACATAGCAGGTATATCAGGTATTTAGCCAATGTGTACATGCCTCTTACTCATTTGACAAAGAAACATGTACCTTTTGTATGGTCTGATGTTCAGGAGAGATCCTTCCAACTATTGAAGAAGATGATATTAGTTACTCCTATATTACAGGCTCCTGATTGGAATTTACCTTTCCATGTTTTTGTGGATGCTTCAGATGTGGCTGTTGGAGTTGTATTGATGCAGGAAGGTGTCAGGGGATGGTTCAGACCTGTATATTATGCTTCTCGTGTGTTAACCTATGCTGAAAGAAACTATGTAGTGACTGAGAGGGAAGCTTTGGGCATGGTGTATGCTTTGACCAAATTCATGCATTACTTGTTGTGCAACAGGGTGATCTTTCATGTAGATCATCAGGCTTTGCTTTACTTAATCAAAAAACCATTGCTTACAGGAAGGTTGGCTAGATAGATGTTATTATTGCAAGAGTTTGATTTTGTTATTATTCATACACAAGGCAAGGAGCATGCTATTGTAGATTACTTAAGTCAGATTGAAACAGGTGAAAAGCCTACAATTGTTATTGATGATCTGCCTGATGCTCAGTTGTTTGATGTTCAAACTGTCAATTCTGATTATTGGTATGATCAGATGTTAGTATTCTTGATGGATGGTACAATGCCATCAGACTTTTCTACAGATCAGAGAACAAAGTTTGCACGAAAACTTTCCCTGATTTTGAACAATCAGCTATTTTACAGGAAGCACATTTTGGGGCTGCTGGAGGACATTTTTTTGGAGATATTACTGGAAAGAAAATTTTACAAGCAGGATTATGGTGGCCCACTGTGTTGAAAGATGCTCACAATTATGCTAAGAGTTGTGTGGTATGTCAGAAGATGGGTCAGCCTGATTCTACAGAAACGATGAATGATCATCCTATTTTGCCTCTAGAACCTTTTCAGAAATGGGGTCTAGATTTTGTGGGACCACTGAAGCCAACTACTAGCAGAGGATGCAAGTACATATTGGTGGCTATTGATTATTGTACTAAATGGGTGGAGGCTGTAGCATTAAAAGACAATCCAGCTGCTAGTGTGGCAAGGTTTCTTTATCATAATATCATGACCAGGTTTGGTTGTCCTGTGGAGTTAGTAAGTGGCAGAGAGGATCTCATTTTCTGAATGTTGTTATTGTTGAACTTACTAAAACTCATATGATCATGCACAAAAAATCCACAGCTTATCATCCTCAGGCCAATGGTCAAGCAGAGAGTACTAACAAGATATTGATTAGGTTTTTGAAGAAGATTGTGCAAGACAATAAGAAGGATTGGGATGAGAAGTTAGATTCAGCTTTGTGGTCCTTCAGGACAGCTTTCAAAGTGACTACCGGTATGACTCCATTCAGGTTAGTTTATGGGCTTGAAGCAATTGTCCCTATGGATTTTGTGGTATGTCTGATTTTCGGATCGGATTCATGGCGGTCGGATATTCTTTTATTCCAGTTTTTCAAACTTTTATCGAAAAGCATGATGATTGTCCACTAAGCTCTTTTTTAATGAGTACCTTGAAAAGAGCAAGGTACAGTTAATACCTTGAAAAGAGCAAGGTACAGTTAACTGACGTTGAGTTGAGATTCTAATTCGCCTATTTCCTTCCTCGTCGCGTTTTCTCTTCACATATTATATACGGGCTAGTTCTCTTCCCTTGAGCCATTCTACTCTTCAGTCCTCTACTCGCTTTCATCATTCTTTTGCATGCACAATGGGCAAACCACAAGGGGGACCTGCTGCCCGATCAACGTTTGATGAAGAAGAGCCAAGTAGTAAGCGGCCGAAGAGAAAGCAAGTATCCATGAGGATAGATGTGAGCAGTCCTGAGCGTGAAGACCAACCTTCTGGGGAAGAAGAGCCCGACAGTCCACCGACAATGACACCTATCAAGTTGTATCAAACCTTGATGGAGCCCTATGTGGATTTCAGAGTAGACTTCGATTGTTCTGCAGAGGTACATTCACTGTGGTTAAAGAAGATAGGTTTATTTGATTTTGTTGTTTTGCCATGGCAAGAGTGGAAAGGAAATATGTATGCTAAGTCTCAAGTGGAGATTGTCAGAAAGACAAAGGGTATGTTGTCTGCAGATGTAGCTTTGAGTCCTCAATTGATTTCTAAGGTATTTAAACTTCCAATCAATGGAACTTCTCAGATTCCTAAGTGCTTTGATTTCTTGTTGAAGAAGGAGTTTGGAGCCAGAGAGGGTGGCATAAATTATTCCATGTTGAAGAATGTCAAAACTGTTAGAAGAGAGCAGCTGAAGTGGTATCTAGAGAAAATTTGTTTCCTAGTCAAATTTGATTATATGTCCAAGGAAAATTTTGCTCCTCTCTGTTTTGCTGAGTAAGGAGGAAGTGTTAATTGGGCTTACCTAGTTTATGAGAGGATCAATGGGGAGATCAATATGTTTGACAGGAGAAAAGCTTCTACAAACAGTAGGTTGTGTGCCTACTTGGCAGCCTTGTTTTCTTATGTTCAAAAGTTGGACAATGGTGATGTTTCTTTGACTACTTTAGGCAGGATAGAAGGGTATACACAGCCACACCCTAATATTCGTGGGGTACAAGTACCTGCAGAGTTAATCAATGATCAAGTAAAGGCAGAAACTTATGTGTTTATGATTAAAGCACGTTACAATCATACTGAAGCTCTCAAAAGTGTACATACTCCTAAAGTGGTGCATTCTTTGAAGGACATGGATATTTCAGAAAAGAAGCCTGATACAGTGCCATCAAATCAGGTCAAGCTTGGCAAGGCTTTCACTTTGTCCAAGAAAAGAAAAGCAAAAGTGGAACCTATAGTTAAACAACTGAATTTTGAGGAGTTGTCTTCTCCAAAGACTTTCAAGCCAACATATGCTGGAATGGCAGAAAAGATGCTTTTAGGTGTCACAGAGTTTATTCATCAACAACAGCAGAATATGGAAATACAGTTACAATCTGTGGCTGATTCTAGTGTTTCAAAAATACTGCTGCATGATCAAGCTGTCAATGCTAATGCCTTGCAGAAAGAGTTGGAGACTATTAGACTTACACATTAGAAGGAAATTCAGGACCTGATGGTGGAACATCATAATGAGTTAGGCAAGAAAAAGCTTTCTTTGCAAATGTTTAAGGACTGGACAGTGGAGTTGGAAACAAAAGTACAATCAAAATTGCAATAGTTGGCCATTGTTAATAAAGAGTTGCAGGTGGAGAATCAGATTTTGAATCAGAGAATTAGACCTTTGGAGCAGTTGGAGAAAAAGGTGTTGGGAGAAGAGGAAGTAGATGTCAATGGTGTCTTATGTCTGAAGGGGACATGTCAGTCCTTTGGCAAAATTTGGAAACAGGTATGCAGGAAGTATGGGCAACATTCAGAGAGGAGATGAGTTCCATTATCAAGCATCCTTATGAGAAGATCATATCAGGGTTTGTCAGTAACCATGAAGCTAATTTACTAAAGGAGATGGAACAGTTAAAGAAAGATAGAGATTTGTACAAAAAATAGGTTCAGGATTACAAAGGAAAGAGTATTGCAAAATTTGCATTTGCTGAGAAGAAGGTATCAGTTGATCCAATTTCAATGGATATGGGTACTGGTGAAGTTTTGTTTGCAATTCAGATATCAAAAGAGCAGGAGATCACTAATTTTCCAGATGATGCAGTAGTTGTTGCTGTTACTGTTGGATTAGTGACAATGGCTGAACCTATTGTGCTTGTTCCAGATTACTTGTCAAATTTTGATGTAGTTCCCAATGAACCCGATGTCTAAAATGTTGTAATCATGGAATTTTCTGTTTGACTTAGTCTTTACTGATCAAGGGATGTGTGGATCCGAGTCGGATTTTGTAAAATCCACCACCGGGGCGTGCCATGTGTTGAAGGGTAAATACGAAGTCGGATATGTAGTCGGATATCGGATGTATTGTCTGATTGTTAGTAGCTAGTCAGATATTGTAAGCCTGATCGGATATTGTTACTGTATGCCAAGAATCAGACAGTTATAACTGAATTTAGGTCGCAGCTTTATATTGGGGATTGGGGAACTTTGGAAGGACGGGATTGTATTGAGTCTTGTTTTGGAGAACTAGTATTGGGCATTTTCTTGATATACAATTTTTGATGTTTGTCCGAGTTCTCGCTCTCTCATCATCTCTCTGATTTTTCCTACTTTTGTTACACACAGAGTACTGCTTAGCTCTGAATTTATATGAATCCAATCTCTTGGTGATTATTTATTGTATGTGTGATTATCCAACAACACCTAGATGGTGCATCATTTTTTCACTCATGACGCATATTTGCGCGCCACCATCTATGTAGACGTTTGAAATTCGTTGCCCCTTGATGTGGGCGTCCATGGTTGGTAGGATGTTGTCGAGATACCTCTTAGAGATAGCCCCAGCTATCCTTGGTCTTGATTTTCTTGTACTTACCATCTTCGTCCATTGCCTTCTCATCCTTGGTGCAAGATGGAGTAATTGGGGCCAAGTTATCTTCGGGCCCTGCATCAACACATCCTGAACTTAGTCATACGGTTTAGCATACTCACCTAGTGAAAAATCCACGATGTCTATCTTCCATCGCGGCTTAGATGCCTGCTTGCTAGACTCGCCTTTTCCTTTCATTTTCTCTTCTTTTTGAGAGGTTTCTTTGTGCCTGGCATGCTTCACCCCCATGGCATCCACTTCTTCTACTTTTGCTTTCCCTTTGTGCTTCTCTCGAACTGGTTCTTCTACCTTTGCCTTCCCTTTAGCTTCCAAGCTAATAACACTCACTGCTTGGTTTACAGCAGGTAGTGGGGGTAGTGGTGGAATAAGAGGTGGTGGTGGTGGTGGTTGTTGTATAGGTGGTCGAAGGATTTGGACCGGTGGAATCGGCCCTGGTTGCCTGGGTAGTGGTGGTCTTGCCCTTGGCAGAGAGATCTAATTTTGTCTCCTTCCTCTATTGAAATTTTGCCTTCTTGGATGTGGACAATAGTACATGTCATGGCCGTCTTCCCCGCAATTATAGTAGTGGTACTCTTGCCTTCGTTGCCCTCTTCCTTGTTCTGGATTTCTGACAAGTGCATGCCCTTGTTGCACCAGATGCACGGATAAACTCTCGAGTTGGGTAGTGATGCAACTCAGCAGGTCTTGTTCCTCTTCTGATGCCTCTTGTGGTTGGGCTCTATGAACGGCTGTTGCAGTCACTGGGGTTAGTCGAACTAAGCTCGAATCCTCTGACTTGTTGACTCTTGCTTGCATGCGCAGCTTCTTGTCTTTAAGGCGGGCTACTTCCACTGCCAACTCATATGTTGCAAAAAACCTTCCCTTCACCGTCTCCTTTATTGGCAACCACATGCTAGCAATGAAACGGTCCTTCTTCAAGAAATTAGGCGCTCCTTCACCTTCCTCCAGTGAGGCAACCCATCTCTCCCACAAATCCACAAACTTGGACTCATAGGTGGTATACTCTAGCAGACCTCCCTGCTTTAATTCCGTCAGTAGCTGCCATAGCTTTTCTGAGGTTGTGCCTCCACCAAACCTCTTCACAAAGGCAGCACGTAATACATCCCGTGTATTTTTGGTAGCTTGGGGCAAAGCATTGTACCAAGACTCGGCCTCTACTTTCATCAGTAGAGGAAAAATTCGTAGCCGTGAGGCGTCGCCATCCTTGTTTGAAACCACACAAGCGATATCGAAATCATCCAGAAAGTCGGTGGTGACGTCTTCTCCCTTCTTTCCACTGAACGTGGGGAAAGAAACACTTGCCATGGTAGTGACTCAGGAAATTACAAACTTTTTTCTTTTTTTAATAAGATTAATGACAGTAGCGGATTTTTACAGGGTTGGGTGGATAGATTAAAACAGGATAAAGATGGAAACATTGAAGGAGTGGTGGTAATTTAATATGGGGAGAATGATAGGGTTTGGAGAGCTAAGGATTTCTCCTAGCACCACAACACCAAACAATTACATAATCTTCTGTTGGTAGAACTACATAAATATTCACATACTTATGTTGTAGAAATCTAAACGGGAACGTTGTTGGCCCGTTTTCCATCATGCACAGAGTGTGGAGCACTCACTTATACTCTTACCGTGCCGGTGTTGATGAGTCGGCACATCCATAGAGGTCGTCACCTTTCATAGGCTCTACTTTTCCTTCGTCGCTCAGCACGTGCGGGGTGATGGTGACGCGTTTGACTACTCCCAGACTCTTGGATAGCAGCAACTACAGATAATTATCGTAGCCGGCATGTTGCATGAACTCCACTCCATTCAGCTACCTGTAACTCGTTTCCAGCCCATTGGGTTTCACCCGTGGTGGAGAGCTTCTTCGGGATGAGCTGTATGGGGAGAGGAGGAAGACCCTCTACCCGTCCTCCAAAACAGCGAGAGCAGTAGCCAAACCACTCCTCTTTAGGGCATGGAGACCTTCTTACCACTTCTGCTTTAGGATTGTCAAAATGGATTGGCAGTACTCGCGTGCGCCGTGTGAATCGGTAGGTGACCTTCCGCCGCTTAGCCTCGGATGACCTTCTCTTTGGCAAACTGGGTACAACCCGGCTTTCCGAACTTGAAGCACTTACGTGGCCAGATGCTTCTTCCTTTGGGGTCATGTGTTTCCAGACTGGCTTAGCCTTTCCTTACCTTTGGCTCGAGCAGCCCCTTTAGGCCATTTTGGAGTAGAGATTATACCTTTGATTGCACTTTCCTTAGGGAAGAGAGGCCTTACCATTTTCTTTCCTCCTTTGATATGGACGACCACCTCGCAGTGCATGTCGATGTAGAGGATTTCAGACCCTTTGCTGCCTTCGTTGCTGGCACTCATTGACAATGTGCTTTGGTTGATAGCAGTGATAGCACTTCATAGGCCTCCCACCTGATGCTCTCAATTTGTCGTTAGAACGAGCAACACGAGATGGGGAGCTTACCTCTTGAATACTGACGACACTACAGCCTAGCAGTAGTACTTCAATGAAGGTGGCTAGTGCCTCCTGTTAGGAAATAAGACGTAGCTAAATAGATAATTGAGTAGATTACTTAATGGAGAGAGACAGATTTATATACACGAGATTATAGAGTAGAGAGAGAGAGAGAGAGAGAGAGTACACATGATATACGTGGTTCACCCAATGTGGGCTACGTCCACGGGAAAGCAGCCACTCAATGGCTTTAGTACTTCAAAATAAGAAGTAGTTTACAAAGGGATTATACCCTTAATGGAGCTCCCGCCTTGCTTCACTCTCATCACCTCACACTCACCTTGTTGCATCAACTTCACACACTATAAAATGTGTGTAGAAATGGCCTCCTTTTATAGGCCAAAAGGGCTGCCCTCTCTTATGAGAGATAGCCATGTGTAGCCACCCTTGTGCGAATAAGTCCAAATCGGACCCTCCAATCCGCCCATGTGTGGCCGCCCTTGAGAAGACAAGTCCGCTTTTGAATTCGGCCACCGGCCATTGACTTCCGACCACCGGCCACCGGCCATTGACTTCCGACCACCGGCCATCGGCCATTGACTACCGGCCACCAGCCAACCGACCGGTTGTTTTCCGACCACTTTCCGGCCGCCGTCCGGCCATAATATTTCGGCGAAAAAAAAGTCTCGGGGGCCTCCGCCCCCGAGGCCTTTAAAGTTGCCCATGATTCTTGTCCGTGAAAATTTTGGTTTCCGGTGAGTGATTTTCCTTCACGCACGATGGCTTCTCCTCATAATGGGAGCCTTACAAATGTGCGCTTTTACCACAGAAAATTACAAGGGTAAATCAGGCTCTATACTTAACAATCTCCCACTTGGAGATTGATCTCCAAACCAAACCTGTGATTGCTTTCCATTCTGGCTTCTTATCCTTGAATGCCGATTGAAGATGAGCAAAAGCTCAACTTCTCCTTGTTGACCACCTTTGTAAACATGTCTGCAGGATTTTCACTTGTATGCACCTTTCCTAGCTTTAGTTGTCCCTCTTCCAAAAGAGTGCGTATGAAGTGATATCTCACCTCAATGTGCTTTGTCCTTGAATGAAAGGATGAGTTCTTCGCAAGATGGATAGCGCTTTGGCTATCACTGTACAAGACACAATTGTCTTGTTTGAATCCAAGCTCTTCTAAGAATCTGTGAAGCCACAGAATTTCTTTGCTTGCCTCCGTCATTGCTACATACTCTGCTTCCGTGGTAGAAAGTGAAACCACTTTCTGCAGCTTTGAAGCCTAGCTTACTGCTATGCCTCCAACCGTGAACACATAGCCAGTAGTGCTCCTTCGAGTATCTTTGTCACCTGCCATATCTGCATCAGCATACCCTTCTAGAAAAATATCAGTTCCTCCAAAATACAAAGCATTTGTTGTTGTCCCTTTTAGATACCTAAGTATCCACTTCACAGCTTGCCAATGCTCTTTACCTGGGTTGTCCATGAACCTACTCACAACTCACACTGCATGTGCAATGTCTGGCCTTGTCCAGACCATAGCATACATTAGAGAACCTACCGCTGCAGCATATGGAACTTTAGACATATAGGCTATCTCCTCTTGTGTCTTTGGACACATATCCTTCGTTAGTTTAAAATGACCAGCCAAAGGTGTAGAAACTAGTTTTGCATTTTGCATTGCAAACCTTTCTAGTACCTTCTTGATGTAATCTTCTTGAGATAGCTTTATTGTCTTCTTCGTCCTGTCCCTTGATATTTTCATACCAAGTATCCTCTTTGCAGCACCTAAATCTTTCATTGAAAAAGATTTGGACAGCTCCTCTTTTAGGTCTTTGATGTCCTGCATGTTAGCACTTGCAATCAGCATGTCATCAACATACAACATTAGGATGATGAATTTCCCATCTCCCAAATTCTTCGTGTAGACGCAGTGATCCGAGTTGCATCTTGTGAATCCATGATCCAACATCCATCGATCAAACTTCAAGTACCATTGTCTTGATGCTTGCTTTAAACCATACAAGCTCTTCTTTAATCTGCAAACCATTTTCTCCTTACCTTTTACTTCATACCCCTTTGGTTGAAGCATGTAGATTTCCTCCTCTAAGTCACCGTGAGGGAATGCCGTATTTACATCCATTTGCTCGAGATTTAGATCATGAGCAGCCACAAGGCTTAAGACAAGCCTAATTGAGTTCATTTTTACAATAGGAGAAAATATTTCATTGAAGTCAATACCTTTCTTTTGAGAAAAACCTTTTACCACAAGCCTAGACTTGTACCTTTTCTTCCCACCTTCTTCTTCCTTTAGCTTGTACACCCATTTGTTTTGAAGTGCCTGCTTACCTTTAGGCAACTCAACCAACTCCCATGTTTGGTTGCGATGTAGTGAGTCCATCTCCACTTGCATGCTCTTCGTCCATTCTTCTTTGGATTCATGTTGCATAGCTTCTTCATATGATTCCGGCTCTCCAGAATCTGAGATCAAGAGATGGTTGAAGGAAAGAACAAACCTTTCTGGAGGTCTACTTGCTCTTGTAGATCTTCGGGGAATAGATTGAGGCTCCTCATTTGGTTGACGTTGTTGCACATTGTCACCGTTTGCAGTCCTTGAGTCTTCACCGTCCTCAAGCTCCATGTACTCATCACCTGTTTCTTTTGTTTGTTTTCTTTCCAAGTAATCTTTGTACATATTTTGTTCGTTAAAAATTACATCCCTACTCCTTAAGATTTTACCATCTTTAGGATTCCATAGGCGATACCCAAAGTCTCCTTCTCCATAGCCAATGAAGAAACACTTTTTGGACTTTGCATCTAGCTTTGATCTTAGGCTTCTATCTATGTGCATGAAAGCCTCACACCCAAACAATTTGAGAAATGCATAATTCACCGGTTTAACTGTCCATGCCTCTTTTGGAACTCTCCCATCCAATGCCATTGAGGGTGACCGATTGATTAAGTACACAGACGTACTTACAGCTTCTGCCCAAAGTTCAAGCGGTAGGCCTGCATGTAGCCGCATGCTTTGTGCTCGTTCCATGATTGTCCTGTTCATCCTTTCCAAAATCCCATTTTGTTGAGGTGTCCTTGGAGTTGTCCTTTGCCTCCGAATTCCATTGCTAGCACAAAAGCTTTCAAAAGCTTGGCTGCAATATTCACCTCCATTGTCGAATCTGAGGCATTTAACCTTGGTACCTGTTTCATTCTCCCCAAAGGCTTTCCACCTTTGAAATATGGAAAATACATCGGATTTATTCTTCATGACATAAACCCATGTTTTTCTAGTCGCATCGTCTATGAATGTTACATAGTACAATGAGCCACCAAGTGATGGTGTACTTGCAGGACCCCAAACATCGATGGTGTACTTGCAGGACCCCAAACATCAGAATGAACCAACTCAAGTTTTTTATTTTTTCTTTCATTTCCTGATTTTTAAAATTTTACCCTCTTTTGTTTACCATAAACACAATCTTCACAGAACTCTAAGTCCACTTCTTTCAAACCTGGTAGAAGCTTCTTTGTTTGAAGGATTTGCATTCCTTTGGCACTCATATGCCCAAGTCGGTAGTGCCACACCGCACTGTCAACTTCTGTAGTTGCTGCACAAGCTGAAGGTTGCGTGCTAACAGTACACAAGTAAAGTGTACCGACTTTTTCACCCTTGGAAACCACCAAAGATCCCTTTGAGATCTTCCACCGTTTGTTTCCGAATGCAATGTTGTGACCTTCATCGTCCAATTGTCCTGTAGAGATCAAATTTTTGCGAAGAGAAGGAACATGCCTAACATCTTTAAGCTTCCATTCATTTCCGTTAGCAGTTTTGACAGAAACTGTACCTTTGCCGACAATCTCACAAGCTTCATCATCTCCCAAGTATACATACCCAAAATTACCTTTGGTGTAGTCTTGGAAATGTTGCTTGTGTGGTGTCGCATGGAATGAAGCCCCGGAATCTACTATCCAGGAATTAGACACATTGTCTAATGAGAGAATTAGAGCATCTTGCTCTACTTTACCTGCCACATTGGCCTCCGATGTTGGCTTGTTGTCTTGAGACTCTGTCTCCTTCTTCTTCTTGGACCAGCAATCCTTCTTGACGTGGCCCTTCTTGCCGCAGTTCCAACATTCAAGAACTGACTTTGTGCGTGACCCTATTGGTTTTTGAACCTCTCCTTAGGCCTTCCTCTTGTTTCCACTGATAGTGCAGCACTTGATGATTCTCCCGTGCTTCTCCTTCGCATTTCCTCGCTTAGAAGAACACCCACAACATCATCAAACTTAAGAGTATTTGTGCCAGAGATAGAATTACTTACAGCCATCACAAGGCTGTCCCAACTATCCGGTAGAGATGATAGTATAAGGAGAGCTCGCACTTCGTCATCGAAATTGATTTTCACTGATCGAAATTGACTTATGTTTGTGTTAAAGTCATTTAGGTGTTCTGCAACTGAACCATTCTCTGCCATCTTTAGATTGAACAAGCGCTTCATAAGAAATACCTTATTGGATGCCGATGGTTTCTCGTAGAAGTCGTCAAGTGACTTCATCAAGTCCTCCATGGTCTTCATCTCCGAAACATTGAAGGCCACCGTTGACGCCAAGCTTAACTGGATTGTTCCCAGTGCCTTTCGATCAAGGACAATCCATGCTTCATCTGCCATTGTTGCGGGCTTCTTCGCAAGACCGCCTAGTGGCAAATAGAGGTCCTTCTGGTAGAGATAGTCTTCAATCTGCATCTTCCAATGTTGGTAGTTTTTGCCGTTGAACTTCTCAATCTTGAGCTTCCCTTCCTCCGCCATAACTCCCACTCAATTCAAGGAATCCTTTCCTTGAGATAATTTAGCTACGAGCAAACCTTGCTCTAATACCAGTTGTTAGGAAATAAGACGTAGCTAAATAGATAATTGAGTAGATTACTTAATGGAGAGAGACATATTTATATACACGAGATTATAGAGTAGAGAGAGAGAGAGAGAGTACACACGATATACGTGGTTCACCCAATGTGGGCTACGTCCATGGGAAAGCAGCCACTCAATGGCTTTAGTACTTCAAAATAAGAAGTAGTTTACAAAGGGATTATACCCTTAATGGAGCTCCCGCCTTGCTTTACTCTCATCACCTCACACTCACCTTGTTGCATCAACTTCACACACTATAAAATGTGTGTAGAAATGGCCTCCTTTTATAGGCCAAAAGGGCTGCCCTCTCTTATGAGAGACAGCCATGTGTAGCCGCCCTTGTGCGAATAAGTCCAAATCGGACCCTCCAATCCGCCCATGTGTGGCCGCCCTTGAGAAGACAAGTCCGCTTTTGAATTTGGCCACCGGCCACCGGCCATTGACTTCCGACCACCGGCCACCGGCCATTGACTTTCGACCACCGGCCATCGGCCATTGACTACCGGCCACCGGCCAACCGACCGGTTGTTTTCCGACCACTTTCCGGCCGCCGTCCGGCCATAATATTCCGGCGAAAAAAAAGTCTCGGGGGCCTCCGTCCCCGAGGCCTTTAAAGTTGCCCCTAATTCTTGTCCGTGAAAATTTTGGTTTCCGGTGAGTGATTTTCCTTCACGCACGATGGCTTCTCCTCATAATGGGGGCCTTACAAATGTGCGCTTTTACCACAGAAAATTACAAGGGTAAATCAAGCTCCATACTTAACACCTCCTTAGTCTCCTCCTCTTCCGTCCTCCAGTTAGAGAATTCCTTCAGCCATTCCTCCATGATTGATGATGTGCGTTACTTCCAGCATCGTAAACTGAGGGTTTCCGAGAAGCCCTCCTCAATGGGGGCACCAAATGACGAGTGCAAAGCGCGACACAAACCTCGACGGCCTCGAAACGGGCGGGAGCCGATGCATGCCGCAAGCCGGTCACGGTGAAGCGAACAGGGGGGGCACCACCTAGATTTGAGCGGCTAGGACGCAGACAACGATGATTTGAAATATCACGGATTTTCCACACACACACACACACAAAGAGAGAGGAAAAATGATTGGTGATGAAAACCCTTGGGGGTGTGAGGGAGAATTATTTTCTTGCAATATTTACAGCAACCTTATTTCTGACGAGGTGGCAAATCATAGTGATAGAGAGATAGAGGGAGAGATAGTGAGCCTACTTGGTGCATTCTCTAGAGATGACTCACCGACACGAGAATCTTGCTAACATGAGTGTGTGTGCATCGACCATTGGAGTTGAGATGTAGACATAGCTTCTTTACATAGTACAAATTCCCAAAGAAAATCACTACACTAAGTCCCCTCTCTTGTGATGAAAATGTTGCCAATTCCTCCCACCAAAATACTACCAAGTGCTGACCACTGATGAACTTGCCCCCCCCCCCCCCAACCCCCCGATAGTGACCTCTCAGTGCCTCTTTATAGGTGATGGCTGCTTTAGATTAGGGTAATCTAATTAAGGGAGACGAAGCAAGGCGGTGGGCCTTGGGTGGTTGACCCTTGCTTTGTTTTGGGAAATATTATAAAGAAAACCTTTAGGTGGGCCTTTGTGACCATCACCTAGAGAGATGAGAATTTACAAAATTGAAATTTTTACAAGATTTGGTTTGAGACTGAAAAAATGACGACAACCTACGGATTTTTATTGAAGAGGGCGTCGTGGATACAATGCCGATGAACGGCGGCCTAGCTGGTGCTTTGGTGTAGCGCATTCGTCACTTTCGGGGTCGACCGGGCAATGCCTTCAGTGCCTTTGCTTGTTTTGGTGTCGGCGACGCGCGACTTGGTTGCCTCCTTTCTTTTTGTTGATGGCGTCGATGTCCTTCGGTTTTTTATATTTTTTTCTGTGTGCGTATACGCGTGCGTGTTGTTTATGTATGTATGTGAGGGCGCGTGGATGTGTGTGTATATATATGAGAGTGTAAATGCGTGCCATGTGTGTGTAGGCGGGAGAGTGTGCGCGGGAACGAGGGAGTGTAAGCTAATATATATATATATATATATATATATATATATATATATATATATATATATATATATATATATATATATATATATATATAAGAATTTTCTGTTGTGCAGCCTATGGGCTCAACACAGAGGGAGCGCGAGAGAGAAATGGTGGGGTGAGGTGGCAAGGGAGGGAGCGACTGAGTGGATGAGAGAGAGAGAGAGAGAGAGAGAGAGAGAGAGAGAGAGAGAGAGAGAGAGAGAGAGAGAGTGACTTAGATGATGCTTGGCTCGGGGCGGCCTGTGGCCGACAGAGAGCGAGGAAAGGGGGGGGATTTTTTTGTCAACGAGGTGGGGAAGGGAGGGTAGGGCTGAGGGAGGGTTTGGAGGGGTGTGTGGGTGTGGTTGTAGGGGAAGAGAGGGAGCCTTGTACATGGCGGGTTCCTACACCAAGGGGAAGAGAGAGAGAGAGAGAGAGAGAGAGAGAGAGAGAGAGAGAGAGAGAGAGAGAGAGAGAGAGAGAGTGGGGGGGAAAGAGAGAGAGAGAGAGAGAGATATATATTCTACTTCATGCATGGCATGGCCACTCACTCAGAGGGGGGGAAAGAGTGAGAGCTAATTGAGGGAGGGGAAGATAGGGGAGGATAGAGCGGTGGTCCGCCGGTGGGACGAAAACAAGAGGGAGGGGCGGGGGGGGAGATGGGGGGGAGAGTGAAGCCGAGGGGGTGGGACGAGAGGGAAAAAAGGAGGTGTGAGGTATGACGGCCCGCTGGGTTGGGATATGGACGAGCAAAGAGAGAGAGAGAGAGAGAGAGAGAGAGAGAGAGAGAGAGAGAGCTTGTGAATAATGAAAGAGAGAATTTTTTACAAAAATTGGCGGCCCGCTGGGGAATAGTGGAAATGTTTTTTTTTTAATGCGCCCATTGGGCCGGGTGATGCAGCGGTAGGGTAAGTGAGAGAGAGAGAGTGTGGCGGGAGCGGAGCAGCAGGAGAGAGAGAGGGCTCTATCTTCCGGCGATAATGGAGAGATGTGGCCAAATTGGTGGCGCCCCGCCAGTGGTTAAGCCTAGAGGGGTGGTGAATGTTGAAGAAACTTTTCTTTTTTCATTTTCCCTTGGTAATATGTTCTCCCCTTCTTGGGGTTTAGTTCTCGCGGTCGCGGTTTCAAAACCGGCCGTCACCGTGTGTGTGTGTGTGTGTGTGTGTGTGTGTGTGTGTGTGTGTGTGTGTGTGTGTGTGTGTGTGTGTGTGTGTGTGTGTGTTGGGAGATCGGCTGCACGCGAGAGAGGAGAAGTTGAAGAGCTATAAAGTGTATACCAATGTGGAAAACCTGTTCCTTGCGGCTTCAAGAGAAAACTATCTGAGGCACCTTTTGCCACATGTCATAGCTATCAATGAATTTCTTACACCCACATTGACAACTCTCTCTCTCTCTCTCTCTCTCTCTCTCTCTCTCTCACACACACACACACACACACACACACACACACTCACACAATGCCATGCATGGGGACAACTCATTGCCGCTTGAGATCTCAGGCTTACAGGTCCCATTTATAGTGAATTTTTTGCACCTTTGCTGATGTTGCATCACACATTTGGTGTTGGTTGTTGCTGCAATTTGGTACATGTGCAATTCTATTGTGAGAGCCTAATGTACATCTAATCTTTAATCTAAAATACTATTTTATGAAGCAAGGGATTCCCATGCTCTGTCCATAGTCCACTGTTTTGAAACTCGCTCGCTGAGAGCTCTTATGACTATTCAGTCATGAAGGTAGTGGGCATGCACAAAAGAATTCAGGTAGTCATGATAGTAGGAGTTAAGGAAGAAACAGGCACCTTATGATCCCATAAGACCAGAGAGAGAGAGAGAGAGAGAGAGAGAGAGAGAGAGAGAGAGAGAGAGAGAGAGAGAGAGAGAGAGAGAGAGAGAGAGAGAGAGAGAGAGAGAGTATTAAAGGATGAATTGCATGGCTAAAGATCATGTAAACGTCGCACAGATGATGGCCTAAGGTTGAATTGAGGGCTGAGAGGTTGTAGCACGGATAGTGTGTCGTGCTCTCTACAGTGGGTGCTTCTCAGTGCAACGTGCGTGACATCTCACTCAAAACAGAATGGAAACACGTGAAACAATAGATAACAACAAATCAACACAGACACAGCAACAGACCAAACCTATGGACTCGACTATCTCAAAGGAACCAGTACAGACTCTGGCGTGGCAACACACTCAGCTCCAACCCAGAACCACGGGTACAATGGGGGTGTCGAGGCTCAGGGATGGTGCAGACGTGTTGTGTGTATAGACTCACTACTCTAGACGATGACACTGAACCATATATGAAGAAGATGTTAATGATGACCCGACAACTACTACTCATATGCCTCACCATAAAGAGCCACCAACGGCTCATAAATGTCAGGTATCTAAGTCTATCTTCAAATTGAGTGGTGGTGGTGACCCGGCCACGATGTCCACTAAACCACCGTCCGTATCCCTGCCACGTGTCACTGCCCAGCCTAGAGAGTCCGTCCAATGTGGACCAGACCAAACCAACTATACTAACTATGTGTCCTGTGAAAGTGACACTGTAGCCTGCTATAGGTTGCCCGCCACAAGACCGCTCACCATCTCGGTGATAGGAATACTTAGACTAGAGAGAACAGTGGAACACCAGGAAAATGCATTACACTTTTGAGGAGAAAGAAAGGTGTGATGGCACTTTTGGGTCATAGGAGTTGTTTTGGGGTGTTTGTTGCTTAGTTTCTGATTACTTTCCTTGTCTTCTGAGGCAATTTATCTCGAAGAGTCGTGATGGCGAGCTACCAAGGGGCCAAGAGGAGAGTGAAACACACACACTCTGTGTGTCCCTGAGAGAGAGAGAGAGAGAGAGAGAGAGAGGGAGATTATGGTGGTTGTTGGAGCGGTTCCTTCGTTCACCTTCTTTCAGGCCACTTCACTCTCGTTGGAAAGGGGGAAGGGGAACAAACCCAACGCACTCCAAACTTGCCTCTCTATAGCCCAGGGATTAACCCGCACCCCTAACCACACAGAATCACATACAAACGCACACTATCTGCCAATCTCCAATGCACCGACTCGCATACGAGCACTACCGGCTATACACAATCACTTATAAACTCCAAGCATAATTGGCTCGACAACACACAACCATAACTACTAATGCATAGCACACTCATCAAATCTGCAAACACACAGTAAGCTCACCGAACCTCTCTTTCCTTCTCTCTCTGCACACACACGCAAAAAGACTCGGAGCCAATGCTACCACACGTGCTATGCACGAGATGCGAGGCAGATAAGATTGATGGAAAACTCGACAAAAACCACAACCCAACTATGTATCACATAAACCCAATCAAATACAATGATGGAGAATTTGATAGTTTCCGGCTTCATGGCATGATGCTTCATGCAACTTGATCCTCTTTGCACTAGCGATCTCCTTCCAATCTTTCTCAAAGCAGCTCTATTGGCGGCTTTAACTGTAGAACCTACCCTCAGCTTGTCACCACTAACCTCTCTATATATGCCTTGGCGGCGTGCAGCCCGCCCTGCTTTGCTTTTGACACCGTTCAACTCCAGCCCTTTTGGTGGATTCTGGCATGCTCACTCCTTTCAGACTTCTTTCCAAATGACGGCTTCTACCAACCTTCCAGCTCTACAGCGGCCCCTTTGGTTCTCATATTGTTGCTCTCGGCTCTTGTTCTGCACTCAGCCAAAGCCTCTCCAAGGCTCTCAACACCTCACTCCACGATGCCCTTGCAGCCCTTCATCACCTATGTTGTCACCCTTATAGAAGGTGGTCCCTCTTGGTAGCCTTTGACTCCGGCCTCTGCAGGTCTTGGTTCCAACCTTTTCACTGGCTCAGCCTACCTTCTTACGACCCTTGCCTCCCCTCTCGGCCTGCTCACCTCATCCGACTGCTCTCTCTCTGTTGGCGGCCACCCCAAGCATGGCAGCACCTCTTGCAACGATATCCAGCTGCTTACCCCCTGCTTCTCATCCACAGTCCTTTTGACTTCAGCCACCCCTTGAGCTCGCTATGGCCCTTGGCCACACACCACCTGCCCTTGTGCTCTTGATGGCCCCATAATACCGCCCCTTGCCTGGCCTTCCAAGTCCTCCTCTTTCATGCACTCGGCCACCTGCTATCTGCTACCCCTCCACCTGGCTGCCATGCTCTCCATCCAGATGGCGCCACTTCCTCTGGGAACTGCAGCGACCACCTCATCTACTGGCCATTTGTCCCCTCCTGTAACCTGCAGTGGCGTCACCTTTTGCATGCAATAACAGTCCCCCTGTACAATGTTAACTCCAAGCTTTTCTTCAAAAAAAACACTTGTAGCTTGGCTCCACTTCACACGCTCCCATTGTGCCCCAATCATCGAAACAAAAAGCTCCCTTATGCAATACTTTGACCAATGGACATCCATCGAATATTGAACTTGTCAAGCTTGGGCAATCATCTTGTATTCATCACGGCACCTCATGCAATCCACACACCATAATATCACCGCCATCCAAAATGGTTGTCAAACCACTTCCATTTGGCATACTCCCCCATCAATAGCTTCAAATCCATTGCTATAAAAATCCAAGTGGTACTGGGCATAGAGAGCCACAAAAAGCATTGATAGGAGATGCACCCTAAGCCCTTATCATAAACTTTCCCGATCACGTGAGCTTGAAAACCACCTCGGCATCGGTTTCTCAGCAAGACTTCAAAGCCATGATTGGCGTGCAAAGTGCCGTGTTTGGCACACACACCATAGTCGCACTTGTTCCAGGCTGCACCTAGCAAATGCACCATCGCTCTCCTATCAACCTGCAAACTGCTATACGCCCGCTATTAACAATTCCGTGAGCCGACACATTCTGGGTGTACTCGTCTTCGTCAAGAAAGCTCAGCCTCTCTCCGAACAAATGTCAGTCTACAGTGTGGGGTCGAGAATATCAAAGCTTAACCTAAGAGGAACAAGTCTGTGGCCTTTCTCGAACCTAGATCAACATGACAGTTTTGATGTTTCCAAGATTAGGAAGCTTTTTGGTTGGACAAATGATCTCCTTGCCAAATCCAATCAAAACAGAATATTTACTTGCCATGCTTTACTGGACATTACTGAATGATTCTGACAGTGGTGTTAAATTGCAACCTGAGAAGGAGTCATTATTTGATCTAGAAGGAATTGCTACCGATCATGCGTATGCAGACAACAGTGGTGATGTTATTGCACATCATAGCTTAGAAAACAGGGGTAGAACTGGTAGCGTCTCATTCTTCTCTCTTGGTCCAAAAATGAGACCACCTAGGGGCGAGGCCTGGGCAGGGGGCGAGGGTGAGTTAGGGGGGCGAGGGGTGGGTAGGGGGCGAGGGGGAAAGGGGTGGGTAGGGGGCGAGAGTTGGGCAGGAGGGCGAGGGCTGACTGGGGGGGGGGGGGGGGGGGGGGGGAGCACTAGGTAGGGGCAAGGTGTGGGTAGGGAAGGTGGGGGCGAGGGGTGGGTAGGGGGGGCGAGGGGTGAGTAGGGGGGGGGCAAGGTGGCACTAGGTAGGGGCGAGGTGTGGGTAGGGGGGGTGAGAGGTCGGTAGGGCGGGCGAGGGGTGAGTAGGGGGGGCCGAGGTGGCACTAGGTAGGGGCGAGGGGGTTAGGGGTGGGTAGGGGGCGAGAGCTGGGTAAGGGGGGCTAGGGGTGGGTAGGTAAGGGGACGAGGGATGAGTAGGGGGGGCGAGGGTGAGTGGGTAGGTAGGGGGTAGGTAGGCGAGGGAGAGTTGAGGGGGTGGGCAGGGGCGAGGGGGAGAGAGAAGTGTATAGGGTGGGGGTGTGGGGAGGTGGATAAGGGATAGGTAGGAACAGTAGATCAAAAGCAGATACAGATACAATGCTAACATAACAGATACCACCTGAGTTATACTGGCAACGGTCCTCCTACTTTGCTCCTTTGCGAGCTTACCCAGTGTGAATGCTTTTAGTAAAGTGTCAACTAAGCAACTTTTGTGACTTCTACGCTAGTTGTTGGCTTAAGTGGCTCATTGGGCTCAGCTACGGTAGGAACACAACAAAAGGGTGTGACCTGAGGAAAAGGTTGAAAGATAGTCCATAACAAGGCATAGACTTGGTAGCTTCCAACCACCCTAGGAGATCCTCGTCTAACCCTTCAGGTGTAGTAGACTGTTCTTGTTCAGGGTTGGTTTCCATTGACAAAGAAACTTGTTGCACCACGGGATCCATACCTCCTTCTAAGCGAATGGGTTGCATCGGAGAGCCAGGAGTATGTATCCACATGGCATCGTTTCCCCAATCATGAAGTACTTTAGTGTGTCACAGCCATGGTCTACCAATGAGCCAAGGAAATCCGCCTTCAACTTGGGGAAGACGAACCACAACAAAATCCAAGGTAAAAGTAAAGTCTTGTACCTGCAGAGGCACATTGTCAACTATGCCCACTGGGTAGACTTTCCGTTGGCGGCCAATGTAATTGTGAAGGGAGTAGGTTGAGTAGGCTATAGACCTAGAGCTAACATAGTGAACTCGTGCATCAGGTTGATTCCAGATCCACCATCCACTATCACTCATGAGAATTGCCACCCCAATACGGACACGGTGAGATGAGGGATTCTACAATCAGTGAGGGGAGCAGTGGGATGGGATATCATATAGGACTCTGATGGTCGCACTAGGAGGTGCCCACCACTAGGACTTGCTCCAGGGGTAAAGTGACTAAATAACAGCAAGGGTTTCACTTCTAAAACTCGCATCTAGTTGTAGCATGTCATAGAGGAACACTTGTTGGAGGGTGTTCTTCAATAGTGTCTCTACTGTAAGCTTTTCTTTTTCTACCAATGGTTTCTCTGGTACCTTGATCTTTTGTAGATCGGAAACTGCTTCCAAGAAAGCTTCATCGATATCGGAGAGCAAAGATTTGGATTCTTTCTTGGTAATGGGGGATGGCTTGTCAACAACTGAAAGCCCCTATCCACTGTTGTGAGAATGTGTGGGGGAGTTGAACTTGTTGAAATGTTAAGACCAAGAGCAGCTCTCTGGGCCCAAGTGAGGACACCCGATGGCTCCTCTGCCAACTATAGCTTATTTTGAGGGATAACCACGTGGGTAGAAGGGGACGGTTGAGGAACGGTGCTAACTGCTATCAAATTGAGCTTGGGAAAGGTAAACTCATTCTAGCTTTGACTTGAGTTTGAATCCATGGATGCACGAATTCTAGCACAATCCTTACTGTAGTGATCCTTCGTTTCAGGGCAATGATGACAGGGAGGGGACCCTTCTCGCAGAGGGCATTTGCTTTGGTAATGACCATATTCCCTGCATCTGTAGCACAAAATGGGCCAATTCAATGGGCGAGTCGAAGGGCGAGGTTGTCCTTGCTCCTGGTGCATGGAGTTGGAGGTGGAAGCATAGAAGCTTTGAGGTGATGAGGGAGCATGGGTGTGATAAAAGCTCTGAGACGGATAAGTGCTTTGCATACCTTGCATAGGAGGGGCTATCAATCAAGGTGGCATATGGTGTGGATGGCCATAGGGAGAAACCATGTTGGATGCAGGTGCTGGCCCTTGTTGAAGAGTAGGACCAAGACTTTGTTGTATCTGTTGCAATCCCTTGAGGTAGTAGCAGTCCTTGTCCTCATGTCCAGACTTTTCACATAAGTGGCAGTAAACCCGAAGGGGACATTCATGTGGAGGGTTCCCTGGAGAGCGGCATGGGCTACACCAAAAAACCATAGCCTTAGTCTCCAGCTGAGCCTTGAGCTCTTCTAGCTCGCGCTTGATCTGTTCCAATGCCTCGTGATGTGGAAGCTTCTCTTGTCTAAGAGTGAAGGACCTCTCCTCTTGAAGATCGAGCTCGCCGTAACTTTAGGGCTTCGAGTTCCCTGCATAAAGAAGTTAACGGATTAGAAGGACTTTCCAAATACACTAAGGGGGTCTCTACCTGAGGGAAGTTGGTGAACAGCTTCCTAGCTCCTTCTAACCTAGTAACAGCCGTGACAAACTCCTCCAGAGTGGCATCAGGTCGGAGATTCTCTCGGATTTTTTGCTGGGAAGTTTTGGAAAGAGCCTTCTCCACCCACTTCTTAACCATAAATTCACCCGATTGCTAAGGAAGCTTGGCCACCACTACAAAAGTCTCATTTGGTTAGAGCATCAGGTTTGCCAACTCATTCAAGACCTTATCCTGGAAGTCCCCTGGTCTGAAAGCTTCACAAAACTGTAATCCTAAAGTGGCCCAAGTTGCAAAGTGGTTCTCTGCAAACTGACTGTACCACTTGTTTGCTAAGCCATCCAAGGTAGATGGAAAGAGTACCAAATAAGCATCTTCTCTATTAAGACCAAGACCTCTACAGACAAATACAAACCTCCTTGCATGGTCGTCTGCATCTTCTGAGGAGAGTCCCTTGAAAGTAGGAAACTTGATGTTTACCTTGGCCAAAACACTGGTCAATGCCTCCATGGCCTCTTGCTCAGGAGCATGTTGCTCAATAGCTTGATGTAACAAAATGGGAGAGAGCATTACTGGGGAAGGTGACCTGGAAGATGTAGAACCGGATGGAGAAATGGATGATGTCGTATGTGGAGGTATGGGTGATGGGGACTTCTACTAGGTACCAAGGGTTGAGGCCTTCTATGGTAGTACTTCAGAGGACTCAGTAGTGCGCTTTGACGCTCTAATGACCGCCTTGTATGTGTCATACAGTAACCACAAACCCAACCAAGCTTTGGGAAAAAAGACCTTTAACTAGCTGAACACTGGTCTAGACTCTACTAGGCCAGGGAGAGTGACTAGACCACCTGGCTGGACTAGGGACGAGGAAGGACTAGACCAAGGACAAGAAAGGACTAGACCAGGATGAGAGCTAGTTGGACCAGGGCGAGAGAGGACCAGACCAGCAGGGCGAGGGACTAGGTCAGCTAGACTAAGTTGTCTAGGGTGAAACTGGACCAGACCAACAGGCTGCACTGTGCAAGGCGAAGTAGGCAAGTCTCGGTAAAAACCAGCTAGCTCCTCGATTTGTACCTCAACAGAGAGTGACACTTCAGTTGAGGTCCCATCGAGCGTGCCAAAAATGAGAGCACCTGTAGTGCAGATAGTGTGTCGTGCTCTCTACAGTGGGTGCTCCTCAGTGCAATGTGTGTGACATCTCACTCAAAACAAAATGGAAACACATGAAACAATAGATAACAACAAATCAACACAGAGACACAGCAGCAGACCAAAACCTATGGACTCGACTATCTCAAAGGAACTAGTACAGACTCTGGCATGGCAGCACACTCAGCTCTAGCCCAGACCAGAACTCATGGGTACAATGGGGGTGTCGAGGCTCAGATGTGCAAGGATGGTGCAGACATGCTATGTGTATAGACTCACTACTCTAGACGACGATGTTGGACCATATATGAAGAAGATGTGAATGATGACCCAACAGCTACTACTCATATGTCTCACCATAAAGAGCCACCAACGGCTCATAAATGTCAGCCATCTAATTCTATCTTCAAACTGAGTGGTAGTGGTGACCTGGCCACGATGTCCACTAGACCATCGTCCATATCCATGCCACGTGCCACTGCCCAACCAAGAGAGTCCGTCCAATGTGGACCAGACTAGACCAATTGTACTAACTATGTGTCCTATGAAAGTGACATTGTAGCCTACTATAGAGTCGTGATGATGTGGCAAGAGTCAATAAATCTTGATGTAGCATGGATAGGGGCCTCAGGGAGCGCTGAGTCAATAAGAGTAGGAGCTACGAGATGTGAAGAGGCAAGGATATTTGAGTCAATACAGAGTTAAATAGGAGCTTCTAGAGTAGGATTCAATTATGTTCATCACTTGCTATGTGCCGAGACAATTATGTTCATCACTTGCTATGTGCCTCCTCTTTCTCTTCTTCTTCTCTCTATATTTCAGACAACATTCTAAACATTTTCTTTCACTTTCTAGACAACGTTCTATATAAAGGCTAGGCTAATGCTGCAACAAATTTCCTCTATGATCTGGTAGCCTTTGGTTGGCAAGCATAGATGTGCATAATCAACCCCTACAATTGCCTAATGCCCAACCTTAACAAACAAAGATAATGGTGGACGAGTTTAACAGAGCCGAGTTGGAATCAATAGGAGGTACTCAATCGCACCATCTACCCATATTGAGATATGTTACCATATACATGTGGTAGTGATGTGTGTGAACACACTAGGACCGTCGGGGCATTTTTCCCCTCTTTAGGAGGTTTTTTCCCCCGTGCATTTTATATACGCCCATCACTCTAGGGATATCCATCTTTCCACTACACACTAAGTAACACACTCTCAGTTGTGTGCCTTGAGCTTCCTTCGTCTTCTCTAAGCTATGTGCATTTCTCTACAACCCTAATTCCAACAATTGGTATCAGAGCAGGTTGCGTCCTCCGAGCTTAGTCACCAGCAGCTCTTGCACACGCCTGCTCACTTTCTCCAATTTCTATGAGCTTTGGCGAGCGTTCGCAGGTCGACATATTTTTTTTATTCGGGCTCATTTCGACCTTCATTTCCACTACAGCCAGGTTTGCACACGCAATTTCATCATTTTGTGCAGAATTTTTGTCAGCGCCAATTACTACATAACAGGTCCCATACAGTCTGCTGCGGATTGTACTATATAGCACATGCTGGTCTCACTCAACTTCTCCTCATTTCGGGTAGTTTTCACATCACGTGCATGCATTTTCCATGGCTGACAACAACACAAATGTGTTCAAGATGTTTGTTGCTGAGGACAGATTGGATGGGGACAATTACCCTATGTGGGCTTACATGATGCAACATGTTCTTGTGTCAAAGGGTGTCTGGAATATTGTGCAAGGCATTGATGTACGTCCTAATTCTGAGGATGTAGGCGATGTTGAGGATGTTGCAGGTCTTGCTGCAAGGATTGCTGCTATTAGAGTTGTTTTGCATACGGTAGAACAAGCTCGTTGGGATGTAAAGGATGCGTAGGCTCATGTGTTGATTTGCGTTGTCTATGAAGCGCACCATTTCTCCTCACATTCGTTCAGGGAAATTTGCAAAACAGGCTTGGGATATTCTAGTAGGTCTTTATGCAAGCCGCAATGAGGCTAAAACTCCTTTGCTGTGTAAAGAGCTGGAATTGAAGATTATGCATGAGGAAGATGATGGACACTTTCCTTGCTGGTGTCAAGGATATCAATGAGCAACTTATTTTTGCAAGTGAAGTCATTTCAGATAGTTCCCTTGTGCAGACTGTTCTTGATGCCTTACCAGATTCTTACCAGACTTTTGTTAGTACTTGGAGACTTATTACCCAAGGAAATCTTGAAGTTGTCAAGTTTGATGCATTATGCACATTGTTGTTGCAAGAGTCACTTTCCAGAAAAAACAGGACTAGGCAGCGTGCAGTTGAACAGTCTTTTATTGCTTCTCAAAGAAAGGGTGGTAACAACAATGCAACCACTTCTTATGGTTCTGCTGCGAGTGAAAAACTTATGTTCCTAATGCTTCTGCTGGCAGCAATTCGCTGGAAATTTTGGTGATAAGGGCAAAAAGAAGATGCGTTGCCATTATTGTAAAGCCAATGATCACTTGATCAAGCAGTGTCCTAAGTTGAATGCCAAAGAGGCTAAGAAGAAAGAGGGTGGTTCCACTGCAAATGCTGGATCCACTAAAAATGCAGCCATTGTTGAGTCTTCAGTGAAAGGAGAATGTGATGCTGATGTTGATGCAGAATGGTCTTTTAGTGCAGAGTGTACTTACAATTCTATTGTCCATGATGCATGCATGTTAGCTGCTACAAATTCACATGTGTGGTATTTTGACAGTGGTGCTACAAAGCACATTACCTCACATCGTGAATTGTTTACCTCTCTTGAGTCTGTCCCTCATGGGAATTCAGTCACTTGTGCCAACAATGCCTCTTATCTGGTTCAAGGGGTTGGAAAGATTGTGCTTACTGTTGCAAATGGTAGTTCTTTCACACTTGTTGATGCACTTTATGTACCTGGGATCAAGAAGAATCTTTTGTCTGTATCTGCACTGCTAGACTTGGACTTGTAGTCAAATATGTGGATGACATATGTACAATTCATGATCTCAGTTTTGGTGATGAAATTGTTGCATCTGGCCTTTTGTGTCGTGGGCTGTATAAGCTCACTTTATATGACAAGTGTGGACAAAATTTTGCAAATGTAGTTGCAGATTTAAGGGTTGCTTCAGATGAAAAATTGTGGCATGCACGTTTTGGGCATCTGAATTTTGCCAGTTTGCTCCATTTGCAAAAATCTGATATGGTTGCTTCTTTGTGTTGGGGTATAAAGCCCAATGTGGTCGCCCAGGTAAGTGGGCGGGCCGCCAGGTATGTACACATATTCTTTTGTTAAAACCTAATAAGAACTCACTATGCTCTACACATTACAGTAGAGCGAGTTCACCATATCGTCGTACTCTTCTTCTCGCACTCTCTCTCGCGTCGCACTTCCGCTCGTACTCCTTCAACTGGTATCAGAGCTCAGATCGAGGCTCGAGGCAGCACTGCAGGAGGCTAGAGTCATCAGCTCAGATTGGAGTGAAATTCGACAGGCGAAGACACGGCCCAAAATCTTGTTGTCCACCGTTCGGCTTCGACAAAGGTCTGCGCAGGCCATTTTCGACTACGTGGTCTCGGCGGGTGCAGATCCGACTCTGCAAATTTGGGGTTTTTCGGCCTACGATTGCAGGTGCTGAGGAATCGACACTCCTAGAGTGTTGATTTGTGGCTGTCTACACATCGAAGCACGGCTCACAGTTCTTGGAGGCGTGTCACATACGACACGGGTGCATCTACACAAAGACTGTAGGCGACATCCACTAGTTCATCAGGTAGCTTGTGTTTGCTGCTTGATATTCCAGATTTCATCCTGACATTGCAGGTACTTCCACATGGGATGTATTGTCAGAGATGATGTATGTCTATTGAGGGTTTGCTGGCTGTGAGTCACGCAGCAAACAACTGCCGCAGCGGTTACAACATACAGTGGGAAATTTGTGGATGTATGACTTTGTGGGAAGTCTATGTACTGTCAGATTTATTGCAGCCTTTGTTGAGGGTCGAGTGAGGTTTTATTGAGCTGGGGGATTCTCGAATATTGAGATCCTTTCGGTGATACAGGTCTTGGAGCGATCCCTCGAGCACCCTTAGATAGGTAGCTAGGATGTATTGACTGTGAGTTAGACAGCTGGGATTGCATCTTTGCTTTACTGCCGTTGAGGAATTGTCACAGTCTATGCTTACAGGACAGTGACAGGACAGTGAGAGACAGTACAGGTGCGGGACAGGTTTACCCGCAGCTTACAGTGTCGAAGAGACAATGTTTTTTGAGCTGTTTTTTTAGTACACCAGAGCCATTTTACAAAGGAGACTCTGCCAAAATTTTTGCAGAATCTGAAGCTTTCTTGGTTCATTTGACAGGTTGATATTGGTTCAGAGGTCAGTTTACAGGGAAAACTCTGCCGAATTTTTCCAGGAAAGTAAACTACTGTGAAGCGTAGCTATGGCTGGATCACAGGACCCTGCTCTTTACAATATCAAGAAGCTGGATGGAACCAATTTCCCATTGTGGAAGAAGCAGATTTGACACGTATTGGTACAAAAGAAGCAGATAAAACCTATAAAGCTCAAGGGGATAAAACCAGAAGATATGGACGAAGATGAATGGAGCGAAATGGATGAATTGGCACTTTCTACCATTATGCTGACTTTGGCAGAAAGCGTTTACTTCAATGTAGCAGACGAGATGTCGGCTTATCAAGCATTGTTAAAGCTGAGTGATCTTTATGAGAAGCAGAGTGCAGCTTCACAGGTATACTGGCTTAAGAAGCTTGTTGACTTGAAGATGAAAGAAGGGACACCTATGTCCAATCATCTGAATGAATTCAACACAATCTATAGTCAATTGTCAGCTCAAGGTGTCAAGTTTGATGAACCTGTTAGAGCTATGTTCCTGTTGATCACATTGCCCGAAAGTTGGGACACTTTTCGCACAGCTTTGAGTAATTCTGCACCTCCAGATGGTTTGAACATAGCAGGTGTAGAAGGAAGTCTGCTTACTGAAGAAACCAATAGAAAGACAATGGACAAAGGCAAAGGAACAGCCTTAGTTGTCAGGGGAAGGACCAAAGAAAAGTACAAAGGTGGAAAGAGGAATCAGTCTCGTAGCAAGTCCCGCAGTGCTAAAGGCAAGAGTGACATAGAATGCTACCATTGTGGCAAGAAGGGTCACATGAAAAGAGACTGCAGAGAATGGAAAGCAGAAAAAGGCAAAGAGAAAGCTGAAGACCATGGTGAGAAGAACAAGTCCTCAGTGAAGATTCAAGAAATAAATGTGACAAACATTGTTGTAGAGGATGACAGTCTAGTGTCAGGAGACATCTACTTCTTGAAGAATACAATGGACTCAGCTCTTCTTACAGCATCTGATGGAAATGCACTGAGTGACTGGATTATAGACTCAGGGGCATCACTTCATGTGTCTCCAAACAAGGAGTGGTTTACCTCTTATGTGACCACTAAAGATCATGTTCCGCTAGGCAATGGGCAGACATGTGAGATCTTAGGTGTTGGAGATGTTCAATTGAAGTTTCAGAATGGCTCTTCTTTCACGCTGAAGAATGTGAGACATGTTCCCGCAATTACAAAGAGCTTGATCAGCACAGGTTTACTTGATGATGCTGGCTACGTCACCACTTTTGGACAGAACATGTGGAAGATATCCAAGGGTTCTATGACAGTAGCACATGGAGTAAAGTCTGGAGGACTTTACATGATTTATGTATCAAATGTCTCTAAAAATGTAATCAATGTAACCGAGCAGCCGAACGTTTCTTTGTGGCATAGCCGGTTAGGACATATGTCCAAGAAGGGAATGGAAATCTTGTCTCGTTCTGGTTATTTGCCTGGATTTTCATTTAATGATTTTGAATTCTATGAACATTGTCTGTATGGTAAGCAAACACAACAGCCACATAAGCATAGAAGTAGTAGAAGAGATACACAGTTGGCACTTGTTCATAGTGATTTGTGTGGACCTATGCCTAACCTATCTCTAGGGGGAGCTTCTTACTTTATGAAATTTATAGATGATTACTCGAGGAAAGTATGGGTTTACTTTCTCAAGCACAAGGACGAAGCGTTTAGTGTTTTCAAAACGTTTGTGACACTTGTGGAGAATCAGAATGGCAAGAAGCTTAAATGCTTACGCACTGACAATGGTGGAGAGTATGTTTCAAAGGCCTTTCAGGACTTTTGTGAGTCAAAAGGTATAAAACGTGAACTTATTGCTCCTTACAATCCTCCTCAAAATGGTGTTGCTGAGAGGATGAATAGGACCATACAAGAGAAGGTCAGAAGTATGTTGTCTATTGCACAGCTGCCAAATGGGTTTTGGGCTGAAGCTCTATCAACAGCTGTTCATCTTGTAAATAGATCTCCTAGCAAGGTTTTGCAGAAGGATTCAGTGCCAGAGATGGTATGGTCAGGCAAAATGCCCTCATACAAACATCTCAGAGTCTTTGGCTATGAGGCATATACTCACGTTCCAAAGGAATTTAGGAACAAACTTGAGCCAAAGAGTAGAAAGTGCATCTTTCTAGGCTATGGTAATTCTGGTGAGATGGGGTACAGACTTTGGGATCCCGAATCTAGAAAGGTTGTTCGCAGCAATGATGTTCACTTTAATGAATCCAAATATCATTCTAAACCAGAGAGGGTTGAGGAGATTAGAAGAGTTGTCTTCCAAGAAGATGGACCTGCACGTGCAAGACAAAATGTCAGGGCTCAAGAGGAGCAAGGACAGGATAGAGTGGAACCACAGGTTGTGGCTGAGCCTGAGCCACCTATTGTGCGTATATCTGGACGTGTCACGCGACCTCCTGATAGGTTTGTTCCATCTATGAATTATGTCATGTTGTCTGATTGCAATGAGCCTTCATGTTACAAGGAAGCAGTGCAAATGAAGGACTCCAGGAATTGGCAATTGGCCATGCAGTCAGAGATGACAGCTCTGCATAAAAACCAGACATGGAAGCTAGTTAAATTACCACGGGGCAAAAAGTCTCTACCCTGTAAATGGGTTTACAGGTATAAGATCACCGCTCATGATAGTCAGCCAAAGTACAAAGCACGGCTTGTTGCCAAGGGCTTTAAGCAAGAACAAGGCATTGACTTTGATGAAGTCTTCTCTCCGGTGGTCAAGATGACTACATTGAGATGCTTTCTTGCATTGGTTGCCATATTAGATTTGGTGTTGCACCAAATGGATGTCAAGACAGCGTTCTTGCATGGTGATTTAGATGTGGAAATTTACATGCAGCAGCCATAAGGGTTTGTTGAGAAAGGCAAGGAAGATTGGGTATGCCAGTTGTTAAAGAGTCTTTATGGCTTAAAAAAATCACCGAGGGCATGGTACCATAAATTCCACAAGTTTATGCTTTCTCAAGGCTACAAACGTAGTGAGTTCGATCACTGTCTATATACAAAGAAGGCTAAGGATGGCAGTTGTGGATGACATGTTGATTGCTGGCAAGCACTTGGAAGAAATTTCAGCTTTGAAGTCAAAGATGGCAAAATCGTTTGACATGAAAGACATGGGTGAGGCAAGTCATATACTTGGTATGCGCATTGAGAGAGACAGATCAAAGAAGTTGATTTGGTTATCTCAAACAGAGTATATTGACAAGGTTTTGCAACGTTTCAATATGGAGAAGGGAAAGGCATTGAGTGTTCCATTGCCACCATATGTGAAACTTAGCAAACAAGATTGTCCTGTGTCTGAGGAAGAACGGGCTGAAATGGATAAGATTCCATATGCGTATGCAGTGGGTAGTTTGATGTATGCAATGATTGCTACTCACCCAGACATTGCATTTGCATTTGGGTAGTTTGATGTATGCAATGATTTGCTACTCACCCAGACATTGCATTTGCAGTGGGAGTAGTAAGTCGATACATGTCAAACCCAGGCAAGAAACATTGGGAGGCAGTGAAAGGAATATTGAGATACCTGAAAGCTACAAAGAGTATGCGTATATGCTATGGGATTCAGGAGCTAAGTGTAAAGGGTTTTACAAACTCAGATTATGCAGGTGACTTAGACAACCGAAGGTCTACGTCAGGGTATGTCTTTACATTGGCTGGTGGAGCAGTATCATGGCGTTCTAGATTACAAGATTGTGTTACTCAGTCTACTACAGAGGCTGAATATGTTGCAACATCAGAGGCATGCAAAGAATCAATTTGTCTTAATCGACTAGTAACAGATTTGGGAATCAAAGAAGAGATGCATGTGTTATATTGTGATAGTCAAAGTGCTATACAATTGGCTCGCAATCCAGTTTATCACTCAAAGACAAAGCATGTGGATGTGAAGTATCATTTCATCAGGGAAATGCTCGAGGATAAGCAACTTCAGCTTGTCAAAGTTCACACCACAGAAAATCCTGCTGATCTACTTACAAAAGGACTTCCCTCAGAGAGCTTTGCGCATTTTTGCAAGCAGTTAGGTGTAGGGTAGTACATCACTTCTCTACATCTCTTGTATATTAGCTTGTATAGTAGCTTCTCTCACACTTAAAGTACCACATTGGACTTTAAGTGGGAGGTTGTTGGGGTATAAAGCCCAATGTGGTCGCCCAGGTAAGTGGGCGGGCCACCAGGTATGTACACATATTCTTTTGTTAAAACCTAATAAGAACTCACTATGCTCTACACATTACAGTAGAGCGAGTTCACCATATCATCGTACTCTTCTTCTCGCACTCTCTCTCGCGTCGCACTGTCGTTCGTACTCCTTCACTTTGCAGCCTCTTGAAGCACCTGTCAAACATGTTTGTGAAGGCTGTATTTTGGGTAAACTGCAGCATTCTAAGTTTCAAAAGGATGGTTCAGTTAGGGCCACATGTAGGTTGCAGCTTGTGCATAGTGATGTTTGTGGGCCCATGCAAACTCCGTCCTTGGGCAATTACCTGTACTTCGTGACTTTCATTGATGATTACTCCAGGCATGCATAGGTATTTATGCTTAAAGCGAAGTCCGAATTTTTTATGCGCTTCAAACAATTTTTGGCTATGGCTGAAAATGTTTCGAAATGTACTATGAGCACCCTGCATTCAGATCGAGGGGGGGAGTATATGTCTCATGAATTTAATACATTTCTGGCTATTCGTGGGATAAAACACCAATGTATAGTGTCTTATACGCCTCAGTAAAATGGTGTAGCTGAGAGGAAAAACATGTCATTTACAAAATTGGCATGATGTATGGTCAAAAGTCAAGCTTTTCCGCATTCTTTTTGACTTGAGGCCATCATGTGTACCACTTATGTACTTAACAGGTGCCCTACAAAAGCTTTGCAGTCTATTACTCCATATGAAGCATGGCATGATAGAACGCCTTCTATTGAGCACATGCGTGTTTTTGGCTGTTTGGCATATGCTTTGGTGCCACAAGCACAGCGCAAAAAATTGGATGATAAGGCTGTCAAATGTATTTTTTTTGGTTATAGTGTTGAAAGAAAAGGTTACAAGTTGTATCATCCACAAACAAAGCATATTCTAGTTTCACGGGATGTAGTGTTTGTGGAAGATTTTGTTCAGCCCTTGCTGTCATATACTAGAGATAGTAATGTAAGATCACAGGACATTTATGACACTTTGTTGCCCCTTTTCAGTGGTGGAAGTTCGAATGCAAATTCCAATGAAGCAAATGCACAGCCTATGGGGGTTTTAAAAAATGTTACAGATCAGAGTATTACTGATGCAGATGTACATGATGTACTTGATGAGGAAAGGGCTGAAAATGAGCAGGCTAAACGTACGCCAAAATGGCTAGTGCATACATTGCGTGACAGTAAATTGGATTCACCTTTGTCTAGTTGTACTCGTTTAGGCTCTCGCCATGCATCTTATGCATCAGATTGTTATGCTTTGGCTATGTCTAGCTTACATGATATTGACGAACCTCTCTCTTTTGATGAGCACATAATTCAAAAAATTGGATGGCTTTATGTGATTTGCCTCCTGGCAAAAAGGCCATTGGTACAAAGTGAGTTTACAAGTTGAAATGTGAGACGGATGGTGAGGTTGTCATGCCAAGGGTAGGACTATAGGAGGGCACAGCCCTGGCCAAGGGCCAATGGATACACATGCGGTACAGGGGCTATATATAGCTAAGAGCTAGAGGGCCAAGGGCCTATATATAGGTATGGTTATTGGCATGTCTATCTCCCTATGCCCTTTCAGTGGTATCAGAGCCAGGGGAGAGGGGATCCAAGGGAGGAGGGGAAGAAGCAAGGTCTCTCTCTCTCTCTCTCTCTCTCTCTCTCTCTCTCTCTCTCTCTCTCTCTCTCTCTCTCTCTCTCTCTCTCTCTCTCTCTCTTGCAATTTTCCTTGGCATGGATCGTTGTTCTTGCTTGGGCTTGATTGTCAAGGTTCCATGGAAGCAAAGGGGCGTGGTATCTCATCTTGCATGAAGGCATGCAAAGCCATGCAAAAGGTGGGAAGGTCGTGGCCGAGAACTGTGGGCAATAGCGCTTGACAGGTAGGGAAAGACTGCTGGCCAAGGAGTCCCGTGTGTAAGACCGCTTGCGGCGGGGAGGGAGCAAAGCTCAACCTCCACCAAACCGCTCGCAGGTGAGACTCGATGGGAGTGCAAGGAAGAGATCACCAACTCCCGACACAGGGCCGCGGCTGGGCGAGCACGGCAGTGGGCGAGATTTCCTTCACGACTCCTACGCAGTTGACCCAGCCATCACTCACAGTAAGCTGCCATATTTTTAAAAAAAATTATTTCTTTATGCCTTTTTACTAGGGCATCCAATTTTTCCCCTGCTAAGAGACACACTCCATGCGGAGTGTCGGGAGCAACCGTTTGTGAGCATTCAAAGCATCATTATTGCCCCCGATTCATCTCGGGACTTCATCTTCATAATCTGCAGACGAGCATTACCTTTTGCATGCAATTCTTACGCAGGATGTGCATACATTTTTAATTTATGTCTCGACTCATGCACGAAGTCAAACATGGATTGTGATGGCCTTTAGTCCCGCACGCACTCGTGGTGCAAAAGGAACATCTTGACAATGGTACGGTAGGCAATTGAGCATCAAACACATGTTAACGCTATGCATGGCATGGTGATCATCCAGCATCATGGCCATGCATGGAGGATGCTTTTACGACCCTTATAAATGCAGCAACAACCAAGACCATATAAGAGAGCTTACCTACAGCTCAACTATGACCATGGTCAATACATTATGGTCACTTCAGTTAGGCATTATCGTACTTTGGCCAAGGGAGCAAGGCTCAAATAGAGACACGACAGAGGTAATTGGCAAGGCCGATTATTGGTTTAATTCTAAGAAGTCGGCCGCCAAAACTGGTTAATATGGTACATTCCAGCTATATGGTACCTGCCAGTAATATTGGGCAACACAGGACATTCTACAATGCCAACTATGTTGCTTTAATCAAGTGGATTTTGGCAATAGGTGACACTCGATAGCTCAGTTGTAAATGCTATCTCTATCAATACTGGGCAAGATCACGAGTCTAAATACAATGCACAATTCGGCAAGGCCTATTCTCTATGAACTTTTGACACGATTGATGTTCTCTACTTGGACACATGTGTGTCACAAAGCGTACTTCTTTTCTATGAGCATTCAGTATCAATCTTGTCTCATCTTATTAATAGACTTCTCGGGAGCAAGGCTTTCCCTTACGGCATACGGCATATCAGTTTTTGATGTTTGGAATATGCTATCAGCATATACACTTGGGAGTCTTTGCATGTTCTCTCAATAGACATTGGATTAAACCAAGCCAAGAAGGCATGTGCAGGACATCCACCAACTCTCAAGTTATTCGCATATATGGCTATGAGCCAGATTCAAGCGCACTACCAGACACCTGCCCACACGTGGACAACAAGGTTATTCAACTTCCAGTTATGTTTTACTTTTCATTTTGAAAAAAATCTCTCTGCTGTGCAAAGCAAAGTGCTTGGGCAGATTCCATAAGAAGCCATTGTACAAAACACAGTGCCTTACTCGTCTTCATGAGAAGCAGGGCTTCTATTATGTGCTCGATTGACTACTACTGGCACACATCTTTGGCCCTATATGGACATAAGCTCATAGTCTACGCAACGGCGCACTATGATGTATCCATGCGAGCGTAATCGTGCACGACACGTATACCAGGGGATCACATGGTTGAGACTGTCATTGCAACCAAGGGCTTATTATTCTATTTTTAGATTGATATGCATGGCATACTAGTACGATGGCCGTACAACACCCATCATTGCATACGCTTCCGCTATAGCACTAGCTACTCTGGCACGCACGAGCTCAACTATTAATGTTTGAAAATATTTTGTTTTTAAGTTTATTCACAGGCAATGTGCCATACATATGCACCCCACGATCACATATACGGTAAGTGCGTCAAGATGTGATTTATAGCACTTCTCTCTACAAGGGTGTGGTACAAGTACACAGTTGGCCGCTTATAGGATAAGCTAAGACTTTCTCTACAAGGGCATGTACTTGTATGCTTATAGGCTAAGCTACGCCACATACATGGTCTGCACGGGATCATATGCATGGGACATACACAACATTTGCATAAGGGGTTTTCCTCAGCCCAGCATTCTCCCTCTCTCTCTCTCTCTCTCTCTCTCTCTCTCTCTCTCTCTCTCTCTCTCTCTCTCTCTCTTCAAAACTTCTATGCGGGAAAGGTAAACTAGGCATGATTTTATGGAAATATTTCATGACTTTCTTGAAATATTTCTATGACAATACGGTAACAGGAAGGGCTGCGAGCCAACAAGAATGGCTACAAGCCAACAGGAAGGGCTACGAGCCATCCATTGCCACCTATCTTGGAATGGCTAAGAGCCATCTATTTGTAAATGGACAAGTAAGGGTCTTGTCATTAGTGATTTTCTGGACATTATTTTCACATTCCACACTTTAAGTGTGCACGTCACGTCGAGTTTTTGAACGTCTTAAACTCGTAAAGGCTTATCTCTACCATGGTGTAAGGATGACGCCAGCATTTTAGACCGTACGATTGTGCACAAAAACCCACATTATGGATTTTTGGGTGTGGACAAAGATCTAGTTGTGCATACGACTCCAATTTCAATAGAGCTCCTATTAGCACTAAGCGTGCTTATATGGGTAGGACCCAACACGTGATTACTAAATCACTTAGTAAGCGTTGATGGTTCATTCTTGGAACCTTCACACTTGCAGTTTCAAGGAAAGAAGTCCACAAACTGCCAAGGGGTAGTGGAAATATTTCAACTTCAAAAGTAATAAAATGCTAGGGGCAAACCCAACGGGGGTCACGAACAAGGCCAAGGACCGCTGCTTGTTGAGCAATTTTCATGCAACATTTAACCAAGGGGTTTGACAAATTTTTTTTAACCAAGGGGTCTAGATTGCAAAGGCAACACCCAAGGTTACATGTGCAATACTAGTTGCATTTCACTAATTTTCAATTAGTGTTCCTAGGCCTTTGCAGGCAAGAAGTTTGGCTAGCTGCCTTTCACTACGAATACGTGAACACCATGCTCACCCTCCAGGTACGCATCTAGTTTGGTTTTATGTTTCTTTGTTTGCTTTTCCAAGTAGGATGCATAAACTTCTATGTTTTCATCCATTTTTGCTCTTCAACAAGATGACAAGGTCACGTAAAAGCCAAGACTTTTGGACTGTTGTGTCCAAAATACGTTTTTTGCATTACACAATTTTGAACCTACTTGTAAGGTTTTACTTGGCACATGTTGTCACATGGGATGCAACATGGTCTAGGAACTCAAGGAGTTCGTTTAGCCAGTGTGGAGCAAGGCTAATGAGGGTCCCTCTCACTCCCATAGTAGAGTGTTTGCAATTACCTCCACGTACAAGTACATTTTGTACTTGAAGGATGTTCTTTTTCAAAACATTATTACATGAGACATATTACACATGTGGAGAATATGAGTCTTTGGAACTGGCATTGGCGCCCCCTATTTTAAGTATGTGTCACGACAAAGTCCCTAGGTGTTAGTCAAATCTGTTTTCTAGACCATTTTCAGCACGAGTATCAGGAGCAATTTCGATGGACAGAAATTGTCAGATACTTAGAATGACTTGTTCAGGTACAAGTACTGCTAAACAACATTACAGATGGTTGTTTATACATGTAACAAGGCTCTGAGTTGTTAATGAAAAAGTTTCATTGTTTGTCCCTAGAAGTGATTAATGTTTCACCTTTTATTATGGTTCAAACATTTCAACAAGGCTTGAAAATGCTTGCAATTGAAAGTATTTAGTTTCTTTTCAGAACTATTTACATTCCTCTTTACTGGGTGCTAGGCACATCACATTCACCATAAGTATTGGCAAGGAGGATCATTCGGATTTGTTTTTTGCTAAATGCACGCACACTAGGTATTATGGGCCCTAGTGTTTAGCAAAAGCTGACTTGGAACGACATGCATATTCATCAAGTTGTTTCTTATGAAGCATTTTGCACTCTATGTGAAATATCTCTATGAGATTACTTTTGGTTCTACCAATCACCAACAGAGGTCATGGCACGGTTTTATTCTGGACATTGTTGATTCCTAGTTATCTGGGAAGACTGTCTGTAAACCGTGGGAGAAACACACCTCAGTACTGTCAATTATCCAAGGGGATAGGCAAATTACAAAGTGTAATCTTGTGCTAAAGGATATGCAAAGTGTGTACATTAGCACCAAGCAATCCAATAATAAGCATTTATTGCTCTACTTGGAGTTTGCTTACCATCAGATAAAGCATGTTTGCGATTAGGTTTAGTCTCTTCATGTTTAAATCAGGTTCTCAACCTTGAACACTAGTTATGGTGGGGTTGTTTACTGATGAAATTTGAGAACAAGTCAAGGACTCACTTGGCTGATGAGTTATGTCAGCAAGTTACTTTCACGGAAAGTGAAAAGCGGTACTCTTTCAGGTACATCTTTGTTGTGATAACTCGTTTAAGCATGCTCATGTGCATTCTAAATGGAGTCTATATACTAGATGGTTCCAAAAGGACAACAATGTGCAAAATCACGATTTATTCTTGATTTCATTGAACCTCCTACTGTACCATGTTTTGGTCAAACAAACAGTTGGATTCATGAAGGATACCACTTTGGAAAACATTAGTGTTCTTATGAAGATCCTACCACTTTTGTTTTTGCGGATAAAAACGCTTCTCCAAGGGGGGAGTAATTCCATGCCAAGGGTAGGACTATAGGAGGGCAAGGCCCTGGCCAAGGGCCGATGGATACACATGCGGTACAGGGGCTATATATAGCTAAGAGCTAGAGGGCCAAGGCCTATATATAGGTATGATTGGGTGGTTATTGGCATGTTTATCTCCTATGCCCTTTCAGAGGTTGATCGTCATAAGCCTCGACTTGTTGCAAAAGGCTATGCGTAGCAAAAAGACATAGATTATGAAGAGACTTTTGCTCCCACTTGTCGTATGACTACTATTCGTTTTCTATGTGCATTGGAAGCTCATTTTGTTTGGGATGTACATCAATCAGACATTGTTACTGCTTTTTTGAATGGTGACATATTTGAGGAAGTTTATGTAACGTAGCCTCGCGGCTTTGTCATGAAAGGACGACAAGAGGACAAAGTGTGCAGATGTAAGAAGGCTTTGTATGGGCTGAAGCAATCTCCCCGTGCTTGGTATGAGAAAGCTAACACTCATTTGGTCAAACGAGGCTTTTATAACAGTCCAACAGAAAGCACATTGTATGTAAAGCGTGAGGGTGATGTACTTCTCATTGTGGTTCGTTATGTAGATGATTTGCTGATCACTGGACCAAATGAGAGACATATTGCTGAATTTAAGGCTGATTTGAATGCTACTTTCAAGATGAAAGATTAGGGGCTGTTGCATCATTACTTGGGTATACAATTTAAGCAGTGTGATGGTGGTATTACCTTGTGTTAGAAAAGCTACATAGAGACATTACGATGTAAGTTTGGACTTGAGGATTGCAAACCTATTGCCACTCCCATGGAAATAGGTTTGAAATTGATTCTTCATGACGCTGGTGATCTTGCTGATGTCACTCTTTACCAAACTGTTGCTAGATGCCTCATTTATGTATGCAACACGAGGCCAGATATTCAATTTGCCGTCTCACAGGTCAGCAGATTTATGCATAGCCCAAGGTCTAAGCATTGGCAGGCTATCAAGAGGATTTTCCGTTACCTTAGTGGCACTTTACATCTTGGCTTGTTTTATCCCAAGGGGGGATCATTGCCGCCATATTTACATGCTTTTTCGGACTCAGATTGGGCTGGTTGTTTTGACACGCGAGTGTCCACAAGTGGTTTTTTTTTCATGCTTGGCAATTCATGTATATCATGATTGAGCAAGAAGCAACCTACTGTGGCCACTTCGAGTTGTGAGGCTGAGTACATGGCAGTCTTCAAAGCTACGGTTGAGTGTGTATGGCTCAGACGCCTTATGGCTGATTTGGGTATTGGAGAGTACACTACCAACACTATCTACACTGACAGTCAGAGCGCATTGTAGTTGCGAGGAACCCAGTTTTTCATGCTCGCACATTGAGGTGCATTACCGGGAGAGGCTCTCAGCAGGAGAGACCAGCTTGGCTTATGTTCCAACCCAGGACAACCTTGCAGATCTTTTCACAAAGGCATTGTCTCGTGAGAAGTTCGAAGCTTTCCACAAAGCTTTGGGCTTACTCCCCTTTGTGGATTGATCATGTCCTCAGGGCACGTCACTTCCCTTTACTCATGTGCGAGCTCTCGTTCACCGCATCACTCCAGGGGGGATTTCTTACCATATACATGTGGTAGTGATGTGTGTAACACACTAGGACCGCCGGGGCATTTTTTTCCTCTTTAGGAGGTTTTTTCCCCCGTGCATTGTGTATATGCCCATCACTCTAGGGCTATCCATCTTTCCATTACACACTAATTAACACACTCTCAGTTGTGTGCCTTGAGCTTCCTTCATCTTCTCCAAGCTATGTGTGTTTCTCTACAACCCTAATTCCAACAAGATAATCAAGAACAAGTGCAGATGAGCAGCATCTCTCTCTCTCTCTCTCTCTCTCTCTCTCTCTCTCTCTCTCTCTCTCTCTCTCTTTGGTGACTAGGAGAAACCCGCATCTCTAGCTTCATGGTTTGATCAACATGCAAGGAGAATTTGGTGGGCACCTCCGGGGATAGGTTCTAACAGTTAATAGTAGCAAAACACACACACACACACACACACACACACACACACACACACACACACACACACACACACACACACACACACACACACACACACATTGTCTTATACACCCTAGCAGGCGTCGTTGCCTGGCCAAGATACATGCACCGTCAAAGGCTTACGTACCTCAAGCGTGGCAAGGTAACCCCGAGTGCCTCAAGCGTGGCTGATGTAGAACCGAGTGCCACCTTGGCAAAACCATTTAGTGCTATCATTATACCCAGGCACCGTTAAGGCTCCCCTAGGACTTGAGGCTAGTTGAGCGCCCTAAAAGGCCCATGGGTGTCTGCCTTGTTAATACCCCGCAACACAAGCATCATCAACGTGGTCACAACAAGCACCATTAAAGCAAAAGCGTACAATATCAAGGAAAGTAGGGGTGCCATTACTAGGTGTGAGCGCCAAAGCATGCGAGCATACTAGGGGGGCGGCCAAGTGCAAGAGGCCATGCACCCTAGCATACAAGTGGCACATGAGCCAAACCTAGGCAACCACAAAGATTGTGTTGAACAACAAAGTTTTAAATCCATAGAACTGGTGAGAGAGGACACCATAATCCAGAGTTGGTGCACTGCACACGGGATTTCTTAGGGCTCCAAGCAACAAACAAAGTATGCCTTATATCAAGACTAGTTTCCCCCTGCTAGAATCTACGCTCTAGTAGCCACACAAAGTGTGAGAGCATAAGTGACACATGAGTGATTTTTCAATCCACATTTGATATGTCAAATAGAAAATTCATGCAAAATTTGATGCAGAGTTTGGGTATAGCATGTTTTGCATTCCTAGGTGACGTTACAGTGGCACGCTTCCAACTATGCTCATACACCCTCCCTCCACACTATATCACGTAAGTAGCTTCAAATGGAATTTACGGCTAGGGGCATTCGGGTTGTTCGATGCACATTTGTTAATTCGGAAAACTTTGTAAATTTGGGAAAAAGTAAATTTGAGCCGGTTTACACTGTATGTCTTGGACCCTCGACCTCTACGCAATGAGCCATGTGCTCAAACTACTATGCCTACATGTGTTCATTGAATTATAGGGGATTTGGGTGTGTCATATTGTAAATGCAAGCGGAAATGTAAATTCGGGTCGCCTCTACACTGCCAAATTTGATGGCCCATGATTGACGGCCCCCTTGTATTTTCCCTCCACCATTGATCACATTTGTAGCTGCCCGTGTGATATAGTGATGAGGGAGAGCCCACAAAGCGCTAAAATTGGAGCAGTTAAGGAGATAGCAACCCACGTGAAAGACATTCCACTTGCTAAAGGTGGCTCGTATAATCGGGGAGGGAAACTATGAGCTCCACCATAAGACCTCCACCAACGGAAAATCTGGTAGAGGGATAAGACCAAGAAACCCGACACACCACAACATCCCAAAACAAAACAAAAAAAAAAAAAACAAAATCATGCAAAAGAAAATCAAAATTCATACAACATGTTGACACACAACATACACACACTCACATGTGGACACACAACATACACAGTCTCACTCACACACACAAAAGCGCTTTGTGGGCTCTAGGCCCTTACATTATGTCACACAGGTAGCTTCAAATGGGATCAATGGTGGAGGAAAAAAAAACAGGGGGTGCGTTGATCGTAGGCCGTTGGATTTGGTGGGACAACGAATTTACAAACTTGCAAATCCTCTCAAATTTAATCCCCTAAAATTCAATGAATTGATGCGAACATAGTGGTTAGAAATCATGGCTCGTTGTTGGTTCAAGACGTGGGGCACAAACCGGCCCGAATTTACAAGCCGACCAAAATTCACTTTTCGCTCCAAATTTACAAAGTTTTTTGAATTAACAACTGTGCATCGGACAGCTCGAATCCCCCCAACCGTAGATTCCATTTGACGCTGCCATTTTATGTAGTGTGGGGGGGAGAGAGAGAGAGAGAGAGAGAGAGAGAGAGAGAGAGACACAGAGGAGATTGCAGTCAATTTTGAATATCAGTGCTTGCATTTAGAAAATGCCCTCAAGAACGACAAGTTGACGAGAGAGAGAGAGAGAGAGAGAGTCGGTCTAGGACGGCCGAATGGAATGACTAGCCCGAGGTGGGCGATAGGAGACACAATTAACAGCAACAGTTGATTACACACTCTAGCTCCATGCGGAAAAATGGATGGCAACCCCCGTTCCATCCTCTCCAGGTTGTGTGTGTGTGTGTGTGTGTGAGAGAGAGAGAGAGAGAGAGAGAGAGAGAGAGAGAGAGATTATGGCTGATAGTTTCCACTCCTCTCTGATTTTCTGTGCAGGTGGTTGCCATTGCAGTTTTCTTTGCCCTGGTGATTGTTTTTTATTTGTTCCTATTACCATTTACTGGATTCTCTACGATAAAACAGGGCGCTCTTTTCTTATACACTCCTACGGTATGCGAGTTGACCAAAATTTGTACAGCTGATTGCTGTGGTGTGCCATTTTGCATTTGTCAATACATTTGTACTTTTTTCCAAGTAGGAAAAGCAAGGAAGAAATCCATGCATGCATGTATGTAATGGAGTGTCATCGTTTTGCATTGAAGCATACACTGGTACCTTGAGTGCAACATTGGATTATGCACTTTGTTATGAGGTTGGCACAGAGTTGGAGTTGTATGGTTACACGGATGCAGATTGGATTGGAAATGGTTCGAAAGGCCGTTTCAAGTGTTTGCAATTTGAAAGTGCTCTTAACAAAGCATACATAATTACATACCCATCTCCAATCAGAGAAGTAGATGTTTCAAGCAAATATATTTCTGCATGAATTTGGGGCCTGGGCGTGGCGATCTAGTGACACATACAAATATACATATAGTGGGGACAAAATTCAAACGCAAACATACACACATTTAGATGGTTTATATAGTTTTTTGTGTGAATCTCTTGATATATTTCACCTTGGCGTAATTTTTGTATTTTATTTGCCACTTTGGAGTGTTTGTTTGTGTAGCAAGCGCAAATGTAAGAAATTTCTTAGGCTTCAAGATATCATTGTTTGGATATCATCATACATGTGCATGGAGCTGGGAAACATACCCCATTATGTCTATCCAACAGAGCTTTGCTTGTGTTTTCAGGTGTGTGTGGTTCTGGTTCTTTATGCTTGGTGTGTTGCGATAAACCCAGCTGACCCTGGAGTTCTTGGCTCCTCTACGACATGCAACATATTGAGGCGACATTCGCATGAGACTCCCACTCTCTATTGTACTTTATGTAAAGTTGAAGTATGGTCATAGAATAATTCCTCATCCTTGTTATGTGAAGAGTTCAAAGTCTTTGTTTGGTACTTAACTTGAATAGTGGTACTAGACAGATTCTCAAGAACAGCAGGCACTGTCGAAGCTGTGACAAGTGCGTCGACGGCTTCGATCATCACTGTCAAGTGCGTTGTATCCTAACCTTTAATAGTATGGCGTAAAGATCTGCTATTAATGTAAATTTTTGCTTTTTTTTTGCAGTGGCTGAATAATTGTGTGGGTGAAAGAAACTACAGAGCTTTTTTTGGGCTCATGGTGTGCACCATAGCTATGGTAAAAGGATCTTTTCCTAATGTTTTCATAGTGTCTCATGATGAATATAAAGCCCCCTTCTTTGCATAAGTCATTTGGTAAATTTGTTATTGACAGCTGATTGTTATGTGGTCCCTGGGTTTATGGGTGATGATACATGGTTTTATAAGTGAAAAAGGATTTGAGACAGATGTCGCTCGGAGATTTGGCTGCAATTTTCCATTCGATGCTTATGTCGGTGTTGTGGTGAGTGTATCGTGTGAATTTGCAGATTTCTTTGTAAATTTTAGCTGCTGTATCCTTGAGTGTTAAACAGGCGTTTTGCACACTGTTGGCTATGGTGGCAACATACCCTCTAGGTCACCTGCTCATTTTCCACATTATACTCTGTCAAAAGGTGGTGTTCCTGCCTCAGAATATTGTTTTTCTGGTCCTAGAACTAGAACACGTCGGAGCATGCTAACAATGATTTTCTGTGCTTTTAGGGTATTCACACCCATGAATTTGTTGTAGCAATGAGAGACCTGGAGCAGATAAGGGCAACACAAGTCGCTAGTGATTCTCACGAATCAGTTGTAAACTCTGGGAAAACAAGCCCTGGGAGTTGCAGCTCGCAGGAAAGCTGGTGTACACCGCCTCGTATCGTTTTTGACCATGAGGTTCTCTCTCTCTCTCTCTCTGTCAATTTTTTTGGCACTGTAATTTGACCTCCTACAAACATCACATTGAATGATTGCATATGTTTGCGCATGGATGGGACTCGGTTGCTCACATCTATGCTTTCTCAATTCCGGTGCTCAATCTGCAGGAAATCATTGTACAACCAGAGCAATTTAGTTCTGCAAATGATGTCGAGTTAGATTCTAGACCAAATGGAACTGAAAGGGCAAAAATGCCAGTGAAGTTGAATCCGTGGACGCTGGCTTCTTTGAATAAAGATGATGTTTTGCATTCCAGCATGATATCGGTCAGTAGATCCTCTGTTTTGAGGCCCGTGTCATCAAGAAATGAAACAAGTAGCAGTTCTGGCAGCCACAAAGGTAATGGTAATGGTAATGGGATAGTGAGTGTGAAGGCGAATGTGGCTGAGGTGCAGCGTCAGCTATCTCATGGTTATACAAAAGAATCTGGTGGTAACCATGTTAACACAGAAGTAATCAAAACGGTCTCTCCTCGCCTGATCAAGTCTTCAGGAGCACAAATTGTTGCTCCATGCTCTTTGCAGGGAGACGTCAAAATTGCCATAGATGCTAGAAGCCAACAGCTGATTGGTAGAGTTTCCATAGTATCATCTGATGGTAGTGGCCTTTCCTCCAGATCTTTTCGTATAAGGCCGGGCCAGCTTGACATGCTTGCACCCCGGACCTCCTTGTCTGGTTGGCGATGGCGAGAGAATCCCACATTTGATGCGAAGTGGGCCAGCAATGCAGAAAATAGTGCTGAAGTGGTGAGCTTGCCATCCACACCGACCAAGAGCACGTCGACACTCATCTTACACCGACTCAGCATGTGAATGCTTTTAGAGAACAACCTTTGGACATCTTCTTTGGTATGGTCGCAATCAAAGGATTGCAGACTTGTACTATCTTGCATGTGGGCTTTGTGCTGCAAGCAAATTGCTCAAGAACAGAGTGCGAAGTGTTGCACATGCCTTCCAAGTGGTTTATTTGACAAAAAGCAAATCAATCAAGCTGCATTTGCAAAGAAATGTTGTTTGTTAAAATGTTACAATAATGTGTCAATTGAGCTCTTATTTGGCTAGGACATGGAGGTAAACTTGGCAATCAAAGGATTGCAGACTTGTACTATCTTGCATGTGGGCTTTGTGCTGCAAGCAAATTGCTCAAGAACAGAGTGCGAAGTGTTGCACATGCCTTCCAAGTGGTTTATTTGACAAAAAGCAAATCAATCAAGCTGCATTTGCAAAGAAATGTTGTTTGTTAAAATGTTACAATAATGTGTCAATTGAGCTCTTATTTGGCTAGGACATGGAGGTAAACTTGGCAATCAACCCACTCACAATGGTGCTCACAATTAAGCTCTGTTTACTCCTACACAAACACACGAGCTTTGGAAGAGATCTACTCTACATAAGCTCATCAACAAAAGCACACATACATGGGAATGCCACTTGCTGGATCTCACATCATAGGGCAATGGGAAAGGATGAAACCTTTATTTTGTGGAAAGAGAGGGCAATCTTGAAGCCTTTCAGAGAAAGATGCAACCATTTGCATGAAGGAGCTCCTAGGTATTGCGATGCTAAGAAGTAAACAAGAACGGGACACGAACTGTACAGAAAGGAAAACCTCTCATTGCAATTTTAACCGATTGACAGTAAATGAATGTCAACTTGCGTTTTGCTCCAAAAAAAAAAAATCCGAAAACTTGGAAAGCCTGCATATATGTTAATTTTTGAGGTAAATTGACTATATTTGAAGGATTTACACTAAACTTCTCTAAATTTGAAGGGTTTATCACCTTTAAGTTTCAGCTTTAGAAGTAAATCTGATAATTTGTAGGTGGGATTACACAAAACCCATGTTTTTTCAAGCATTGGGTCAAGGTGAGGACCTATCAATTTATTCAATGGATGTGAAATTGAGAAGTGTTGTAGTAATGACATTTACAAAAGCCTGAAAAATCATTTAATGTATGGGAAGCATGATTCCTCTATACGAGCAAAAGATTAGAGCTGCTTATACTGTATACTACTTAATGTTCTCATTAACTGTTGTCTATTCCTTCATTTGCAGATTCATTATGTAATTAGCTGATTTCTAAATACGTGTATTTCTTAGTTACACATTAAGCAAGATAAAAAGGTATCTTTTCTTCAACCTGATAAATGTAAGGGCATTTTAAAATTTAATCTGATCTTTCACCCAATTTTCGAACATTTTGAACTTCAAATTCCTCATTTGTGTGTGTGTGTGTGTAAACCAGCTAAGTATATACATACATATATATGAACCGGCAAATGAGGTATCTTCCATAGTCTTGTTGTCAATGCACAAAGACGAGTCATATAGAGTAAAAGTCTCATCAAAATCAATGCCGCTTTGCTAGACATGATCTTCTGCAACCTTGCCTCACCTTGTGTGAGTCATACTACCATCCAAATTATGTTTCAACTTACACATCCAACATAAAGACCAAAGTTCCATTCTTCACAATTGCATCCTGCCAAGCTTCATAGAAAATGACTACAAAGTTGTTTAGTGGGACATTACGATTTCAATCTCATAAACCAAAACTTCTTGAAGCATGTAAGCAGCTTGGACTTCCTTTAAGAAGATATACATCAACGGACCACAAACCTCATCCTTCAAAAACTTGGAATGCCACATTTTGCCCAAATACAGCTTTCACATTCATGTATATGTCTAAAGAGGAGCAATGAAACGCCCATATCAAACCTCTACAATTGTAACACGAACAAAATCTATATGATCAAAACATGCATGCCAAAGTTTTGTATTTCCAACAACCTCTGAATCGAAAATTGCAAATGCTGAATCCTGCTAACATATTTTGTATGCATTGAGCTCACACAAACAACACAATAAACCGCAAGATGCCACAATAGTATCACATGACCTATGATCAAGAATAAAGAACCTATCCTCCATGGATTTAATAGCGAGTCAAAGTCTTACAAGTGCAAAGACTAAAAAACCAATTTCTCTATTATACCAGCACCCAATATGAAAGAGCTCCCATTCAGCAACTCCCCTAGCCATAATGGACAGTCTCGAGAGTAACGAACACATTACGATGAGAAAAAATGAGCTTTTAAGCACCATAGTCAAGCACAACACGTAATGTGCTATTACAAAAGGTAGTGATGCCCTATTATAATGTATGTGCATTCACACCGAGGTAGAGAACCTCTTAGTGATCAATACACTATGGGGATTAAATAGAAATGGTAAGTAATTGCAACTCTACAAATTTGCTCACAATAGCTAAATTGATTACATTAGGCTTTACCATAATGAAGAGTGACCAAGCAAGAAATGGTATGTACAAAGCCACAATCATCGAACAGCAAAGCTAAATTGCTAAGGGGGAGCAAAGGGCAAAGCAACAAAGACAAAGGGACTTTAACATTCTTTTCTAGCTAATCCTGGAGAGTACATTGATGTAAGCTTCGAAATATGTGGTATCACCTACTTTTTTAGAGACCCAATGAATAGTTTATGCTAAATATAGTCTTAACCAATATCAGAAGCATAGTTTTTTAGTAACCCAAACCATACCCGCATTAAAAAATGTGTTCTTATTTGTATGAAAAATGATATTGTACTTGGCCAAAATTAGCAAGAAAATGCAAGCTAATGGGGCCTTAATGATGATTGAACTTCATAGTAGTTTCAAGACTAAACATGTGAATATTCTATATTCTATATTTCTATGCTGTTATGAGTGCTTACCATGTTTGATCATTTTTGCTTTTCCAAACAAAATGTGGCTCACGTATGTTTCAAGTTCAAGGATCAAAACATTCTACAATCCTACTACCATATCCAAATGCATTTACCGTAAGGAAATGTATGGAGAAAGCTATGGATAAAACAACTAACAGGGATATATGGATAAATTGTTAGGGACGCGTAATAAAGTGGGCCCTGCCCAACAATGACACAGGGTTAATATTTGAAATGGGAAAGCCATCAACCCACCTGCATGCCCCTCTAAATTTTGTAAATTTTATCCAGTAACTAGTGAAATTAAGTGAAATTGAATGCTAAAATTTTATAAAACTAAGCAAATCTTTTATCCCTTTTCTCAAAAACTTGCGATCATTTTAGACTCAATGTCTAGCTCCTAAAGCCTCCAAATTTGGCATCAAATTTGACAATCGAAACAATGATTTAAGAACTACTTTGGCTTGCTTTGCCGAATTTTTGACCCAAAAATTAGCATAATTAGTGTTTTATGTATGGTTACAAAAGAGACAGCAACAGAACCGAGGAATCACATTAAAGAGAACAGCAACTTATATGAATGTACTTTTCTATACAATTGGTTCAAACTGAAACAGGAATGTGTGAAACTTCTGTTCCAGGACTGGAATTTGGCTTACAGCACATAAATAATTGGTGACAATACAGGATTCTGAAGGAAATTTTGGCAATTCTTTAGCCGCCTTATTGCAAAGCAGAAAATGAAAGGCCCATGTCTGTTCAAATCCAGCACTGCTACTCAATATCTTTGATAGCATCCTGCCCACCATACACACCAGGGGAAGTCAGCTTTTTCAAAGACAGAATGTCCACAATGAGTCGTGACTTTCATGACCATGGAGAAACTTCCAAACATGAACAAGAATGTAACATGAAGCACACATGTATGCTGTTGAGTCTCTCCCCCTTCTACCACAGGATCACATTTTGTTACTTTGTACTCTTGTCCTTTCCCAATAGATGGAGGACAACCCATGTATATTTGATTTGTCTCATAGGCCGACTTCGGCCTCTAATAGACGTAAAAAGATCTCTCTCTCTCTCTCTCTCTCTCTCTCTCTCTCTCTCTCTCTCTCTCTCTCCACCAACAGGCAGCCCAGAAGAGATCTGCTCAGATGTTGGCAAACGTAGCCACGATCATACGCGCAGCCTTTACACCACACCCACCCATGTATTAAATCTTACACCCCCACTTCGACATAGGATAGAGCTAATCAGCTTCATGCACTTCATGATTGCAATCCCTGAGCATATAGATGTGCACCATTACCCCTACAGATAGAGCTCCCGCATACCCCCCTCTCATATACCATGTATCTTGTATCCAAGCCTCCCATGAATTGCCCCCTACCACAAGACCACATTTTGTTACTTTGTTTCCCCGATAGATAGCAAGCACACACATATATATTTGATTTGTCTCAAAGGCCAACTTCAGCCTCTAATAGACGTGAAAAGACCAGATGGAATGCAGAGGCAGCTAGATGCATTACATAAATTCGCGGAGGACAATGGATTGTCGGTAAACTTGGGTAAAACCAAAGTTATGGTGTTTAACACCACACCGCAGTGGGTTAGGAGATTGGCACCTACATTTGCATATGGCCAGGATACAGTAGAGTACACAAATGCATACACATACCTTGGTGTGGTATTTGCAAGACCGAAGTTTACTCTTAAGAAAGCAGTGGATGCTAGATTGTCCAGAGCCTCTGCGGCCTTGGGAGGGTTGGAGAGGATGTGTTCACAAGTGTAGTTTCAGGAACCACAAACAAAACTTTGGCTCTTTGATACTGTGGTGGCTTCGGCTATGCTTTATGGGGTCCAGATTTGGGGACCATCTGTGGATCAGGATAATTGGAAGTCAATGGGGAGACCTTTGGTATCTATGATTTCCCGAATGATTAGAGCCAAGGCCTCCGTACCACACTCAATTACCTGAGCGGAACTAGCTGCCCCTCCGATAGAAATTGAAGCTCTTACCAGATCAGTGTCCTTTATACATGGTTTGTGGGATACAAATAATTGCCGATATACTAGACTGGCCCTCGAATCCTCTCGACAATTAACAATGAAAGGGGGATACATCATGCTGGTATGCGCAACTGTCCTCGTGGTTTCAGAGACACGGGTTCAGTATGGAAAGATTAACCCCCTTCCAATACTCTCTTGAGGCTCCATCACTGGCAATTACACAAACGGAGATTAATAAAATCATCCGTCAGGATCTTATACAGTTGGATACTAAGAGGACATGGATAGACCCTACACAAGAATTGGGCACGAAGATGGCCGACTACAAAGAAAACTTCCTACAGCTATCTGAAGATGGATTTGTGATTCGCTCGAGCTACATGGATACCCACCTGTCTCATGGTTTGAGATGTGCTATTGGTCAGATTCGTACATCCTCACACCAGCTGGAAATTGAATTTGGGAGATTTAGGGGAATCCCACCTGAGAGAAGAATTTGCAAGTTATGCGGAATGGAGCCAGAGACAAAATTACACTACATATGCCATTGCACCGTATACTATGAGATACGTGGGCATTTCCATTGCCTATTTAAAGAAGGCTTTGGACCTCTAGATAGAGTCATGCAATACCAAGATCAAAGATGCTTAGGCTTGTACCTACTGGAACTACATCGGCACAGGGATAATCTAATGAGAAGACAAAGAGCACTACAGCCTCTGAGGCAGATCACAAATTTCTTTGGATCGAGAGAAGCAACAGTGGAAGGAGAAGCAAGAGGCCAGCAGCCAGCACAAAGGAGTACCCACATTCAGACCAAAGGCACCCTCATTGACAGGGCGATTGAGCTTAGGAAATCGAGACGACCACGACCGAGATGCAGAAGCACACTTCACCGGAGGAGACTACAACAAAGGATTAGAAGCATTCTAGCCAGACACCCAGAATGCTCCTAAGAAGTTTATTTAATACTTTGTATTTAGTTTTTTCACATTTATTTTCACACTTTTCACAGTTAGTACTTTAGTACTAAGGTACCCAGACATTGTAATAGATTCACCACTTTTGTATCAGTTTGGTCTCATAGGTCATTCTGGCCTTTTGAAGACGTTAATATAACATTTCATTTCTCTCTGTCTCTCTCTCTCAACTGGGAAAGGTGTTTTTAGGGTTGTCATTGTTTTTTAGGGTTTTCGGACTTTTTTTGCTGTTTTTTAGGGTTTTGAAACTGTTTTTTGCTGTTTTCTGGGGTTTTCAAATTGTTTTTCCTCTTTTTTAGGATTTTCAAATTGTGCTTATTTTTTGTTGTTGTTTAGTATTTCATTACTGTTTTTTGCTGTTTTGTAGGGTTTCAAAAGTGTCTCTTGCTGTTTTCTTCTGTTTTTTTGTTGTTTTTTACTCTCTCTCTCTCTCTCTCTCTCTCTCTCTCTCTCTCTCTCTCTCTCTCTCTCTCTCTCTCTGCTGAGCGCGAGGGTCTCTCTGCAACGAGGAGGGCAGCCCACTCTCTGGTAGGCTGCTGAGCGCGAGGCCTCTCTCTGTGGCGGGCTGAGTGCGAGGGTCTCCCTGCAGTGAGGAGGACAACTCTCTCTCTGGCGGGCTGCTGAGCGCAAGGCTGAAGGGGTCCCTGCAGACAGTAGCGAACCCTAGCGTACGACAGGGTCTGCGCCCAGGTTTTCATGCAGGGATACGCAGAGTACATTTCGTCTCTCTCTCTCTCTTGGATGTGGGTGAGCTGGGGTTTGACAGATGCTCACATGACAGAGAGCAGACTGAGTATGGGAGATACCTCACGGAGATGACGACTACACATGGGCTAGCCATACTTAATGGCTTACAGCGGTTTCCTGGAGCAGCAGGCTTCACATGCTTTCCACACAGACATGGGGCCAGTACAGTGGACTATGTTATGACACAGCCGAGCTTTATTCCTTGTATTCAGGATTTCACGGTGGGAGCCAGACCAGTGGGCGTAGCAGTGGATCATGCTCTCTTGACACTGTCCGTATCTTTTCAGTTTAGTACAGCCCAGAAATCAGGAGGCAGGTCACACACCCGTTATACATTTACACCAGAGACTGACTCGGTTTATACAGAGGCGATCTGGGATCGTCTATGCACAGTTGCTCCAGGCCTCTCAGTAGAGGAGTGCACTACTTTATTGACTGAGACACTACATGATGCAGCATCAGAGGCATACCCACACACTCAACCGGATCGGAGGCGACATTCTGGGAGCATGCCCCAGAATAGTTGGTATGATGAGGAGTGCAGAGAGATGAGAGCCCAGCTTCAGAGGGATCTTCATTTAGGAGTCATCACCTACAGACAGTCGCGGATTGCTTTCCGGCGCCTTGTGCGAAAGAAGAAACGAGCTTACCTGGCCCAGATGGAGCGAGACTTGTATCAGTTGTTCTTGAGTAGAGACTCAGGCGAGGCATGGCGACTCTTCCATGAGCACTCCCCTCCCCCAGTGATTACTTCTCCTGATGTGTGGGGCCAGTATGCGACATCGTTATATACGGTTCCTGGGCAGGATCCCCTTCCAGATCCTACAGAGCCATGTCCACCTACGAGCACCTTCTTTACCACTGAGATGGTAAAGAGAGCCATTGACAGGATGAGGACCAGGAGGGCTTACGATCATGACGGTCTAGTAGCGGAGCACTTTATACATGCTAGGGATATGCTGATGGAGGTTCTTGCAGTGTTGTTCAATCGTGCCATGTGTGAGGGATTACCTGAGACTTGGAGGTTGTCTACTATTGTGCCTATATTCAAGGCAGGTGATCCTACAGAGCCTGGAAATTACCGCACTATTATGGTTGGACACACACTGGCACGATTGTATGCATCCATTATTGAGCAGCAGTTGAGTAACTGGGCAGAGGGTGAGGGTGTACGGGCAAAGGGACAGGCAGGTTTTAGGAGGGGTTTCTCCACTCTTGACCATATTCTGACACTCAGAGCTATCATTGAGGAGGGCAGGTCACATGGGAGACGGATTTATTGTAGCTTTGTGGATTTCCGCAAAGCATTTGACATGGTACCGAGAGCTCGACTGATGCGCAGACTGCAGGAGATGGGGGTGCCCACAGTGTTGATTTGGGGGATTATGGCTTTATACAGATCAGTGATGGGACATGTACGCACCCCAGAGGGGATATCTGACTTAGTTCACTCCACTATCGGGGTGAAACAGGGTTGCCCATTGTCTCCTACTCTATTTGGTATGTATGTTGATGAGGTGTCTGATTACATTGACAGAGAGGGTGATAGAGGTGCCCAGCTGGCAGGGACGTGGATCCCATTGTTGTTATATGCTGATGATATTGTCTTGATCTCTGACTCACCAGAGGGTATGCAGCGACAGTTGGATGCATTACACAGTTTTGCAGAGGATAGTGGATTGTCTGTAAACCTTGGTAAAACCAAGGTCATGGTGTTTAACACCACACCGCAGTGGATCAGGAGATCGGCACCGACCTTCACGTATGGTCAAGAGATTGTGGAGTATACAGATGCATACACTTACCTTGGGATAGTCTTCACTGGGCCGAGGTTTTCTTTGGGGAGAGCAGCAAAGACTAGACTGACCAGAGCTTATGCGGCCTTGGGAGGCTTGGAGAGGATGTGTTCGCAGGTTCAGTTCCAGGAACCTCGGACAAAGTTATGGCTCTTTGATACTTTAGTAGCCTCAGCTATGATGTATGGGGTACAGGTATGGGGACCTTCTGTAGGCCAGGATGGTTGGAGAGGTATGGAGAGGCCCTTGGTATCTATGATCTCCCGATTGATTAGAGCCAAGGCCTCCGTACCTCACGCGATCATTCGAGCAGAGCTAGCTGCCCCCCCCCTGGAGATTGAGGCGCTTACCAGATCAGTGTCCTTTGTGCACAGCCTATGGGATACTACTAGAGACAGATATGCTAGATTGGCCCTTGAGTCTTCCAGACAGTTAGCTCTACAGGGGGACACTTCATGCTGGTATGCACAGATGACTTCATGGTTTCAGACGCATGGCTTCACCATGGACAGGTTGCCCCCTTTCCAGTATTCTCTTCAGGCACCCTCGCTGTCTCTTACACGGGTGGAGATCACTAGACTCATTCGTCAGGACCTGATCCAGCTCGACACCAGGAGGACATGGATAGAGCCGCCTCAGGAGTTGAGCACAAAGATGGCTTTCTATAGAGAGCATCTTCTCCACCTCACAGGAGATGGGTTTGTGATTCGACCCAGCTACATGGACACACATATGTCTCATGGTTTGCGTTGTGCCATTGGTCAGATACGCACATCCTCACATCAGCTCGAGATTGAGACCGGTAGATTCAGAGGGATACCAGTAGACAGCAGGATATGCCGATTATGCCAGAGAGAGCCAGAGACAGAGTTGCACTACATATGTCATTGCACAGTGTTCTATGAGATACGGGGGCGTTTCCACTGCTTATTCAGAGAGGGTTTTGGTCCTCTATCTAGGGTCATGAGTTATGAGGATCAGAGATGTCTTGGACTATATCTACTTGAGTTACACAGGTATAGAGACACTTTACTGGGGAGAGCTAGAGAGAGGCAGTCCCAGAGACACATTACAGATTTCTTTTCACTAGATATGGGACAGCCAGAGGAGCAGCCACCACTGCAGAGCTCGTCCCACACTCATTCGACCACTACTGGCACTCTCATCGACCGAGCATTGGAGCTACAGAGATACAGACGACCGCGACTGAGGAGAGGAGCTACACAGCATCGACGGAGACTACAACAGAAGATTCGAGCCATACTCTCTCGACATCCAGAGTGCAGATGAGGATGGATCCTCACCATTTCTTCCATCTTTGTTTCACACACTGTTACATCCAGTTTACCGGGTACCTATTGTATCAGCTGCTACACCCACGTAGTTTTAGATTGTAGTAGTAGTAGTAGTATTTTGTTCCACTTCTAGTTCTTTTCTAGTTCTTTTGTACCCAGACATGGTATTAGATTCACTATTTTGTAACTGATTGGTCTCATAGGTCATTTTGGCCTTTTGAAGACGTTAATATAACATTTCATTTCATTTCATTTCTCTCTCTGTGTGTGTGTGTGTGTGTGTGTGTGTGTGTGTGTGTGTGTGTGTCTGTTACGTAACAGGTTTGCCCACAGCCAGCTAGGATTTGCACAGGCCAGCCAGGTTGTGCAACAGGGTTAGGGTTTCGCTGCACTGATTTGCGCGCATGTAGGGTTCGGGGCTTCTTCGTGTAGTAGTGAGCAGCGTGCAGGTGTGGAACCCCAAACGCATGCTGGCTGTAGCAGGGTGCAGGCTGAATAAAGCAAGGCGCAGCCAAAGGACAGTCACCCAGGAGCACGCAGGAGCTCTCCCAGGCAGCGCGCGAGCAGTAGTCGCAATGGCGAAGCAGACGCTGCAGCACATCAGGTCAAAGTCTGCCGCAGCAGGTTAAATTAGGGTGCCAGAGTGACGAATTAGGGTTCTGCTAGCAGCACAGCAACTCGAATTAGAGTTCCGCCAGCAGCACAATAGAGTGACGAGTTAGGATACGTGTAGCTCAGCTGGGCATCATACGCGACATTATACGCATAGGATTCAGTGGAAAATTCTATGAGCGAAATGGTAAGTGAGCCCGATACATCTCTTGAACGACAAAACATGGAAACAATCTCCCCTGCATAGGACACGGAAGCCGTCAATGTCTCACCTGTTTGCAAGTCGCGAGCAAAGGCAACCTTCATGCTCACGGATAAGCGGATGACACATATGGAGAGGGAAATGAAGGAGTGGAAACAGAGATGGAAGGGTGGTGGAAGGAGAAGGCCAACCTCCTTCAGATGGTATTCAATGAAGGCGCACAATGGAAGAAGGAGAAAGAGAGCCTTAACGCAGAAATATAGACACTCAAAGAAGAAGTCTCAACCCTCAAACAGCAGAACCCAAACGCCGAGATATGGACACTCAAAAAGGAAGTCTCAGCCCTTAATACAGGAGCTTGCTGATAGAGTAAACAGTGGACTAGAGGAAGGTGAATTTCAGTCCTCGGTAATAGAGGAAATCAAGGAACAAGGCAGGATGATCACAGAGGAAGAGAAACTAAGTGTGGCAAAGACATCTTCATGGGCGGAGATGATAACAAGGACACAGAAAAAGGCGGACGAGGCCAAAAAATGGATTGAGGTCGCCAAGAAAGGGAGAGGTCAAGAAACTCCGTGTACACCGAGGCTTATCAACATGACCCTCGAAGAGGAACAAAGAAGGCGGATGCGAGCATTGCATGTGAGAGTGACCGGTCTCAAGGACATAAACAATGTGGAGAAAGAGGTCACAAGCCTTACATCCATGACGGGGATGGAGAAGCCTTTGCACACAAAGGCATGGAGGGTAGGTAAGAAAAGTGATGGCACGGGAGAGTCTTCAAAGAGGAGAGCTCTCATACTACGTTTCCCCTCGTTGGAAGGGAAGAAGGAATTCTTGAGGAAGAGGCCTACTCTCCAAAAGACAGGTATTTTCCTCGGTGATGACCTGACTCTCTCACAGCTCGCACATATGAGAGAAGTAATGCCGGAGATTACAGCGGCAAGGGAGAAGGGAAAGATAGCATTCTACAGAGATGGACGGGTGGTGATTTTGGAGTGGCGCACTGCATGACGGTGCGAGACCTATGGGACCACACTAAAGATGGCTACCTGGAATTGTAATGGGTCTATGAGGTTGGACGTGGGTGCATTTGAGGACAGTTTCAAAGACAAGGATCTTATATTCTTCTCAGAGACTCATCAGGCCCCTGGATAGGTGATGCCACATGTGGTGGGATACAGATGGGAGACAGCTCACAGGACAAATGTGAGATCTCAGCATGGGAGTAGAGGTTCAGGAGGAGTAGTAGTGCTATTCAGAGAGGAACTACAACCATTACTGCATATTGTACGAAGAGATGATCATGCTAGATATATGTGGGTGAGACTGAGAGCTGACACAAGTCGATTGCTATATATTGCCATATGTTACTTTCCTCCAAGAGGGCAGTCGCCTTTCTCTATTCTAGATGATGACATATGGGAGTTTTCTAGGGATGGTGATATCATTCTCCTAGGGGACTTCAATGCACGAACGGGCAACTCGCAGACAGTCTTCTATGACACTTCAGATGAGATGCTTAGAGAGCTGGATGTGGGTGAGTTGGGACTTGACAGATGCTCAGATGACAGAGAGTAGATGGAGTATGGGAGATACCTCATGGAAATGACGCCTACACATGGATTAGTCATACTTAATGGCTTATAGCTATTTCCTGGAGTAGTCGGTTTCACATGCTTTCCACACAGACATGGGGCCAATACAGTGGATTATGTTATGACACAACCGAGCTTTGTCCCCTGCATTCAGGATTTCACAGTGGGAGCCAGGCCAGTGGTCATAGCAGTAGATCATGCTCTCTTGACACTGTCCGTTAAGTTTCAGTATAGTACAATCTAGACATCGGGAGGTAGGTCACACACCCGCTATACAGTTACACCAGAGACTGATTTCGTTTATACATAGGAAATCTGGGACCGTCTATTGGAAGGCACAACTGGCACAAATGGTACAAGCCTCTCAGTGGAGGAGTGCAGCACTCTACTGACTGAGACACTGCATGGGGCTGCATCAGTGGCATACCCACACACTCAGCCGGGTAAGAGACGACATTCTGGGAGCATGCCCCAGAATAGTTGGTATGATGAGGAGTGCAGAGAGATGAGAGCCCAGCTTCAGAGGGATCTACTTTTAGGAGTCATCACTTACAGACAGTCTCGGATTGCTTTCCAACGCCTTGCGCGACGGAAGAAGCGAGCTTACCTAGCTCAGATGGAGCGAGACTTATATCAGATGTTCTTGAGTAGGGACTCAGGAGAGGCATGGCGACTCTTCCATGAGGACTCCCCTCCCCCAGTGATTACTTCACCTGATGTGTGGGGCCAATATGCGACATCATTATATACGGTTCCTGGATAGGAACCCCTTCCAGACCCTACCAAGCCTTGCCCAGCTACGAGCACTTTCTTTACATTTGAGATGGTACAAAGGGCCATCGATAGGATGAGGACCGGGAAGGCATATGATCATGACGGTCTAGTAATGGACCACTTTATACATGCCAGGGATATGCTGATGGAGGTTCTCGCAGTGTTGTTCAATCGTGCCATGTGTGAGGGATTACCTGAGACTTGGAGGTTGTCTAATATTGTGCCCATCTTCAAGACTGGTGACCCTACAGAGCCTAGAAACTACCGCATTATTATGGTTGGACACACATTGGCACGGTTGTATGCATCTATTCTGGAGCAACACTTGAGTAATTGGGCAGAGGGCGAGGGTGTACGAGCAAAGGGTTAGGCTGGCTTCAAGAGGGGTTTCTCCACTCTTGATCATATTCTGACACTCAGGGCCATCATTGAGGAGGGCAAGGCACATGGGAGACGGATCTATTGTAGCTTTGTGGATTTTCGCAAAGCATTTGACATGGTACCAAGAGCTCGATTGATGCGCAGACTACAGGAGATGAGGGTGCCCATAGAGGTGATTTGGGGGATTACGGCTTTGTACAGATTAGTGATGGGACATGTATGCACTCCGGAAGGGGTATCTAATTTAGTTCACTCTAATATTGGAGTGAAACAGGGCTGCCCATTGTCTCCTATCCTATTTGGTATGTATGTTGATGAGGTGTCTGATTACATTGACAGCGGGGTGACAGAGGTGCCCAGCTGGCACGGACGTGGATCCCATTGTTGCTATATGCTGATGATATTGTGCTGATATCTGACTCACCAGAAGGTATGCAACGACATTTGGATGCACTACGTAGTTTTGCAGAGGATAGTGGATTGTGTGTAAACCAAGGTTATGGTGTTTAACACCACACCGCAATGGGTCAGGAGATCAGTACCTACTTTCAAATATGGTCAGGAGATTGTGGAGTATACAGATGCATACACTTACCTGGGGGTAGTCTTTACTGGGCCGAGATTTCCTTTGAGAAGAGCAGCAGAGACTAGACTAATTAGAGCTGGTGCGGCTCTGGGAGGAATGGAGAGGATGTGTTCGCAGGTTCAGTTCCTGGAACCTAGGACAAAGTTATGGCTCTTTGATACTTTGGTTGCCTCTACTATGTTATATGGGGCACAGGTTTCGGGACCTTCTGTAGGCTAGGATGGTTGGAGGCGTATGGAGAAGCACCTGGTATCTATGATCTCTCGGTTGAATAGAGCCAAGGCTTCCGTACCGCATGATATCATTCGAGCGGAATTAGCTGCCCCCCCTATGGAGATTGAGGCGCTTACCAGATCAGTCTCCTTTGTACACAGTCTGTGGGATACTACCAGAGATAGATATGCCAAGTTGGCTCTAGAGTCCTCCAGACAATTAGCTCTTAATGGGGATACATCACGCTGGTATGCACAGATGGCATCATGGTTTCAGACACACGGTTTCACCATGGACAGGTTGCCTCCTTTTCAATACTCTCTACAAGCACCCTGGAGGTCTCTAACGCGGGCACAGATTAATATACTCATTTGTTAGGTTCTGATCCAGCTAGACACGAGGAGGACATGGATAGAGCCGATACAGGAGTTGGGCACAAAGATGGCTTTCTATAGAGAGCATCTTCTCCACCTCACGGGGGATGGGTTTGTGATTCGACCTAGCTATATGGACACGCATCTTTCTCATGGTTTACGTTGTGCCATTGGCCAGATACGCACGTCCTCACATCAGCTTGAGGTTGAGACTGGCAAATTCAGAGTGACACTAGCAGATAGCAAGATATGCCACTTATGCCATCTAGAGCCAGAGACAGAGGTACATTACATATGTCATTGCACAATGTACTATGAGATACGAGGCCGTTTTCATTGTCTATTCAGAGAAGGTTTTGGGCCTCTATCTAGGGTCATGAGTTATGAGGATCAGAGATGTCTTGGGATATATCTAATTGAGTTACACATGCATAGAGAAACTTTACTGAGGAGAGCTAGAGAGAGACAACCCCAGAGACACATCACAGATTTCTTTACACTAGATATTGTACACCCAGAAGATTAGACAGATGAGCAGCCAACAGTGGAGAGGTTTGCCCGCAATACTGGCATTCTCATAGACCGAGCATTGGAGCTAGGGAGATCTAGACGACCCCGATGGAGAAGAGGAGCTACACAGTTTCGAAGGAGGCTACAGCAAAGGATTCGAGCCATACTTTTTCATCGTCCAGAGTGCAGATGAAGATAGATCTCTACTTCCCTCCCATATTGTCTACCATTGTACTGCTTAGTTCACAGATTTCATGCCTTTCACCTTTCACACCTATCAGCTTAGTTTAGGATTCCGCAGTATTTATATTTTGTTATCCTAGTTTAATTTATTTTGTTAATCTGACTTTGTATTAGATACACCGCATTGTAACTTTCTGGTCTCATAGGTCACTTTGGCCTTTTGAAGACGTTAATATAACATTACATTTCATTTCATTTCTCTCTCTCTCTCTCTCTCTCTCTCTCTCTCTCTCTCTCTCTCCCCCCCCCCCCCCCCCCCCCCCCCCCTAGAGAGAGACTCTTTCAGCGTCTCCAGGAGCTACAGATACCATCTGAGATGATATGGGCCATTCATTCTTTGTATGCACAGGTCATAGGTAGAGTGCGGTGCCCAGGTGGAGTATCGGACCCCATTGCTAGCACCATTGGTGTGAAGCAAGGATGGCCCCTCTCCCCGACCCTATTTGGCCTCTACATCGACGAGATAGCAGATTACATCCTACGAGCAGACGGGGCAGGCTCCGACTTGGCAGGTACACCAGTCCATATTATGCTCTATGCAGATGATATTATTCTAGTTTCTGAGACACAGGAGGGACTACAGAGCCACCTACACGCCTTGGATGATTTCTGCACACATCGAGGGCTCACAGTGAACCTTGGCAAGACCAAGGTCAGGATCTTCCACACCTCTAGGACAGTCCGGAGTAGAGCAGTGCTCATGGTAGCAGGTGGACAGGTTGAGGTAGTTGATTCATATGTATATTTGGGAGTGACTTTCACTGGCACCACGGGCAGATTTTCCATGACCCAGGCAGCCAGAGACCGGCTTACATGAGGATATGTAGCACTGGCCACCTTAGAGCGCAGATGCCACCAGGCCCAGTTCCAGGAGCCCCGCACCAAGGGGTGGCTTTTTGACACTTTAGTTACACTTGCCATGATGTACGCTGCCGCAGTATGGGGACCAGGACTCTCAGCATCTCTCTGGACACAGATAGAGCGCCCACAGATCATTATGATCTCTCGTTTGCTCCATAGCAAACCATCAGTACCACACGACATCATCAAAGCAGAGCTAGCGGCACCCTCGATGCTAGTAGACGCCCTCTTCCAGACAGTTTGCTCATCCAGCGCATGCGAGAGCTTCCACCAGACAGATTCACACGCAGAGCTTTCGAGGCATCGATACAGCTACATCAGGAGGGGGGCACTAGAGCATGGTACTCACAGGTCACAGAGTGGTTCACATCCCATTGCTTGGACATCACAGACTTGCCCCCTTTTCAATATGATCTTGACTCCCCATACATACGCCTCTCACACCATGAGAGGAATCGAGTTCTCAGACAGGATCTCTTGCAGCTATACATCCGAGAGACATGGATCACACCCAGAGAGCCTCTTCCTACAAAGAGGCAATACTACAGAGACCACTTCCTGACCATCCTAGCAGATGGTTTCATCCAGAGACCGAGATACATGGATGTCCACATGCCACATAGAGCACGGGTCGCCATTGGACAGCTCAGAGTATCATCACACCAACTAGAGATTGAGGCAAGGAGAGCTGCACATGTCCCCAGGGCAGAGAGGATATGCAGACTTTGCATAGCATACATTGAGAGTGAGGAGCATTTTGTGTGCAGATGTAGAGCATATGAGGGGAGCAGAGGCAGATATCCGACTTTGTTTGCAGCCCACCTTACACCAGATTCTTCAGTCCAAAGACCAGTGACTTTTCGGCCGCTTACTCATAGAGGCACAGCAGCACCGGGACTCTCTCCTTCAGACATCATCAGTCGTGAGAGACGAGCGCCAAACACAGCTTACAGATTTCTTCCAGAGGGGCACAATAGTACCACCATCCCAGACTACTTAGAGAGGAGTGACTCTACAGCAGGCTGAGGAGGTCCAAGCTCGCAAACGTCCACGTCCCCATGGGCGTAGGGCACCCCGACTTCACCAGAGAGAGATCCAGGAGATCCAAGAGCGCTACTACAGATCTGGTCCGAGCTCGCAGACGTCCACGTCCCCATGGGCGTAGGGCACCCCGACTTCACAAGAGAGAGATCCAGGAGATCCAAGAGCGCTACTACAGATCTCTAGCACATCCGGGCTTTTGCAGATCCGGCCGCCATCCTACGGGGATTGTTCACACCTCACCCACCCATGCATCATGTCTTGCACCCTGATTACGGGACTCGATGGAGCTAGAGATATGATAGCATTTCTTTCATGATTGTATATACCCCAGCATATAGGATTGCATCTCTCCCCTGTTTGTAGAACCCCACCCTTGTAACACCTCCCTCCTCTCTCAGTCCTTACACAGGATAGCTATTTTTGCTTTGTACCTTTTCATCCTTCACAGGATATCCAGAGGACACCCACCCCATGTACTTTGATTTGTCTCATAGGCCGATTTCGGCCTCCTATAGACATTAAAAAATCTTTCTTTCTCTGTTACTCTGACTTTGTATCAGATCCACCACATTGTAACTTTCTGGTCTCATAGGTCACTTTGGCCTTTTGAAGACGTTAATATAACATTTCATTTCATTTCATTTCTCTCTCTTTCTCTCTCTCTCTCTCTCTCTCTCTCTCTCTCTCTCTCTCTGTGACTTGGATCACACCCCACCAGCCCCTGCCCATGAAGATGCTATACTACAGAGACTCCTTTTTGAGCATCTCTGAGGATGGGTTTATCCAGAGGCCTAGATATATGGATGTATACATGCCCCACAGTGCCCGAGTGGTGATTGGCCAGCTCAAAGTATCATCACACTAGCTTGAGATTGAGGCAGGCAGAGCGGCACGGGTCATTAGAGCAGAGAGGATCTGCAGACTATGTCAGGAGGAGGTTGAGAGCGAGGAGCATTACGTATGCAGGTGCAGAGCATACAGTGACATCAGAGACAGATACAATTCCTTGTGCAGTGGACACCCCATACTACGCTAGATCATGGAGTCTATATACCAGTGCCGATTTGGCCAGTTCTTGACGAAGATACAACGTCATAGGGAGATGCTACTACAGGATCCTATTACAAGGAGGGAGAGACGGCAGCTCCAGCTCACTGACTTCTTTCAGAGATCTACTACAGTGCATATGCCGACACAAGAGGGGGTTACCCTCCAGCGAGCTGAGGACCTCCGAGCCAGACGGAGACCGAGAGCACCTGGTTACCAGACACCTGTACTACATGAGAGGGAGATTACAGAGATTCGGGCTCGTCATCAGCGTCGTATCTAGGAGCAGATCGCTCATTTACATCTACATCCGGAGATCATGCTACAAGGGATTTTTACTTCGCCATCGCCTATGTATCACATATTACATCCTCATTATGGGATTGGATGGAGCTAGCTAGTTTGCATTGCATTCTTGTACACCTTTACGCATATATTTCACATACCCTTAGTGTTAGTGCTCCATCTTCCACCCCACTCCACTCATCACTCCTATCCTACTAGTTTAGTCCTATTTTATTTTATTTCATGTTACATTTTGTCCTTTTTCTGGTCACGCAGAGGGCATTGACAGTTGTACATCGATTTTGTCTCATAGGTCGAGTTCGGCCTGTAGTAGACGTTAATAAAGATTTCTTTCTTTCTTTCTTTCTCTCTCTCTCTCTCTCTCTCTCTCTCTCTCTCTCTCTCTCTCTCTCACTCACACACACACACACACACACACACACACACACACACACACACACACACACACACACACACACACACACACACACACACACACACACACACACACACACACACACACACACACACACACACACACACACACACACACACACACACACACACAAACACACACAGACGTTCCGAGCACATGCCTCAGAACAGCTACTATGACGAGGAGTGTCGACAGAGGAGAGCTCAGATCCAACGATAGCTTGCATTGGGAGTGATCACCTATAGACAGTCTCGTATTGCTACACGACAACTAGTACGACAGAAGAAGCGAGCTTTCTTGGTCCAGATGGAGCAGGATTTATATCAACTCTTCCTTAGTAGAGATTCAGGAGAGGCTTGGCGTCTATTCCATGAGCAGTCTCCCCCACCAGTGATTACTTCTACAGAGATATGGGGGCAGTATGCAGCATCATTATACACTATACTTGGACAACAACCACTACCAGATCCACCACAGCCATGTCCGGCTACGAGCACCTTCTTTACCTCTGAGATGGTAAAGGAGGCCATTGACAGGATGAAGACCAGACGGGCACAGGATCATGAGGGTTTGGTAGCAGAGCACATTATACATGCTCGGGAATTGTTGGCAGAGATGCTTGCACGGTTGTTCAACCGTATCATGTGCGAGGGCTTTCCTGAGTCTTGGAGATTGTCTACTATTGTACCTATCTTCAAGACAGGAGACCCCACAATGCCGGGGAATTACCGTACTATCATGGTAGGACACACATTGGCACGGTTGTATGCATCCATCCTTGAGCATAGGCTGAGCAGTTGGGCAGAGATTATGGGCATACATACACCTGGACATGCTGGTTTCAAGAGGGGTTTCTCCACACTAGATCATGTCTTTACACTCAGAGCTATCATTGAGGAGGGTCGAGCACATGGTAAACGGATATATTGCAGCTCTTGGACTTCCACAAAGCTTTTGACACAGTACCGAGGGCCAGATTGATGCGCCGACTTATGGAATTGGGGTTACCCACAGAACTGATATGGGGGATTATGGCATTGTACAGTTCGGTGATGGGTCATGTACGCACACCAGAGGGGATATCTGACATAGTTCACTCCATTATCGGAGTGAAAAAGGGATGCCCATCGTCCTCTACTTTATTTGGTATGTATGTTGATGAGGTCTCTTATTATATTGACAGAGGAGGAGATAGAGGTGCTTAGCTTGCAGGGACATGGATCCCTCTTTATTGTATGCTGACGATATCGTGTTGATATCAAACTCACCAGAGGGTATGCAGAGACATTTGGACGCATTGCATAGTTTTGCACGGGATAGTGGATTGTCTGTCAACCTTGGTAAAACCAAGGTCATGGTCTTTAATACCACGCCACAGTGGGTCAGGAGATCAGCACCTACATTCACATATGGGTCAGAACAGTATGGAGTACACTGATGCATACACATATCTTAGGGTGGTCTTTAGTGAACCGAGGTTCGCACTGAAAGTGGCAGCAAACACTAGATTGACTCATGCCTATGCAGCCCTAGGCGGTTTAGAGAGGATTTGTTCGCAGGTTCAGTTCCAGGAACCTCGAACAAAGCTCTGGCTCTTCGACACTTTGGTCGCTTCAGTTATGCAGTACGGGGTTCAGGTTTGGGGACCATCTGTTGACAGTGTTGGATCGAGTAATATGGAGAGGCCCTTGGTATCTATGATTTCTAGGCTAATTAGAGCCAAGACCTCAGTTACGAGCGGAGCTGGCTGCCCCACCTATGGAGATTGAGGCACTTACCAGATCAATATCATTTGTACACAGCTTATGGGACACCACCAGGGACAGATATGCTAGGCTTGCTCTTGAGTCATCCAGACAGCTGGCATTACAGGGAGATACATCATGTTGGTATGCACAGATGAGCTCATGGTTTCAGAGGCATGGTTTCAGCATGGACAGGCTGCCCCCTTTCCAGTATTCTCTTGATGCACCATCTTTGGCTCTTACACGGATGGAGATTACTAGACTCATTCAGCAGGATCTTATCCAGCTTGATACCAGGAGGACATGGATACAGCTATCACGGGAGCTGGGTATGAAGAGGGCTGTCTATAGAGGACATCTTCTCCAATTCACGACAGACGGATTTGTCACACGGCCCAGCTACATGGACACACATCTATCTCATGGGTTACGATGTGCCATAGGCCAGATACGCACATCTTCACACCAGCTTGGGATTGAGATAGGTAGATTCAGAGGCATACCAGTAGACAGGAGGATATGTCAGTTATGCCATGCAGAGCCAGAGACTTCATATGTCACTGCACAGTCTACTACGAGATTCGGGGACGCTTTCACTGTTTATTTAGAGATGGTTTTGACTCGTTAGATAGTCATGAAATATCAGGATCAGAGATGTCTCGGATTATTTCTACTTGAGATACAGAAACATAGAGACTCTCTATTGAAAGTGCATAGACAGAGACAATCCCAGAGACGCATCTCAGATTTCTTCAGTCCGAGTACCACAGAGGCAGAGGGGCCGCCACCACCATAGAGCTGGGTTCCCACCCATACACACCAGTGGTACTCTCATTGACTGAGCTATAGAGTTGGGGAGATCGAGACGACCACAACTGTAGCGTGGATAATGTGCCGTGCTCTCTACAGTGTGGGTGCCCCTCAGTGCAATGTGCGTGGCAATCTCACTCAAACAAATGGAAACTCACTCAAACAGAATGAAACACAGAAACAATGGATAACAACCGAGCAACAGAGACACAACAGTGGACCAGAACATGTGGACTCGACTATCTCAAAGAACCGTGTACAGACTCTGGCGTGGCAGCACACTCAGCTCAAGCCCAGGACTCACAAGTACAAATGGAGGTGTCGAGGCTCAGATGTGCCGGGTGAGTGCCGAGGTGCTCTGTGTAAGACTCGCTACCCAGACGACGACCAGACCATCCATGAAAGATGACCCAACGGCTACTACTCATAGATACAATCATAAAGAGGCACCAACGGCTCATAAATGTCAGCCAACTAAGTGTGACCTGGCCACATGTCCACTAGGCCACCATCCGTATCCCTACCACGTGTCACTGCCCAGAGTGTCTGTCCAGTGTGAACAGACCAGACCAACTGTACTAACTGTAACTGTGTCCTCTGAAAGTGACACTGTAGCCTGCTACAGGTTGCCCGCCACAAGACTGGTCACCGTCTCGGTGAGCCAAACACTGAATGAAACTGCAAAAGTAACTATATGTACAATGAAAGGTGGGGCAAGAGCGCAGTCTTGTCACCCAAGGGAAAGTGTCGTCGCCACTGCTGCTCCAAAAGTATCCGGATTGGGAGGAGCCATCAGATCGATTGTGTAACGATGCGGTTGCTGGACTGTGCTCTACATAACTTGGCTTCCTGTGGTTGGAGCAGCCATCTGCTGCACAGCCGATGGAAGCACCTGCCCTGAAGTGAACTCCGGACGCCTAGTAACACAACCATGGCGGTGTGCACCAACAACACCGTCACAGCAAGGAACACTCTGACTCTGCATGTGTGGCATCTGGACCTGAGACCCCTGCTGAGTAAAGTACTGGAACTGGGGCTGTGGGTAGTGTCCCATGAACTGCTGAGAGGGCTGAGAGGGACCTGCTGGTGCTGCAAAGCCTGCTGGATTCTGGACCTGTATTCCTGGCCCAATCCATCCATATCCCACAGGAGCCTGGGTAGGCCTGTTACCATACATAAGCATTTCTTGAAATCCCTGCACCTGTGCTTTTAGGTCATCAATAATCCTTGACTTTATCTTCAATGCTTGCTGTAGTGCAAAAATCGTTGCATCACGATCTGCGATGGCACTCTCGGCAACTCGCAGAGATCCCTCCATAGCTGCGTATGTGGTGGAGTGACGCTGGTGCGTTGCAGCTAGCTGCTGTGCGCCTAGCTCGATGGTGGCAATAGCAGCTCTAGAGTTCTGAAGTAACTTCTCTGAAAGCTGAAACAGAGAAGTGGAGTCGGTCCTACCTGAAGATCCCTCAGATGCATGTGATGTTGGAGGGCGCACATGTGGCATAGCCGGCGAGCTAGAAGTAGGTACAGCTGGTGTAGTAGGTGCCTCTGAGATTGTTGTTGTAGGTGGAGAGAGATATGTTGACCGGTGTATGAGTGAAGATGGGAGAAGAAGGAAGAGGATCCTGTATGGGTGAAGTGACCATCCTGTCCTGAGGAGCGGCAGTAGACACTAGCGTCGGCACAGCAGAACCAGGGGTAGAAGTAAACGTGTGACGCTGAAGATGTACCCTAGTCTGCTGGCTCTCAGAAACTGGCAAGGAGAGTAGAGACTTCCTATATCCTTCACCACTTTCGCCTTGATCTTCTTTTTCTTGGTGACTGTGGGGTCAACCTGCATGCTCACGGAATTCCTTTTCCCTTTCGAGGTTCCTTGCTCCTCATCCACTTCATCTGGGTTAATAGGTATGTTTATGACCCATGCCAAGAGAGGTGCCGCAAAACATTTAAAACTTAACTGCACAGACTGCACTTGGCCCGAAATCTTTTAGCCCTAGTCTGCAAAGAGCTGGAAGGGAATCTGGTGGAACCCACAAGGGATAGTGTGGATTAAACAGTAGAGCCCGTCGCAGTGGGAGAAGGTAGTGAGAAGATCAGTTTTTTCCTTGTCTTCTTTGGCATCTCAAGCCAGAAAGTAATACCTGAAGATTGCGAGAAGCCGTCTGTTTCACTCATAATCCGGGTGATCCGAACTCAGTAGCTCTTGACATGCTTGAATTGTCGCATCCTTGGACAGCAAAGAGAAAGTGCGAGTAGTAGGCTTCACACAGCTGGAAAGTTGGTCATACCCATGGCATGGCCAAGCCTTGTAGCTGTTAGCTTGTGGCCCCGGACATTTGGAAATTCTTTCAACAGTTGATGTATCATCTCTGCTGGAACCGTATCAGGTAAATCTGCATTAGCCAATGCTGTGAGACCCAGAGTCCGTAGCTGAGCAGTCGAAAGCACCTCACTGAGAGATGGTCGAGGTTGCTGCATATAAAAATTTAATGAGAATACTGTGCGATTTTTCGAAGAAGCAGGCCTCTTGATTTCATGAGTGATGGTCGGCTGCTTTCCTTTCTTCTGAGCCAGTTTTGAATGTTCCTCCTGATCACTGGAAGCACCTGACTCGGAATTTACATCTGAATCATCAGATGCTGCTGAGTCTGCTTTGTAGCTCTCATCACTTGGGTCACTGGAGGTAAAGTCATCTATGCCATGGCTGCTGCTTGCAAATACTTCCTCTGCTTCGCTCTCTGATTCTGCAACCAGAGCTTTCCTCTTCTTCAACTTTACCTTTCTCTTGCTACTTCCATCTGGCTGTTTCTCCTGTTTCTTGCTACCTCCTGCCATGGTGAGGTCCGGGTGGATGAAAAAACAGTGAGCAGATTAGTAGTCCAGGTGATGGAAAAGCACCACGGATTAGACAATGTAGACCAAGGCGGAGTATAGAAACTCTGGGACGAAAAATGCTAGTAGTGGTGATGGTAGGGAGCGCTGTTCAGGTAGGGGGCGAGGATACTAGAAAAGCCAATGGTAGGGACGATTTGGGATTGGGCTAGGCAGAGGGGCTGGACAGAAGGTGAGCTGGGGCGAATTAGGGTGGGGCTAGGCGAGAGGATTTGACTGAGGCTAGGCAGATTGGTTAGGGTCTAGGTGCATTGGGTAAGGGCGGATCAATGGGGTAGGGGCGAGTTTAGGGTATAGGGGCGATTGGGTAGGTAGGGGCGAATCAAGAGGTTAGAGGCGAATGACGTTAGGGCTGGGGCGAATGCAATAGGGTAGGGGCGAGTAAGTGAGTCTGAGGCTGGGGCGAATTTTCTTGGGCTGGGGCGAATTTAGAGGGAACTGGATGGGGCGATTCCAATAGGGCTGGGGCGAATTGAGAGGGAACAGGGTAGGTGCGAATTGAACTGGGCGAATTGAAGTGGGTAGGGGCGAGTTTGAATTGGCTAGGGGCGAGTTAGATGGGTATGCCTAGGCAGGGTGGGCTGAGGTGAGTTTTACAAGGTAGGGGCGATGGCAGAAACTCAGGCAAAAGTTAGGGGCTAGGGCAGAAACTCAGGCAAAAGTGGGTGGAGGCGAGGGACGTTAAGTTTATCAGATGCACTCTTACGTTTAGAAGTCTCTCAGAGAGTTAGAGAGTTAGCCAAGAGAACTCAAAAATCATATGATTCTATAGATTTAAGGAGTTCTACTTAAAAATCAGCCCAATAGAACTCAAAGATTGGTCTGACCGATTGTTGAACTTAGGGAAAGTGAATGTTCCTACTCAGAACAGAGCTGATAATATTCCAAAAGAACGGCCTTATCAAAGAAAAGATTGGAGATGGGATTGCCTCTTTTGAAGAACTCCACAGGGAAGAGAGAGACTGATACAGAGAAGCAAAGATGGGAGATGAGACAGTTGGATTACCGTGGATTGGAAAGAGTGGAGATGTTTCCGAGTTAAAATAAATCAAAAGACACGCTGAATCCTGGGGCAAAATCAAGTGACTTGTTGAATGAAATGAGAGCAGATCCAAGATCCTTACTAGGAGTACAGTCGAGATGAGAAAAAGGGAATTAGAAGATCAGAGAGAGGATTGATTTTTGCTTACAACTTAGATGGGATGGAGAAGACTCGGTGACAGTTAGAAAATAGTAGAAAAACGGGAATCGTGAAGAGGAACAATAATAAGGCTACTAATGAAGGGATAATACCACCATATTCAATGAAGTATACTATCACCAGGGCCAGTGATGATGGCAAGTCAACTCTAGTGATGGTAAATCTTGAGTCTGGATCCATTTACCAACGGTAGGGAGACACCTTCTAGAGTGACTAACTGGATTGTCCCCTGTGGTAAAATCTCTTCCACCACGAAGGGCCCTTGCCAAGCTGGAACCAGCTTCTTTGCTTTTTTCAAATACTTTGCTTGATAGAGTAGCACCAGTGTGCCTTGCGTTATTTTCGGCTTTCTGAGGTGGCGATCATGCCACGCTTTGTGACGAAGTTGCTCTGCTTGCAGAGCATTTGAAGCTAAACGGCAGCTTTCATCCACTAAGGTGAGATGGGATATAGAAGCAGATTCCATGCCCCAACTTGCACGCAGACTGCCCACCCTAGGGGATCCGGAGTTGAGCTCAAATGGAGCTATGGCTTCCAAACCGAAAGCGAGTTGAAAAGGCGTGTGATTCGTTGTTGCTTTGAAAGATGTGCGGTATGCCCAAAGAGTGCCGTGCACAGCCTGAGCCCACGATGCTGGATAGAGATGACATGCTTTCCGTAGGAGGGCGATCAAAACCTTGTTGGTGCTCTTGGCCTGCCCATTGGCTCTAGGGTAATAAGAGCACGACTTGCGATGAAAAATCTTGTAATTGGCCAGCAAAGTTGAGATCATGTCATTGACAAAAGATGAGATATACTATGCGTTTGAAAGAAGGCGGTGCATTTTTAAGCCCAAAAGACATTCTAGTGTAGATGAAAATACCCCAGGGAGTCACAAAAGCTGTTTTGACTTGGTCGTCAGATGTATTCCTAACTGATTGTAGCCGCTGAAACCATCCATAAAACTATACAGTACATGGCCAGTGACATCTTCGAGGACTCTCTCAGTGAAAGGGGTCGGAAATCCATCCGGGATTGTGACCTTATTTAGAGCCCAGTAGTCGACGCAAACTCGAATTTTGTTGGACTGCTTCTTTGGGGCAATAACCATAGGGGACAACCATTCTGAGTGCTCTACTGGTACAATAATACCTGCTTCTTGCATTTTTTCCAACTCGATTTTGACAGCTTCTGCATACTTGGGATTCAGTTTGTAAGCCCGTCCTCTGACCGGCTTAGCCCCCTCAACCAGAGGAATTGTGTGGACTCCAAGCTCTGCTGGGATTCCTTCCAAATCGTGGTAAGACCAGGCAAACACATCCTTGAAAGAGCGCATGAAAGAGATTACTTGGTCAAGTAGAGCGGGGTGATCCCATAACCAAGCGGCTAACAAGATGGGCTGATGGTTGTCAGGGCCGCCTAGGTTGACCTCTCTGACTGGGTCAGGCGGTGCAGTGGGCGAGGCAGCGTCAGGGAGAGAAGATCGTGCCGCCTCTGCGAGCTTCTAGACATTATGAGCAGGTGTCTGATCAATGTTGAAATCAACATACTCTTCCTGCAACCATTCTGATGGAAGCTCTGCGAATGGTAAATCCTCAGATACCTCAAAGTGCTCCGGCATGGGTGGAGAGTCAGATGGAGTGGAGGCTAAGGAAGGAGCTGGGGTGTTGGCCAACTCTTGCAAGGGAGACTTTTTCCCCCTTCTATGGTGGGCTATAGGCTCACCCAGGTTGACGATCTCCATCAAGGGACCCTCTGAAGGATGGTCATCAGAGACCAGTCCACTTGGTCCTGGCGTACTTGGCTGACTGGGATTACTGGCTTCAGGTGTAGCTTCAGGTGTAGGATCAGGGGGGATCAGGGGGAGAGGGTGAATCTGTTGGCAAGGGTTGAAGAGAGACTACATAGCATGGCATCGAAGAGGTAGCTTCTAACCACTGCAGTAAGTCTTCATCAGACCCATCAGGAGGGACCGGCTGCTCCAAGTCAGAGTTGGACTGTACTGACAAAGAGCTATGCTGAACGACCGGATCCATGCCTCCTTCGAGACGAATTTGTTGCATTGGAGAGCCAAGAGTATGTATCCACATGGCGTCGTTTCCCCAGTCGTGAAGTGCTTTCGTATGTCGCAACCGTGGCCTACCAATCAGCAAGGGATAACCTCCCTGTACCTGGGGAAGATTAACTACCACAAAATCCAAGTTAAAAGTGAAATCTTGTACCTTCAGAGGCACCTTGTCGACTATGCCCATTGGGTAGACTGTTCTCTGATCGGCCAATGTAACAGTGAAAGGAGCAGGTCGGGTAGGCTATAGACCTAAGGTCATCATAGTGAATTCGGGCATCAAATTGATTCCAGATCCACCATCAACGATGACGCCGGATAGCTGGTGCCCAAGAATAGATACAGTGAGACGAGGACTTTTATAATCGGTGAGAGGAGCAGTTGGATAGGAAATCAAATAAGACTCTGAGGGCTGTACAGGGAGGTGCCCGCCACTAGGCCCAACCCTCGGGTACAGAGACTGAATGACTAACAGGGTGTCACTTCTGAGTGTTGCATCGAGCCTTAGCATGTCGTATAGTGACACCTCCTGAAAAGTATTTTTCAAGATGGCTTCTGCTATGGGCTTGGCGCCTTCGAACTGGGCTCCCTTTGGGACCTTAATCTGTTCCAAGTCAGCCACTGCTTCCAAGAAGGTTCCATCAATGTCAGATAACAGGGAAGTTGGTTTGCTCTGAGCAATTTTAAGGGCTCGTCCTTTGGGTCAGGTAGACCAGATTGAGGAAGTGGGGACTGGCGAGGTGGACCTGTGGGCAGACTGAGACCAAGAGCTGCTCTTTGTGCCCGAGTAAGGACACGGGCAGGCTCCTCCACTTGCACTGGCTTAACCACATGAGTAGCAGGTGATGGTTGAGGCATGGTGTTCACAGTAATCAAGTTTATCTTCGGGAAGGTGAATTCTTGCTGGTTTTGAGTCGAGCCTGAAGACGTGGATGCCCTTTGCGTGGGACAATCCTTACTATAGTGATCCTTCGAATCACGGCAATGACGACAAGGAGGGGACCCCTAAGGTAAAGGACACTTGCTCTGATAATGCCCATATTCTCCGCATCTGTAGCAGAGTATCGGCCGATTGGAAGGACGAAACGGGGGACGAGGTGGTTGCTGCATGGAGTTGGAGGCTGAAGTGTAGAAGCTCTGAGGGGTTGAGGTGGCATTAGCATTATAAAAACTTTGAGTCGGGAAAGTACTTGACATACCTTGGACAGCAGGGGTATTGAGCAAAGGTGGCATGTAGTTGGGATGGCCATAGTGGGAAACCATGTTGGATGCTGGTGCTAACCCCTGTTGGAGAGTAGGACCAAGACTTTGCTGTATTTTGTGCAATCCCTTTATATAGTAGCAATCCTTATCTTCATGACCCGATTTTTCGCAGAAGTGGCAATAAGAGCGAAGGGGACAGTCCTGTGGAGGGTGTCCTGGAGAGCGGCATGAACTACACCATACCATAGCCTTAGTCTCCTGCTGAGACCTGAGCTCTTCTAACTCTCTTTTAAGTTGATCATAAGCCTCTTGATGTGGAGGCTTCTCCTGTCTGAGAGAAGGATCTCTCTTCTTGAAGGGCCCGCTGTAACTTTAGGGCTTCCAGTTCCCTTCGTAAAGAAGTCAAGGGGTCTGATGGACTGTCCACGAGTACAGAGACAGTATCTAACCGAGGAGAGTCAGTGAACTGCATTCTTGCTCCCTCTATTCTAGTAGCAGCAGCAACAAAGTCCTCCAGACTGGTTTCAGGACGGAGACTTTCTCTGAGCTTTTGTTGAGAAGTCTTAGGCAGAGCCTTCTCTACCCACTTCTTCACCATGAATTCCCCTGGTTGCTGAGGCAGCTTGGCGACCAGGGACTTTGTTCTGGTCATGAGCTCTACAAATGTCTCCTTGGGCTGGAGCAACAGGTTGGCCAACTCATCTAGAATCTTCTCTTGATAATCCCCTGGTCAGAAAGCTTCACAGAACTGCTGTCTTAACATGGTCCAAGTAGTAAAGTGGTTTTCAGCAAACTGACTGTACCATTTATCTGCAAGACCATCCAAGGTGGACGGGAAGAGCACCAGGTATGCGTCTTCTCTGTTGAGGCCACGACCTCTGCAAAGAGAGACAAACCTCGGAGCATGGTCGTCTGCATCTTCTGTGGAGAGACCCTTAAAGGTAGGGAACTTGATGTTCACCTTTGCCAGAACACTTGTGAGCTCCTCCATGGCCTCTTGCTCCTGAGTCTGTTGCTCACTAGCTTGCTGTAACAAAATGGGGGAGAGCCTTACCGGAGAAGGTGACCTGGAGGATGTAGAACTGGTCGAAGGAATGGAGGTAGCCGTATGAGTAGGTATGGGTGATGGGGTTAATATGCTTCTACTGGGTACCAAGGGTTGACGCCGTCTGTGGTAGTACTTCAGCGGACTCAGTAGAGCACTTTGACGCTCCAATGACCTCCTTGTATGTGTCATGCAGTAACCGCCAACCCCCCCAAGCTTTGGGCAAGAAGACCTTCACTTAGGCAAGACTACCTTCACTTGGCTGAACATTGGTCTAGACTCTACTAGACCAGGGCGAGTGACTAGACCACCTGGCCTGGACCAGGACGAGGAAGGACTAGAACAGGGACCAGAAGGACTAGACCAGGACGAGGACTGGGTGGACCAGGGCGAGAGAGGACCAAAACAGCAAGGCGAGAGACTAGACCAGCTAGATCAAGCTGTCAAGGGTGAAACTGGTCCAGACCAACAGGCTGCACAGGCGAAGCGAAGAAAACCAGCTACTCAACAGAGTGAGACTTCAGTTGAGGTCCCACCGTGATCGCCAAAATGAGAGCACCTGTAGCGCGGATAATGTGTCGTGCTCTCTACAGTGTGGGTGCCCCTCAGTGCAATGTGCGTAGCAATCCCACTCAAACAAATGGAAACTCACTCAAACAGAATGAAACACAGAAACAATGGATAACAACCGAACAACAGAGACACAACAGTGGACCAGAACATGTGGACTCGACTATCTCAAAGAACCATGTACAGACTCTGGCGTGGCAACACACTCAGCTCCAGCCCAGGACTCACAGGTACAAATGGGGGTGTTGAGGCTCAGATGTGCCGGGTGAGTGCCGAGGTGATCTGTGTAAGACTCGCTACCCAAATGAAGACCAGACCATCCATGAAAGATGACCCAACGGCTACTACTCATAGATACAATCATAAAGAGCCACCAACGGCTCATAAATGTGAGCCAGCTAAGTGTGACCTCGCCACATGTCCACTAGGCCACCATCTGTATCCCTGCCACGTGTCACTGCCCAGAGTGTCCGTCCAGTGTGAACAGACCAGACCAACTGTACTAACTGTAACTGTGTCCTGTGAAAGTGACACTGTAGCCTGCTACAACGACTGAGGAGGGGAGCCACGCAACACCGACGGAGATTGCGGCAGAGGATCCACAGGATTCTAGCACGACACCCAGAGTGTCGATCAAGATAGGCTTCATGCTACTGCTATATTGTATCATGGTGACACTTATCCCCACTTTGTACCTTTGTGGCATTATACCATAGCTCAGCTTACCAGCCACCCATAGGAGTCGGTAGCACTTCTCTCTCAGTTTCTAGTTTATAGTTTTCATTGTTTGTACCCAGACTTGGTACTAGACTCACCATTGTAATCAGTTTGGTCTCATAGGTCATTTTGGCCTTTTGTAGACGTTAATATATCATTTCATTTCATCATCATCTCTCTCTCTCTCTCTCTCAACAAGTTTGTATATATCCGTAACTGTTTGGGGTTTTTATCTACCTTTTGGTATGGTTTTAGCGTCCAGTCATGAGTTCTGAGTCTAGAGTTCTCCACACCACTGGCACACTCCCTGCACATTGGAGCCTCGACACCCCCATTGTTCCTTGTATCCTGATCTTGGAGCTGTGTGTGCTGCCAGCTAGAGTTGTATGGTTCTTTGAGCTTGTGGAGTTCCATTGAGTTGAGTCAGCAATTGTGTTTTGTTTTGAGTCGTATCATGTTTTGAGTCATATTTCGCTTCTATGTTTGAGTCATGTTCCTGTGTGACATTTCTTTTGTTGGAGTGAGGTTTCTGCATATTGCACTAAGGAGCACCCACTCTAGAGAGCACGACACGTTTTCCTCGCTACACGTGCTCTCATTTTTGGCACGCCCGGTGGGACCTCTACTGAAGTTTCACTCCACTGTGCTACAGGTCGAGGAGCTAGCTCGTTTAAGCTCTCGCCTGGGTTGGTCTAGACTAGAGTAGTCCAGTTTTGTCTGTCCCACTCAATACTAGACCAGCTAGTCTAGTCTCTCGTCCTAGCTCGTCTTGGTCTAAGTCTCGTCCTCGTCTACTAGTCTCTAGGCTGGGTCTAGTCCTCTCTCGTCTAGGTCTAGCCAGGAGTAGGCTGGGTCTAGTCTTGGTCTAGTAGTCCCTAGGCTGGGTCGTCCTCTCTCGTCCAGGTCTATCCAGGAGTAGACTGGATCTAGTCCTCTCTCGTCCGGGTCTAGCCAGGAGGTCTAGTCACTCGCCCTGGTCCAGTGGAGTCTGGACAAGTGTGCAGTAAGGAAAGGTCTTTGTACTCAAAGCTTGGGAGGGTGCTTGGTTACTGCATGACACATACAAGGCAGTCAAAAGAGCGACAAAGCCCGCTACTAAGTCCTTTGAAGTACTACCACAGGAAGCGTCAACCCTTCTTGCCAAGTAGAAGTCCACCAGTCCCATTACCCCTACCTTCTCCCTCAACCAGTTCTACACCTCCCCAATCACCCCCATCAATAAACTTTTCACCCACTGTGTTACAGCAAACTCCAGTGCAACAAGCCATGGAGGAGCTCACCAGTGTTCTAGCTAAGGTAAATTTTAAGTTTCCGACTTTCAAAGGTCTCTCCACAAAGGATGCCGACCACCATGCCTGGAGGTTTGTTTCTCTCTGCAAAGGTCGTGGCCTCAACTGAGAAGATGCCTACTTAGTACTCTTCCCATCTACCTTGGATGGATTAGCAGACAAGTGGTACAGTCACTTTGCAGAGAATCACATTGCTACTTGGGCTACATTAAGACAACAATTTTGTGAAGCTTTCAGACCGGGCGATTTCCAAGAAAAGGTTCTGGATGAGTTGGCAAACCTGCTGCTTCAGCCCAAAGAGACTTTTGCAAAACTCATGACCCGAACAAAGTCTCTAGTCGCCAAGCTTCCTCAGACACCAGGTGAGTTCATGGTCAAGAAATGGGTAGAGAAGGCTCTTCCAAAGACTTCTCAGCAAAAACTGAGAGAGAATCTCCGACCTGATGCCACCTTGGAGGAGTTTGTTGCGGCTGCTACTAGGATAGAAAGGGCAAGGAAGTTGTTTACCGACTCTTCTCAGGTAGAGACTACCTCTGTACTCTTGGAGAGTCGATCTGACCCTTTGACTTCTCTGCGTAGGGAACTTGAAGCCCTAATACTACAACGCGCTCTTCAAGAGGAGAAATCAATCTCTCTTAGATAGGAGAAGCCCCCACATCACGAGGCTTTGGACCAAATCAAGAGAGAGCTAGAAGAGCTTAGGTCTGAGCAGGAGACTAAGGCTATGGTATGGTGCAACTCATGCCGCTCTCAAGGACACCCTTCACAGGATTGTCCCCTTCGTGCTTATTGCCACTTCTGCGAAAAGTTTGGACATGAAGACAAGGATTGCGGCAAAAACAACAAAGCCTCGGTCCTTCTCTCCAACAAGGGCTAGCACCAACATCCAATATGATTTCCCTGTATGGCCATCCGAATTACATGCCACCTTTGCTCAATACCCCTACTGTCGAAGGTATGTCAAGTACTTTTCCATCTCAAAATTTTTATACCCATGCTGCCTTAGCTCCTCAGAGCTTCTACACGTCAACCTCCAACTCCATGCAGCGAGAGCAGAGACCACCTCATCCCCCGTTTCGTCCATCAAATCGGCCCATCTTATGCAATAGATGTGGAGAATATGGGCGTTACCAGAGCAATTGTCCTTAACCTGAAGGGTCTCCTCCTTGCCGTCATTGCCTGGAGTCTAAGGACCACTACAATAAGGATTGTCCCAAGCAAGCAGCAAACATTCCAAAAAGGCAGGATTAGTAAAGAAGCTACCGCAGCCGCTGAGTTCTGCTGAGGAGGAGGATGACTCAGAAACTAGTTGCCATGATCTGGATGACTTCACTTCCAGTGATCCCAACGACGAAAGTTACAAAGCCTCGCCAAACTCAGAGTCGGATTCTGAAGCTACCTCTGAATCGGACGCTTCTAAAGGGACAAATATGAAAGCAGCAGGTAAAAAGAAACACAATCATCAAATCATCAGTCATGAGATTACTCGCCCGGCTACATCTAAAAATCACATACCATTCTCTTTGGCTGTTTATCTACAGCCGTCTCGACCATCTCTAAGCGAAATCCTCTCCAAGGCCCAGCTACAAACTCTGGGTCTCACAACACTGGCTGATGGCGATCTACCAAATACTGTCCCTGTTGAGATGGTACATGATCTTTTAAAGAGTTTTCCAAAGATAAGGGGCCACAAACTCACTGCTACACGGCTAGGGCATGCCATGGGTATGACTACCTTTCCATCTGTGAAGCTTGCTACCTGAACCTTCTCTCAGCTTTCCATGGATGCCACAATTCAGGCATGTCAAGAGATGCTTAGTACGGATCACCCAGATTACGAAAGAAACAAATAGCTCCTGGCAATCTTTAGATACTACTTTCTGGTTAGAGATGCCAAAGAAGATAAGGGAAAATGTGAACTGCCGACTACATTTTCACATTGGGACGGCCTTTACTGTTTGATCCACACTCAACCCTATGGATTCCACCAGATTCTTTTTTCATCGTTACAGTCTAGGGCCAAAAGGTTTCGAGCCCAGGTGAGGTCTGTGCAGTTCAACTTCAAATGTTTCGCAGCACCTCTCTTGACGAGGGGTCATAAATATACATGTTACACCTGACTAAGTGGATGAGGATACACGAACTGTGCAAGGGAAAAGAAAATCTCTAAACATTCAGGCTGATCCTAAAATCACTAAGAAAAGAAAATCAAAGCAAAGGTGGCGAAAGATACAACAGAGTTTCTACTCTTTTTGCCAATATCTGAGAGCCAACAGACTAAGGTGACACATCTTCCGCGGTGCTCTCTGTCTCCTTCCACCCCTCTCTCTATTGAGCCAGTGTCTACTTCCAAACTTCATGACAAGTCCCTGGCTTCTCTCTCGGAGATTCCTCTCCCTTCTTCTCCAATATTCACCCATACTGATGCCAATATACCACTGACTCCACCTGCAGCAACCATCTCAGCTTCCACTCCACGAGTGGTACCTACTCCTAACGAGCCAGCTGTGCCACTTGAGAGTCCTCCAGTATCATCTTCATGGGTGACCGATTCTACTTCTCTGCTCACCTTTCGGAGAAAATATTACGAGACTCCAGGAATGCTATTGCCAACATAGAGCTTGGAGCGTAACAGTTAGCTGCCACGCTCCAACGCCACTCCACCACATACACAGCTATGGAGGGATCTTTGAAGGTCGCCGAGAGTGCCATCTCGGATCGGGATGCTGTGATTTTCGCACTGCAACAAGCTTTGCAAATAAAGTCAGACATAATTGAAGACCTTAAAGCATAGGTACAAGGATTTCAAGAAATGCTTCTACATGGAGATAGGTCTACCCAGGCTCGGGCTCCGGTTGGCGTGGGATTTGGATGGACTAAATCCGAGCCACCAATGCATACTGTAGGTCCTTCTCAGCAATTTATGGGACTCTACACACAGCATCTAGTTCAGTACTACAGTCAACAATATCCTCAAGGGTTTCAGTCGTCGCCATTGTCCCACATGCATAGCGTTCCTTGCTGCGACGGTGTTGTTGGTACAGACCGCTATGGCTATGTCACTCGACGTCCTCAGTACACTTCCGGACAGGTGCTACCCTCTGCCCCGCAGTAGGTGGCGACTCCTTTCACAAGCGGCCAGGTTACGGACAACAGAGCCCAGCAGCCTCTAGTCCAGTAGCGAGGTTCCACCATTGATTTGATGGCTCCACCTCCAGAGACTGACCTTCGAGTGCGGTTGTGGCGACTACTCTTTCTCTCAGATGACGGCATGACAGTCTTTTCACCATGGCAGTACAGTAGTAATTTATTATTGCAGTTTTCAATCTTTTAGCAGTTTCAGTTGTTCTCTCACCAAGACGGTGAGTGGTTTTGTGGTGGGCAACCTGTAGCAAGAAGGCTACAGTGTCACAGGCACGGGATAGGTTAGTCATAGTTGGCCCCGGTTTCACATTGGACAGTCGGTGACTGTGACACATGGTAGGGATACGAGTGGTGGTCCAGTCGACACCGTGGCCAGCACATCACTAGGCTTAGCTGGAGTGGATATTTTGCAGCCGTTGGTGGCTCTTCATGTTTGTATATATCCGTAGCTTTTTGGGGTTTTTATCTACCTTTTGGTATGGTTTTAGCGTCCAGTCTTGAGTTCTGAGTCTAGAGTTCTCCACGCCACTGGCACTCTCCCTGCACATTGGAGCCTCGACACCCGCATTGTACCTTGAGTCCTGAGCTTGGAGTTGTGTGTGCTGCCAGCCAAAGTTGTATGGTTCTTTGAGCTTGTCGAGTTCCATTGAGTTGAGTCTGCAGCTGTGTTTTGTTTTGAATCGTATCATGTTTTGAGTCATATTTCCCTTATGTGTTTGAGTCATGTTCCTGTGTGATGTTTCTTCTGTTGGAGTGAGGTTTCATGCATACTGCACTGAGGAGCACCCACTCTAAAGAGCACGACACCTTTTCCTCACTACAGAAATGAAAGCGTGGAAGAAGAAGACGGAAGAACGGAGAAAAATGAGAATACTTTTTCTCCAAGAGCAAGAGGAGAGGGAGAGAAGATGGAAAGAAGAGAAAGAGAGAATCTCTCTTTTGAAAGGCACTATTGCTACCCTTATGATAAAAGAAGAGGGAGATACTCACCAACAAGAAAGCCATCAAAGAAGAGATCACCAAGGAGATCGCAAGGAGCATTGAGAAGAAGCTCCATGTGCAGAAGAATGGATGGGTCGAAGTTGTCAAGAAGAACCTCAAGAAAGAGGCAAGAGAGGAGGCCAAGAGCTGGATTGAAGTGGCCAAGAAAGAGAAGACCAAGGAGCATACGCCCATCCCAACTATCATTAACATGGCATTGAAGAAGAACAAAAGAGGAGGACACGATCAATGCATGTACGCATATCCGGTATTAAAGACCGTGATAATGTGGATGAGGAAGTTAAAGCGCTTATGACTATGATATGGGGGTGATAGCACGCACACATACCAAAGCATGGAGGGTGGGGAAAAAGAAGGCAGATATGGGCACATCCTCGATCAAAGAAAGGGTACTAATTTTGTGTTTCCTCTCAATGGAAGCAAAGGAGGAGTTCTATTAAAAGAGGCAAACTTTAAGAAGACACGTGTCTTTTTAGGAGATGATCTTACCTTCACATAGCTAGAACACATGATGGAGGTCATGCCAGAGATCAAGGCGGCAAGGGAGAAGGGGAAGTGGCTTTCTACAAAGACGGCTGCATTGTGATTATGGAGAGGCGTACCACATGACGCTGCGAGGCCTATGAGACCAAACTCAACATTGCTCCTTGGAACTTAATGGGTCTCTAAGACTGGATGTAGGAGCCTTTGAGGACGACATCATTGGGAGGGACATTGTGTTTTACTCGGAGACACATCAGGCACCTGGAAAGACTTTACCACCTGTTACTGGATTTAGATGGGAGTCGGCCATCTATGTCCACTAACACAAGATCAGAGTGCAAGGGATGAGGGTCTCGCGGAGTGGTTGTACTTTACAAGGAGGAGTTATAGCTGATGATACACATTGCTCGCAAAGATGATTATGTCAGGTATATGTGGGTGAGACTGAGGCCAAGACTTGGTGGATACCTATATATTGCTATATGCGATTTTGCACCTAGTACTTTATGCGGCGCCTAGAAGGAAAAAAACCATTTACTATGTTGAATGAGGATATATGGGAATTTTCCAATGATATCATGATTTCCGGAGGTTTCAATGGCAAGATATCGCAGTGTCAATCAGTCTTCTATGATACCTCTACGGAGATGTTGAGAGAGCTTGTACCACTCACATGGGTCTGGCCAAAGTCTCACATGTTAGAGAGCAGACGGAGTATTGCAGATTTCTTAAAGAGATGGGTAGTGCACATGGTTTAGCCATCCTGCATGGTATCAAGAGATTCCCTAACTCGAGCTGTTTCACTTGTTTCCCCCATCGTCATGGAGCTACTACAGTGGATTATGTCATGACTACACCTAGTTTCATTCCATGTATTCATGCTTTTATGGTGGGTCCTAGGCCAATTGGGGTGGTAGTTGATCATGCCCTGCATTCTTCGCTTAGTTTCTCTTATAGTATGGCTGCACCGTTGAAGGCACCCTTATACATACACCTCTGCATGGAGGATCCAGGGCACCCTCTTCATGAGCTCACACACGTTCAGGTTCTGACAGACACTACATGATGCAACAACACAGGACTTCCCACATAGCCACCCTTCAAAGAGACCTCGTTCTAGGAAGATGCCCCAGATCAGTTGGTATGATGATGAGTATAGAAAGACAAGAGTCGGACTACATAGGGAGGTGCTCATGGGCGTCATTACTCATAGATAGTCATAAATTACCTTTTGGCACCTTGTGCGACGAAAGAAGAGAGCTTACCTAACTCACCTGGAGAGAGATTTATACCAATTCTTCTTGTGCAAGGACTCGGGTGAGTCTTGGAAATCGTTTCGTGAGCACTCCCTGTAACAGACTTGGACACTCCAAGTCAAGAATCAATCGCGACAGCACCAAATAACCACTTCAAAACAATTCACAGAACACAATAGATTTGCACTGGCCCGGCGGAGTTCCGTGCCTAGAGATTTTGGCCCCAAAGACTGGCCCCCCTTTCGGTATTTCTTTTTATATTAATTAATCATCAAAGTACAAGAGAGCGGTTAGGGTTTCACTCTCAGACTCTGTGTCCAGATGCTCTGAGAAGTGAAGCCCTCACTACTTATTTAAAGATACAAGGGCTGCCCAAAAGCAGAGCCCCAAAAGCTTTTAAAATAAAAAGCATCAGTTCTCTCTCTCTTAGAGAGTCTTTTCTCTTTTTTTTATAAAAAAAAGCAAAATTCGCGTCGCTCATTATTTTATTTTTTTAAAAAAATTTATTTATTTTTTTCAGCCTGTGAGATTTCTGAAAATTAGGGTTTCTGGCAGAATTAGGGTTTGCAAGAATTTTAGGATGTTTGGTAGAAATTAGGGTTTCTATTGTCCGCCACGTCATCACTTTGTGACATACCCCCCTCTTGAAAGCATTGTAATTGACCGCGATTACGCCTGCAAAACCGACAAAAGCCATAAACTGTCTTAGCAGACACTGACTGTTAGTACCTACGTACTAGGAACACAAATCTAGCACATGTACAAAATCGACAGTCACATCACACGACATCACCAGACATCACATGACATTCACCATTCATTCGGATCTTAGACCATGATTTATCGGCAATGTAGCTAGCAATCACATCTAGGTCCAATCGGGACCTCATCGATGTCCGATTGACTAACCCCTATTGCAACCATGTCTATTCGAGATCAATTTGACCAAAATGCTGTAGCCATTTCGGCTATCAGTTCCTGCACTCACAAGAAGTCAAGAACAAATCAGTATCATTATCAGGAATTCCATTTCATAAAGTCATCCAGCAGAATACTGTCAGCTCTCAGTATCCCTGAAGCTCAAAGAGACATTAGTGACTTTAGTATCAAAATCAAGGCATCTGTACCAGATCTCAGTATCCCACTGCACCAGATCTCCGGCCAAGCTGAATTCTGGGTTCCATTTTGGAGTAGACTATGCTAAACCAAAATATCGAGGTCAAGTTTCACAATCCGAGGAGTATCTGCTAGGTCCTCCTCCTCCATCCACTTCGCATCAAATGCAGGAAAGTTCTTGAATTTAACCAAGAACCGCCTTCGGACTTTACCTTTCTTCGTATCCGTGTGTGCCAAAATCTGTTCAAGAACAAGGGTCTCCTCGTTTTCTTCCACTGCGGGTTGCTCATCAAGCTCTCATCATCAGGCACATCACCCTTAACAGGGTTCAAGAGACTCACATGCAATGCATGGTGAATCCTCCAAGTATCTGGCAGTTTCAATCGGAAGGAGACATCATTTATCTTTTCAGTAATCTGGAAAGGTCCGTAGTATCACATACTAAGCTTTGGAAAAAGCCTCTCCTTTCCCTTTTTCTTTCTTAGGCGTGCCTTCTCAAAAGTAAGAGCACCCAATCATCCTCCTTCAGTTTCAAGTCACGACGATGGCGATCCGCTGCCTTTTTCCCTCGTTCTTGAGACTTCTGCAAAGTCTCGTGAACCTTGGCAAAAGCCGTATCCAAATGTCGCGAATATTCATCCGCTTCCTATATCTAATCTTTCGTGCTCAGGAAGGATGGAACCTTCACAGCACTTTCAACAATCTCACATGGCGTCTTCCCCGTCGAAGAGTGTATTGTGTTATTGTAGGAAAATTCCACCAAAGGTAAGTTCTTTTCCCATTGAGTCTTCTCATCCGAGATACAAGACTTCAATAAATCTAAAACCACTGAATTGGCAATCTCAGATTGCCCGTCAGTCTGCAAGTGGAACGATGACGAGAACTGCAACCGCGTGCCAATGTTCTCCCAAATTGCCTTCCAAAACAAACTCATAAACCTCATAAACCTGGGGTCTCTGTCGGAGACAATCGTCTCAGACATGGCATGTAATCGGAAAATCATCGTGATCATTCTGTGTAATCGGGAGATCAAAAATGAAATCCATTTCAATACTTTCCCTGGGGCGGGTGGGTATGGGTAAAGGCTTTAACAATCCCTGTGCCTTATGCCTGTCAAACTTGACCTTCTGGCATACCAAGCAACTGCACACAAACTCTTCCACATCTTTCTTGAGTCACAGCCAAAAGAAATATCTCTCTACCCCTTTCATGGTGGTAGCAATGCCGCGGTGACCCGTAAAAGGTGGACAGTGGCATTCAGTCATAACCTTTTCCCTCAACGGCTGTGTAACGCACAACATAGTCTTTTTCATCAAGTAGCCTTCCCGAAGGGAGTATCCAACTACTGTCTCCCCATCCCGTATCCGTGTGAAAATATTTGCAAAATCCGTATCTGTGGCATACTGATCGACCATATCCTCGAAGCTCCTATGATGTATCACGGAAATAGCCAAAGCCAACGGTTTCCGAGACAAAGCATCTGCCACCACATTCTTCTGTCCCTGCACATGAACAATCTGGAAGTGGAACTATGACAAGATGTTCGCCCACCGCATCTGCTTTTCTGAAAGCTGCTCTTGTGACAAGAAGTAGCGCAAACTCTGATGGTCTGTAAAGACAGTAAAATCCGCTCTGAGTAGGTAATGCCGCCACTGAGTAAGAGCATGGATAATCGCCAAAAGCTCTTTCTCATAAATCTGTGTTGTCATCTCTGGCCTAGAGAACAAACGGCTCTCGTAAGCTATGACATGGCCTTCTTGCGTCAAGACCGTACCCAGACTACGACCACAAGCATCACAATATACTTCAAATGACTTATGCAAGTCCGGCAAAGTCAAAACTCGTCCCATAGTCAATTTCTCTTTCAATGTTCGAAAGGCAGTACGAAAAAGGTACTCCTTTCTGTGTCAACGTATGCAAAGGGGAAGCAACCTCTGCAAACTTTCGTATGAACCGCCTGTAGTACGAACACAGTCCCAAGAAGCTTCTAACTTCATGGACATTCCTCAAATCAGGCCAATCAAGGATAGTCTCTATCTGGGCCGGGTCCATTTGCACTCCTGCTGTTGACACAATGTGTCCCAAAATGTGTATCTCTGGTAGGAAATTCACTTTTCTTTGCATTAATCACTAACGTGTGATCTCGTAATGCCTGAAAGACTTGAAGCAGATGATCTCTGTGTTCTGCCTCATTCTTGGAGAAAACAATGATGTCGTCAAAGAAAGTGCCAACAAATAGCCTGTACTCTTAAAAAATCCTGTCCATCATCCAGTTAAATGTCGCAGGAGCATTGGTTAAGCCAAAAGGCATCACCAAAAACTCAAGTAACCCAAAAGTCGTTCGAAAAGCTGTCTTTTAGACATCTCTCGGCGCTATCCTGATCTGATGATATCCACTCTTCAAGTCAGTCCTGCGAAAGCACGAGGATCCCTGTAACCTGTCGAGTATATCATCGATCCTAGGAATCGGAAATCTGCTCTTGATGGTGATTTCGTTGAGTGCTATAATCGATGCACATTCTCCAAGATCCGTCTTTCTTCAAAACCAACAACACTGGAGAGCAATACGGTGAAGTACTAGGCTGGACAAGACCCTTTTCCGAGAGGTCTTTCACTTGGTTCATAATCTCTTCATTCTGTGGTCGGCTCACACGGTAGGGTGGCCGGTTCGGTGACGTGCTTCCAGGTATCAGATCAATGGTATGATCTTCAGGCCCTCTGAAAAGCAATCGGCATGAGTGTGGAGAAAAATCTTGGCGTTCTTTAGATCAGGTCAAAACATATTCAACCTTTATCCATCGTTCAGTTCTCTCCCAAAAGAATGGGTAAGAAACTGAAGTTCATCAAGTACAATCTCTAAGCCCTTCATTTATCAAAGTCGCTTTCTCGGCCCGGTAGTCAACCACGGCGTAGTTCTTGTGGTACCAAGGGATCCTGAGTAGACTGTCACTCGCGTGCCCTGAACACCCCTGTCATTGCAAACAAAGTTTGCCAATGCTCGGTGTAATGGTAACATCCCATCCGGGTGCCAATCGAACTACCTCCGCCTGTGGCGTCTGTCTGTCGGGCGTAATTCCAAATCGAGCCGCCAATTCCAAGTGAAAAGAAGTTGGCCTTGGCTCCTTCAAAAGAGCTTCCTGATTCTTCACTTTGCCCCAAAAGCGGCAAAGTTTGTACTTTCATTCATTAGATTCGGTGCAGGTCCCACGCCATGTGGTACCAGTTCTGCTTTTCTATCTGCCTTTTCTGCCACATTCCTCAGCTGCTCTCGAACTCTCAAGCCTGTCGTCGTCTTTATCATTCTATTCTTTCTGTGCCTTTTTAGGGCACTTCGCGGAGATATGTCCATGTTCCCCGCATCCAAAGCACTTCCTCTCTCTGATGAAGCGAGCTCTCTGCTCAAGAGTAAGCTTGGGTCATGCATCCTTTTTCTCTGGGTTGCTCTTTTTCTTTCTACTTTCATTCCCAGAAGTCTGTTCGGCTCTTTGTGTCATGGCCTTATTTGTGGGGTAGGTCAAACTGCCAGAGTGAATGGCAAAGCCCCACTTCGCATGACTCATCAACTCCTAAATAGAAGCTTACTTCTATTTCAAGCAGTGATCTCGGATCTCTGTAGGTAGACCCAAGGTAAACCGCTCAATCTGTTCTCTGAATGAGATCTTCTTGAATGAAGAGGCGGGTAGAAAAGAGCTCCAGAATCTTTCACAATAAGCATTGATTGTATCTTTGTTGGTCATCCGAAGAATGTTCCAAGCAGCTCGTATATCTCATTCATATTCTTGCGTTAACCAAGAAGAAATAAAAAGCTTCTTAAATTTCAGCCATTTAACTGGCGCACTCTTGTTTAAAAGAAGCGTGGACCACCAAGTACGAGCATTCCTCTTAAAGTAAGAGGCTGCTCTCCGAATCTTGGAGTGCTCTGAATAGCGTCCTCCCGCGAAAGCGATGTCAAACTGTTATATAAGAGACAAAGCCTTCGAAGCATCTGAGTATCCTAAGAAAGTATCAAACTTGATCAAGTGGCCACCTTCCTTAAACTCTCGGACTTTCTTGCTTTTATCTTCGAGAAAGTCATACTGGTTGGCTTTGTAAAAATTCTTCTTGTTCGCATAAAAGTGTCCGTTGTCAGAGTCTGAACTGTCCATAGATGAGTCCTCTGTAGAAGTGTCACTCACTGGGCGAGACTTAGACTTCCTTGCCTTTTTCTTGCCCTTTCCGAAGCGTTGTTTCTTGCTTCGCTTTTTGCTTTTCCTGTCTTCTTCGATCGAGTCTGAAGAGCTAGAAGAACTGTCAGAAGAAGAAGAAGAAGAACTGGGTAGGTCTTCAAACTTGACGTGATTCTTCAATTTCTTTGCCTTGTCAAATGTCGACCGACGACCCAAATATCCCGGGAAGTCAATGCCTTTCTTCTGCTTTTTGCCGTGCTTTTTGTCATTCTTTTGCACGTCGAAAAGCTAAGCAATCCGTGCATCAACCACGTTCTCCAGTTCCTTCTCCGTATATTTCTTGGAGGTAGAAGATTTCTTGAGAGCGGGTTTCGAGAGTGGTGTTGTGGTTCTTTGCCACTCCATCTGTACCTCTTCCAAAGAGGTCTGGTTCATATATTTTTCCATCTTCAGGTCCTTGGCAAAATTGAGCATCATCTTTGTTGCATCATCAATCAATATTCGACGCTACATCTCTTGCTGCTCTGCTGGAGTAGACCTAGGTAGGCCATACTCCGTGCCCGAATCTTCGTTGTGATCCCTATCCGCATCTCCAGATGCATAGGGAGTCGACTGATCGTTGCCTGAAGCCATAGGTGCCGCGGAAAAAAAAATTCGGGGATCAGATTTCCCGTAGAAGAGAAATCGGGCGTGCTCTGATACCACTATAACAGACTTGGACACTCAAAGTCAAGAATCAATCACGACAGCACCAAATAACCACTTCAAAACAATTCACAGATCACAATAGATTTGCACTGGCCCGGCGGAGTTCCGTGCCTAGAGATATTGGCCCCAAAGACTGGCGCCCCTTTCGGTATTTCTTTTTAGGGAAAATTACCAAAATACCCCTCTAATTTGTGGAAATTTCCAATATACCCCTCAAATTACAAAAATTCCCAAAATAGCCCTGTATCTATTTTCGTCGGATCTTCAAGATTTTCTAATCTTTATTCTTGTTTGACAATTGAGATCGGTTTTAAAGTGCTTAGCATGTAATTTTTTGCAAATTACCTCCCAAAATAAGGCAATTATGCCTAAAAATAATGAAGGAATCCATCTCCAAAGCCTACATAACCAACTCAAACCTTAGCTTTAGCATCCTGTATGGAAGACAATCATTCTTATGAAAAGCTACAATTTTTTTGTTTTTGGAGAAATTTACTCTCACAACCAAGGGTATTTTGGGAATTTTGAAAAAATTGTAGGGCATTTTGGGAATTTATGACAAATTTGGGGGGTACTTTGGGAATTTTTGAAATTTGAGGGGTATTTTGGGAATTTCCACAAATTAGAGGGGTATTTTGGTAATTTTCCCTTCTTTTTATATTAATCAATCATCAAAGTACAAGAGAGCGGTTAGGGTTTCACTCTCAAACTCTTCGTCCAGATGCTCTGAGAAGTGAAGCCCTCACCACTTATTTAAAGATACAAGGGATACCCAAAAGCAGAGCCCCAAAAGCTTTTAAAATAAAAAGCACCAGTTCTCTCTCTCTCTTAGAGTCTTTTCTCTTTTTTTTATAAAAAAAAGCAAAATTCGCATTGCTCATCATTTTTATTTTTATTTTTCCAGCCTCCGCGATTTTCGGAAATTAGGGTTTTTGGCAGAAATTAGGGTTTCTGCTGTCCGCCACGTCATCACTTAGTGACACTCCCCAGTACCAGCTATTACATCTACAAACATAAAGGGTGAGTATGGCATATTCTACTTCTCTCTACATAGCCCCGGACAAGGAATAATTGCCAAATCCACCAAAAGCATACCCACACACTTGCGCTTTCTATACTACGGAGATGGTAAAGAAGGCTGTTAATAGGTAGAAGACTAGGAGAGCATATGACCATGATGGCTTGGTAGCTGAGGATTTTATACGTGCGAAGGATCTTTTGGCTGATCTTGCATTTTTTTATAATAGAGCTATGTGTGAGGGTTTCCCTGATACTTGGAGCATGTCCACAATTGTACCTATTTTCAAGTCTGGGGATCCTACTTTGCTTGGGAATAACCGTACTATCATGATTGGACACACACTAGCCACATTATATGCATCCATCATTGAGCATGAGCCAGGCAAATGGGAAGAAAGAGAGGGCATACGAGTGCTAGGCCAAGCTGGTTTCAAGAGGGGTTTCTCTACCCTAGATCACATTCTCACACTACGAGCTATTATTGAGGAGTGCACATTTCATGGGATGAGGATTTAGTGTAGCTTTGTAGATTTCCGCAAAGCTTTTGATACAGTTCCGAGGGCGCAGACTCCAGGAGTTGGGAGTGCCGGTAGAGCTCATATGGGGGATCAAGGCCTTGTACAAGACTACAAGACGAGTTTGTACGCCCCAAGGGATGTCAGAGATTATACACTCCACCATTGGGGTAAAACAAGGCTGCCCACTATCCCCTACTCTTTTTGGCATGTATGTGGATGAGGCTTCAGAATACATAGAGAGGGAGGGTGACAGAGGAGCACAGTTGGCATGGACATGGATACCCCTATTGTTGTATGCAAATGATATTGTGCTTATTTCAGAATACATAGAGAGGGAGGGTGACACATGAGCACACTTGGCAGGGACATGGATACCTCTATTGTTGTATGCAAATGATATTGTGCTTATTTCAAATTCACCTAAGGGGATGTAACGCCATCTTGATGCTTTACACATATTTGCGCAAGATATTGGTATGTCTTTTAACCTTGTGAGGACCAAGGCTATGGTCTTCAATACTACAGCACAATGGGTTAGGCGATCAGCACCCAATTTTACTCATGCACAGGATTGAGTGGAGTATACGGATATGTACACTTTACTTGGAGTGGGTTTCAGTGGCCCGATTTCTCCATGAGAAGAGCGCAAAGAGTAGAGTGACTAGAGCATATGCAACTTTGGGAGGTTTGGAGAGGATGTATTCACACGTTCACTTCAAGAAGCCTCGCACCAAGCTATGGCTTTTTGATACTCTAGTTGCCTCAGCTATGCTATATGGAGTGCACATATAGGGACCCTCAGTATATCATCATAGTCGTCAACATAGATGTACAAATGGGTGGTGAGACATGAAGAGGCCACTTATCTCCATGATCTCCAGGTTGATCAAGGTTAAGGCCTCGGTTCCTCATGTGATCATCCAAGCACAACTGGCTGCCCCTCCTTTGGTGGTTGAGGCTCTTTCGGTGGCATTCATACACAGCTTATGGTAGCTCCCACGAGATTGTTATGATTGGCTTGTCCTGGAGTCCTCCTGGCACTTGACAGCACAAGGAGATACATAATGTTGGTATGCATAGATGGCAGCACGGTTTGAGCTACATGGTTTCTCTACGGACAGGCTGCCCCCCTTTCAGTATTCTCTAGATGCACACCCTCTCTCTCTCTCTCTAGGGGACACTTCATGGACAGTTAGCTCTTTTGGGGGGACACTTCATGCTGGTATGCACAGTTGACATCATGGTTTCAGACGCATGGTTTCACCATGGACAGGTTGCCCCCTTTCCAGTACTCTCTTCAGGCACCCTCGATGTTTCTTACACGGGTGGAGATTACTAGACTCATTCATCAGGACTTGATCCAGCTGGATACTAGGAGGACATGGATAGAGCCGCCACAAGATTGGGCACGAAGATGGCTTTCTATAGAGAGCATCTTCTCCACCTCACAAGAGATGGGTTTGTGATTCGACCCAGCTACATGGACACACATATGTCTCATGGTTTGTGGTGTGCCATTGGTCAGATACGCACATCCTCACATCAGCTGGAGATTGAGACAGGTAGATTTAGAGAGATACCAGTAGACAGCAGGATATGCAGCCTATGCCAGTTAGAGCCAGAGACAGAGCTACATTAGATATGTCATTGCACACTGTACTATGAGATACGGGACCGTTTCCATTGCTTATTCAGAGAAGGTTTCGGTCCTTTCTCTAGGGTCATGAGTTATGAGGATCAGAGATTTCTTGGGCTATATCTACTTGAGTTACACAGATATAGAGACACTTTACTGGGGAGAGATAGAGAGAGAGACAGTCCCACAGAAAGATTACAGATTTCTTTTCACTAGATATGGGACAGCCAGAGGAGCAATCATCATTGCAGAGCTCGGCCCACACTCATTCGACCACTACCGGCACTCTCATCGATCGAGCACTGGAGCTACGAAGATCCAGACGGCCACGATTGAGGAGAGGGGCTACACAGCATCGACGGAGACTACAGCATAGGATTCGAGCCATACTCTCTCGATATCCAGAGTGCAGATGAGGAAGGATTCTAGTAGTAATAGCTAGTTCTTTTGTACCCAGACATGGTATTAAATTCACCATTTTGTAACAGATTGGTCTCATAGGTCATTTTGGCCTTTTGAAGACGTTAATATAACATTTCGTTTCATTTCATTTCATTTCTCCCACGAAGAGAGGTCACTAGACTTATATGACAGGATCTATTTCCGTTGGATATGCAAAGGACATGGATACAGCCTATACAGGAGCTGGACACAAAGATAACTACATATAGAGAGCATTTTCTCCAGCTCACAAAGGATGGGTTCTTATCTAGGCCTTCCTACATGGACACTCACTTGTCCCACGGATTACGATATGCTATTGAACAAATTCGGACATCATCACATCAGTTGAAGATTGAGACTGACCGATATCGAGGCATTTCAAATGAGGCCAGGTTCTGCCAACTGTGTCAGAGAGAGCCAAAAACAGAGCTTCACTATATATGCCATTGTACAACAAACTATGAGATAAGAAGCCACTTTCACTTCCTCTTTATATAGAGTTTTGGGCCTCTATCTAGAGTTATGAGATATCAGGATTAGAGATGTCTTGGCCTCTATCTGTTGGAGATTCAGAGATATTGAGCAGGGTTACTGAGAGAGAGAGAGAGAGAGAGAGAGAGAGAGAGAGAGAGAGAGAGAGGCTTAGACACAAGGAGACATCCAAAGACAAATCACAATGTTCTTCCATCCAGAGATTGAGTAGAGACGAGACCAGACAGAGAGGAGGGATATAGGGCACATCACTAGCAGAGGTATATTGAGTGATCCAGCAGCAGAGTTGGGGAGATCCAGGAGGCCCAAGGTGAGGAGATGCTCCCATCAACGGAGGAGGTTGCAAAAAGGATCAGATCTATATTGGCGAGACATGGGAGACGCCCTGTGCAGACTTTCACCATGAAGGACATCAACACGATCATGCAGCGGCCGATGCGAGCTATCTCCGGATTCAAATACACATATCCACCATTTTGTATCTATTTTCTGAGATACACACCCACTTTTTGTATATGTACCTCTCAGGCTCTTGATACCCACCTTGTAGTGTTTCCGTTTAGTTAGTTTCTTTCTTTCCTTTTATGAAGACCTTGCATGATGTAACATAGGTCAATATGGCCTTTTAGCAGAGGTTAATATAACATTTCATTTCATTTCTCCACCTTTTTTGGTTGAAAGTAAACACCTCTCCTAGTAAAACCGATTGACTCATACGAAGAAGTACCCTAAAATAAAAACTGCTCATTGAGTGGGGGCTCAAACACATGCTACGCCTGTACCTAAACCAACGAAGGTTAACTCATATGATCAAGTACCTTGGCAAGTCGAGTGACATAAGCTGCCACGCTTAGAGTTATCAGTAGTCCAACGCCTAGAGTCAGGAGTTGTTCACGCCCCCCACTGAAAGGATTCTTTGCTTCTTGTTGCTGCAAGTGATATGTGTGTCAAATCCACATGACATGTAACTTCACAGAGAGCAAAAAACTAACATTAATCAACAAACTATAGTAACAAAATACAATGTATGCCATAAATTTTTGCATATGTGTGCATAATGTGTTTGTGTACATGTTTATGGGTTGCAATGTGCAGATCTACGCACTTCTGTTATAAATGCAGTGATTAAGAGTGTGTATATGTGCTTGTGTGTGTATCTTTGCATGTGTGCATCCACTTACATGTGTTTGGGGGATAGAGAGATGAAAGAGGATTATAGAAGAAGTTTGAGTAGTACATTAGCTAGCCTACAATCTAGGTGCATTTTGGGAATGAACTGCAAAAAGTTCCCAATCACAACAAGTTACAGATGTTTTGAGGAAGATAGTACAATTAAAGCTCTTCCAACAGCACCAGCGCTCACATATGCCCAAGTACCAGGAAGCATACCTAGCCAGCTGCATCACAATAAAGTATGAACATCATTACTTGTGAGGAGAGAATCCAGAATCCTGTGTAGATAGGAGAGGACCATCATGAACAAGTGGAGAGAAAAGCTGAGAAAACAAAAGCAAAGCCACTAATGTTTGATGGAACGCATACATGAAGCTAAGAAAGCGTTGTAGCCAGACAAAGCCACTAATGTTTGCCTTGAATGAAGCTTCGCATTGTCGGCTCTTGCTTGGCGCTCTTCCCACTTTAACGGCGTACCTTTGCATAATGGGTCAGCAAGTAAATGGGAATAGTGGCTTAAGGTGAGCTACAGGATGGAGCTTCCGCTAGCTCACTTAGTGATTGGTGGGTTTATTTGAGTTTCTATGCATTAATCTATAGTAAAAGGAGAGAGATGACAACCACCCCTGTCACAAATTTGCTTCTTAGCATCAGGAAATAACCTGCCAAATTATCACTTGAACTACTAACACTAATAAACACATGCAAAGCTTTGACTTTCACTTTTTGTGCTTAGCATATAGGGCAGATGTTCAGCCTCTGTGGCACTGTCACAGGCTTGCCAATCACGCAGTGGTAACATCTACTCCCATTGTCTATACGAGACCACCGCCTCAGAAGTCAACTAAAACACCGCGGTTAACAACATTGTCCTCCTGTTGTAAGCGTCGTCATAAACAACTTACATAAAACTCATGACATAAGCGTTGTAAGTGTTGTCATGAATGACTTACATAAAAATCATGACATAAGTACATAACGATCAAGGTGATTAAAAAATGCAATAGATTATAGAAAATGAATCCATGCTTTGTATATTGCAGATTGTCAGTTGAACCACAGCAAAAACAGACTTGAAATCAGAGATGATTACTGTCAAAAGGACATTACCTGCCAAGTACGTATGGTAGAAGCTTTACCGACGTCAAGCCATACAGATAATTACCGAGAGAGAAAGGCAATAAAGGACTTAAGCGCAACAAAGCCACTACTCGAAAGCTTTTCTCCCCTATCGCTTTGTCAATTGCCAGAAACTTTTTATTTCCTGCTGCCAACTTCAAAATACGATCTCGAGCTAAATATCTTGCAATTAGAAATGCAGCAGTGGCAGCTATCTGCACATGTTCAAGAAAGTATATCCCTTTAGTTTGATCAGCCAGCTTCTTACCAATGGGAAATTTGCAAATATTACATGAAATTTGCATGTTGCTCAATATAAGTTCATAATTCTCAGAAAACACAAGACAAATACCTTGAGAAATTTGCACGTTGCTCAGTATAAGAAGCTCATAATTCTCAGAAAATCAAGACGATTACCTCGAGAAGGTATCACTCTAAATCAGTATATATCAAAATCAATCATGAAAAGCCCTCTCCTCTAGCACAGTAACATTTTAACCTAGCAATCACAGAACTAGTTATGCCAGGTTAAAGCCATCAACCTGGCTTTCACTATTTAGGAGGTGATTGGTGGAGGAGCAACCACTTCATTGCCTCTCCGCACATTCAATGCTATACATACGGATATTGGAGCAACAATTTTCGTACACCTATCCATGAGTCAAACACATGACCACGCATTCCTTCCGCTTCTCTCTTCTGCTTACTAACACTTTTCTACAGCCAGTTTATGCAGCCACATGTACAGCGAATGGCTTGGATCATGTTCTTCCGACTCACAAAGTTCTCCTTACCGACAAGCTCTGTTGACTTGAAGATATTGTCCACAGGCTTCCTAGAACTAAAGGAATACTTGATGAAAAAGCCATCATTAAAGATAATTAAGGAGAATAATTTGAGAGAGAGGTAATATGTTCTTGATTTGCATGACTGAAGCTTAATAACTAAAAGCAAAAAAGTAAGCTTCAATAAGATAATCAAAGCCAAACATTAGAGATTGAACTTCAGCATATGCACATAATGAAACCATAGTCACCTGATTAATCATGTTCTAATCACTGGCATAACCAAGAAAAATTGACTATCTTTGCATTGATGGTCAAAAAGCCAATAATAACAAGCTGAAAATTCTCTGATTTGGAATACTCAAAGTAATTGCTTTTTAATGAGTACAGGAGGTAATAATAATGAGTAAGTAAGGCTGAAAATCACTGATTGCAGCTTATTCAGGCTTCAGTAATTAAGTTCTACTAGGTTGAGGGGCATAGAGGAGTTAGAGATGGCTTCAGCACTCAAAAACGAGAGCCATATAGACTGAAATGGGGGCTCCCGAGCTTGGTAGGCGTTGTTGCATGCCTTTTAGCTAATTGCCAAAGGTGCATGGCTTAAAGCCTTCAACTTTGAACAAAGCTCATAGCACACCTACAAAGCACATTGAGCCTTCAGGGTTAGTTTTTCCTGGGAGTTTCACTCCACTACATCACCACCACCACTACTGCACATTGCAATCACACCGCCACAAGTCACACCCACCACAGGGCATGACCGCCACATGTCAGAGAGCTAGCATCCGTATGGGCACACTCACTGACTGTAGTCTCCAAATTGAGGTCCGATCCTTACAAGAGATGTGTGAAAACGAGTCTTCCACCATCAGACTCGTTAGCAAAGGTTTTTTCCACTAACAATTTTCAGTTTTTCCAAGCTTTCAGATTTTCCCTCATGGCTTCACTGTATCCACATTTACAGTTTCCAACCTATGGGCTTGCTTTGTACACACGCATGCACATACCCATAGACACGCGCGTGCATGCACACACACACTTTTTTTAGTATTGTCAGATTGAATTACCAATGGGAAACCTCAAGGTGAGGAAAACCCATAGAAAATACTACAAGCAGGAAATCAGAAACAGTCAAAGTAGAGCTCGTAATGACCAGCGGGGAGCTCGTCCAAGTCATAGGCAACTTGAAGAGACTATCCGAGAGATGTCTTGAAGAAGGAAACATACTCCACTTGAATCTGCTGAAACATGAGAAAATTGCATGCTATCCACACTGTCCATAGCAGCGAGAATCTAACCCAGCCGAAAAAGTATGCATATGGTTGAAGCAATGGTGGAAGCACCCCAAAGATCCAGAAAGATCTACCGAAATGCATGCCAAGGAAACACGTGTGAAGAGCTGTAGAGATGCAATCCACAAACTGTTGCGTACAAGAACAAGACCACAATAAATGTGGAATGTTTTCAATGGCTGAATGGATCGAAGCCAATCACAAATTTGATTCTCCGCAACCAACGGCAGAACGGGAGATATCGAGTCAACCAGATCCTTAATGGTGTCCCACATGCGCCAGTAGTGCATCCCAAGCCCAAAGGTAAGAGCAGCCTATCTAAATGAGAGCACCTGTCCATCAGCATCTGTCACATCAGTTATCCTGTCAATACCTTTAAGGGAGAGAAAATAAGCCTATCGAGGAGAGCGTTGAACTCGACTCCAATGGAAATTCTTCAATCGAAGTGAGTTTCCACATACGTCATCTCTACCATGCCACACCAATTGCCGCGTGACCAATTTCCAATCTGCTACAAGACTGGAAACAAAAGGGAATCCAGGTAGCCAATGCAACATTGGTAGGAAAAATTGCATGTATACCACCAAGATGGACTGCACTATTCTGAGTCTTACATGTAGCGGCCAAGTAGAAAATTTCCAATAGTGTAATTTAGACCTCAATTTATTCTCAACCAAATCCAATAATTTTGCATTGTTAGCTGACCAAGCCAGCGGATATCCAAGATGCCTCAAAATTTGATCAGGTTTCACTATCTCACCTGGCCATAATACAGAGTGCCAATCCATTCGATGCAACGGTAACAATTTAGATTCTCGGAAATTCACTTGCATGCCTACAGCCAACCCATAAACATGTAGTGCTTCCATGATACATTGAACATTCTCTGGTCGATTTCTAGGCCAAAACATGGAGTCATCCGCATACGCTTGCGCCACAAAATGATCACAAGACGACAGTTCCAATCCATGTAAATGGCAAGATGCCATTAAGGAGTCCAGATACAATAATAGCAGAGGATGTGTAGAAATAGCATACAACAAAGCACTAAAAGGGAATCCTTGCCTGACCAATTCACCAAGATCCCATAACCGAGTCACCTCACCATCAAGAGTTCCAGCAAATTGACTATGCTCATAAAGAAAATAGACCACTTGAAACATTCTTGACCCAAAGCCCAAATCCATCATGATCTGAGTAATGAAGTCCCAATGAACAGTGTCAAATGCTTTCTCTATATCGACCTGCATCATAAGTACATCTTGTCCAATATATTTTGCATACACAATTCCAATGAAAGCATTAGCAATATTATCCATAATTTTCCAACGAGGGATGAATCCATATTGAGCCGGATGAATGCCAGAGAAAAAATGATCATCAATACGAGCAGCTATCATTTTCGACAACAATCTGTAAATGTCCGGCATAAGCATGATCGGACACTAATGTGAGAAGTCATAATAAGTACATCTTGTCCAGTATATTTTGCATACACAATTCCAATGAAAGCTGTAGCGGAGAGAATGTGTCGTGCCCTCTATAGTGGGTGCTTCTTAGTGCAATGTGCGTGATATCTCACTCCACAGAATGCAAACACAGAAGACCAAGAACAACAGAGCAACAACAGTATGACCCAGCAGATCATGAACAACATGAACATCGACAAACTCAAAGAAACCGATACAGACTCTAGCATGGCAGCGCACACAGCTCCAGCCCAGATGTCATAGGTACAGTGGGGGTGTCGAGGCTCAACTGTGCAGAGATGGCGTAGACGTGTTGTGTACAACTCCAGATAAGAGACTCTAGATGACTGACCACACAAAAGTAGATGATACATAAGCTACGGATATATACAACCATAAAGAGCCAACGGCTCACCAATATATAATCCAATGGCTTATAAGTGTACCTTCAGTTACCAAAAAAATGACATTTGTTCGGATTGAGCTTCAAGCGTGCCTCTCTGCACCTGAGAAAGACAGCAAAGAGCTGAGCAAGGTGCTCCTATAGATTCTCCACTAGGGTTGAACACTGAGCACCCGAGAAGGTTGAAAAATCGTCCATGAAGATGCGAAGATGATCCGTAAGCAAGGGACAAAATATGAGATATATTGTGCGATTGAAGGAAGATGGAGCATTTTTCAACCCAAACGACATTCTACCGTAGATAAAAATACCCCAGGGAGTCACAAAAGCAGTTTTAATATGATCACCTAGCTGATTGTATCCACTGAACCCATCCATAGAACTGCACAATACATGCCTTGCTACATCTTCTAGCACACGCTCAGTAAAAGCTGTGGGAAAACAATCTGGGATAGTTACCTTGTTCAGCGTGCGGTAATCTACGCACACACGGATTTTATTGGACTGCTTCTTAGGCGCTATCACCATGGGTGATAACCACTCAGAGTGCTCCACAAGTACAATGATCCCTGCCTCTTGCATTTTTTCTAGCTCTGACTTGACAGACTTTCGGTTGAGCTTGTAAGCTCGGCCTCTGACAAGCTTAGCCCTTTCAACCAGAGGGATAGTATGGATACCAAATTCTAGTGGGATCCCTTCTAAATCCTTGTAGGACCAAGCAAAAACATCTTTAAAAGAGTGCATAAAAAAGACTACCTCATCAAGTAGCGCGGGATGCTCCCATAACCAAGCTGCTAAGAGGATGTGCTGAGGGTTGTCAGGATCGCCCAGGATGACTTCTTTGACCGGGTCAGGAGGTGTAGCTGGAGAGGGCGCCTCTGAAGATGAAGAGTTACCTGCCTCTTGGAGCTTTGAGACATCATTGGCTGGTGTTTGATCGATTGGAAACTCCGCATACTCCTCTTATAACCATCCTGGTGGAAGCTCCTCAAAGGGTAAGTCTTCAGACACAGTAGAGTGCTTTTGAGTGGGTGGGGCGCCAGACCTGGGGGATGTTAAAGGAAGAGATGGAACGTTGGCGAACTCATGCAGAGGAGATTTCTTTTCCCTTCAGTGATGTGTTATAGGTTCACCAAGGCCGAAAACTTCCATAAGAGGAACACTTGAATCATGGTCATCAGGGACTAACACACTTGCTTCTGGGACTGGCACACTTTCTGCTCGACTTGGGTCACTGGTGTCAGCCTGAGGATCCGGGAGAGAGAGTGTATCCACAGGTGAGGATTGAATAGAGACCACATAGCACGACATCGATGTGCTAGCTTCCAACCACTGCAGCAGGTCTTCGTCAGACCTATCAGGTGGGTAGGCTGCTCGAGGTCCGGGTTGGACTGTCTTGACAACAAACTGTGATGAACTACTGGATCCATACCTCCTTCGAGTCGACTTGGTTGCATGGGGGAGCCAGGAGTATATATCCACATGGCGTCGTTTCCCCAATCATGAAGTGCCTTATTATGCCGCAACCATGGTCTACCAATAAGCAAAGGAAATCGCCCCTCCACTTGGGGAAGACTAACTACCACAAAATCCAAGATAAAGGTGAAGTCTTGTACCTTCAGAGGCACCTTGTCTATTATGCCCACTGGATAGACTGTCCTCTGGTCGGCCAATGTAACAGTGAATGGAGCAGGGCGGATAGGCTGCAACCTAAAGCCAACATAGTGAATTCTGGCATCAGATTGATCCCAGAACCACCATCGACTATGACGCTGGAGAATTTATGCCCAAGAATAGATACAGTGAGACGAAGACTTTTGTAATCAGTGAGAGGTGCTGTTGGATAGGAAATCAGTAAGACTTTGAGGGTTGTATGGGGAGGTGCCCGCCACTAGGCCTTGTACCTGGGTACAGAGACTAAATGACTAAGAGGGTGTCACTTCTGAGGGTTGCATCGAGCCGGAGCATAACGTAAAGGGATACTTACTGAAAGGTGTTCGTCAAGATTTCTTCCGCTGTGGGGTTAGCTTCTGCGATCTGGGCTTCCTCTGGAACTTTGACCTATTGCTAGTCAGCCACTGCTTCCAAGAAGGCTCCATCAATGTCCAATAGCATAGAGACTGGCCTGCTCTTAGCACCAATGAAGGACTCATCAATTGGGTCAAGTTGTGGAAGTGGAGACGGACGAGATGGACCTGTTGGCAAGCTGAGACGAAGAGCTTCTCTTTGTACCCGAGTGAGGACGCCAGCGGGCTCCCCCACTTGTTGTGGCCTAACCGTATGAGTAGCAGGTGATGGCTGAGGCATGGTGTTCAGTGCGATCACATTGATCTTCGGAAATGTGAATTCTTGCTGGTGTCGAGTTGAGCCTGAAAACGAGGATGCCCTTTGCTTGGGACAATCCTTACTGTAGTGGTCCTTGGACTCCGGGCAATGACGGCAAGGAGGAGACCCTTCAGGTAAAGGACATTTGCTCTGGTAATGCCCATATTCTCCACATCTGTAGCATAAGATGGGCCGATTTGATGGACGAAACGGGGGACGAGGTGGTCTCTGCTCTTGCTGCATGGAGTTGGAGACTGAGGTGTAGAATCTCTGAGAAGCTAAGGCAGCATGGGTATAAAAATTTTGAGACGGAAAAGTACTAGACATACCTTGGATAGTAGGGGTATTGAGCAAAGGTGGCATTATGCGACCTTGTCTATTATGCCCACTGGATAGACTATCCTCTGGTCGGCCAATGTAACAATGAATGGAGCAGGGCGGGTAGGCTGCAAATCTAAAGCCAACATAGTGAATTCTGGCATCAGATTGATCCCAGAACCACCATCGACTATGACGCCGGAGAATTGATGCCAAGAATAGATACAGTGAGGCGAAGACTTTTGTAATCGGTGAGAGGTGCTGCTGGATAGGAACTCAGTAAAACTTTGAGGGTTGTACGGGCAGGTGCCCGCCACTAGGCCCTATACCTGGGTACAGCAACTAAATGACTGAGAGGGTGTCACTTCTGAGGGTTGCATCGAGCCGGAGCATAACGTAAATGGATACTTGTTGAAAGGTGTTCTTTAAGATTGCTTCCGCTGTAGGGTTAGCTTCTGCGATCTGGGCTTCCTCTAGAACTTTGACCTATTGCAAGTCAGCCACTGCTTCCAAGAAGGCTCCATCAATGTCCAATAGCATAGAGACTGGCCTGCTCTTAGCACCAATGAAGGGCTCGTCAGTTGGGTCAAGTTGAGGAGCTGGAGACGGACGAGATGGACCTGTTGGCAAGCTGAGACCAGGAGCCTCTCTTTGTGCCCGAGTGAGGACGCCAGCGGGCTCCCCCACTTGTTGTGGCCTAACCGTATAAGTAGCAGGTGACAGCTGAGGGATGGTGTTCAGTGCCATCAAATTGATCTTCGGAAATGTGAATTCGTGCTGGTGTCGAGTTGAGCCTGAAAATGAGGATGCCCTTTGCTTGGGACAATCCTTACTGCAATGGTCCTTAGACTCCGGGCAATGACGGCAAGGAGGAGACCCTTCAGGTAAAGGACATTTGCTCTGGTAATGCCCATATTCTCCACATCTGTAGAATAAGATGGGCCGATTTGATGGACGAAACGGGGGACGAGGTGGACTCTGCTCTTGCTGCATGGAGTTGGAGACTGAGGTGTAAAATCTCTGAGGACATGAGGTAGCATGGGTATAAAAATTTTGAGACGGAAAAGTACTAGACATACCTTGTCTATTATGCCCACTAGATAGACTATCCTCTGGTCGGTCAATGTAACAGTGAATGGAGCAGGGCGGCGGGTAGGCTGCAAATCTAAAGCCAACATAGTGAATTCTGGCATCATATTGATCCCAGAACCACCATCGACTATGATGCCGAAGAATTGATGCCCAAGAATAGATACAGTGAGACGAAGACTTTTGTAATCGGTGAGAGGTGCTGCTGGATAGGAAATCAGTAAGACTTTGACGGTTGTACAGGGAGGTGCCCGCCACCAAGCCCTATACCTGGGTACACAGACTAAATGACTGAGAGGGTGTCACTTCTGAGGGTTGCATCGAGCCGGAGCATAACGTAAAGGGACATTTGTTGAAAGGTGTTCTTCAAGATTGCTTCCGCTGTGGGGTGAGCTTCTGTGATCTGGGCCTATATTCTCCACATCTCTAGCATAAGATGGGCCGATTTGATGGACAAAACGCGGGACGAGGTGGTCTCTACTCTTGTTGCATGGAGTTAGAGACTGAGGTGTAGAATCTCTGAGCAGCTGAGGCAGCATGGCTATAAAAATTTTGAGACAGAAAAGTACTTGGCATACCTTGGAATGTAGGGGTATTGAGCAAAGGTGGCGTGTAATCTGGATGCCCATAGGGGGAAATCATATTGGATGTTGGTGCTAGCCCTTGTTGGAGAGAAGGACCGAGACTTTGTTGTTTTTGCCGCAATCCCTTCATATAGTAGCAATCCTTGTCTTCATGTCCAGACTTTCCGCAGAAATGGCAATAAGCACGAAGGGGACAATCTTGTGAAGGGTGTCTTGGAGAGCCGCATGACCTGCACCATACCATAGCCTTAGTCTCCTGCTCAGACCTAAGCTCTTCTAGCTCTCTCTTGATTTGGTCCAAAGCCTCGCGATGCAGGGGCTTCTCCTATCTAAGAGAGATTGATTTCTCCTCTTGAAGAGCGCGTTGTAGTGTTAGGGCTTCAAGTTCCTTACGTAGAGAAGTCAAAGGGTCACATCGACTCTCCAAGAGTACAGAGGCAGTCTCTACTTGAGAAGAGTCGCTAAACAACTTCCTTGCCCTTTCTATCCTAGTAGCAACCGCAACAAACTCCTCCAAGGTGGCATCAGGTCGGAGATTCTCTCTCAGTTTTTGCTGAGAAGTTTGGAAGAGCCTTCTCTACCCATTTCTTGACCATGAACTCACCTGGTGGCTGAGGAAGCTTGGCGACTAGAGACTTTGTTCAAGTCGTGAGTTTTGCAAAAGTCTCTTTGGGCTGAAGCAGTAGGTTTGCCAACTGATCCAGAACCTTTTCTTGGAAATCGCCTGGTCTGAAAGCTTCACAAAATTGTTGTCTTAATGTAGCCCAAGTAGCAAAGTGATTCTCTGCAAACTGACTGTACCACTTCTCTGCTAATCCATCCAGGGTAGATGGGAAGAGTACTAAGTAGGCATCTTCTCGGTTGAGGCCACGACCTTTGCAAAGAGAAACAAACCTCCGGGCATGGTCGTCGGCATCCTTTGTGGAGAGACCTTTGAAAGTCGGAAACTTAAAATTTACCTTAGCTAGAACACTGGTGAGCTCCTCCATGGCTTGTTGCACTGGAGTTTTCTGTAACACAGTGGGTGAAAAGTTTATTGATGGGGGTGATTGGGGAGGTGTAGAACTGATTGAGGGAGAAGGTACGGGTAATGGGACTGGTGGACTTCTACTTGGCAAAAAGGGTTGACGCTTCCTGTGGTAGTACTTCAAAGGACTTAGTAGTGGGCTTTGTCGCTCTTTTGACTGCCTTATATGTGCCATGCAGTAACCAAGAACCCTCCCAAGAACCTTTCCTTACTGCACACTGGTCCAGACTCCACCAGACCAAGGTGAGTGACTAGACCTCCTGGCTAGACCTGGACGAGAGAGGACGACCCAGCCTAGGGACTACTAGACCAAGACTAGACCCAGCCTACTCCTGGCTAGACCTGGACGAGAGAGGACTAGACCCAGCCTAGAGACTAGTAGACCAGGACGAGACTTAGACCAAGACGAGCTAGGACGAGAGACTAGACTAGCTGGTCTAGTATTGAGTGGGACACACAAAACTGGACTACTCTAGTCCAGACCAACACAGGCTAGAGCTTAAACGAGCTAGGTCCTCGACCTGTAGCACAGTGGAGTGAAACTTCAGTTGCGGTCCCACCGGGCGTGCCAAATATGAGAGCACCTGTAGCGAGGAAAACGTGTCGTGCTCTCTAGAGTGGGTGCTCCTTAGTGCAATATGCAGAAACCTCACTCCAACAAAAGAAATGTCACACAGGAACGTGACTCAACATAGAAGCGAAATATGACTCAAGACATGATACGACTCAAAACAAAACACAACTGCAGACTTAACTCAATGGAACTCGACAAGCTCAAAGAAACATACAACTCTAGCTGGAAGCACACACAGCTCCAAGATCAGGATACAAGGAACAATGGGGGTGTCGAGGCTCCAATATGCAGGGAGTGTGCCAGTGGTGTGGAGAACTCTAGACTCAGAACTCAAGACTGGACGCTAAAACCATACCAAAAGGTAGATAAAAACCCCAAACAGTTACGGATATATACAAACATGAAGAGCCACCAACGGCTGCAAAATATCCACTCCAGCTAAGCTTATCTCTGAACTGTGAGGTGGTGCACTGGCCTCAGTGTCGACTGGACACCACCCGTATCCCTGCCACGTGTCACAGTCACTGACCGTCCAGTGTGAAACCCGGGCCAACTGTGACTAACGGCCTGTCCCGTGCCCGTGACACTATAGCCCTGCTACAATTTCTATCTCCAATTTCGAAATGGGCTTGTTCGTGAGCGCGAATGTCACCTTGCTAGCCATTGGTGTGAGTGGGGAGACATTCTTGTTGAGAGAGAGAGAGAGAGAGAGAGAGAGAGAGAGAGAGAGAGAGAGAGAGAGATGATGATGAAATGAAATGATATATTAACGTCTACAAAAGGCCAAAATGACCTATGAGACCAAACTGATTACAATGGTGAGTCTAGTACCAAGTCTGGGTAGAAACAATGAAAACTATAAACTAGAAACTGAGATAGAAGTGCTACCGACTCCTATGGGTGGCTGGTAAGCTGAGCATGGTCGTCAGCATCCTCTGTGGAGAGACCTTTGAAAGTCGGAAACTTAATATTCACCTTAGCTAGAACACTTGTGAGCTCTTCCATGGCTGTCTATGCAGGGGATTGTTGCACCGAAGCTTGCTGTAACACAGTGGGTGAGAAGTTTATTGATGGGGGTTATTGGGGAGGTGTAGAACTGGTTGAGGGAGAAGGTAGGGGTAATGGGGCTGGTGGACTTCAGCTTGGCACGAAGGGTTGACGCTTCTTGTGGTAGTACTTCAAGGAACTTAGTAGTGGGCTTTGTCGCTCTTTTGACTGCCTTGTATGTGTCATGCAGTGACCACAAGCCCACCCAAGCCTTGAGTTGGAAGACCTTCACTTACTATACCAACTCCACTAGACCAGGGCGAGTGACTAGACCTACTGGTTAGACCTGGACGAGAGAGGACTAGACCCAGCCTACTCCGGCTAAACCTGGACGAGAGAGGACTAGACCCAACCTACTCTGGCTAGACCTGGATGAGAGGGGACTAGACCAGGACGAGAGACTTAGACCAAGACAAGCCAGGACCAGTGACTAGACTAGCTGGTCTAGTATTGAGCTGGACAGACCAAGCTGGACTGAGCTAGTCCAGACCAACACAGGCGAGAGCTTAAACGAGCTAGCTCCTCGACCTGTAGGCACAGTGGAGTGAAACTTCAGTTGAGGTCCCACCGGGCGTGCCAAAAATGAGAGCACCTATAGCGGAGATATGTGTCGTGCCCTCTATAGTGGGTGCTCCTCAGTGCAATGTGCGTGATATCTCACTCCACAAAATGCAAACACAGAAGAGCAAGAACAACAGAGCAACAACAGTACGACCCAGCAGATCATGAACAGCATGAACATCGACAAACGCAAAGAAACTGATACAGACTCTAGCATGGCAGCACACACAACTCCAACCCAGATCTCATAGGTACAGTGGGGGTGTCGAGGCTCAATTGTGCAGGGATGGTGCAGACGTGCTGTGTACAATTCCAGATAAGAGACTCTAGATGACTGACCACACAAAAGTAGATGATACATAAAACCCAACAGCTACGGATATATACAACCATAAAGAGCCACCAATGGCTCACCAATATCTAATCCAGCTACGCATATCTCTAAACTGTGGTGGTGGTGCACTGGCCATGGTGTCGACTGGACCACCACCCGTATCCCTGCCACGTGTCACCGATCCACTAGACGATCACTCACTTTTTTTGTTTTGTCAGAGTTTCTCTATACAAAACCACAAAATTGTACATGAGCATGTCTCTACTCTATAGAATTTTGAACAAAAGAGTGCACCATGAGTGCTAACACTTTCTGAAACCCAATTCACTACAGCAGCAATTCACTGGTGGGCTGAGCAAAGATTGGATCAAAACTCTGCGATGGCTGATTCCCTGCACGCTGTCAAGCACAAACTATAGCCAGAGCAGCAGACGACCAACACACACACACACGCGCGTGCCCTAGCTGGTGCACACAGCCTGCAGCAGGAGCGCGAGATGCAGATTGGCAAACGAGGGCGAATCTGCAGGTCACGCAGAGCTACAGCGAACGCAGCGCACACAGAATCTGAACAGGACTGCTCCTTGGCAAAAGGAGGCTCAGCAAAGGAGCTCGCTAGCAACAGAAGGTTCCACGCCACTTGAGGGCAAGCGCACACACACATGCGCACGCTTTTTCTTATAGTAATATCAGGTTTTGATTTACTGATGGAAAACCTCAAGGCGAGGAAAACCGTAGAAAACATTACATGCGATAAATCAGAAACAGTCAAAGTAGAGCTCGTACTGAAGAGCTTATCCAAATCATGGGCAAATTTAAGAGACTACCGCCGCATGCATAATCCACTTGAACCTGCTGGAACATGAGAAAATTGCATGTTCTCCAGACTGTCCACAGCATCCACAGCCAGAAATATCGACCAAAAGGTATCCCAAGGAAACGAGTGCAAAGACAAGTAGAGATGTCATCCACAAACCATTGCATATAATGAACAAAACCACGACAGATGTGGAATATTCTCATTGCCAGCACCACAACGAGAGAGAGAGAGAGAGAGAGAGAGAGAGAGAGAGAGAGAGAGAGAGAGAGAGAGAAATGAAATGAAATGAAATGTTATATTAACGTCTTCAAAAGGCTATAATGACCTATGAGACCCGAAAGTTACAAAGTGGTGGATCTGATACAAAGTCAGAGTAACAAAATAACCTAACAACAGTACAAAACAAAGATATATACTATGGGGTCCTAAGTTGGTCGATGTGAGCCAAGCAAAAAACTAAGCAAAAAATGGGCGGCTTGTTGGGATAGCTGAATCACAAGAGATCTAGCATCGGTCGTTGGCGAATCTCATCAATTTCCTCCATGGTTAGCAGTCTAACCGGGCGTCGTGCGTGCCTGGCCAGCGTGCTCCGAGAGAGAGAGAGAAAGAAAGAAAGAAAGAAGGAAAGATTTTTAACGTCTATGTCAGGCCGAAATCGGCCTATGAGACAAATCAAATGTACATGGTGTGTATGTCATCCGTCTATCGGAAAGACAAATGAAACAAAACTGATACAAAACTGAACTGAATGTAGGTAGTGGAGTATCTGAGGAGGGATGGAGCTCTATCTCTAGGGGTATATGCATGTCTATATGCTCAAGGTAGTACAATCATGAGAATGCATCAAGCTATCTAGATCCATCCTATACTAATGGGGGGATGTAAGATGTGGTACATGGGCGGGTCTGGTGCCAAGGCTACCCGGATGAAAGCTGTCGGGTCGGCCCTCATCTGAGCCACTCGCTCCTCAGTGGCACGGCGCTCCCGGGCTCGGATCTCCTCGATCTGTCGGTGGTGGGAGCTCGCGCCCCTGTAGCCTGTGACTCGTGGTCGTCGTCTAGCTCGGCTCACCTCAGAGAGAGAGAGAGAGAGAGAGAGAGAGAGAGAGAGAGAGAGAGAGAGAAGTGTGCCAGTTGGGAGAACCCCAACGATACATCTCCACACACACACACACACTAACACTAGATTGTGACCAGACATTGTGAGGCTGGACTAATTTGCTTTGTGGACATTAAGACAGAAATGCTGAGTTGTTGCTTTAATCCATGCCATGCCAAATGTATGATCTGTTGCACCCTCCCAAGTGCATAGAGCAATTCTATTCTTTTGAGAATGTCATTGTCAACGTAGCATGACAAAAGATACTATCTGGCTTCTTTGTGGCCGCTACAAGACCCTGAATGTGTTTCATAGAATACATTGAGCATCTGATTGACCCAAACCATCTTTCCACATCGTACATCACCATTTTGTGCTCTATTCCAAGACATACAAGTCAATTTTTGAACTCTTACACAATAACCACTCCACAATTAGATAACTATTCAGAGTTAATCAACCAAACTCATGCAGGTCTCAGACACCAACCTCACGTAGAAATGGCTCATATACGATTACAGCGAGCATGCATAATTATCATGTGCATGCAGAAGTGTGTCCGCATGATAGCTCATAGACGAGAATTGGCTGCGTGCACATTATCACATGTGCGCACACACACAAAGACAAACATTTTAACAGATTGCATGCGTATCATTACTCTGATAGAATAAGGAATTAAAACAAATACCGTTCCTGAAATGGAGACGATAATGGTGCCAGTAAAGGTACCAAATAGGAGGCCTGCCGACATGGTTAATGGGATAGCCGGAATTGCCAATACCTGCATAGATCAAAGAATAACCCTTTACTCACAGAATCCAAGCTATAATCCAAAATCTAGGCCAGAAAAATGTGGAGAGGAGAAAAAACATATCGAAAGAATTTTTTTAAAAAGACAGTCTGTAAATAGCATGATTCAAAATACAAAAAACGCAATCCAGGATGATGGTGGATTGGGTGTTTCCCCTTAACAGAAGACCTTTCTTGACTTTCTCTGAAAGTTTTCCTTCAACTGGAGCACAACATACATCCCCACTCTGAGAGCTAATCTAACAAAACTTTATGTACAATATGACCTTAGTCAACGCCTCAAAAAGGAAATGTACAACAAATATGTGCACACTTCTAGTATGCCGGTCTTGCCTGCCAGCGACTCTCCACCTATTTGAAAATTAAGAGTGCTCTTTCGAAGTCAAAAGGAGCCAACTAAAGCTTGATAACTGTTTTCCTGAGAGAAAAAGAGTAACGATAACTCCATATACTTGTTTCACAAATATTCTATTCAACCTTCCAAGAACAAGAAAATTTTTTCTGATTGTAATTGGTCTCATTGCCCATAAGAAGAACCAGAGAAACTTGCGACAAAAAGCTAATGCCACTCAAAGCAATCAAAGCCCGTCATGAAAAAAAATCCAGATGTATGTGTTAAAAGCATAATCCCTTTTCAAATTTTGATGTCTTCCATTGGTCCTCAGGCTACAGAATAAATGCTGCAGTCCACCCCTGCATACTTCAGGTTCCAGTCTCAATATTCAGCTGCCTGATCTGCCTGCTGTTGAGGCAGTTCCAAAGATATATATTGCATTAACTAAAAAATTCTGCCTGAGTGCAGTTGTAACTCAAGTTGTCCAAAAGATGACATTAACATGAAATCATGCTGAAACCTCAAACCTTGGATTCTGTGGGCGGCTTTATTATTCTTCTATAAAAATTGATACTTTGTATATTCTTTCAATTAACAGTTCTCTGAAGCAGTCTAGTTGAAAACAAGAGATGCGAGGATAGCATTAGTTTGAAGATTCACCACACTCATAGAAGGCCAAAGGATGTACCTCAAGACCAGCATATACAGCTACAAACAATGCATAACCAGCAGCACCATAACCTACCCAACAGATGGAAAGTTTTAGCAATGACCCTCTAGAACTCTCAATTCCAAAACATTGAAACTAGAAAATGTTGTGATCATCCATCGATTTCTTAAAAAACACCGGATACTTTGTCTAAAATGGCGACAAAAAGTTTAACAAATTATCCATCACTCCTTAAAGAAAGAAAGAAAAAAACACTCCCAATCGCTAATATGACCATCCCTAGTTCTTTAGAACGACTTGACCATCAGCTTCTGGGTCTTCATCAAACAAAATGAAATGATGATTGCTGCATGCTAGGTTAGACTTTCAATAAAAGGGTGTCCTCCCAAATATTGTCCTAAGAACAAAACATTCACTTCAAAAGGAAGTCACGGAGCATTATCCATGTCACACCAGGATACAAGCAGTACGAACAACATATAGAAGGAAAAGAAGGTGAAACGCTTGCCACTTAATGCTTCCAAGTTGCCATGTTTGTGTGTTTAAAAAGGGCAATTAGAAGTATATGATTTGGTCTCTTGTGGATGAACCCCTTCAATGTCAAAATTACATTGATGATTGTGAGAAAGCATGCACACAAGACACTCATGCTCATACATATGCACAAAAATAATATATCAAACGTCTTCACAAGGCCAAAATGACCTTATGAGACCAAAAGTTACATACCAATAGAATCAGATACTCTGTCTAGAAAGCTATGAAAATAAAAAATGAACAGAAGATCTAAAATCTAGGCCTATCATACATTGATGGTAGGTGGGAGGGGTAAGAGAGTAAACATGGTGAACAGTGTAGGGAAGATAGGACTTAGAGACTATCTAGGCCTATCAGACATTAATGGTAGGTGGGAGGGGTGAGAGACTAAACATGGTGAACAGGGTAGGGGAGATGAGAGCTAGAGATTATCAAATTGTTAGGTCCAACGGAGGTGATTGATGATGATAGCTCAAGATGAGTGCTCAATATGTACACAAGGTTCCTTTTACTTTGATGAGAGAGATGTACAATGAGAGAGAGAGAGAGAGAGAGAGAGAGAGAGAGAGAGAGAGAGAGAGAGAGAGAGAGAGAGAGAAATGAAATGATATATTAACGTCTACGAAAGGCCAAAATGACCTATGAGACCAACTGATTACAATGATGAGTCTAGTACCAAGTCTGGGTACAAACAAAGAAAACTACAAACAAAGAACTGAGATAGGAGTGCTACTGACTCCTATGGGTGGCTGGTAGGCTGAGCAATGGTATCATGCCAAACAGGTACAAAATGGGGATAAGTGTCACCATGGTATAATAAAGAAATAGCATGGAGCCTATCCTGGTCGACACTCTGGTTGTCGTGCTTGAATCCTGTGGATCCTCTGCCACAATCTCCGCCGGTGCTGTGTGGCTCCCCTCCTCAGTCGCGGTCATCTCGATCTCCCCAACTCTATAGCTCAGTCAATGAGAGTACCGCTGGTGTGTGTATGGGTGGGAACCGAGCTCTGTGATGGTGGTGTCCCCTCTACTTTTGTGGTACTCAGACTGAAGAAATCTGAGATGCGTCTTTGGGACTGTCTCTGTCTTTGCCCTCTCAATAGAGCGTCTCTATGTCTCTGTATCTCAAGTAGAAATAATCCGAGACACCTTTGATCCTGATATCTCATGACTCTATCTAACGAGTCAAAACCATCTCTGAATAAACAATGAAAGCGTCCCCGTATCTCATAGTAGACTGCGCAGTGACATATGTAGTGAAACTCTGTCTCTGGCTCTGCATGGCATAACTGACAAATCCTACTGTCTGCTAGTATGCCTCTGAAAGAGAGAGAGAGAGAGAGAGAGAGAGAGAGAGAGAGAGAGAGACTCTCAGAGATTTTAACGTCTATGTGAGGCCAAAGTAGGCCTATGAGACAAATCAAGTATACATTTGTGTATGTCTTCCATCTATCAGACAAGTCAAAACAATCCAAACCGGTACAAAATAAAGAGAAAACCTTAGTGTATGATGGGATCTTTTTTTTGAGAGGGGGGGGGGGGGGGGGGGGGGGGGTGATGGAGCTCTAGTAGTAGGGATGTGTAGTTGTCTATATGCTCAGGGTAGTACAACCATGCAAGTGCATCAAGCTAGCTAGCTCCATCCTATGCTAATAGTGGGGTGTAGAATGTGGTACATGGGAGGATCAAGAGCAAGGGCTGCCCGGGATGACGCAGTTGGGTGAGCCATCATTTGGCTCATCTCTGCTCAGCAGCTCAACGCTCTCGGGTCTTGATCTCCTCGATCTGTCTATGGTGGAATCATCGGGCCCGGTTCATCGCAGCATGTTGGAGTCACTCCCCTAGGTGGATCTGAGGTATGGTCCTTTGGGAAAAGTCTGTAAGTTGTAACTGTCTTCCCCCACTTGTGTAACATGTGGACGTCGTCTGGCCCAGCTCATCTCAACCTGCTAGAGAGTCACTCCCCTCGGTGGATCTAGGAATGGAGGAGGTGTGGTCCCCTGCAAAAAATCTGTAAGTTGTGACTCTCTCCCCCCGACCTATGTCTCTGTATGTGGCTGCAAAAGTGTATCTCTATGCCTGTGTATCTTTAGCGGGTAGCGCCCCAACTGTCTTTAATCTCGAGAGTGCATGATCTCGTGAAAAGTAGGCTGCCCTCTGGATAATGACTCGTATCTGCCTCTAATATCATCATAAGCTTTGCATCTACAAACAAAATGCTCGTCACTCTCTACCTCTCTGCATACTCGACAGAGTCTCTCCTCTCTGGATATGTCATGAGCTCGTTCCACCTCTATCTCTAGTATGTATGATGATACTCTGAGCTGACCAATCGCCACCCATGAGCTATGTGTCATGTAGTTGGCCATATAGCATGGTCGTTGTATGAACCCATCCTCGAGTATGGTACGGAAATGATCTCTATAGTGTGACAATTTCCACTAAAGGGGAGATGTGATCCAAGTTTGTCTGATATATAGCTGCCAGAGCTCCTATCGAAGCACTATGTTTCTCTCACTATGTGAGAGATGAACCTGGGGTGATTCGGGGTCATAATGGAATGGTGGCAAGCTCTCAAGATCAAGGTCATGTGCTCCAAACCATGCTCTATATGGTGTGACAACTTCCACTAAAGGGGAGATGTGATCCAAGTTTTTCTGATATATAGCTGACATAGCTCCTATCGAAGCACTATGTTTCTCTCACTATGTGAGAGATGAACCTGGGGTGATTCGGGGTCATAGAGGAACGGTGGCAAGCTCTCAAGATTAAGGCCATGTGCTCCAAACCATGCTCTGACCTTGGCATACTAAGCTCTGTCATATCGACTTTGCTATCTGTATAGCTGACTCAAATGCTCGCAGTGTGAGTCTGTCAGTCGGGAGCTCTCGCTCTCTGGATAAACCAGACCGTTTGAAAGAGTGCCTCCACTTACCGGGGGGGGGGGGGGGGGGGGGGGGTTATAAGAAAGTTTTGCGCAGATGATGTCCTATGGCACACTGTAGGGGAACGATAGGGGGAGATCTATAATGGTCTCCAAGATTTGTGCACAAGGCATCCTCCCCCACACTCTCCAAGACGTTCTCTGTAACCATGGGTGCAAGTATCTATGGTGTATTGTATCATCTCATCTCAAGAAGAGATCATGTCCAAGGTATTGAATATCCTCTACAAATTCCTTTGACCATCTCTTGAATCCAACTACTCAAAATCACCTCATCTGTACCCACTGCCTCTCTGATCTTCCACATTGTTAGCGATGGTGGACCTGGCCAATCTGGTCTAATGAGGATAGTGAAAGGTGAATACCATGAGTTTGATGCTAAAACCCACACTAACCTCCCCATGGCATCCTCTATCAACTCTAAGAGCTCCTGCCTATACTCATCTAAGTTTATAACATCCCGAGTGATTCAAAGAATCCCTCAATGGAAATCATGAGCTCTATCACTGCTAAAAATTCATTCCAATAACTAGTTCCCTAGCTTTGGAGATAATGTGATCCTGAAGATAGGAGTGTCTTTACCAATAAACATAAGACCTCTCCTCTTTGTGACCTGAATAAGCAAAACATCTATCACCAAGGGACCAGGTCTAATTCTTTCTTCTAATGTCCTCCAAGCTCGAGCAAGCAAAAACTCCATGGGTAACCATGTAGAAGGAAGAGTTGAAGGTGGGGGAAGCAAGTCTAGCAAGGCCTCCTCTACTGTCACACAGAACCCTTAAGGACCCCCAACCTTCAAATCTGGTGCCTCTATTGTCTCCTCAACAAGAGACTGGACCTAGGTGTCTACAGACTGCTAAAGTGAAGGAGAAACACCTCCTTGTGTAAACTGTCTCTTATTTGTAGGACAGTCCTGTTGTGGCTCTGATACAAGCACCTCCCTCCTCCTATAGACCATGAGACAGGACCTGGTTTCTAGAACCACTGCTCTGACTATGAGAAGATCTCTAACTTTGTTGCTACTGCTGCAGTCTCTAACTTGGATCTTTTTGCTTCTCTATATTATGTTGTTGCTGCTGCAGATCAGAGTCTTTATATCTCTGTCTTTGTCTCTATCCTGCTCGCCTCTAGGTGCCTTTAGGACAATCTCTGACAAGATGTCCCAAGGAATGATAATAACGGAACTAATTCGAAACAACAAGGGACAGATTAACCTCTAAAACTTGATTACTAACTCAAAATGGACTGATTCTAGAAATGTCTGGCTTGCAGTAGTGATCACCTTCACCAAGGGTGTAGAAGACTCCACATCAATAGACTGAAACTAAGAGAACTAATCCAAACTGTCGAAGCACTGAAGGCACTCTAAATTGTGCATGCAGATCTGGGAAAGAAAGCTTCACTGGAAATCTGGGGATCTATTGCAACTCATCAAATGATGCAACCTCAAAATCTGATTACTCCAAAGACGATGAATGTGCTAATAGAGAGAGAACAACATGCCACCAGGGAGTGAGCTGCAGGCACTGAAGTAAAAACCAATACAGCTCTCTCCCCAATAAAATCTATCTCTGTGGCTGCTCCGTTGGGCTGAGCTGCTTGAACCCAATCCCTAAGACGACCCCTTTCACGAGGAGTAGAGAAGCCGACCAGTCGACAAATGGCTGCATTGTCATGGAGACCCCCGTGCAAATATCTAACATCATAATCTGATTCTCCAGCCAGCCGTACTAAGGGCTCCACTCCTCCTGTATTCACCGTCAAACTGAATTGCCTACTACTGTTGAACTGAGGAGGAAAATATGAGGCCGAAGAAAACACGAGCCCAAAGACCCTTCCTCATCTCACCCCTCGAAACCTTGATACAATGTAAGAGAGAGTGTATGTTTGAGTGCTATTGAACTGTAAGCTACGCGCTAAGGTTTGTCCCAACCTAAGCACCACAATTCAGCAACAGTTTACCTTGAGTGGCCGAGTGCAGGGCAGCACGCAATTACAAAGCAACACGCAAGTAATATACAGTACGAATGTGGGCAGACACGCAGCTCTAGCAAGCGTGCACTCAGGTAGAGCATAGGCGTGCGCAATGCTGGCAGCGCATGCGAACAAGAACGCTGTAGGAAGCCTGCCGCCTGCGTGCAGCAAAGACAAGTGCACAGCGGCAAGGGGCTTATGACTGAGGGTTCACACAGCAGTGGCTAATTGAGGGTGCACGCATAGGAACATCAAGGTGGCTCTTGCATAGGCAGGCAGCCAGTTAGGGTAAGCTGGTCATGTCAAATGCTCCATTGGAAACCATAGAATCTTTCTACTTTTTCTAAAGTGGTATTCATGCCTCTATACCCACTTGTGAGTGCATCATGTGCATCGTGCAATATGGTTTTGCTATGGTTTCGCTAAGAGAAGGTAACACACAAAGATGATGACAAAAAAACAAGAGACCATCACGAATGAGATAGTTGTTTGGCGCTTGTGCAGCAAGAGCTTGCAACCATTGCTTACCAAACTCGGAATCTGCATATGAATTTTTCACGCTATTAAAGATACTCCACTAAGGGAGACTCTGAACCTTGACTCAAGAGCCAAGATTTGTCCTTTGCGACTTAACGCATCGGCAACTAGGCTAGCCTTACCTCGAACATATTCAATCAAACCCCAAATTGCTCAAAAAATTGGGACAATCTAGCTTAACGGTCACTCCAATGTGCAATAGCCATAGACTGGAGCCACTTGAGGGCTTGATGATCAATATAAACAATTAAATCTCTACCATATGAAATATGCTTCCAATGCTTTGAGAAATGAATGACCAAAGAGAAGTTCCTTATTGCACACTGAGTAGTTCTCTTCTACATTGTTTAACTTTCTACTGAGAAACGCATTTGGACAGCCATTCTGCTACAACACAGCTCCTATGCAAGCGTTGCTCGCATCCGTCTATACCTCAAATGATCTACCAAGAGTCAAGGATGAGACACGGAGTTGAATTCACCGAAACCTTGAGAGCTTCAAAAGCCTCGACGATTGCCTCGGGCAAGATAACACGAGTCTTAACCCCTTTCAAAACATCAATCATACGTGAGGAAATGCGTACAAAATCCTTGATATGTGAACTATGTGCTTGACACAAACCTAAAAATGATTGCACATTATATGTTGTTTTGGGTAAATCCCAATTACGAACCTGTTCTACCTTTGTGGGATCCGATGAGACCCCGTCTGTAAAGATGATGTAGCCTAGAGAAGTAACCTCAATTAGAAAAATTCCAACTTCTTAGCTCCAATTCCCTTAAGAAGGCAATTATTCTTACCCAAGCTCAACTCCTTCCTACAGGTGCACCCTTGACAGCCTTGCACTCACACCAAGGTTGCTTTTTCCCACCACACATCGATTAGCCTGTCACAACATGCAACGTCCGCTCTTGATGAGTGGAATAAAGAAACTATGGGGAGGCTAGACAAACCCTTCTTTTTTTGGTTACGTGCCACTCTTCAAAAGCATAAATTAGACAGATCAACACACCCAGGTTTTTCTTGGGTTACATTAGTTTTTCTCTTGAGTGATGATACTAAAGCATTGCCAAAGTGTTTTAATGCCAATGTTAGGTGCAACGCAAGTGATTGATGGCGATAGCTCAGGATGGGTGCTCCTTACATACACAAGGTTCCTTTTACGTTATGCACAATAGACGAGAGAGAGAGAGAGAGAGAGAGAGAGAGAGAGAGAGAATGAATACTATGAATGAAGGTTTTGTGAGCGATAGAGAAAGAATCAAGAATAACACCGGATGGGGTGCCAAACCCCCTTCCAAGGGGCCCACCACTCTATTGCTATAGTGGTATTTTCTTTAATTTGCACAAATTCTGAAACCATGGATCTAGATGCTAATATGCTCATGGGATCATGCAATGACTGCGTGGACTCAACGGTGCGGAAGAGGCCAAGGCTTACATCTGAAAACGCTAAGGGATCTGACTTGGATCTACTATCTGATGCTGATCTCCATAGGCTATGGCTGAAATCTGAAAACGCTCACTCTAGGGCTAAAATCTGCAAAATGATGGGCTGATTTGATGCTAGGGAAAACGCCAGGCTCATCAGCAACTAAAATCGCTAAAGGCTGAAATCTGATGCAGGCTAAAAGCACTAGGAATGCTGAGGATCTTCCGATGAGATGCTTGAGGAAAAATGCTAGGAGAGGTCAAACGCTAGAGGCATGCTGAGGTGCTTAGGGCAATGATCCGAAGCCCTCTATAAATGGCCAGTGGAAGCATCCTCCAATCTCATAAAATGTGGTAGATCGACATATGTAGTGCTTCTCTATCTCTGGCTCATGCTGGCATACCCTCTCCTCTGGTGGTATTCTCCTGTATCTGCATGTCTCTAGCTTGAGTTGGTGTGAAGAAATGGGGATCGGGCCAATGGCACATCTCAGACCGTGTAATAGGTGTGTGTCCATGTAGCTGGGTCATACTATGAAACCATCATATATAGTATGAATAAAATGTTCCCAATAGACATCCATCTTCGTCCCTAGCGCCTGTGAGGGCACTAGCCATGTTCTCTTAGTGTCTAGCTAGATGAGGTCCTATCTAATGACTCTAGTAAGCTCCTGATGTGTCAGGCTTAGGGAGGGTGCATTTAGAGAGTATTGAAAGGGGGGTATTCAGTCTATGCTGAACCCATGAATCTCAAACCATGATGTCATCTGCGCATACCAGCATGATGTCTCCCCCTGCATGGTAAGCTGCCTGGAAGACTCGAGCAAGTCTCGACTCTCATGGCAATGCCCATATACTGTGGAGAAAGGAAACTCATCTGGAAAAGGCCTCAACAACGATCGGCAATGATGTTATCTCGGCTCTGATGATCTCATGCCGGACTGAAGCCTCAGCCCTAATCATCCTCGAGATCATGGATATCAACGGTCACTTCATTGATCTCCATGTGCGTCCCGATCTATTGTGATGATCTAAACTGGGCCGGGCCCCCATAGCTATGCACCATAGAGTATGGCTGATGAGACCAGAGTGTCAAATGGCTGATGAGACCAGAGTGTCAAAAGGCCATAGCTTAGTCTAGGGCTCCTCGAACTGCACTAATGCACACATCCTCTCTAGTCCGCTCGATGATGCACATCCTCTAGTCAACCTTGCCTCTGGTGCCCCTCTCAAGGAGAAAGCGGGCCCACCAAAGTAAGGTTGTTTCCCTACGTACGTACGGATCCGATCCGTACCATACGGCCGTATTGTACTGATTCGTATGGTACGGATCAATCCGTACAAGTCTCTGAGAGGTAAGGCCATCAAGTATTTTCGTGAGGGTTTACGAGCCATTCTGTACACGTTTGGGCACACAGATAGAGAGCATTAGCCACATGGGCTAGCTAGCTACTCAGTTCTACTACATAGACTCACTTATTGAGTTGAATGGTTTCATTTATGCCATTTGTACTCTCTATGATGAGCCTTTTTGTTATAGCCTGTAGGCTACCATCTATGGTACTTTGATGTTTTTAGTATTGGTGTGCTATTTCAGATCTCATTTGAACTTTGATATGCCCGTATAGTGTTCAATGTTCAATGTCATCTAAAGTCTCTTGCAATAGTTACATAGTATGACAGTATGTAGATGTCTTGTAAAACATGTCTTTGAATGTCTCTAAAAGCTGCTGCATGTAATCTTGTTTTTAATAGGAAATATCCTAGAAAGTTTGGTAAATTGAGGTTTTTTTACAAGACTACGTATTTTTTACATACATAAAGATATATTCTATACGAAACAACGTACAGTACGTACAGATCCGTCACGTACAATACATTTGGAACATACTCCACATTCTCCTGTCCAAATAAGAATGTAGGCGATGCTCTCTTCACCCACTATGCGGTGGTGTTGAAGACCATGGCATTGGTTTTATTAAGGTTCATAACAAACCACTATCCTACAGACTCTAAGTACCAACGCACTAGGAAAGTTGCTAGAGACAAAACCTCCAAGCTCGTGATAATAACAAACTCAAAGCAACGCTCGTTGCTGCTGTCCATCCCCTTCGCCTGCTTCACCATCGCCCAGCTCCCACCCCTTGCTAGCGCGCTCTTCCCTCTCCTCCGCCCCCTTGCACGCTGCCGTTTAGCCTCCCCCCCCCCCCCCCCTGCCCCCCCCGCCTCCCTCTCCATCGTTGCCCGCTCTGCACCTCTTTCGCCAACACTCCCACGCTCACGATGTTGTTGTTGCAACCGCCTCACCCAACCCATTTTAAAAAACCCCTAAAACATTTTACGCCTATCCCCCCCCCCCCCCCCCCCCCCCCCCCCCCCCCCCCGCGCGCACGCGCACACACACTCACATTCACTCATTACCTCCTTCAAGCAGCCTCAGTCCCCCCCATCCCCCTCCAAGGTTCCTACACGCTGAGGGTCTCTCTTCGTCTTCGCGTTCTTACCTCGACATCGTCTCCCCCCCTCTTCTTCGACCGAAGCAGCGGACACAGATGGAGGCTCAAGCTCCGCCACAGAGGGACTCCGATGAAGTCCCCTCGCCCGACCCCGCTGAGCCCACCATTCGATTTGCTCTCACACCAACAGAGCAAGTGAGCCTAGCCACAGAGGTGGAACACCTTCAGGCGACTTCCGTCATCTGCAAGATTCTCAGCACCAGACCTAGCAGAGGAGAGGTGCGTTATCTTCTCCAGGCCCGCCTTCTTGCAGGTGGGCAAGATCTTGGATGTTCAGTTCCTCGAACGTGGCTACTATCGGATAGAGTTCGAGACTTCCAAGATGGCAACCAAGGTCATCGCTATGAGCCCATTGGCCATCCGAGCTGTTTGAGCCCGCTTTCGACAGTGGCGGCATGATTTTGATCCAGCTACAGATGTTCTGGTAGAGGAGGCAAACCTTCCCATCTCCGTCTGCTTTCCTGGTTTGAGGAGGGAGTACCTGCCCGCATGGCAGTCTCTATACCTGCCAAGGCGGCCGACATCCCCTCAATACGTGTTCTGGTTCGGGACACCCACACTCTTCCGAAGGTCATCCTACTACCTTGAGTGAGTGGGGGTTGGTTCCGTCAGAACGTGGAGTATTCGGGCCTCCCAAATTAGTGTTTCATTTGCAGACAGATGGGCCATTTGGCAAAGGCATGTCCTTCCAGGAGACCTTGATCCACATCGCATGCGTAGCCTCCCAAGCAATCAAACAGCTAACGGTTGGCAGCAGGTGCGTGGCCGCCGTCGATCGACAGGGGCGTGCTCGCTCCACCGCTCCCCCTGGTGGCCGACCTTTTGCAGCTCAACAGCACTGGGTTCCGACTCGGAACCGTTTTGACCCCCTTCAGCAGGACCCACCTGAGGAGGCCCCCGTCCACTTCAGTATCTCCACCTCCACCCCCTCCTCTCTCAGACGCTGCCACTCCCTCGCCTCCTCCTCCTCCCCCTCCTCCACCTTCACCTCCCATCCCTCCTCTCTCCCTGATGGGGCCCACAGCCTCACCTCCTAACCCCTCCACCACTCCTCAGGCGCACGGGACTGGACACGCGTCTGCTGCGAGGCGATCTCTTGGTAATGCTTTCGCTACGAGCCGTGTGGCTCGAGAGGGACAACCCCACTGCAGGCCGCCTTTTTTGGCACAGACTTCTTTTGCAGCTCTCCCTAGCGGTTTGACTAACTTTGACATTTGCAGACGCTGGGACTTCTTCGACTACAGTTTCACTCGGTTTCTTGGTGACTCTTCTCTTGACCTGGAGGAGGCTTGCTTTCGAGTCCATGTCCTCTTTCTAGCAGCTAGAGGCATTGAGGCTTTAGACACAGCGGTGGGTTTTTTCTTCCCATTGTGCGGTAGGGATCTCACAAAGTGGACCCAGCACACGATTCTTGATTGGCTCCAGACTTAGGCTACTGAGTTCTCACACCACACACATCTAGTGTAGACACTTTGGCCTCTGGCCAAGTTCAGCGTGACGCCTCCGGATACAGTGGGTTGCAAGCACATTGTGGTGCATTTGTTTGCTGACACTCAGAGCCCTCCTTGTTATGTATTTGTACATGAGGATTCTTGGAGAGAGGATGTAGCCCTTCGGGCTGCACCCTCGGCTTGGGCCTAGGCGGGACAGTCACTTCTTTCGCGCCTGTCTAGAGGTCATTCAGATGCGGATTACTCCCCATCCAAACCGGCCTCAAAGATAGCGAGGTTGGCTGCTATGGTGGCAGCTATTTTCTCCCACAAACTCCATGAGGATCATCTCATGGAATGTGCAGGGATTAGGAGGGCCCTAGCTTCAGCGTCGGCGGGGTCGGCTACGTTAGGAGCTTCAGAGATGCCTTGTGGGTGGTGAGATTGACATTCTTATGCTACAGGAGCATCATCTTTGTGAGAGTCGCATTAGATGGTGTGGTCAAATTTTGCGTGGTCCCTATGAGACGTTTTGGTCCGCTGCTTTTGGACCTGGAGGCATCCAGGGTAGGGTATGTATGACTATTGTGGATTCATTGCAGTAGGCCATTGTGGGCAGAGGGATTATTGTGCCATGCAAGGCTCAGTGGATTACTATGCAGGTTCAGGGTTGGCTCATGGGCTTCCTCAACATCTAGGCGCCCAATGTGGCGAGTGCACGTGCAGAGTTTTGGTGCCATATTGTAGAGTCTCTGCCGCAGGCAGAGCAATGGTGCATTGGGGGTGACTTCAACATGTTGGAGGACCCCTCTAACAGGATTGGAGGTAATTGTGCATGGAGTTGAGTTGACAGCTTGGGAGAGGTTATGTATGACTCTACAAGTTTCAGATGTGTGGCAACATTCTAGCTTTGTGAGGCCTCCGAACAGCCTGGCCTTTTCTCATTCGGACCGCAGAGTGGGAGGAGTGAATCTATCTCAGATAGATCGCTTCTACACTAGTGACTATTTATGTGACTTGGGTGGGTCACTTGGCATTCTGGCTAGGACTTCTTTTTCGGACCATGCACCAACACCCATCGTTCGTATCACCATATTCCAAATCAGCCAGCTATGCGGATTCTTTAAAGGCCGCAAAAATTTACAACAAGTTAGGATGAGATACCCTAAGCTTCTTTTGTAAGGCTATCCTTGTAAATATTCACCTTATGAATAAAGAACCAAGTTTTTTGAATTGAGTATCTTGATCTTGTGTCTATTCTGAAGTTAAATCTTAGCCATGTCATAAGTCTTTAAATTGTCAGTCTAGCGATCTTACGAAATCATGTATATAATTGCTTCTGTTCTTTATACCGTGCTTGTTTGTTTTTCTCAAATTTCCAATATTGAGGACTTCACACTTGGACCCCGGCCCATTGGGGTAGCAGTGGTGTCACAAACTGATGACCTGGCAATGCCCAAACACACACACAGACACACGCAGATGACGTGGCAGCCAGTACGGACGACCGGATTGTAGGCTGACTCGTTGACGTGGCAGCTGTACGGAATCCCGTGATTTGCGTTGACTGGCTGACGTGGCGGCTGTACGGAATCACGCGATTCACATTGACATGCTGAAGTGGCAATCGTACGGAACTCTGCTTTTAGCACTGGCTGTTTTTACTGGCAGATTTTGAGCCAGTTGATTTTGGGATAATTTGCTTTTGAGTTTGAAAGCTTTTGTGGCTCTGCTTTTAGCATCCCTTGTAACCTTTATAATGAACCCAAGGGGGGCTCACTCTGCAGAGCATCTGGACGCAGAGTCTGAGAGTGAGCACCCACGGGAGTTGTACTTTGCTCAAAGATTAATATAAAAAGAAATACCAAAAGGGGCGCCAGTCTTTGGGGCCAATACCTCTTGAGCACGAAACTCCTCCAGGCCGTGTCGACTCTCTCTCGACTCTCTCTCTACAATTTGTGCAAATAATCTAAAGCAAATACTTGCTCTGGCAACAGAGCAAGGGGCCCTTGAGAGCGTTCGGGACCCGATATTCGGTGTCATCTCTCTCTCTCTCTCTCTCTCTCTCTCTCTCTCTCTCTCTCTCTCTCTCTCTCTCTCTCTCTCTCTCTCTCTCTCTCTCTCTCTCTCTCTAGCGCAAGGCTGAAGGACTATGGCGGACAACTCTCTCTCTCTACAACAGCGCGAGGCTGAAGGCTTGTGGTGTGAGGGAAGGGCAGCGTGAGGGAAGCTCTCTCCGTGAGCAGGTCTCAAGGCAGCAGGGCAACGAGGTGGGCCTCTCTCTCTCTCTCTCTCTCTCTCTCTCTCTCTCTCTCTCTCTCTCTCTCTCTCTCTCTCTCTCTCTCTCTCTCTCTCTCTCTCTCTCTCTCTCTCTCTCTCTCTCTCTGTGTGTGTGTGTGTGTGTGTGTGTGTGTGTGTGTGTGTGTGTGTGTGTGTGTGCGCAGCAGCGCGCACAGTGGGAGTAGTAACGCACAGGTTTGGGTCTCTCTCTCTCTCTCTAGCGCGAGGCTGAAGGCCTGTGGCAGACAGCGAGTAGGTTTGGATTGAGGAAGAGCAGAAAAGGAAGAATCGGGCTCAGCATGTGCGGGTCACAGGAGTCAAAGACAAAGAGAATGTAGATGAAGAAGTGAGGGAACTACTACAATGCATGGGCATCACAAAGCCTACTCACACAAGTGCATGGAGAGTGGGCAAGAAAGGAATCGATGAGAAGGGAAACGTAAAGGATAGGGCACTTATTCTCCGCTTCCCGAATATAGAAATAAGGAAAGAATTTCTAAAGAAGAGGCCAACTCTTAAGAAAACCGGTATTTTCCTGGGAGATGACCTTACATTGGCACAAGTGGCACACATGCAAGAGTTGATGCCAGAGATCAGGGCAACAAGAGAAAAGGGGAAAATTGCCTTTTATAGAGGAGGGAAAGTAGTGGTTCTGGAAAAGCGCTCATCATGACGGTGCGAGACCCATGGGGCGACGCTCCGGATAGCGGCGTGGAATTGTAATGGATCATATAGGCTAGATGTAGGTGCCTTTGAAGACAGCTTTAGGGACAGGGACATAGTTTTCTACTCAGAGACACACCAGATACCGGGACAGTTTATGCCACATGTGAAGGGGTATTTATGGGAAACAGATGGTCGACCAGACAAGAGATCTCTACGAGGTAGCCGGGGTTCAGGAGGAGTAGCAGTCTTATTTAAAGAGGAGCTGAGACCACTACTACAGATTATCAGGAAAGATGAACAAGCAAGGTGTATGTGGGTGAGAATGAGAGCCGAGACAGTGTTTCTCTTGCTTTCGCTCACGCGTAAGCAGAAAGTAAGCAGATTCCTTATTATTGGCTGCAATTCAATTCTAGCTGAACAGTAAAGTTGACAGTAATAAAAAGTTTACAAAAGTGTCGTTTGTATTTTTGCAATATTACATTGTGTCTTTTCTCTCACCAATTCCCATAGCAAGCAGCCCAGTGCTGATCTGGACTCACCGATCGCACGTAAATACCTTGACATCTTCAGTGAACCAAATGTGAAACTGAGCCAGCGTGGAACTTTGGTTAACACCACACCGCAGTGGGTTAGGAGATCGGCACCAACATTTGCATATGGCCAGGATACAGTAGAGTACACAGATGCATACACATACCTTGGTGTGGTATTTACAGAACCGAAGTTTACTCTTAAGAAAGTAGTGGATGCTAGATTGTCTAGAGCCTCTACGGCCTTGGGAGGGTTGGAGAGGATGTGTTCACAAGTGCAGTTTCAAGAACCACGAAAAAAACTTTGGCTCTTTGATACTGTGGTGGCTTCGGCTATGCTTTATGGGGTCCAGATTTGGGGACCATCTGTGGATCAGGATAATTGGAAGTCAATGGAGAGACCTTTGGTATCTGTGATTTCCCGAATGATTAGAACCAAGGCCACCGTACCACACGCGATTACCCGAGCAGAACTAGCTGCCCCTCCGATAGAAATTGAAGCTCTTACCAGATCAGTGTCCTTTATACATGGTTTATGGGATACAAATAATTGCCGATATACTAGATTGGCCCTCGAATCCTCTCGACGGTTAGCAATGAAAGGAGATACATCATGCTGGTATGCGCAACTGTCCTCGTGGTTTCAAAGACACGGGTTCAGTATGGAAAGATTACCCCCCTTCCAATACTCTCTTGAGGCTCCATCACTGGCAATCACACGAACGGAGATTAATAAAATCATCCGCCAAGATCTTATACAGTTGGACACTAAGAGGACATGGGTGGACCCTACACAAGAATTGAGCACGAAGATGGCCGACTACAAAGAAAACTTCCTACAGCTATCTGAAGATGGTTTTGTGATTCGCCCGAGCTACATGGATACCCACCTATCTCATGGTTTGAGATGTGCTATTCATCAGATTCGTACATCCTCACACCAGCTGGAAATTGAATTTGGCAGATTTAGGGGAATCCCACCTGAGAGCAGAATTTGCAAGTTATGCGGAATGGAGCCGGAGACAGAATTACACTACATATGCCACTACACCGTATACTATGAGATACGTGGGCGTTTCCATTGCCTATTTAAAGAAGGCTTTGGACCTCTAGATAGAGTCATGCAATACCAAGATCAAAGGTGCTTAGACCTGTACCTACTGGAACTACATCGGCACAGGGATAATCTAATGAGAAGACAAAGAGCACTACAGCCTCAGAGGCAGATCACAGATTTCTTTGGATCGAGAGGAAGGAGAAGCAAGAGGCCAGCAGCGAGCACAAAGGAGTACCCACATTCATACCAAAGGCACCCTCATTGACAGGGCGATTGAGCTTAGGAAATCGAGACGACCACGACCGAGATGCAGAAGTACACTTCATCGGCGGAGACTACAACAAAGGATTAGAAGCATTCTAGCCAAACACCTAGAATGCTCCTAAGAAGTTTATCTAATACTTTGTATTTAGTTTTTTTCGCATTTATTTTCACACTTTCGCACTTTTCAGACGTTGTAACAGACTCACCACTTTTGTATCAGTTTGGTCTCATAGGTCACTCTGGCCTTTTGAAGACGTTAATATAACATTTCATTTCATTTCTCTCTCTCTCTCTCTCTCTCTCTCTCTCTCTCTCTCTCTCTCTCTCTCTCTCTCTCTCTCTCTCTCTCTCTCTCTCTCTCTCTCTCAGCTAGCTGCTTAATTCACACCTAGTAGTTTAGAATTCCATAGTATTTTATTGTGACATTTGTCATTTCATTTTTGTCATACTCTGACTTTGTATCAAATCCACCACATTGTAACTTTCTGGTCTCATAGGTCACTTTGGCCTTTTGAAGACGTTAATATAACATTTCATTTCATTTCATTTCTCTCTCTCTCTCTCTCTCTCTCTCTCTCTCTCTCTCTCTCTCTCCTCTCTCTCTCTCTCTCTCTCTCTCTCTCTCTCTCTCTCTCTCTCTTTGTGTGGGGGCCGTGAGCAAATACGCCATCAGCTTTACAGGTTGCAGGTGCGGGGCAGCAGGCCCGTCCCACAATGGGGGCTGCTCTCGGGTTCCATGCACCAGAAGAGACGGGTTGCGTGAGGGCCTGGTTAATGCACACTCAGCAGCGAGCGGTGCTGCTTGCGGATACCTTACAGAGGGGTTGCGGGACTTATTGTTTACAGCCAGACAGAGGGACAGCGAGAGGCTATTCCTGATTATGAGAGGCGCCCATACTTGGCTGTGGCGCAGGTCCTCCTCACGAGTTTACGAGGGGGCAACAGGTCAGACATACAGGGAGCCTGCGGGGCTCTGGCAGATGCAAAATTGTCGCCGCGAGCTGACACAATAGGGGGCCGCGTGTTTGCTGGTTGCATACGCCGCGAGTAAGTGAGCCCGATACATCTCTTGAACAACAAAACATGGAACCAATCTCCCCTGCACAGGACCCGACACAGGACACGGAAGCCGTCAATTTCTCACCTGTTTGCAAGTCGCGTGCAAAGGCAACCTTCATGATCACAAATAAGCGGATGGCGCAGATGGAGAGGGAAATGAAGGAGTGGAAAACAGAGATGGAAGGATGGTGGAAGGAAAAGGCCAACCTTCTTCAGATAGTCTTCAATGAAGGCGCACAATGGAAGGAGAAAGAGAGCCTTAACGCAGAAATACACACACTTAAAGAAGAAGTCTCAGCCCTCAAACAGGAGAACCCAAACGCCGAGATACGAACACTCAAAAAAGAAGTCTCTGCCCTTAAACACGAGCTTGCGGACAGAGTAAGCTGTCACGAGGACGTGGAAGTTATTAACCATGTCACAGAGATGTGGCAACTGCTAACCTTGGTTGTTGGTTTCTTTCCAATGGGGTTTATTTTATTTGTTTTGAGACCCTCTTTTTGAAGTAGCAAACAGTCGGACATTGTATGGCCAATGTGAACGGTAGATTCACCCGCAGACGGGAAGTGGTCGGCACTGGAATTCGTATGGTAAGAGGATGTCTAGGCTCAGAGCAAGATCATATAGGTCCCCCCGTCGCACTTAGCAAGTTGGTGGATACTAGGAAGTGAACTCAATTAAGGCGTAAAGTCAAGGTGGGACTACCAACAAAAAGTATCCGACGGTTGGGCCACATTGCATTTTTGGATGCGGTCCCAATGAGGATAGATGGTCAGAAGACCAGTGGCAGCCCAACGGAAGCATCTCCTAAAATTTAGGGAACTGCTATTTTGGGCCGTGAAATGTGTTCGCGTCATTACCTCCGGTATGACTAGGGGAACATTTTATAACTCTGCCGCGAAGTCAACTGACGCGTCGGTTGGGATATTTTTAAGCGGCGAACCCGAAACGGGAAAATGCTTGAAAATGCGCCAAGTGTCACATTTTCGTGAACTTTCCTCTTGCAGAAAAATGGACACTGATTTTTATGTTGGGAGAGGCCTCATTTCAACTTTTGTCATAGGTTAAGAGCTATGGAGTGCTTCCTTTCCCTCTCATGTACAGTGTGGTGCTAGGAGTGATGCCCTGCACACTACACACTGCTCTCTCTCTCCCCTACGTGCAGTTATGTGATGCCCCGTAAGAGGGCTCCTCATTTGACTGATGTACAGTTGTGTGGGTTCATGCTTTTGTGCTGAGGCAAGAGCCTCCTTGAGCAGGAACAGGGGTAGCTAGCTGCTGCTCCAAAGTAGGCACTGGTGAGGGTCATAACCTCACCGTACAGGTGCAAAATCAGCGCTGTGTATGCGCTGTAAATTCACTGTTTTTCAGCCATACGGACGCCAGGACCATTGGGAATCATGCCCCACAGGCACAAGACAGTTAGGGGACTGTTTGGGGCTGAAAACACGGAAAACCAGTAAATACAGCATGCTGAATTTACTGTTTTTGGACAGGAATCAGAGGATATATGACAGTGCAAGCGAGTTCCAGCAGGGGAATTGGTTTCGCGCAAGTTTTGGGGTTGTTATGCTGCCGAAATTTGGCCAAATCAAATGGTATCTAGGTGGATACACGTGAAGGATTCCCAGGACCTTACCTTGTAATTTACCCTCCTAAAGAATAAAGAAATACCGAAAGGGGCGCCAATTTTGGGGCCTACAGGTTGTCGGCGTCTGCTCGGAGCATTTTAGCTTCCGAGCCGTGTGTGTATTCAAGTGTTAACTCCCGTCGCAGGTTCTCTTTGCAAATTGCTCTGTGTGTGTGTTTAAGGTAAAGAATTTCGGGTGAAAGCCAACGCCTACCGCCCTACGGGCCGGTTTCAGTAAGCAATCGACTAGAGGAAGGCGAATTTCAGCCCTCGATAATAGATGACATCAAGGAAATCAAGGAACAGGTTAGGATGATTACAGAGGAAGAGAAACTGAGTGTGGCAAAGACATCTTCATGGGCGGAGATGATAACAAGGACACAGATAAAGGCAGACGAGGCCGAAAAATAGATTGAGGTCGCCAAGAAAGGGAAAGGTCAAGAAACCCCTTGTACGCTTATCAACATGACCCTCGAAGAGGAACAAAGAAGGCGGATGCGAGCACTACATGTGACAATGACCGGTCTCAAGGACATAAACAATGTGGAGAAAGAGGTCACAAGCCTTACCTCCATGATGGGGATGGAGAAGCCTTTGCACACAAAGGCATCGAGGATAGGTAAGAAAAGTGACGGCACGGGAGAGTCTTCAAAGGGGAGAGCTCTCTTCCCCTCGTTAGAAGAGAAGAAGGAATTCTTGAAGAAGAGGCCTACTCTCAAAAAGACAGGTATTTTCCACGGGGATGACCTGACTCTCTCACAGCTCGCACATATGAGAGAAGAAATGCCAGAGATTACAGCGGCAAGGGAGAAGGGAAGGATACCCTTTCACAAAGATTGACAGGTGGTGATTTTAGAGCGGCGTACTGCATGACGGTGCGAGACCTATGGGACCACACTGGAGATAGCTACCTAGAACTGTAATGGGTCTATGAGGTTGGACATGGGTGCATTTGAGGACAGTTTCGAAGACAAGGATATTGTATTCTTCTCAGAGACTCATCAAGCCCCTAGACAGGTAATGCAACATGTGATGGGATACAGATGGGAGACAGCTCACAGGACAAATGCGAGATCTGAGCATGGGAGTAGAGGTTCAGGAGGAGTAGTAGTGCTATTCAAAGAGGAACTACAACCATTACTGCATATTGTACGAAGAGATGATCATGCTCGATATATGTGGGTGAGACTGAGAGCTGACACAGGTCGATTCCTATATATTGCCATATGTTACTTTCCTCCCAGTACATCCGTGTATGCTGCATCCAGAGGGCAGTCGCCTTTCTCTATTCGATGACATATGGGAGTTTTCTAGGGATGGTGATATCATTCTCCTAGGAGACTTCAATGCCCAAACAAGCAACTCGCAGACAGTCTTTGACACTTCAGATGAGATGCTTAGAGAGTTGGATGTGGGTGAGTTGGGACTTGACAGATGCTCAGATGACAGAGAGCAGACGGACTATAAGAGATACCTCATGGAAATGACGACTACACATGGATTAGCCATACTTAATGGCTTACAACGATTTTTCGAAGCAGCCGGTTTCACATGCTTTCCACGCAGACATGGGGCCAGTACAGTGGATTATGTTATGACACAACCGAGCTTTGTCCCCTGCATTCAGGATTTCACAGTGGAAGCCAGGCCAGTGGGCATAGCAGTAGATCATGCTCTCTTGACACTGTCCGTTAAATTTCAGTATAGTACAACCCAGACATCAGGAGGCAGGTCACACACCCGCTATACATTTACACCAGAGACTGATTTCGTTTATACAGAGGAGATATGGGACCGTCTATTGGAAGGTATAGCTGGCACAAATGGTACTGGCCTCTCAATGGAGGAGTGCACCACTCTACTGACTGAGACACTGCATGGGGCTGCATCAGTGGCATACCCACACACTCAGCCGAGCAAGAGACGACATTCTGGGAGCATGCTCCGGAATAGTTGGTATGATGAGGAGTGCAGAGAGATGACAGCCCAGCTTCAGAGGGATCTTCCTTTAGGAGTCATCACTTACAGACAGTCTCGGATTGCTTTCCGACGCCTTGTGCGACAGAAGAAGCGAGCTAGGCATCGGAAGAAGCGAGCTTACCTAGCTCAGATGGAGCGAGACTTATATCAGATGTTCTTGATTAAGGACTCAGGAGAGGCATGGTGACTCTTCCATGAGCACTCCCCTCCCCCAGTGATTACTTCACCTGATGTGTGGGGCCAATATGCGACATCATTATATACGGTTCTTGGATAGGACCCCTTCCAGACCCTACCAAGCCTTGCCCAGCTACGAGCACTTTCTTTACACCTGAGATGGTACAAAGGGCCATCGACAGGATGAGGACCAGCAAGGCATATCATCACCACGGTCTAGTAGCGGAGCACTTTATACATGCAAGGGATATGCTGATGGAGGTTCTCGCAGTTTTGTTCAATCGTGCCATGTGTGAGGGATTACCTGAGACTTGGAGGTTGTCTAATATTGTGCCCATCTTCAAGGCTGGTGACCCTACAGAGCCTGGAAACTACCGCACTATTATGGTTGGACACACATTGGCACGATTGTATGCATCTATTCTGGAGCAACACTTGAGTCATTGGGCAGAGGGCGAGGGTGTACGAGCAAAGGGTCAGGCCAGCTTCAGGAGGGGTTTCTCCACTCTTGATCATATTCTAACACTCACAGGCATCATTGAGGAGGGCAGAGCACATGGGAGACGGATCTATTGTAGCTTTGTGGATTTTCGCAAAGCATTTGACATGGTACCAAGAGCTCGATTGATGCGCAGACTGCAGAAGATGGGGGTGCCCATCGAGGTGATTTGGGGGATTATGGCTTTGTACAGATCAGTGGTGGGGCATGTACGCACTCCAGAAGGGGTATCTGATTTAGTTCACTCTACTATTGGAGTCAAATAGGGCTACCCATTGTCTCCTACTCTATTTGGTATGTATGTTGATGAGGTGTCCGATTACATTGACAGAGAGGGTAACAAGGGTGCCCAGCTGGCAGGGACGTGGATCCCATTGTTCCTATATGCTGATGATATTGTGCTCACATCTGACTCACCAAAAGGTATGCAACGACATTTGGATGCACTACGTAGTTTTGCAGAGGACAGTGGACTGTGTGTAAATCTAGGTAAAACCAAGGTTATAGTGTTTAACACCACTCCGCAATGGGTCAGGAGATCAGTACCTACTTTCAAATATGGTCAAGAGATTGTGGAGTATACAGATGCATACACTTACGTGGGGATAGTCTTTACTGGGCCGAAAGTTTCTTTGAGAAGAGCAGCAGAGACTAGACTAACCACAGCTAGTGCGGTTCTAGGAGGAATGGAGAGGATGTGTTCGCACGTTTAGTTCCAGGAACCTAGGACAAAGTTATGGCTCTTTGATACTTTGGTTGCCTCTACTATGTTATATGGGGCACAGGTTTCGGGACCTTCTATAGGCCAGGATGGTTGGAGGCGTATGGAGAAGCCCCTGGTATCTATGATCTCTCGGCTGAATAGAGCCAAGGCTTCCGTACCGCATGATATCATTCGAGCGGAATTAGCTGCCCCCCCTATGGAGATTGAGGCTCTTACCAGATCAGTCTCCTTTGTACACAGTCTGTGGGATACTACCAGAGACAGATATGCCAGGGTGGCTCTAGAGTCCTCCAAACAATTAGCTCTTAATGGGGATGCATCATGCTGGTATGCACAGATGGCATCATGGTTTCAGACACAGGGTTTCACCATGGACAGGTTGCCTCCTTTTCAATACTCTCTACAGGCACCCTTGAGGTCTCTAACACGGGTAGAGATTAATAGACTCATTCGTCAGGATCTGATTCAGTTGGACACGAGGAGGACATGGATAGAGCCGTTACAGGAGTTGGGCATGAAGAGGCTTTCTATAGAGAGCATCTTCTCCACCTCACGGGGGATGGGTTTGTGATTTGACCCAACTATATGGACACGCGTCTTTCGCATGGTTTGCGTTGTGCCATTGGCCAGATACGCACGTCCTCACATCAGCTCGAGATTGAGACTGGCAGATTCAGAGGGACACCAGCAGATAGCAAGATATGCCGCTTATGCCATCTAGAGCCAGAGACAGAAGTACATTACATAAGTCATTGTAAAGTGTACTATGAGATACGAGACCGTTTTCATTGTCTATTCAGAGAAGGTTTTGGGACTCTATCTAGGGTCATGAGTTATGAGGATCAAAGATGTCTTGGGCTATATCTACTTGAGCTACACACGCATAGAGAAACTTTATTGAGGAGAGCTGAAGAGAGACATCCCCAGAGACAGATCACAGATTTCTTTACACTAAATATTGTACACCTAGAAGAACAAACAGAGGAGCTGCCAACGGTGGAGAGGTCTACCCGCACTACTGGCATTCTCATAGACCCAGCATTGGAGCTAGGGAGATCTAGACGACCCCGATGGAGAAGAGGAGCTACATAGTTTTGAAGGAGGCTACAACAAAGGATTCAAGCCATACTCTTCCGTCATCCAGAGTGCAGATGAAGATGGATCTCTACTCCCCTCCCATATTGTCTTCACATTGTACTGCTTAGTTTAGGATCCTGCAGTATTTATATTTTGTTATCCTAGTTTAATTTATTTTGTTAATCTGACTTTGTATCAGATACACCGCATTGTAACTTTCTGGTCTCATTGGTCACTTTGGCCTTTTGAAGACGTTAATATAACATTTCATTTCATCTCTCTCTCTCTCTCTCTCTCTCTCTCTCTCTCTCTCTCTCTCTCTCTCTCTCTCTCTCTCTCTCTCTCTCTCTCTCTCTGGTCTGCTCTTGTTACAGCACACACCATCCCCAAGCCCTTTCCGCCCCACCCTCAGCCCCTCCCTCCCCCCTCCCCCCCTATTGCGCCAGCCACACCGCCCCCCCCCCCCCGTTGGCCAGCGAGCCCCTCCCGCCCCCAACCCACCCCTCTCCCCCCTGACCTGTCATGCCAGCACCCTCCCCCCCGCTGCAGGGACGTCTCTGAGCTTTCAGAACCTGCAGAAATTTTCAGTTTTCAGAATCTTTTCATCGGCAGAAATTTAGACCTGCAGAAACCAGAAAATTCAGACCTGCAGAAATCAGAATCGGACCTGCAAGAATCAGGGAAAATTTTTCAAAATTTACAAAAAATTCAGAAAAACAACAAGCAAATTACAGATTGCAGAAAAGTAGAAAGAATTTGAAATTGCAGAAATTGGCAAATTTCTGAAATTACAGAAGTCTCGATATTTTTCTGTGGTATGTATGCACATATGAGGGTGTCCATGTATGCGTAATCAGAGGACAACTTTGTATGCATAACTCAAATACAAATGGAGGTCATAAGCGCTTCACCAGCTTGCAAGCCCCATACAAAGGCAACCTTCATGCGTACAAACAAGCGGATAACACAAATGGAAAGGGAGATGAAAGAATGGAAAGCAGATACGGAAGGATGGTGGAAAGAGAAGGCCAACCTTCTTCAAATGTTCCTCAACGAGGGCACGCAATGGAAGGAGAAAGAAGACTTGCACGCAGAGCTACAAGCACTTAAGGCGGATTCACAAGCACTCAAAGAAGAGGTCTCAGCCCTCAAGCGAGAGCTGGTTGATAGAGCAAGCAGTGGACTAGAGGAAGGGAATTCAAGCCCTCGGTGATAAGAGGAAATCAAGGTCATCAAGGAACAGGTACAGATGATCAAAGAGGAGGAGAAACAGAATGTGGTAAAGACGTCTTCGTGGATGGATGTGATCACGAAGACACAGAAGAATGCGGATAAGGCCAAGAAATGGATAGAAGTCGCTAAGAAAGGGAAAGGGAAAGAAACCACATCTGTCCCCACTCCTACAATCATTAACCTGACTAGAAGAAGAGCAGCGAAGGAAAACTAGAGCTTTGCACATACGAGTAACCGGTCTAAAAGACCGAGATGATGTGGAAAGGGAAGCCAAAGAACTTCTCTGCATGATGGGTAGTGAGGCTACTCATACAAAGGCATGGAGGGTAGGGAAGAAGACACAAGGAAATCGGGAGACTTCAAAGGAGAGAGCTTTAATCATGCGTTTTTCATCCATGGAGGCAAAGGACTTCTTGAAGAGGCGTCCTACACTAAAGAAAACGGGCATATTCCTTGGAGATGACCTCACTCTCACACAGCTTGCACATATGAGAGAGGTAATGCCAGAGATTCAAGCGGTAAGGGAGAAAGGAAAGACGGCCTTCTACAGAGATGGTTGGGTGGTGATTGTAGAGCGGCGCTCCACATGACGGTGCGAGACCTATGGGACCACACTCAAAGTTGCCACCTGGAATTGTAATGGATCTATGCGTCTTGATGTGGGTGCTTTTGAGGATAGTTTTACAGGAAGAGACATCCTCTTCAGCTTTGAGACACATCAAGCCCCTGGGCAGTCTATGCCTCACATTAGTGGATACAGATGGGAGACAGCCAGTAGACAAGAGACACGTTCAGAGCACAGAGTGCGGGGCTCAGGAGGAGTGGCAGTGTTATTCAAGGAGGAGTTGCACCCATTGATACATATAGCCCGCAAGGATGAGCAAGCTAGGTACATGTGGGTAAGATTGAGAGCAAAGACAGGTAGATATCTTTACATTGCTATTTCCTTCTTCCCCCCAAGTACGTCAGTACATGCACCACCCAGAGGACGGTCCCCCTTTTTTATTGTGGATGATGACATATGGGAGTTCTCTAGAGATGGTGACATCATCATTCTAGGGGACTTCAATGCTAGGACTGCCCATCATCAGACAGTATTTTATGATACTTCAGAGGAGATGCTAAGAGAGCTGGATGTTGCAGAGACGGGCCTATCAAGAGTATCACAAGATGGGGAACATACTGAGTATCAATGACACTTGATAGACATGGGGACTGCACATGGATTGGCCATCTTGAATGGCCTACAGAGATTTCCCGCTACGGGGGTTTTACATGCTTTCCACACAAACATGGAGCCACCACAGTGGATTATGTCATGACACAGCCGAGCCTCATCTCTAGTATCCAGGATCTCACGGTTGGACCCGGACCTGTTGATGTGGCAGTGGATCATGCTCTTGTGTCGTTGACCATCTCTTTCCAGTTTAGTGTAGCACACAGGCTACGGGCAGCAGCCCTATAGCAGGCTACAGTGTCATTTTCATAGGACACGGTTAGTAGAGTTGGTCTAGGTTGTTTCACACTGGACGGACCCTCTGGGTTGGGAGTGACACGTGGCAGTGCAGTACCGACGGTGGTCTAGTGGACATCATGGCTAAGTCACCACATGGCTGACATTTATGAGCCCTTGGTGGCCCTTTATGGTGTTACATATGAGTAGTAGCGGCTGGTCATCGGATTATCTTCTTCACCTTTGGTCCAGCATCGTCCTCTAGAGCAATGAGTCTATACACAGAGCACGTCTTCACCATCCCTACACATCTGACCTCGACACCCCATTGTACCTGTGAGTCCTGGGCTGGAGCTGAGTGTGTTGCCACGCCAGAGTCTGTATCAGTGCTTTGAGATAGTCGAGTCACTTGTTGGGGTCTACTCTACTGCTGCTGTTGTGTCTCTGTGAGCTAGGGTGTGTCTATTGTTTCTTGTTTTCAGTCTGTTTCAGTGAGATTGTCACACACATTGCACTGAGGACCACCCACTGTAGAGAGCACGACACATTATCCGCGCTACAAGCCCCTACTCGCTACACCTTCATGCGGGAGACGAACTCTGTATACATAGATGGGATCTACAGACGCCTCTGCACAGAGAATCCAGGGCGACCTCTGGAGGAGCTTATTACTACCATACTGACACAGACATTACATGATGCAGCAGCAGAGGCATACCCACACACCCAGCCTGAGCAGAGATGTCGTTCTGGGAGCATGCCCCAGAACAGCTAGTATGATGAGGAATGCCGCGAGACTAGAGCTAGAATTCATAGGGAGGTGCTTTTGGGGGACATCGTCATAGATTGACTTCCGACACCTAGTGCAGCAGAAGAAGAGGACATTTTTGGTCGCCTAGAACAGGATCTATACCAGCTATTTCTGAGTCGGGATTCGCGTGAGGCATGGCGGCTCTTTCATGAGCACTCCCCCACCCTGCCATTACCTCTACAGAGGCCTGGGGCCGATACGCATCATCTATGTACACAGTTCTTGGACAGCCGCCCCTTCCCGACCCCCCCGATCCATGCCCACACACATGTGCTTCGCTGAGATGGTGAAGAAGGCCATTGACACGATGAGGACTGAGAGAGCATATGATCATGATGGCTTAGTGGCTGAGCATTTCATGCATGTCAAAGATCTACTAGCAGAGCTTCTAGCAGTTATGTTTAACCCTGCCATGTGTGAGGGCTTGCCTGATACTTCTTGGAGCCTAACTACTATTGTATCTATTCTCAAGTCAGGAGACCCTATGGAGCCTGGGAATTATCGCACTACCATGATTGGACACACATTGGCACGGTTGTACGCATCCATTCTTGAGCAGCAACTGAGTAGATGGGCAGAGAGGGAGGGGATACACGCAGCCGGGCAGGCAGGGTTCAAGAGAGGTTTTTCTACTCTTGACCATATCTTGACACTCAGAGCCATTATTGAGGAGGGCAGATCACATGGGAGACAGATCTATTGTAGCTTTGTGGACTTCCGCAAAGCATTTGACACAGTACCCAGAGCTAGATTGATGCGCAAATTACAGGAGATGGGAGTACCCACAGAGCTCATTTGGGGGGTCATGGCATTATACAGATCAGTAGTGGGGCATGTACGCACCTCGGAGGATCTATCTACACCGGTCCACTATTGGGGTGAGGCAGGGCTGCCCGCTCTCTCCTACTCTATTTGGTATGTATGTGAGGTTTCTGACTACATTGAGAGAGATGGTGATAGAGGTGCACAGTTGGCAAGGACATGGATTCCACTATTGTTATATGTTGATGATATTGTGTTGATCTCTGGCTCTCCACACGGGATGCAACGTCACTTGGATGCGCATAGGTTTGCCCATGAAAGTGGTTTGTCTGTCAACCTTGGTAACACCAAGGTCATGGTATTTAATACCACCCACAATGGATCAGGAGGTCAGCACCCGCATTCACATATGGCCAGGAGACAATGGAGTATACAGATGCTTACACTTACCTTGGAGTGGTTTTTAGTGGACCGGCATTTTCATTGAGGAGAACAGTAGAGACTAGATTGACCAGAGCCCATGCAGCATTGGGTAGATTGGAGAGGATGTGTTCACAGGTTCAGTTTCAGGAGCCTCGGACGAAGCTCTGGCTCGTTGACACTTTGGTGGCTTCTGCATTGCTCTATGGAGCTGAGATATGGGGACCTTCATTGCATCATCACGAAAGGACGGGTCGGACTAATGGATGGGGAGACATGGAGAAGCCTCTGGTCTCTATGATCTCACGGCTCATTAGAGCCAAGGTTTCAGTACCACGTGCCATTATCCGAGCAGAGCTAGCTGCCCCCCCCCCACTAGTGGTTGAGGCACTCACCAGATCTATCTCCTTCATACACCATATGTGGGAACTTCCTAGAGACAGATAAGCCCGCCTTGCACTTGAGTCCTCTCGACAATTAGCCATACAGAAAGATAAGGCATGCTGGTATAGGGAGATGACATCATGGTTTCAGGCGCATGGGTTCAGCATAGACAAATTGCCCCCCTTCCAGTACTCACTGGATGCACCCTCTCTGACTCTTACACAGTCTGAGATCACCAAGCTCATCCGCTAGGACTTGACTCAGCTAGACACCAGAAGGACATGGATACAGCCAGTACAAGATACAGCCAGTACAAGAGCTGGGCACGAAGATGGCTTTCTACAAAGAGCATCTTCTCCAGCTTACGGAGGACGGTTTTGTGACGAGGCCCAGATACATGGACACCCACTTGTCTCATGGGATACGATGTGCTATTGGCCAGATACGCACATCTTCACACCAACTGCGGATCGAGACTAGAGATACAGCGGAGTACTAGCAGAGGCCAGGACATGCCCTCTGTGTGGCATGGAGCCTGAGACAAAGTTGCACTACACATGCCACTGCCTCGTCTACTACGAGATACGAGGCCGCTTCCACTGCTTGTTCAAAGAGGGATTTGGACCTCTCCAAAGTCATGCGGTACGAGGATCAGAGATACCTGGGTTTGTTTTTGCTCGAGCTGCGCAGACACAGAGAGGACAGGCTAGGCAGTCTCAGAGACAGATCACAGACTTCTTTAGAGCAAACACTGGACACCGAGAGGAGCTACCACCACAGCAGAGCTCGTCGCCTTACACTAGAGGCACACTGATCGATCGAGCGACCAAGATGGGGAGATCCAGACGCCCACAACTGCGGAGGACTACACAGCATCTACTAAGGCTGCATCAGAGGATCCGGATCACTTTGGCCCGACATGCACGACGCCCGGTCAGACTACTGACCATGGAGGAGATTGATGAGATCCGCCAACGACCGATGCTGGATCTCTTGTGATTTAGCTATCCCAGCTAGCTGCTTAGTTCACACCTGGCAGTTTAGGATTCCATAGCATAGTATTTTTATTTTGTCATTTTGTTACTCTAATTTTATATCAGATCCACCACATTGTAACTTTCTGGTCTCATAGGTCACTTTGGCCTTTTGAAGACATTAATATAACATTTCATTCTCTCTCTCTCTCTCTCTCTCTCTCTCTCTCTCTCTCTCTCTCTCTCTCTCTCTCTCTCTCTCTCTCTCTCTCTCTCTCTCTCTATATATATATATATATATATATATATATTAAAGGTCAGTGATTATGAAGTTTCTCTTCGTGTGTTGCTATTGATTTCTCGCTCGGAGTGTCCAAGTCGGTTACAGTGGTATCAGATCACAGAAAGATTCTTCTTCTACCCTTCATATATTGCGCATCAAGTGTGCTCCGGTCTTCATCACTCTGTCGTACAGGGCATAAAGCCATAAAGAATCCCAGATTACATATGGGTTCTCGTGGAGAATTTGACAAAGATGACACCTCTCAGTGGAAAGGCAAAGAAAAGTTGAAAATCCGGCACGGGAACTGAAGGAAAGAATAAAAAAGTGGGCAAATTTTTTTCGACGGACAAGTTTGCCAGAACAGAGTACATGCAGATTGACATATGTGTGAACAGATTGAGTAAGTGTTCCAAGGACTCGAGATTCGAGAAACACCTGAAGAATTACCCGATTGATAAGATTTACTTGAGATGGTGTGTCGCCATTGCTTCTCCTCTCAGGTAGGGAGAAAAGCCAAAAGAACAGACGAGTGCAGAAAAGCGGAACTTGTACTCGCAAAAAGAGATGGACAAGAACTCTTGAAAAAAAGATGAACCAAAGAACCACCAGGAGATAAATTTGAGAGTTACAGAGCAGCAGCCGAGTGCGGAAGAAAAGGAAAGATGAAAGTTAAATTGGTACCACATTGCGTGAGGCCCGACCCGAATCAGATGAACGGAAGTACAAAACTTTGCCGCACATCGGACAAAGTGAAGGATCAGGAAGCCCTCATTTTCTTTAATGGAGGAACCAAGGCCAATTTCTTTTCACTTAAACTGGCGGCTCGACCTGGAATTACGCCCGACAGGCCACAGGCAGAGGTAGTTCTAGCGGCACCGGAACGGGATGTTGCCATTACACCGATCAATGGCAAACTTGTTTGCAATGTCAGCGGTATTTAGGACACGAGGACAGTTATATCATGCCTTTGGAAGGGTGTGATGTCCTCGAAGGATTCCGTTGGTACCACAAGAACAACGCCGTGGTTGACTATAGGGCTAAGAAAGTGACTTTTGACAAATGAAGGGCAAGAGGGATTGTACTTGATGAAATTCAATTTCTTTACTCGATTTTCTTGAGAGAACTGAATGATGATTGAAGGTCGAATATGTTTGACCTCGAAAAACAACGACAAGATTTTCTACAATAGGGGCTGATTGTTTCTCTGAAGGCGTACAAAGCGAGTTGTCTCCTTTACGTCGTGAAGATCACATGATTGATTCCTGGTAGTACACCACCGAACCGGCCACCTTACACAGTTAGCTGAGGCCAAAATAAAGAAGCAATGAACTAGAACAAATTTCCACATTAAAGGATCGATGATATACTCAACAGACTTCAAAAAAATACTTGCCAAATTGATATAAAGAGTGAATTTCATTAGATCTGTATTGCTCCTCGAGATGTCTACAAGACAGCTTTCAAGACGACTTTTTGGATTTTCAAAGAGTATCGATCATTTGTGGGTTTTCCAAACACAGAGCAAGCATAAATTGCTTATAAATGTGAAAAAGAGCGAGTTTTTTTTCTTGCCTGAGATACATTTATTGGGACACATTGTCTCAACAGAAAGGGTACAGATAGATCCGGGAAAAAGTGACACTATCCGCGATTGGCCTGACTTGAAGAATGTTCATAAAGTTAGAAGAAGCTTCTTGGGCTTGTGTTCTTACTACCGGCGGTTCATTCGGAAGTTTGTAGAGGTAGCTTCCCCTTTACACATATTGACTCAGAAAGGAGTCCCTTTCTCGTGGGGACCGACAGAGGTGACTGCCTTTCAGACACTTAAAGGAAAAACTGACTACGAGATCGGTGTTGGCTTTGCCAAACTTACAAAAGCCATTCAAAGTTTATTGTGATGCTTGTGGTCGTAGTCTGGGAGCGGTCTTAATGCAACAAGGCCATGTGATTTCTTATGAAAGCAGATTGTTTTCAAGGCCGGAATTGGCAGCACAGATTTATAAGAAAGAGCTATTGGCAGTGATACATGCTCTTACTCAACGGCGACATTACCTACTCGGAGCTAATTTCACAATCTTTACTGATCATCAGAGTTTGCACTACTTCTTTTCATAGAAGCAGCTTTTGGAAAAGCAAATGCGGTGGGCTAACATCTTGTCACAATTTCACTTCCAGATTGTTCATGTTTAGGGACAGAAAAACTTAGTGGCAGATGCTTTGTCTCAGATGCCCCTCGTTTTGGCTATTTCTGCGATCCATCATAGAAGCTTCGAGGATATGGTTGATCAGTATGGCACCAATCCAGATTTTTCCAATGTATTCACTCGGATACAAAATCGGGAGATAGTGGCAGGATGTTCTACACGAGATGGCTACTTGATGAAGAAAACGATGTTATGTGCTACACAGACGTTGAGGGAAAATGTCACGATTGTGACTATGTTGCAGTATTACATACACTCCTAGTTGCAGATACGCAAAGTGCCATGCCAACGAGAACCCCTATGCTTGGATGGTCACGACTCTTCGCTCAAGAGACATGCCTCTTCGCCAAAAGCCACACTCCTTCGATGACTGGTCACACCCCTTTGCTCTACCGTTGCGACTCTTCGTCCAATGGTTGCAGCTCTTCGCCGAAAGGATGTGTCTTTACGTCTAAAGTCGCATCTCTTCACCATGAGACGTGTCTTTTCATTTGTGTCTCTTCGTCTCCTATATAAGGTGCCTATTGTACTCAGTTTTCAAGCATTCATTCAATCAATCAAACACACATTCAATCTCTTGAGTTTCAATTTGATCTTAAGTATGAAGTTTTAAGTCTTAATTATAGGATTAGCACCACTAATCCTCACAGTGGTATCAGAGTAATTTTTTTTCCCAGGACCCGAAGGTTGTGAGCTTGTCACCCTCACCGCTACGCGCTTACCCCTACCCGGAGTTGTATGGAAGTAGAAGGAAGGTGGTATACACACAGACACACGAACATGAGGTAAACTTTACCCTATACTATCTGTAACATATATAATGCAGAGATACAACAGGATGGCATACTCGATGTACATGCTGAAATTCCCTAATGAACGCCTCGCGATGCACCCCTTCATCTGGTTGTGCCTCTTCATAGCCGTCCGTGCCCCTTCTGTTTGAAGTGGTGTGCCCCTTCCCCAGAGTCGCACCTCTTTTCTTCCACGCTAGCATCCTTTCCCAAAAGCCATGACCCTTGGCGCTGGCTATTTTTCTACATTGTTGGACTGACGCATCAATTTCCTGGCTGAATTGCACCCTTTCCCAAATTGCTGAATTTTCAGCGCTGGCTTGTTTTTTTTCCCGTTGCTGCAACTCTTCGCTGGCTGAATCGCTGGCTCAAAGACTGCCTGCTGAAATCTTTTACGCTGGCCAATTTTGTACCCTAAGTATTTATTTTACGTTGGCAGCACCCTTATAAGTTGAGAACTTAACTTCTTAAAATACTAAGTGGCCGGCCAGAGTGGGCTGGCCAGCCCCAAATTTATTACATGTAAACATGCTCAATCAATTCAAAGGCCCCAATTCTCCTACGTAAACCAGCATGATGTTTCGCAACAAGCAACTGCTATGTGTTTCCCCTTTTTCCTCCAACGTTGGCTTGGTGTGCACACTTTGCACGCAGTAACTTTCAACGACGAGCGTAGTTGGATAACCTTTCGATAAAATTCCCCGACCAAATCTTGCCCGAGAATTCCACTATGAATGAAGTGGTCGTGATTTCGGACCTGCTTCTGCACCGGTTCGAGTTCTCTTGAGGCGTAACCATGCGGAATTCTCAGGACGGAGGTGGTCAATCTGACGATGCCCTTACTCTTACCAAGGAGCCGATGGCCACACTTTCCACAAGCCTCGCATCACTACACACTCGTTTGGATCAGATGCATACGCAAAACAATTATCGGAGTCGTCCTACGACTTCTCGAATAACTAATGCTACTTCTCCACCACCTTCTTCCGAAGCTTTAGTGGACGAACCAAACGAACCAGATCCAACTGATGAGGTAGACAATCGTGAACTTCAATACTTTATAAGATTTTTAATGCTGCACAAAAGAAGAAGCTTGATGTTAAACTGCCAGAGCCCTATAATGGTCGTCGCGACAAGCGCGTGCTAGACCAATGGCTATTCAAAATGGAGACCTACTTGTCCGATACGGACTTAGTAGAAAGTAAAAAGGTTGCACTTGCTAGTTCTCTGCTCAAGGACGCAACATTTCTTTGGTGACAATGATGGGTTGCTAATGGTAAACACACACACCTTGGGATAAATTCCGGCGCGCTATTCGCAAGGCGTTAGAACCTGCCAATGCAGATTTTCATGCCGGGTCCTCTCTTCGCCGCCTGAGCCAGACAGGTTCCTTGGCCACGTACATCACAGAGTTCCAAAGACTAACTCAGGAGATAGAGGATCTCAGTCCCTCTGATAAACTTCACAGCTTTATCGATGGGGACTCGAACCCAACTTGAAGGACAATGTGCACAAATACAACCCTACCACCTTGGCTGTTGCAATTGCCTATGTGGAGCGTTTTGGCGATAATTGGCGCTCTACGCGGAATTTTCTCCCTGGTGATAGATTTTCAAATAGCGCTCGCTTTTCACAGCGCGATCACAGAGAAAGCTATAGCCGAAGCCAGCAGCAACAATCTCAGTTCAAACAGCAAGCAACGGAGCCTTATTCAACTTCAAGGTTCTATTCTCAAGATCGACAGTCTCAAAGCAGATCTTCTCCATATGTTCCACTTGATCGTGGTAAAGGACGTGATTTTTCTTAAGATCGGCGTTCTAATTCTCAGCAAGGCTCTTCGTCAAATGCTTCTTCGACTTCAAAGGACGGATTATGTACGATTTGTAGTGGTGACCATAGATGGTATCATTGTCCAAAGAAACCAAATCCGTCTAATTTGATAAGAAATTCCAACACGGAAACATCATCGAATGTTGAACAACCAGCTTCTGCTCAAGATAAAGGAAAATCAATGGTCAATACAATTCATGTCTCGATGGATACGACTATTCTTATGAAGCATGCTCAATGCAATTCTTCAGTTTTGCAGCCTCTCTCAAAGCAAGTTTTGAGTCTTCTTGGAACTCTCAATGGTCGCTCCATCAACATTTTGGTGGACAACGGATGCTCAAATAATTTCGTCAGTACTCAGATAGTTCAACAGCTTGGCTTGCAAACTCAGAAGACATCTCACTTATATGATGTGGAATTAGCAGATGGATCGATTTTAACTTGTGATCAGACAATTCGACAGTTGCAGTTCGGTATTCAAAATTATGCAGATCAACTAGATTTTTAAGTCATGCCTTTATCTTACTACGACATGATTCTTGGTCAGCATTGGTTATTCCAATATGATCCAGCTATTAGCTTTCGAAGACATACTATCAATTTGTTCAAAGATGGATGTGAACTAGTTTTACACGGGCTTTATCATGCGGAACGATTGATTCAAGCTTCACGTGTACTAATCAAACGGCATGATATAGTGGATTATAAGACGAATATGATCTCTGATGCACATGCAAAACTTCTCCTGACCAATTGATGAAGACAAAGATGATTTCAAGCAAGAATACGCAAATCGAGGGAATGTTACGATTGTGACTATGTTGCAGGATTACATACACTCCTAGTTGCAGATACGCAAAGTGCCATGCCAACGAGAACCCCTACGCTTGGATGGTCACGACTCTTCGCTCAAGAGACCTACCTCTTCGCCAAAAGCCACACTCCTTCAACGACTGGTCACACCTCAGATGTGGGCATGATGGCCTTTGGACGGTCATCAACAGATTCAGTAAGCACGCTCACTGCTCTGCAGTAAAGAAGGCAGTTAAGCCCGATCCTTTGGCGTAACTGTTCAAATATATGGCCTCTCTCTCTCTCTCTCTCTCTCTCTCTCTCTCTCTCTCTCTCTCTCTCTCTCTCTCTCTCTCTCTCTCTCTCTCTCTCTCTCTCTCTCTCTCTCTCTCTCTCTCTCTCTCTCTCTCGCGCGCGACAGAACCATGAAACCGGCCCGTAGGGCGGTAGACTTTCGACCGATTCTTTACTTGAACTTTACGACACGGAGAAGCTTCGCGAATAAACTTGTAATTGGAATTAACACTTCAAACAAACAACCGCTTGGTAGCTAGAGCGCAAACAAGCAAACAGCGACACCTTGTAGGCCCCAAAGACTGGCGCCCCTTTCGGTATTTCTTTATTCTTATAAACCTTGGAAGAAAAACCTGCAAATTCCTACGACATGTCCCACTTTTACCGGGCTTAAAATGGCCTACTCTAGCCCGATTTCGGAAGCATAACCGCAATGGAGGCTTCACAAACAAAATCCCCGAGTAAAAGATGACTTTTCAAGCGCATACGACCACTTTCCCAAACCTGGCAAGAATCTGTAGAACACTGAATTCTCTGTTTTTCGCCCCAAAAATGACCCAGATCACTCGCACACTGATCCCATCGCTTCCTCGAAGCTCTTGAGGGTGTTAAGGATCAATTAGGTTCAAAACCCTAAAACTGCAAAAATACACAGTAGGCTGTATTTTTCTGTTTTGGGCTCCGTTTTGTGTTTCAGTCGCATCCGTACTCCCCACCTGTAGGGCTACTTGCCCTTTGAATCGGACGAGATTTCTCGCGTGAAATCTCTCCGAATTCACCTGTACCTGAGCGGGATTAGTAATGCTAATTTAGTATCTGGACAAGAAGGTCTTGCTTTGGCATACGCGCATGAACCCACACAATTGTACATACAGATGGAAAGCCCTCGAGCAGAGCATTACGATTCTATATTCAAAGGGGGGAAAGGTGTGCGAGAGCAAAAACATTGCGCTAAATAAGACAAGGGAGAAGGCAAGCTTTTCATTAAAGCTGTGATCAACTGCACCCACTACTTACACACTCTTGAGTTCACTTGATGAAGCAAAGCAGCCTCCTTGTGCCCCCTCTTCATGCTGAACTAGAAATTCATGTTGGACTAGGAAATTGCATATGCAGCCGCCATGTGTCCCCTATGTCTCTTTTGAGTTAATTCCTAGTATCCACTGACTTAATAAGTTTAGCAAGAGGCCTAAATGAATTTGAGTTGAGCCTAGACACCCTTTTACTGCACGCCTTCCAGTGTCGACTGGCCCGACCATCTCGGGAGACTTGCCCTTTCCAACTGCGAGTTTCACACTGACCATACAATATCCGACCATTTGCGACTTCAAAAAGAGGGTCTCAAAAATTAAAGAAAAATCAAGTAAAGAAACCAACAACGATGATGACATGACCATCTCTGTAGGTGGCCCTCTTGCCCTCTTTGTGGGCATGTAGTACTTAAGGCATACAACCCGTCGATGCTCAATCTCCTTGCATGTGAGATCATCGTCAAGGTATATGGCCGGCTCTTGTAGTACACGCAATGCCACCCTCTTCCTCATGAAGGTGGTTCTCTCCACCTCATTGATAAACTGGAGGATGAGAGCCATCTTTTTGGTGTCGTCCTTCCACGCTCTCTCCATGTCTTGGGGAACGGAAGGGAGTTGTTTTTGTATCCTAGCTTGAGGCAAAGCTTTTTGGCGTCTTCTTCGAGGGTTGAGGTATGTGTCTCCATGATGCCCGTCACTCGCACATTGAGACGTCGTACTTGTGTCGTCTTATCCTTCTCTATTGTTGTTTGTATAAGGAGGTGCTCACCTTTTTGGATTTCTTCTTTGACTTCTTAGGTTTTTACGTACTATCACCACCCATCCCTCCTTGCCTTCCATCTTCCCTTCTCTGGAGTCGGCCATGGCTTTTGTCTTCATCTCAATGGTCTCGGTGATGGATTTTGTGAGCTCCTCTTCCATTGCTTCCTTCACCTCGACGATTTGTCCTTCTTCACGTGGTGAACGGTCTCAAGAGAGACAATCTCAGCCTTGAGTGCGTCGATCTCTTGCCTCGTCGCATTTCGTTCTTTGAGGTTGGCTGATTTTTCGTTCCTCCACTCATCCATCTCCTTCCTCCAAGCCTTCATCTTGTCCTCGAAAAAGGTGAGTCGCTTGTTGGTCTTCCTGAAAGTTACTTTGCTCATCTTATTTGCCAACGGGGAGACCTTGGCAACAGGGGAGTCCATTTTGGGAAGTTGCCCCATTTGAGAAGCTAGCCCTCTCCTTGAGAAGCTAGCCTCCTGCTCGAGGCTGCCTCTGCTTGAGAGTTGCACTTGTGGTTCTCACACACACACTCACACACACAGAAAAATGAAATAAAATGAAATGTTCTATTAACGTCTTCAAAAGGCCAAAATGACCTATGAGACCAAAAAGTTACAACCTGGTGAATCTATTACAATGTCTGGGTACTAATATTAAAAAAATGTATTGAAAAAAGATACTATAGAATCCTAACTGTTGAATGTGATCTAAGCAGCTAGGTGGGACTGTATAGACTATGAGTAGGGGTGGATGTAGTGACTGAAGACCGATACAATATTTGATACAAAAGTTGATACAAGGGCTAACATAAAAGCTGGTACAAAAATGGACAAGATGTATAATGCTCATCTTCATCACACGATATCCATCATCAGTCACTGGCCTTTCTCATCAATCTCCTCCATGGTCAGTAATCTGATTACGCGTTGTGCATGCAGGGTCACAGTGATCCGAATACTCTAATATAGACTCCGTCGATGATGTGTAGTTCTCCGCAGTCGTGGGCGTCTGGAACTCACTAGCTCGGTCGCGCAATCAATCAGTGTACCTCTGATGTGAGAAGCGTGTGAGCTCTGCTGTGGTATCTGCTTCTCCGTCTGCCTTGTATCTGCTCTAAAGAAGTCTGTGATCCGTCTCAGAGATGGGTTAGTCTCTCCGCTCATCAGGCTCTCTCTGTGTTGGCGCACCTCGAGTAAAAACAATCCTAGACTTCTCTGGTCCTCATACCTCATGACTCTAGAAAGTGGTCAAAAGGACTCTCTGAATAAACAATAGAAAGCGACCTCGTATCTCATAGTATACTGGACAGTGGCATATGTAGTGCAACTTTGTCTCAGGCTCCATAAGGCATAGGGAACATGTCTTGGCCTCTGTTGGTACTCCTCTATATCTGTCAGTCTCCACCCGAAGCTGCTGTGAAGATGTGCATATCTTGCCAATACCACATCGTATCCCATGAGATAAGTGAGTGCCATGTATCTGGGCCTCATCACAAAACAGTCCTCAGTGATCTGAAGAAGATGCTCTCTATAAAAAGCCATCTTCATGCCCAACTCTTGTGCCGGCTATATCCAAGTCCTCCTAGTATCAAGCTGAATCAGGTCATGTCATATGAGCTCGATAATCTCAAACTATATAAGGGTCAAAAAAAGTGCATCCAACGAGTACTGAAAGAAGAACAGTCTATCCATGTTGAATCCATGTAATTGAAACCATAATGTCATCTCCTCATATCAACACGTTGCATCTCCAATTGCCATAGTGAGTTACCTCACTGTATCAAAATCACTCAAACAATGTGATTATCCTCACACTTTCATTGTACATAGCCGTGTGTGAGTTAGAGAACTTTTTCAATAACTTCTCAAAAAACCATCAGCTAGCTAGTCATTAGGCTTCTTGAGCTTAAATAAATTAAAAATATATATATATATATATATATATATTATAGTCCATTTGTGGATATGTATTTAATTCTATATAGAGTCTAAATATAGAGATTTTTTATTATAATTTTTTATATTTTTTTAAATATTTTTACCTAATTGTGTTTGATTAAACATATGTATTATTTATGTCATATTCTTGCACGATAAGTATATTTTTGTCAATATGTAAATCTTTTAATCTCATAAAATATTTTTTTCTTTTATACAAATCACCTCCGTATTTTCATTCTCACCCTTGTGAAAACAAAAAAATATTTTCCACTCCCTTAGTCACTTTTATTAGATAACTTTCATTTACTTGCATACTTCTTCTTCTTTCACCCAAAATAATACAAAAGAGAGACCATATCATATTAGGTCCAATATCTTTTTTTATATCCATAATTCTAATTTTTATTTATTTTATACTCATAATTGAAACACCATATGCTCATTAAGCTTAAGTCCATGAATAGTCCATACACTAGTGTCACTATATATATATTTCTTTATTGACCAAAGATCCTCCTTCATGTATGTGTAAAGATAACTTGGATGCTTTGTATCATGATATGACTCATGGAGGACTCACTATTGGATGGATTGTGTAAATACAACAAAGAGAGGGCCACTGAAGACTTTTGCAATAGGGAAAAAACAGACATTTTGGTGAGATTTTTTGGGCCTATCTCTACTCAGAATTTCAAGAAATGACCAACAGAGAAAATGTAGCCCACAAGCTGAGTAATAACCTCAGTTTTTTTCATAATTTTTAAAGCTATCATCGGTGAAATATGAATTTTATAGTGGACCCCAGTCTGCTCACTTCTTCTCACAAATCACTCTAGTTCTGTTTCACTTTCATTCACACTTTTACACACACACACACACACACTCATTCCTCTTTATCCCTCACTCAAACATGCACCTTCGATAGTTTCCTTCACCCTCTTCACCACTAACCTCCCCTCTCACCTCCATTAGCTCTCATATGAACTCTACATGTATATACATTATATCTATGTATCTTTCTATTAACTCTAAATTATAATTTTATCTTACCTTTTCTCTATGTACATAAAATTCAATATGTAGGCCATGCTTAACCTCTGCAAAGTTAAAGAATCTCGTCACCGAATCGTAATTTTCATAATTGGTGATCGACATCGACAACGAATGCGTGAAAACGAGAAGAAGAAGAAGAAGAGGATTAGAAGTCATTCTTGACAATCTACACAAGTAAGGTCGAAGCTTCTTCAAAGCTTCACTATCTCGAGGACTCCCATTTCATTCACCAACTCCTTTTACCATCAAACTCATTCTAACCATTGTAAATTGTACCACTAACTTCTTAGTGATTACTAACACTAGCCACTTACCTTGTTGTAAAAAAATGCATCCTTTACTATCCATTAAAGTAAGCACTTCCAAGTTATTTATTCAAGCCTCTCTTCTTTCAACCTCAATAATTCTCTCCTTACTCAACATTCATTTGACTCAACGGATAAAAGAGATTCACTCTTATTTGAAATTCAAACAAAAAAAATCATAATCTGTGTTTCTCTTAATAAAATTGATTAGACTTAATCATAATCGGGACTTAAAAAGAGCCTTTCTCTTTTTTGTAAAATAGATCCATTGCACATATAACATACCACTTTCCAACCCTAGTTGTGTGAAGAGATTGTAAGCTTTCAAAGTTCTCTATCACATTATACTCATCTGTACACAGAGATGCTTTTAAGCTATTGAGAGGAATCGAGTGATGCCCTACTCTCAATCACATTTGTAGCTTTCACTTGTTCATAAATACAATTGATAGTTTATGGTGCAATTGTGAACAACGATTACGTTACTTCTCTCCAAAATCAACTCAGTTAGTTGGCTCAATGGCTTGTATAAGATGAATTTCTTCTCAAGATTGTTTGTGTCCTTTCATGATTTGTGGTTTAAAACGGATTGTTGAATTGTTCACCTAAAACTCATTGTAAGAGGGTGATACACTGAAAGAGCTTCCATAACCCTAAGACGATGATATAATGATAATAAAATCAAGTGTTGTGTTGTCTCTCTAATTTTTCTAAGTTTAGAAGCATCTAATCTTTTATGCCAAGATCTAGTTGGTCAAATTGGTTTGTACTTTCTACCTTACTCTTTTCAAAATCTCTCCGTTTGTGAACGAATATGTTTGGTGTGTGTTTGTGTGACATTTTGCATTCCTCTCTCTGCATGTTTCGCTACATACTTTTTGCGTCCTAATTCGCATCCATAACTAAGTGCCTTTTTCTTTTATTGTATTTGGTTATTTGGTTTCTTGTTGTCTTGTGTGCTTGTAGTTGCCCCAGCCCCAATTGAGCAGCAAGGGAGCCTTAAGGATTCTTTAGAGGTCGCTTCTTTTATTGTCCGGGACCCAAACCCCCTTAATTTTGGTACCCCACATAGCACGGCTTGTATATGTTTTCGTATAGATTTAACCTTTAAAATAGTCAAGTAGTTTACATGAATCACAGGAATTTATATGATCCTTTCATTCCCATTGTATGGGAAAAGGTATACATCATTGTTAGTACTAAGTTGCAATTTCAACATATAATTCGTAAAATTTTAGGTTCTTTTAGGTTGGTCGAATTAAAGGCTTCGGTAAACCATTCTATTTTGTCTCTCATTAGGTACGATCTTGGTTTGAACGTATATATTTTTGTTTAATTTTAAGCATTAGATTATATATAGAGCATAGATAATGTCCATAAATTTCTCATTTTTACTTCACAATACTTATTAAGATAAATATTGCATTCAATAGAAAGATACATTATCAGCAACGTATGGTGTTTATGTTTGGTGCTGAAAGATGAGAAGAAATTCTTGCAACTCCACAACCTATCATTTTACCTTTTGTCAAATACCACTGTTCTTTTGATCTATATATATTCATTTTATTTTCAAATAAAATGTAGCCGAACAAAATAGGGTGTATCTTCGTTGTTTTTTTGTCAAAGTTTGTTTTAAAAAAAAAAAAAATCTTTTATTCTACCAAGGAATGTGTTTGCAGTGAAAGCTCAATTCTTGGAATTAACCTCTATAACCGATTGAGTTCCACGAGCTTGTAATAAAGTGTCTCCGTCATAACAAGAGGGTGGTGAATTTAATACGAATTGTTCTACATGTGGATTCTATTTTTCTCTTGCTTTTGACCAATAAGCAAAACCACGCTTTCATTCAAATAGTATGTGTCCTAATATTAGTAAATAGAGTGAAATCTGGTGTTTGACGAGTGCATTTCACCATTGAAGAAGACTTTACAAGAAACTTGCGGCCAGAGTTCATATTGCATAAACTCACATTTGTGAAATTTTTTCTTGTCTGCGTTTTATCAATAGTTTTCCTTTCACTTTCAACAAAGGAGATATGAAGTTTGTCTTAATAAAAATAGCGTAGAGAAGATTGTTAAGTTGTATAAATTTCTATCTTTCTCTACTTTCTACGATACTTTGTTCATAGAGACATTGTAATTATCTTTATGTTTATGGATGATCTAACCATAATCCTAATTAATTTTTCTCCAGAAATTTTATAAGATAAATGAAGTCTTTAAATTTTGCAAACTTGATTGAACTTAATGAGGATGTTCTTTATGAAATTATGAGAAGGTTACTTCACACTAACCTTGTTGAACTCTAAGGAAAGGAGCTCTTAATCAATTGCTACTTTTTTCGCAGCGCTCAACGAGTATGAAGATGTATACAAACCGCTTGTGCGTTGAGAATTGTAGAGCAAATGCAATTCATCACATGAGACGTGGTGAGTTTTTTGCATCCAGAAAATAAAGTTTTACAGATTTTCATTTATAGTTTAGCTTTACAAAATTTCAGCCCTTCATAAAGCTCATCAATAGTCTATCTTTTTGTTTTGATCAAACAAATCGAGACCTCATTGAAGCTTGGATTGCTGAAGAAAAAAACCAAGAGTGGTACTTTCTTACTTCTTCAATTGCAGACAAGTGGTTTTGAATCTCTTATTATATCTCTTGTTATAACTCGTGTTATAAGTTTTCATAATAATGGAAGCTCAATGCCTAATGTCCGGATATCCTCTTTTTTCTGGAGAGCCTACCGAGGATGCGGAGTTATTTCTAGAAAATTTCAAAATGGCTTGCCGCATAAAGAGATTGATACGAGATTATGAATGCTTAGAAATGTTTGAAGTGGTCCTTAAGAAAAATGCTAGCACTTCGTTTGACTTTCTATGTTAGGAAGTTAAGGAAAACTATAAGGAAGTCGTCGATCATTTCGAACGATACTTCTTTCACATCCAAAATACTCAAAAGTTATGCCAAGACTTCCTTTCTCACAAAGAAAAAGACTTAGATGATTATTACATGCACAAGCAAGAGTTTTTACGTCTTTGGGTTGTATGCGCGAGAAATATTGTAAGCCCGGGTCATGGTGCAGAATTTCTACAGAAAAAAAGATTCATAGCCGGTCTCTTTCCCACACTCAAGATAAAAGTCGAGGCGGGTGCACCTTTTACCTTTGATGCAACCGAAATTAAGGCTGTTCAGAAGTATAGAAAACTCAGGTGCCTAAGAGGAAAGGTTTCCATACAGTCCTAGATCCAAGGAGAAATTTCAAGCATCAACATCTAGAGAGATTCCTAAGATAAAAGTTGAAGTGATTGAGAAGCTAATTGAGTCCTTGAGCAACTTGTTGATTCAATAACAACGATCGCTTTGAAGCTCGCTACTGCCCTCGCCCTCTCCCCCCCTGCACACGTACTGTCCCCACTTCTCTTTCATCATCGCTCTCCCTCCCCCAACTAGTCTCGCGTTGACCTATCCTGCCTTTTCCGCTACTCCCAATCATCACTAGCGTACAGCCTGTCCAGCGAGCAAGGAGCCCCAGCGCCTCCGTCCTAGCCCGCTACGTCTTAGCCCCTTTCGCCGTGTCTCTGCCCGCATCTCGCGCCTCACAATACCACTCACTCCGCATCGTCATTCTCCCCTCCACCCCTGTTTTCTACTCGGTTGAAGTCGTTATCTCACTCGACATACTCTATCGCAGATGGCCACCACTCGTCAACGACTCTTCGCCCTTTCTTCACGGCAGCAAACACTAATGGAGGCTCATGCTCCACCTAAAAGAGACTCTCACGAAGCCCCCTCGTTCGACCCTACAAAGCCCACCATTAGACTTGCTCTTTCACCGACAGAGCAAGCGAGCCTCGCAGCAGAGATGGAGCGTCTCCAGGCGACCTCTGTCATCTCCAAGATTCTCGGCACCAGACCCAACAGAGGAGAGCTGCGTGACCTTCTTCAGGCCCGCCTTCTCACAGAGGTGGGCAAGATCTTGGACGTTGAGATTCTCGGATGAGGCTACTTACAGATCGAGTTTAAGACCTCCGAAATGGCATCTAAGGTTATCGCTATGAGCCCCTTCACCATCCGAGCAGTTCGAGCTTACTTTCGACAATGAAGACACATGGTTTTGACCTTGCTTCAGATGTATTGGAAGAGGAGGCAGACATTCCCATCTCCGTCTGCTTTCTTGGTTTGCACAAGGAGTACCTACCACTTTTGTCCAGGATAGGCTCAACGATTGGGACTATTCTCGAGACACCTCGCACGGCAGCTTCAGTAGCTGCCAAGGTGGCCGACATTCCCTCGGTTCACGTTCTGGTTAGGGACACTCACACTCCCCTGAAGGTCATCCTCCTTCCTAGGGTGTGTGAGGGTTGGTTTAGACAGAGCGTGGAGTATTCGGGCCTCTCGAATCAGTGCTTCATTTGTCGACAGATGGACCATCTTGCGAAGGCCTGTCCACGGAGGAGGCCCCGACCTACACCATAGACTCAGCCCCAGCTTGCAAGGGCTAGCCAGCAGCCACAGATATAGACACAGAGCACACAGACAGAGCCACCCTCCGAGCCTGGGGTTTCATCAGAGAAGGGATGGCAGTAGGTTCGTGGTCGACGACGGCAGGGGTCACAGCGACAGCCTGACACTTAGAGTGGTCCTTAGACGCCTGTCCAGCAGGAGTGGGTTCCCACGGCAAACCGATTCGGTCTTCTTGAGCAGGACTAGGTCCCTGCTCCAACCCCCACCTAAGCTTTACCCTCGACAACCCCCCCTCTGCCCGAGTTCCCCCTATCCTCATTAGCTTCCCCCCTGCCTCCTGCTTCCGCCGCCTCTCCCCCTCGCTCCTCTACCTTTGTCGGTTCCCCTCGTCCCTCTTCTCCTCCCCCTCCCCCTGCTTCTACACCCTCCCCTCCAACTCCAGTTCTACTGTCGACCCAGGGGGCAAGGCCATCTCCGGCTGATAGGAGATCTCTTGGCAGCGCCTTTGGCACGAGTGCTTGGCGAGAGAGAGACATCCTTTCTTATGACCCCCTCTACAGGTACAGACGTCTCCCTTTGTAGTAGTCTCTCGTGGTCTGACGAGGTTTGACATTCGGCGCCGATGGGACTTCTTTGCCTACAAGTTTACAAGCTTTCTCAGTGACTCCTCATCAGACCTTGAGGCAGCCTTCTTTAGGATTCATGTTCTGTTCCTTACAGCTAGGGAGATAGAGGCCTTGGATTCAGTGGGCTCACTTTTCTTTTCCCCTTTGCGGCAGGGACGACACTGCGTGGACTCTCGACTCAGTGTAGGAGTGGCTCCATACACAGGCCTTAGAGTTCTCTCACCACATGGGAGACCTAGGAGTTACAAACATGCTTCAGGCTCTGTGGCCATTGGCCAAGTTTGTTGTGACTCCTCCAGATGCAGCAGCATGTAGGTACATTGTGGTTCACTTCTTTGTTGATAAACAATGCTCGCCATGCTATGTACACATTCATGAGGACTCCTAGACAGAGGAGGTTGCTTTACGTACGGCTCGATCTACTTGGGCTTGGGCCAGGCACTCTTTGCAGTCACGCCTATCTAGAGGACGCTCGGATGCGGATTACTCCCCATCCAAGCCAGCTACGAAGATAGCACGTTTAGCTGTTGCGGCAGCATCTGTTCTCTCTCGCTCCCCATGAGGATCGTCTCATGGAACGTGCAGGGATTAGGTAAGCCCCAGTTTCAGCGTCAGAGAGGCCGACTGCGTCAAGAGCTTCAGCGTTGCCTTATGGGAGGAGAGATTAATCTCCTTATGGTATAGGAGCATCATCTGTATAAAAGCCGCATTAAACGATGTGGTCAGCTCTTGCGTGGACGATATGATACTTTTTGGTCAGCTGGTTTTGGACCTGGAGGCATCGAAGGTGGGGTATGTATAACTATTGCGGATTCTTTGCAGCAGGCCATTGTGGGCAGAGGCATTATTGTGCCAGGCAGGGCTCAATGTATCACTATGCAAATTCATGGTTGCCTTGTGAGCTTCCTGAATATATATGCACCCAATGTGGCGAGTACACGAGCAGAGTTTAGGTCACAGATTGTTGAGTCTCTGCCGCCGTAGACAGAGCAATGGTGCATAGGGAGTGACTTCAACATGTTGGAGCACCCTTCTGACTGAAGTGGTGGTAGCCATGCTACTGTGCATGGAGTTGAGCTGGCAGCTAATGAGAGGTTATGACTCTGAGCGTTTCGGATCTAGCTTTGTGAGGCCCGTAGACAGCCTTGGCCTTCTCTCGTTCGGACCGCACAGTGGGAGGAGTGAATCTATCGCGAATAGATCGCTTCTATACTAGTGACCATTTCTGTGTCTTGGGTGGGACAGTTGGCCTTTTGGCAGGGATTCTCTTCTCGGACCATGCTCCAGTGATCCTTACAGTGGCAGATAGGCAGAGGAGGGGGAAGCACGATGCTTTGCATCCCTGAGAGGGTCTTGCTGGACTCTGCACTCAAAGAGCGAGTAGAGGCTATCCGGACATAGAGCTTGGACATGCAGGATTCTCCTGCTAACACACTGGCCTCAGCACTAGCTCAGATTAGTCGTTTCTTTCGCTAGGAGTCTTTGGCTCGCCTGGCTGCAGCGAGAGAGGAGAAGCAACATCTCAGACGGGCCGTTGCTTCCTTGCAGAGGATGCATGAGCAGCATCCAGACAGTCCTTGTTTGGGTAAGGAGCAGTTACAGCAGGCTCGCCAGGAGCTTGTTAGCACAGAGGAGCGGTGCCATGAGTTTGCTTTCTATCGACAAGCATCTCAGTGGACACAGGTGTGTGACAGAGTTATTGGTGCTTTCTTCGAGGCAGTGGGACCTTAGCATACAATGAAATCGCTCTCTAAATAGACAATGAAAGTGACCTAGTATCTCATAGTATACTGGATAGTGGCATATGTAGTGCAACTCTGTCTCAGGCTCCATATGGCATAGCGGACATGTCTTGGCCTCTGTTGTTACGCTGGTGTGAAGATGTACATATCTGGCCAATAGCACATCGTATCCCATCAGATAAGTTGATGCCATGTATCTGGGCCTCGTTACAAAACCATCCTCAGTGATCTGGAGAAGATGCTCTATAAAAAGCCATCTTCGTGTCCAACTCCTTTGGCGGCTGTATCCAAGTGCTCCTAGTATCAAGCTGAATCAAGTCATGCCGGATGGCCCTGGTGAGTTTTAGACTATATAAGGGTCAAAGAGGGTGTATCCAATGAGTATTGAAAGGGGGACAGTCTATCCATGCCGAATCCATGTAATTGAAACTATGATGTCATCTCCCAAATACCAACATGCTGCACCTCACTCTATCAAAATCACTCAAACATTATGGCTGTTCTCACCCTTTCACTGTACACAGGCGTGTGTAAGTTAGGAGACTTTTCCAATAACTTCTAAAAAATCGTTCGGCTAGCTAGTCATTGGGCTAGTTGAGCCAAAAAATAAAAATCAAAATATATTATGACCCATTTATGGATAAATATCTCATTGTATATAGAGCTTAAATATAGGGATTTTTAAATATATTTTTTGGTATTTTTGTAAATATTTATAGCTACAATGTGTCTAATCAAGAACACCTAGGTGTAAATATTTACAAAAATACCAAAAAATATAATTAAAAATCCCTATATTTAAGCTCTATATACAATGAGATATTTATATATAAATGAGTCATAATATATTTTTATTTTTTGGCTCAACTATCCCAATGGCTAGCTAGCCGAACTTTTTTTAGAAGTAATTGGGAAAGTCTCCTAACTCACACACGCCTGTGTAAAGTGAAAGGGTGAGAATAGCCATAATATTTGAGTCATTTTCATAGAGTGAGGTGCAGCATGCTGGTATGGGGAGATGACATCATACTTTCAATTTCATGGATTCGGTATGCATAAACCGTCCCCCTTTCAATACTCATTGGATACACCCTCTTTGACCCTTATATAGTCTAAAATCACCAAGCCTATCCGGCATGACCTGATTCAGCTTGATACTAGGAGGACTTGGATACAACCGCCAAAGGAGTTGGGCACGAAGATGGCTTTTTATAGAGCATCTTCTCCAGATCACTGAGGATGGTTTTGTAACGAGGCCCAGATACATGGCATCCACTTATCTCATGGGATACGATGTGCTATTGGCCAGATATGTACATCTTCACACCAGCGTAACAACAAAGGCCAAGATATGTCCGCTATGCCATATGGAGCCTGAGACAGAGTTGCACACATATGCCACTCTCGAGTATACTATGAGATACGAGGTCGCTTTCATTCTCTATTCAGAGAGCACTTTCATTCATATGCCAAGGTTCCAATGCCTCAAAGAAAGCACCAATCACTCTGTCACCAACCTGTGTCCACTGAGAGGCATGTCGATGGAAAGCAAACTCATGACGCTGCTCCTCTGTGCTAACAAGCTCCTGGCGAGCCTGCTGTAACTGCTCCTCAAACCAAGGACTGTCTGGATGCTGCTCATGAGGCCACTCTGTCAGCAATAGAATCCTGCATGTACAAGCTCTCTGTCTAGATAGCCTCTACTCGCTCTCTGAGTGCAGAGTCCAACAAGACCCTCTTAGAGAGCGAAGCATCGTGCTCCCCCTCCTCTACCTATCTGCCACTGTGAGGATCACTTAAGCATGGTCCAAGAAGGGAATCCCTCTCAGAATGCCAACTATCCCACCCAAGTCACAGAAATAGTCACTAGTATAGAAGAGATCTATCCGCGATAGATTCACTCCTCCCACTCTGCAGTCCGAACGAGAGAAGGCCAGGCTGTCTGGGGGCCTCACAAAGCTAGATCCGAAACTCTCAGAGTCATAACTTCTCATTAGCTGCCAGCCCAACTCCATGCACAGTAGCATCGCTACCACCAATCCTGTCAAAAGGGTTCTCCAACATGTTGAAGTAACTCCCTATGCACCACTGCTCTGCCTGCGGCGGCAGAGACTCAACAATCTGTGACCAAAACTCTGCTCGTGCACTCGCCACATTGGACGCATATATGTTCAGGAAGCCCACAAGGCAACCATGAACCTGCATAATGATCCACTCAGCCCTGCCTCGCATAATAATCCCTCTGCCCACAATGGCCTGCTGCAAAGAATCCGCAATAGTTATACATACCCCACCTTCGATGCCTCGAGGTCAAAAAGCATCTGACCAAAAAGTATCATATCGTCCACGCAAGAGCTGACCACATCGTTTAATGCAGCTTTTACACAGATAATGCTCGTATAGCATAAGGAGATCAATCTCTCCTCCCACAAGGCAACACTGAAGCTCCTGACACAGTCGGCCCCTCTGACGTTGAAACTGGGACCCACCTAATCCCTGCACGTTCCATGAGACGATCCTCATGGAAAGCGAGAGAGATCAGATGCTGCCGCAACAGCTAAACGTGCTATCTTCGAGACTTGCTTGGATAGGGAGTAATCCACATCCTAGCGTCCTCTAGATAGGCGTGACTGCAAAGAGTGCCTGGCCCAAGCCCAAGTAGATCGAGCCGTACGTAAAGCAACCTCCTCTGTCTAGGAGTCCTCATGAATGTATACATAGCATGGCGAGCATTGCGTATCAGCAAAGGAGTGAACCACAATGTGCCTACATCCTGCTGCATCTAAAGAAGTCACAACAAACTTGGCCAATGGCCACAGAGTCTGAAGCATGTCTGTAACTCCTAGGTCTCCCGTGTGGTGAGAGAACTCTAGGGCCTGTGTATGGAGCCTGTGTCAACCCCTCGAATGCCGATCCGGATGGAACCGGTGTGCCAAGCTGAGCCGGTGTGAGGCACAATCGTTCCGCAGTATCCAGGGAGATGAAGTTATCCGTGGATCCTGGATCATAAAGAATCAGTACTCGTTGGTTGTTTAAAGACCCCCAGCCCTTTAGAAGTTGCCGCTTTCCTTTCTCCATTTCTGTGTTTCCTTGAACATTTGGAATTGAGTTCGATCTTGGTGGTGCGGGTTCCTTCCTTGCTTTCTCTTGCCTCGTAGAGGCTTGTTCTTGCCGTTGCTGCTTTAGCGGGCAATCCGGTTTCATATGTCCTTTCTCGCCACAGTAGAAGCATCCTCCTTCCTCTCTGAAAGTTTGAAGTTGAGTAGGAGAAAGATACTTAGTTCGCTTGCCATTGCCCTCTGGCTTCTTACAATGATCATCGTCCCTAGATGGAGGACGTTTTCTTCCTTGGCCCCCTCGGTCATCGTAGACCCCTCTTTGTCTTGCGCGGTAAGTGCTATGCTCCATTTTTCTGGGCGTCCCAGTTGAGTGCGAATGCTCAGCAATGATTGCTGACTCCATCATCCTTTGAAGAGTATCATGCGGATACACCTTCATACTCTTTCGAAGTTGCGGTTGGAGACCAGCTTCGAACTTTTCTTTTCTTTTCCTCGTCGGCAATCTTCATGAAGGGAGCGACCTTCAGAAGAACCGACCAATACTTGTCCACATACGTCATTACTCTTTCATGTTCCTTCTGGGCAAGCCAGTCCCATTCGTTCCGTATGTCCTGCTTGAAGTCAGGTGGAAGAAATTCTTCATAAAATTCAGATTTGAAACTCTCCCAAGTTCTGGCCTGAGAACCTTCCAGAATCTTGGCTAACCACCAATTACTTGCCGTTTCCTTGAGGTGCATCCCCACATGGCGTAATTTGCATCTTTCTGTGAAGTGCCCATTGGTAAAGGCGACTTCAAACTGTCTGATGAAGGAGAGTGCTTTGGAGATGTCTCTCTGTCCGTTGTAGGTTTCGAACTTGATGTCGTTGTCGCCCGATTTGAAGACTCTCATGCCATGTTGAGACTTGCGACCATGCTTCTTGAATCGAGGCTTATCTTTAGGTTGATGTAGGGTAGTGGCAGTAGTAGCGGCTTCCTTCCTCTGACGAGATGATGGAGAAGTAGAAGTATAATCAGGAGAGTAAGATGGAGATGAGATAGAGATGTCCTTGCTCTCGTCTAGCAAAGAGAGCGCTTTTTCTTGGCCTTTCCTTGAAGTAGGCCGTTCATTCCGATCTGAAGATCCTTTGTGCACCTCGGCACGTTCTTCTTCTCTTGCCTCCTGTGGTCTCACGCCAACAGTGTTGTCTGGATGCTTCGCTGCATCAGTTCCATTCCTTTTCTTCATTCCGCTCAAAAGCTTTTGGACGTCTGGAAACAGTAAGATTTGTTGCAACTTCGCAAACTGAGCTTGCACTTGTTGAAGCTCCTCTTCAATTCGGATTTTCTCCTTAGCCTACGGGATGCCCCCTTACTGATGCACCCGTCACCCATCATGTGACGCATAAGGGGCACTCGTAACCCGGCCCTTTCCACCGAACTTACGGAAACTCCTTCGCGATGTTTACCGTTGTAAGGAGTTTTTTGGAGCAAGGGATTGCGCATATGTACATATCTATGCATGGTGCATCAAATAAAGAATTGCCCATTTTCCAAAGCCAGGTGGTTACGTGGGGCCCACATGTGTACAGGTAGGACAACATGTACATAGTGCATCGATTTTCATCGTTACCGGTACCAATGTGTTTTTTCTACAATAATGAGGAGTTGGTAGCGCGTAAAACTTCTCGAGAAAGCTATCCGCGGGCCGACGACATGAGGTAAGCAGGTGCATCAGATGGTATCTAGTGGGGTCAGGACGTCAAATGGGGTCAATACTTGCACGTGGAGAAGTACGAACACAACGTGGGTGTTCTCTTGTGATACTTATGCAGAAAGGTCATCATGAGGACCACTTTTTGGGGCCACTTCACGTGGTTACGAGACGCATTATTGAAAAACGCTGAGTGCCAAGTGTGCGGATGATGCAAAAAGGTGACAACTATGCACTGCGAGGTCAGTTTTTGGCCTCTTCTGGGTCCGTTTGAGGTCATCTAAAAGGCCAAGGGTGCCCAAGTAATAAAGCTAAGTGTGGGAACTGAAAAAACTGAGAGAAGACCAGAAAAAACGTGGAGAGAAGAGGAGGAACAGCCGCAGGTGTGTTTTTGTTCATTTTGGAGCCTGTTTTGGCCGTAAACTGCTCATCCGAGGTCGGATTTGAGCACTTTGATATTGTAGACTAGGGTTTTGGGCCGTTCCGGACACGATGGCGCTGTCCATTTTGCCAAATTCCTCACTCTTTTTCTGCTGTTTTTGCTGTGTAAGTTTCTCCTATGAATGAAGCTTCTTCTCCAATTTGTGATTGTATCTGGCATATTTTACCCATATTGTGTGAATTACTTGCCCCATTGGTGTTGGCCCAAGCTCTATTGTATCTAAACATCATAAGTTCTCCTCTTTTGAGCTGAGTTTTTGGGTGTGTGTGTGTGTGTGTGTGTCTCTGTGTGGAGTGGGCAAGTGATAGTCTCTCTCCTCTCACTCCATCGGTGTGTTCCCTGTCTCGGCCAGGTGGATTGTGTAAGCCGAGTGGTGCCCCATATTTATGTGTGTATCTTTCCAAGAGTGTGTGTCGGGTTGTTATAGAGGCGTTTTGTGTGTTTTCATCCCGCCCACATTCGTTTGGCGCCCCCACGGAGGATCTTCTTCGAGTACCTTCTGCTTCGAGCTTCAAGCGTCCAGATTCGGGATTACAGGTTGCAGGGTGCAGATTACAGGTTACAGGTTACAGGGACAGCTACAGGTACAGGTGATTCACACATATACAGGTAGCTGGAGTACAGTGATATACTAGAAGTGGTATCACTTGCAGTTGTGGGTATGCATCAGTTGGCGCCTGTTTGAGCGCAGTGTCTGTCGGATTGTTCGTTACTTGTGTAAACTTCCATTGTATGCATTTGTGGAGCCATATATCGTTTTATTTGGCAGTCCCAGCCATTTCTGAGACTTGGTCTAGAAGATAGTCATTTCTGAGACTCGACTATACGCGATTTGCATTAGCCTTCGTGTGAGGGTCGATAGCGTGAGGTTTTATTGAGCTAGGGGATTCTCAAATGTGGAGATCCTTTCGGTGATACAGGTGGCTGGAGCACCCTTTTCGTGACCTCGCCATAGGCTATGTACTAGTGAGTCCTACTTGATACTCGCGTCCTATTGTTGGCAGTTTATGCATACATATACAGTTTATATTTTGGGTTCACACTGCTCTACTTCTGGAGAAACTCTGCAAAAAATTTTCCAAGTTGTGATGGCTGGTTTTTTGGTCTTTTGGGCCATTTATGCTGTTATGCTGCTAAAATTTTGGCAAAATCGGAGGATAAGACAGGTGTGCCTTCTTGTGACTTTAATGGATGATCAAAATGGCCCTCAATTCACTCCTTTTCATTTAACTCATAGAATCCAGATAAATGTTCATGTGTCCAGGAAGATCTTTTTCCAGCAGCGCATAGTCTTTATGTTCGGGCCAAGACGATTAAGAGAGATCCTGGAATGTCCTTTGCCTGTTGTAATTCCGATGATTAACTATGAAAACTCATTTGATGTGCATGTGTTTGTCCTTATCTAAAGTTAAGCTCCATTGAAGTTTCTAGGAATTGAGTCAGTCAAAAGTCTTGGGTTCTTGCGCGTGTGTTCAAAGGGGTTCTCAAAGCATTAAACTTGGGTAGCCATGGCTTTCTCTTATCCAGAGTTTCATGGAAGAAGTGATGAAGATGTGGAAGACTTTTTGGAAAAGATGGAGGTTGCATGCATTAGCAACCAGATTCATGACTCGGCGCAGATGTTACGTCTTCTCCAAATCTGTTTGAAGAGTGATGCACGAGTTTGGTCTAAGGCATTTTGAAGAGGAGTTGCGTGTGGCTGATCCACCTGTAAAATTGAGTTGGGACAATCTACGGCATGGATTGGAAGTGGAGTTTGTGAAGATAGAAGATCCTGACAAAGTGTGGCAGAAAGTACAGGCTTTAGTGCAAAAGAAAGGTGAGCCAGTAGATGCGTATATACGTAAGTTTTCATTGGCATGGGAGAGGATGTGCAAGGCCTTAGCACCACAGGTACCCCCGCCTGATATGATGAAGGACAGATTCTTGGCTGGTCTTTGGGAGAATATACGTTGGAGAGTGGAGCTAAAGAAGCCTAAGACATATGAAGATGCACTAGAGGTAGCAAGGAACAAAGAGTGGAAGCTGAAGAAAATGAGCCACTTAGGGGTTGAGTCTTTGCCCATGAGGTCTGAATTTCAGCCTATGGATTCTTCGCAAGGTCGCATGCCAGGGGTTCATCATGAACCAGTGGTTTCTGTTACTCCTCAGGTTATGCCAGCAGTGGTCACTACATCTGTGCAAGATGATGAGCTTAGGCAAGACATGAGGTAAGTGGTAGATTTGATGAAGAATCTCAGCCTAAACATGCTAGGTCAAGTGGAAAATAATCGAGGTCGAGGGAGGTATGCAAATCAGCCAGGAAGTGAAGAAAGACCTAGGAATGGTGCTGGACAAAGTAATGGTAGGTTCTAGAGGCAGACGCCCACATGTTATAATTGTGGAGAGTTGGGCCACATCAGCCCGCAATGTGATAAGCCACCAAGGATGGGGGGAGACATGTATCCATTGCCAAGACAGGTGCTAACTAGGTCCAATGATTATGGCATCGAAATTAAGGGAGATGAAGGAACCAGTGGATTAACCCAGGAGGAAAAGAGAAAGACAAAAGTGCTAAGTGTAGTCACCTTGGAGAAGGCATCAAAGCTAGAGGATACATTGGTGATCCCTATTGGGAAGAGGACTACAGAGGACAAGGAAGGAAGAAGTGCCCCAGGTCCTAGTAAGAAGAAAGGAAAGAGCCATGAAGCCGAGGATGTCAAGGCCAAGAGGAAAAGGAGAGCTCGTCGAAAGTTTCATGTTTTAGATTTTCCACTAGGGGATGGACAATTAAGCTATGACTTAGAGGAGGATCTGACAAGCAAGAAGACATATGTTACTTTTGGGCAGCTTATAGAGATGGTGCCTAAGCTAAAGCGACAGTGGAAGAGGATGGTTAACCCAATGGAGAAAGAACCAGAGAGAGGTTTAGTAAAGGTGTTGGCAATGGATGAGCTACCAGACATTTGTCCAATAGTAGATGTGTGGCATAAAAGAAAAAATATGGGACAAGGCTATGTGGACGGTGGAGCCCAAATATGCGTCATAACACACTCATGCGTTGAGAAGATGGATCTCACAATGACTGGGGTGTCAGGCTTTCGGATTAGATTGGCCAACCATCAAAAAGTAAAATGTTTGGGTGTTGTAAAGAGCTTAGAAGTGGAGGCGTATGATGCAAAGGCGGTGGTTGATTTTCATGTGATGCCAGCAGGGTTGGGAGCATATCCTATTATACTGGGTAAACCATGGTTGCGTGCAGTGGGAGCTGTTCAAGATTGGCGACATGGTACGATTAGTCTCTATGGAAAGACAGGTGCCAAGAAGCTATACAATATGGACACAAGGAAACGATTAGAGGAGCTTTATGAAGATGAGGATGAGTCTAGTGATGAAGACTCTTCCACGGTGACAGATGAGGACAGTGATAGCACTACCAGCAGTGATGAGGATGCTGATGTTGCATTTCTTTTGATGGACAAAGGAATCCAGGAGTCTGGTGTAGTCGCATTTGTAAATGAGGTTGAAGATGAAAGTGAAGATGAAAGTGAAGGGCCTTATGAAGTGATTGAAGGGCTGATGCAAACCAAGGTTGAATGGTCAAAAAAGAAGGAATTGATGACACAAATGATCAGTGAAGACCTCTCAGCTATGGAGAAGGAGATATATTTGCACATGCTGGCTAGTTTTCCTGATTTGTTCATTACTTCATACGAAGATATCACAGGATTCAAGGGCGAAGAGATGCATATAGAGTTGAAAGAAGGTGTTAGCCAGTGCGGCAAAGGCTAAGAAGGATGGGTCAAGAGAAAATGGCAGCCTTGCGGGAAGAGGTGGACAAGTTATTGAAGGCAGGGTTCATAGTCCCTGTGGAGACCACAGAATGGGTGAGTCCAGTAGTAGTTAGTCCAAAGAAGGATGGGAAGTGGAGGATTTGTGTAGATTTTAAACCCTTAAACGCAGCCACTAAGAAGAACCCATATCCTCTTCCATTCATCGATCAGATCTTGGATTCAGTGGCAGGTTATGAGAGGTACAACGTGTGTGATAGTTTTTCAGGCTATTTTCAGTTGAAGATTGCTCTTAAAGACCGAACAAAGACAACTTTTATTACGCCATGGGGTTGCTATTGCTACACAGTGTTGCCGTTTGGGTTGTCAAATGGACCATCTTTCTATCAAGAGAGAGAAAATTGGGTATTGGAACCATTCATTGGCAATTGTGTTAAAGCTTTTATGGATGACTTCTGCGTATACAGCAGTAGGGGTGAGCACCATGAGAAGCTGCAGATAGTATTGGCTCGATATGATAAATGTGGAGGACAACTAAATCCAAAGAAATGTCATCTAGCACAGCCAAGGGTGAAGTTACTTGGCCATATGGTGTCAGAAAATGGCATTGAGGCTGATCCAGATAAGGTGAAGTCTATTATTCTTCTTCCATCACCTACGAGTACGAAGCAATTGGCAACCTTTATACACAAAGTGAAGTACATGGCACGGTTTATTCCATTGTCTTCTCAGCTTCTTTATCCATTACAACAAGTGGCAAAGCATGATCCATTGCAATGGGATGACAAGTGTGAAGAAGTGTTTCAAGAGGTGAAAGAGGTGTTAGAGGGGTTGTCAGCCATGCAGGCTCCTGATTTGGAGAAAGTATTTTATGTAAATCCATCAGTAGGGGATGATGCCATTGGAGCCATACTATTGCAAAAAGGGGAGGGCAGCCATTATATGAGGCAGTGTATTATGCAAGTCGAGTGAAGTTGGTAGCGGAGAGAAAATTCTCGGAAGTAGAGCTAGTGATGGCCAATGTAATATTTGCTTATCGACGATTTCGTCATTACTTGCTACCACGACCTTTTGTTTTCTTGACGAGCTATGCTTTTTTGCCACATTTAATTAATGGCGCTAACATGTCAAATGTGGTCAAGAAATGGGTAATTGAGCTGCAAGAGTTTGAGTTCTCTTTTCTAGTGGAAGACAGTACAAGGGCTACTCTAGCTGATTTGTTGACCTACAAGGAGAATCCCCTTATTGTTAAGGAGGAGGTGGTGAGAAAGGTAGTTGAAGAAGTGCCGCAGATTAGCAATGCACATGTGTTGTTCTTTGATGGCTCATACAGAAAGAGCCATGATGCCGCTTCATGGGGTATAGCACTTTATGATCCAGAGGGGAACCTAGTATGCAAGAGAGGGTTCGAGTTGGATGCGCATAGTAACAATGAGGCTGAATATGCTACGTTGCAAGCCGGATTATACATTTGTTTCAAGCATGGGGTTAGAAGGTTGAGCATAAAAGGTGATGCCTTGTTAGTTGTGAAGCAAGTGCTGGGTGTGTGAAAGAGCAAGAACACCTCATTGAAGGAAATGTGTTTCAGAATTAAAGGCCTGTTAAAAAAGTTTGAGGCATGGAGCATCAGACACATTGAACGTGCTCTAAATGGAGAGGCACATGAAGCAGCTCAAAGCATGATTGGGGAGCTATTTGTGTTGAGGACCACTTTACCTCTTTATCATGGCCGGGAAAGTGTGGCTCAAGAAGAGGAGTTTTTGCTAACAAGAATCATTCCAAAGGAGATTCAGAAGTCTAAGAAGTATGGTTTTGTGCGTAGAGCATCCAAGTACAAATTAATCGGTGATGTCTTGTACATGAAAGGGGCCAATCTCGTGTTGAGACGTGTACCTTGGCGGGAGGAGCTTTACAGAGTGTTGGAAGAGAATCATGAAGGCGCATGTGGCGGACATTTTGCTCTAAAGATCACCTTGCATAAGATCTTGCAAGAGGGGTATGTATAGCCTAGTTTGCACAAGGATGTTCACTATTGGTGTAGGTCTTGCAATAGGTGTCAAGCATTTGGGAAGAGAGTGTTGAAGCCAGAGTTACGAAAAACCATTATGGCGTTTGATGTGTTTGAAAAGTGGGAGATTGATGCAATAGGCCCGTTACCTATCACAAGCAGGGGCAAAAGCTATATTTTGACTGCAGTAGACTATCTCTCTAGATGGGCAGAGGCTATAGCAGTAAAACAGATCACTGCAAAGGATGTGGCAAAGTTTGTGTATGATGAAATATGTTGCAAGTTTGGGATGCCATTGGAGCTACTTTCAGATAAGGGGCCAGGATTTAGAGCTAAACTACTAGACTTTTTATTCGCGAAGATGAAGATTAGGCATCAGCATACTACTCCTTATTACCCGCAATGTAACGGCTTAAATGAAAGATTCAAAGGTGAGTTGGTACAAATTCTTTCGAAAGTGACATAGCACCAAGGAAAGAATTGGGATTTGGAATTGCCTAGTGCATTATGGGCTTACCGTACTTCGGTGAAGACAGGTACAGGGTTCACTCCATTTCATTTGGTGTATGGAAAGGAAGTACTATTGCCTGTGAAGGTAGAGTTGCCTGCGGTCAAGATGCTAGAGAAGTTGCTTGGGCCGCCTACTGATGCATTCAAAGAGAGACTCTTACAGTTACAAGAGGTTCAGCTGGATAGGATGAGTGCATTGGAACATTATGGGCAGATACAGGATAAGGCTTTGGCAAAGATAAATGAAAAGATCAAAAGTAAGGGTATCAAGAAGCATGACTTGGTTTTGCGCTACAACAGTAAGTTGGACAACACCTTCCAAAAGAAGTTTCAAATTCAGTGGGAAGGCCCTTTCAAGGTAGTGGAGTGTTTCCCGAATGGTACATATCAGTTGGCTAACCTGGATGGGATTTTACATAAGTCAAGGGTAAATGGATTGCGTCTTAAGTTGTATCATGCCAGGTTGATGATGGTGGAGCAAGATGTGTTTTCTCAAGAGCAAGTGATGTCTGAGAAGGATGAGGAGACCTATGATGCGGCGAGTCTCATATCTCTCTTTGCTGCTGCTGATCATGAATGATCTAGCAGGCTAGGGGATGGGCAAATTATGTCAGGAGTTTTTTGGAGCAAGGGATTACGCATATGTACATATCCATGCATGGTGCATCAAATAAAGAATTGCCCATTTTTCAAAGCCAGGTGGTTACGTGGGGCCCACATGTGTACAGGTAGGACAACATGTACATAGTGCATCGATTTTCATCGTTACCAGTACCAATGTGTTTTTTCTACAATAATGAGGAGTTGGTAGCGCGTAAAACTTCTCGAGAAAGCTATCCGCGGGCCGACGACATGAGGTAAGCAGGTGCGTCAGATGGTATCTAGTGGCGTCAGGACGTCGAATGGGGTCAATACTTGCACGTGGAGAAGTACGAACACAACGTGGGTGTTTTCTTGTGATACTTATGCAGAAAGGTCATCATGAGGACCACTTTTTGGGGCCACTTCACGTGGTTACGAGGCGCATTATTGAAAAACGCTGAGTGCCAAGTGTGCGGATGATGCAAAAAGGTGACAACTATGCACTGCGAGGTCAGTTTTTGGCCTCTTCTGGGTCCGTTTGAGGTCATCTAAAAGGCCAAGGGTGCCCAGGTAATAAAGCTAAGTGTGGGAACTGAAAAAACTGAGAGAAGACCAGAAAAAACGTGGAGAGAAGAGGAGGAATAGCCGCAGGTGTGTTTTTGTTCATTTTGGAGCCTGTTTTGGCCGTAAATTGCTCATCCGAGGTCGGATTTGAGCACTTTGACATTGTAGACTAGGGTTTTGGGCCGTTCCGGAAGCGATGGCGCTGTTCATTTTGCCAAATTCCTTACTCTTTTTCTACTGTTTTGGCTGTGAAAGTTTCTCCTATGAATGAAGCTTCTTCTCCAATTTGTGATTGTATCTGGCATATTTTACCCGTATTGTGTGAATTACTTGCCCCATTGGTGTTGGCCCAAGCTCTATTGTATCTAAACATCATAAGTTCTCCTCTTTTGAGCTGAGTTTTTGGGTGTGTGTGTGTGTGTGTCTCTGTGTGGAGTGGGCAAGTGATAGTCTCTCTCCTCTCACTCCATCGGTGTGTTCCCTGTCTCGGCCAGGTGGATTGTGTAAGCCGAGTGGTGCCCCATATTTGTGTATCTTTCCAAGAGTGTGTGTCACGTTGTTATAGAGGCGTTCTGTGTATTTTCATCCCGCCCACACCGTCACCCATCAAATGACGCATCAGAGTTGTCCGTTCTTGATGGCAGTTCCTGTAGCTACAATCTTTTAACAGTTCTTAGTACACATAATAAAATATCTTAAAAAAGAGATTAAAAATAAGAAAATATTCCAATTTGCAACAGGAGAAGAGAGGCGGGGGGAACCGGCAAAGGTAGAGGAACGAGGGGGAGAGGCGGTGGAAGCACGAGGTAGGGGGGAAGCTGATGAGGATAGGGGGAACTCGGGGGGAGGGGGGGGGTGTCGAGGGTAAAGCTAAGGTGGGGGCTGGAGCAAGGACCTCGTCCTGCTCCAGAAGACTGAATCGGTTTGTCGTAGGAACCCACTGCTGCTGGACAGGCGCCTAAGGACCACTCTGAGTGTCAGGCTGTCGCTGTGGCCCCTGCCATCGTCGACCATGAACCTGCTGACATTCCTCTTCTGCTCGAGCCTAAGGCTCGGAGGGTGGCTCTACCTGGGTGCTCTGTGTCTCTGCCTCTCGCTGCTGGCAACCCCTTGCAGGCTGGAGGTGAGTCAGTAGTGTAGGTCGGGGCCTCCTCCGTGGACAAGCCTTCGCAACATGGCCCATCTGTTGACAAATGAAGCACTGATTCAGGAGGCCCGAATACTCCATGCCCTGTCTCCCACTCACCCGGGGAAGGAGAATGACCTTCCGGGGAGTGTGAGTGTCCCTAACCAGAACGCGAACTGAGGGAATACCGTCCGCCTTAGCAGTTACTAAAGCTGCCGTGCGAGGTGTCTCGAGGATAGTCCCAATCGTTGAGCCTATCCTGGACAAAAGTAGTAGGTACTCTGTGCGTAAACCAAGAAAGCAGACGGAGATAAGGATGCCTACCTCCTCTACCAAACTATCTGAAGCACGGTCAAAACCATGTCTCCACTGTCAAAAGTAAGCTCGGAATGCTCAGATGGTTAAAAGGCTCATAGGGATGACCTTATACACCGCCTCGGAGGTCTCAAACTCAATCTGATAGTAGCCTCGTGCGAAACTCTGAACGTCCAAGATCTTGCCCACCTTTGCGAGAAGGCAGGTCTGGAGAAGGTCACGCAGCTCTTTTCTGCTGGGTCTGGTGCCGAGAATCTTACAGATGATAGAGATCGCCTGGAGACGCTCTACCTTTGCTTCGAGGCTCGCTTGCTCTATCGGTGAAAGAGCAAGTCTAATGGTGGGTTTTGCAAGGTCGGGCGAGGGGACTTCCTAAGAGTCTCTTTGAGGTGAAGCATGAGCCTCCATCAGTGTCTGCTGCCGTGAAGAAAGAGCGAAGAGTCGGTGACGAGTGGCGGCCTTCTGCGATCGAGTATGTCGAGTGAGATGACGACTTCAGCCGAGCAGAAAACAGGGGTGGAGAAGAGAATGACGATGCGGAGTGAGTGAGATTGCGAGGCGGGGCTGGCAGGCTGAGACGCGACGAAAGAGGCTAAGACGTGGACTCGCTGGGGTGGACTCGCTCGTTGGACAGGCTTCGCGTTGGTGATTACGGCGAGCAGCGCACAAAGCAAGACAGATCAGCGCGAGACCAGCTGCAGGGAGAGGGACAGCGATGGCGAAAGAGAAGGGGAGACAATACATGCGCAGGGGAGGAGAGGGTGAGGGCAGCAGCGAGCTTCAAAGGGATCGTTGTTATTGAATCGACATGTTGCTCACGGACTCAATTAGCTTCTCAATCACCTCAGCTGTTACCCCAGGAATCTCTCTAGATGTTGATGCTTGAATTTCTTCTTGGATCTAGGACTCTGTATGGCAATCTCTCCTCTTAAGCACTTCAGTTTTCCATACTTCTGAACAGCCTTAATTTCGATTGCATCAAAGGTAACAGGTGCACCCGTCTCAACTTTTATCTTGAGTTTGGGAAAGACACCGGCTATAAATCTCTTTTTCTGTAAAAATTCTACACCATTACCCGGGCTTACAACATTTCTCGCCCAAAGAGCCCAAAGACGTAAAAACTCTTGTTTGTGCATGTAATAGTCATCTAAGTCTTTTTCGTTGTGACAAACGAAGTTTTGACATAAGTTTTGAGTATTTTGGGTATCAAAGAAGTATTGTTTGAAATGATCAACGACTTCTTTATAGTTTTTCTTAACTTCCTGACATAGAAAGTCAAACGAAGTGCTAGCATCTTTCTTAAGGACCACTTCAAACATTTTTAGGCATTCATAATCTCGTATCACTCTCTTTATGCGACAAGGCATTTTGAAATTTCTTAGAAATAACTTGGTATTCTCGGTACGCTCTCCAAAAAAAAGAGGATATCCGGACATTTGATGTTGAGCTTCCATTATTATGAAACTTACAACACGAGTTAGAACAATGGATACAATAAGAGATTCAAATCAACTCGTCCACAAATGAAAAAGTAAGAAAGTACCACTCTATGTTTTTTTCTTCAACAATCTAAGTTTCAATGAGGTTTCGAATTGTTTCATCAAAACAAAAAAATAGACTATTGATGAGCTTTATGAAGGACTGAAATTCTTTAAAGCTAAACTATAAATGAAAATCTGTAAAACTTTATTTTGTGGATGTAAAAAACTTACCACGTCTCATGTGATGAATTGCATTTGCTCTACAATCTCAAGGCACAAACGGTTTGTATAAAAACTACATCTTCATACTCGTTCAACGCTGCGAGGAAAGTAGCAATTGACTAAGAGCTCCTTTTCTTGGAGTCAACAAAGTTAGTGTGAAGTAACCTTCTCATAATTTCATAAAGAACATCTTCATCAAGTTCAATCAAGTTTACAAAATTTAAAGACTTCAATTATTCTACAAAATTTTTGGAGAAAAATTAATTAGAATTATGGTTAGATCATCCATAAACATAAAGATAATTACAATGTCTCTATGAACAAAGTGTCGTAGAAAGTAGAGAACGATAGAAATTTATAGAACTTAACAATCTTCTCTACGTCATTTTTATTAAGACAAACTTCATATCTCCTTTGTTGAAAGTGAAAGAAAACTATTGATAAAACACAAACGAGAAAAAATTTCACAAATGTGAATTTATGCAATATGAACTCTGGCCGCAAGTTTCTTGTAAAGTCTTCTTCAATGGTAAAATGCACTCGCCAAACACCAGATTCCACTCTATTTACTAATATTAGGGCACATACTATTTGAATGAAAGCGCGGTCTTGCTTATTGCTCAAAAGCAAGAGAAAAATAGAATCTACATGTAGAACAATTCGTATTAAATTCACCACCCTCTTGTTATGACGGAGACACTTTAATACAAGCTCGTGGAACTCAATCGGTTATAGAGGTTAATTCCAAGAATTGAACTTTCACTGCAAACACATTCCTTCGTAGAATAAAATATAGTTTTTTTTTTTGTAACAAATTTCAACAAAAAAACAACGAAGATACACACTATTTTGTTCGGCTACACTTTATTGTAAAATATAATGAATACATGTACATCAAAAGAATTGTGATACTTAATCAAAGGTAAAATGGCAGGTTGTGGAGATACAATAATTTATCTTGATCTTTCAGTACCAAACATAAACACTATACGTTGCTGATAATGTATCTTTACACTAAATGCAATATTTATCTTAATAAGTATTGTGAAGTAAAAAGGAGAAATTTATGGACATTATCCATGCTCTATACATAATTTAATGCTTAAAATTAAACAAAGATATATACATTCAAACCAAGATCGTACATAATGAGATGCAAAATAAAAAGGTTTACCGACGCTTTTATTTTGACCAACCTAAAACAACCTAAAATTTTACGAATTATATATTGAAATTGTAACTTAGTTGTAACCGGCCTGTTCAATCCAAAAAGGGCGGTAGACTTTACTTCAAACCTTGATTTAGCTTTCACCCATTATTAGTCATCTATTATACCTACGCTATAGTGACACAAGAGATGGGAATGGGATACAGATGCTAAAATGCACCTGTATGAGAAGACCGACACCAGATTGGCCCCTAACTTAGGCGCCCCTTTCGGTATTTCTTTATTGTTTAAAAGAGGGAATAAACGCTGTGGTTCTTTCCAAGATGCCCCGCACAACCTTGGCTGAATTTTGACTGTTCTGGCCTGATTTTGGCAGCATAACTGTACTAGAACCCTCCACGGTCAGTATTCCTACGCATTAAATGACTTTCCCGACGCATACGGGCACTTTGCAAAACCTGGCGAGAATCTGCAACACGCTGAATTCTTTGTTTTCAGCCCCGAAAATGCGCCAGATCACCTGTACAGCGGTCCCCTTGCGTCCCCGAACCTCCTGGGGGTATTAGGGTTCGTTTAGGGCCAAAACCCTAAACCTGCAAAAATACACAGCAGGCTGTAATTCACTGTTTCGGGCTCCGTTTCGCGTGCCAGTCGCATCCGTAGCAAGTCCTCGAGCTCCCGCACCTGTAGGGCTACTTGCCCTTTGAATCGGACGAGATTTCTGGCGTGAAACCTCTCCGAATTCACATGTACCTGCGGGGGGATTAGTCGCTAGCTAATCCAGTACCTGTACAAGAGGCTCTTGCCTCGGCAATCGCGCATGAACCCACACAACTGTACATTGGTCAAATGAAGAGCCCACTAGAGGGACATAACATACTGCCAAAGGGGAGAGAGAGGGCAGTGCGTAGCGTGCAGGGCATCACTCCTGGCACCGCACTGTGCATAAGAGGGAAAGCAAGCACTCCATAGCTCTTAACCTGTGACAAAAACTGAAAATGAGGCTCTCTCCCTCCTAAATTCAGCGCCAACTCTTGTTGCATGAGGCAAGTGCACCAGAAGGTGCCACTTGGCACATTTATAAGCATTTTCCCGTTTCGGGGTTGCCCTCTAAAAATATCCCAACCGGTTGCCCAGTTGACTTCACGGCAGAGTAAGAAAATGTTCCCCTTGTCATTCCGGAGGTAATGACGTCAACACATTTTCAGGTCCAAAAATAGTAGTTCCCTAAATTTTAGGAGATGCTGCCATTGTATCTTTCTAGGTCATCTGACCCTCTTTGTACACTGCGGCCACATCCAGAACTGAAATGTAGCCTCTGTAGCAAAGGATTCCACTTTGGCTAGTCAATGACCTCACTTGGCTAACCATAGTCCTCGTCCAACCTTAGTGCTCTCTTGCCCTCAGGCCTGGACTCCCTCTGGACAGTTCCACACTAGCTATGCAATGCAGGGCAGTTAGATTTCCCGAGGGGTGTTTCCAAAAAGTGAAAGTAAATAGATAATAAGAAAGAAATCAACAAAAAGGATAGATAGTAGTCACACGCTGGTAACATACCCCCCTCTTGAAATCTCAAACGTCCTCATTTGCATCTATGTCGTTCATGCTCCTAGTCAACACTGATGTATTTAACACCTGTCGACACATGTACGACACATACATGCTCATTGTCAACCCTAGTGTATTCAACACCTCGTCGACTCATGTATTGCCTGGGTGTGAACCCTGTCCCAATGACATAGTGGTATCTTCGCACTCTGCCATTGCTTTGAGTCACTAACTTTCCAATGACAAAATGGTAGCTGCACATTTTGCCACTGTCTTATAGTACACGTTGGATCCCGTAACACTTTCGAGCATACCCAAACCGACAGTTTAAGAATGCAGTTACACATGTACTCTTTAATAGAAGCAATTACTGTATCGTTGACAAACTGACAAGAAATACTCACTTCTATAGCACTAACCAAACTTTTGGACATTCCATAAGAGCAATTGTCAAACTGACAATCTATACAGCTCTAACATTCATGTAACAGTTATTTCATTTGAGCTCACTTTAAATACCATGTACATCATTTGTTTCAAAAGACATTGTCACACTGACAATCCATGTAGCTCTGAAACTCAAGGGGTCAAGGTAGGTTGCAAATCAAAGGCTTCCAGGTAAAGTGATAACACAGTTGGTGACTCTGCAAGTTCACCTTCTTCCATCCACTTAGCATCCATTGGTGGATAGTTTCTGAACTTTACTAAGTAACGCCTAGCAACCTTGCCTTTCACTTTCCTTTCCTTATGTGCCAAAATATGTTCAGGGACCAAGATCTCGTCAAGTTCCTCGACTTCCGGCTGATCTTCAGCTGGCATATCTTCTGGCACATCACCCACATAGGGTCTGAGAAGACTCACATGAAACGCATTGTGAATCTTCCAACTGTCAGGCAATTTCAGCCTATATGCAACATCACTGATTATGTCGCACACTTGAAAAGGCCCATAGTAACGCATGCTGAGCTTTGGAAACAATCTTTCCTTGCCCTTCATCTTCTTTAACCTTGCCTTTTCAAAGCGTAAAAGCACCCAATCACCAAGTGAATATACCACTTCACGACGGTGACAATCAACTGCTTTCTTTTGCTTTGCCTGAGTCTTTTCTAAGGCCACTTTGACCTTCTTGTACATTTCATCCATGTCCTGAACATACTTATCTGCTTCAAATATCTTGTCCTTCGTATGCAGTATGGGAGGAACTTTCTTGCCACCTTCAACTATCTCAAAGGGTGCCTTGCCAGTTGATGAATGCACTGTATTATTGTATGCATACTCCATCAATGGCAAATACTGCTCCCACTTTCCTTTACGCTCTGACACATAGCACTTCAGCAGATCTAGGACAGTAGAATTGGCCTCTTTTGACTGCCCATCTGTTTGAGGATGAAATGACGAAGAGAATTTGAGCGTGGTGCCCATATTCTCAAACAAGCCTCTCCAGAACAAACTTGTCATGCGTGGATCACGGTCGCTAACAATCAACTGTGGCATGCCATGATACTTGAAAATATTGCTCATAAACAAGCGTGCCATCTGATCTGGCTTTATCTTCTTCCTGACAGGAATGAAATGAGCCTGTTTGCTAAATCTGCAAATAATGGTCCAAATACCATCATTTCCTGTCTGCGTTCTCGGAAGATCAAAGATAAAATCCATAGCAATGCTTTCCCATGGTTTATCTAGAATAGGTAGTGGTTGCAATAACCCTGGTGCCTTTTGCCTGTCAAACTTGACCTTTTGGCATATTAGGCATTCTCGCACAAAGGCATCCACATCTCTTCTCAATGTAGGCCAGTAGAAGAATGTCTCAACCGCTTTAACTGTAGCATCGATACCACGATGCCCTGCATACGGTGGGACATGACTCTCTTCCATAACTTTGCGTCGCAATGGCTTTGTGACACACAATCTGCCATGCATCATCATGAACCCGTCTTTAAGAAGATAGTGTTCATGACGTTGTCCTTGCATTAGCTGCTCAAAGACCCTTGCAAAATCTTCTTCATTTTCATACTGTTCTCTCATATCATCAAGTTCATGATGATAAGGAATTGACACAGCTGAAATTTGTGCCTTCCTTGACAAGGCATCAGCCACAACGTTCTTCTTGCCTTCCACATGCACAATCTGAAAATGGAACATGGACAAGATATTTGCCCATCGCATATGCTTCTCAGATAACTTTGTCTGTGTCAAGAAGTACCGCAAGGTCTGATGGTCCGTTTGGACAACAAAGTCTGCACCTAGCAAGTAGTGTTTCCAACTTAAGAGCGCATGAATCACAGCCAGTAACTCTTTCTCATAGACCTGCATGGTCATCTCTGGCCCTTGAAAAATTCTGCTCTCATAGGCTACTACCCTGCCATCTTGCATTAGCACTGCACCAATGCTACTACCACAGGCGTCACACTGGACCACAAATGACTTCCTAAGATCTGGCAACACAATGACTGGATCCGAAGTCATCTTTTCCTTTAAGAGATTAAAAGCTGAAATCTCTTTCTGTGTCCATCTAAAGGTGACTGCCTTCTTTTGAAGAGCATGTAAAGGTGAAGCAATCTCAGCGAAATTTCGGATAAACCTTCTGTAATAGAAGCATAGTCCCAAGAAAGTTCGGACATCATGCACTGTCTTCAAATTTGGCCATGACTTGATCGCTTCAACTTTTGCAGGATCCATTCTAACACCATCCTTTGAGACAACGTGTCCCAGAAAGTGAATCTCTTCGAGAAAAAACTCACTTTTCTTTGTATTGATGAGCAACCTATGACTGCGTAGCTCTTTGAACACAATGGCCAAGTGATGCCTATGCTCCTCTTTATTCTTTGAGTAGACTATCATGTCATCAAAGAATGTACCAACAAACTGCTGGTGTGGACGGAAAATTCTGTCCATCATCCTATTGAACGTAGCAGGAGCATTTGTGAGACCAAAGGGCATCACTAATAATTCGTAAAGGCCAAACGTCGTTCTAAAAGCAGTCTTGTGCACATCCTCTGATCTAATGCGGATCTGATGGTACCCACTCTTTAGATCTATCCTGCTAAACATAGCTGCTCCTTCTAATTTGTCCATAATATCATCAATTCTAGGTATAGGGAACCTATTCTTGATGGTATTCTTGTTCAATGCACGGTAGTCTATGCACATACGCCATGAGCCATCCTTTTTCTGCACCAACAACACTGGAGAGCAGAATGGAGATGAACTGGGCTGAATCAGCCCCTTTTCTAACAGCTCCTGTACTTGGCCCATTATCTCTTTCTGCTGAGCCGCACTAACCCTGTACGGAGGCTTATTTGGTGGGCTACTGCCTGGCACCAAATCTATCGCATGGTCCTCGGGTCTCTCTGGCGGTAATTGAGACGGTAATGAATCGGAAAAGCAGTCACTATACTGTTGTAAAAACATTGACCTTTCTTTATCTAGCACAGATAAATTAGATTCATCACAATCTGACACTTCACGTGCAAAAACCAAGTACGCAGAAAGATGCTTTTTCATTACACAAGTAATAGCAGAAGCTGATACAGTGGGAATAGACTCTCCTTTAAGCTTTACATCCAGAATGTGAGTCTTTCCCCTACTCTGTACAGTGATCTTTTTGTTGTAGGCATGCATGATTCCCTGTACACGAAACAACCAAGGAATACCTAACAACACATCACATCCGTCCAGTGGCATGATGTAAAATTCTTCAGCATCTACATAGGACTGGATATGTAGACGCAACTTTCCAATGATAGGCGTCACAGCCTCTGTATGGCCTGGACATGCCAAACCTGTCTCTGCTGTATACCCCATCTCTTCAGGTCTGATTCCCAACTTTGAAGCCAATTCTGGGGAAATAAAGTTGGCTTTGGCACCTGGATCAAAGAAGATAAGCACGGTTTGATCCCTGACCTTTCCCCATGCTCTGCAAAGCTCACTTGCATCTGAATTTGGCTTGTCGCCCACCATATCTGGCACTAGACCAGCCATGGGCTTCTTTCCTTTCTTGTCTTCCTTGTCATCAGAATCAGCTGGCCTTTTCTTTGTAGGACAGTTGTAAGCAATGTAACCAGGCTGCTCACATATAAAGCATTTGTTCTCTGTCCTCAGGACCTTCTTTTGCTCTTCTGACTTGCGAGGAGAACGTCTTTTCCATTTCTTCGCTGTCCCTTTTCTGATTCAGCCGTAGCTTTATCTTTCCCTGCGTTGGCTAACTCCTGAGTCCCTTTAGGAGCCTCATTGGGAACATGCTTCTTGGCTGAATTTTTCTTGCCTGATGCTGCCTTGACGCCAGTGTTAAATTCACAATCTTCTCCCTTGAGCAAACCATTGCCAGTGTTTGCTACCTCGATGAGTTGCGTCAAAGTAGTGACTTTTGTCTTCGTACAGTACTTTCTCAATCCCTTAGGTAGGCCACAACAGTATTTTTCAATCTGTTCTGTCAATGGCACATACCTATAGGAAGTTACTGGAAGTAGAGCTTTCCAAAACTTCCGATTGTAATCATCCAGATTTCTGCAAGTGGCAGCATTAAGCTGGTGCCATTCTGTCATGACATCTGCTTCAAAGTCATCAGTTAACCATGCTGCTGCAAAAATCTGCTTGAAGTAAATCCATGTGGACGGAGCTTGCCCTTGAAGCAATAAAGTTGTCCACCATTGTCCCGCATTCCCTGTCAAGAAAGTGGCTGCCTTGCGGACCTTTGAAGCCTCTGTAAAGTTTCCCCCTGCATAGGCCTTGTCAAACTGCTGGAGGAATGAGAGAGCCTTCTTCCTGTCATCAAACCCTGTAAAGGTCGTGAAAGACACACCTTTGCCACCTTCTTTGTACGGAGTTGGCCTCTCCAACGGCGTCAAATTGTCATATGGAAGTGACTGAAACATGGGAACACTATTAGGGTTCATCAATGTTCCTTGGCCGCTATTAACTTGACCTGGAACTGCCATATTTGGCTCATGATTTGTAATTCCAGCCATACCAAAATTTGCCTGGGACACCCCAAATTGGCCCTGAGTGCTCTGAAAACCTGGTAGCATGCCCGTGACACCATACATGGGGTTAGGCATCATCGTTTGAGCACCCCCGAACACTATTCTTGGCATGTAAAACTGATTTCCAGATGCATGACCAGCCATGCTCTCGAATACCGATCCACCTCCAAAATAGCCAGGGTGTACTGAAGGTGGTGGGAAGACCTGTTGCATAGCCTGTAAGTTGTTTCCTTGCCCATTAGAACCAGCTATAGGCTGCTGAAAGGTGGCGGGCTGAACTGGTACAGCTTGAAAGACTGGCATCTCAGCCACCTGTTCTTGCACCTTAGGCACAGGTTGTGGAGACTGCATGTTCTCCGTCAAGTGTACAGGTGTTTCCATTGACTGTGCAGTATGAATCACCTGTGCTCGAGCCTTAACGGGCTTTTGAATATGATCCAGTGACCCAATTTGCTGAGACGGAACAGGAAGTTGCAGAAAGGCAAAAAACCTCGGATTATGCATTACTTGTGTGAACATAGCCACAACAGTAGCCAACTGGGTCCTGGATATATCGTCATCCGTCTGTGGTGGTCTTGAGGACTCACCCACTTCATGTGTCTGTTGACCCTGTGAAGAGGAAACCTCTTCAGTCACATCATCTGGTCTGTCAACCATAATTGCTATTCCCTGTGTCTGGTCTATGATCCCCTGTGTCTTCAAGCCTAAACTGACCAAGGCTCACTTCTATGGGAAAAAGTGATTTAATCCCGTCGATAGAACCATGTAACCAGCCTGTTCAATCCAAAAAGGGCGGTAGACTTTACTTCAAACCTTGATTTAGCTTTCACCCATTATTAGTCATCTATTATACCTACGCTATAGTGACACAAGAGAGAGGAATGGGATACAGATGCTAAAATGCACCTGTACGAGAAGACCGACACCAAATTGGCCCCTAACTTAGGCGCCCCTTTCGGTATTTCTTTATTGTTTAAAAGAGGGAATAAACGCTGTGGTTCTTTCCAAGCTGCCCCGCACAACCTTGGCTGAATTTTGACTATACTGGCCTGATTTCAGCAACATAATTGTATTAGAACCCTTCACGGTCAGTATTCCCACGCATTAAATGACTTTCCCGACGCATACGGGCACTTTGCAAAACCTGGCGAGAATCTGCAGCACGCTGAATTCTCTGTTTTCAGCCCCGAAAATGCGCCAGATCACCTGTACAGCGGTCCCCTTGCGTCCCCAAACCTCCTGGGGGTATTAGGGTCCGTTTAGGGCCAAAACCCTAAACCTGCAAAAATACACAGCAGGCTGTAATTCACTGTTTCGGGCTCCGTTTCGCGTGCCGGTCGCATCCGTAGCAAGTCCTCGAGCTCCCGCACCTGTAGGGCTACTTGCCCTTTGAATCGGACGAGATTTCTGGCGTGAAACCTCTCCGAATTCACATGTACCTGCGGGGGGATTAGTCGCTAGCTAATCCAGTACCTGTGCAAGAGGCTCTTGCCTCGGCAATCGCGCATGAACCCACACAACTGTACATTGGTCAAATGAAGAGCCCACTAGAGGGGCATAACATACTGCCAAAGGGGAGAGAGAGGGCAGTGCGTAGCGTGCAGGGCATCACTCCTGGCACCGCACTGTGCATAAGAGGGAAAGCAAGCACTCCATAGCTCTTAACCTGTGACAAAAACTGAAAATGAGGCTCTCCCCCTCCTAAATTCAGCGCCAACTCTTGTTGCATGAGGCAAGTGCACCAGAAGGTGCCACTTGGCACATTTATAAGCATTTTCCCGTTTCGGGGTTGCCCTCTAAAAATATCCCAACCGGTTGCCCAGTTGACTTCACGGCAGAGTAAGAAAATGTTCCCCTTGTCATTCCGGAGGTAATGACGTCAACACATTTTCAGGTCCAAAAATAGTAGTTCCCTAAATTTTAGGAGATGCTGCCATTGTATCTTTCTAGGTCATCCGACCCTCTTTGTACACTGCGGCCACATCCAGAACTGAAATGTAGCCTCTGTAGCAAAGGATTCCACTTTGGCTAGTCAATGACCCCACTTGGCTAACCATAGTCCTCGTCCAACCTTAGTGCTCTCTTGCCCTCAGGCCTGGACTCCCTCTAGACAGTTCCACACTAGCTATGCAATGCAGAGCAGTTAGATTTCCCGAGGGGTGTTTCCAAAAAGTGAAAGTAAATAGATAATAAGAAAAAAATCAACAAAAAGGATAGATAGTAGTCACACGCTGGTGACATAGTACTAACAATAATGTAAACATTTTTCCATACAATGTGAATGAAAGGATCATATAAATTCTCGTGATTCATGCAAACTACTTGACTATTCTAAAGATTAAACCTATACGAAAACATACACAAGCCGTGGTCAGTGGGGTACCAAAATTGAGAAGATTCGGATCGGGTAACAAGAGAAGCGACGTCTAAACACTCCTCAAGGCTCTCTTGTTGCTTAATTGGGGTTAGGATTGGAGCGACTACAAGCACACAAAACAACAACAAACCAAACAACCAAACCTAACAAAAGAAAAAGACACCACTTAATTATGGATACGAAGTAGAACGCAAATAGTATGTAGCGAAACAAGCAAAGAGAGGAATGCAAAATTGTCACACAAACAACAACAAATATATTCCTTCACAAACGAAGAGATTTTGAAAAGAGTAAAGTAGAAAGTACAAACCAATTTGAACAACTAGATCTTGACATAAAAGATTAGATGTTTCTAAATTTAGAAAAATTAGAGAGACAACACAACGCTTGATTTTATTGCCATTATATCATCGTCTTAGGGTTATGGAAGCCCTCTCACTGTATCACCCTCTTACAATTAGTCATAAGCGAACAATTCAACAAGCCCATTTAAACCACAAATCATGAAAGGACACAAATAATCTTGAGGACAAATTCATCTTATACAAGCCATTAAGCAAACTTACGGAGTTAATTTTGAAGAGAAGAAGCGTAGCCGTTGTTCACAATTGCACCATAAACTATCAATCTTATTTATGAACAAGTGAAAGCTACAAATGTGATTGAGAGTAGAGCATCATTCGATTCCTCTCAATAGCTTAAAAATATCTCTACGCACATATGAATATAATGTGATAGAGAGCTCTCAAAGCTTACAAGCTCCTCACACAACTAGTGTTGGAAAGTGCTATGTTATGTATGTAATGGATCTATTTTACAAAGAAGAAAAGGACTCTTTTTATGTTCCGATTATGATTAAGTATAATCAATTTTATTAAGGAAAACACAGATTATTATTTTTTTTGTTTGAATTTCAAGCAAAAGTGGGTCTCTCTTATCCTTTTGAGTCACATGAATGTGGAGTAAGGAGAGAATTATTGAAGTTGAAAGAAAAGAGGTTTAAATTAATAACTTGAGAGTACTTACTTTAATGGATAGTAGAGAATGCATTTTTTTACCACAAGGTAAGTGATTTGTGTTAATAATCACTAGGAATTTAGTGGTACAATTTACAATGGTTAGAATAAGTTTGATCGTAAAAGGAGTTGATCAATGAAATGGACGTCCTTGAGATAGTAAAGCGTTGAAGAAGCTTCGACTTACCTTGTGTAGATTGTCAAGAATGACTATCAATCCTCCTCTTCTTCTTCTTCTTCTTCTTCTCTTTTTTACCATTCGTTCCCGATGTCGATCACCAATTATGAAAATGAAGATTCGGTGACGAGATTCTTTAACTTTGCAAGGGTTAAGCATGGCCTACATGTTGGATTTTATGTACATAGAGAAGAGGTAAGATAAAATTATGATTTAGAGTTAATAGAGAGAGACATAGATATAATGTTTATACATGTAGAGTTCATATAAGAGATATGGAGATGAGAGGGAAGGTTAGTGGTGAAGAAGGCGAAAGAAACTATCGAAGGTGCATGTTTGAGTAAAGGATAAAGAGGAATGAGTGTGTGTATGTAGAAGTGTGAATGAAAGTGAAAGAAAACTAAGGTGACTTGTGAGAAAAAGTGGACAGACTGTGGTCCACCATAAAATTCATATCTCACCGATGATAGCTCTAAAAATTATCAAAAAATTTGAGGTAATTATTCAGATTTTGGGCTACATTTTGTTTGTCACTTCTTCAAATTCTGAGGAAAGATAGGCTTCAAAAATCTCATCAAAATGTCTCTTTTTTTCCTATTGCAAAAGTCTTTAGTGCCCATCTCTTTGTTGAATTTCCACAATGCATCCAATAGTGAGCTTTCCATGAGTCATATCACGATACAAAGCATTCAAGTTATCTTTACACATGCATGGAAGAGATCATTGGTAAATAAAAAAATATATACATAATGACAGTAGTGTATAAATTATTCATGGACTTAAGCTTAATGAGCATATAGTGTTTCAATTATGAGTACAAAATAAATAAAAAATAGAAGAATTATGGATATGGAAAAAGATATTGGAATCATATGATATGGTTTCTCTTTTGTATTATCTTCGGTGAAAGAAGAAAAAGTATAAAAGTAAATGAAAATCATATAATAAAAGTGACTAAGGGAGTAAAAATCATTTTTTTATTTTCACAAGGGTGAGAATGGAAATGCGAAAGTGATTTGTATAAAAGGAAAAAAAATATGAAATTAGAGGATGTACATATTGACAAAAAATATACTTATAGTGCAAGAATATGACATAAAGAGTACATATGTTTAACAAATACACATAGGAATAAATATTTAAAAATACCAAAAAATATAATTAAAAATCCCTATATTTAAGCTCTATATACAATGAGATATTTATCCATAAATGGGTCATAATATATTTTTCTTTTTCTTTTTATTTTTATTTTTTGGCTCAACTAGCCCAATGAATAGCTAGCCGAATGTTTTTTTAGAAGTTATTGGGAAAGTCTCCTAACTCACACACGACTGTGTATAGTGAAAGGGTGAGAATAGCCATAATGTTTGAGTGATTTTGATAGAGTGAGGTGCAGCATGCTGGTATGGGGAGATGACATCATAGTTTCAATTACACAGATTCAGCATGGATAGACTGTCCCCCTTTCAATACTCATTGGATGCACCCTCTTTGACCTTTATATAGTCTAAAATCACCAGGCCCATTCGGCATGACCTGATTCAGCTTGATACTAGGACGACTTGGATACAGCCGGCAAAGAAGTTGGACACGAAGATGGCTTTTTAAAGAGCATCTTCTCCAGATCACTGAGGATGGTTTTGTAACGAGGCCCAGATACATAGCATCCACTTATCTCATGGGATACGATGTGCTATTGACCAGATATGTATATCTTCACACGAAGATGGCTTTTTAAAGAGCATCTTCTCCAGATCACTAAGGATGGTTTTGTAACGAGGCCTAGATACATGGCATCCACTTATCTCATGAGATACGATGTGCTATTGGCCAGATATGTACATCTTCACACCAGCTTTAGGTGGAGACTCACAGATAAAGAGGAGTAACAACAGAGGCCCAGACATGTCTCCTATGCCATATGGAGCCTGAGACAAAGTTGCACTACATGTGCCACTATCCAGTATACTATGAGATACAAGGTCGCTTTCATTGTGCATTCAGAGAGCGCTTTGGACCACTTTCTAGAGTTGTGAGGTATGAGGACCAGAGAAGTCTGGGACTGTGTTTACTCGAGCTGCACCAACAAAGAGATAGCCTGATAAGAGGAGAGACTAGCCAATCTCAGAGACGGATCACAAACTTCTCTAGAGCAGATCCCAGGGAGACGGAGAAGCAAATACCAGAGGAGAGCTCACACGCTTCTCACATCAGAGATACACTGATTGATTACACAATCGAGCTAGGAAATTCCAGACGCCAACGACTACGGAGAACTACACATCATCCACCAAGGCTATATTAGAGGATTCAGATCACCCTGACCCTCCATGCACAACGCCCAATCAGATTACTGACCATAGAGGAGATTGATAAGATATGTCACTGACCGATGATGGATATCCTGTGATGAAGATGAGGATTATACATCGTACCCATTTTTGTATTAGCTATTATGTCATCCCTTGTATCAGCTTTTGTATCAGATATTGTATCGGTCTTCCTTCACTACATCGACCCCTACTCTTAGTCTATACAGTCCCAGCTACCTGCTTAGCTCCCATTCAGCAGTTAGGATTTTATAGTATCTTTTTTCAGTACATTTTTATTCTTGGTACCCAAACATTGTAGTAGATTCACCATGTTGCAACTTTTTGGTCTCATAGGTTATTTTGGCCTTTTGAAGACGTTAATAGAACATTTCATTTTATTTCATTTCTCTCTCTCTCTCTCTCTCTCTCTCTCTCTCTCTCTCTCTCTCTCTCTCTCTCTCTCTCTCTCTCTCTCTCCTTCTTTGTGTGTGTGTGTGTGTGTGTGTGTGTGTGTGTAAGAACCACAAGTGCAGCTTTCAAGCAGAGAGGTAGCCTCAAGCAGAAGATTAGCTTCTCAAGGAGAGCGCCAGCTTCTTAAAGGGCGCGACTTCCCAAAATGGACTCCCCTATTGGCTAATAAGATGAGCAAAGCAACTTTCACAACGACCAACAAGCGACTCACCGTTTTCGAGGAGGAGAGGAAGGCTTGGAGGAAGGACATGGACAAGTGGAGGAACGAAAAATCAGCCATCCTCAAAGAACGAAATGCGACGAGGAAAGAGATCGACGCACTCAAGGCCGAGGTTGTCTCTCTTGAGATCGTTCAACATCTTAAGAGGGACAAATCGTCGAGGTGGAGGAAGCAATGAAAGAGGAGCTCACAAAAGCCATCGCCGAGACCATCGAGATGAAGACAAAAGCCATGTCCGAGTCCATAGAAGGGAAGAGGGAAGCCAACGAGGGATGGGTGGATGTAGTACGTAGAAACCTAAGAAGTCAAAGAGGAAACCCAAAATGGTCAGCACCTCCTTATACAAACCACAATAGAGAAGAAGACACAAGCACGACGTCTCAATGTGCGAGTGACGGGCATCATGGAGACACATACCTCAACCCCCAAAGAAGACGCCAAAGAGCTTTGCCTCAAGCTCGGATACAAAAACTCCTTCCCGTTCCCTTAGACATGGAGAGAGAGAGGAAGGACACCACCAAAAAGAGCGCTCTCATCCTCCAGTTTCTCAATGAGGTGGAGAGAACCACCTAGCATTGCATGTACTACAAGAGCCGCTCATATACCTTGACGATGATCTCACATGCAAGGAGATTGAGCATCGATCGGCTGAATTCCTCGAGTACTACACGCCCACAAAGAGGGCAAGAGTGCCACCTACAGAGATGGTCATGAAAAATAGGGGTAATTTGTTGACAAAGGAGCGGACTCGATTCACTCTCGCTGAATTCGGGGATCTAACGGAGTAGACTATGCTAAACCAAATGCGTTCAAATAAAGTTCCAAAATCTGAGGAGTATCTGTTAGGTCCTCCTCCTCCATCCACTTCGCATCCAATGTGGAATAGTTCTTGAATTTAACCAAGAATTGCCTAATCACTTTCCCTTTCATCTTTCTTTCCTTGTGTGCCAAAATCTGTTTTGGAACGAGTATGTTTTCCCTTTCCTCCACTTCGGGTTGCTCATGAGGCTCCCCATCAACCTGGCACATCACCTTTAAAAGGTTTCAAGAGATTCACATGGAATGCATTGTGAATCTTCCAAGTATCGGGTAGCTTGAGTCTAAAGAAGATATCATTTATCGTTTCTTTTATCCGGAAAAGGGCCATAATATCTCATGCTAAGCTTTGGAAAAAGCCGCTCCTTTCCTTTTCGATTTCTTCGGCGTGCCTTCTCAAAAAGTAAGAGCACCCAATTGTCTTCCTTTAATTTCAAATCTCGTCGATGTCGACCTACACCTTCTTATGTCGTTCTTAAGATTTCGCTAAAGCCTCCCGGACCTTGGCAAAAGCAGTGTTCAAGTCCCTCGTGAACTGGTCGACTTCAAAAGACTCATCTTTAATACTAAGGAAGGGTGGAACCTTCGGAGCACCTTCAATGATCTCAAATGGCGCCTTCCCCGTCGAAGAGTGAATCATGTTTTTGTAGGCAAATTCCACCAAGGGCAAAAAAAATTCCCATTGAGTCTTCTAATCAGAGATGTAAGACTTCAATAAATACAAAACAACTGAATTTGCAATCTCAAATTGCCCCTCTGTCTACGGGTGGATGATGATGAGAACTAAAAACCGTGTGTTAATGTTCTCCCAAATAGCCCTTCAAAACAAACTCGTGAATCGGGGATCTCTGTCGCGGAGACTATTGTCTTAGGCATGCCATGTAGGCGAAAATTGTGGCATGATGTAGTCGAAATTGTGGCTTGACTGGCTTGACTGTTCTCTTCACTAGAATGAAGTGAGCTTGCTTGCTAAATCTGTGGATGACAATCCAAATGCCATCATGCGCACTCTGTGTTCGGGACATCAAAAATGAACTCCATTGCAATACTTTCCCAGGGGCGGGTCGGAATGGGTAAAGGTTGTAGTAATACTTGTGCCTTATGCATGTCAAACTTGACTTTCTAGCATACTAAACAATTGCGAACAAAGTTGTCCACATTCTTCTTGAGTCTCGGCCAAAAAAAGTAACGCTCCACACCTTTCAAGGTGGTGTCGATGTCGCGGTGACCCGTAAAAGGTGGACAATGGCACTCAATCAAAACCTTTCCCTTAACGGCTGTGTGACGCACAACATCGTTTTCTTCATCAAGTAGCCATCCCGTTGTCGTGCCGTGGCATGTACATAGTGTGAAGTAAAAACATTCACCTCACTTTTCAAACTTCTCGATGCATCGAAAGAAAAGTAATCATGTACATATTGTGGTATATGTTGAAGCGGCTATTGCAGTCGCTATCATGTATATACCTATCCGGGGAGTCGTGGCCCTGGATATGGCGTCTTTGCGTGCTTTCCCACTTGATAAGATTGCTAATTTGGTTTGGCAATGTACATATTCCAAGTGTTTCATGGTGACACACTCATCTCGCCTATAAAGACTGATGCGGACAAAAACTGCCAAAAATAGCAGCTAACAGGCGTCGTTGCAGGGTTGCATGGAAAGTGACCCAAAATGGTACATTGATGAAAAATGATGCTTATCTATTCTTTTTATGCTTATGCGAGTGATCCCACAAATTTAGGGATTTTTTTGACTCCATTTGGGATTTTTCGTATCAAAAATGGCATCCTTTGGGTCAAAAATGAGCTGAAAGTGGCTTAGTTTTGATCCAAAGTGGAAAAATGGCCCAAAAATTGACACATCAGCTGAGAATGCCGTGGGTAAGAGAGGGATGTTTTTTACAAAAAAAAAAAAACCAGCAATTTTGTTCTACTGTGTAATTGCTTCCATGGTTGCTCAATCTATGTATAGGGCAGTTCCGTCTCTTCGTAATCTCGTATATAAGCTTGTGAGGGAGTGAATAGGGTTTCCCCTTATCAAAATGGTGTGTGGGCTTCACTTTAGAAGCTCTTAAATCTCTGCAAATTCAGAATATGGTCGCCATGAAGGTGAAAGCTCGAGTATTCCTTTCAACCGTTTCACGTTACGACTATGTAATTGGGGGCGAGGCTACATGATACCATGAAAGAGGTTTGGGTTTTGATTGAGATTTGTGCTTGTATGAGCATTGAGGTCTCATGGCTGAAACTTTGGTGTTTTTAAATAGTCTTTTTAAGTGAAATTGAATGTGGTTTGGTGATCCTCTTATCATAATCTCAACTACGAAAACAAACAATTTCCAAGCACGATAGGAAAGAGGGTTTGTGACTTTGTTGTCACGAACGCTCTTAGATGTTCTCTCACCCTTAGAAAGAGGGTTGGTGATTCTCCATAAACTCTTTTTCACAAAATGTTTGTGACTCTCATCACGAACTCTCACAGCCAAAGGTTTTGCACCTTCCCAGCTAGACCGTACACATTCCGACATTTCTGGTGAACCCGACACGAAGCAGCAGGGGTGAAGAGTTGTGATGATATAAATTTGGATGTACATGATGTGGTTTTAGCAAGGGATATCAAATATAGAGTCAAAAGCTAACCAAAGTGATGCAGATGGAAGAAGCAGTGGAGATTGCATTGGGTGCAGTGTATGAGAAATGTAATGTCTTTGAGGGTTATGACCCAAGAGGCCTTCTTGAGTGCTATGCAATGGAGATGAGGGTTCATGGGGTTCCTGAAAGATTGATATTATGTCCTTTCAACAATTGGTGGCTCCAGATTTCTATTAGCAAGTACAAGAGATTAGAAAGGAATGTGGAGACAACTGGGATGCTTTTTCAAATGCTTTTACATAAGAAACCTTAAGCTTTATGGAATGGGAAATGGAGTGCATTGCTTCTACAAAAGTAGTTGTTTTGCAGGATGTTGAAAGTAACAAATTGATACAAGAACCATGCTATACAATTGATCGCAATCAAATTCATGAAAAGCTGGAATCTATAATAGATGAGTGCCTTCAACAGGACAAAACATTGTTAAATGCAAAAGATGAGGATGTAGTCAAAGCTATTTATGCAAAACTTGGTGTTTCAGTTTTGGCACATGAGAACTGTGCTTCCTTGTGTGATGCTATGGAGTTTGCACATAGATCTATGGTCGAAGATACTATGGATGGCACTCAATCTGCAAAAGATGCTTATGTGAGCTCAATTTCTATTGGAAATTCACTGGAAGGGGTTCCTTTTTGTGATGCTTACAGTGCTTTTGGTGAATTGGTTATTGAAAAGTTGTCATGTTGTGAAGAAAAGGGTGATAAATGTGGTAGAGCATGGATTTCGCCAAGGACATGTAAATATGCAAAACGATATGACCCAGGATGACATAGAGTATTGTGATTTGGAATTCGGTTCATGCTTCAAAGAGGTTCACAAATCTCCAAATGAAGATAATACTTTTTGTGATGCCAATGCTCTTCAATGTGATAAATATGCTTGTGGATTGGTAGATGAGATGTATTTCAAAGTCGTAGGCTCTTGTTTGGAGGGGGTGCAAGTTGATATGCAACCACCTTCTTCTACCAATGAGTGGAAGGGTTACGATGATGAAATGGAAAAAGAATTGACTTCTATCTTTGTGAAGCATGTTGATTTCTGTGAGATTGAAGTACAAAGGTACTTGAAAGAGGGTTTAATGGTAGAGAAAAAGTGTGAAGGAAATATGGCCTATATGCATACCACATATGATGAGGATCCACTGCAGCATGGGATATGCTCTCAAGAGGGTCCCATTGAAGAGGATCTCATGTATCTTCTGGATGAAGCTTTGGATGGTTTCCATGCTGCATACAACAAGGGTTCTAAAAGATATCAATCATGTCATGAACTGGGACAACATGAACATGAGGACATGGAGCTTATGGCTCTTTTGGATGATGCTTTGGAGGAATTTCAAACTCCTTATGATAGGGGTTTTCAAAATTACGATGAGGTATGTGACCTACAAAAAGAAGGAGATGAGCATGAGGTAGATCTTATGATATTCTTGGATGAGGTTTGACAAGATTTCATGCCTCTAAGAGAAATTATGCATCTAGCTTATGAGGCACCAAATGAGGTAATGGATAATATGGAGCTTGATGATTCAGGGATGCATGCTGAAATTTTGGATACTAGAGGGGGTGATGCAAATTCACTAGAAATTCATGGTATGTGCCATATGTGGGACTTTCTTATGTTACCATATGACCCAGGAGGACATTATGATGCTTATGGTCTTTGTTGGTGTACTTATATGCCATTTGATAGAGGGAAATGCTTTGATGTTCTTGATGTATGTCCCTCTAACTTTATGCCTATCAATCCAAGGAATGCATTAATTATCATATGGTTGTGCTCTTATAACAAAAATACTGTATGCTTTCCTGATGATCCAGGTGGGAACTATGTGCTTATTGTGTCTCTCATTGGATGTTTACAATCAAGGCGTATGCAAACAAAGAAGCAATCAAGCTGACACATACCGGAGGATGTGCAGGTTTAGAGGGGGTGGATGTCGTGTCGTGGCACGTACATAGTGTGAAGTAAAAACATTCACCTCACTTTTCAAACTTCTCGATGCATGGAAAGAAAAGTTATCATGTACATATTGTGATATATGTTGAAGCGGCTACTGCGGTCGCTATCATGTACATACCTATCCGGGGAGTCGTGAGAGAGAGAGAGAGAGAGAGAGAGAGAGAGAGAGAGAGAGAGAGAGAGATGAAATGAAATTGTAATATTAACGTTTTCAGAAGGCCAAAATGACCTATGAGACCAAAAGGTTACATGTGGTGAATCTAACACCAAGTCTTGGTACAAAAAGTACAAAGAACTGAAAAGAAATTAGTAGGTAGGGGTGGGGTGAAAGCGATACAAAGGGAATACAAAGGGTGAGCTGATACAATGGAGTTCTCTGACAGTCGAGGCATCATATACATATACATCAATATCCAAAAGGCTATAGAGATTCAATGTCCTCCAAGGTAGGCACTCTGTCGGGACGGCTCCTATGTCGCGCCAGTATGGTATGGATCCTCTGTCGCAATCTGTGTCGATGTCGAGATGACCCCCTCATCCGTGGGCGACGGGACCGCCCCAACTCTATCGCCCGATCAAGCAGTATGCCTTTGGTGCCTCTGGTGTTGTTATGCTGTGGGGGCTGTTCGAACTCCTCTGTCTGTGACTGAAAGAAATCAATAATCTTCCACTGTCGCTGGATCTCTCTCATTGTGCCCCTCTTCAAGATCCTTTCTGTGTTTGTGAATCTCCAGTAAGTATAATCTGAGGCATCTCTGATCCTGGTATCTCACGACTCTAGAAAGCAAAACCCTCTCTGAATAGACGGTGAAAGCGGCCTCATATCTCATAGTATACTGGGCAGTGACATATGTAATGTAGCTGTCTCTGGCTCTATTTGGCACACCTGACAAATCCTGGACTCAGCGGGTACTCCTCTAAATCTGCCCGTCTCGATCTCTAGCTGATGTGAGGATGTGCGTATCTGACCAAAGCACATCGTATCCCGTGGGATAGATGAGTATCCATGTATCCTGATCTGATCACAAAACCATCCTCCGTGAGTTGGAGAAGATGCTCTCTATAGAGAGTCATCTTCATACCTAGCTCATGTGTAGGTTGTATCCATGTCCTCTGTGTATTCAACTGAATCAAGTCCTATCTGATGAGCCTGGTAATCTCTGCCCTAGTGAGGGAGATGGAGGGTACATCCAGAGAGTACCGAAATGGGGGTAGCCGATCCATACTAAAGCCATGTAACTGAAACCAAGATGCCATCTCTGCATACCAACATGATCTATCTCCTTGCAATGCCAGCTGTCGTGAAGACTCTAGTGCTAATCAAGCATATCTGTCTCTAGGGAGCCCAAGTGCTATGCATAAATGAAACTGATCGAGTGAGTGCCTCCACTGCCAATGGAGGAGCAGCGAGCTCTGCCCTAACAATGTCATGTGGTACTGAGGCCTTGGCCCTAATCATCCGAGAAATCATAGACACCAAGGGCTTCTGCATACATCTCCATCCATCAATCCTTCCAACTCTACTATGATGATCAACTGAGGGGCCCCATATCTCCACTCTGTACAGCCCGAAGTGACCAAAGTGTCAAAGAGCCAAAGCTTTGTCCGAGGTTCCTGGAACTAAGCCTGCGAACATATCCTCTTAAGTCTCCCCAATGCTGCATAGGTTCTGGTCAATCGCGTATCTGCTGCGCGCCTCAGGGAAAATACTGGACCATTGAAAACCGCCCCAAGATAAGTGTATGTATCTGCATACTCCACAGTCTCTCGACCATATGTAGAAATGGGGGCGGACCTCCTTACCCACTGCACTGTGGTGTTAAACACCATTACCTTGGTCTTACCAAGGTTCACAGACGATCCACTGTCCCGTGCAAATACATGCAATGCATCCAAATGACGCTGCATCCCCTCTAGAGAATCTGAGATCAGCACAATATCATCAACATATAATAGCAACGGAATCCATGTCCTTGCAAGCTGAGCACCTCTATCACCCTCTTTCTGTACATAATCTGAAAACTCATCTACATATATCCCAAAGAGAGAGAGAGAGAGAGAGAGAGAGAGAGAGAGAGAGAGAGAGAGAGAGAGAGATGAAATTGAAATGTTATATTAAATGTCTTCAAAAGGCCAAAATGACCTACGAGACCAAATTGATACAAGCTTGGTGGATCTAATACAATGTCTGGGTACAAAATAAAAATGAAAATGAAGTAAAGTGAAAACTAAAATCATCGTCGTGAATGTCCGAGGATGCCCGACATCGCGCGTTGTCCGAGAAAGTATTGCATCGATCGCTAAAGAGCATCACCGATGTCCGTCTCTGTAAATAGTCGTACTGGAGTCACCCATGTTGTGCTAGAATAGTCTTGATCCTTTGATGGAGCCTCCATCGATGTCGTGGTTGCGCTCGTAGATGTGGGCGTACTCTCTGTAGCTCAATGGCTGTGTCAACTAGGATACCTCTGGTATAGGTGGGCTCTGAAGTCTGCTATGAAGCTTGCTCTTCTGACTGTTGAGCCTCTGCTCTAAAGAAGTCAAGTGGTCTCCCTCTGTGAATGTCTCCCACTGCCTGATCTTCTCAAGAGACTCTCCCATTGTCTGCGCAGCTCTAGAAAAACAACCCGATGCATCTTTGATCCTGATACCTCATGACTCTAGCCAGCGGTCCAAAGCCCTCTCTGAATAGACGATGAAAGCCGCCTCGTATCTCATAGTATACTGGACAATGACAGATGTGATGTAACTTTGTCTCTGGCTCTATGTGACACAACTGGCAATTCCTAGCCTCTGCTGGTACTCTACCGGTCTCAATCTCGAACTGATGCGATGATGTGCGCATCTGACCAATAGCACATCGTATCCCATGGGATAAATGAATGTCCATATAGGCAGGTCTGATCACATATCCATCCTCTGTTAGTTAAAGAAGATGCTCTCTATAGGAAGCCATCTTTGTGCCCAACTCCTATGTTGGCTGTATCCATGTGCTCCTTGTATCAAGTTGAATCAGATCCTGACATATGAGTCTATTGATCTCTGCCGTGTGAGAGATAGGGAGGGTGCATCCAAGGAGTACTAGAACGGAGGCAGTCTAGTAGCTTTTCCTATGCACATATTGACTCAGAAAGGAGTCCCTTTCTCGTGGGGACCGATAGAGGTGATTGCCTTTCAGACACTCAAAGAAAAACTGACTACTGGACCAGTGTTGACTTTGCCAGACTTGCAAAAGTCATTCGAAGTATATTGAGATGCTTGTGGTTCTAGTCTGGGAGCGGTCTTAATGCAAGAAGGCCATGTGATTGCCTATGAAAGCCGATCGTTTTGAAGGCCAGAATTAAGAACATAGATTTATGAGAAAATTTTTGGTAGTGATCCATGCTCTTACTCAGTGGCGATATTACCTACTCAGAGCTGATTTCACGGTCTTCACTGATGATCAGAGTTTACGCTACTTCTTGTCACTGAAGCAGCTTTCAGAAAAGCAGATGCGGTGGGCTAACATCATGCGACAATTTCACTTCCAGATTGTCCATGTTCAGGGACAGAAAAACTTGGTGGCAAATGCATTGTCTCGGAAGCCCCTAGTCTTGGCTAATTCTGCGATTCATCATAGAAGCTTCGAGGATATGGTTGAAGGGGATCGGGGAGCACCACAGACGGAGAGTGAGAGAGAGAGAGAGAGAGAAGGAGACACACACGATGTGGGTGGGGAGACTCCAAAGAGTGAGCAGCCCCCTATACACTTATGCTATGTATAAGGTATACAAGTCAGTGGGCGCCCAGACTCTGGGCGGCCGGGCAAGGCACAGACGCCTATACCCCAACAACCTCCCACTTAAAGGCGACTCTGCCTTTAAGCAAGGGAACCTAGTCTAAAGACTACAAAAGGTGAGAGAAAACCGCTCTCAACCGATGCCCACTGGCTGGCTGTGATCGTGTGCATCCGGCTGTCCTGCTCCCGTGTAAGTCCATACACCACCAAACGTACCGCACACGTACTGCAAGTATGTACGCAATACCTGCATATCTCCCTCGTACACTATGCTATCATCAGTCAACAAACGACTGACAACCCCAACTGCAAATGCTCCCACTACAGCTGCGATATCCAGTCTCAAGATCAACATCTCATACATGAGACCACCGAATGCCGATGCAATGCTAGCGGGCCCTGCTAGCTCTACGGAGCATGTATCAACATATATATCCCTGGCAATAGGCATCTCTGACTGACAAGGCGTGTCAGCCACATGCATCTCCTGACTCTCCACAAAAGACGCATCAACCTGTCGTGCAACCTCAGAGCAAACCAGCTGCTCTAGATGTCTGCTGGAAGATATATCCTGCACAACTATATCCCCATGCTCACTGTCGAGCATAGAAAGGAATGACTGCATAATCGCTGACATCTCAGCCTCCTCTACAATCATCCACTGCAAATATGACCACTCAATCTACTGTGACTCACTAGAGCTCTCATGCTCTAACTCTGTATGCATAGACTCTTGCACAACGTCCTCCTGTCGTGACTCACTAGAGCAAGACCGCTCTACCTGTCTATCCTGCATAGAAGTATCTCGCACAACTGACTCTCTGCTTTGCTCAGTCACTAGCAAAGCATGCATGTCTGACTCTGTCACCTCTCTGTGTGACTGCTCAAGTCGTGCCCCAACTGTGTGCACAACGAGCTCACTACTCTGCACTCCATGCAAAGTATCCTGAAACCCATGAGCAAAAGAGACTCGCCTGCTCTCTCGCTCTCTACCTGGCTGCATGATCACAGAGACAACATCGTCTCTCTCGTGATCCACATGCAATGGGTAACCTGTACCACTCCTGGCACCTCTCGCAATCACTAGCGAACCCAAATGCATCACAAAATCTCGCTCTCGTAGCGAAATCTGACATCCACAATCTCTAAGCTGACCAATCGAGATCAGACTCACTGTCAAATCTGGTACATAGCGCACATGTCGTAACAAGTAAGATGCACCACTCGGTAATGACAGTCTCACATCTCCTGCACCTGCTATCGCATGCACCGATCCATCGGTCAAACGTACACTGCCAAGCATCCCGCTAGAATAGCTACAAAACCATTCACGATGCGGCGTGACATGAAACATAGCATCTGGGTCTAGCAACCACTGCGAAGGGAGTGCACTATCCACATGTATAGCATCTCGTGCATAGCTCAAGGTAAAAGTGACATCCCCGTCACTAGTATACTCTGACACTACATCTACATCAACTGTCAAAGCAACTGAGTCCATGGCATCACTACATACATCTCTGAGACTGCCATGTCTCCTACGATGTCGCATACGACGAAAACAGCGCCGTCTAACGTGTCCAGAATGACCACAATACCAACATGTCACCTGTCGGCGTGCTCGTGAATGTACATGTCTCACACGAGTCCGTGATGACTCAAATCTATCATACATATCATGTAATCTGAGCCAAAGTGCTCTCGAAGTAGTCTCATACATAACAAGAGCATATACAGATTCCACAAGGTGCAAAGAGAGCGTAGCTAGTGCCATCTCCTCTAGCTCCTGCCACTGATCGTCAGACATGTTTGAAGGTCTACCTGCATCACCACTCAATCGTCGATGCAACCTTCGCTGTGTCAATGCATCAAGCATACACTCTCTCCATGCCGCAAAGTCTGACCCATCAAACACGTGCATCTGTGAGAGGTCACAATCTGATCGATCACCTGTCTCTGCCATGAGCACAATGTAGCAAACTAGAAAGAAAAACCACCTCACCAACAACACCTGGAAACTGTCTACAAATATGGCCAGAAACACAATGTAAAACCTGTGAGACACACTCCAAAATAGAGCTCCCGCAATGTCAATACAAGCCTCACCTGCTCTAGTATCACACTGCAATCTGTGAGCTAATCACCAAGCCCACACTGTGCGGTATCGATGCATACACATGCACAAATCTCCCACCTGCAGAGAACACCGCACACAAATGCTGAGTGCAACCTGCAATCTCTACCTAGATCACATAAATGATACGCATAAAACTCCTGGGAAAATTTCGCCAGAGTTTCAACACACAATGGCTATCAACACAAAATAACCATTATCCTGCAAGCTCAATACAATGAGCAATCAATGCGCATCAAACTACACTCAACATACATGCATAAGCTCTGCAAAACTATGGCAAACAATGCTCGAGATCACAAGACTCTCCCACCTGAGAGTAAACCACTGTCTCAAGCAAAGAAAGATACACAACTCCTCACTCTTGCAAGAGAGGATACAAAAAACACAAAACTGTGTCCAAACTAACAAAACCTGTCAAAGTGAGAGTAAACACTCGATCACAAACTATGGCGAGAATCTGGGAAAAATCGGACAAAATTTCCCCTGAAAACTGAGCAAAAACTCAAGTACAATCTCTACCATAAACCATAACTCTACTCAATGCCAATGAGTAGAAATGCTAAAATGGCTCCACATTTTCACATACAATGGCAATCCGCACTCAACGTACATCAACGGAGTGACCGCGCATAAGCAAGCGCCAAAAGATTTGCAATCCGGAAACTTGATCAATGCGAAAACAATGCTCTCAAGAGAGCTCACCGGCACTTGAAAGTGCTCGCCAAAATGCATGTATAATGGGCATCAACCATGCGCCATAACCATATGCAAACCATCCGCAAAGGCCATGAATCCAAGCACAAAATCGTTGCCAAAGTATCCTGTGAAAACGAGTGAAAGAAGCTCCACCGGTGTGCTCCAAAAAAAACTGCGTCTCTCAAGAGACCGCTTCGGTGGTGTGTAAACGCCTCCGTACTTCGTTGCCCAAGTCTACCAAAAAACCCTCAAACCACAAGCTTAACACAAGCTGCAATTGCATCTTCAGCTCAGAATTTATGCACTCAACTTCAAGCATCCCCCGTGCTTCCAAAAGTGCATCAAACTCGCACACAATGCGACAATAGAAAATTTGGAATTTCTGTATACAGTCAGTCTGAGCTGAATATCAGCAAAACGGTGAGGAATTTGCAAAAAGTTTCTTCTGCAAAGTTGTAGACCACATCGAAACAGATGGGCAAAGCGGACAGACTTCTCAGATCTGCATTCTACAAGGAGAAAAACGAATCTGAAAACTGTGCTGCTGCGCACACAGTTTTAGGACAGCACCTTCACTTACACACAATCTTCCACACTCCTTTCTGAGCTTCCACAAGAGCATACATCACTCTCAACTGAGCTCATAAGCTCCCATTGCATTCTCACAAAGCTTCCAAGCTTTCTTAATCTCTCCACCGTCGAGAGAGAGCGAGCTATCGCCTCGAAGCTCTCAAAGCCGTCGTGCTCTCCGCTGTCACCATAGCTCTGATACCAATTGAAGGGGATCGGAGAGCACCACAGACGGAGAGTGAGAGAGAGAGAGAGAGAGAGAGAGACACACACGATGTGGGTGGGGAGACTCCAAAGAGTGAGCAGCCCCCTATACACTTATGCTATGTATAAGGTATACAAGTCAGTGGGCGCCCAGACTCTGGGCGGCCGGGCAAGGCACAGACGTCTATACCCCAACAATGGTTGATCAGTACGCCACCGATCCGGATTTTTCCAATGTATTCACTCGAATACAGAATGGAGAGGTAGTATTGGGATATTCCATACGGTGTCGGAATGTTTGCAGTCTAGCTGGGAAGGTGCAAAACCTTTGGCTGTGGAAGTTCGTCATGAGAGTCGCAAACACTTTGTGAAAAAGCGTTTTTGGAGAATCATCAACCCTCTTTCTAAGGGTGACAGAAAATCTAAGAGAGTTCGTGACAGCAAAGTCACAAACCCTCTTTATTATCGTGCTTGGGAATTGCTTGTTTTCGTAGTTGAGATTATGATAAGAGGATCACCAAACCACATTCAATTTCACTTAAAAAGACCATTTAAAAACACCAAAGTTTAAGAGGATCACCAAACCACATTCAATTTCACTTAAAAAGACCATTTAAAGACACCAAAGTTTCAGCCATGAAACCTCGATGCTCATACAAGCACAAATCTCAATCAAAACCCAAACCTCTTTCATGGTATCATGCAGCCTCGCCCCCAATCACATAGTCGTAACATCAAACAGTTGAAAGGAATACTCGAGCTTCCACCTTCATGGTGACCATTTTCTGAATTTGCAGAGATTTAAGAGCTTCTAAAGTGAAGCCCACACACCATTTTGATAAGGGGAAACCCTAATTCACTCCCTCACAAGCTAGATACAAGATTACGAAGAGGCGGGACTGTCCTACACAAGATTCAGGAACCATGGAAGCAATTACACAGTAGAACAAAATTCTAGTTTTTTTTTTTTTGTAAAAAACAACCCTCTCTCTCTTACCCACGGCATTCTCAGCTGATGTCTCAATTTTTAGGCCATTTTTCCACTTTGGACCAAACTAAGCCTTTTTCTGCTCATTTTTTACCCAAAAATTTCTATTTCTGATGCGAAAAATCCCAAATGGAGTCTAAAAAATCCCTAAATTTGTGGGATCACTTGCATAAGCATAAAAAGAATAGATAAGCATCATTTTCATCAAATATAACCATTTTGGGTCACTTTCCATGCAATCCTGCAACGGCACCTGTTAGCTGCTATTTTTGGTAGTTTTTTACCCGCGTCAGTCTTTATAGGCGAGATGAGTGTGCCACCATGAAACACTTAGAATATGTACATTGCCAAACCAAATTAGCAATTTTATCAAGTGGAAAAGTACACAAAGGCGCCACATCCAGGGCCACCTTACCAGATCAATGTCCTTTATACATGGTTTGTGGGATACAAATAATTGCCGATATACTAGATTGGCCCTCGAATCCTCTCGACAATTAGCAATGAAAGAAGATACATCATGCTGGTATGCGCAACTGTCCTCGTGGTTTCAAAGACACGGGTTCAGTATGGAAAGATTACCCCCCTTCCAATACTCTCTTGAGGCTCCATCACTGGCAATCACACGAACGGACATTAATAAAATCATCCGCCAAGATCTTATACAGTTGGACACCAAGAGGACATGGGTAGACCCTACACAAGAATTGGGCACGAAGATGGCCGACTATAAAGAAAACTTCCTACAGCTATTTGAAGATGGTTTTGTGATTCGCCCGAGCTACATGGATACCCTCCTGTCTCATGGTTTGAGATGTGCTATAGCTCAGATTCGTACATCCTCACACCAGCTGGAAATTGAACTTGGCAGATTTAGGGGAATCCCACCTGAGAGCAGAATTTGCAAGTTATGCGGAATGGAGCCGAAGACAGAATTACACTACATATGTCATTGCACCGTATACTATGAGATACGTGGGCGTTTCCATTGCCTATTTAAAGAAGGCTTTGGACCTCTAGATAGAGTCATGCAATACCAAGATCAAAGGTGCTTAGGCCTGTACCTACTGGAACTACATCGGCACAGGGATAATCTAATGAGAAGACAAAGAGCACTACAGCCTCAGAGGCAGATCACAGATTTCTTCGGATCGAGAGAAGCAAGAATGGAAGGAGAAGCAAGAGGCCAGCAGCGAGCACAAAGGAGTACCCACATTCATACCAAAGGCATCCTCATTGACATGGCGATCGAGCTTAGGAAATCGAGACGACCACGACCGAGATGCAAAAGCACACTTCACCGGAGGAGACTACAACAAAGGATTAGAAGCATTCTAGCCAAGACACCCAGAATGCTCCTAAGAAGTTTATCTGTATTTAGTTTTTCGCATTTATTTTCAGACATTGTAACAGATTCACCACTTTTGTATCAGTTTGGTCTCATAGATCACTCTGGCCTTTTGAAGACGTTAATACAACATTTCATTTCTCTCTCTCTCTCTCTCTCTCTCTCTCTCTCTCTCTCTCTCTCTCTCTCTCTCTCTCTCTCTCTCTCTCTCTCTCTCTCTCTCAGAGGTCATTTTGGCCTTTTGAAGACGTTAATATAACATTTCATTTCATTTCTCACACACATGCACAGATAGAGAGAGAATCTACGTATATCTTCAGCAGCCATCTGGTTGTGAAAATTCATGATACTCCAAAAGGTCTTCACCAAAAGCAACTGTAGGATAGACAGGACCCCACGGAGCATTTTTCAACCCTTTTACATGCTTCTCTATGCACCTCTTAAGTCCTTCAAATCTTATGCAGTGTACCACTGTGGTAAAGCAGCATAACACCACCACCTGACCCTGCCTATTGAATTTCATGCAACTTTATCTAAACTTGAAAGAACAGTGTGCAAAAAAGGACAAGCCGCTACAAGCATATTGTCTGAAAATCTCTTTATCTAAACTTGAAAGAGGACAGGGTGCAAAAAGGACAAGCTGCTACAAGCATATTATCTGAAAATTTCAATCGACTTTAGCTCAACAGGGCGTACCTTCTATGAAATCCGAAAAATCAATCAAGAACGCATTAATATGCTCTCTGTAGATGTAGCTAGCAATTCCAATACCACCCACTGCTCCTATCAGAATCAAACCTGCAACTATGGTCCCTCTTAAAGCTGTCTCGCCTAGATCACTTTCTCCTACAGCATCTTTTAAAGATTCCATGCCCTCTTCTTGGCTGATATCTAAATTGCTGTCAGTAGTGCTTGCATATGCATCTTTGAGCAAATTTGCACTGTTAGTGTCATCTTGATTGTCATAAGAGGGCTGTTGATCATCCACATCTTGCGCATTAATCAAAGGTTTCCTTCTGTCAAAATTTTCCACACTCTGGTCTGTATCACTAGTATTACTAGTATTTCCTTTTGGAGGCAAAGCTCGTGCCAGCTGCAGGCCCATCTTCCAACTCCATCTAAAATTTAGCTCCCTAAGATTATCTATAATATCCAATGAAACAACATGCATCAGTCACATATTGCAAGTTCGCAAGGTTTTCAGTCACAATCCAGAGTATACACTTTGACATCCAGTTCTGACTATATGTAGGATTCTTTTATGACACAAAACATGGACAGTTTCAACATGTGATTTTATAACCTAAAACAACATATCCTTTCTTAGAACTTATTACTCTCTCCCTTTTCTTCTTTTCTACACAAACATATAATAAAAAATCCAAGAGTCAAACCAAGACCATATCTTGGTTCTCAATCTGTTAGCTCTCCTAGCATCGTAGTGCGTCACGAAAATAGGAAGAGGAATCGCATCTCTACCTGAACTACATGAAGAAACAATATCATCAGGCGCCCTATCAGGCTCTAGACAACAAGGTGGTATAATTGCCACAGAAGAAGAAACGTCTAGAGGTGGACCCCAAAAAACAGAGTCCATGTGCTTGTAAACTTGTATACCTGGGTCCCGAGGAGAATCTCTCTGTCAAGAGAAGATGTCCAAAAGAGATGCCCTTGTACACGAGTAGGTGGCCCCAAACTGCCAATGTCAGCACCCCTGACTGGGCAATTCTTTATTGATAAGAGTGTGTACAACAAACAAGTGTCGACTGCTCTTCGGCTGCGTTTTCCTTCCGGCTCTTTTCACAAACGCTGTTGGCTTTTCGGGGTGCTCCAATCACCGCATTCTCAGTTTGCGGTGTTCTTCCCCTGGGTCAGATTTTGGACTCTGTGGGCCATCTGGCACCATAGAAACTCCTTCATGTTCCACAGCACTTATGTTGACCCCTTCCCCTATTTCAAATTATCTCTTGGCCAAGCACTACATTTTGCTTACGACGCTGGAGACATCACTCTTGATGCCTACAGGATTTACTTTGACTGCTTCTAGCTTTCGGAGCCTCATAGTGCTCTGCTCTTTGTATCCCTTTCTTTTCGTGGGTTTTCCTCGCTTTGAGGTTTCCCACTTGCAAAGTAATCAAAGCATATTTACAAAAAAAAAAAGTGTGTACAACAGACAAGGAATTTGGAAGCCTTCTTCAGAAAAGCTTAAACTTTCATGCACCAAGTGTTTTCGTGCTTGTGTTCTGTGTTTCTCTGTTTCTGTGTGTTGTATTCTGTATGTGTAGGAGAGTTCGTTTATGTGAGCCACAGCCCCGTGCCCCCAAAAGTAATCACTCCTAAAAAACATTGCACTCAAAAAGCAAGTCCAAAATTAAAGCTGGTGTAGCAGGGAAAGTGTATCGTGCTCTCTACAGTGGGTGCTCCTCAGTGCAATATGCATGAAATCTCACTCCAACAGAAAGAAAACACAGCACAGCAATGAACCAGCAACTCAAAAGACATAGCAAATAGACTCAAAACACCACGGAACTCAACTAGCTCATACAACCATACAGATTCTGCCTAGCAGCACACTAAGCTCCAAGCCCAGGACTCTAAGGTACAATGGGGGTGTTGAAGTTCCAATGTGCAAGGAGGGTGCAGATGTGCACTGCTGGACTCAACACTCAAGACTCAAGGCGCTAGACCATAGAAAGTGGATGATGATCCGATGACTGGAACCAACCACACATATTTACAATCATAGAGAGCTACCAACGGCTAGCAAAATATCCCAATCCATCTAAGTCTTATCTCCAAATTGTGGTGATGGTGATCTGGCCACTATGTCCACTAGACCACCACCCGTATCACTGCCACGTGTCACTGTCCAAACAAGAATCCATCCAGTGTGAACTCCAACCCAACTGTAATTAATTGCATATCATGTGCCACTGCCACTATAGACCTGCTACAGGTTGCCCGCCACAAGACCACTCACTGTCTCAGTGAGAGAAACACTGAAACTGCAAGATGACGCTGAAACTGCAAAAAGAAACCACTAGAGCATTGAAACAACTGGGAAGAAGAAACTGCATATGTACAATAAAGAGGTTGAATGAACATCCCCATCATGTCACCCAAGAGAAAGAGTCGTCGTCACTGCCGCACCTGAAGTGTCAGTCTCTAGAGGTGGAGCCATCAGATCGATGGTGGGAGCCTCCTGCTAGACTATAGGCTTCTGCAATCTGCTCTCTACAAACTGGCTCTCTTTAAAAGTAGCACCACTACTGCTCAACAGATGGAAGCACCCATAGCAAGGGATGTAGTGACTCTGCCGTGTCTTTCACCATTTTTTCCTTGTTCTTCTTCTTCTTCTTTATCGTGGGATCCGCTACATTGCCAAGAAATTTCCTCCTCGATTTTGAATGCACCTATTTCGCATCTTCATCCATATCCACAGGGCTAACATGTATGTTGATGAGCCAGGCCAACATAGGAGCTGCAAAACATTGAAAGCTCGATTGCACGGATTGCACCTGAGCTCTAAATCTTTTGGCCCTCGATTGTAATGATGTATACAAAATTTGATGAAACCCACACGGTATAGTGTGGATCAAGCAATAGAGGCCATCATTGTATGGGAACGTCGTGGGCACATCACCATAGGTCTATACAAGAGAAGTTGGCAGGGGTCCATGTATGCTGATGTGGATTTTTGCATTGCTTCAGCGCTGTGTGTATGTAGGCTTTTGTGGGTTACAGTGTAAATTTACAGTGTGCCCAGACAAAAAGAGTTTACAACGTCATTATGGTGTGTAGCAGCAAGCAGTCACGCATGGAAGCTTTGAGAAAAAATCCTGCTCATACTGAGAGACATAGTAGTTCTGCAGATGATGCAGAATCCGACCAAAGCAACCATGGCGTTACAGAAATGAATTCTCGTGCAAATAGTGATGAAAGTTACAGAATGCCTTCACACAATTTTGTTTCAGATTCAAGCTCAGAATCAGGCTCCTACAGCGCCCAAGAAAAGGATCCCAAAGGCAAAAGGAAGAGCGACGATCATGTGACCATCATGAGATCCGTAGGCCTGCAAAATCTAAAAGTCAGGAAAAATTCACTTTAAATTTTCACCTACAGCCGCCACATCCATCCCTTCGCAAAGGACTCTCCCACGATCAGTTACAGACACTAAGTCTAATGGCATTGGCTAATACAAATTTACCGGCCGATGTTCCTATCTCTATGGTCTATAAGCTTCTAAAGCTTTTTCCAAAGATACGGAGTCATACGTTTACTGCTACACAGATTGGTCATGCCTCGAGAATGACCAGCTTCCCGTCCTTGAAGCCGGCTACACGCACATATTCCTAGTTTTCTAAAGATGCTAGCATTCAGGCATGTCAAGAGTTGCTTGTGCTGATCACCCCGACTACGCGAGAAACAAAGAGCTTCTAGCAATCTACAAGTGTTACTTTTTGGTCAGAGATGCTAAAGAGTCTGAGGGAAGATGTGATGTGCCCACGATGTTCCCATACTGTGATGGCTCAGCCATAGTGTAATTCCAAGTTCTTGTGCTCTGTGTCTTCCCCACAAACTAAACAAGGCTCTCTCTTTAAGGAAAACTGATTTTTTCCCGACGACGGAACCATGCAACCGGCCCCTAGGGCGGTAGACTCTAGCTCACACCCGATTCTTCACTTAATAAACTTTACTTGGAACTTCACAACACAGAGAAACTTCTCAAATGAACCTGTGATTGGAATTAGCACTTCACACAAACCACGACCTGGCAGCTAGAGTGCTACCAAGTAGACAGTGACACCCTGTAGGCCCCAAAGACTGGCGCCCCTTTCGATATTACTTTAATCTTATAAAACTTGGGAGAAAACTTGCAAGTTCTTTAGAACTGTCCCGCTTTTACCGGGCTGAAAAAGGCCTACTCTAGCCCGATTTCGGCAAGATAACCACAATAGGAGGCTTTACAGACAAAATCCCCATGCCAAAGGTGACTTTCCCAGCGCATACAGACACTTTCCCATAACTGGAAGAATCTAAAGCACGCTGAATTCTCTGTTTTCTGCCCTAAAAATGCACCAAATCACTTGTACAATGGTCCAGTCGCTTCCCCGAAGCTCCTAGGGGTATTAGGGACCAATTAGGGTCAAAACCCTAAATCTGCAAAAATACACAAGTTGTAATTCACTGTTTCGGGCTCCGTTTCGCGTGCCGATCGCATCCGTAGCAAGCCCTCGAGCTCCCGCACCTGTAGGGCTACTTTCCCTTTGAATCAAACAAGATCTCTTGCGTAAAATCTCTCCAAATTCACCTGTACCCGTGGGGGATTAGCAACTAGCTAATCCAATACCTATGCAAGAGGCTCTTGCCTCGGTAATCGCGCATAAACCCACACAATTGTACATAGAGATGAAAAGCCCTCGAGCGGGGCATCACGTTTCTGTATTCAAAGGGGGCGGAGAGGTGCACGAGAGCAGAATCATCGCGCTACATAAGACAAGGGAGAAGGCAAGCTTTCCATTAATGTTGTGATCACTTGCACCCACAACTCACACACACACTGTAGTCACTTATGGAGTAAAAATCAGCCTCCTCTCTCATTATGGGCGCCCCCCTCTTCATGCAGACTTGGTAATTGCATCTGCAGCGGCCAAGTGTTCACTTTGCCTCTTTTGAGTTGAATTCCTAATACCCACCGACTTATGAAGTCTAGCGAGGGACCTAAATGACTTTGAACTGAGCCTAGACACCCTTTTACTGCTCGGATTCCAGAGCCAACTGGCCCGACCATCTCGTGGGTGGCGACCCTCCCTTCCCAACTGCAGGTGAAACTGTCGGCCGTCGTCCGTTTCACACTGGCCACACAATGTCCGGCCATTTGTGACCTTAAAAAGAGGGTCCCAAAAATTAAATAAAAATCAATGGAAAGAAACAAACAACTAAGGTTAGTGGTTGTCACAACCTCATGATAATTTCCAAGAGGAATAGACTCGGCACAACATTGTGCCAATCCGGACACCTTGGACCCAAGGAATTACAACATATCATGATTGGCCATACAATGGCCAAACTGTATGGGACAACTTGAGGCTGAGCTTAGTTCATATGCAGAAAGGGTTCAGACGGACCTACCCCACCATCGACCACATTTTCATTCTGTGCTACCTCATTGATGGGGCAAAGGTGCGGAAGAAGAATCTTTATTGGTGCTTTGTGGACTTCCGCAAAGCGTTTGACACAGTCCCACAGAAGAGGCTCTTTCGGCCACTTCAGAGTCTAGGGATACCGTTAGAGATGATATGCGCCATCTATGCTCTCTATGAGAGAGCGACTGGGAGAGTTCGTTGTCCAGGTGGCTTGTCAGAGTCCATTGCTAGCACCATTTAGTGTTAAGCAAGGATGCCCCCTCTCCTCGACCCTCTCTGGATTCTACATCTCTATGTGAGAGCGACTGGGAGAGTCCGTTGCCCAGGCGGCCTGTTAGAGTCCATTGCTAGCACCATTGGTGTTAAGCGAGGATGCCCCCTCTCCTCGACCCTCTTTGAATTCTACATCGACGAGATCTCCGACTACATCTTGCGAGCGGGAGGGGCAGGATCTGACCTAGCAGGTACTCCAATACACATTATGCTATATGCTGATGACATCGTTTGATTTCAGAGTCACTAGAGGGCTTACAAAGCCGTTTGAAATTTTGAGGGCCTTGGATGAGTTTTATACACACAGAGGACTGACAGTGAACCTTGGGAAGACCAAGGTCTTGATCTTCCACACCTCCAGGTCAGTCTGACAAACAGCCACTTTTACAACAGCAGGAGGTCCAGTCGAGGTGGTCACCTCTCTCCTACGTCTATCTGGGAATCTCATTCACTAGCAGACAGGGCCCCTTCTCCATGGCACAGGCAGCCATTGACAAACTCACGTGAGGATATGCAACTTTGGCCATGTTAGAGCGGAGATTTTATCAGGCACACGTTCAGGTGCCCTGCACAAAGGGGTGGCTATTTGAATCTTGATACATTAGTCACCCCAACCCTGATGTACGTAGTAGTAGTGTGGGCACCTGGGTTGAAAGATAGCCAGTGAGGAGAGATCGAGAGACCACAGATATATATGATCTCCCGCTTGTTTCGAGGCAAGCACACAATGCCAGAGGACATCATCAGGGTGGAGCTTGCTATCCCCCCCCCACCCCATTGGTAGTGGAGGCACTCTTTCAAACGGTTTGCTTTATCGAGAGTGAGAGAGCTCCCGGCTGACAGACTCAGACGCAGAGCATTTGAGTCAGCTATACAGTGTCTCGATATGAAAGAGCTGGGTACACCCAGGTTAGAGCATGGTTTGGAGCGCACGGCCTTGATCTTGAGAACTTGCCACCGTTCCAGTATGACCCCGACTTACTCGAGGTGCATCTCTCACGTAGTGAGAGAAACATAATGCTCCGACAGGATCTATGGCAGCTATAAATCAAACACAATTGGATCACATCTCCCCTTCAGTGGAAGATGTCACACTACAGAGATCATTTCCTTGCCATACTCCAGGATGGATCATACGACAACCACGCTATAGACACCTACATGCTATACAACTCACGGGTGGCGATTGGTTAGCTCAGAGTATCATCACACAAACTAGAGATAGAGGTGGGGTAGGCTCATGAAATTCCCAAGGAGGAGAGAGTCTATCGAGTACGCAGAGAGGAGGTAGAGAGTGAGGAGCATTTTGTTTGCAAATGCAGAGCTTATGATGATATTAGAGGCAGATACGAGTCATATTCAGAGGGCAGCCTACCCTCTGCGAGATCATGCACTCTCGAGATCTGAGACAGTTGAGGCACTACCTATAGAGAAACACATGCATAGATATACACTTCTGCAGCCACAAACAGAGAGGACAAGTGGGGGAGACACTCACACCTTACATATTTTTTCCAGAGGACCACATGTCACGTGCACATCTAATCCTATGTGCATGTGGACAAGCTACTTCAGGTCCAGGATTCAGGTCAGCTTAGGAAGTGTTCTGGCACCTTTGTGAGCCTGTGCGCAAGCCGTGCATGTCTAGGCACTTAGAGTAGTTGCATATCCTCTAGTTGCACACAGCATGATCATCAGCATTACAGTCAATACCCATCATAAGCATTTGACAGTGCACAGAACCCATTTTTCCTATTTTATCCATTTTTCATTTATTATTAATAAGTGACTGTGTTGGGAAACTGGGTAGGGCAAATTTGCTAAGTTCTCTAAACGAAACCTAGCGCTAGCACTTTCTGACACAAGAGGCAGCAGAAGTCCACCAACTTATAGTGCACCTTCTCAGCAGGACCGACAGGTGACCTAGCATTTCCAGCCAACAGCAAATCAAGACTAGCGTTTTGGCGAGTAATTGGGCAGAGGGTGGTACCGGAACGAAAGCTCTAGCTCGTTACTGCTGCCACGCCCCCCCCCCGGCCTCTCACCATCGTTGCCTTCCCCCCCTGCCCTCGCGCGCCCTGTGCCTCTCAGCCCCCCTGCCTCACCCGCTGCCCCTTAGCGCACCCCTGTGCTCGCCACCCCTCAGCGCCCCCCCCCCCCCCCCCCACCTCTCCCGCTGCGCCACCCAGCCCGCCTACTATCCTTGCCGCTCAGCCCGTTTCCCCGTCCGCCTTTGCCCAGCCCGCCCGCTGCTTCTGCCACTCAGCCCACTACCCCGCCCATCACGCACGCTGCCTCTCCCGCTCGGCCCCGCTACCCCGTTGCCGTTGCCTTATCCGCATTACGCCCCCCCCCCCCCCCCCCCCCCCCCCCCCTCCGCCTTTGTTTTGTTTTTTCGCCTTTCTCCCCGAAGATTTCCTTCAGCTGGCATTGGCAGTACCCCCTCCTGGGACAGTGCTCGTCAAGGTCGTTGACAGCGTTATCTCTCTTTCCTCCTTTCCGACACAGCAGTAGACACGGATGGAGGCTCCAGCTCCGCCACAGAGGGACTCGCCCGACCCCGCTGAGCCCACCATTCGACTTGCTCTTTCACAGACAGAGCAAGCGAGCCTAGCCGCCGAGGTAGAGCGCTTGCACGCGACGTCGGTCATCTGCAAGATTCTCGGCACCCGACCTAGCAGAGGAGAGCTGCGCGACCTTCTTCAGGCCCGCCTTCTCACAGAGGTGGGCAAGATCTTGGATGTGCAGATTCTCGGATGGAGGTACTACCAGATCGAGTTCGAGACCGCCGAGATGGCTTCCAAGGTCATAGCTATGAGTCCACTGGCCATCCGAGCATCACGCGCCCACTTTCGACAGTGGCGACATGGTTTTGACCCGACTTCGGATGTGCTAGTAGAGGAGGCAAACATCCCCATCTCAGTCTGCTTTTCGGGTTTACGGAGGGAGTACCTACCACTTCTTTCCAGGATTGGCTTCGCCATCGGGACTGTCCTAGAGACACCTCATACGGCAGCATCAGTAGCTGCCAAGGCGGCTAGCATCCCCTCAGTTCGAGTTTTGGTCAGAGATACCCACACACTCCCGAAGGTCATCCTTCGGGCTCGGGTGAGTGGGGGTTGGTTTCGACAAAGTGTGGAGTACTCGGGCCTCCCGAACGAGTGCTTCATTTGTAGACAGATGGGCCACCTAGCGAAGGCCTGTCCACGGAGGAGGCCACGACATGCACCTCAGCCTCAGCCTCAGCCTCAGCCCCAGCCCGCCAAGCTCTAGCCAAAAGTCACGAACAGTCTCTGCTGGTGGCACAGGGCGAGCCTCAAAGATGCGGAAACAACGGGCCCGCCAGATGAACCAAAGAGCTAGGCCGCTGATGAGCTCCCAGCACTCCTCTCTCTCACTGCACCACACCTGTGGAGTAAGGTCTGTAGCAGGCTGGAGTGCAGGTCGCCTCCCCTGTATCACTATCATCCTGCTGGTGGAAGATAGCTCAAATTGTAGTGTCGGGCCTGTGAGGGTGGACCAAGCCGCTGCCCCCCAAGTGTACTGTTGAGCCGCAGAGAGGGCAAGCATCAGCCGAAGAACTCGTAGCCACACCTGCTGGGCCGAAGGACAGTCCCAAAGACAGCGTCGCTGACTCTCCACCAACTGGTCACAGGCTATACATGCGGCCGACAGACCACTATGCACAAGCCAGCTCCCTATTGCTGTGGCTCTGTGTGCAACCAACCACTGGAACAAAGTGACGCGCCTCTGCTGTCTGGAGTCCCACAGCCTCTGCCAAAAAGCTGCCAAGAACTCAACTGTGAGACCCTCCTCCTGCCAATGACTTGCTGCAGCGAGGCGGGCCTCTCTCTGCGCTGCAAGTATATGACGTCCGAGCCGAACAGTGTACTGAAAGAAAGGGACTCCTGGGCGGTCTGCAGAAGAGAAGGGGTCCCTCCATAGCCACTCACCAGGAACCCACTATACTCGTGCCAGTGGACAACACTCCCAAGCCCATAGCCTCCACTGTCCTGTCTCGAGAGCTACTGGGTCAGGGTCTATGACGCAAGTCTTCCCACAGATGCCCACAACTCGGATCCTATGGAAACAGCACTTTGCTACCAGGGCCTCTACTGTAAATCGCTGTAATCATCCCCCACCCTGAAGCTCAAAGAACAGGGCTGGGACAGTCTCTGAACAAGCCCTGACTGAGATGAGAACCTCCAGTCGTGTGAAGGCTCCCATCCATCGGGGTGCTACTGGCTCGAGAGGCGTGAGCCACTCAGCTGGAACTGACTCTGAGATGTCCTGACACATGCTCTGAACCCCTCTCATGCCCTGTAGCTGGACACCCTGCACCTCCTCTGACAAACCTGTGAACTCTAGCCAGTCACCTAGAGAGCGCGCTGGACCTGCTGCCATGGGACCCCATGAAACATGAGCCCTACTCCCAACCAAGTGGCCTCTCTGAGTGCTAACCATGGGGTTCCAGACGAGGGGCTGTCGTAGGCGCTCCTCCGTGCATGTCGGTTGTCTCTGCTCTAGGCCACGCCCTAAGAGCTCCCAAGAGCGAAGTAAACTCACAGCGAATCGGTCCTCCATTCTCCTGCTCAAACCAACTCGGCGCAACTCTGTAAAGATCCATCTGGTCGAAGGTTGCCAAGGGCCTCCTGACTGAGGCACCCTGGCACAAAGCCTCTACAGCAAGAACTCTTTCCAGGGCTCCTCCCGTGGAAGTCCTCTGACGACGAACTTCCCAAGAAGGGCTCTGCTCTGCTGTGCTGGATCAATGATCCCAAGCCCTCCCTGAGAACAAGGAAGTGTGATGACCGACCAAGCCACCTTGGCTCGGGCAACCTGAGTGTCGCGACCTGACCAAAGGAAGTTCCTGATCAGCCTCTCTACCTGGCTGATACAAGAACTCGAGCAGATCCAACCAGAAGTGATGTACCACATAGTTGCCAAAAACACCTGGTTGGCAACTACTACTCTACCAGCCAGCGAAAGTCGTGCTGAGCTCCAGTGTAACAGCTTTCTCCTGATGGAAAGGAGAAGAGGAGCAATCTGCTGCTTGGGGGACAAATCCAAACCAACCTGACAACCCAAGTATCGAATTGCAGTCCCTGGGGGAATCCACCTGAGACCCTCTCCTGGCATCCACTCTGGCAGAGGAGCACTGCCAACCGAGAAAGCCACTCTCTTTCTCCAGTTGATCAATGCACCCGATGCACAGCAGAAGGTCTCAAGAGCCTGCCCACACCTGTGTAAATTGGCCTCCTGGACCTCTAAGTACAAGGCTGAGTCGTCGGCAAACTCAGCGTCCAGAAGCTCATCTCCCCGTATCGGGAGTGCTAAGCCCCTCAAACCAACCTGCTGTGACACCAAAAATCTGCTCATCGCCTCCACATAGAACAGAAAGAGAAAGGGGGCAAGAGGACAACCCTGTCTGACCGATCGTGTGAGCATGAAGCGCTCACCTCTACCTCCTGCCAAAAGCACCTGACTGTGAGCCTGTCAGTACAAAGCTGACACCCCTCTGATCCAAGCATCTGAAAAGCCCATCCTACGAAGCGTGCCCTCTAGAAAGTCCCAGTCAACTCTGTCGTATGCCTTCTCAAAATCGAGAAGAAGAATCACAAGGTCCTCCCCACGGAGCCGTGCCAGGGCAAAAGCCTCCCAGAAAGTGAAGATGTTGTCAAGGATACTGCGTTCCTTGACAAAACCTGTCTGAGTCCCATGTATAAGGCTCTCCAAAAGTGGCTGAATCCTCAAACTCAGAGCCTTGGCAAGAATTTTGTAGGCTGAGTTGAGGATGGTGATGGGGCGCCACTGTCGAATCTCATCCAAGGAGCCACCCTCCTTTGGAATGAGGTAAATCACGCCCTCACTCATGCTATCCGGCATCACTCCTGTGTGCAGAATGTACTGAAAGGCACTACAAAGATCTGGGCCAAGCAAGTCCCAGTACTCCAAGAAGAAGCTGGGAGTCAGCCCATCCTCACCTGGACAGCTACCACGAGGAAGGGCCCTAAGAGCCGTGTGCAGCTCCTCAAGCTGAAGAGGTATCTCCAGCCTATGGCGCATCTCCTCAGTCACAAGACAAGGCATCTGCGCCCAAACCTGCTCCCTGCATGCATCCTGTCTCTCTAACTGGGCTCAGCCGTCAGTAGCTCACGGTAAAAGTCAGTAGCAACTGCACGCATATCCTCGGGCTCACAAGCAACTGACCCATCGGGTCTCCTCAGCTGAAAGACCTTGGCATGCGAGTGCCGAGGTCCTACTGTCTCAAAAAAGGCACCTGTCACTCTGTCACCTACCTGAGTCCACTGAGATGCCTGTCGGTGAAAGGCAAACTCATGGCGCCTCTCCTCTGTGCAAGCAAGCTCCTGTCGAGCCTATTGTAACTGCTCCTCCAACCATGGACTGTCTGGATGCTGCTCCTGCATCGTCTGTAGTGAAGCAATGCCTCGTCTGAGACGCTGCTCCTCCTCTCTCGTTGCGGCCCGTCGAGCCAAAGACTCCTGGAGAAAAAAGTGGCTAAGCTGAGCTAGGCCTAAGGCCACTCTGTCTGCCGGTAGAGCCTGGCTGTCCATGCCCTCTTTCCAGAGAGCCTCTACCCTCTCTCTGAGTGCTGTGTCCAACAAGACCCGCTCTGGGATGCGAAGCATCGTGCTCCCACTCCTCTGCCTGTCTGCCACTGTGAGGATCACTGGTGCATGGTCCGAGAAGGATGTCCCTGCCAGGATGCCCACTGATCCCCCCAAGTCACTGAAGTGGTCACTAGTGTAGAAGCGATCTATCCGCGATAGATTCACTCCTCCCACTCTGCGGTATGATCTAGAGAAGGCAAGACTCTCTGGAGGCCTCACAAAGCCAGAGTGCTGCCATGTATCCGAGACCCTCAAGGTCATACACAACCTCTCCCAAGCTGCTAACTCGACTCCATGCACAGTAGCATGGCTGCCTCCAATCCTGTCAGAAGGGTCCTCCAACATGTTGAAGTCCCCTCCTACACGCCAATGGTCAACCTGTGGCAAAGACTCAACAATCTGTGACCAAAACTCTGCACGAGCACTCGCCACATTGGGCGCATAGATGTTCGGGAAGCCCACAAGGCCACCCTGAACCTGCAAAGTAATCCACTGAGCCCTGCCTGGCACAATAATCCCTCTGCCCACAATGGCCTGCTGCAATGAGTCCGCAATAGTCATACATACCCCACCCTGGATGCCTCCAGGTCCAAAAGCAGCTGACCAAAAGGTATCATAACGTCCACGCAAAATCTGACCACAGCGCCGGATGCCGGTCTCAGACAAATGGTGCTCCTGAAGCATAAGGAGATCAATCTCTCCTCCCACAAGGCAACGCTGAAGCTCCTGCCGCAATCGGCCCCGCTATCGCTGAAACTGGGGCCCACCTAATCCCTGCACGTTCCATGAGACGATCCTCATGGGGAGCGAGAGAGAACAGATGCTGCCGCAGCAGCAAGACGGGCTATCTTCGAGGCAGGCTTGGATGGGGAGTAATCCGCATCCGAGCGTCCTCTAGATAGGCGAGCCTATAGTAAGTGCCTGGCCCAAGCCCAAGTAGAGCGAGCCGAGCGTAAAGCAACCTCCTCTGTCCAGGAGTCCTCATGTATGTATACATAGCAAGGCAAACACTGTGTATCAGCAAAAAAGTACACCACAATGTGCCTACATCCTGCTGAGTCTGGGGGTGTCACCGCAAACTTGGCCAGTGGCCACAAAGTCTGCAGCAAATATGTAACTCCAAGTTCTCCCATGTGGTGAGAGAACTCGAGAACCTGTGTATGCAACCATCCCACCACTGAGTCGAGGGACCACTCTGTCTCGGTCCTACCGCAGAGAGGAAAGGAGAAACCAACTGCTGAGTCCAAGGCCTCTGTCCCCCTAGCGGCGAGGAACAGAGTGTGGACCCTGAAGCAGGCTGCCTCGTGGTCTGCTGCGGAATCGCCGAGAAAGCGAGTGAATCCGTAATCGAAGAAGTCCCAGCGGCGTCGGAGGTCAATGCTCGTCAGACCACGAGGGATGGCTGCAAGGGAAGATGTCTGAATCTGCAAAGGGGGCCGCAAGAAGGGCTGACCCTCTCTCGCTAGGCGACTCCTGGCAAAAGCGCTACCAAGAGATCTCCTAGCCGCCGGCGAGGGACCAGTCTCCTGAGTCGACTGTGGTACTGAAGCAGGAGAAGGGGGAGAAGGAGCTGGGGGGGGGGGGGGGGGGGCGGAGGAGAAGAGAAGCGGGGCGGGACGACAGAGACAGGGGGGCGAGGTGGGGAGTGGGCGGGAGCAAAGGGCGGGGGAGGGGATGAGGAGGAAGAGGGGAAATCTGAAGGTGGAGGGGCTCGCGAGGGTGAAACGGAAGAGAAGGCTGGCGTAGGAGGCTCCTCCTGCTCAAGAGGACCAAAGCGGTTCCCCGTGGGAACCCACTGCTGCTGAGTAGGCACCTGAGGGCCACTCTGAGTGCCAGGCTGTCGCTGTGGCCCCTGGCGTCGACGGCCACGGGCCTGCTGCCACCCCTCCTCCGCTGGAGCCCCAGGCTCAGAGGGTGCCTCAGAATCTGTGCGCTGTGTCGCTGGCTGAGGCTGCGGCCCAGCCTTGGCAGGCTGGGGCTAGGGCTGAGGCTGAGGTGCAGGTCGTGGTCTCCTCCGTGGACAAGCCTTCGCTAGGTGGCCCATCTGTCTGCAAATGAAGCACTAGTTCGGGAGACCCGAGTACTCCACACTCTGCCTAAACCAACCCCCACTAACCCGAGGCAAAAGGATGACCTTCGGGAGCGTGTGGGTATCTCTGACCAAAACTCGAACTGAAGGGATGCCGGCCGCCTTGGCAGCTACTGATGCTGCCGTACGAGGTGTCTCCAGAACAGTCCCGATGGCGGAGCCAATCCTGGAGAGCAGTGGAAGGTACTCCCTCCGTAAACCCGGAAAGCAGACTGAGATGGGGATGTCTGCCTCCTCTACGAGCACATCCGAAGTCGGGTCAAAACCGTGTCGCCACTGTCGAAAGTGGGCGCGTGATGCTCGGATAGCCAGTGGACTCATAGCTATGACCTTGGAGGCCATCTCGGAAGTCTCGAACTCGATCTGGTAGTACCCCCGTCCGAGGATCTGGACATCCAAAATCTTGCCCACCTCTGCAAAAAGGTGGGCCTGAAGAAGGTCTCGCAGCTCTCCTCTGCTAGGACGGGTGCCGAGAACCTTGCAGATGACAGAAGTCGCCTGCAAGCGCTCTACCTCTGCGGCAAGGCTCGCTTGCTCTGTCGGCGAAAGAGCAAGTCGAATGGTGGGCTCAGCGGGGTCGGGCGAGGGGGCTTCAAGTGAGTCCCTCTGTGGCGGAGCTGGAACCCCCATCTGTGTCTACTGCTGAGTCGAAGAAGCGGACGGAGAAGAACAATCTACAGCCGAGAAAGCCGAACACCTGTTCCGAAGAAAAGGTGTTGCAGAGCCGGGCGCAGAAAACCCTTCGAAGATAAGGCGGAAAAAAAAAGGGGGGGGGGGGGGGGTGGAGGGAAGGAAAAGGAAGGAGGAGGTGAGCACGGGTACAGCGGGAGGGCTAGGGGGGAAGGGCGGCAGGCAAGGAGTGGGGGGGGCAGCGGGAGGGCTAGGGGGGGAGGGCGGCGGGCAGCAAGGGGCAGGAGGTGGCGGGCTGGGCAGGGTGGGGGGCTGGGCAAGGTGGCGCGAGGGCAAAGGGGGCAGGAGGTGGCGGGATGGGCAGGGTGGCGCAAGGGCGAAGGGGGGGGGGGGGGGCAGCAGCAGCGAGCCAATCTCCCTAAGCACCTCTAGTTTGTATGGGAGAACTTGGAGTTATAGATTTGCTGCAGACTTTGTGGCCACTGGCCAAGTTTGCGGTGACACCCCCAGACTCAGCAGGATGTAGGCACATTGTGGTGTACTTTTTTGCTGATACGAAGTGTTTGCCTTGCTATGTATACATTCATGAGGACTCCTGGACAGAGGAGGTTGCTTTACGCACGGCTCGTTCAGCTTGGGCTTGGGCTAGGCACTCACTGCAGTCTCGCCTATCTAGAGGACGCTCGGATGCGGATTACTCCCCATCCAAGCCAACCTCGAAGATAGCACGTCTTGCTGCTGCGGCAGCATCTGTTCTCTCTCGCTCACCATGAGGATCATCACATGGAACGTGCAGGGACTAGGTGGGCCCCAGTGTCAGTGACAGCGGGGCCGATTGCGTCAGGAGCTTCAGCGTTGCCTTGTGGGAGGAGAGATTGATCTCCTTATGCTTCAGGAGCACCATCTATGTGAGAGCCGCATTCGGTGATGTGGTCAGATTTTGCGTAGACGATATGATACCTTTTGGTCAGCTGCTTTTAAACCTGGAGGCATCCAGGGTGGGGTATGTATGACTATTGCGGATTCATTGCAGCAGGCCATTGTGGGCAGAGGGATTATTGTGCCAGGCAGGGCTCAGTGGCTTACTATGCAGGTTCAGGGTGGTCTTGTGGGCTTCCTGAACATCTACGCGCCCAATGTGGCGAGTGCTCGTGCAGAGTTTAGGTCACAGATTGTTGAGTCCTTGCCGCAGGCCGACCACTGGGTGTGTAGGAGGGGACTTCAACATGTTGGAGGACCCTTCTGACAGGATTGGAGGCAGCCATGCTACTGTGCATGGCGTCGAGTTAGCAGCTTGGGAGAGGTTGTGTATGACTTTGAGGGTCTCGGATACATGGCAGCACTCTGGCTTTGTGAGGCCTCCAGACAGTCTTGCCTTCTCTAGATCGGACCGCAGAGTGGGAGGAGTGAATCTATCGCGGATAGATCGCTTCTACACTAGTGACCACTTCAGTGACTTGGGGGGATCAATGGGCATCCTGGCAGGGACATGCTTCTCGGACCATGCACCAGTGATCCTCACAGTGGCAGACAGGCAGAGGAGTGGGAGCACGATGCTTCGCATTCCAGAGCGGGTCTTGTTGGACTCAGCACTCAGAGAGAGGGTTGAGGCTCTCTGGACAGAGGGCATGGACAGCCAGGTTCCACCCGCAGACAGAGTGGCCTTAGGCCTAGCTCAGCTGAGCCACTTTTTTCTTCAGGAGTCTCTGGCTCACCGGGCTGCAGCGAGAGAGGAGGAGCAGCGTCTCAAACGAGGCATTGCTTCACTACAAAGGATGCAGGAGCAGCATCCAGACAGTCCATGGTTGGAGGAGCAGTTACAGCAGGCTCGACAGGAGCTTGCTAGCACAGAGGAGAGGCATCATGAGTTTGCCTTCCACCGCAGGCATCTCAGTGGACTCAGGTGGGTGACAAAGTGACCGGGGCTTTTTTTGAGACAGTAGGAGCTCGACACTCACATGCCAAGGTCAATCAGCTTGTGAGCACGAGGATATGCATGCAGTTGCTACTGACTTTTACCGTGAGTTACTGTCAGCTCAGCCCCAGACAGAGCGACAGGATGCATGCAGGGAGCAGGTTTGGGCACAGATGCCTTGTCTTGTGACAGAGGAGATCCGCCAGAGGCTAGAGATGCCACTTCAGCTTGAGGAGTTGCACACGGCTCTTAGGGCCCTCCCTCGTGGTAGCTGTCCAGGTGAGGATGGGTTGACTCCCAGCTTTTTCTTGGAGTACTGGGACCTGCTTGGCCAAGATCTTTGTAGTGCCTTTCAGTACATTTTGCACACAGGACTGATGCCTGATAGCATGAGTGAGGGCCTGATCTACCTCATCCCAAAGAAGGGTGGCTCCTTGGATGAGATTCGACAGTGGCGCCCCATCACCGTCCTCAACTCAGCCTACAAAATTCTTGCCAAGGCTCTAAGTTTGAGGTTTCAGCCACTTTTGGAGAGCCTTATACATGGGACCCAGACAGGTTTTGTCAAGGAACGTAGTATCCTTGACAACATCTTCACTTTCTGGGAGGCTTTTGCCCTGACACGGCTCCGTGGGGAGGACCTTGTGATTCTTCTTCTCGATTTTGAGAAGGCATACGACAGAGTTGACTGGGACTTTCTAGAGGGCACTCTACGCAGGATGGGATTCTCAGATGCTTGGATCAGAGGGGTGTCAGCCTTGTACAGACAGGCTCACAGTCAGGTGCTTTTGGCAGGAGGTAGAGGTGAGCGCTTCATGCTCACACGCTCGGTCAGACAGGGTTGTCCTCTTGCCCCCTTTCTCTTTCTGTTCTATGCGGAGGCGATGAGCAGATTTTTGGTGTCACAGCAGGTTGGTCTACGGGGCTTAGCACTCCCTATTCGGGGAGATGAGCTACTGGACGCTGAGTTTGCCGATGACTCAGCCTTGTACTTAGAGGGCCAGGAGGCCAATCTACACAGATGTGAGCAGGCTTTGGAGACCTTCTGTTGTGAATCGGGCGCACTGATCAACTGGAGAAAGATAGTGGCTTTCTCGGTTGGTAGTGCTCCTGTGCCAGATTGGATGCCAGGCGAGGGGTTCAGGTGGATTCCCCCAGGGACTACAGTTCAGTACTTGGGTTGTCAGGTTGGTTTGGACTTGTCCCCCGAGCAGCAGATCGCTCCTCTTCTCCTGTCCATCAGGAGAAAGCTATTACATTGGAGCTCAGCACGACTTTCGCTGGCGGGTAGAGTAGTAGTTGCCAACCAGGTGTTGTTGGCGACTATGTGGTACATCACTTCTTGCTGGATCTTCTCGAGTTCTTGTATCAGCCAGGTAGAGAGGCTGATCAGGAACTTCCTTTGGTCAGGTCGTGACACTCAGATTGCCCGAGCCAAGGTGGCTTGGTCGGTCATCATACTTCCTTGTTCTCAGGGAGGGCTTGGGATCATTGATCCAGCACAGCAGAGCAGAGTCCTTCTTGGGAAGTTCGTAGTCAGAGGACTTCTTCCAGGAGAGGAGCCCTAGAAGGAGTTCTTGCTGCAGAGGCTTCGTGCCAGGGTGCCTCAGTCAGGAGGCCCTTGGCAACCTTCGACCAGATGGATCTTTACAGAGTTGCGCCGAGTTGGTTTGAGCAAGAGACTGGAGGACCGCTTCGTTGTGAGTTTGCTTCGATCTTGGGAGCTCTTACGGCGTGGCCTAGAGCAGAGACAGCCGACGTGCACGGAGGAGCGCCTACGGCAGCCCCTCGTCTGGAACCCCATGGTTAGCACTCAGAGAGGCCACTTGGTTGGTAGTCGGCCTCAAGTTTCTTGGGGTCCCATGGCAGCAGGTCCAGCGCGCTCTCTAGGTGACTGGCTAGAGTTCACAGGTTTGTCAAAGGAGGTGCAAGGTCTCCAGCTACAGGGCATGAGAGGGGTACAGAGCATGTGTCAAGACATCACAGAGTCAGTTCCAGCTAAATGGCTCACGCCTCTCGAGCCAGTAGCACCCCGGTGGATGGGAGCCTTCACACGACTGGAGGTTCTCATTTCAGTCAGGGCCTGCTCGGAGTCTGTCTCAGCCTTGTTCTTCGAGCTTCAGGGTGGGGGACGACTACAACAAGTTGCAGTAGAGGCCCCGCAGGTAGCAAAGTGCTGTTTTCAGAGGATCCGAGTGGTGGGCATCTGTGGGAGGACCTGCGTCATAGACCCTGACCTAGCAATTCTTGAGACAGGACACTGGAGGCTATGGGCTTGGGAGTGTTGTCCGCTCGCACAAGTACAGTGGGATCCTGGTGAGTGGCTATGGAGGGACCCCTTCTCTTCTGCAGACCACCCAGGAGTCCCTTTCTTTCAGTACACTATTCGACTGGGACGTCATATACTAGCAGCACAGAGAGAGGCCCTCCCCGCTGCAGCACGTCATTGGCAGGAGGAGGGTCTCACAGTCGAGTTCTTGGCAAACTTTTGGGAGAGGTTGTGGGACTCCAGAATACCGAGGCGAGTCACCTTGTTTCAGTGGCTGGTCGCACATAGAGCCACAACAGTAGGGAGCTGGCTGGTGCATAGTGGTCTCTCTGCCACATGTGCAGCTTGTGACCATTTGGTGGAGAGTCAGCGTCACTATCTTTGGGACTGTTCCTCGGCCCAGCAGGTGTGGCTACGAGTTCTTCGGTTGATGCCTGCTCTCTCCACGGCTCGACAGTACACTTGGGGAGCAGCGGCTTGGTCCACCCTCACGGGCCCGGCACTTCAGTTTGAGCTATCTTCCACCAGCAGGATGATAGTGATACAAGGGGGGGCGTCCTACACTCCAGCTTGCTACAGAGCTTACTCCACAGGAGTGGTGCAGTGAGAGAGAGGAGTGTTGGGAGCTCATCAGTGGCCTGACACTTTGGTTCATCTGGCGGGCCCGCTGTTTCCGCATCTATGAGGCTCGCCTTGTGCCACCAGCAGAGATTGTTCGTGACTTTTGGCTAGAGCTGATCCATACTCTCAAAGGACAGCTTGAGGGACTACAGGGCAGCTCCGACCGCATGTGGGAGTGCCGCGAGGCTTTCCTCTGACTCTGGCGCCCTGGGCCTTTCTACACCATAGTCCAGGGGGTGCTCAGATGGCACTACTGTCCACCTATGTGGCTCTTCCCTCCTCCCATCTCTTGATTTAGCCTCATTGTATATATGCTGTTTTTTCATTGGGAGAGTCTCCCCATCATGCTTGTTGTAGCCCTCTCTTGCAGAGGTGGTTGTAGCCCTATGGGCAGTTTTCATTAACTAATAGAAGGATCTTTTTCTCGGTAAAAAAAAAGACTAGCGTTTTGGCTACAGTTTCAGCCTAGCGTTTTCAACAGCACCAAATCAGCCCTGGCATTAGCAGATTCCAGATTCAGACTTGCATTTTTGCAGATTACAGATTGCTCTAACGTTTTGCAGATTCCCGACGACAGATCAGCCCCTAGTATCAGCGTTTTCAGTTTTCAGCACTTAGATTCCCCAAGATCAGCCCCAAACCTTGCAGACCTCACCTACTCGCAGCAGATCCTCGCCGCACGGTCAGATCAGCCAGTGTTTTCAGTTTCAGCCCGTTGTCCGCAGATTTCAGCACCCGAAGCGGAATGGATACTTTGCGTGGAGGTAATCAGCATGGAGGTGGCGAAGAAGAATTTTTCCCACCAAGAGGTTTTTCCGACCCTCCCCTTTCTCCATCTACACCAAGGGTTGCACCAAATCCTATGGAGGCTTTGGTCAAGACGATGATGGACATGATCTTACAACAATTATCGCAATGCGCCGCCTTGGATCGCGAGCGTGACGAAAGAAAGGCAGCCTTAGCGTGAGCGTGAGCAAGCGCGCTTGGCGGCCGAAGAAAGAAAGGCAGCCTTAGAGCGTGAGCATGAGCACGCGCTTGGCGGCCGAAGAAAGAAAGGCAGCTATTGACCTTGAGCGTGAGCAAGCACACGGAGCCCAACGCATAGCGACCAAAGAGAGACGAGCGGCCTTGGAGTTAGAGCATGAGGCCCAGAGAGACCAACGCATGCAAGAGTTGGTCCTACAGGTACTCACCTCGAAGCCCGAGCCGGTCAAAGATGTTGGCAGTTCATCACGTAGCACAAGCAGAGATTCGGACTCCAACAACCCCGTCACTGAGAAGTTGACATTCAGTAAGTGTGACGGTAAGATGGATGCTACTATTCTTCATTCTTGGTTACATCAATTTAATGCTTATTTTGCGACAACAAAGAAGACAGGGAATAGCAAGGTTTTGACCGCAGCCATGTACCTTGCCGGTGATGCCATCAATTGGTATCACGCATGGCAAGAGGCACAGTTGACCGCGCACCTAGAGGAAGCCGAAGAAGGCGTGCCCCTTTCCTTCAATTGGGCCGACTTCCAAGACAAGCTCAAGGCGCGGTTTATGCCACCTCAGTACTTGGCGCGGTTGAAAGAAGATTGGCACAATCTCAAGCAAAATGGTATGCCAGCCATATGTCTTTTTCTAACCGTGTATTACAGCTCGGCATCCAATTACGCAAGTCGGATGATGAGCACAAAGAGGCATTCCTTTTCGGGTTAGGCGAATATATCAAGTTTGATGTAGAAGTCTTCGACCCCGTGGATCTCAACAAGGCAGTAGCGATTGCTCTCGCTCAGGAGATGAAGCACAACAAAGGAAAGCCCAAGGAGAACCAAATCTTCTCACAGTACCTCTCAGACTCCTCAGAACCCACTGAACGGTAAGAATGGTAAGAACGGTACTCTTCTAGCCAATCTTCCTCTAATCCTCGGAAAAGAACACTCAAAATGAATATAAGGGTAAAGGTAAAGCTAACACACCTTGTTAGGTGCAGTGGAATGATTGTTTGCGCTTTGCTCAAGATGAGTGCTCCGAACTGTGCTCAAGGTTCCTTTTGTTCTTATGGAAGGGAGAGCCTTCCGTTTCTTAATGGAAAGTCTATGATCACAAACAAAGTGAATGGACATTGTGCGTGCAAGTGTATGAGACTGAGAGATAGAGAGAGAAGAGAGATACGACACCAGAGACGTTGTAAAACCCTCCTCCGAAGGCCCCACTCTCGTCGGCGAGAGTGGTCTACTTATGATTGCACAAAGTGGTACAATGCGGATGCAATGGACTGATGCAACTTGGGACTATGCCGATGACGACGACGGTGATGACGACGACGACTTTAGGGCTGAAATCTATGGTCTTCTATCTGCTGAATTTCGGAGCTGTTTTGGTGGCTGAAAATCTCTGTTTTGGTTGCGTTTCTATGGGCTGAAATGGAGATCTTCTGTAATCATTTAGGGTTGAATCTATTGTCGTGTCTAATGCTGAAAACGCTGCTGCATCTGCTTCAAATCAGGTTGAATATGAGAACGCTGGCAGCATAGGGTAGCAGTAGCAAAAACGCTAGGCCAATCTGGTACTGCTGGTAGCGTTTGTGAAAACCGCTGGTGGTTCTGGGTCTGCTGGCGATCAAGGGATGGCTGAAAATGCCAGGGCTGTGGGGGTGCAGATGGTATGCAAAAACACCAGGGCTAGGTGGTGGTGGAGAACAAAACGCTAGGGTGAATGTGGCGATGCTGAGGGTACTGCCGGGTTCCTGCTGAGAAGGTGCATGTTGAGCATGTGCTCCTGCTGCCTCTTCTGCCATTTAGTGCTAACTTGGGTTTGCTTATATATTAACTTAGCAAAATTGCCCTACCTACTTTTGTTGGACAGTCACTTAAAAATAATAAGTGAAAATACCAAAAATAGGGAAAATAGGCTAAATGCACTTGACTGAATCTGATGGATTCTGAAGGGAATACTGATGCTCATGATGTGTGCAACCAGAGGATATGCATCTACACTCAGTGACTGGGCATGCACGGTCTACGAATAGACTCACAAAAGTGCCAGATCACTTCTAATCTAGACTGACTGGACAGACATCATGTTGTAGCTTGTCCACAGACACATAGGGTTGGATGTGTCACATGACACATCTGCTAAACCTAAGCTCACCGCAGATGAAAAAGCTGCACAAGGAATTTTAGGAGGATACATAACCGCAGAAGAACAAGTCATTTATTCTAAGAAAGGTCAATGTTATCAGTGTCACGTCAAGGGTCATATAAAGAAAACATGTGCTAAGAATGAATCTAACGAACCTAAGGAACCCACAAAACCCACATCCTCTGTTAATGCCATAAATGAGAACACTAGTGTATCCCAAGTTTCTCATGATCATCCAGTTGATGAGTCTCTCATGAAGTATTATGGTCATGTGAATGGTCAACACATGGTGGTCTTGTTTGATTCGGGCAGTATGCATGATGTGAAAGGTGCCTCTTGTAGAAAGAGCCCACTTGGAGGTTCGCCAGACATCTCTCGAGGTGTCAGGTTTCACTCCCAATATGCACTCTCTCATTACACGAGAGTGCCTTGATGTGTTATTCACTGTTCAACAAGCATCCTTCCGCAAAAAATTTGTATTTTCTCCTCTTTCAGGATGTGATATGATTTTGGGCATTAGATGGTTTCGTGAGCATAACCCTCTAATTGATTTGGCAGACAATACTCTCACTCTAAATGCCAAAAGTGGCTCTCCCGTCATCATTCATGGTGAGGAAGTTGTTCATTCTTTACCTCTCATTTCTAATGTGCAGACGAAGCGTGAAATGAAACAGGAGGAGACTCTCTCAGTCTTTTCTTCTCCAAAGCACGACACACATGTTTTGCATGATAAAGATGTGATTATTCACAAGGATGATGATTTGCATGATAAAGATGTGATTGTTCACAAGGATGATGATTTAGATGATGGTTTTTCTAGTAAAGCTAACCTCATTGCAGATACGATCAATCACGCAGAACCGCTCTTGGCTCTACAGTCGAGGTCCAAAGCCCACTCAGGAAGTATTGTGTGTTCGCATGATTAGTCAGCACGCATTGTTCAAGTGTTTCATTCGTGACGGTTTCTTGTATTTTTGTCACTGTCTTTACGTGTTTCGTTTTCATACACATGCCGTATTGTATGATGCAAATGATTCACTCATGGTTGAGCACGGATGTATGCGGATCACTCTCGAAAAGAAGAAAATTTGCATTCAAGGATTTCACATTCCATGTCTCTTCCTTGGCATGACACAGTCTTAGAAAGAGCACAAGACAGATTGTTCATCAAGCATCGACATTTCCATTGTGATTTTCCACAGTTGATAGATTTAGATCAGAAAGTCAAGTTTCGACCTTATTTTTTACGTGTGTTTGGTGAACGGCTTGGCACTCCGTCACTTTGTTCATCTACATTGCATGCACGGTCTTTTACGACAACTAGTATTTTTCCAGTCACTCTACATGGAATGGGTATGTTCATGATTTTGTGTTGGAAGTGGTTTCAGAAATTTTCCTCCTCGGAGATTCTTGATGAAGGTGTACCTACATCCATAGACGCAGTGGGAGCATTGAAGCAGCCACAGATGACTTTGTGTCGCTTTCGGCACAGCCCATAGAAGCAACCATTGCAGACCTTTATGAAGTTTAAGTATGACACGACCCACGCATCAGAGTGGGCCGGCGAAGAGTCCTTCCCAGGATTCCAGACGTTGTTGGCGTACTCCCTCGACACCATACAATTCGGTACCAGTACCTCACTTTGAAAAGGAGGGAATGTCACGTGCACATCTAACCCTATGTGCATGTGGACAAGCTACTTCAGGTCCAGGGTTCAGGTCAGCTTAGGAAGTGTTCTGGCACCTTTGTGAGCCTGTGCGCAGGCCGTGCATGTCCAGGCACTTAGAGTAGTTGCATATCCTCTGGCTGCACAAAGCATGATCATCAGCATTACAGTCAGTATCCATCATGATCATTTTACAGTGCACACAACCCATTTTCCCTATTTTATCCATTTTTCACTTGTTAACAAGTGACTTTGTTGAGAAACTGGGTAGGGCAAATTTGCTAAGTTCTATAAAAGAAACCTAGCGCTAGCACTTTCTGGCAGAAGAGCCAGCAGAAGTCCACCAACTTACAGTGCGCCTTCTCAGCAAGACCGGCAGGTGGCCTAGCATTTTCAGCCAACAGCAGATCAAGACCAACGTTTTGGCCACAGTTTCAGCCTAGCGTTTCTAGCAGCACCGTATCAGCCCTGGCGTTAGCAGATTCCAGATTCAGCCTGGCATTTTTGCAGATTGCATATTGCTCTAGCGTTTTGCAGATTCCCAGCGGCACATCAGCCCCTAGTATCAGCGTTTTTAGTCTTCAGCACTTAGACTCCGCAAGATCAGCCCCAAACCTCGCAGATCTCACCTATCCGCAACAGATTCTCGCCGCACGTCAGATCAGTCAGCGTTTTCAATTTCAGCCTGTTGTCCGCAGATTTCAGCATTTGTGTTTTGAGCGAATCATCGTCGCGTTGTTGCCATCGCCGTCCTTGCCGACACAGTGTCAGAATTCAGCAGAAAGTCAGATTTCAGATTACAGCCCGTCTCGTCGTCGTCATCATCGTCGTCGGCAAGTGCATTGCATCTAGACCATTGTACCAGATTTGTGCAATCAATAGCATAGACCTCTCGCCATAGAGAGGTCTAGATGCAAGTGCATTGCATCTAGACCATTGTACCAGATTTGTGCAATCAATAGCATAGACCTCTCGCCATAGAGAGGGGGGCCCTTGGAGGAGGGTTTGACAACCGTCTGGTGTCGTATTCTTCTCTCTCTCTCTCTCTCTCTCTCTCTCTCTCTCTCTCTCTCTCTCTCTCTCTCTCTCTCTCTCTCTCTCTCACAGTGTCATTCACTTTGTTTGTGATCATTTGCACTCTCTCACTAAAGGAACGGAAGGCTCTCCCTTCCGTAAGTAAAAGGAACCCTTGAGCACAGTTCGGAGCACTCATCTTGAGCAAAGTTCAACATTCACTTCCGCTACACCTTACACCACACCTCCTCCACTCCTAGATCCATCGAGGCGAGTGACTCTCCAGCAGGCTAAGATGAGCCACACCAGACAATGTCCGCGTGTTACCGGATGCCGGGCCCCACGACTCCACCACAGACAGATCAAGAGAACTAGACCCGAGAGCGTCGAGCTGCTGAGGAGAGACGAGCCCAAATGATGGCTCACCTAGCTGCATTCATGGGAGCAGCCCTTGCTCCCGGTCCTCTCATGTACCACATTCTACACCCCCCTATAGCAAAGGATGGAGCTAGCTAGCTTGATGCATTTGCATGGTTGTACTACCCTGAGTATGGTTGTCCAATCAGCTCATTTTATGCTACAGATGCGGGGAATATGGATGTTACCAAAGCAAATATCCTTTGCCCGAAGGGTCTCCTCCTTGTCGCCATTGCCCTCAGGCTAAGGATCACTACAGTAAGGATTGTCCCAAGCAACGGGCATCCACGTCTTCAAGCCCGAGTCAGAACCAAGAAGAGTTCACGTTTCCAAAGATCAACCTGATAGCGGTGAGAACCATCCCTCAGCCGTCACTTTCTATGCATGTGGTTACCCCTTAGGATAAGCTGCAGCAAGTGAGGAGCCCACTAGTGTCCTCACTCGTGCACAAAGGACAGCCCTTGGCCTCAGCCTTCTAGAAGTTCCAACCCTTTCATCCCCACTTCCACAGGTGCCAAAGGTTGAACTCCCTCTATGTTACCTAATATTGGTGGGGCCTTCTCAGAAGGAGTGGCTGACTTGCAACAGATCAAGGTACCCGGGAAAGCCCTGATCAAAGGAGAAAAGCCTACGACAAAAACTATCTTGAAGAACACCTTTGAGTAAGTGTCACTTTATGACATGCTCTGGCTAGATGCCAATCTTCGAAGTGACACCCTTACAGTCATTCAATCTCTGTACCTCGGTGCAGGGTCCAGCGGCGGGCACCTGCAAGTTCAACCCTTTAAGTCCTACATGATCTCCTATCCCACTTCTCTCATTGATTAAAGGAGTCCTCGTCTAACTGTGTCTATTCTAGGGCAAAAATTTTCAGGTGTCATAGTTGATGGTGGATATGTCATGAACTTGAAGGACGAGCTCACTATGCTGGCATTAGGTCTCCAACCTACTAGGCCCGTCCCATTCATAGTGACTTTGGCTGACCATAGAACTGTTTATCCCTTGGGCATAGTCGACAAGGTGCCTCTGCAAGTGCAAAACTTCACATTTAGCCTGGATTTTGTTGTGGTTTGTCTTCCCCAGGTTGAGGGCAGCTTTCCTTTGCTCATCGGCAGACCATGGTTGTGGCACACTAAAGCACTTTTTGACCAAGGAAACAACGCTATGTGGAATCTGGATACATACTCGTGGCTCCCCAATGAAACTTATTTGACTTGAGGGAGGCATGGATCCAGCAGTACATCATAGTTCTTTGTGAGTGGAGTCCAACCCCGACTTGGAACAATTTACTCCATTTGATGGGCCCGACAAAGATCTACTAGAGTGGTTGGAAGCTACCAAGTCTATGCCATGCTATGTGGTCTCTACTCAATCCTTGCTTGAGGATACACCCTCTTCCCCAGTAGCCCAGTGAGCCACATCATCCAGCAACAAGTGTAGCAATCACTGAGGGGCTGATAACTCAGTTGTCCCCTTGGTGGAAGCCATTGGCCTTGGTGAGCCTATAACGAACCATAGAAGGGGAAAGAAATCTCATTTACAGGAGTTTACCCATGCCTCAACCCTCCCCTTGGCTCCCTCTGTGTGTGACTCTTCGACACCATGCAAAAGCTCCCTTCTGTGTCTGAGATTACCCAACAACGAGCTTCCACAAGGATAGTTGCAAGAAGAATACGCAGATTTTCAGATCAGTCAAACACTAGCCCATGATGTCTCGAAGCTCCACGAGGCAGCATAGTCTTCATCTTCTGATGCATCCTTGCCACCCACACCTCTTGACCCAGTCGGAGAAGTCAACCTGAGCGACCCTGACAACCCTCAACCCATCCTTTTAGCCACTTGGTTATGGGATCACACGTGCTTCTCTATCTGCTAGCCGTTTTTATGCACTCTTTTAAGGATGTTTTTGCCTGGTCTACATAGATTTGGAAGGAATCCCACCAGAACTAGGTGTCCACACTATCCCTTTGGACGAAGGGGCTAAGCCAGTCAGAGGCCGAGCTTACAATCTCAACCCCAAGTATGCAGACGCTATCAAACTGGAGCTAGAGAAAATGCAAGAAGTAGGGATCATTGTAGTTGTGGAGCACTTGGAGTGGCTATCACCCATGGTCATCGTCCCCAAGAAGCAATCAAATAAAATCCGAGTGTGCGTTGACTAACGCGCTCTGAAAAGGTAACAATCCTAGATGGTTTTCCCACACTCTTCACCAAACGCGTGCTCAAAGATACGGCGGGGCTCATACTTTATTGTTTCATGGACGGGTTCAATGGCTACAATCAGTTGGGCATTCATTCTATAGACCAGATCAAGACTACATCATGACTCCATGGGGTATATTCATTTATACAAGGATGTCTTTTGGGTTGAAAAACGCCCCCCCTTCTCTCAAACGTACAATATGCATCATCTTTTATTCTCTGCTCACTAATCATCTTCGAATCTTTTATTCTCTGCTCACTGACATTCTCTAGCGCTCACTGTTCCAAGTGCCTGGAGGCATGTCTGAAGCTCAACCCTAACAAATGCCGCTTTTTGGTAACTCAAGGTACGCTTTTGAGTCATGTGGTGTCTGCTAAAGGTCTGGCTTCTGACCATGACAAGATAGTGGCCATTTTGAGATTGCTTCCCCCTCTTAATCCCAAGGGTGTTCAAAGCTTTGTAGGCCATACAGGTTATCATTGCCAGTTCATTCACATGTATGCCGATGTTGCCCAACCCCTGACCCGGCTGACCAGCATTGTTGTACCCTTTTAGTGGTTCACAACTGAAAGCCCAAGCTTTTGCTTACCTGAAAAAGCGCCTGATTGAAGCCCCTATTTTAGTTGCCCCAAACTGGTCTCTCACCTTTCATGTATATATTGATGCTAGTCAGACTGCTAAGGGTGCTTTTTGACTCAGCCTAGCATGGAGTTCAGCCCTAGTAAGGAGTTCAACCTGGATCGCCCCATTCATTGTCGGTTGCTCACTAAAGTTGAGTGCAACTACAACACAACAGAGGGGGAAGGTTAGGCTATTGTTTATGCCCTGCAAAACTTCCTGCATTTTTTATTAGGGGTTTACTTCACCATTATTACTGATCATCACGCTCTGTGTTATCTGCTGAATAAGCCACAAGTTGCACGCTGGGTTTGTTGGCGGTGGGGTGGCGAGACAGTTGCAAGATATTCTCTCAAGGGATACTTATGCAAAAACCCATTTTTTATGTGACACATAGATTGAGGCAAAAGGTTTTGACGGAGTGCCAAATTCCTCCTTTTGTTGGGCATAGAGGCATCAAGGGTAATTTGAAGGGGGTGAAAAAGTATTTCTATTGGCCTCACCTCAAGAAGGACGTGGACGACTTTGTGCGCAATTGTTTGGGGTCTCAAACGGTAAAGTTTGACAGGCACAAATCGGCAAGACTCCTATAGCTTTTACCGATTCCACATCAACCTTGGAATAGTATAGCAATGAACTTCATTTTTTATCTTCAAAAGACTTACAGTGGGTATGATGGTATTTGGACCATAAGCGACAAATTCAGCAAGCATGTTCACTTCGTACTAGTACAGAAGACAGTGAAAGTCGACCACTTGGCTAAATTGTTTCTCGCACAAACATCCAGATCAAATGGTATGCCTACTTCTACAGTGTTAGATAGAGACCCCAGATTCACGAGTTTGTTTTGGAGAGCAATATAGGCACTCAACTTAAATTCTCATCATTGTTTCATCCACAAACAAATGGGCAACCGGAGATAGCCAACTCAACTTACTGAAGTCTTATATCTCTAGCAACAAGACTCTGTGGCAGAAGTATTTGCCTTTGATGAAGTTTGCTTACAACAATATTGTTCATACCTCTACCAGGAAGCGCCATTTGAGATTATCAAGGGTGTCAAAAAGATTCTACTGATTTTACGCACCAAGGACAAGATTTTTGAAGAAGATTAGTACAAACAACATTTGGAGATTGCTTTTGCCAAGGTTAACAAGGCTTTGCAGAAGTCTCAAACACGGCACATAAAGACAACAGACAAGCATTGAAACGATTGGAAAAAAGTGATTGGATGCTACTCTAGTTATCGAAGCACAAGTACAGAAGAAGAAGGATAAAAAGAGGCTTTTCCCAAAGCTTAGTATGCAATACTACGGGCCCTTCGAGGTTCAGGAAAAGATCAACGATGTAAGCCTTCTACTAAAGTTGCCGATTCACAATGCTTTTCATCTGAGTTTCTTGAGACCGTTCATAGGTGAGGTGCCAGAGGACACGGAGCCAAAGGAGCAACAAGAGGTAGAAGAGACAAAAGAGATTCTCGTTCGAGAACGCGTCCAAGCGCACAAGGAAAGGAAAGTCAAGGGTAAGCTGGTCCACTGATATTTGATAAAGTTCAAGAGCTATCCAACTCTTGATGCAAAGTGGATGGAGAAGGACTTAGCAGATTCTCCTCGCTTACTAGAGCTACATTGAGGCTTTTGGTTTAGCATCATCTTTTCCTTAAGTGCACGTTGAATTAGCACGTCGAATATGGTGCAGTGCATGTTGCAAAAAGAGGGGAGCCACTCCACTCAATTGTCACAAATTACTATTCTCTCCATGGGATGTTAAGGGTACTGACAAGCTGGCAGAATATTGCGGAATGACTTATAAAAAGATGTAGATTGAAATGGGAATTTCTGAATAGAACTTATCACATGTGTTCTTCATGCTTGTAATGTTTGAGTATCTGTCGAAAAGATGAAACTACTCAATACAGTTTATCTCTTTTAATTGTCGGGTGATTTGAATATGATAGTAACGAGATTTGGTAGATCGAGACATCTATGAACACATCAACGCGGTCTAAATGTGATTACTAAATAAGTTACAATGATCATGATTCATATATGATATGTCAACAGGGATAATGATGTGAATCTGATATGATCGTTCAGTGACCGGTGTCTTTGTGAAAGTGCTAGATATGTGCAGTTAGGTGCATGGGTGCATGTGTTGCAGGCGTTATAGAGGGTGATTGCTTTTCTTTCAAGTGGGAATTTTTGTCACAAGTATGCACACTACAAGGATTTAGCATAATCGACCTGAAAAGTGGCTATCATCAGATCAAGCTCGTTCTTGGAGATGTATACAAGATCTATTCACGACATCATTCAGATTGTACAAGTATTTGGTGATCCCATTCGGTCTCAGAAATGCTCTTGCAATGTTCAACATGATGATGAACCGGATTTTCAGAGAGCATAGGCAGTTCGTGGCACCTTCTCAACGTATTTTGTAAGAATCAAGAGGAACGCATAAATCATCTCTTACAAGTCTTTGAGACAATGAAACGGACCACTTGGCTAAACTGCCTCTCTCACAGATATTCGAAATATATGGCATGCCTACTTCTATAGTGTCAGATAGAGACACCAAATTCACGAGTTTGTTTTGGAGAGCAATGTGGGAGAATAGAGGCACTCATCTTAAATTCTCATCGTCGTTTCATCTACAGACAAATGGGCAACCCGAGATAGCCAACTCAATGTTTTTGAACTTGTTGAGGTCTTATATCTCTGACAACAAGACTCAATGGGAGAAGTATTTGCGAACTATTTGCCGCTGGTGAAGCTTGCTTACAACAACGCCGTTCACATGTCTACCGGGAAGGCGCCAGCTGAGATTATCAAGGGTGTCAAAAAGGTTCTACTGATTCTTTGCACCAAGGACAAGATTTTTGAAGCAGATTAGTACAAAAAGGATGTGGAGAGTACACTCCAATCTTCAAGAAAAAGGACTTCAAATAATTGTCTTGATAACAATTTCTTATAATACACCAACCCTGTATTTTTTAAAAAGAATCAGATGCCTCCACCACCCTTGTGAACCCGGCCTTAGATGGTAGAGCTCCCGCCTCTCAAGGATGAGCTCTTACTGCTCCCTATTCACCTTGGAGACTCACATATATTCACACACCATGGTGCAACTGCACAATCGAGTGACAATTGTCCATAGAGGAGACATGAGAGAGAGAGAGAGAGAGAGAGAGAGAGAGAGAGAGAGAGAGAGAGAACCAACCTGTGATGAAGGGCAGCATTGGCTTGCATGGCTGGAAGTTGTGACAAATGGCAACCGTGTTAGACTTCAAAAGCGAGGTTGCCATTATTGCCATCTGAAAGAAGCTTTTACGAGCTCAGCGAGTGCAAAGGGGCACCAGAAGTTCCTTTTCGATACAGAGAGGTTGAAGGATCATGTCACAACCGCTCTTCGCATCAGCAAAGCCTCCGCTCTCCAGAGTTTAAGACGTGCAAGTCGTGGAGAAAGGTGATCACACCGAGTTCGAAAGAACACCACAATCCACTCCATTCGCAAGGACAAGCTCAAAATTTAAAGCCAAGCATTTGAACGAGCATATTCCGGATATGATGAATCACGATGACTAGAGCCAAGGTTAACAACATATTAATAAGAAGTGAAAGGGTCACTGTGGCTTTCTAAAAACAAAGGAAACACACACCAGCCTTTGGTCTAGAGGGATTGAACTAATTCAAACACTCCCCAACAACATAAGAAAGTGATAAAGTCATTAGGTTGCTTTTTTTTTCCAAAACTAACAATTGTGAGTAGTGATGAGGTCATTAGGTTGAGTTTAATTGGAATCAGTGTTGGGCACAATCCCAGGCAAGAAGGGCCGCATTGGGGCCTTACACACTAGCCACCCACATTGTTATAATTTGTAAAATGGGCTTCATTACTTCGTTAAAGTAGTGGACAAAATCGCAAATTTGGAAGCACGTTCCTCCACGTGGCTAATTCTCTAGCTTTTTTTTAACGCAGGCAAAAGAAAGCTCTCCAACCTCTCGCCCCTGCTCCTGCACACCTCAGCCCTCCACCTTTTCTGCACGCAGTGTGCCCCGGGGGCTGACCGACACCATGCTACATAGGGGTATGCTTTTATACATTCTGCATGTTTGTCTAGTAGTTGATGAAGTGAGCTCTCACTGAAGGCCTTCTTGTTGATTGCCGGCAGATTTGTGACATGGTTGCTGTTGCAAGGCTTATTAATGCAACACTTGTCATTCCACAGCTGGATAAACGATCATTTTGGCAAGATTCCAAGTGATAAAAAGGTCGCTTGTGTTGCTATCAATCTTCGGGACAATGTAAGGTCTTAGAGTAAGGAGGGTTTGTTGGGATAAATGCTACCAATCCCAGGGACAATTTAAGGTATTAGAGTAAGCTCTCTAGGCGTCTAAAATGAATAGAACCATCTCCTTGATCTTATCTTCCACATCACCCTCCACCACATCTTATTTTATTTCTTCCACATCTTTATAAGAAGCCTTGTTGTACCCACTTGTGACACACATGAAGCAATCAGGTAGTGCTTGTTTTGCCCTAGCTCTTGTCACTACCAAGCACGAGATAGCCCAGGACAATTTGGAAAAAGACTCTGTGCTTGGAACTGCTTTGGTCGACATGCCTCTCGCATTTGGTCAATCGCGAAAGCACGACACATTCTTCGCGAGCTTCCTCCAGGATCAGGATGGGATGCGGTCTCTTGGTATGCACTTATTGTTGCAGGACATGTGCCAAATGGGGTGTATTGATGGGAGAGCCTATGAAATCACCTATGCATGCATCTTGAAGGCATGTGGCACAAGAATTCTGATATGGACACAAAAAGATGTTATGCTGATATGGACACAAAAATCAATTATGTTGTTTGTCAGAGTCTATTGGAAAAAGTTGTCATGCTTGGCACTATCTTGGTTGATATGTATGTCAAATTCGTGCACTTGAGAAAGATGTCGTGCTTGGCATTGTCTTGGTCGATATGTATGCCAAATGTGGTGCACTTCAAAAAGCACAAAAAGTTCTTGAGGAGCTTCTTGTCTGGAATGTCGCCTCTCGGAATGTATTGATTGGGGATGTGCACAACAATAGTAGAGACACAGTCCGGAGTGTGGACTCTTGGAATGTAGTGATTTCAGGATGCTCTAGATTGTTCTCGGTAGATGTAATCGCCTACGCATGCATCTTGAAGGCATGTGGCTCTAGCACAACAAGAGCAGGGCTAGAAAGATTTCGTGCTTGGCACTACCTTGGTCGATATGTATGCCCAATGTGGTGCGCTTGAGAAAGTACAAAAAACTGCTTGAGGAGCTTCTTGTCTGAAATGTCGCCTCTTGGAATGCATTGAATGTGGGATGTGCATAACAAGAGCAGAGCCATAAAGCTCTAGGCTGTTTTCAACGGATGCAAATGCTTGGAATGCACTGGTCGTGGGATACGCACTGCAGAGCAGGGCGAGAAAGCTCGCTGTCGAGAGTGTGGACTCTTGGAATGCACTGATCGTAAGATTTTCCCAATAGGAACAAGGGCAAAAATCTCTAGTCTGTTTTTAGCAGATGCGAAGCGAGGGCCTCTCTCCAGATGCAATCACCTATGTAGGCATCTTGAAGGCATGCGGCTTTGTCACGCTTTATTAATTGTCGTAGGCAGAATCCAGATGGGAAGTGAAGGCCTCTCTCTAGATGCAATCACCTATGCAGGCATAGATGCAATCACCTATCCAAGCATCACATTTCACACGCTTTTTTAATTGCACGTCGATCACAAGCGTTGAAGAATTTCAAAACTGTCATGCTCCCTGCTAGGTGTTATGTTCAGAATGTCATGGTCGATATGTATTATAGCTGTGGTGCGGATGAGAAAGCAAAAAAAGTGCTTGAGGAGCTTCTTGTCTCAAATGTCTCCTCTTGGAATCGTTTTGGAATGTCCCTCTCAGTTGCAATTGTAGGATGTTCTATTCGGAATGTCAGTAGATGTGAAGCGAGGGCCTCTCTCCGGACACGCACAGGGAGCAGGGCCGGAGCGTGGACTCTTAGAATGCACCGATTGCAGCAGGGCAGAAAGCACGTTGTCAAGAGTGTGGACTCTTGGAATGCATTGATCGCAAGATTTTCCCAATAGGGACAAGGGCAAAAATCTCTAGTCTATTTTCAGCAGATGCGAAGCGAGGGCCTCTCTCCAGATGCAATCACCTATGTAGGCATCTTGAAGGCATGCGTCTCTGTTGCACTTTTTTAATTGTCGCAGGTAGAATCCAGATGGGAAGTGAAGGCCGCTCTCTAGATGCAATCACCTATCCAAGTGTCACATGTCACAAGCTTTTTTAATTGCACGTCGATTGCAAGCATTGACGAATTTCAAAACTATCATGCTCTCTATTAGGTGTTATGTTCAGAATGTCATGGTCGATATGTATGTTAATTGTAGTGCGCACGAGATAGCCCAAGACAATTTGGAAAAAGACTCTGTGCTTGGAACTGCTTTGGTCGACATGCCTCTCGTATTTGGTGCAGTCGCAAAAGCACAACACATTCTTGTGAGCTTCCTCCAGAATCGGGATGGGATGTGGTCTCTTGGTATGCACTTATTGTTGCAGGACATGTGCCAAATGGGGTGTATTGATGGGAGAGCCTATGAAATCACCTATGCATGCATCTTGAAGGCATGTGGCACAAGATGCTGATATGGACACAAAAAGATGTTATGCTGATATGGACACAAAAGTCAATTATGTTGTTTGTCAGAGTCTGTTGGAAAAAGTTGTCATGCTTGGCACTATCTTGGTTGATATGCATGTCAAATTTTGTGCGCTTGAGAAAGATGTCGTGCTTGGCATTGTCTTGGTCGATATGTATGCCAAATGTGGTGCACTTCAAAAAGCACAAAAAGTTCTTGAGGAGCTTCTTGTCTGGAATGTCGCCTCTCGGAATGCATTGATTGGGGATGTGCACAACAATAGTAGAGACACAGTCCGGAGTGTGGACTCTTGGAATGTAGTGATTTTAGAATGCTCTAGATTGTTCTCGGTAGATGTAATCACCTGCGCATGCATCTTGAAGGCATGTGGCTCTAGCACAACAAGAGCAGGACTAGAAATATTTTGTGCTTCGCACTACCTTGGTCGATATGTATGCCCAATGTGGTGCGCTTAAGAAAGCACAAGAAACTGCTTGAGGAGCTTCCTGTCTGAAATGTCGCCTCTTGGAATGCATTGAATGTGGGATGTGCATAACAAGAGCAGAACCATAAAGCTCTAGGTTGTTTTCAACGGATGCAAATGCTTCTAATGCACTGGTCGTGGAATACGCACTACAGAAGCAGGGCGAGAAAGCTCGCTATCGAAAGTGTGGACTCTTGGAATGCACTGATCGCAATATTTTCCCAATAGGGACAAGGACAAAAAGCTCTAGTCCGTTTTCAGCAGCTGTGAAGCGAGGGCCTCTCTCCAGATGCAATCACCTATGTAGGCATCTTGAAGACATGTGGCTCTGTCGCGCTTTATTAATTGTCGCATGCACAATCCAGATGGGAAGTGAAGGCCTCTCTCTAGATGCAATCACCTATGCAGGCATAGATGCAATCACCTATCCTAGCATCACATGTCACAAGCTCTTTTAATTGCACGTCCATCACAAGCGTTGATGAATTTCAAAACTATCATGCTCCCTTTTAGGTGTTATGTTCAAAATGTCATGGTCGATATGTATGCTAATTGTGGTGCGGATGAGAAAGCACAAAAAGTTCTTGAGGAGCATTTGTCTCGAATGTCTCCTCTTGGAATCGTCTTGGATGTCCCTCTTAGTTGCAATTGTCTAGTGTTCTATTCGGAATGTCAGTAGATATGAATCGAGGGCCTCTCTCCGGACATGCACAAGGAGCAGGGCCGAAGCGTGGACTCTTGGAATGCACTGATTGCAGCAGGACAGAAAGCATGCTGTCGAGAGTGTGGACGCTTGGAATGCACTGATCGCAATATTTTTCCAATAGGGACAAGGGCAAAAAGTTGTACTCTGTTTTCAGTAGGTGCGAAGCGAGGGCCTCTCTCCAGATGCAATCACCTATGTAGGCATCTTGAACGCATGCGGCTCTGTCGCACTTTTTTAATTGTCGCAGGTAGAATCCAGATGGGAAGTGAAGGCCTCTCTCTAGATGCAAGCACCTACGCAAGCATAGATGCAATCACCTATCCAAGCATCACATGTCACAAGCTTTTTTAATTGCACATCGATCGCAAGCATTGACGAATTTCAAAACTATCATGCTCCCTGTTAGGTGTTATGTTCGGAATGTCACGGTCAATATGTATGCTAACTGTGGTGTGCATAAGAAAGGACAAAAAGTGCTTGAGGAGCTTCCTGTCTCGAATGTCTCCTCTTGGAATCATCTTGGAATGTCCCTCTCAGTTGCAATTGTCCGGTGTTCTATTCGGAATGTCAGTAGATGTGAAGCGAGGACCTCTCGTCGGATGCAATCACCTACGCATGCATCTTGAAGGCGTGTGGCTCTACGCAAGAAAAGTGCTTGGCACTGTCTTGGTTGGATCTACGCAAGATGTTGATATAGGCACAAAAACTTAGAAGTATATTATGAGTCAGAGGCTCTTGAAGAAATATCGTGCTTGGCAGCACTGTCTTGGTCAATATGTATGTCAAATGTGGTACGCTTGCGAAACCACAAAAAGTGCTTGAGGAGCTTCAATCCGGAATGTCTTCTCTTGGAATGCACCGATTGCAGGATACACACTGATGTCCAGGGATACGCACAATAGAAGCAAGGCCAGAAAGCTCTAGGCTATTTTCAGCTTCCTATTGGAGTGTGGACTCTTTGAACGCATTGATTGCAGGATTTGTGACAGGAGAAAGCTCTAGTCTGCTTTTAGCGGATACAAAGCATTGGAATGCATTGATTGCAAGATTTGCCACACAAGAGAAGGCTCTAGTCTGTTTTCAGCAGATGCAATCACCTATGCATGCATCTTGAAGGCATGTGGCTCTATGCGAGATATTGATATGCGCACAAAAATTCACAATTTATATTGTTAGTCAGAGGCAGCTGAAAAGAAAAAATATGTCATACTTGGCAGTGCCGTGGTCGATATATATGCCAAATGTGATGCGCTTGAGGAGATTTTTGTCCGGAAACTTGCCTCTTGGAATGCATTGATTGCGCGATGTGCCGAACATCAGAGAAACAAGCAAGCTCTAGAATATTTTGAGGTGATGCAAAGCGAGCGCAACTCTCTACATGAGACGAGCACATCTCTCTAGATGCAATCACCTAGGCTTGCATCTTGAAGGCATGTCACAATTTGGAAGATGCAAAGACGGATTAAAGTCATGGGCTTTGAATAGATGCAAAGCGAGGCCATCTCTCCACTCGGTGAGCACTGCCTTGGTCATTATATATGCCACATGCAGTACGCTTGAGAAAGCATAAGAAGTGCTTACGAATCTTCCAGTCCGGAATGTTGTCCCATGGAATGCACCAAAATGTGGGATGTGCGCAATAAGAGCAAGGCCAAAAGCTGTAGGCTATTTTTAGCAAATGCAAAAGCAATCTCTCTCTATATCCTCGTGTAAGGATCACTTGAAACGGCGTCTCTTGGAATGCACTGCTCGCAGCAGCAAGGCCAGAAAGCTCTAGGCCTTTTTCAATTTCCTATCTCAGAGCGTAGGCTCTTGAAATACATTGATCGTAGGGTTTGTCCCACAGCAGAGCGAAGCGAGGTCCTCTCTCCAGATGCGATCTTCTACGCACGCATCTTGAAGGCATGTGCCTCTAAGAAAGATGTTGATATGGGCACAAAAAATCACAATTATATTGTCAGTCAAAGTTTATTGAAAAAAGATGTGCTTGGCACATGGGTATCAAAATTCATGATGCGATTGCTAAGCAGGGGCTGTTGATTGCAAGATATGTGCAACATGGATATGGCAAAAAAGATATGGTCTTCTTTTACAAGAGGCAAAGTGAGGGATGCTCGCCATACAAAGTGTCTTGGAGTGCTCTTATGGCCCTAGGTTGCTTTAAACAAATGCAAAGAGAGGGTTTCTCACATTTGTTGGGGTATAAAGCCCAATGTGGTCGCCCAGGTAAGTGGGCGGGCCGCCAGGTATGTACACATATTCTTTTGTAAAAACCTAATAAGAACTCACTATGCTCTACACATTACAGTAGAGCGAGTTCACCATATCGTCGAGCTCTTCTTCTCGCACTCTCTCTCCCGTCGCACTTTCGCTCGTACTCCTTCAACTGGTATCAGAGCTCAGATCGAGGCTCGGGGCAGCACTGCAGGAGGCTAGAGTCACCAGCTCAGATTGGAGTGAAATTCGACAGGCGAAGACACGGTCCCAAATCCTGTGGGCAAGCACGGAGGGCTTGGTGTTCTCAGAATTTCATTCTGAGGTCATCTCGGCCACCGTTCGGCTTCGACAAAGGTCTGCGCATGCCATTTTCGACTACGTGGTCTCGGTGGGTGCAGATTCGACTCTGCAAATTTAAGGTTTTTGGCCTACGACTGCAGGTGCTGAGGATATCGACACTCCCAGAGTGTTGATTTGTGGCTGTCTACACATCGAAGGACGGCTCACAGTTCTTGGAGGCGTGTCACATACAACACGGGCGCATCTACACATAGACTGTAGGCGACATCCACTAGTTCATCAGGTAGCTTGTGTTTGCTGCTTGATATTCCAGATTTCATCCTGACATTGCAGGTACTTCCACATGGGATGTATTGTCAGAGATGATGTATGTCTGTTGAGGGTTTGCTGGCTGTGAGTCACGCAGCAAACAACCGCCGCAGCGGTTACAGCATACAGTGGGAAATTTGTGGATGTATGACTTTGTGGGAAGTCTATGTACTATCAGAGGGTCGAGTGAGGTTTTATTGAGCTGGAGGAAGCCTTTTTTGAGGGTCGAGTGAGGTTTTATTGAGCTGGGGGATTCTCGAATGTTGAGATCCTTTCGGTGATACAGGTCTTGGAGCGATCCCTCGAGCACCCTTAGATAGGCAGCTAGGATGTATTGACTGTGAGTTAGACAGTTGGGATTGCATCTTTGCTTTACTGCCGTTGAGGCATTGTCGCAGTCTATGCTTACAGGACACTGACAGGACAGTCAGAGACAGTACAAGTGCAGGACAGGTTTACCCGCAGCTTACAGTGTCAGAGAGACACTGTTTTTTGAGCTGTTTTTTGGTCTGTTTTTTGAGTACACCAGAGCCATTTTACAAAGGAGACTCTGCCAAAATTTCTGGAGAATCTGAAGCTTTCTTGGTTCATTTGACATGTTGATATTGGTTCAGAGGTCAGTTTACAGTAGAAACTCTGCCGAATTTTTCCAAGGAAAGTAAACTACTGTGAAGCGTAGCTATGGCTGGATCACAGGACACTGCTCTTTACAATATCAAGAAGCTGGATGGAACCAATTTCCCATTGTGGAAGAAGCAGATTTGGCACGTGTTGGTACAAAAGAAGCAGATAAAACCTATAAAGCTCAAGGGGATAAAACCAGAAGATATGGACGAAGATGAATGGAGCGAAATGGATGAATTGGCACTTTCTACCATTATGCTGACTTTGGCAGAAAGCGTTTACTTCAATGTAGCAGACGAGATGTCGGCTTATCAAGCATGGTTAAAGCTGAGTGATCTTTATGAGAAGCAGAGTGCAGCTTCACAGGTATACTGGCTTAAGAAGCTTGTTGACTTGAAGATGAAAGAAGGGACACCTATGTACAATCATCTGAATGAATTCAACACAATCTACAGTCAGTTGTCAGCTCAAGGTGTCAAGTTTGATGAACCTGTTAGAGCTATGTTCCTGTTGATCACATTGCCGGAAAGTTGGGACACTTTTCGCACAGCTTTGAGTAATTCTGCACCTCCAGATGGTTTGAACATAGCAGGTGTAGAAGGAAGTCTGCTTACTGAAGAAACCAATAGAAAAACAATGGACAAAGGCAAAGGAACAGCCTTAGTTGTCAGGGGAAGGACCAAAGAAAAGTACAAAGGTGGAAAGAGGAATCAGTCTCGTAGCAAGTCCCGCAGTGCTAAAGGCAAGAGCGACATAGAATGCTACCATTGTGGCAAGAAGGGTCACATGAAAAGAGACTGCAGAGAATGGAAAGCAGAAAAAGGCAAAGAGAAAGCTGAAGACCATGGTGAGAATAACAAGTCCTCAGTGAACATTCAAGAAATTAATGTGACAAACACTGTTGCAGAGGATGACAGTCTAGTGTCAGGAGACATCTACTTCTTGAAGAATACAATGGACTCAGCTCTTCTTACAGCATCTGATGGAAATGCACTGAGTGACTGGATTATAGACTCAGGGGCATCACTTCATGTGTCTCCAAACAAGGAGTGGTTTACCTCTTATGTGCCCACTAAAGATCATGTTCGGCTAGGCAATGGGCAGACATGTGAGATCTTAGGTGTTGGAGATGTTCAACTGAAGTTTCAAAATGGCTCTTCTTTCACGCTGAAGAATGTGAGACATGTTCACGCAATTACAAAGAGCTTGATCAGCACGGGTTTACTTGATGATGCTGGCTACGTCACCATTTTTGGACAGAACATGTGGAAGATATCCAAGGGTTCTATGACAGTAGCACATGGAGTAAAGTCTGGAGGACTTTACATGATTCATGTATCAAATGTCTCTAAAAATGTAATCAATGTAACCGAGCAGCCGAACGTTTCTTTGTGGCATAGCCGGTTAGGACATATGTCCAAGAAGGGAATGGAAATCTTGTCTCGTTCTGGTTATTTGCCTGGCTTTTCATTTAATGATTTTGAATTTTGTGAACATTGTCTGTATGGTAAGCAAACACAGCAGCCACATAAGCATAGAAGCAGTAGAAGAGATACAAGGTTGGCACTTGTTCATAGTGATTTGTGTGGGCTATGCCTAACCTATCTCTAGGGGGAGTTTCTTACTTTATGACATTTATAGATGATTACTCGAGGAAAGTATGGGTTTACTTTCTCAAGCACAAGGATGAAGCGTTTAGTGTTTTCAAAACGTTTGTGACACTTGTGGAGAATCAGAGTGGTAAGAAGCTTAAATGCTTACGCACTGACAATGGTGGAGAGTATGTTTCAAACGCCTTTCAGGACTTTTGTGAGTCAAAAGGTATAAAACGTGAACTTACTACTCCTTACAATCCTCCTCAAAATGGTGTTGCTGAGAGGATGAATAGGACCATACAACAGAAGGCCAGAAGTATGTTGTCTAATGCACAGCTGCCAAATGGGTTTTGGGCTGAAGCTGTATCAACAGCTGTTCATCTTGTAAATAGATCTCCTAGCAAGGTTTTGTAGAAGGATTCAGTACCAGAGATGGTATGGTCAGGCAAAATGCCCTCATACAAGCATCTCAGAGTCTTTGGCTGTGAGGCATATACTCACGTTCCAAAGGAATTTAGGAACAAACTTGAGCCAAAGAGTAGAAAGTGCATCTTTCTAGGCTATGGTAATTCTGGTGAGATGGGGTACAGACTTTGGGTCCCGAATCCAGAAAGGTTGTCCGCAGCAATGATGTTCACTTTAATGAATCCAAATATTATTCTAAACCAGAGAGGGTTGAGGAGATTAGAAGAGTTGTCTTCCAAGAAGATGGACCTGCACGTGCAAGACAAAATGTCAGGGCTCAAGAGGAGCAAGGACAGGATAGAGTGGAACCACAGGTTGTGGCTGAGCTTGAGCCACCTATTGTGCGTAGATCTCAACGTGCCACGCGACCTCCTGATAGGTTTTTTCCATCTATGAACTATGTCATGTTGACTGATTGCAATGAGCCTTCATGTTGCAAGGAAGCACTGCAAATGAAGGACTCCGGGAATTGGCAATTGGCCATGAAGTCAGAGATGACAGCTCTGCATAAAAACCAGACATGGAAGATAGTTAAATTACCACAGGGCAAAAAGGCTCTACCCTGTAAATGGGTTTACAGGTATAAGATCACCGCTCATGATAGTCAGCCAAAGTACAAAGCAAGGCTTGTTGCCAAGGGCTTTAAGCAAGAACAAGGCATTGACTTTGATGAAGTCTTCTCTCCGGTGGTCAAGATGACTACATTGAGATGCTTTCTTGCATTGGTTGCCATATTAGATTTGGTGTTGCACCAAATGGATGTCAAGACAGCGTTCTTGCATGGTGATTTAGATGTGGAAATTTACATGCAGCAGCCAGAAGGGTTTGTTGAGAAAGGCAAGGAAGATTGGGTATGCCAGTTGTTAAAGAGTCTTTACGGCTTAAAACAATCACCGAGGGCATGGTACCATAAATTCCACAAGTTTATGCTTTCTCAAGGCTACAAACGTAGTGAGTTCGATCACTGTCTATATACAAAGAAGGCTAAGGATGGTAGTTGGTTGATCCTTATTTTGTATGTGGATGACATGTTGATTGCTGGCAAGCACTTGGAAGAAATTTCAGCTTTGAAGTCAAAGATGGCAAAATCGTTTCACATGAAAGACATGGGTAAGGCAAGTCATATACTTGGTATGCGCATTGAGAGAGAAAGATCAAAGAAGTTGATTTGGTTATCTCAAACAGAGTATATTGACAAGGTTTTGCAACGTTTCAATATGGATAAGGGAAAGGCATTGAGTGTTCCATTGCCACCATATGTGAAACTTAGCAAACAAGATTGTCCTGTGTCTGAGGAAGAACAGGCTGAAATGGATAAGATTCCATATGCGTCTGCAGTGGGTAGTTTGATGTATGCAATGATTGCTACTCGCCCAGACATTGCATTTGCAATGGAAGTAGTAAGTCGATACATGTCAAACCCAGGCAAGAAACATTGGGAGGCAGTGAAAGGAATATTGAGATACCTGAAAGCTACAAAGAGTATGCGTATATGCTATGGGAGTCAGGAGCTAAGTGTAAAGGGTTTTACAGACTCAGATTATGCAGGTGACTTAGACAACCGAAGGTCTACGTCAGGGTATGTCTTTACATTGGCTGGTGGAGCAGTATCATGGCGTTCTAGATTACAAGATTGTGTTACTCAGTCTACTACAGAGGCTGAATATGTTGCAGCATCAGAGGCATGCAAAGAATCAATTTGGCTTAATCGACTAGTAACAGATTTGGGAATCAAAGAAGAGATGCCTGTGTTATATTGTGATAGTCAAAGTGCTATACAATTGGCTCGCAATCCAGTTTATCACTCAAAGACAAAGCATGTGGATGTGAAGTATCATTTCATCAGGGAAATGCTCGAGGATAAGCAACTTCAGCTTGTCAAAGTTCACACCACAGAAAATCCTGCTGATCTACTTACAAAAGGACTTCCCTCAGAGAGCTTTGCGCATTTTCGCAAGCAGTTAGGTGTAGGGTAGTACATCACTTCTCTACATCTCTTGTATATTAGCTTGTATAGTAGCTTCCCTCACACTTAAAGTACCACATTGGACTTTAAGTGGGAGGTTGTTGGGGTATAAAGCCCAATGTGGTCGCCCAGGTAAGTGGGCGGGCCGCCAGGTATGTACACATATTCTTTTGTAAAAACCTAATAAGAACTCACTATGCTCTACACATTACAGTAGAGCGAGTTCACCATATCGTCGTGCTCTTCTTCTCGCACTCTCTCTCTCGTCGCACTTTCGCTCGTACTCCTTCAACATTGAGATTGTTGATAGCAGTTTGGTGGTGAAAAAATATTGTACTTGGCTGTGATTTGGTCTACGTGTATGTCAAGTGTGGTTCTCTCATGAAAGAAAAAAGAAATCTTGATGGGCTTTCCCTACGAAATGTCATTAACTCAAACGCATTGATCGCAGGATATGCCCAACTTCATTGTGCTAGGGTAGCTCAGGAAGCAGATGCAAACGGAAGGTTTTTCTCCAAATGCATAATTATCTAAATAGTATGCATGATTGAATGGTGACTAATATCCTTAATTATCTCTTAATCTCTTGCATAACCCTTTTTATTGATTTCTAAGATATATTATAATTTTACCTAAAGCCATAAATCAAAGGAAACTAGGTAATGGAGTTACTTTTGGAACTAACCTTATTTTCCATCAAGGGGAACTATAAGTTTTTCAAAAGAAATGCTCTTACTTTGCATAAATTATGTGTGCAAAAGGTTTAGTGACATAATAAGTTAATATCTAAATTTAAAGAGAAGTTGAGGTTTGAAGGGTAAGTTTATAACAACCAAATAAGTTTTTCTTGAGAAGAAGATTCCTTTCCAAATAAGGTCATTCTCTCCCATCTGTGCCGATGATGCAGATTAGCGTCTAGTGCGTAAAGAAGCATGGTAGTGGTTGTAAGTGTGTGGGCAACGCTCATAATTTTGGACGCACTAAGGAGGCTACCCAAGCTTTTGGCAACCCCTCATTTTTTAACTCAATCAAGCCTTTCCAGTTGTCCTCAGCCTAAGCATAATGTTTGTGAGCCCAACTTTAGGTCAGTGTTGCACTGCATTCGTATGTGACTTTTATACAACCTGCCCCACCATGTGATGGCGTTATTTTAACCAATAAAAGATGACAGCTTTCATTGTGCAGCCAATTAGAAATAAAAGACAAAGCAATGTCAAGGCATAGCCAAGGAGGGGAATCAAACAACCATGACGTGATAGTAAAGCTAGGTGTTAGAGTCCCATGATGCAACTATCTTTCAATATAGTAAAAGAGAAACAAGTGACTAATAATTTCTTTTTCCTTAGATATTGACAATTGTCACTTTGACTCCCTCGAGGTTACAACCACATTGTGATGCATAGGATCCGCATTTTTGTGTGCAACTCGTCCCACCTATAGTTAATGGTCATCTTTATCTATGTATACTTTACATTGTTGAAGTGCTCCACAAGATCAAAAGAGAACACCAAAGAAGTGTAGTGGTGGAAGGAAGGAGAAAGCAATGCACATAAAACAAGAAGCTAGTGATTGCCATGATACACCATCACCTTCAAGCCGAGCCAAATGTCCTTTATGGTATTTAAACCCCAACTTCTCCCTTGCATCTCACACACCTTGCAAGTGTCACGACTTCTCTATATCTTGTGAAGAGTTGAAATCTAAATTACATATAAATTGTGAGACCTCTAGATGGCTTAATTGGTATCCCCTTGGCCTCCATAGAATCCTCTCTAGTCTTGCTTGCTACTTTGCCAGCTACTTCAATGGACCATGCAATGCACTGTCTAGGGTGCTCATTGTGGTGGATCCATTATATCTATTATTTTGGCCAAACACTAATTTCACCTTGTCAATGGCATCGACTTAGCCAAGGAAAATTATAAAGTTTTAGGACAGTCACACATGAAAAGTTTTATGTATCACATTGCCTTGCATTTTTGGAAGACAGTATTTGTTCTTTGTCTTACATGTGTGCACATGTAATAAATCAGTTTAGTAGTGCATGGATCTGATTTTGATAAGCCCTAAGCCTTGCTAAATCATGCAATGTCAAGATAATAAATAAAGAAGTGGCAGACATGTAGTGCAAGTTAGGAAGTCTGAGGACAACGAGTCACCTATATTGAGAGAAAGTGAGACCCTAAATGAAAGAGGAAGGGACCTCCATTTTTGAACTTGCATGAAATAAGAGACGGAGTAGATGAAGTAAAAAATGATCTTTGGATGTTGAGAAATGTTGTTGTGCACGTAACTTTCATATTCACTACATCAAAACTATGTAACCTGGTAGTCTTCTCTTTTGGAAGTGTTAGCATGTTCTAGACACAATGGTGTTTTTTTATCTTCCAATTTGTGAGTGTATAGTTTTTTACAACTATCTTTAGCAATAACTTAATGGCCCTTCTTCATTTTTAGGTGTAATTGATTGTTTATTTTTGGTGTTTTTGTATCATTTTTGGCTATCATGAATCATCATGACGTGGATTTGGTATTGAGACTCATCATGTGATCTCTTTTTGACTCCTTGACATGTTTCTTAGCTACGTATTAGCGTATCTAAACAAGTATCACAATTTGGGGACTTGTGACAAAGGGAGTTGGAATTCCTATGTTTGGAGATTTCATATCTTGGTGTCTTTCCAAAGAGTAGTATGGGAAATCTATAGAGGATCAAGATTGTTTCTCTTCTTCCTCACAAATTTTTGGTGCCCCCATGGAGGATTCATCTTTAGCTACCTTTAATTTGGTGTTGTGATGGCATTTATGTATCCAAATTTCAATGGTGACACCAATGGGGATGTGTTCCTAGAATTCTTGGCGGTTACATTCATAAGCAATCCCATCATAGGTTAAGGACAAAGAGAGATTGCTCCAACTTTTCTTGAAGGATGCTGTCTGAAGGTGGTAATACAATACGAGGCTTAGCACAAGAATGCCAATGAGATCTTTCATGCAACACTTAAGGAGGTCAAGAAATATTCCATATCTAGCTTTCAAAGTGGAAGAACGATGAAGAGATATGGCATGCACTACAAAATTTGAAGCAAGATGAAGCTAAGATTGCTAAAGGATTTTTAAAGAGATTCACCAAGCGATAAGATGGTTTATCCAAATACTAGAACCAGAAAGACCTCCAAGTATGCTAAAGAAGAGCATGCATATGTATTATGTTGAGTCTATAGGGTTGACGCTTCGGCCCGGGGGCTTCACTCTATATACAAAATGGGACACCACCTGCGAGCGGACAACTTTGATAAAACCCCTATATACGACTCATATTAGATAATATGACCCCCCTTTCTACGTTTATACGATAATCAATGCAAAAAACTATTATACCCCTATCTTACATATAAAATGTATGTCTCACATGATCTAACTGAGTAAAAATAGTCAGAGAGTGTGTAGCACAGTGATTGGCAACGTAAAAAGGAACAATTTCTATTGATAACTAGATGTACCCTCAATGTGTCTTAGTTTGACTTTCAAACTATGTGCCCGTTCAGCCTGCACTCTAGCTACTCGTCCAATTTGGACCCATCTAAATTACTCAAAAAACATGGTTATAAAGTTGTTAGGTTCTCTGTGTAATTTTCATCTATACAACAACTTTATAGCTTTTATCCCTCAACAAATGAACTATGATCACAAAACAAGCAATTGATACAAAGCAGTGCTAGTTCTTGCATGTATATTTGTAGCTATTGACTCACAAGTTTGAGGGAAGACTCTTTTGGGAAGCCATGATTTTGAAACACAAAAACTTCCTCTCATTCCCCCCCCCCCCACCCCTCCCCCCCTAAATATGATACCCCTTCCTTTATTTTTAACCTTGGGTGATAAATTATTAGGGGCCTGCCCCCTAACTTATACGCTTATGTAACTTGTAAAAAAACCCCCCCTCACATGCACTTACGTGGTGCGGTAAGTTTTCCATGGTGAATCCCCCGAGCGCTTCGTTCTCATTCTTGTTGGCTTATGCAATGTTGGCATTGTATTCATGCTAGGTGAAGGAGTACGAGCGGAAGTGCGACGCGAGAGAGAGAGAGTGCTAGAAGAAGAGCACGACGATATGGTGAACTCGCTCTACTGTAATGTGTAGAGCATAGTGAGTTCTTATTAGGTTTTTACAAAAGAATATGTGTACATACCTGGCGGCCCGCCCACTTACCTGGGCGACCACATTGGGCTTTATACCCCAACAACCTCCCACTTAAAGTCCAATGTGGTACTTTAAGTGTGAGAGAAGCTACTATACCAGCTAATATACAAGAGATGTAGAGAAGTGATGTACTACCCTACACCTAACTGCTTGCGAAAATGCGCAAAGCTCTCTGAGGGAAGTCCTTTTGTAAGTAGATCAGCAGGATTTTCTGTGGTGTGAACTTTGACAAGCTGAAGATGCTTATCCTCGAGCATTTCCCTGATGAAATGATACTTCACGTCCACATGCTTTGTCGTTGAGTGATAAACTGGATTGCGAGCCAATTGTATAGCACTTTGACTATCACAATATAACATAGGCATCTCTTCTTTGATTCCCAAATCTGTTACTAGTCGATTAAGCCAAATTGATTCTTTGCATGCCTCTGATGCTGCAACATATTCAGCCTCTGTAGTAGACTGAGTAACACAATCTTGTAATCTAGAACGCCATGATACTGCTCCACCAGCCAATGTAAAGACATACCCTGACGTAGACCTTCGGTTGTCTAAGTCACCTGCATAATCTGAGTCTGTAAAACCCTTTACACTTAGCTCCTGACTCCCATAGCATATACGCATACTCTTTGTAGCTTTCAGGTATCTCAATATTCCTTTCACTGCCTCCCAATGTTTCTTGCCTGGGTTTGACATGTATCGACTTACTACTCCCACTGCAAATGCAATGTCTGGGCCAGTAGCAATCATTGCATACATCAAACTACCCACTGCAGACGCATATGGAATCTTATCCATTTCAGCCTGTTCTTCCTCAGACACAGGACAATCTTGTTTGCTAAGTTTCACATATGGTGGCAATGGAACACTCAATGCCTTTCCCTTCTCCATATTGAAACGTTGCAAAACCTTGTCAATATACTCTGTTTGAGATAACCAAATCAACTTCTTTGATCTGTCTCTCTCAATGCGCATACCAAGTATATGACTTGCCTCACCCATGTCTTTCATGTGAAACGATTTTTCCATCTTTGACTTCAAAGCTGAAATTTCTTCCAAGTGCTTGCCAGCAATCAACATGTCATCCACATACAAAATAAGGATCAGCCAACTACCATCCTTAGCCTTCTTTGTATATAGACAGTGATCGAACTCACTACGTTTGTAGCCTTGAGAAAGCATAAACTTGTGGAATTTATGGTACCATGCCCTCGGTGATTGTTTTAAGCCGTAAAGACTCTTTAACAACTGGCATACCCAATCTTCCTTGCCTTTCTCAACAAACCCTTCTGGCTGCTGCATGTAAATTTCCACATCTAAATCACCATGCAAGAACGCTGTCTTGACATCCATTTGGTGCAACACCAAATCTAATATGGAAACCAATGCAAGAAAGCATCTCAATGTAGTCATCTTGACCACCGGAGAGAAGACTTCATCAAAGTCAATGCCTTGTTCTTGCTTAAAGCCCTTGGCAACAAGCCTTGCTTTGTACTTTGGCTGACTATCATGAGCGGTGATCTTATACCTGCAAACCCATTTACAGGGTAGAGCCTTTTTGCCCTGTGGTAATTTAACTATCTTCCATGTCTGGTTTTTATGCAGAGCTGTCATCTCTGACTTCATGGGCAATTGCCAATTCCCAGAGTCCTTCATTTGCAGTGCTTCCTTGCAACATGAAGGCTCATTGCAATCAGTCAACATGACATAGTTCATAGATGGAAAAAACCTATCAGGAGGTCGCGTGGCACGTCGAGATCTACGCACAATAGGTGGCTTAGGCTCATCAGCCACAACCTGTGGTTCCACTCTATCCTGTCCTTGCTCCTCTTGAGCCCTGACATTTTGTCTTGCACGTGCAGGTCCATCTTCTTGGAAGACAACTCTTCTAATCTCCTCAACCCTTTCTGGTTTAGAATGATATTTGGATTCATTAAAGTGAACATCATTGCTGCGGACAACCTTTCTGGATTCGGGATCCCAAAGTCTGTACCCCATCTCACCAGAATTACCATAGCCTAGAAAGAAGCACTTTCTACTCTTTGGCTCAAGTTTGTTCCTAAATTCCTTTGGAACGTGAGTATATGCCTCACAGCCAAAGACTCTGAGATGCTTGTATGAGGGCATTTTGCCTGACCATACCATCTCTGGTACTGAATCCTTCTACAAAACCTTGCTAGGAGATCTATTTACAAGATAAACAGCTGTTGATACAGCTTCAGCCCAAAACCCATTTGGCAGATGTGCATTAGAGAACATACTTCTGACCTTCTCTTGTATGGTCCTATTCATCCTCTTAGCAACACCATTTTGAGGAGGATTGTAAGGAGTAGTAAGTTCACGTTTTATACCTTTTGACTCACAAAAGTCCTAAAAGGCCTTTGAAACATACTCTCCACCATTGTCAGTGCGTAAGCATTTAAGCTTCTTGCCACTCTGATTCTCCACAAGTGTCACAAACTTTTGAAAACACTAAACGCTTTATCCTTGTGCTTGAGAAAGTAAACCCATACTTTCCTCGAGTAATCATCTATAAATGTCATAAAGTAAGAAACTCCCCCTACAGATAGGTTAGGCATAGGTCCACACAAATCACTATGAACAAGTGCCAATAGTGTATCTCTTCTACTGCTTCTATGCTTATGTGGCTGCTGTGTTTGCTTACCATACAGACAATGTTCACAAAATTCAAAATCATTAAATGAAAAGCCAGGCAAATAACCAGAACGAGACAAGATTTCCATTCCCTTCTTGGACATATGTCCTAACCGGCTATGCCACAAAGAAACGTTCGGCTGCTCGGTTACATTGATTACATTTTTAGAGACATTTGATACATAAATCATGTAAAGTCCTCCAGACTTTACTCCATGTGCTATTGTCATAGAACCCTTGGATATCTTCCACATGTTCTGTCCAAAAGTCGTGACGTAGCCAGCATCATCAAGTAAACCTGTGCTGATCAAGCTCTTTGTAATTGCGGGAACATGTCTCACATTCTTCAGCGTTAAAGAAGAGCCATTCTGAAACTTCAATTGAACATCTCCAACACCTAAGATCTCACATGTGTACCCATTGCCTAGCCGAACATGATCTTTAGTGGTCACATAAGAGGTAAACCACTCCTTGTTTGGAGACACATGAAGTGATGCTCCTGAGTCTATAATCCAGTCACTCAGTGCATTTCCATCAGATGCTGTAAGAAGAGCTGAGTCCATTGTATTCTTCAAGAAGTAGATGTCTCCTGACACTAGACTGTCATCCTCTGCAACAGTGTTTGTCACATTTATTTCTTGAATCTTGACTGAGGACTTGTTCTTCTCACCATGGTCTTCAGCTTTCTCTTTGCCTTTTTCTGCTTTCCATTCTCTGCAGTCTCTTTTCATGTGACCCTTCTTGCCACAATGGTAGCATTCTATGTCGCTCTTGCCTTTAGCACTTCGGGACTTGCTACGAGATTGATTCCTCTTTCCACCTTTGTACTTTTCTTTTGTCCTTCCCCTGACAACTAAGGCTGTTCCTTTGCCTTTGTCCATTGTCTTTCTATTGGTTTCTTTAGTAAGCAGACTTCCTTCTACACCTGCTATGTTCAAACCATCTGGAGGTGCAGAATTACTCAAAGCTGTGCGAAAAGTGTCCCAACTTTCCGGCAATGTGATCAACAGGAACATAGCTCTAACAGGTTCATCAAACTTGACACCTTGAGCTGACAACTGACTGTAGATTGTGTTGAATTCATTCAGATGATTGGACATAGGTGTCCCTTCTTTCATCTTCAAGTCAACAAGCTTCTTAAGCCAGTATACCTGTGAAGCTGCACTTTGCTTCTCATAAAGATCACTCAGCTTTAACCATGCTTGATAAGCCGACATCTCGTCTGCTACATTGAAGTAAACGCTTTCTCCCGAAGTCAGCATAATCGTAGAAAGTGCCAATTCATCCATTTCGTTCCATTCATCTTCGTCCATATCTTCTGGTTTTATCCCCTTGAGCTTATTAGGTTTTATTTGCTTCTTTTGTACCAACACGTGCCAAATCTGCTTCTTCCACAATGGGAAATTGGTTCCATCCAGCTTCTTGATATTGTAAAGAGCAGTGTCCTGTGATCCAGCCATAGCTACGCTTCACAATGGTTTACTTTCCTTGGAAAAATTCGGCAGAGTTTCCCCTGTAAACTGACCTCTGAACCAATATCAACCTGTCAAATGAACCAAGAAAGCTTCAGATTCTGCATAAATTTCGGCAGAGTCTCCTTTGTAAAATGGCTCTGGTGTACTCAAAAAACAGACCAAAAAACAGCTCAAAAAACAGTGTCTCTCTGACACTGTAAGCTGCGGGTAAACCTGTCCTGCACTTGTACTGTCTCTGACTGTCCTGTCAGTGTCCTGTAAGCATAGACTGCGACAATGCCTCAACGGCAGTAAAGCAAAGATGCAATCCCAACTGTCTAACTCACAGTCAATACATCCTAGCTGCCTATCTAAGGGTGCTCGAGGGATCGCTCCAAGACCTGTATCACCGAAAGGATCTCAACATTCGAGAATCCCCTAGCTCAATAAAACCTCACTCGACCCTCAAAAAAGGCTGCAGTAATCTGACAGTACATAGACTTCCCACAAAGTCATACATCCACAAATTTCCCACTGTATGCTGTAACTGCTGCGGCGTTTGTTTGCGTGACTCACAGTCAGCAAACCCTCAACAGACATACATCGTCTCAGACAATACATCCCATGTGGAAGTACCTGCAATGTCAGGATGAAATCTGGAATATCAAGCAGCAAACACAAACTACCTGATGAACTAGTGGATGTCGCCTACGGTCTGTGTGTAGATGCGCCCGTGTCGTATGTGACACGCCTCCAAGAACTGTGAGCCGTCCTTCGATGTGTAGACAGCCACAAATCAACACTCTGGGAGTGTCGATATCCTCAGCACCTGTAGTCGTAGGCCAAAAACCCCAAATTTGCAAAGTCGGATCTGCACCCGTCGAGACCACGTAGTCGAAAATGGCCTGCGCAGACCTTTATCGAAGCCGAATGGTGGCCGAGATGACCTCAGAATGAAATTCTGACAACACCCTGCCCTTCGCCCGATCCCACAGGATTTGGGGCCGTGTCTTCGCCTGTCGAATCTCACTCCAATCTGAGCAGGTGACTCTGGCTACCTGCAAGTGCTGCCCCGAGCCTCGATTTGAGCTCTGATACCAGTTGAAGGAGTACGAGCGGAAGTGCGACGCGAGAGAGAGAGTGCGAGAAGAAGAGCACGACGATATGGTGAACTCGCTCTACTGTAATGTGTAGAGCATAGTGAGTTCTTATTAGGTTTTTACAAAAGAATATGTGTACATACCTGGCGGCCCGCCCACTTACCTGGGTGACCACATTGGGTTTTATACCCCAACACTAGGCATATTTGACAACATTGCTTCAGGCATAGGAGGCAACACAAGAAAGGCATGCGTAATGCAGATATGGTAGCAAGCTAGTTAGTGAGGCACTTGAAGTGGCTGACTATGCTACTGATGCTAATGTCATGCTTGCATCCAGTTTATTATTGTCTACTTTGTGCACACGCTTTCTCCACATTGGTTGCTAGATTATGATGTTATTTTTCATGTAAGGCCATGCCTTGAGTGATTCATCGACTTTTCTAGTGGGACATTTGGTTGTGTGCATCTAGTTGATGGTTCAACACGTGACATTGTTGGTGCAAGAAGTATATATTTGTCATTGCATATGTTGAAATTAGGGTTGCAGAAAAACGCACACAACTTGAAGAAGACGAAGGAAGCTCAAGGCACACAATAGAGACTTTGTTACTTAGTGTGCAATGGAAAGATAGATAGCCCTAGAGTGATGGGCGTATATACAGTGCTCGGGGGAAAAAACTTCCTAAAGAGGGAAAAAATGCCCCGGCGGTCCTAGTGTGTTCACACACATCACTACCACATGTATATGGTAACAAATCCCCCCTGGAGTGATGCGGTGAACGAGAGCTGGCACATGAGTAAAGGGAAGTGCCATGCCCTGAGGACATGATCAATCCACAAAGGGGAGTAAGCCCAAAGCTTTGCGGAAAGCTTCAAGCTTCTCACGAGACAATGCCTTTGTGAAAAGATCTGCAAGGTTGTCTTGTGTTGGCACATAAGCCAAGCTGATCTGTCCTGTTGAGAGCCTCTCCCTAACATATTGGTAATGCACCTCAATGTGCTTTGTGCGAGCATGACAAACTAGGTTCCTCGCAACTGCCAATGCACTCTGACTGTCAGTGTAGATAGTGTTGGCAGTGTCCTATCCAACACCCAAATCAGTCATAAGGCGTCTAAGCCATACACACTCAACCGTACCTTTGAAGACTGCCCTGTACTCAGCCTCACAACTCAAAGTGGCCACAGTAGGTTGCTTCTTGCTCAACCATGATATACATGAACTGCCAAGCATGAAACAAAAACCACTTGTGGACACTCGCGTGTCAAAACAACCATCCCAATCCGAGTCTGAAAAAGCATGTAAGTATGGCGGCAATGATCCCCCCTTGGGATAAAACAAGCCAAGATGTAAACTGCCACTAAGGTAGCAGAAAATCCTCTTGACAGCCTGCCAATGCTTAGACCCTGGGCTATGCATAAATCTGCTGACCTGTGAGACTGAAACTGAATATCCAGCCTTGTGTTGCATACATAAATGAGGCAGCCAATAGCATTTTGGTAAAGAGTGACATCAGCACGATTGCGAGCATCATGTAGACTCAACTTCAAACATGTTTCCATGGGAGTGGCAATAGTTTTGCAATCCTCAAGTACAAACTTACATAGCAATGTCTCTATGTAACTTTTCTGACACAAGGCAATACCACCATCACACTGCTTAAAATGTATACCCAAGTAATGATGCAACAGCCCCAAATCTTTCATCTTGAAAGTAGCATTCAAATCAGCCTTAAATTTCAGCAATATGTCTTTCATTTGGTCCAGTGATTAGCAAATCATCGACATAAAGAAGCATAATGAGAAGTACATCACCCTCACGCTTTACATACAATGTGCTTTCTGTTGGACTGTTACCAAAGCCTTGTTTGACCAAATGAGTGTCAGCTTTCTCATACCAAGCACGAGGAGATTGCTTCAACCCATACAAAGCCTTCTTACATCTGCACACTTTGTCCTCTTGTCCTTTTATGACAAAACCGCGAGGCTGCGTTACATAAACTTCCTCAAATATATCACCATGCAAGAAAGCAGTAACAATGTATGATTGATGTACATCCCAACCAAAGTGAGCTGCCAATGCACATAGAAAACGCACAGTAGTCATACGACAAGTGGGAGAAAAACTCTCTTAATAATCTATGCCTTTTTGTTGTGCATAACCCTTTGCAACAAGTCGAGCCTTATGGCGATCGATCTCACCATCCGGCTTGCGTTTCAACTTGTAAACCCACTTGGTACCAATGGCATTTTTTCCAGGAGGCAAATCACATAAAGTCCATGTGTCATTTTCTATAAGTGCATCATATTCTGATTGCATGGCAACCATAAAATTTTTTGAATTATTTGCTTCATCAAAAGATAGAGGCTCCTCAACATCATGTAATCTAGACACAGCCAAAGCATAACAATATGATGCATAAGATGCATGGCTAGAGCCTGAACGAGTATGACTAGACAAAGGTCCATCCAATTTACTGTCACGCAAAGTGTGCACCAACCATTTTGGCATACCTCTAGCCTGCTCATTTTCATCCCTTTCCTCATCAAGTACATCATGTACATCAGCATCAATAATAGGCTAATCTGTAACATTTTCAGAAACCCCCATAGGCTGTACATTTGCCTCATTGGAACTAACATTCATATTTCCACCATTGAAAAGAGGCAACAAAGTGTCATAAATGTCATGTGAGCTTACATTACTGTCTCTAGTACATGAGAGCAAGGGCTGAACAGAATCTTCCACAAACACTACATCTCGTGAAACCAGAATACGTTTTGTTTGCGGATGATACAACGTGTAACCTTTTCTTTCAGCACTATAACCAACAAAAATACATTTGATAGCCTTATCATCCAACTTTCTGCACTATGTTTGTGGCAACCAAAGCATATGCCAAACAGCCAAAAACACGCATGTGCTCAATAGAGGCCTTTCTATCATGCCATGCTTCATATGGAGTAATAGACTGCAAAGCTTTCGTAGGACACCTGTTTAGTACATAAGTGGCACACATAATGGCCTCAAGCCAAAAAGAATGCGGCAAAGCTTGACTCTTGACCATACATCATGTCATTTCCGTAAGTGACGTGTTTTTTCTCTTAGCAACACCATTTTGCTGAGGTGTATAAGGCATTGTACATTGGTGTTTTATCCCACGACTAGCCAAAAATGCATTGAATTCATGAGACATATACTCCCCTCCTCAATCAGAACGGAGGGTGCCCATAGTACATTTCGAGACATTTTTAGCCATAGCCAGAAATTGTTTGAAGCACATTTAAACTTTGGACTTCGCTTTAAGTGGAAATACTCATGCATGCATGGAGTAATCATCAATGAAAGTCACAAAGTAAAGGTAATTGCCCAAGGACGGAGTTTGCATGGGCCCACAAACATCACTATGCAATATCTGCAACCTGCATGTGGCCCGAACTGAACCATCCTTTGGAAACTTAGAAAGCTGCATCTTACCCAAAATACAGCCTTCACAAACATGTTTGACAGGTGCTTCAAGAGGCGGCAAAGAAGCAACCATATCAGATTTTTGCAAACGCAGCAAACCGGCAAAATTTAGATGACCAAAACATGCATGCCAAAGTTTTGCATTTGAAATAGCCCTTGAATCTGCAACAACATTTGCAAAATTTTGTCCACACTTGTCATACAAATGAGCTTATACAGCCCACGGCACAAAAGGCCAGATGCAACAATTTCATCGCCAAAACTGAGGTCATGAACTATACATCTGTCATCCACAAATTTGACTACAAGTCGAAGTCTAGCAAGTGCGGATACAGACAAGAGATTCTTCTTGATCCCAGGTACATAAAGTGCATCAACAAGTGTGAAAGAACTACCATTTGCAGCAGTAAGCACAATCTTTCCAACTCCCTGAATCGGATAAGAGGCATTGTTGGCACAAGTGACTGAATTCCCATGAGGGACAGACTCGAGAGAGGTGAAAAATTCACGATGTGAGGTAATGTGCTTTGTAGCACCACTATCAAAATACCACACATGTGAATCTGCAGCAACTGACAAGCGTGCATCATGGACAGTAGCATTGTAAGTGCACTCTGTAGTAAAAGCCCATTCTGCATCAACATCAGCATTACAGTCTCCTTTTACAGAAAACTCAACAATGGCTGCATTTGTAGTGGAACCAGCATTTGCAGTGGAACCACCCTCTTTCATCTTAGCCTCTTTGGCCTTCAACTTAGGACACAACTTGATCAAGTGATCATTAGCTTTACAATAATGGCAACATATTTTCATTTTGCCCTTATCACCATAATTTCCAGACGAATTGCTACCATTAGAAGCATTAGGAACAGAAGTTTTGCCACTCGCAGCAGAACCATAAGAAGTGGTTGCATTGCTGTTACCACCCTTTCTTTGAGAAGCAATAAAAGACTGTTCAATTGCACGCTGTCTAGTCCTGTTTTTTTTGGAGAGTGACTCTTGCAACAGCAATGTGCATAATGCATCAAACTTGCCAACTTCTGGATTTCCTTGGGTCATAAGTCTCCAAGTACTATCAAAAGTCTAGTAAGAATCTGGTAAGGCATCAAGAACAGTCTGCACAAGGGAACTGTCTGAAATGACTTCACTTGCAGAAATAAGTTGCTCATTGATATCCTTGACACCTGCAAGGAAAGTGGTCATATCATCTTAATCATGCATAATCTTCGACTCCAGCTCTTTACGCAGCAAAGCAATTTTAGCCTCATTGCGACTTGCATAAAGACCAGCCAATATATCCCAAGCCTATTTTGCAGATTTTGATGAACGGATGTGAGGAACAATGGTGCGCTTCACAGACAACGCAATCAATGCATGAGCCTGCGCATCCTTTACATCCCAACGAGCTTGTTCTGTCGTAGGCAAAACAACTTTAATAGCAGCAATCCTTGCAGCAAGACCTACAACATCCTCAACATCGCCTACATCCTCAGAACCAGGACGTACATCAATGCCCTGCACAATATTCTAGACACCCTTTGACACAAGAACGTGTTGCATCATATAGGCCGACATAGGGTAATTGTCCGCATCAAACTTGTCCTCAACAGCAAACATCTTGAGGACAGCTGTGTTGTTGTTAGCCATGGTAAATGTTGCACCTCATGTGAAAACTACCTGAAAATAGGAGGAACGAAGCGGGAACAACACGTGCTATATAGCACAAACCGTAGAAGACTATAAGGCACCTGTTATGTAGGAATTGGCACTGACAAAAATTCTGCACAAAATGACAAAATTGCATGTGCAGATCTGCGTGTAGTGGAAATGGAGGCCGAAATGAGCCCGAATCAGAAATCTGAGCAGACTAAGCTCTACAAGCAATGCCAAAATATTTGTCGACCTGCGAACGCTAGCCAAACCTCACCGTAATCAGAGAAAGTGAGCAGGCATGTGCTGGAGCAGTTGTGGCGATTAAGCCCGGGAGGACGTAACCTGCTCTGATACCAATTATTGAAATTAGGGTTGCAGAGAAATGTACACAGCTCGGAGAAGACAAAGGAAGCTCCAGGCACACAATAGAGAGTGTGTTACTTAGTGTGCAATGGAAAGATAGATAGCCCTAGAGTGATGGGCGTATATACAATGCTCGGGGGAAAAAACCTCCTAAAGAGGAAAAAAATGCCTTGGGGGTCCTAGTGTGTTCACACACATCACTACCACATGTAAATGGTAGCAGCATAGTGGTGCATCTTACACATTTTTTCATGTTCATTATGTTCCTATGCTCAGACTCAGTTTAATCTCAAAGAAATAGATGCAAGATACTTGCTATCGTGTATTGCTTGAAGAGCAGTATTTTTGGATATGTAAGGGTTTTCTAATGATTGCAAAATGTGCTCAAAGTGGTCCCATAGTAACATGGTTTACCCTTTGCATGTTTCTCATGCATGAGATGGTAGTTCTTTTATCATTTTGTATGCATATAGAATGATGAGATGTGTATCTATTGTGTTTTCCACAACATGTCTGTGGATTTTGTGGATACAAAGGTAGAGCAGGAGGGCTCATATGAGTCATAGCAAAGTTAGACATGGCATATATGGAGCTCTTTGATATGCTCATGCTAGAGGCTGACATGATTATGCAAGGACATGTGGATCTAGTCCCTATGGATGAGGGGGAGCTTACGACCATCCTTGTGTCAAAGTTAACACATCCCTAAGTGACTAGTCTTGATGTGATGATGCATATGATGTAGAGCATTGAGGTGGCTAGGTTAGCTAAGATTACGTAACTATTGTCAGCTTTTAGGAGTCTCATGTACGACCTCTAAGTGTCGAGACCTATATGTTCGTAACAGATGTAGAATGGTGATATTGGTCCCTTTGGTTTGTTCCTTAGATTTTGGATGAAATGTCGAACTGAAGCCTATTTGAATGGCTAAATTTGTGAAAAGTATCACCCAAAAATCATTGCAAAAACATCTATCTTGATTTTATATGCTAGTTTTAGGCATTCCTTGCAAAATAACAATATGCTTAAGAAACAATAGAGTTGATTGTTTAGGTGAGAGGGTCTTCTTACAAGGTAGAAAAAAACCATGCTTGCTAAATCTATCTACAATGGTCCAAATCATAGTTTTTTGTGCATGAGTGAGTGGAAATCCAATAATAAAATCCATAGGACTGTGTTGCCAAGGATATTTGGGTAAAGGCTCATGCACCTAGGCCACTCACCATGTCCAACCTTCCATATGTGAACTCATACCTTATTCTTTATATACATATGAATAAGGGTCTCAATCACTCAATTCCTGTAGAGTGAAGCTCCACCCTATATCTCGTGTGCATCTCTTCCCTTCCCCACTCTCTCACACGCTCTTCCATTCCCACATCGTTTGCATCAATCCAAAAAGTGGTATCAAAGCATAGGCTATGGCGGCTTCTAGCTTCTCCGACATGCACAAGGTTCTTGACAACCTTAGATTTGCATCGGCTAAGGTTTATGAAGTCGAATGGACAATTTGATTGAAATTTTGCAGTGTGTGGAATTGCAGACACTGAAGCTCCAAGTGGGAGAATCAAATCAAAGCATAGCCAAGGGAAAAAACGGCAACGTTGGACTTTGTTTCGCAAGTAGCATTGAAGTCTGCAAATAGTAAAGCTGAAAAAAAGGATAGACCTGGTGATTTTTTTATGTTTGGAGTTACTATGTAGCACAACAGAAAGCAAAAAAAGACAACACTGATGTTTTCTCTCTCACCGTACACCCACGCGCGATCGAGGCATAGTGCTACATAGTAGAGAGGAGAGAGCGAGGGTTTTGTGAGTTGATAAGAAGAGGAGCAAGAGTTTTAGATGCATGTGTGCAGGTTTTGCTGCAAGTTCTCTACGGCACGAATTGATAGCAGGATAAGTAGTATTTCTCCCATCTATGCATCTGTGGATGTTTGACAAAGTTGACTGCTCGGACCTTAGTATTTCCCACTTATTTACGAGCAGGTGGCAGACTCTCCTATCGACAGGTTCTCGTCTCAGTAAGAGTGCTCTTCAATCCATTTTTGCTAACGAATTTTGTTTGTTGTGCATCAAGAATTCCACACATGATTTGCTCTCAGGTGTGAGAGTAACATTGGTGGCAGGCTTGCTCTCAGGTGGGAGATCGTCTTTGATCTCAAACTGGAGACCTGGCATTTTTTCCAGAGATTGGATGCATATTAAATATCAATATGATTTTGCATTTATGGCTCATATTTGAGTTTGGAAACTTGTTGGTTATTTAGGTTGGATAGCCATTCTACTACCAAAACTCTGGTAAATTTGTCCCAACAATTTTATGCACATGATTTTATGCAATCTAGGTCATGCTTGTAGGCTTCACTCAAGGCTTTCATGTCGTATACTCTATAGGTGGGACATTAGTGCTTGTATGCCTCAGTATTGCACTGGGTGAGCTTGGCAATTAGCTCACAGGTTTGCATTGTTTTGTGCAGAAATTACAACTCATGTATAGACATTGTGGGAGCTTTATGCTCATTGATTCTTGTCAAGGGATTCCAAGATTGTTTGCCATTATGTTTGACATTGTGCCATAGTATTTTGGCATTGTTTATTTCCTTGTTTTTTAATGACATTTTGCTCCAGTTATAGAGGTGACTTTGTCGGTTTTTTGCAAGGTGTTATGTGCTTTGTGACAAGTGCTAGAGAGTTGTTTTAGCCAAGTTTTGGCTTGTGCCTATATGGATGGTCATTTTTCTTGTGCTCTCATTACATATGGTCATGATTTATGCATGATTGATTCTTGGTTTTGGTAGAGGGTTATGCGCTTTATGCAATCTTTGCCATAGTTTTAGTGGCAGGTGTTTGAAGAGCTGGTTTTGTTTTGCATTGTGTTGAGCGGTTATGCTCTTGTGGATAGTGCATTCACACTTTGTGTGGGCTGATCTATAGACTCGTTTAACACTCACTTATGGCCTCTTGCAATGACAGTTCATCATTGGATACACAAGTTGGTGTATCTGGCAGAACTTAGAGGAGCAGACATGTGGTTTGTTGAAATTGTGGCAAACCAAGGCACATGAGGAGACGTTATTTCACGCATTGGAGATACCAGAGGATTCCATTGGCTGTTTTTGAGAGTATAAGTGTAGTAGGCCACTTCTACTTTTGTAGGTTCATACAAACATGCGTGGACTCACGATTGGCAATTGGACAACAATGCTTTATGCCATGTTACTCCACGCATGGAGTGGTTTAGCACATTTTCTGCTTTGAGATAGGCTGGTGTGCATGGTATGGGTGACATTCATTTGCACTTTGCTAACGGGAGTATATGCTCCATGGACCATGATGTTCAATATGTGCCTGATGCTTATAGGAGTTTGATATCCATCTCGCAACTCAAAGATCATGGGTTTTATGTTCAATTGACTGATGAGTCTTACTTGATGAGGAGAGATTTTCTTGTGATAGCGCAAGGCCACCGTGGTGCTCGTTCGACTCTTTTTTACGTTCTTGGTGTCAAAGACGTCATAGTCTCTATGAGTCTGGTGCCACGCAAACATTCATAATTTACGTGAGTACACTTTCCTGATGAGCAGCTTGACACTTCGATCGTTGTGCATGCAAACTTTGAGGATAGACATGTAGAGAAATATATCTCTTTAAGTGCACGACTAGAGCAGTCATCGAAGGTGGTGATAGATTTTGATGCTTTGCCAGTCAAGGAGCCAAGCGGTAAGTCACTTGTGCAAGACGTTGCAGTCTCAGTAACTTTGCAAACATATACTCAGCAGGAGATGAGACATGTCTTTTGTGGATGAGCTCAGTGCTGTGTAGGACGTGTCTACAAATATAAAGTTAGAGTGGCAATTCTCTAGTGAGACACAACAGATGTTGTCATAGTTTTTGCAGACAAAGGTAGAGCGGGTTTGCTCCCTAGAGACGTAGACAAATATTGACGGCATGGAGTTCTTTGATATGCTTATGTTAGATGTTGGCATGGTTATGCCAAGATATGTAGAGCATGGTACGATGGATGGAGGGACTGTTGCTCGCAGTGTTGAGCACCCCTAATTCATCACATCCATTTATCTCTAGTCGTGATGGTGCAAAGATTGCATATAGGGAAGAGGCGGTTGACAAGGACATGTTAGCCAAGGTTACATGGATTTTTTGAGCATTCATGACACTCATGTATAACCTTTTGAGGTTAAGACCCAAGATAGCAGCTGCAGTGAGAGCATTTGTAGGTCGCATTTTAGTCCCTTCAATGACTGACGCTAGCATGATGCATTGTGGAGCATTGTAGGTTATCAATGTCGAATACTTGCAGTACTTGCGTGCAGGCTCTACTAGTGCTGCACACACTTCCTTGGTGCTAGAGCAAATATAGTTGCATGCACATCTACAGAGTGATCCAAAGGGCAAAGGTTGAGAGAGTCTCTCACCTATGTCTTTTTGTACATACTCGTAGTTTAGCTAATAGGATCCTCTTATCGGCACATTTGCCTTTAGTGGGAGATTGTTGGGGTAAAGGCTCATGTGCATACCCGGAGTCCAGCCACTCACCATGTTTGGCCGCCCACATGTGTACTCATGCCTTATTCTTTATATACATATGAATAGGGGGATCACTCACTCAATTCCCACAGAGTGAAGATTCACCCTTATCTTGTGTGCATCTCTTCCCTTCCCCACTCTCTCATGCGCTCTTCGGCTCCTGCATCGTTGGCAGCGATCCTACAAAGGAGAGTCAATAATAGGTAAATGCATCAACAAACCATATTGCTTACCATGATGACACTTAATTTGTTGAAAAACAAAACATTGTGCAATATATGCAAAATCTTTTCGAAGAGACAACCAATAAAATTGAGATTCTACTATGTGAATAGTTGTGGCAATCCCATGGTGGCTTATATAAGTTGGATCAGGGTGCTCTTTAAGAACAAGTTGACAAAATGAAATAGCTACACACAATCTCTTTTCAAAGAACACCTGTAATGAAAAGAGTATTGTGCATGAACAAAAGAAGTATGGTTACAAACTTAAGCATAAATGTCAACAAAGTCAAGTCATGAGCATAAAAGTTTCAACAGACACAACAAAGAGGTCACTAATTGATAGCATGTGACTTAGTGCATCTAAAACCTTATTTGCATGTCCCCTTTTATATTGAATGATTGGATGAAAACTTTCAATTTATGGTGTCCACTTAATGTGATGATCAAAGATAGTTGGTTTGTGAAAGCAAATGATGATTGCTTTGTTGATCAATTTTAATCAAGAATTCATCCATCAAGTAATGTCTCCAAAATTTCAAAGCATGCATAATAGCTAGCAATTCTTTGTCATAGGTGTTATAATTGAGCTCATTGGGTTTCAACTTTCTACTTTCATATGCAGTGGGATGATTATCTTGCATCAATACAACACCAATCCACGTCCACTAGCAGCAGTCATAACCAAAGAAGGATCTTTTGAAATCAAGAATTTGTAAGACAGGGGCATGTGTGAGTGCATATTTGAGTGTCAAAAGATTTTTAATGTTGGTCATTCCAAGTGAAAGATGTTCTTTTTCAAAAGGTTTGTGAGTGGTAAATTTTTTTTGTCTTGGCTTGAGCATTCAAAGTATGCTCAATCACTTTGATAAACCGCTTGTCTTTGTTGTCATATTCATGATTGTGTTTGTGGGAACTCTACTTTTGTAACTTCTCAAGATTTTGTTGAAGGAAAGTACGTGCAACACGTTCCTTTGTAAGCTCTTTAAAAGGAGCATCAATCTGTGGATCCATAACAAGAGAATCTTAGGTGGTCATACTTGGTTAACTTAATCAAAAGAAAAGTTAAAATATAAATATAAATCCAATATATATGCAAGAGTTATATTGCCAAAAAAAAAGATCATAACAAAATGAATAAGATGATATCTGTGTGTGTTGAACGATCAACAAAAATTCCAAGAAGACCTCCAATGAATATGCAAAGCCTTTGAACAATCCAAAATGGTGGATAGAAAAAGGTTGAGAGAGCATCTTCTTATTTTGTTGATGATTGTAGGCACTTTGATTAACTTTGAGGTTGATTTTTCACACTTTGTATTGTTCCTTGAAAGTGTAAGTGATATATGAATTGTCTTTGTTGCTTTTCTTCAATTGCTCATATCATTTTCTTCAAAGTAGGTTGCTTGTAGTTGTGATTGAAACTATTGAGATGAGGAAACTTGTTGTTCTAGCATCTTTAGCAAAGAGAGAGCCTTTCGAAATCAATCTTCTTGAGAGTCTTCATGCCAAATTTATTTGACTTGCTCACAAAAAGCAGTCTTCTTTGCTTCTAAGAGTGTTTGGAGCATTTTTAAAGCTCTTATACCACTATTGGCTTTGTGAAATCTTCCCAACACTTTCAACGCAACCTCAATTGATTAAGTCAAAATAAATTCATGAAAATGATTGATTGAATAATCACAACACACAAAGAGAGCAACATAAACAAGAATCAAAACACAAGACACCATACTAGATACCAACCATCCTGCTCGATCAATGTGATTGAGTATTTTCCTTCTGCCTCTTTATTCATCTTATGGAGCATGAATCACAATAAGATAGGTATATGAAAAATAAGAGAGGATGAACTACGCAATCAAGAGATTGTATACCATGATTATGAGAGAAAATTAGCATAGAAGAGGACAAAAGTGTATCTTCTGCATCTTTGGCTCCGTTAGCTTTGAAAGGGGGTAAAACCAGCAGGTCACCTGCTTAGAATTCTCTCCAAGCACTCTCCTCCTTGTGAAGAGTGAAGAAGTTGATTCCTATTGAAAAAGTGCAGTGTGTGCAAAGATGTGATTTTGGGATTCTCTTTCTCTCTTCATGCATGCACCTAGAAATATAAGTTGTTTCTTTTCACTTAAACTCTAAGAATAGTAGGTAATCTATGAAGCATTTGAGTAGTTGAGCATTACACAAGTAAAAGAGAGTAAGAATTGTGCTCCAAATGAGTAGTTCAAGAAGCAAGAACAGTAGACCTTACAATTCATTCATATTGCATCTCTTGAGACCGCCAATGTAGTGGTGTGTTTAGATAGTTTCAGATCTCTAGGGTCAACTTATTTGTTCTCCAGATTGATATATATGGTCACTTGTGTTATGTTATACTATTATGGATACATATTGGCTACCATTTTGGCAGTTCTCACAAGGGAAATTCAAGAGGACATTATTCTAGAAAAATCAATGAAATGAAGATTTTGCAGGTAGGTCTATAGTGGGACTTGATGCTTCAGGATGTTGGAAATAGGGTTGCACAAAAACACAGACAACTTTGAGAAGACGAAGGAAGCTCAAGGCACACAACAAAGAGTATTATTACTTGGTGTGCAATGGAAAGATAAGATATGCCTATAGTGATGGGCGTATATATAATGCACGGGGGGGAAAACCTCCTAGTGAGGAAAAAAATGACATGGCAGTCCTAAGGGTGTTCACACACATCACTACCACATGTATATAGTAACACATCCCTCCTGGGAGTGATGCAGTGAATAAGAGCTAGCACATAGAGTATAGGGAAGTGCCATGCCTTGAGGACATGATGAGTCCACAAAGGAGAGCAAGCCAAAAGCTTTGCAAATAGCTTCGAACTTCTCAAAAGACAACACCTTTGTGAAAAGATCTGCAAGGTTGTCCTGTGTTGGCACATAAACCAAGTTGACCTCTCCTATTGAGAGTCTCTCCCTGACATAGTGGTAATGAACCTCAATGTGGTTTGTGCAAGCATGAAAAATTGGGCTCCTCGCAACTGCCAATGCGCCTTGACTGTCATTGTAGATGATGTAGGCAGTGTCCTTTCCAACACCAAAATCAGCCATAAGATGTCTGAACCATTCACACTCAACCATAGCTATGAAGATTACCCTGTACACAATCTCACAACAAGAAGTGGCCACATTAGGTTGCTTCTGGCTCAACCATGATATGCATAAACTATTGAGCTTGAAACAAAAACCACTCATGGACACTGGCGTGTCATAACAACCAGTCCACCAATTTGTGTTTGAAAAAGCATGTAAAATGTGGTGGCAATTAACCCCCTTGGGATAAAGAAACCCAAGATGCAAAGTTTCACTCAAGTAGCAAAAAATCCGCTTGACAACTTGCCAATGCTTAGACCCTAGGCTATGCATAAATCTAATGACCTATGACACTACAAACTGAATATTTGGCCTCGTGTTGCATACATAAATAAGGCATCCAATAGTAGTTTGGTAAAGAGTGACATCGGCAAGATCACTAGCATCAAGAAGACTCAATCTCAAACGTGTTTCGATAGTAATATCAATAGGTTTGCAATCCTTAAGTCCAAACTTACATAGCAATGTCTCTATGTAACTTGTTTGGCACAAGGCAATACCACCATCACATTGCTTAAATTGTATGCCGAAGTAATGATGCAATAGCTCCAAACCTTTCATCTTGAAACTAGCATTCAAACCAGATTTAAATCCACCAAGATGTGTCTCATTCGGACCACTGATTAGCAAATAATCCACATATAGATCAACAATGAGAAGTATGTTTCCCTCCCACTTTACATACAAAGTGCTTTCTCTTGGACTATTACAAAAGCCTCGTTTGATCAAATGAGTGTCAGCTTTGTCACACCAAGCACAAGGAGATTGCTTCACCCCATATAAAGCATTCTTACATTTGTACACTTTATCTTCCTGCCCTTTGATGACAAAACCACAAGGGTGCGTTACACAAACTTCCTCAAATATGTCACCATTCAAGAAAGCGATAACAATGCATTGATGTACATCCCATCCAAAATGAGCTGCCAATGCACTTAGAAAACTCACAGTAGTCATACGACAAGTTGGAGCAAAAGTCTCTACATAATCTATGCCTTTTTGTTGTGCTTAACCTTTTGCAACAAGTCGAGCCTTATAGCAATCAATCTCACCATTTGGCTTGCGTTTCAACTTGTAAACCCACTTTGTACCAATGAACTTTTTGCTAGGACTCAAATCACATAAAGTCTATGTGTCATTTTCTATAAGTGCATCGTATTCTAACTGCGTGACAACCATCCAATTTTTTGAATTTTGTGACTCATCAAAAGATAGAGGTTCCTCGACATCACATGACTGGAAATAGCCAAAGCATAGAAGTTTGATGCATAAGATGCATGGCAAGAACCTAAACAAGTACAACTAGACAAAGGTGCATCCAATTTATTGTCATGTAAAGTATGCACTAGCCACTTTGGCATACCTCTAGCTTACTCATTCTCAGCCCTTTCCACAACAAGTACATCATGTATATCTACATATGTAACAGGCTGATATGTTACTTTTTCTGAAACCCCCATGGTTGTACATTTGCCTCATTTAATCTACATTCAAGTTTGCAACACTGAAAAGAGGCAACAAACTGTCATAAATGTCTTGTGAGCTTACATTATTTCTCTAGTACATGTCAATAAGGGCTAAACAGAATATTCTACAAAACACAATATCTCGTGAAGCCAAGATATACTTTGTTTGCGGATGGTACAACCTATAACCTTTGCTTTCAGTACTATAACCAACAAAAGTGCATTTGACAGCCTTATCATCCAAACTTCTACACTGCATTTGTGGCACCAAAGCATAAGCCAAAGAACCAAAAACGTGCATGTGATCAATAGATGGCTTTATATCATGCCATGCTTCGTAAGGAGATCATAGACTACAAGCTTTTGTAGGACACCTGTTGAGTACATAAGTAGCACAAGTGATAGCCTCAAGCCAAAATGAATGTGGCACAGCTTGACTCTTCACCATACATCGTGTCATCTCCATAAGTGACATGTTTCTCCTTTCAGGAAAACCATTTGGTTGAGGTGTAACGGCACTGTACATTGGTGTTTTTATCCCACGACTAGCTAGAAATGCGTTAAACTCACGAGACATATACTCTTCCCCTCGATCTAAATGGAGGGTGCCTATAGTATATTTAGAGACATTTCCAGTCATAGACAAAAATTTCTTGAAGCACATAAACACTTCGGACTTGGATTTAAGTGGATACACCCATGCATGCCTGGAGTAATTATCGATGAAATTCACAAAGTAAAGGTAATTGCCCAAGGACGGAGTTTGCACAGGCCCACAAACATCACTGTGCACAAGCTGCAACCAGCATATAGCCCTAATTGTAACCATCCTTTGGAAACTTTGAAAACATACTTCATAGGTGCTTTGAGAGGGTACAAAGAAGAAACCATATCAAATTTTGCAAACGCAGGAAACTGGCAAAATTCAGATATCCAAAATATGCATGCCAAAGTTTTGTATCTGAAATAGCCTTTGATTCCACAATTGCAGTTGAAAAATTCTTCACACACTTGTCATACAAAGTGAGCTTATATAGCACATGGCATAAAATTCAAGATGCAACAATTTCATCACCAAAATTGAGATCATGAATTGTACATATGTCATCCACAAATTTCACAACAAGACCAAGTCTAGAAAGTGCAGATAGAGACAAATGGTTCTTTTTTATGCTAGGTACATAAAATGCATCAACAAGTGTGAAAGAAGTACCATTTATAGCAATCAGCACAATTTTTCCAACTCCCTTGACTGGTAATAGGAATTGTTAGTACAAATGACTATATTCCCATGAGGGACATCCTCGAGAGAGGTAAACAAGTCACGATTAGAGGTAATGTGCTTTGTAGCACCACTGTCAAAGTACCATACATGAGCATCTGAAGCAACTGACATACATGCATCATGGACATAAGGATCATAAGTGAACTCTACACTAAGAGCCCATTCTACATCTACATCAAGATCACAATCTCCTTTCACAAAATATTCTACAATTGTTGCACTTGTAGTGGAACTAGCTTCTTTTGCCTTCAATTTTGGACACTGCTCAATCAAGATCATTAGCTTTACAATAATGGCAACGCATATTCTTTTTGCCTTAGTTACCAGAACTCCCATACAAAGTGCTACCAGAAAAATCATTAGGAACATATGTCCTAGAGAAAATTAAAACAACCATGCTTTGACTCAGAAACAACGACTATTTAATGAAACCTTTTACATTGTCTAAGAGCCAACATAGGAAGTTGACATAGGATAAGTCAAAAAATTGTTAAAACTATTGAGTTCACCATCTAAATAAAATCCACCAAAATTTTATATTTATACCTTTTAAGAAATTTTGTTACTTCTAACACCTTAGGATAGAAAATTTTGAATGAATAAGCCTTGGAATTTTTCTCGAAGCTTGAATGTACAAAGTGAACATGATGTTAGTAAAATTTGAGCATGCATAGTCTCAAGACTATGCTTGTAGTCTAAATCTTTGGTCCATGCTTGAATTTCCATAGTAAGCACAATCTCAAGGAGTGATTAGATTCTTCTTCCCAAATGTATCAGAAGAACCATGAGAAGTGGCTACATTGTTGTTACCACTTTTTCTTTGAGCAGCAATAAAGCCATGTTCAACTGCATGTTGTTAAAGTGACCCTTGCAATAGCAATGTGCATCATGATGCATCAAACTTAACAACTTCAGGATTTCCTTGGGTCATGAGTCTCCAAGTATTAGCAGAAGTTTAGTAAAAACCTGGCAAAGCATCAAGAACAGTATGCACAAGGGAGCTGTCAAAAATGACTCGTCCGCAAAAATAAGTTTCTCATTAACGTCCTTGATACTAGCAAGGAAATTTCCATTTCATCTTCCTTATGCATAATCTTTAATTCCATCTCTTTACATAGCAATGCAATTTTAGCCTCATTGGGACTTGCATAAAGACCGTCTAGAATATCCCAAGCCTATTTTCCACATTTAGTTGAACGAATGTGAGGAGTAATAGTGTGCTTCATAGATAATGAAATTAATGCATGAGTCTACATTTCTCTTACAATGAGCTTGCTCAACCATAGGCAATAGCTCTAGCAACAACAATTTTTCCACCAAAACGTGCAACATCCTCAACATTGCCTATATCCACAGAACTAGGACATACATGAATGCCCTGCAGAAGATTCCAACACTCTTTGACACAAGAACATGTTGCATCATGTAGCCCCACATTAGGTAATTGTCCCCATCCAATCTATCCTCGGCAGCAAACATCTTGAACACATCTGTGTTCTTTTCAGTCATGGTGAATGCATGCACTTAATGTGAAAACTACCCAAAATGAGGAGAAATGAAGCAGGACTAACGCATGCTATATAGCACAACCCAAAGAAGATTGTAAGGACATGTTATGCAAAAAATGGCACTGACAAAATGGCATACAAGGATCTAAGAGCTTACCCAAAGTATATGTCAAACCGTTGATGCTCACAAAAATATGAGAAATTGAGTAGGCGAATGCTGGAAATGCTTGCGGCCAGGGTTGTATGGAAACACACACAACCTGGAGAAGACAAAGGAAGCTCCAAGGCACACAACATAGAGTAGTATTACTTGGTGTGCAATGGAAAGATAAGATAGCCCTATAGTGATGGGCTTATATACAATGCACAAGGGGGGAAATCTCGTAGTGAAGGAAAAAATACCCCTACGGTCCTAAGTGTGTTTACACACATCACTACCGTATGTATATGGTAATAGAGGATGCCCAAAAGGTAGTGAAACATTGTGGTGTTGATAGTGATTGGGAATGCCCGCAACAAAAGAATGATACCAATGCATCTATGGCACCAATGGGGCCACTCATGAAAGGGAGTTTTGATTTTATGAGTGCATTTAAAACAACAAGGGGGAAGAACAGGTTTCTAGTTGCAGCAACAGACTATGTCACAAAGTGAGTGGAAGCTTATACACTACCAAATAAGATGTCATGATGAACTAAAAATTTTCATTTCAGCCTTCATTTCTACTACGGTTAGTAATGTGCTGGCAATTTTGTCGTTTTGTGAAAAAAATTGTCAGTGCCATTTTTTCATAACATGTGCCTTATAGTCTTCTTTGGGTTGTGTTATATAGCACGCGCTTCATTTCTCCTCTTTTTGGGCAGTTTTCCAATCAAGTGGAGGCACTCGCCATGGGCTACAGAGGATAAATTGGACGATAACAATTACCCAATGTGGGCTTACTTGCTGCAACATGTTCTTGTGTGAAAGGGCATTTAGAATGTTGCGTAGGGCATTGATGTACATCCTGGTTCTGTGGATAAGAGCGATATTGAGGATGTTGTAGGTTTTCATGGCAGGATTGCTGCTGCTAGAGCTCTTTTGCCTACAATTGAGCAAGCTTGTTGTAATGTTAGATATGTGCATGCTCGTGTATTAATTACATCATCTGTGTAGCACAATTTTACTCCTCACATTCATTCAACTAAATCAGCCAAGCAGGCTCGAGATATTTTGGCAGGTCTTTATGCAAGTCACAATGAGGCTAAAATTGCATTATTGCGTAAAAAGTTGGAATCAAAGATTATGCATGAGGAAGATAAAAATTACAGCTTCCTTTCTCGTATCAAGGTATTAATGAGCAAGTTATTTCTATCGACAAAGTAATTTCTGATAGTTGCGTCGTGTAGACTGTTCTTGATGCTTTGGAAGATTCTTACCAGGCTTTTGTTAGTACTTGGAGACTTATGACCTAAGGAAATCCAGATGTTGTCAAGTTGGATGCATTATGCATATTGCTAAGAGTCACTTTTCAAAAGTAGGGCTAAACAGTGTGTAGTTGAACATGCCTTTATTGCTACTCAAAGAAAAAGTGGTAACAACAATGTAGCCACTTCTCATGGTTCTTCTACAAGTGAAAAATCACTTTTTCCTAATGCTTTTGTTGGAAGCACTTTGTTTGGGAATTATGGTGACAAAGGCAAAAAGAAGATGTGTTGCCATTATTGTAAAACTAATGATCACTTGATCAAGTAGTGTCCAGAATGTAAGGCAAAGAGTCTAAGAAGAAAGAGGCTAGTTCCACTACAAGTGCAACAATTTTAGAATATTTTATGGAAGGAGATTGTGATGCTCATGTAGATGCAGAGTGGGCATTTAGTGCAGAGTGCACTTATGATCCTTTTGTCCATGATGCATATATGTCAGTTTTCAACATTGTCCCTAGTAGGAAGATGATTGAAGCATCTACAAACTTGCAAAGCACTCAAATTTGCACCTTTGCCCCTAGCCTTAGGTTTTGCTAAGGATAGAGTCTCATTTATCCGGTACCCATGATTGAGACAGTGCCTCATGTAGAGCATTCAAAGGAATGGCTAGAACTTCAAGTGTGGTTGGCAATGACCACCTTGAATACAATCTCTCTTAGCCTCAAAGCCACAACCAACTCAAAGTAGCACTAGAGGGCGTTTACAAATAAAGATCTAAAGAAGAAGCTTGCTCAATCATAAGAAAAATTGAAAGGATTATGTTGAATAACTAGCCAATTACAACTATTGAATGAGAAAGAAGGTAAGTTGTGAAGGGTTTGGGAAGAAAAGGGACACCTTTGAAAACTAGTAGAAAACCTATAGGGCCATGGATTCTTAGAGGGGCATGGGAATCGAGAAAGCTGTTTGAGGGAGCTTTTTTATAGATTTTTACTTGTAAAAAATCCAAAAATGCTCCCAAGAAAAGGTTCTTCAAAAAGCTCCCTCGTGGAGAGAGCTTTAGGAGGGAGTTTTCTCCCTTCTCCTCTCTCTCTCTCTCTCTCTCTCTCTCTCTCTCTCTCTCCCCCCCCCCCCCCCCCCCCCCCCCATCATGCTCATATGGTGAGCGCTAGCACTCACCTCATGAGCATGATGGGGAGAGAGAGGGAGAGGGTATATATATATATATATATATATATATATATATATATATATATATATATATATATATATATATATATATATATATATATATATATATAGAGAGAGAGAGAGAGAGAGAGGGTAGATATATATATATATCTACCCTCTCTCTCTCTCTCTCTCTCTCTATATATATATATATATATATATATATATATATATATATATATATCTACCCTCTCTCTCTCTCTCTCTCTCTCTCTATATATACCCTCTCTCTCTCTCTCTCTCTCTCTCTCTATATATATATATATATATATATATATATATATATATATATATATATATATATAGAGAGAGAGAGAGAGAGAGAGGGTAGATATATATATATATATATATATATATATATATATATATATATAGAGAGAGAGAGAGAGAGAGGGTAGATATATATATATATCTACCCTCTCTCTCTCTCTCTCTATATATATATATATATATATATAGAGAGAGAGAGAGAGAGAGGGTAGATATATATATCTACCCTCTCTCTCTCTCTCTCTCTCTATATATATATATATATATATATCTACCCTCTCTCTCTCTCTCTATATATATATATATAATAGAGAGAGAGAGAGAGAGGGTAGATATATATATATATATATATATATAGAGAGAGAGAGAGAGAGAGAGAGAGAGAGAGGGTAGATATATATATATATATATATATTTATATATATAGAGAGAGAGAGAGAGGGTAGATATATATATCTACCCTCTCTCTCTCTCTCTCTCTATATATATATATATATATATATATATATAGAGAGAGAGAGAGAGAGAGAGAGAGAGAGGGTAGATATATATATCTACCCTCTCTCTCTCTCTCTCTCTATATATATATATATATATATATATATATATACCCTCTCCCTCTCTCTCCCCATCATGCTCATGAGGTGAGTGCTAGCGCTCACCATATGAGCATGATGGGGGAGAGAGAGAGAGAGAGAGAGGAGAGGGTAGATATATATATATATATAGAGAGAGACACACATACACACACACACACATATATACCTTTATGTGTGTGTGAGTGTGTGTGTGTGTGTGTGTGTATATATATTTATATATGCATAGATAAGAGGAGAGATGTAGACATTATAAATTTAAATAAATAAATATATATATATATATATATAAATACATATAGATACATGTATATTTATATATATCTCTCTCTCTCTCTCTCCATCATGCTCATGAGGTGAGTGCTCTCTACCCTCTCCCCCCCCTTTCTCTCTCTCTCTCTCTCTCTCTCTCTCTCTCTCTCTCTCATAGCGCTCACCTCATGAGAATGATGAGAGAGAGAGAGAGAGAGAAAGACACACACACACACACACACACACACACACACACATATATATATATATATATGTGTGTGTGTGTGAGAGAGAGAGAAGGGAGAAAGCTCCCTCCAAAAGCTCTCTCTCCTCGGACCTTTCTAAGGGAGCTTTTTTTTATTTTTGCTACTGTGAGTAAAAATAAGAAAAAAAGCTCCTTCAAAAAGCTCTCTCCAATCCTCTACTCTTCTTAGAGGATTATTGTGAATAAAGTTCTTGTGGAGAGGACCATTGAAAGCCTCATAGCTAACCACACAGAAGGAGTGCTTACTAATGTTCATGAGTTTGAGGCGCTCTATCATGAGGTGGAGGCCTCCTTCCACAAGCATACAAAGGACCTCTTTAGTTGAGTTGGTCAATGCCTCTAGGGTGAACCTCAAGGAGCAGGATGCATCAAGTGATCATGAGGACAACAATAATGAAGGTGATTAGGAAGAAGAAAAGAGGAATGAGGATGATGATGACCAAGACACATCCTAGTTGTATTTAAGTATTGAAAAAGCCATCGGCTCTAGCTTCCCTAAATATTTCTTAGAGAAAGATAGATGCAAAATTGAATCCTGGTGCATAAAAAGCACAGCTTTCTCACTAAACTCCTTCTAGGAAATAAACAAAAGCATGGATGCATGCAGGTTGGCTTATATATGAAAATAGTCTGTAGACTCTATTTATAACTCACTTGCGTATTTTAAATGAGTTACCACAACTTAGAGGTGTCTAAATGAATGACCAAGTAGATACTAGAACATGCAAGAATACCTTTTCTCAACTTTCTAATGTTGACATAACTCATCAACTAAAAACAATTCCTTGACTTGCTATCATTTTTCATCAATAGGGACCACTTGACTTAAATATGAAGGGATTAAACCTAGTTGCAACAATCTTTACATCATGGTAAGCAAACTCTAGCTAGAGAGATAACCTTTCCTATTGGATTGTTATTTGCATATCCTCTAGCACAAGATCAACACTTGTATACTACCTATCCGGCTCTGGATGACTACCAATACTGATATTGAGTTGTTTCTCTCCAATCATTTATAGATAGTCCTCCAAAAGCGAATAACCCATAAACATGGGTGACAATTGCTCCCAATATTTTTGAGTAATCTATATAATCCATCAGATTATAGACAACCTACTTTGGTAACTTTAGAGCTTGAATAGTGAACTGAATAAACTTCACGAAGTTTACTCACTTATCTACCAAGACCCATATTGAGTCCTGACCTCGTATGGTGATTAGTAGATCCACAAAAAATTTCATAAAGATATTGCAGCTTTGGTGCAAAATGCTTCATAAGCTATCAATTTCATGAATTTGCATGCCGTTCCAAATCCGCATTTGCTAAACACTAGGGTCCATAACACCTATTGTGCATGCATTTGGAAAAAACTAATCCAAACCTGCATGTTCATTAACAAATAATAGCCGTGGTATATGTGAATTGTTAGGAAATATGCCAGTAGATTACGTAATGGAGAGAGATAGATTTCACACACAAGAGATTATAGAGTAGAGAGAGAGAGTACACATGATATACGTGATTTACCCAAAGTGGTCTACGTCCATGGAAAAGCAGCCACTCAATGGCTTTAGTACTTCAAAACAAGAAGTAGTTTACAAAGGGATTATACCCTAATAGAGCTCCCGCCTTGCTTCACTCTCACCACCTCACACCACCTTGTTGTATCAACTTCACACTTTGAAATGTATGTAGAAATGGCCTCCTTTTATAGGCTAAAAGAGGTGCCCTCTCTCATGAGAGGCAGCCATGTGTAGCCGCCTTTGTGTAGATAAGTCCAAATCGGACCCTCCAATCCGCCCATGTGTGGCCGCCCTTGAGAAGACAAGTCCAGCCATCAAGACTGGGCGTTAAAATTTTGGTTTCCGGCGAGTGATTTTTCTTGGCACGATGGCTTCTCCTCATAATGGGGGCCTTACAAATGTGCGTTTTTTTCTCAGAAAATTACAAGGGGTAAATTGGGCTCCATACTTAACATAAATAATCATCCACTAATGTTGTTTAAAAATACTTGTAACCTTAACAAGTTTTACTCGGTAGCCAACAATTTCTAGACACTGAAATTGTTCCTAATATGACTTGGTTGAATTTGTCTAATAAACAAACTTGACCAGCACTTAGGGACTTTGTTGTGACACATAATTGGCACCATTGTCAGTCCTAGAGACTCACATTCTCCACATGTGAAATATGTCTCACATAATGACATCGATAAATATGACATTCCTCAAGTACGATATGTACTTGTGTGTGGAGGTAACTATAAACATTTAGTGACATGAGTGAGACGGACCCTCGTGAACCTTGCTCCACACTGCTAAACCGAACTCCTTGAGTTCCTAGACCATGTTGCATATCGTGTAACTAACAACATGTCTCAAACCAAATCCTATCATGTAGGCCTATTTCCCAAATAGTGTTGCTCCTACATGCCTTCTCAAGTGTTCGAAGAGCTAAATGATTAAAAGTAACCAAGCATATTCAACCCACTTGGGAAACCCAATCAAAGCATATTAAAAAATGTTACTAAATCTTATGCTTACTAAGAAGTGAAAAATATATGACACTTACCCGAAGATCAATTGCACTTTTCAAACTTGAAACATTACCCAAAGTCCTGTCTCAAAAGGCCCATCATTTCTTTGACATGTTCAATGCTAAATGAGAGATTAGTGAAAATAAATGAATATTAACTACTGATAACCCTGGGTGTTTCTTTGGCAATCCAAACCATTGGTTACATTCTATAAATTCAAACCCCTTAAGTAGACTCTACAATGAAACATCTTAAACTATCAGTTAACTATGACCATCATAGTCTACCATGTCACCAACAATGATTGTAGCGAACTTGGTAAGGTAAATACCCCTTGAAAGATTGAGGACTCCTTTCTCTGAAAATACAACTGTGAAGAGGACAATCCATGACCCACAACACCTATGGAGTGATCTTTCATTAGCTGGTCATACCCTTGAAAATGCCACTCCTATAGAAACAATTAGTGCTATAAATTAAACAGTAGATCCTCTCAAATTGGAATCTTATTCACAATTGGATCAAACTAAACATCAAATCCTCTCAAGGTGGCATTGTATTCATAACTAGATCTTAAAACAATCATAACTCCCCATGAAAAGAAGAGAAAGATGCCGAACACCAAAAAGAAGTTAGTTATACTATATTTTATCTAAAATATAAAGAAGAGATTACATGCCTTGAGGCTCCCTTAGCAGATTCATGTCATGCCATGAATTTGTTGCTTGACAGCGAGCCATGCCTGCCTACTACAAACAAAAAACATCATTTGTAGTGCATGCACCTTATGCATGTAACCAATGATATACAATGCCCGTTGCTATCAACATGTATATTTCAATCTCCTATTGTGTCCTTATGCTTGAATTTCGCTCATGGAAATGTATGCTAACAAAGTGAGAGTTGTCGTATGTACCATGCATATCCTCTTGGCTTGGTTCATACTGACACCTAGTGAAATATCATTCGGACATGTTGCAAAGTTCCTCCAAGTTTGTACGGCGATAGCATATTCCAAAATTTGGAAGCTTCTATGCAGTATGCCTAAAATTGAAGCCTTGCTTCACATAAGTACATCAAAAAGATAAGAGAAGATGGAGCATGTGCTTATAGCTAATGGATGCTCCTATTGACAAACACATGTCACTAGGACAAGGCAAAAGGAGATTGACCTTGTCAAGCTTTCACAAAGAATTGACCTTGTCGAATTGTATGTCTTGTTAAAAATCATAAAAGGACTGTAGATTACCCAATATTGAAAGAAGATAGCTCAGAAAACTTGGCTACCAAATTTCCTCTAACTGAAAACTTTTCTTAACCGAAGCCACTTTTGCTTGCCAAGCTGGCTTTGTAGAATATCGTTCAAGATTTAATAAGCTGAAAATTGTCAACTGTAAATTTAACTTGCTTAATGACTTGCTCAAATCACCACCCTTGGCATCAAAATTCATAGCACCCTGCGGTGTGGTTTTCTCGTGCAAAATGCATCTTATGTGTAGAAGCCTTGCTCCACCATGTACAATCGCGTATTGATCGACTTAAATGAGCTTGAAGCCCTACTCACGGGTGAGTACTGATCATCTAGCTCATACAATCTTGCCTAGGAACCTTGCCTTAACAAAAATTCAAACCTAAAATTTTGAGGGAGAGAGAGAGAGAGAGAGAGAGAGAGAGAGAGAGAGAGAGAGAGAGAGAGAGAGATTTGTAGTGCACACATGCAATATTCCTCGTCCAACAATTCAATGATAGAGAGAGAGAGAGAGAGAGAAAGAGAGAGAGAGAGAGAGAGAGAGAGAGAGAGAGAGAGAGAGAGAGAGAGATTTGTAGTGCACACATGCAATATTCCTCGTCCAACAATTCAATAAGCTCAATAGAGCACCATTGATTGCCCTTCTGCACACTTGATCTACCAAATAACATCTGATTTTGGACCCTCTAGACCTGTTATGTGGTCCCTATAGTGGAAGAAGAGCATGTGAAGCTCTCTGTTGCCACTTTTTGTTAGAGGCTTGGTGTATGTTGGGGAGGTTTATTTTCAATGTGCAACAAGGGGGGATTGACATTGTATTCTTGTAGCCATCTACTCATGGATGATGGAGTGCTATATAGGTCAAGGCATGGTGGGTCCTTAAAACACACCTTGTCCTAAAACTAACTTAAAGTTTTCGTTAAGTTAGGGCTGATATATAGGTCAGGGCATGGTGGGTCCTTAGAACACACCTTGTCCTAAATCTAAGTTAAGGTTTTCCTTTACTTCAAAAAAAAAAGCAAAAAAAATGAATGGGCAAATTAAAGTGTTGGATACCACATTCAATGTTGAAGTGATGAAGGTGATGTATTGGGGACAAAGGCAGACTCGGAGAGATGCATCAAAACATGTCCTTGAGTTTCTTGGTAGATCACACTTGCCATACATAGCATGCCATTGTTCTACAATACAGTTTCAGTATTAAGTTTATCATCATAACCATTATCCATTATCTGATTTTTCATGATGCCACCTACCTAGTGTCATGTGTGTGTGTGTGTGTGTGTGTGTGTGTGTGTGTGTGTGTGTGTGTGTGAGAGAGAGAGAGAGAGAGAGAGAGAGAGAGAGAGAGAGAGAGAGAGGGAATCAACGTATTGAGAAGCTGTAACATGGATCATAAATGTAATTTGGATCTACCATGGGATTAAGTGAGTCCACGCTGACTTCAAAGAGCCAAAAACATCAACACAACTAAGTACCACTTGTCAAAAGATAGATGTAGGTACAAACGAAAAGCTATGTGGTTGAGACTCATAAGACCTTACACTCATATAGTTTTCTCATAAGTAACCTTGATGTAAATAGTATCTAAGCTCCTATAATTCCTTACTTAAAACATCTTCAATAATTGTGGTTGTGTTGCAATTGTATTTTCATCCATTGACACTAGATCAACTCTTGGCACTTAATACGGCCAACAAGCAACACATTTTCAAATGTAAACAATTCATCCATTGTACATAGTATCAATACAAGATGTTACCATATACATGTGGTAGTGATGTGTATGAACACACTAGGACCGCCGGGGCATTTTTCCCCTCCTTAGGAGGTTTTTTCCCCCGAGCATTGTATATACGCCCATCACTCTAGGGCTATCTATCTTTCCATTGCACACTAAGTAACACACTCTCTATTGTGTGTGTTGAGCTTCCTTCGTCTTCTCCAAGCTGTGTGCATTTCTTTGCAACCCTAATCCCAACAATTGGTATCAGAGGAGGTTGCGTCCTCCCGGGCTCAATCGCCAGCAGCTCCAGTACATGCCTTCTCACTTTCTCCAATCTCAGTGAGCTTAGGCGAGCGCTCGCAGGTCGACAAATATTTCGGGACAGCTCAGATTTTTTATTCGGGCTCATTTCGGCCTCCGTTTCCACTACAGGCAGGTCTGCACAGGCAATTTCGTCATTTTGTGCAAAAATTCTGTCAGTGTTGTTTTCTGCATAACAGGTGCCTTATAATCTTCTACGATTTGTGCTATATAGCACGTGTTGTTCCCGCTTCGTTTATCCTACTTTCAGGCAGTTTTCACATCAGGTGCAGCATTTACCATGGCTGACAACAACAACACAGATGTGTTCAAGATGTTTGCTGCTGAGAAATGGTTGGATGGGGACAATTACCCTATGTGGGCTTACATGATGCAACATGTTCTTGTGTCAAAGGGCGTTTGGAATATTGTGCAGGGCATTGATGTACGTCTTGGTTCTGAGGATGCAGGCAACGTTGAGGATGTTGCAGGTCTTGCTGCAAGGATTGCTGCTATTAGCGTTGTTTTGCCTACGATAGAAAAAGGTGGTTGGGATGTAAAGGATCCGCACGCTCATGCGTTGATTGCGTTGTCTGTGAAACGCACCATTGTTCCTCACATCCGTTCAACAAAATCTGCAAAACAGGCTTAGGATATTTTGGCTGGTCTTTATGCAAGTCGCAATGAAGCTAAAATTGCTTTGCTGCGTAAAGAGTTGGAGTCGAAGATTATGCATGAGGAAGATCATATGGACACTTTCCTTGCTAGTGTCAAGGATATCAATGAGCAACTTATTTCTCCAAGTGAAGTCATTTCAGGCAGTTCTCTTGTGCAGATTGTTCTTGATGCCTTACCAGATTCTTACCAGACTTTTGCTAGTACTTGGAGAATTATGACCCAAGGAAATCCAGAAGTTGTCAAGTTTGATGCATTATGCACATTGTTGTTGCAAGAGTCACTTTCCATAAAAAAACAGGACTAGACAGCACGCAGTTGAACAGTCTTTTATTGCTTCTCAAAGAAAGGGTGGTAACTGCAATGCAGCCACTTCTTATGGTTCTGCTGCGAGTGGCAAAACTTATGTTCCTAATGCTTCTGCTGGCAGCACTTCGTCTGGCAATTCAGGTGATAAGGGAAAAAAGAAGATGCGTTGCCATTATTGTAAATCTAATGATCACTTGATCAAGTCGTGTCCTAAGTTGAAGGCCAAAGAGGCTAAGAAGAAAGAGGGTGCTTCCACTGTAAATGCTGGTTCCACTACAAATGCAGCCATTGTTGAGTCTTCTGTGAAAGGAGACTGTGTTGCTGATGTTGATGTAGAATGGGCTTTTAGTGCAGAGTACACTTACAATCCTGTTGTCCATGATGCATGCTTGTCAGTTGATGCAGATTCACATGTGTGGTATTTCGAGAGTGGTGCTACAAAGCACATTACCTCACATCGTGAATTGTTCTCCTCTCTCGAGTCTATCCCTCATGGAAATTCAATCACTTGTGCCAACAATGCCTCTTATCCGGTTCAAGGATTTGGAAAGATTGTGCTGACTGCTACTAATGGCAATTCTTTCACACTTGTTGATGCACTTTATGTACCTGGGATCAAGAAGAATCTCTTATCTGTATCCGCACTTGCTACACTTGGACTTTTAGTCAAATTTATGGATGACAAATGTACAGTTCATGATCTCAGTTTTAGTGAAGAAATTGTTGCATCTGGCCTTTTGTGCCGTGGGCTGTATAAGCTCATCTTGTATGACAAGTGTGGATAAAATTTTGCAGATGCTGTTGCAGATTCAAGGGCTATTTCAGATGCAAAATTTTGGCATGCACGTTTTGGTCATCTGAATTTTACCAATTTGCTGTGTTTGCAAAAATCCGATATGGTTGCTTCTTTGCCGCCTCTTGAAGCACCTGTCAAACATGTTTGTGAAGGCTGTATTTTGGGTAAGATGCAACCTTCTAAGTTTCCAAAGGATGGTTCAATTCGGGCCACATGCAGGTTGCAGCTTGTGCATAGTGATGTTTGTGGGCCCATGCAAACTCCGTCCTTGGGCAATTACCTGTACTTCGTGACTTTCATTGATGATTACTCTAGGCATGCATGGGTATTTCCACTTAAAGCGAAGTTCGAAGTTTTTATGTGCTTGAAACAATTTGTGGCTATGGCTGAAAATGTCTCGAAATGTACTATGGGCACCCTCCATTCCGATCGAGGGGGGGAGTATATGTCTCATGAATTTAATGCATTTCTGGCTAGTCATGGGATAAAACACCAATGTACAGTGCCTTATACACCTCAGCAAAATGGTGTTACTGAGAGGAACAACAGGTCACTGACGGAAATGGCATGATGTATGGTCAAAAGTCAAGCTTTGTCGCATTCTTTTTGGCTTGAGGCCATCATGTGTGCCACTTATGTACTTAACAGGTGTCCTACGAAAGCTTTGCAGTCTATTACTCCATATAAAGCATGGCATGATAGAAAGCCTTCTATTGAGCACATGCGTGTTTTTGGTTGTTTGGCATATATGCTTTGGCGCTAGAAGTGCAGCGCAGAAAATTGGATGATAAGACTGTCAAATGTATTTTTGTTGGTTATAGTGCTGAAAGCAAAGGTTACAGGTTGTATCATCCGCAATAAAAACGTATTCTGGTTTCACGGGATGTAGTGCTTGTGGAAGATTCTATTCAGCCATTGTTGTCATGTACTAGAGACAGTAATGTAAGCTCACATGACATTTATGACACTTTGTTGCCTCTTTTCAGTGGTGGATATAGGAATTTATGTTCTAATGAGGCAAATGTACAGCCTATGGGGGTTTCTAAAAATGTTACAGATCAGCCTATTATTGATGCAGATGTACATGATGTACTTGATGAGGAAAGGGTTGAAAATGAGCAGGCTAGAGGTATGTCAAAATGGTTGGTGCACACTTTGCGTGACAATAATTGAATGCATCTTTGTCTAGTCGTACTCGTTCAGGCTCTCACCATGCATCTTATGCATCAGATTGTTATGCTTTGGCTGTGTCTAGCTTACATGATGTTGAGGAGCCTCTATCTTTTGATGAAGCATAGAATTCAGAAAATTGGATGGCTGCCATGCAATCAGAATATGATGCACTTATAGAAAATGACACATGGACTTTATGTGATTTGCCTCCTGGCAAAAAGGCCATTGGTACGAAGTGGGTTTACAAGTTGAAACGCAAGCCGGATGGTGAGATCGATCGCCATAAGGCTTGACTTGTTGCAAAGGGTTATGCACAGCAAAAAGGCATAGATTATGAAGAGACTTTTGCTCCCACTTGTCGTATGACTGCTGTGCGTTTTCTATGTGCATTGGCAGCTCATTTTGGTTGGGATGAACATCAATCAGACATTGTTACTGCTTTCTTGAATGGTGACATATTTGAGGAAGTTTATGTAACGCAGCCTCGCGGTTTTGTCATAAAAGGACAAGAGGACAAAGTGTGAAGATGTAAGAAGGCTTTGTATGGGTTGAAGCAATCTCCTCGTGCTTGGTATGAGAAAGCTGACACTCATTTGGTTAAACGAGGCTTTCGTAATAGTCCACAAAAGGACATTGTATGTAAAGCGTGAGGGTGATGTACTTCTCATTGTGGTTCTTTATGTCGATGATTTGCTGATCACTTGTCCCAAAGATAGATTTGTGTGTATGTGTGCGCATGTGTTGGTGCGTACGTTAGTGCACGCGGAGAGAGATAGAGAGAGAATGTATTTTACAGCTCTATATTCTATGCCCATGATGCTCCAAGTTTCCGTATGGTCTATGTGAGACAAAAGTGTATTGTCTACCAAACTTGCAAAATAGAGATATAAAAAATAGACTTCCATATTTCCAAAAGCTAAAAATATGCTAATGCAATGTCTGATTTTTTTTTAGAGATGAGAACCCACATTACACAAGTTCTTCAAAGTAGCCTATCACTTCTTTGTTACATGTGTTGTGTAGTGAGCCCATGTATAATGAGCAGTGGCATCACATAGGTTCTCTTACGTGGCCGTAATTAGTCAACATGCAAGCACGTTGGTGATCATCATCATTTGAACTTCCCCCCACCTTTTGTTGCCATAAATGCAGCTTCTTGTGACGTACTTTGGGAGAAAGAATTGATGTGAGCCAAAAATCAAAATATTATTGATTCCATGAACAATTAAATTTTAAAAATGGGGGCACAAACAAGCAAGCAAGAACATCATCATGCGAATAAACACGAGTTTATCACCCACCCCGACCCACAAAAAGAGACTTGCAAAAGGAAACTCTATGAGAAAGCCATAAGCGTGGATAAGCAGGTTGTCTTGCACATCACCTTCTTCAAAGCCTATCGCCGCTGCACATTTTGCAAACATATAACAATTCATAAAATTGACTAAGATGACTAGACCCACCCTTCACAAATCCTCTCAAGCAACATGAAGCCTTGATAAAAACTCACCATACCTCCAACACCCCTAGAGACTCCTCAAAGCTCCAAGGGAGCAGATAGCAAGAAAAGAATAGCTCAGCGCATAAAGAACCTATGCTCTACCTCTACTAGAGGAGAGTAAGAATGATGCCCCCAAAATGGTAAGGCTATCAAAACCCTACGATACATGGACAACACCAGATCTATTCTACTTACCCACCCCACCTTCTTGCTTGGTAAATTGGAAGTAGTTGCAATACTTGCAGATATTCACCTATCCATTTTAATCATCACATAGTATGGGGTTTTCTAGTTGTCCTAAGAAAAAGCCAATTTTTTTGGCATGCCCAAGGGGCTAAGGCCATAGTGACGTGTTCCCTTTTTCCTGATGAAAAAGGAGAGGTTGTTTTTTAAAAATGTATATTTTTTTGATTGGGTGGAAGAGACATCAAAAACCTTGCTATCACTCACTTGAGAGACAAGCCTGTAAAAAGGCCATGATGGAAACTTGATTATGAATAGGATATTGAAATTTATTCAAGAAAACATAATTTTTTATTGGTTGGGAGAGATGGCAAATATTCATAACAAAGACACGAGCAGTATAGATTCACATCAACTCTCTATCATGAAAAGGAGTATTGCCATTACATTAATTTTGCCCCAATATTCCTTGCTTGATGCCTGCCACGGCTAGCAATTGTTACCCCAAAGACCCCTCACCCTCGAGGCCTAGACCTGCAAACCTCTTCCCTAGAGCCGCACATCTCTGATGCGTCCTGCCATTGAGCCCCCGACCTGCAGACCTCGTGTCGCAGATCTCTCCGCTTTCCTCCCCATCTTCTCATCTTACACGCCCCTCATGCTGGTTGCACACCATGGCATATCTCGCGTGCCTTCTTCTCCGGCTCACGCACCCATGACGTCCCTCCCACAGCTAGTTGTGCACTATATCATAAAATCTAATATCTAACCAACCCAAATGATTTTCTCATATTAAACTGATCATTTAATGTGGGATGATAAACGGGAACAAGGGTTAGAATATAGACATGTGCTTCTAGACTTGTCTCAACACGAGACTAAAAGGAGAGATGGTTGCATCTCAGTAGGGGTCCAACAGGAGATGGTCTATCAAAGAGCAATGTGAAATAAGTTCTTCTAGACTTACCTCAACAGGGGACCAAGAGGAGAGATGGTTACATCTTAATAAGGGTCCAAAAGGAGGTAGTCTATCAACGAGCAACGTGCATCTAATGGAGCTTAAAAGACCTTAGGGTTAGCTTCATTAAAGACCTCCAATGGTTAGTGTTAAAAGTCCTTTGACCTTAGGTAAGCTAGGGCTAAGCTTGGGGTGGAAACCCAACCTAAGCTTGAGATGCTTGTCCTGCTTGATGACTAAGGTGCTTGTCATGCTTGATGACTAAGGTACTTGAGGTGCTTGTCATACTTAATGAGGAAGGTGCTTGAGAAGCTTCCCATGCATGAGGGGTAAGGTGCTTGAGTCAAAAAGAGACCCTACAAATTTAATCAGGAAGGTGCTTGAGAAGCTTGTATGAGTTTGGTATCATAGGTCATTCTGGCCTTTTGAAGACGTTAATATAACATTTCATTTCATTTTCATTTCTCTCTCTCTCTCTCTCTCTCTCTCTCTCTCTCTCTCTCTCAGCTCTCCACATGCCCTCTATTATGAGCTTTGATAGCACGTGTGAGTGTGTGCAATAAGTGCAAGAAGAAGAAGACACACAACATGTGGTGGAGCGCAAGATGAGAAGAAACCTCATCCACCCCTTATCATTCTATAAAATCAATAAGTAAATTATGTTAATGATGGGTTAGTGGGTGTCCCGTCTAGTTGGCATGAGACCCCAACAATGCTAACCTACCTAGCATACCAAGTTGTGTGAGTGATTGGTGAGGTGCAAGCAGCTTGAACTCAACTAGAGCTCATACATGCCACCAAGCATCATGTAAAATCAATTGAAGGTCCAATAGCCAAAGAGAACCACAAGATCCGGATGTTGATAAGCAAAGGGAATCAAGAAGGATCTTGAGTGACAAGAAACACGAATAGATAAAAAGGACAAACAAGATTTCAATGAGTACTCCAAGCATAAAGAAAGTGATACAGAATCTGTAATCGTAATCTCTGAAAAAACAGATAGCTTCGTTTTAGCTTTTGCCATAATAAACCCGGCAATGTATTAGTGATGTGTATATAGCGCGCGCGGCTTGGGTTGTAAAATCCTGTGCTATGAAAGCATAAGCGGGTAGGAAATACATATATTGCGCGACGAGGGAAGTGATGACCTTCAAAACAGCTGTAATTGACCAAAAGACAAATCCCACAAAGCAAGGAGCATATCGAAATGGAATGGAAGCTTCTTTAAAGAGAATGGAAGAGAGAAAAAAGAAAGTCGTTGATAAAGAAAAAAAAAAGTAAGAAGAAGCAAAGGATGAGGAGACTCGATCACCCAAGGTCAAAGAAAGAGAGAAGCACTACTAAAGAAGCAAGCGCACGAAGCTGTTTTAGCGAAAGAACTCCAAGAAATTCACAAGAAGATTTAGAAATTTTCTCATGTAGGAAAACGGAGTCTTTTTCAGTGTTTTTCATACAATGCATAACATCATGAGCTTTTGCTCGAGAGGCACTGCATACCTAGCTAGGTACGGTTGGGGGCAGGGGACCACCGGCCCCCCACTGTGCCTGTGTATGCGATGCCTCCCTCACAAAAGCTCATAATGTTGAGGTAAGTCACAATGTGGGAATTATTGTGAGAATTTATCCAAAACTTCTTGTGAAAGACTAAGGTAGGAATTGAATAACACCGTTGAGGACAATGCCACTCAGGAGGAAGCAGGGGGAAGATGACCCTAAGATCCCATCTTTGCCCTCTCCACACAGATGCCTAATTCCTCCTTAAAAAGATGCACCCAAGGAACAGGAAGACATTAACAAGTTTATGAGTGCTCCATGTGAAGCATGTTATCCTAAATGTCCTATGTGAATTCAAGTTTTAGAAGGCCAACAAGACGAAGAGAAACAAGATGAAACTAGGAGCAAAGAACAATGAGAGAGTTCTCAAGATGTTGAAGAAAGATCCATGAAAAAGAATCCAAAAAGACCAAAGATGATGAGTGAAAGAACTAAGTGGCAATGATGAAAACATAGATTAACATAAGCACCAAGACAAAGACAAAGATAAATATGGTGAAGATAATGATGAGAACGGGCTAAAAGGAAATACATGTATGCAGAAGACTACGAAATTGAGATCGACTTTGAAATTGGTAGACATCTTCAAAAAGCTTGTGTCCACTACACTTTGAGGGAAGTCAAGCTTCTAACACAAGAAAAGGCAATTTGGGAGCTTACTCAAATACCACAAGCCAGCCGTGCTCGGCGAAAGGTTTGAAAAGCTTCAAAAAGAGTGGGAACTAGACCAAGAAGAAAGTGAAAAGCTGATTGAACATGACTATGAGCTTTCTAGAGATCAGTAAAATGCTCCTTCTCTACAGTCAAAGATCAGCAAAATGCTCCTTCCTCAAGTACCTCAACAGCTATCCAAGCCAAGGTTACCAAGCTACAAGGTCTTTTATAAGATGAGATACTTTAGAAGCGCGCCCTAGGGACAAGTTTTAAATTGGCAAGTGCAGCAAAAGATAACAAATTTGAGAAGTATGAAGGAGAAATAGCAAGTTTACACACTCTAGCGGTGGAGAAAGAGAAGTAGCTGGCAAATATGGACAAGGTATATTTGAGCATGGTACCCATTCTGCATGTGATTAGCCATGATATACTGGTACCTTGGGGCAAAGATGCTCTCATTGAAGATCTAAAGAGGCACAAGCCTGCGATGAAGCCTCTTAACATTCAATTTAGGGCTTGGCTTATATGACCCAGATTCTTGCATGCCATATGCTACGCAATATTTCCAAGATGCTCATCCTATTCATTAAGACATTTTTAGATATTGACCAAACCCATGGACTATATCCCTTTAAGGCAACAAAGGGATATGTTAAGCCTTTACATTTCCTAGAAAATGTTGAAGAAAGTTTCATTACAAGGTTCTTTGGACATGGATGCCATAGGTCCAATTTGCTCTTGCCTTACCTTCCTCAAGTGATTGGTTTTACTCCAAGCTAGATGGCTATGTAAGCCCAAGGTATCACTAAGAGAAGCCCCAAAAATCACAGTTTTTGGAATCACATACTTATATTATGATTGGATTTTTTTATGTTCGTTACTTCTAGGACTTCTTTGGGTGGGCTTTGCTCCAATATGAACTGCACTTTGGAGGTCATAAGTCTAGATAACCATTTCCTTCATCTTTTGTAGACTTGTTCTTGGGTGTATTGATTGCCTTGAGGCTTTCTTTGGAAGTCCACTTTGCCTATAAGAAGTTGCCAATGGAACCCCCTTTTGGGCTCCAAGTAAGTATTTTATTTTTTGACATCATCATGCTATCTGTAGTCTTTCATATCCCTTTAGGTCGTTAGTATGTGGTTTTTGACTTGATCTAACTTTTTAATCTCTCCATTTGATGGTTGTCTAACTTTTGCTTTTTTTTTAAAGGCTTTTAGCTAATCATTAGGACTTTTGTGAACCTTGGATGTCTCCCCTGGTCTATAAGTGTCACGGGCAAAGACAAGGGATGGACAGCTAGGGTCTAATCGGGTTTTGATCCATTTGAATGGGAAAAAAAAGAAGGGCTCCCTGTGTCACCTCACGTCCTTGAACGCACGATCTCCCACTCCACAGGCGCGTGTCTATCCACCTACACGGATGCACGTCGTTGCACATGTGGTGAGCGCAAGTGTATAAAATCATGCCCCCCTCGCTGCATTGATCCAAAAGTCCAAATCACGCGTGCCACCGATAAGGAGCCCCTGCCGTCGATCTCTTCACTCTCCTCCCGTGTCACATAAATGAGGGATGTCTCCCCCCCCTCTAGATCAATTCTCAAGTGATGGTGTGAGCTGCTACCATGTGTTCGTTGAAGGTCTTTTGTATAAGTTTGACTCTCAAAGCTCTTTATCATTAGAATATAGTTGAGGTCATGAATTCCTTAGATTTGGCTACCCCAAGCTTCAAGTGCATTACCCATTATCTAAAATTGAAAATTTCCTTTTAGATTGACTCGTGTTTACCTCAAAACACATTTTTCTTCTTGTTTGACCTGATATGTCTGCTATCTCCATGCTTTTTTGTTTTTCCTATAAAGCTGAAGATTAGCTCCATTCCGTCTTCATTCTTAGAATTAAACTCACTCAGAGTAAGCTGATTTCCAACAAAGACATCTACATTGTTACAAAGGGAGCCATCAACTTGTTCTCTTTTTGACTCGGCATTTACACTCCAGACTTGTATCCCCAATACTCATGTATCCTCTATTTCCTGAACAATGTCATAAACTTGGACTTTAATGTCCCCATCTTTGGGCTCCTCAATGGAAGAGATCAGTTGTAGAGGAGTCAGATAATAACTTTCTATGGCGCCACAATGAGTTGGAATGGTTTTGTTAACATAGACATCCATTAACCAATATGTAACCAATTGAATGAAAAGGTGTTCAATCATAAGCATCATCCACTACATCTCTCCACAACAAAATCTTCTTGCTTTAAGAATTTACACTCAATGATCCACATCCAGAGGTGAGGCTTTGCATTCAACCATGATGGCACTTTACTCGTGTTGAAGGAGTCAAAATCTTCATAAGGCTGATGTTACAGATCCCCAGAAGAGTGATCCTTGAGATTAATCCCCATAATAGAGCCGACTTGTCAAAAATAGACATAGTTGTAGCCCTAGTCCTAGATCATCTAAAGTTGTTGCAAGAGATATATAGCCAAGATGATATGATACTTGGACATCTGCCCAAAATCAGCAGTAAAGAAACCGTGCTGGTAGTCTATCCTGCAGCAATTAACTACAACTTCTAGGAACCCCTTATGTGAGCATGCGCACGCACACCTGCGTGTGAAGAGAGAGAGACGTTTTCAGATTCACTCCAACTTTTACACAACTATGATCTCCAAGACCTTACGTGTTAGGAAGACCTTACCAATTTTGAGACACGATGTCTGCAGCAGGCCATATAGATAGATAAGATTTCATGAGGGTTCACAGAGCTCCATAGCTTGCCACAAATACTTTACACACCATAGCTCTCTGTCTCACTAACCACTTCATGTTAATTTTTCCCTTCAATATTAGCATACATTTATAAAGAGCTAGCAGCCCTTTTTCCAATCGGCAATGTACACAGTAAGTAACTGGATATGCGGGTTGACGGAATGATAAAAACAAACTTTGGTTAACAGCTGACCTTCGTGAGGAATCAAAAACCTTCACAAGGTCATCTAATTACAACACAGACAAGGTGGATTCTTATTTCATTTGGAGCAAACTAAACCCATCACCATCGTCCAACTCTCAACTTTCAGCATACACAATCACAAACTAACAAACCAAGCGTGCAGCAATGAAGGAGTGCTTCAGCTATTCACCCATTTCAGAAAGTAATTGAATAGAAAATTGAAAAGACATTCAATCGCATTGAATCATTTTCTCATAAGTTCAAAAGAAAGATGGGGGCTTCCACCATTACCTAGATGCAGCTTGCAATTAGCAATCTTAACAGCCATTGGCCCAATACACTTGGCTTAAGACTGTCAGATACTAGAAAGTGCATTTTTGCAGTGAGCTCCCTCACATCCTATCAAAACTTGCCAAAGCAAGGTGGCTACTATACATTAAGCAGGATTGACATAAGCCTTAGGCTTTGGCTTGACTTCCACTTCATTGATGCTGCGTACGAATATCTGATCCGGTTCATGCCTGAAAAACCCATGTGATTAGCCATTACTAAAGAACATCATGAAGTTAAGAAGCACAATATAGAGCAGCCATTATGCATGTTTGTTAAGCTTTCCATTACTGCACACGTTCACTCAGCAGAAACAGCAAAACAAGCATGGGGTAGACTAGCTTCTTTGTATGCAGGACTACATATTTTGTCAACTTTGGTACTCTTGGCGCCATGTTTGCATCAGATCACATGCAAAGAGATGAACACAAAAACCACAGCCAATTGGGGATACTGTTCAGGAAGAAAGATGTAAAGAAATTTAGAGGTCCTTGGAAGGCTCTCAAACACCAGGAGAAATCACACTCTTATCTGCAATAAGGAAAAACCTTATTAAACTCGAACTAATCAAAACAACATCTCGATCTACATTACTTTAGGCTTATAAAATCCATAAGGAGATAGTAGATGAAGAAGCTAAAACTGGCCATGAACAGGCAGTTATTCTTCTTTGCCAAGGAAAATGGGCAGCTTTTGCATGGCAGACGTTGTTAGGCTTGCCTGCTTAGCTTGATGCGTATCTCAAGAATTAATGAAATGGTGTAATCGACTGCTAGAGTAAGGACAAGCATTAGGAATTTCAGAGATTCCATATGACGCTTCCTAAAGATATTACCATATCTGGCAAGGAAGAGAGCAGATAATCTACCTGATCTAAGGTATAAGCAAGAAAGGACACACAAAAAGTTTCACCACCAATTAAAACCCTCAAATCAGATAATGCCTGTGAATTATCAATATTGAAAGGCAAGAGACTTACGGCTTTTGCCCCTCCTCAAAAGTATAACTTGATGCAACAGCCAAAAGCCGTCCATCTCTGCTGAATGACAATGCAGCAATGCTTGTTGGATACCTTGAATACTGTTAGAAAACAAAAGCCTGTCAGTTTACAACACACAACATACAGCTTCATATTATCAGAAAAAGTCTACACTCATGAACTAAACAGGGGCTACACCAGTTGCACAAAACGTATAATCTAGACAAACAAAGAAGATAATGAAGCAACACTAATATACTGTTGATATTGGCTTTAAAACCTTCCCAAAAGAAACTAAAACAATACAGAGGAAAGATGGAGCTTCCATGAATGAAACTGTGTACCACTCAACTTCAACACCACCCATATAACAAGGACAAGACAGTACAAGAATTTGATTCCCAGATTTCAAAATCATACAACAACAGAGAAATAACGCAAAAGAGATAAATCCTAATATAAGCTATAGACTAGAATGAGATTCAACATTGTCTGTGGACCTGGAGCAATTCACAACCAATTGAACACGGTCTTGAAAACTTGATAACATGCGATTGTCCAAATGGGAAATCAACAATCATGAACCTTAAAATGTATTACATGGACAACAGCTGCAACATCTCTAGTGCCTAAGAGTAGGTGCAGGTTTGGATAGGGCTAGCATTACAAAACCAGCAAACTGGGTTTCTATCATACTTTAGAGGGGAGTTTCTATTTTATTCCAGAGGAGATGGGCAAACTTGGCCATGATGAAGGCTAGCACTTGCCAAGTAGAGAAAATGTGCAGAACGAACAAAAACAATAAAGAGAGAAAGACAACAAATGAGAGCATTATTAAGTTAACCAGTGAGAGGGCTTTTAACCTCCCCACTTTCATTACTTTATTACTAATTGTTTTGATGATTCCAAAGTATGAGAGCAAATTTTCTGCGCTGAAGAAAAGATCGAACCTTTTTCAATATCCTTTTGAACGTGTATCCTCAATTAACAAGTAAAGAAAAGATGAACAACAAGAGCAGATTTACGAGATCAAAGTCAAGAGGATCAAATAATAACACCACAAAACTTCCATGTTTAACAGAGAAAGACATGTTGGAAGTAATGTGAGGTATAAAAGTAATATTACTTAATATTTAGATTGGTTTACTCTGGTACAAGGCATCGTGTACTGCAGATATTAATAAATATACAAACCTGATACAGACGCTTCTTGTTATTTCCATCCCACACATTGACAAAGCCATCACATCCACCTGTTGCAAAAGTGCCATATCTGCATGATAACAAAAAACATACATCTCTCTTTTCAAGGAAGTGATACTGCATATTACGTAATATCAAACAATAGAATTACATAGGATGAAATGCGATGGCATTGACCGGAAACACTGTATCTCTACCAGCCTCTGTCCTGCGATGGCATTTGAATGCATACCTACAAAATAGCAAGCAGAGGTTAGACTTTTGACAGATGAAAGGCTGGTCCAGAAAGGAGACCAGCATATTCTAAACATTCATTTATTGCAGAGGACTTCTTATAGGGTGTTTTATGGTCTGTAGCTAAGCTAAGGGCTGGAGGATCTGTCACTATTCTAACAAATGTTGCCTCAACTCTTCCACCGGTAAACCATAATTTGCTTACTTAAATTACAAACCATGGAGTGCTTTCTGTATATATAAACCACAAAGAACTCTGTTGAGCTACAATATGTGATGATGTCCTTTACTTAAAGCTACTCTCGTAATTTAGGAGAGGCACTCTAGAGGGCTGGCATATGAAGAAAGTCCAAAACTGCATGCGATCCTAAACAGACCATCAATCAGGAAAATCTCCACGTAAAACTTCTAAAAAATATTTTATCTCAATGTACTTCTTTGCTTGGCCTGCCTCTGACATATCAAAAAACTCCATGGCCACTCGCCCCTCCACAGAGCTCAAAGCAAATCCTACAGACAAAAACAGAATATTCAGAGTATAAAGCAGGCCCTTGTATGCTTCAAGCACCAGTATAAATACATGTATACCTGTTCCATTTGGGTAACAGCGAACTCCATGGCCACTCGCCCCTCCACAGAGCTCAAAGCAAATCCTACAGACAAAAACAGAATATTCAGAGTATAAAGCAGGCCCTTGTATGCTTCAAGCACCAGTATAAATACATGTATACCTGTTCCATTTGGGTAACAGCGAACACATCTAGTTTGATACTTCAAGGAGGATTCTCGTTTCTGTTCTGGCTGAGACATGTTTCTGAGGTCATAGACATTAACATGCCTACCTGCTGTTGCTACAACAAGGCGGTGGCCAACCAGTGACATGGAATAGACACGCTCTGGCTGAGGACATGTACTAATAAGGCTATCTTCTTGACCACTTGCAGCCCGAGGATCCCAGCACTTCAAAGTCTTGTCCCAACTACCAGTAATGACCTGACCTGAAGGAGAAAAGAACACGCACATTTGTAATCACCCTGTCTCTGGATTCTGTTTTACTAGAAATTTGACAAAAGAAAAAAATGCGATCGACTCAAGTTTTAGAGCTTACATGCAGCAAGACGTACAATATCAAAACTTTAATCATGTAGTCACAATGCAAGCCTCTTGTGTCATGACTGTTCGACAATAAAAACAATCTCAACGTGCACGTTTGAAATGTATGCATTCATAATGTTAAAACCAAAACAAGAACAAAAATAATCACCCAAAAGCAAACATGAACGTCCAAACATATTAATGAAACAAATGACCACAAGACAAAAGCCCTAAGAGTAGAAGACTGTAATAAGGAAAAGACCGACCACAAAAATGACTTCATTAAAGCTTGTTCAACACACCATGGACACTGCAGCAACATAGGGTTGCTAGATATGTATTTAACGAACTTAAAACATTCAGCTCACACCAAGTACAAGCATTGACTTGCAAAGTTCGGAATGAAGGACCAAGAAACAAGTCAAGCAACAAACAAACGTTTTGAAATCTTATAATAACCTGTCGCGTGTGAATATTCTACACAGCGAATGGGCTCTTTGTGAGTCCCTAACCGATCATCCTTTCCTGTGTTGAAATCATATCTGCAAACAAGCAAATCGGCTTCATAAGTTACCAGTGACAACAAAGGAAAATCAGCAACCCGCTCAACTCCAAACAGACAGTTGGCTCCACAGGTGCGTGAAAGTTGGTAGAGAATATTTTACTTGCCTACTCTTGCACTGTTCCTGTGCAGTTTGATGTGAGTTATTTATTAAGTTGGGCTTGAGCATCCTTTCACTATAAGCTTACCATTGCACCACTACTGTTGAAAGACATGTTTCATCAAGTTTCATGCAACATTGAAATGAGCTAAAATACCATATACAGACCAAGAAAACTTTTGGACTAGTAAAATTGAAGCATTCTGCAACTACACAAATCCTCTCAAGCCTCTCCAAGTCCTTTTCCTAATTGCTCCCTATTGTCAAAGCAAAAGGCAGTCAGCACAAGGTTATTCTCTATTCAAATAGCCAACTCATGGTTTGCTAGATGCTTCTACGAGCACGGTCTTGTTTAATTTTAAGCAATTTTTGTGTCTACTAAGTGTACTATGAATCCCTTTGACAAACATGTTGTCTAGCAAAGCTCAAGTGCACAAAAGTACGTGTTTTGCTTGGATTACCATGGATTGACTATATTCATGGTTGCAAGTTCTCATTGCCATCAATTCCATTTTTGGTGGAATGGGATGCCAACATTATACAAGCTAATTGGATGCGAGAGATTATGTCAAGGGATTACTTGTCTGATGCACTTTTGATGGTATGGATGCCAATTCTATTCCAGTGGTACTTTCTCATTTCGCCAAGTGGTTTTAATAACCATATCCACAATTTCTTCAATGACTATACTAGAAGCAACATTTACCTTAGCAACATCTTTGGAAGAAGAGTCATGATCATCACTCTTAGCATCACTTGTATCCTTCTTTTTCTTACCCTGCTGTTTCTTCCTTTCAAGTTCCTGCTTGTAGTACCTACAATCCGGCTTCTTATGCCCTTTGCGTCCACATTGATAACATGTAACATCCTGGGACTTACCCCTGCTCTTACTATTGTTCTTGCCTCCACTGTTCGCATTATTCTTCTCTTCAGACCTGTTTCTAACACTGTATGCTGACCCGCTCCTGCTCTTACTATTGTTCTTGCCTCCATTGTTCGCATTATTCTTCTCTTCAGACCTGTCTCTAACATTGTATGCTGACCCGTTGCTTTCACCATTGGACTTTCTTCTAATCTGCTCATTGAGAATAGAACCACGTACACCATCAACGACCAAAGCAACATTGTTGCTCAATGAAACAAATAAGGATTCCCAGCTGTTAGGTAAAGTACTCAATAAGAAAATAGCCTTTAGCTTGTCACTAAACAGCTACAAACCAGAGTCTTACAACTGACTCAAAATACCTGAGAAAGCACTCAAGTGTTTAGATGCAAGCTTAGACTCATCCAACTCCATGTTCACAAGCTTACGCATAAGATGCACTTGATTCACAAGAGTTGTATTCTCATACGTATCCATCAGTTTCTTCCAGATAGCATAAGCAGTGTCAAGACGCTTAGTATCTGTGAGCACATCCGCAGACACAACCATCTTGATATAAGCAATAGCTTTCTTGTTAAGTCTAGCCTAATCATCATCTGACAAAGTTGCAGGTTTCTCTTCCAAAAGTGCATCATCACAATCTTTTAGAAACAAGATTCCCTCCATTCTATCCTTCCACAAGTCAACGCCGGAGCCATCAAATCTCTTGATTTGAAGCAAAGACTTTGACTCATTGCTCGTAGACGCATTCAAGGTTGTACCATACGTACTGTACGGATCGCGACTGTACGAACTGTACGTCATGCACCGTCTTCAAATTTGGCCATGACTTGATCGCTTCAACTTTTGCAGGATCCATTCTGACACCATCCTTTGAGACAATGTGTCCCAGAAAGTGAATCTCTTCCAGAAAAAACTCACTTTTCTTTGCATTGATGAGCAACCTATGACTGCGTAGCTCTTTGAACACAATGGCCAAGTGATGCCTATGCTCCTCTTCATTCTTTGAGTAGACTATCATGTCATCAAAGGATGTACCAACAAACTGCTGGTGTGGACGGAAAATTATGTCCATCATCCTATTGAACATAGGAGGAGCATTTGTGAGACCAAAGGGCATCACTAAAAATTCGTAAAGGCCAAACGTCGTTCTAAAAGCAGTCTTGTGCACATTCTCTCATCTAATGCGGATCTGATGGTACCCACTCTTTAGATCTATCCTGCTAAACATAGCTGCTCCTTCTAATTTGTCCATAATATCATCAATTCTAGGTATAGGGAACCTATTCTTGATGGTATTCTTGTTCAGTGCACGGTAGTCTATGCACATACGCCATGAGCCATCCTTTTTCTGCACCAACACTGGAGAACAGAATGGAGATGAACTGGGCTGAATCAGCCCCTTTTCTAACAGCTCTTGTACTTGGCCCATTATCTCTTTCTGCTGAGCCGCACTAACCCTGTACGGAGGCTTATATGGTGGGCTATTGCCTGGCACCAAATCTATCGCATGGTCCTCGGGTCTCTCTGGCGGTAATTGAGATGGTAATGAATCGGAGAAACAGTCACTATACTGTTGTAAAAACATTGACCTTTCTTTATCTAGCACAGATAAATTTGATTCATCACAATCTCACACTTCACGTGCAAAAACCAAGTACGCAGAAAGATGCTTTTTCATTACAGAAGTAATAGCAGAAGCTGATACAATAGCAATAGACTCCCCTTTAAGCTTTACATCCAGAATATGAGTCTTTCCCCTGCTCTGTACAGTGATCTTTTTGTTGTAGGCATCCATGATTCCATGTACACGAAACAACCAAGGAATACCTAACAACACATCACATCCGGAATACCTAACAACACATCACATCCGTCCAGTGGCATGATGTAAAATTCTTCAGCATCTACATAGGACTGGATATGTAGGCGCAATTTTCCAATGATGGGTGTCACAGCCTCTATATGGCCAGGACATGCCAAACCTGCCTCTGCTATATACCCCATCCATTCAGGTCTGATTCCCAACTTTGAAGCCAATTCTGGGGAAATAAAGTTGGCTTTGGCACCTGGATCAAAGAAGATAAGCACGGTTTGATCCCTGACCTTTCCCCATGCTCTGCAAAGCTCACTTGCATCTGAGTTTGGCTTGTCGCCCACCATAACTGGCACTAGACCAGCCATGGGCTTCTTTTGCTCTTCTGACTTGCGAGGAAAACGTCTTTTCCATTTCTTTGCTGGTCCTTTTTCTGATTCAGCCGTAGCTTTATCTTTCCCTGCGTTGGCCGACTCCTGAGTCCCTTTAGGAGCCTCATTGGGAACGTGCTTCTTGGCTGAATTTTTCTTGCCTGATCCTACCTTGACGCCAGTGTTAAATTCACAATCTTCTCCCTTGAGCAAACCATTCCCAGTGTTTGCTACCTCGATGAGCTGCGTCAAAGTAGTGACTTTTGTCTTCGTGCAGTATTTTATCAATCCTTTGGGTAGGCCACAAAGTATTTTTCAATCTGTTCTGTCAATGGCACAAACCTATAGGAAGTTACTGGAAGTAGAGCTTTCCAAAACGTCCGATTGTAATCATCCAGATTTCTGCAAGTGGCAGAATTAAGCTGGTGCCATTCTGTCATGACATCTGCTTCAAAGTCATCAGTTAACCATGCTGCTGCAAAAATCTGCTTGAAGTAAATCCATGTGGACAGAGCTTGCCCTTGAAGCAATAAAGTTGTCCACCATTGTCCCGCATTCCCTGTCAAGAAAGTGGCTGCCTTGCGGACCTTTGAAGCCTCTGTAAAGTTTCCCCCTGCATAGGCCTTGTCAAACTGCTGGAGGAATGAGAGAGCCTTCTTCCTGTCATCAAACCCTGTAAAGGTCGTGAAAGACACACCTTTGCCACCTTCTTTGTACGGAGTTGACCTCTCCAGCGGCGTTAAATTGTCATATGGAAGTGACTGAAACATGGGAACACTATTAGGGTTCATCTGTGTTCCTTGGCCGCTATTAACTTGACCTGAAAATGCCATATTTGGCTGCTGATTTGTAATTCCAACCATACCAAAATTTGCCTATGGCATCCCAAATTGGCCCTGAGTGCTCTGAAACCCTGGTTGCATACCCATGACACTGTACATGGGATTAGGCATCATCGTTTCAGCACCCCCGAACACTGTTCCTGGCGTGTAAAACTGATTTCCAGGTGCATGACCAACCATGCTCTGGAATACGGATCCACCTCCAAAATAGCCAGGGTGTACTGAAGGTGGTGGGAAGACCTGTTGCATAGCTTGTAGGTTGCTTCCCTGCTCATTAGAGCCAGCTATAGGCTGCTGAAAGGTGGCGGGCTGAACTGGTACAGCTTGAAAGACTGGCATCTCAGCCACCTGTTCTTGCACCTTAGGCACAGGTTGTGGAGACTGCATGTTCTCCGTCAAGTGTACAGGTGTTTCCATTGACTGTGCGGTATGAATCACCTGTGCTCGAGCCTTAACAGGCTTTTGAATATGATCCAGTGTACCCAACTTGCTGAGACGGAAAAGGAGGTTGCAGAAAGGCTAAAAACCTTGGGTTCTGCATTACTTGTGTAAACATAGCCACAGCAGTAGCCAACTGGGTCCTGAATATATCGTCATCTGTCTGTGGTGGTCTTGAGGACTCACCCACTTCATGTGTCTGTTGACCCTGTGAAGAGGAAACCTCTTCAGTCACATCATCTGGTCTGTCAGCCATAATTGCAATTCCCTGTGTCTGGTCTATGATCCCCTGTGTCTTCAAGCCCAAAACTGACAAAGGCTCACTTCTATGGGAAAAAGTGATTTAATCCCGTCGATGGAACCATGAAACCGGCCTGTTCAATCCAAAAAGGACGGTAGACTTTACTTCAAACCTTGATTTAGCTTTCACCCATTATTAGTCGTCTATTTTACCTGCGCTATAGTGACACAAGAGAGGGGAATGGGATACACATGCTAGAATGCACCTGTATGAGAAGACCGACACCAGATTGGCCCCTAACTTAGGTGCCCCTTTCGGTATTTCTTTATTGTTTAAAAGAGAGAATATACGCTGTGGTTCTTTCCAAGCTGCCCCGTACAACCTTGGCTGAAATTTGAATGTTCTGGCTTGATTTCGGCAGCATAACTGTACTAGAACCCTTCACAGTCAGTATTCCCACGCATTGGCCGACTTCCCCGACGCATACGGGCACTTTGCAAAACCTGGCGAGAATCTGCAGCACGCTGAATTCTCTGTTTTCAGCCCTGAAAATGCGCCAGATCGCCTGTACAGCGGTCCCCTTGCGTCCCCGAACCTCGTGGGGGTATTAGGGTCCGTTTAGGGCCAAAACCCTAAACCTGCAAAAATACACAGCAGGCTGTAATTTACTGTTTCGGGCTCCGTTTCGCGTGCCGGTCGCATACGTAGCAAGTCCTCGAGCTCCCGCACCTGTAGGGCTACTTGCCCTTTGAATCGGACGAGACTTCTAGCGTGAAACCTCTCCGAATTCACCTGTACCTGCGGGGGGATTAGCCGCTAGCTAATCCAGTACCTGTGCAAGAGGCTCTTGCCTCGGCAATCGCGCATGAACCCACACAACTGTACATTGGTCAAATGAAGAGCCCACTAGAGGGGCATAACATACTGCCAAAGGGGAGAGAGAGGGCAGTCCGTAGCGTGCAGGGCATCACTCCTGGCACCGCACTGTGCATAAGAGGGAAAGCAAGCACTCCATAGCTCTTAACCTGTGACAAAACTGAAAATGAGGCTCTCCCCCTCCTAAATTCAGCACCACTTCTTGTTGCATGAGGCAAGTGCACCAGAAGGTGCCACTTGGCACATTTACAAGCATTTTCCCGTTTCGGGGTTGCCGTCTAAAAATATCCCAACCGGTTGCCCAGTTGACTTCACGGCAGAGTAAGAAAATGTTCCCCTTGTCATTCCGGAGGTAATGACGTCAACACATTTTCAGGTCCCAAAATAGCAGTTCCCTAAATTTTAGGAGATGCTGCCATTGTATCTTTCTAGGTCATCCGACCCTCTTTGTACACTGCGGCCACATCCAGAACTGAAATGTAGCCTCTGTAGCAAAGGATTCCACTTTGGCTAGTCAATTACCCCACTTTGGCTAACCATAGTCTTTGTCCAACCTTAGTGCTCTCTTGCCCTCAGGCCTGGACTCCCTTTGGACAATTCCACACTAGCTATGCAATGCAGGGCAGTTAGATTTCCCGAGGGGTGTTTCCAAAAAGTGAAAGTAAATAGATAATAAGAAAGAAATCAACAAAAAGGATAGATAGTAGTCACACGCTGGTGACAGGTAGCTTGCCTTTGCCAATGCTCTTCCGTCGTGCACTCCCCTCACCTGTATCCTGGAGGCGTAATGGAATGTTGTAAGCACGTGCACGAAACCTTGTCACACGCTGATCGACATCCTCTAGCGCTCTATGAAGCATGCGTACTATCTCCTCCTGCTCATCTCTGATATGCTGGTCCGCCTCCTTCACAGTAGGATCAACTACCAGCGTGATACGTGAGGGATCAACCTATTGTACAATGTACATTTTGCTAACAATAGTGTAAATAAGAAACATATACATAGGATGTCATACTACATCGTCATACTACCTGCTTGGGTGTCTCCAAAGCGTGGTGAGAGCGCACAAGCCTCATGTTGGCCCTGCAATAGACTAGCTTCTCCAACTCAGAAGTGCTAAGGCGATTCCGGATCTTGGTATGGATCAAAGAGTAAGCGCTCCAGTTGCGCCAACAAGCACCCGCTGAGCAATCCTGCATTAAAGCAATTGCCGGTGTCGTTGGCAGGATTTAAACGCATTGTGCAAGACCCAAGATAGAGAAATAAAGTGTGATTTATAAGATACCTGCGAGAGCAAACATAGAGCCATGGTAGTCAGGCATGGAAGACCTTGGCGACCATAACTCTGCCACCAAGTGAGAGGACAACTGGTTGCCTCTGGACGCAATGCTACCTGACGTGAAAATGATGGCCCCAAGTTGTTCATGTACTTGCACGTCTCTGCATCTATTGCCAGCTGCTCATGCTTCTCAAACGAATCATTTATGTACTCGTCCTTTAGTGTGAGGAGATCACTCTCATGAAACAACTCTCGGGTCTTGTAAAAAGGATTGAGTAAAGCAGCCATCCCATGAATAGGACGGCTCATAAACTTCCACCTGCTCTCTATAAAGAATAGGATATCATCCCGCCTGCAAAAAAATCAACAATGATCACACTCAAATTAGCAATGGATTCATGGCCTAGATGTAAAAAGAATGTCATGCAAAAATCTGACACTCACCGCTCCTGAGTCAAGGCTTGGCATGTCATGATGTGGCTTTTCATCTGCATGAAGAGATGGTAGACAAGGCCAAATGTCGAGCCCTCCATGTCCGTGACTCGTAGCAAGACATACATTGGTTGCAAAGCCACTATCAGGGCATGGACCTCTGTGCAAAAAGACTCATCCAACACACGCCTCTGAATGGCTTTGGTGTTCTCACTGTTTGCACGAGCCATGTTTCTCCACTTTGGGTCCACAACTGTCTGCAACAGTGGATCCCTCACCTTGGAGAGTCTTTGCAACACCAAATACGTATATGCAAACCTGGTCTTGGAGGGCCGCACCATATCAAGGGTACTATGGCTACGAAAGATGGCTAAGGCCTGATGCTTCTTTCGGAAGAATGTGGTCAATCTGGTAGGCTCTGAAATTGTTGGTTGCACCCAAGGCAGTTTGCCTATGTCCTCCATCAACAAATCTAAACAATGGGCTGCACATGGAGTCCAAAAAATGTGAGGAAACTGTGCCGTTACCATTTCTCCCATAGCTTTGCACTTGGCTGCATTATCTGTGACAACTTGAACCACATTCTCTTTACCAACGTCATTGATGGCCCTTGAAATATGCTCAAAAATGAATTCACCTGTGATCTTATCTTCTGCCTTTCCTGCATCCACAACACGCAAGAAATATGTACCAAGACAAGAAGACACAAGTATGTTAATGGGTCGCCTGCGTACATCACTCCATCAATCAGAGATGATGGTGCATCCAAATTGCTGCCATCCAGCCTTAACAGGCAACAGCACCTTATCTATCAAGGCCTTCTGCTCCTCCAGTGCTGTGGTGTGCATCTTTTTGTAATCGAGGCCATACCATGTATTTGTGGCACCAGCACCTACCTGGGCAATGGACCTCACCATCCTCTCCCATTGTCCAATCTTCAAGACATTGAAACTGATGTTTCACTCAATGAGAGTGCGAGCAATCTCCATCTCAACCACTTTCTGACGCTCTTTTATCCAAGACACAAAATGCACACGTGAAGGCAAGGTGGTCTGCCTACGCACATGCACATCACCAACCTCCTCATTGTCCTCTTCCTGCATGATACGAGCCCTCTTCCTGTTTGCAATTTGTTGAGACCCTGAGCTCTCCTCCACCTGTGTAGAAGAGTCACCAAGCTGTCCAAGAAGAGCATCTTGCAAACGGTCTTCTGTTTGTTGTGCCACTTTTCCTTTGTCTGTTGTTGCAAATGCAGGGAATTTCTCAGCAATCAATGCTTCCCGCACACCTTGAGGTACCTTCTTGCACTTGCCACAATTATTTGTGCAATTGATGCCAGTTAGATGCATCACAACTCGAGTGATTGTACTCGACAGCGTGAAACCACAGTACTTGCATGACCACTTGCGACAACCTGATCCAGCTTGCCCAGGAGTATTCACAACTTCAATAACATTGGTGTGCTCTTTCCACAAAGGGTTCGTAGGTTTCGGCATGATGAAAACAGCCTGCTGAAAACATGCAAATAATAAGGTCACAGGTGAGAGTCGAGACTGGTGTATTCTCTCGTAGAGAGAGACTCCAGAGAGAGAGAGAGAGAGTTGGGGGTGGGGGGGGAGGTAGGTACCTGGTTCTGCACAGTGCAAAAGCCTTTCTCTGTAACGCTCTGTAGCGGCAGTGGGCAACAAATAAGTCACGCAAAACGTTAACCAGATAGCCTAAAAGGGCTTTAATTTTTTTTTTCCTTAAAAAGCACTGTACTGTACGATCCATACGCGTCCTGTACGGATCAGTACGGGCGTACCGTACAGTACGGTTCCACACGTACGTGTTGGTACAACCCTTGACGCATTAGAGGCCATTTCGGTGCAATAAAGACCAAAATTTCACTGCTGTAATTTTATGACAGCAGGCTGCAAACTGAAATTTTCGCCTCTTGCAGGCTCAAAACTCAGTGTAAAAGTGCAAGGGGTCGTAACACAATGTTACTGACACTTTATCCCAAGCATACAACTGTAAAGAAAGATATATTTCAGCACACAAAGAGTGCATACATCCCTTGCATAAATACTCCCACTTCAGCAATAAAACCGAAGTGCATCTACAACAACCTTTAACCTGCAAATGAAGTAAAAATTGCTGCAAAATGTATTTTCAGCAATACATAGACTCAATCGTGATTCCGCATGTAAAATACATCAATGTGCGCCACAAACGTAGCTAATACATGTAAAACCTGCGTTTTTTCTGTAATTTCTTGAAAAACTCAAGAATAATTCTCAAATTCTTTGCAAACTGTCCACAAATTGCAATACATTCACTTATGTCTGCAAATTGTTAAAATTCAGTAAAAACCCCAAATTTTGACAATCACATCTCTGAAATTTCTGCAAATTTCTGAAAAATTGAGCGAAACCCCTAATTTTTCTCAACCTGTTAATGAAATTTCAGCTTGTGAAGCTTCGATATGCTGTGAAAAGCTGAAATTTCAGCAACCTGTCAATTTTCCCTTTTCTTCGGTAGTCGAATTCACCTGCTAATCCCTCTTTGTCGCAACCAAGAGACTCAATGACTCTCACAGCTACAGTGAGAGGAGAGAGAATACCTGTTTGGTAGAAAATCGTGGAGAGAGAAGGAGCTGACAAAAATCGAAGAGAGAGAAGGAGAGACACCACGTGTGGGAAGCTTGACACCAAGCTTTGATACCAGTTTGAAGAAAGCAATGAAACTCCTACTGCTAGCGATGACTTCTTGGTGATGTAGACGAGAGCGTCGAAGAGAGAGAGAGAGAGAGAGAGAGAGAGAGAGAGAGAGAGAGAGAGAGAGAGAGACGCAAAATGGGTTCGCACGGCTGTACGGCACGCTATTCGATATGTTTTTATTGTTATGTTTAGGGTACATTATGAAGGGTCACTTAAGTGACCCTAAGGGTGGTTCACATCCCAAGGTATAAGTGACTATATAAAAATGTACAAAGGAGGCTAGAGAGCCTTTAGATCCAACAGTCAGGGTCCAACAAGACCTAGCTACTCAAGCAAACTCCCTGACATCAAACCAAATGTCCACCATATCTTTGCATCTGCGAAGATCAAATCTGCAAGTACAATCCAATACAATATGCCAAACTGCATACACACTCGAAAGAGCACATAGACTCCGACTGTTGTAATGTGCTTCCTTAAAATCTTCATCAAAACTGTCCTTTTTACTTGTGCTGAGAAGAATATACCCACAACTGAACTGTGCAATCAATATCCAATACACAACATAACTCCAATACTCAAACAGAGAGTAAAGGAACCGGCTCAGGGAACAAGCCCGTGATGAACGTTGGAGTTGATTTGTAACATACCAGAAAGCTAGGCAAAAAACTGCAAGGGAAGAACCTGCTATACTAGCGAGCCGTGGCCAAATCTGCACACCTGAAGAAGGGTTGCCCCCATGGTTGGAGCTCTCCAAAGGGATGTATGGAAGAGGCATCCAAGTGTTGCTGACTGCGGGAGTAGGAACTAGATGTCCCCACCAATTGTCAACGCTACGCGCAAACGTGTCATCCAAAGGATCTCAACAAATCTGTTGTCGATCATAGAGAAAAAAACTGCCCACTGAAGGTTGCAAACCTGTCTCAAACCTGTCACACCTTCCTACAGCAGATCCTCGCCGCATGGTCAGATCCAGCATAGTTTGCAGATTCAGCCCGGAAAACGCAGATTTCAGCATCTGCATCTTCAGCGCGTCGTCGTTGCATCCTCATCATCGCCGTAGAGTCAAAAATCAGCAAATAGAGGATTTGCAAATTTCAGCCCTTAGCGTTTCCAGATTTCAACCCGTCTCGTCGTCGTTAACATCGTCCGCAAGTCCAAGCATTGTAGAGATTTGTGCAATCAATAGTAGACCGCTCTCGCCATAGAGAGTGGGGCCTTCGGAGGAGGGTTTGACAAAATTCTGGTGTCCTATTCTTCTCTCTCTATCTCTCAGTCTCAACACCTTCATTCACAATGTTTATCCACTTTGTTTGTGATGGCTTGCACTCTCTCACTAAAGGAACAGAAAGCTCTTCCTTCCGTAAGTAAAAGGAACCTTGAGCACAGTTCGGAGCACTCATCTTGAGCAAAGTTCAACATTCACTTCCGTTGCACCTTACATTGGTATATCAGAGCTTTGGCAGTGTTTTGTATCACTCAAGGAAAGAACCACGAGAATTTTTTTTGCTTGTTGCGGTCGCACGTAACCGAAGTCCACTTGGGCGTGTCGATTCCTAATCGTATTTTTGAAGAGAGATAAGAAGCCCTAGAAAGAAGGGCTTGTCCAACCTCCCATTGTTTCTCTTTTCACTCATTGAGAGCAGACCGTGCACTTAGCGGCCCCTGTCTGTTCTTTTGGATGTACAATATCTAGTGTAAAGAAATCTGTGATCTGTCTCTGGGGTTGTCTCTCTTCAGCTCTCCTCAGAAAATTTTCTCTATGCCTGTGTAACTCAAGTAGATATAGCCCAAGACATCTCTGATCCTCATAACTCATGACCCTAGATAGAGGCCCAAAACCTTCTCTGAATAGACAATGAAAACGGCCTCATATCTCATAGTACACTGTGCAATGACATATGTAATGTACCTCTATCTCTGGCTCTAGACGGCATAAGCGACATATCCTGCTATCTGCTGGTGTCCCTCTGAATCTGTCAGTCTCAATCTCGACTTGATGTGAGGACGTGCGTATCAGGAAAATGGCACAACGGAAACCATGAGAAAGATGCGTGTCCATATAGCTAGGTCGAATCACAAACCCATCCCCCGTGAGGTGGAGAAGATGCTCTCTATAGAAAGCCATCTTTGTGCCCAACTCCTGTATCGGCTCTATCCATGTCCTCCTCGTGTCCAACTGGATCAGATCCTGACGAATGAGTCTATTAATCTCTATCCGCACCAGAGACCTCAAGGGTGCCTGTGGAGAGTATTGAAAAGGAGGCAACCTGTCCATGGTGAAAATATGTGTCTGAAACCATGATGCCATCGGTGCATACCAGCATGATGTATCCCCATTAAGAGCTATTTGTCTGGAGGACTCTAGAGCCACCCTGGTATATCTGTCTCTGGTAGTATCCCAGAGACTGTGTACAAAGGAGACTGATCTGGTAAGCGCCTCAATCTCCATAGGGGGTATAACCGACCTGTACAACGTAGAGGGCGGTACTATATTTCAATTACCTGTTAACTTTACACAGAGCACTGAGAAGGGAAGAGAACACAGTTGCGTCCAGCGACTAGAATGTCACTGCGCACACGAGACCGACACCCTGTAGGCCCCAAAGCCTGGCGCCTCTTTCGGAATTTCTTTATTCAAATTAAAGTAGACGATCCGACCACTTCGCACAAGCTTTCACAAAGCTGTCCAAACCTGGCGAGGGCTGAAAACGCAGGTTTTCGACCTGATTTTGGCAACATAACGGCGCAAAAACCCCTGTAGGTGAAAAAAAACCAATCTAGGACGGATTCCCTCGATATCTGGAAGCTTTCTGGTGAGCTGTCACAGAAATTCAGCGGGCTGTAATTCTCTGTTTTTCACTGTCAGGAGCCCAAAAGGCTGTACACGCATCCCAAGGCTCTCACGAGGCTCCCCCGATGTTCCCTTGCAGTTTAGGTGCGAAACCCTAAACCTGCAGAAAAACACAGCAGGCTGTAATTCCCTGTTTCGGATCGTTTTTAACGGAGCGAACATGCCTACGCGTGTCCCAAGGGCTCCCGCACGCAATGGGACAGTTCCCCTGTGAATTGGACGAGTTTTCACGCGAGAAAACTCTCCAAACTCGCAATCTTTCGTGATGGAACTGTGCGTACCTGTGGGGGATTAGCAATTAGCTAATCCGGTTCCTGTTCAGAAGGCTCTTGCCTTGGCAAACGTGCATAAACCCCCAGAATTGTACATGTTCAACTGAGTAGCCCACTAGTGGGGCATAACATACTGTACGTAGGGGAGAAAGAGAGCAGTATGTAGCGTGCGTGGCATCAATCCCGTCACCATACTGTGCATAGAGGGCAAGGTAAGCATTCCATACATAGTAACAAGGAATGGCCTTCAGGTCTTCGTTCCCCGTTCCCATTCCAAGATCCCGTTCCGAATCCCCGTTCCGTGTTTCAAACGTGAGTACCTGTAACAAGGAATGGCATTTTGTTCGGCGTTCCCGTTCCGCGTTCCCGTTCCTGGTAACTATGATTCCATAGCTTCTGTACCTGCTACAATCCACCTGAGGCTGAAAATGGCGCCCCCTTTGTTGATATGCAACTCGTTTTTGCCTCCCAAAGTGGCAGAATCGCTCACAGGCTGACACGTCGCCCAGTTTCCGAGTTTGGGCTTTCCCTGCTAAAAATATCTCAACTGGTGCGTCAGTTGACTTGGCAGCAAAGCAATAAAATGTTCCCCTTGTCATTCCAGAGCTAATGACGCGAACACATTTTCCGGTCAAAAATAGCAGTTCCCTAAATTTTAGGAGATGCTTCCATGGCGTCCCTATCGGTCTCCTGACCATCATTGAAGACTACCATTTGACCAACATCTACAATGTGGGTTAATTTACTGGCCCCTTTCAACTTATAAAGTTGCAGTGACTTGATGAGTGGCCCAAATTCTAGTTTGGCGCACACGAGCTTCCATACTCATCAGACTTCAGTGCTAACTGTGGCACGAGCAGTCCCTGTCTGACCGACCTAGATCCCCGATGTGAGAAACCCATTTGGTTGCAGCCGTTTCACACTGGCCATGCAATGTCCACTTGCACCTTTTCAAGGGTTTTGGGACAAACAAGTAAAAATAAAATAAATATATCTAATACTTATTTACGGAAGGCAACAAGAAAAATACACCTCTTGGTAACAGGGGGTACATCTAATTCTGCTCAAATGATATCATGTTGTACGGAAGCCTTGGCTCTGATCAGCCGAGAGATCATAGATACCAGGGGCTTCTCCATACACCTCCAACCATCCTGGCCTACAGAAGGTCCCCAAACCTGCACCCCATATAACATAGAAGAGGCAACCAAAGTATCAAAGAGCCATAACTTTGTCCTAGGTTCCTGGAACTGAAGCTGCGAACAAATCCTCTCCATTCCTCCCAGAGCCGCACTAGCTCTAGTTAGTCTAGTCTCTGCTGCTCTTCTCAAAGAAAATCTCGGCCCAGTAAAGAATACCCCCAAGTAAGTGTATGCATCTGTATACTCCACAATCTCCTGACCATATTTGAAAGTAGGTAGTGATCTCCTGACCCATTGCGATGTGGTGTTAAACACCATAACCTTGGTTTTACCTAGGTTTACACACAATCCACTATCCTCTACAAAATTGCGTAGTGCATCCAAATGTCGTTGCATACCTTCTGGTGAGTCAGATATCAGCACAATATTATCAGCATATAGCAACAATGGGATCCACGTCCCCGCCAGCTGGGCACCCCTGTCACCCTCTCTGTCAATGTAATCAGACACCTCATCAACATACATACCAAATAGAGTAGGAGACAGTGGGCAGCCCTATTTCACTCCAATAGTAGAGTGAACTAAATCAGATACCCCTTCCGGAGTGCGTACATGTCCCATCACTGATCTGTACAGAGAGGGAGAGAGAGAGAGAGAGAGACGACACGCGACACGGAGTGGCGGAATTCCACCCCAGAGAGTATTGGCTCGAAACCTTGGCGCCCATTTCGGTATTTCTTTATATTGCATCAACACGGTACAAGCCAGTACTCTAGACTCTGCACCTTCTCCAGGAAGCATGCCAAAGAATGAGCCCATGGCCTCATATTTAAAGGCTCTAGGCCCCATAAGCAGTTTACATGAAAAGCCTTCAAACTCAAAAGCATCTGGTCCAAAAGCAATGCCCAAAAGCTACCAACGTAATTTACGAAAATCCGTACAGCCTGCCACGTCAGCATGTCAACGCAAAACACGGAAATCCGTACGGTCTTCCACATCAGCACTATCAACGTAATTTCTGAAGCATCCGTACTGCTGCCACGTCATCAATTGCGCGCGTGTGTGTGGGTAGGTTCTGCTTTATTTTAATTCCTTTATGTCACTGGGGCCCCATCGGACGGGGTCCCCATAAGTTAGTAGGACTACTTCTTCTGTTACTTGTTCTTCTTGGGGCTTAGGCCCCTCGGCCAGGATCTGCAAGTTGGCTCCATTCTTCAGGGCTTTGACACGTCAGCAGTTTGTGACATTGCTACACATTCTGAAGCCTCCATCGGGTTCTCCTCGGTAAAGAGAGGTCGGGGTAATCAAGGGTAAAGATGGGGAAGTCGTAGATGAGGATCCAAGGCCTCCACATATACAAAGCTGCCCCAAACTTGGAGTAAACCAGAAAAAAACAGCAAGCTTCTTCTCTCTCAATCATATCCAAAACCGCCCCAAATCAACCACATCCGAGCACTCAGGTGGTCGCAACACCATAGAGCTCTCATACCATGTTGAAGGTGGCAAAGGAAGATGCAATGAAAACAAGAGCTCGCTCATGATCCAGTGCGTACCTCGACTCCGATCTAGTACACCTGCAATGCCAAACACATGAACAAGGCACACCTCTGGAGAAGAGAGATCACTGAGGTAGAAAGAGACAAACATCTGAGAATGAGAGAGAGAGAGAGAGAGAGAGAGAGAGAGAGAGAGAGAGAGAGAGATTTGGGAAAGGCTCTCCAGGCTGATGACAATCTGCTCATACAAGTGACCCGGCATAGAACTGACATGCCAATGGATAGACCCGAGGACACACACAACTGCGACTGCTCCTACACACGAGACCACTGCCATGGTCTCCACATGGGCTGCACCGAGCTGCGTCTCCTCCCGACAACGAGATGGATCTGGAGAGAGAGGAATCAAGGCTCAAGGCTGCCATCGCATGGCTGCTCTCTAGAGGGAGAAGGAATCCTCTGCTCTCCTAGACCTGCATCAGAGATGCACTGCCTCTGCATGAGATCGTCCACCATAGGGATGCCCTGAGGAGAAAACGCTAGGAAGGCTGCTTGCTGCCTAGTGCATTTGCTGCCCAAGGAAAACGCCGGGGCTGAACTGCCGTGCAAGAGAACGCTGGGCTGATCTATGCAAAAAACACTGGCTGATCTACAACAAAATGCTAGGCTGATCTAGAGGAGAAACGCCAAGCTGATCTGCACCAAACCCCTCTGGGGCACCCAAGGGAGGCCGCCCCCCTCTCGGCACTGCATGCATAAAACTAGAAGTGACCCCCTGGTGCCTATACATGGGCACCAGCCAAATCTGCCCGACCAACCTTGTGGCACCTCTTGATAAAAAAGGGAGAGGGGGGGGGGGAGGGGGGAAGAGTACGAGATACATGGGGAAAAATAGGGGGAGCCTGGGATATTTTCCAAGAGTCTATGTGACCATGGAACAAAGCCAAAACCCAAGCTAAACATGGCTAGACACGACCCGACATGAGAGAACGACCTCACACTGGCCGGGCACAGCCACAAAAGTTAAAAACAGCCCCCACTCCCTAATCTACTCCTGGGAGATACCGGAGCTGCCACTGGACAGGAATATGAACTGAGAACTCTAACAGCTTCGGCTAAGCAAAGCTCGAAAATCTTATTCAAGGCAATAAGCATCATCAGGATACCACATTCAAGAAAGGGGATTGGGTGTATCTTAGAATCATGAAGCAACGACATAAGCAAGAGGAAAGAAGTGTCCAAATTGTCTTTTAGGATGGGTGTCTAATGCATATGTCTCTCATGAACTAAAAGGACCCTTGTGTACGTACTAAGCACTAAGCTATCGCCATCAATCGCTTCCGCTGCACCTAACGGCATATGTCCACAAAGGTCGGTGTGGACCAACTCCAAAACCATGGTAGATAAACTTCTAGAGTGCTTTGCAATAGCCTATGTATGCTTTGGAATAGCCTGTCTATACCTTGTCTTCCCTCTACCATCTAGGATGGTCTCCATAGTGCCTTCGCCGTGAATAGGTATCACCAATTTGTTGCTAATAAAGACAGAACCACAATGTTGCCACATGTTAGACAACTAACCCTTCTAAGGTGTCATGTGTCGTGTGGCACCGCTATCAAGAATCCAATCTTGAGAGTCTCGAACCGCAAGAATTTTCTCGATATGCGATGTTGCCAAAGAAGACAAAGGTTGGAGCCTTTACTACAGAAGCGTCTCCAAGCTGCCTCGGACACTTTTGCCAATAATATATCTATATATACACCTAGATAAATCCAGGATAAGCTGAGATTCACGCTTACAGGAAAGTGAAGGTATAGGCCCATGGTAGTCACCCACAAGACAATATAACCATCAACTCCATCATGCATAGTGCTAATAAATGGGGGTAGTCACTAAAAAGACATACTACCCACATTTTTTAGCTGGAGAAAAAAAATGCAGAAACATTGAGACAATGATCTCGAGAAACCCTAGGAACAAGGGTCCCGCCTCATGCCAGCCTACCGAGTAGGCAACACCATGGAATGCACCACCAAGAAGGTACGTCTACTTCAAGTACGTCCGGGCACAATCACAAAACAACCCTCACTCCCTAATCTACTCTTGGGAGATAATGGAGCCACCACCTAACAAGAGCAAATGCAAACAAGGCAACCCTTGTACATTGTACTTTTTGTGATCAATCAAGTAAGAGATCCCGAAAGGGACGCAAGAATTTGGGGCCAGTGCATCCGAAAGTGGAATTTCGTCGCCTCGTGTCAACTCTCCTCGTTTCTCTCTCTATTTAAGTTTTGTCGAGGTTTCTATTCGTGTGTATGCTTTTCTAGCAAGACATGGGTACTCTTTCTTGCTAAGAAGTATGATGCTCTTGGATAAGTCAAATTGAAAACCAATCTAGCTCTAAAGTTCCTATCTTACAAACCAAGAATGGGGGTGAAATTATAACTTTTCATTCATTTCTCTTTGCTAAAGGCATTCAGAGGCAAACCTCACCCCTTAACACAAGAATGTTGTGGAAAGGAAGAATTGGGTAGTGAAGGAGATGACACACACTCTCTTTGAAGCATGAATCTCTCTCTCTCTCTCTCTCTCTCTCTCTCTCTCTCTCTCTCTCTCTCTCTCTCTCTCTCTCTCTCTCTCTCTCTCTCTCTCATGGTCTCCCTCCATTGGGCTACCCATTGACCCCCTTTCACATGGCCTCCCCAGTGGTTATAGCCCACCTCCCTCTCAACATGAAGTTCTCGATCACCAACAAGCGGATACCAACACTTGATATTGAAGTGAAGGAGTGGAAAAAAGAGATGGAGGAGACCTTTCTTCAAAAGATGGAGGAATGAAAAGAAGAGAAGAACCTATGCGAAAGGATTTCTCGCGTCGAAGAGCAAGCGGCTTTACAAGAAGCCACAACCCGAACTCTCAAAGGTGAACTTCTTGCAGCAAAAAGTGGGCGGCTCGAAGAAGGCGAAATTCAACCATCCATGATGGAAGAATTGAATAGCATGAGAGAAGAAATACGGGTTATCAAGGAAGATGAGGAGAAGAAGTCATGGGCCGCGGTCATCTTCGCAACACAAAAGGAAGTAGAGGAGGCCGAAAACTGGATTGAGGTCACCAAGAAAGGGAAAGGTAAGGAAGCTCCCTGTACACCCACTCTTATTAACATGACCCTCAAAGAGGAACAAAGGAGGAGGAAGCGGGCTCTACATGTGTCAAGGACATAAACAATGTGGAAAAAGAGGTCACAATCCTCAAATTCATGATGGGGGTGGACAAGCCTTCACACACAAAGGCATGGAGAGTGGGCATGTAAGGTGCAGCAGAAGTGAATGTTGAACTTTGCTCAAGATGACTGCTCCGAATTGTGCTCAAGGTTCCTTTTACTTACGGAAGGGAGAGCCTTCCATTCCTTTAGTGAGAGAGTGCAATGGACACAAACAAAGTGAATGGACACTGTGAATGAAGGTGTTGAAACTAAGAGATAGAGAGAGAAGAGAATACGACACCAGAATGTTGTGAAAACCCTGCTTCGAAGGCCCCACTCTCTATGGCGAGAGCGGTCTACTTATGATTGCACAAATCTCTACAATGCTTGGACTTGCCGACAATGTCGACGATGATGAGGACGACGACGAGACGGGCTGTAATCTGAAAATGCTAAGGGCTAAAATCTGCATATATTTATCTGCTGAATTCTGACTCTATGTAGGTGACAATGTCGATGGCGACAATGCGACGACAACGTGCTGAAAACGCAGATGCTGAAATCTGCGTTTTCCGGGCTTAATCTGCAAACTTCGCGGGATCTGACCGTGTGGCGAGGATCTGCTGCGAGAAGGTGAGATCTGCGAGGTTCGGGGGTTCTACTGCGGAGTCTGATTGCTGAAAACTGAAAACGCTGATCTTCTTGTTGTCTTGTCACGAGGGAACTGCAAAAACGCTGGGTGTTATGCTGCTCCAAAAATGCTAGGCTGATTTGATGTCATGCAGGAAGAATCTGCTAACGCTAGGGTTGATCTGCTATATCCTGCTGTCGCCAAGCTGCTACAAGTGCAAAACGCTACGCTGATCTGCAAATTGAAGGAAACGCTAGCTGTTCTTGGTGCAAAACGCTAGGTCTTGCTGCTGATGCAAAAACGCTAGGCCTGCTGGGGGTCCTATTGAGAAGGTGCCTATTGAACTGAGTTCATGCTGCCTCTTTTGCCAAAAAGTGCTAGCGCTAGGTTTCTATATATACAAACTTAGTGGATTTGCCCTACCCAGTTCCCAACAAGAGTCACTTAAAAATAATAAGTGAAAAATGTCAAAAATAGAGAAAATAGGTCTATGCACTATAAAAATGCTCCTGATGGGTTCTGATTGTAAATCTGATGGTCATGCTCTGTGCAACTAGAGGATATGCATCTAATCTAAGTGTCTGGACATGCATGGTCTGCGGACAAACTCACAAAAGTGCCAAATCACTTCCTATTCTAGACTGACTTGACTGAACTGAACCATGGTCATGCTGTAGCTTGTCCACGGACACATAGGGTTGGATGTGTCACGTGACAGGGCAAGAAGAGTGGTGGCCCTAAAGAATCTTCAAAAGAGAGAGTTCTCATACTACGCTTCCCCTCCTTGCAAGAGAAGAAGAAATTCCTGAAAAAGAGGCCTACTCTCAAGAAGACAAGTATTTCCCTCGGTGATGATCTCGCTCTCTCACAGCTTGCGCATATGAGAGAGGTAATGCTAGAGATTACGACGGCAAGGGAGAAGGGAAAGACGGCCTTTCACAGAGATGGTCGGGTGGTGATTGTAGAGCGGCACTGTACATGACGGTGCGAGACCTATGTGACCAAATTGGAGATGGCTACTTGGAATTGTAATGGATCTATGAGGTTGGGCGTTGGTGCCTTTGAGGACAATTTCAAAGAGAGGGACATTGTTTTCTTCTCAAAGACTCACCAGGCCCCTAGATAGCTTATACCACATGTGGTGAGATACAGATGGGAGACAGTCCACAGGACAATCGCGAGATCTGAGCATGGGAGTAGAGGTTCAAGAGGAGTAGCAATGCTATTTAGGGAGGAGTTACAGCCACTACTACATATTGTACAGAAAGATGATCATGCTAGATACATGTGGGTGAGGCTGAGAGCTCACATAGGCCGATTTCTATACATTGCCATATGTTACTTCCCCCCCACTACGTCAGTATATGCTGCACCCAGAGGACAGTCGCCTTTCTCTATACTAGATGATGATATCATCCTCCCAAGAGACTTCAATGCCCGAACGGGCAGCTCTCAGACAGTCTTCTACGACACTTTAGATGAGATGCTTAGAGAGCTGGATGTGGGTGACTTGGGGCTTGACAGATGCTCACATGACAAAGAGCAGACGAAGTATGGGAGATACCTCACGGAGATGACGACCACACATGGGTTAGCCATACTTAATGGCGTAAAGCGATTTCCTGGAGCAGCCGGTTTCACATGCTTTCCACACAGACACGGGGCCAGTACAATGTACTATGTTATGGCACAGCCGAGCTTTATTCCTTGTATTCAGGATTTCATAGTGGGAGTCAGACCAGTGGGCGTAGTAGTGGATCATGCTCTTTTGACATTGTCCGTTTCATTTCAATATAGTACAGCCCAGACATCACGAGGCAGGTCACATACCCGTTATACATTTACACTAGAGACTAACTCGGTTTATACAGAGGAAGCCGTTTATGCACAGTGAGTCTTGGTCTGTCAATGGAGGAGTGCACCACTTTCCTGACTGAGACACTGCATGGTGCAACATCAAAGGCATACCCACACACTCAGTCGGGTCGGAGGCGACATTCTGGGAGCATGCCCCAGAATAGTTTGTATGATGAGGAGTGCAGAGAGATGAGAGCCCAGCTCCATAGAGATCTTCTTTTAGGAGTCGTCACTTACAGACAGTCTCGGATTGCTTCTCGACGCCTTGTGCAACGAAAAAAACGAGCTTACTTGGCCCAGATGGAGGGAGACTTGTATCAGCTGTTCTTGAGTAGACTCAGAAGAGGCATGGCGATTCTTTCATGAGCACTCCCCTCCCCCAGTGATTACTTCTCCTGATGTGTGGGGCCAGAATGCGACATCGTTATATACAATTCCTCAACAGGACCCCCTTCCAGATCCTACAAAGCCATGCCCACCTACCAGCGCCTCCTTTACCACTGAGATGGTAAAGAGAGCTATTGACAGGATGAGGACCAGTAGGGCATATGATCATGATGGTCTAGTAGCAGAGCACTTTATACATGCTAGAGATATGCTGGTAGAGGTTCTTGCAGTGTTGTTCAATTGTGCCATGTGTGAGGGGTTACCTGAGACTTGGAGGTTGTCTACTATTGTGCCTATCTTCAAGGCAGGTGATCCTACAGAACCTAGGAATTACCGCACTAGTATGGTTGGGCACACATTGGCACGGTTGTATGCATCCATTCTTGAGCAATAGTTGAGTAATTGGGCAGAGGATGACGGTGTACGAGCAAAAGGCCGAGCCGGTTTTAGGAGGGGTTTCTCCACTCTTGATCATATTTTGACACTCAGAGCCATCATTGAGGAGGGCAAGTCACATGGGAGACGGATTTATTATAGCTTTGTGGATTTCTGCAAAGCATTTGACATGGTACCGAGAGCTCGATTGATGCGCAAACTGCAGGAGATGGGGGTGCCCATCGTGTTGATTTGGGGGATTATGGCTCTATACAGATCAGTGATGGGACATGTACGCACCCGGAGGGAATATCTGATTTAGTTCACTCCACCATTGGGGTGAAACAGGGTTGCCCATTGTCTCCTACTCTATTTGGTGTGTATGTCGATGAGGTGTCTGATTACATTGACAGAGAGGGTGATAGAGGAGCCCGACTGGCAGAGACGTGGATCCCATTGTTGTTATATACCGATGATATTGTGTTGATCTCTAACTCACCAGAGGGTATGCAACGACAGTTGGATGCATTACACAGTTTTGCAGAGGATAGTGGAATGTCTGTAAACCTTGGTAAAACCAAGGTTATGGTGTTTAACACCACACCACAGTGGATCAGGAGATCAGCACCAACTTTCACATATAGTTAGGGGATTATAGAGTATACAGATGCATTACACTTACCTTGGGGTTGTCTTCACTGGGCCGAGGTTTTCTTTGGGGGAGCAGCAAAGACTAGATTGACTAGAGCTTATGCGGCCTTGGGAGGCTTGGAGAGGATGTGTTCGTAGGTTCAATTCCAAGAACCTCGGACAAAGTTATGGCTCTTTGATACTTTAGTAGCCTCAGCTATGTTGTATGGGGTACAGATATGGGGACCTTCTGTAGGCAAGGATGGTTGGAGACGTATGGAGAGGCCCTTGGTATCTATGATCTCTCGACTGATCAAAGCCAAGGCCTCCGTACCCCACGCTATCATTCGAGCAAAGCTAGCTGCCCCTCCTATGGAGATTGAGGCACTTACCAAATCAGTCTCCTTTGTGCACAGCTTGTGGGATGCTACTAGAGACAAATATGCTAGACTGGCCCTTGAGTCTTCCAAACAGTTAGCTCTTCAGGGGGACACTTCATGCTGGTATGCACAGATGACATCATGGTTTCAGATGCATGGCTTCACCATGGACAAGCTGCCCCCTTTCCAGTACTCTCTTCAGACACCCTCGATGTCTCTTACACGGGTGGAGATTACTAGACTCATTCGTAAGGACCTCCTCCAGTTGGATACCAGGAGGACATGGATAGAGCCGCCATAGGAGTTCGACACGAAGATGGCTTTCTATAGAGAGCATCTTCTCCACCTCACAGGAGATGGGTTTGTGATTGGACCCAGCTACATGGATACACATATGTCTCATGGTTTGCAATGTGCCATTGGTCAGATACGCACATCTTCACATCAACTGGAGATTGAGACTGGTAGATTCAGAGGGATTCCAACAGACAGCAGAATATGCCACTTATGCCAGCTAGAGCTAGAGAGAGACAGAGCTACATTACATATGTCATTGCATAGTGTACTATGAGATTCGGGGCCGTTTCCACTGCTTATTCAAAGATGGTTTCGGTCCTTTCTCTAAGGTCATGAGTTATGAGGCTCAGAGATGTCTTGGGCTATATCTACTTGAGTTACACAAATATAGAGACACTTTAATGGGGAGAGCTAGAGAGAGACAATCCCAGAGAGAGATTACAGATTTCTTTCACTAGATATGGGACAGCTAGAGGAGTAGCCATCACTGCAGAGCTCGGCTCCCACTCATTCTACCACTACCGGCACTCTCATCAACCGAGCACTGCAGCTACGGAGATCCGGACGGCCACGATTGAGGAGAGGGGCTACATAGCATCGACGGAGACTACAGCAGAGGATTCAAGCCATACTGTCTCGACATCCAGAGTGCAGATGAGGATGGATTCTAGTAGTAGTAGTATTTTTGTTCTAGTCCTTTTGTACCCAGACATAGTATCAGATTCACTATTTTGTATCAGATTGGTCTCATAGGTCATTTTGGCCTTTTGAAGACGTTAATATAACATTTCATTTCATTTCTCTCTCTCTCATTTTGGGTTGAAGTTATGGCTCCATCAATTTACCTTCTCAACCGCTCTCTCACAAAATCGGTGGATGACATCACTCCATAGGAGGTATTTACAAGTCATAAACCTAATATTTCTCATTTTTCAGGTTTTGGATGTGTTGCTCATGTTCATGCGTCTTCAAAGAGGAGGGCTTTGGATGCTAATCCAAAGCGATAATATTAATTATTTGGTGGTTGTCTCTCACTCCAACAAATTTCAATTTCGGGATCCTTCCTTGGAGGATATTGTTCAGACTAGATTTGCTCTTAACTCGCTTGGAGCTTCTTCATCTCATGCTAATATTGACCCATTCTCAAGTGCTAACATGCTTCAGCCTCTACTAGCACCTCCACCCCACAAGCCATTTCTATGTATGTTCCTTCAATTCTTCCTCCCATTCCCTTGGTCTACATCTCTCTCATGCTCTCAGGTGAATGATTAGGGACTCCATCCAACTACAATAAACAAATCTGGACTCTTATGCCCACATAAGCCTGAGCCACATTACTTACCACAGTTCTACCTAATAAGAAAGCTTTCTTCCTTGTCTACAAGTAAACTCCTCCAATGGTTGCTGTTATATAAATAATAGTGCTCCAAATCTGATACGGAAACAGTTCATGCAAGACATGAGGTAGTTTTCATCATTCTTTTAAAGAGACTCCTCTAGAAGACTAGGAACCATATGTTCTTGTCCTTGCACTCTATCCATCTTGAATGGACTTGTGTATGGTTGAGAGACATGCATTTGCTTATGAACATTGGGGCTAAAACATAAGAAGAAATACATACAAGGTACATTCTCTTCACAAGTGCAACAAGACAAAACCCATTCTAAGCCACAAAATGAGCCACGTCCAAACATTCATTTGAGCTTTCACCAAATATGATTAGCAAACATTTTGTCCTAGAATTTCATACTTCAAGGGAGTAGGTTCACAACAATCCATTGTATGTTATACATGTTGAAATCTATGTATATATATGTATATATATGTATACATATATATACACACACACACACACACACACACACACACACACACATATATATACATACATACATATGTATGTATATATACATACATATGTATATATATATATATATATATATATATACATATATATATATACATATATATGTATGTATATATGTATATATGTATATATATATATATATATATATATATATATATATATATATATATATATATATATATATGTATATGTATATATACATATACATACATATATATATATATATATGTGTGTGTGTGTGTGTGTGTGTGTGTATATATGTATATATATATATCCAAGGCTTCCTCTATAATAATAGTTACCTTCTTACGATGGTATCAGCACCAACGCTGAAACCAGAGTTGTCATCATGGAAGCAACAATCAAGAACTGCACTTGAATGCCCATATTGACCCTTCAAAACATTGGCACTCGCATCATAAAGCCTAACATTCTGCACCAATTGCAACAGGTAAGAAAATCACTAGCGACTCAAAAGCGTTAAAACATCCAGCATGTAACATCTTTGTTTACTACTAACATATGCACAATCATTATCTATACAATCTTCTGTTCTATAAATTTAGGTCTTACAGATATCGCAATTGTTGTAAAGACGTTTAATAATACCCCCCTTCCCATCTCTAACAAAGAAAGGCTGGTACTTCTCTAAGCCAGAAAACAAAGTCAATATAGAATGCTGAGCAATAAGCCTAACTGAAGTACAACGCCAGTGCATCAAGACCGGGTTAAGATAGAAACTATACAAGAATATTCATCCTAAGACTTGTAAAAGAGATTATTGAGGCTCATGAAAAAGAAAGCGTAGTTGCACCTTCTACTAAATAACAAACTCATTAGCCCAATACAATCCGTAAAGAACAGGTGTTGCATATCATTTGATTCCTTCATATGTTACAAAAAATAGCCATAATCTGTGCTTGCAGAGCAATTTGAAAGGTGTAAAGCCTACACAACAGTCTATGATAAAAATCCTGCCATCAAGACTCGAGTAATCTCTCAAACTCTCAAGCTCTAGCCCCTCCCCTTCTCTGAAGCAAGTCCCAAGCTCTACAGTTCTCTCCCTCTCTCAAGCAAGTGCTCTCCTTCGCATCAGCACCAATGTTTTGTAATGCTCAGGAAATGGAGGATCATGTACAATGTACTAGAGTCTCACTCATATCTTGGAGTTCTTTTTACACACCCCTCTTTTTCTATGAGAGGGGCAACACCTGAAACTGGCCCGTAGGGCAGTAGGTGTTGGCTTTCACCCGAAATTCTTTACTTTAGACACACACACAGAGAACGTGCAAAGGAAACCTGCGACGGGAATTAACACTTAAGTACACACACAGCTGGGAAGCTAGAATGCCCCGAGCAAACGCCAACAACCTGTAGGCCCCAAAATTGGCGCCCCTTTCGGTATTTCTTTATTCTTTAGTAGGGTAAATTACAAAGAAGAGTCCTGGGAATCCTTCACCTGTATCCGGCTAGATACATATGTTTTGGCCAAATTTCGGTAACATAACAGCCGCAAAACTTGCGCGGAACCAATTCCCCTGCTAGCTTCCACTGACATATACCCTCTGATTCCAGCACAATAACAATAAATTCAGCTCGCTATATTTACTGGTTTTTGCCTTGTTTTCAGCCCCAAACAGTCCCCTAGCTGTTCTCTGCCAATGGGGCACGATTCCCAAGAGTTTTGCCTCCGTATGGCTGAAAAACAGTCAATTTTCTGCTCATACACAGCGCTGAATTTGCACCTGTACAGTGAGGTTATGACCCTCACCGGTGCCTGCTTTGGAGTAGCAGCTAGCTATCCCTGTTCCTACTCAAGGAGGCTCTTGCCTCAGCACAAAAGCATAAACCCACACAATTGTACATCAGTCAAATAAAGAGCCCTCTTGTGGGGCATCACATAACTGCACGGAGGGGAGAGAGAGAGCAGTGTGTAGCGTGCAGGGCATCACTCCTAGCACCACACTGTACATGAGAGGAAAAGAAAGCACTCCATAGCTCTTAACCTATGACAAATGCAAAAGGAGGCCTCCCAGCTTATAATTCAACGCTACCTCTTCCTTTGTGAGGCAAGTTCACAGAAATGTGCCACTTGGCGCATTTACAAGCATTTTCCCGTTTCGTGTTTGCCGTCTAAAAATCTCCCAACTGGTTGCTCAGTTCACTTCACGGCAGAGTTGTAAAATGTTCCCCTAGTCATACCGGAGGTGTAACAGACTTGGACACTCCAAGTCAAGAATCAATCACAACAACACCAAATAACCACTTCAAAACAATTCACAGATCACAATAGATTTGCATTGTCCCGGCGGAGTTCCGTGCCTAGAGATATTGGCCCCAAAGACTGGCGTCCCTTTCGGTATTTCTTTATGTATTGATCAATGATCAAAGTACAAGAGAGCGGTTAGGGTTTCACTCTCAGTCTCTGCGTCCAGATGCTCTGAGAAGTGAGGCCCTCACCGCATATTTAAATGTTACAAGCGGTGCCCAAAAGCAAAGTCCCAAAAGCTTGAAAGCAAAAGCACATTCTCTCTCTCTCTCAATGAGAGTAAAAATAAAGCATATTCTCTCTTCCAATTTCCTTGCAAAGCCAAAAAGCAGAGATTTGGATCGCTCAAAAAAAAACAAAAAATTTGCACCTCCGCGATTTTCGTGAATTAGGGTTTCTGACAGAAATTAGGGTTTGCAAGAATTTTAGGGTTTTTGGCAGAAATTAGGGTTTCTGATGTCAGTAGCCACATCATCACTTTGTGACACACCCCCCTCTTGAAAGCATTGTAATCGACCGCGATTACGCCTGCAAAACCGACAAAAGCCATAAACCGTCTTAGCAGACACTGACCGTTAGTACCTACGTACTAGGGACACACATCTAGCACATGTACCAAATCGACAGACACATCACACGACATCACAGGACATCACTAGACATCATATGACATTCAACATTCATTCAGATCTTAGACCATGATTTATCGGCAATGTAGCTAGCAATCACATCTAGGTCCAATCGGGACCTCATCGATGTTCGATTGACTAACCCCTATTGCAACTATGTCTAATTCAAGATCAATCAGACCAAAATGCTGCAGTCATTTCGGCTATCAGTTCCTGCACTCAAAAGAAGTCGAGAACAAATCAGTATCTTTATCAAGAATTCCATTTCATAAAGTCATCCAGCAGAATACTGTCAGCTCTCAGTATCCTTGAAGCTCAAAGAGACATCAGTGACTTTAGTATCAAAATCAAGGCATCTGTTGACAAAGAAGGCGAGTAACTCCCCTCTTGTGCATCCCACTGTACCAGATCTTCGGCCAAGCTGAATTTTTGGGTTCCGTTTGCAGTAGACTATGCTAAACCAAAACATCGAGGTAAAGTTTCACGATCCGAGTATCTGCTAGGTCCTCCTCCTCCATCCACTTCGCATCAAGTACAAGATAGTTCTTGAACTTAACCAAGAACCGCCTTCGAACTTTACCTTTATTCTTTGTATCCTTATGTGCCAAAATCTGTTCAGGAACAAGGATCTCCTCGTTTTCTTCCACTTCGGGTTGCTTATCAGGCTCCCCATCATCAGGCACATCACCCTTAAAAGGTTTCAAGAGACTCACATGGAATGCATTGCGAATCCTCCAACTATCTGGCAGTTTCAATCGGAAGGAGACATCATTTATCTTTTCAAAGATCTAGAAAGGTCCGTAGTATCGCATACTAAGCTTTGGAAAAAGCCTCTCCTTTCCCTTTTTCTTTCTTAGGCGTGCCTTCTCAAAACGTAAGAGCACCCAATCATCCTCCTTCAATTTCAAGTCGCGACGATGGCGATCCGCTACCTTTTTCTGTTGTTCTTGAGGCTTCTGCAAAGTCTCGAGAATCTTGGCAAACGCCGTATCCAAAGCTTGCGAATATTCATCTACTTCAAATATCTAATCTTTCGTGCTCAGGAAGGATGGAACCTTCGCAGCACTTTCAACAATCTCAAATGGCGTCTTCCCCGTCGAGGAGTGTATCGTGTTATTGTAGGCAAATTCCACCAAGGGTAAGTTCTTTTCCCATTGAGTCTTCTAATCCGAGATACAAGACTTCAATAAATCTAAAACCACTGAATTGGCAATCTCAGATTGCCCGTCAGTCTGCAAGTGGAACGATGACGAGAACTGCAACCGCGTGCCAATGTTCTCCCAAATTGCCTTCCAAAACAAACTCATAAATCTAGGGTCTCTATCAGAGACCATCATCTCAGACGTGCCATGTAATCGGAAAATCATCATGATCATTCTGTGTTCTCAAGATATCAAAAATGAAATCTATTGCAATACTTTCCCAGGGACGGGTGGGTATGGGTAAAGGCTGTAACAATCCCTGTGCCTTATGCCTGTCAAACTTGACCTTCTAGCATACTAAGCAACTGCGCACAAGTTCTTCCACATCCTTTTTTGAGTCTCGGCCAATAGAAGTATCTCTCTACCCCCTTCATGGTGGTAGCAATGCCGCGGTGACACGTAAAAGGTGGACAGTGGCATTCAGTCATAACCTTTTCCCTCAACAGTTGTGTAACGCACAACATGGTTTTTTCTCATCAAGTAACCTTCCCGAAGGGAGTATCCGGCTATTGTCTCCCCTTCCCGTATCCATGTGAAAATAAATCTGCAAAATCTGTATCTTTCTCATAAATCTGTACTGTCATCTCCAGCCTAGAGAACAATCGGCTCTCTTAAGCAATGACATGGCCTTCTTGCATCAAGACCGCACCCAGACTACGACCATAAACATCACAAAATACTTCAAATGACTTCTGCAAGTCCGGCAAAGTCAAATCTGGTCCTGTAGTCAATTTCTCTTTCAATGTCTGAAAGGCCGTCACCTCTGTGGATCCCCACGAGAAAGGGACTCCTTTCTGTATCAAGATATGCAAAGGGGAAGCAACCTCTGCAAACTTCCGAATGAACCGTCTATAGTACGAACGCAGTCCCAAGAAGCTTTCAACTTCATGGACATTCTTCAAATCGGACCAATCACGGATAGTGTCTATCTTGGCCGGATCCATTTGCACTCCTATTGTTGAGACAAAGTGTCCCAAAAAAAATGTATCTCTGAAGCATATGATCTCTGTGTTCTGCTTCATTCTTGGAGAAAACAATGATATCATCATCAAAGAAAGTGCCAACAAATAGCCTGTACTCTTGAAAAATCTTGTCCATCATCCGGTTAAATGTCGCAGGAGCATTGGTTAAGCCAAAAGGCATCACCAAGAACTCAAATAACCCAAAAGTCGTCCGAAAGGCCGTCTTGTAGACGTCTCCCGGCGAGATTCGGATCTGATGATATCCACTCTTCAAGTCAATCCTGCTAAAGCACGAGGATCCCTGTAACCTGTCGAGTATATCATCAATCCTAGGAATCGGAAATCTGTTCTTGATAATGATTTTGTTGAGAGCGCTATAATCGATGCTCATTCTCCAAGATCCGTCTTTATTCAAATCCAACAACAGTGGAGAGCAATACGGTGAACTACTATGCTAGACAAGACCCTTTTCCAAGAGGTCTTTCACTGAGTTCATAATCTTTTCATTTTGTACTCGGCTCACACGGTTTGGTGGCCGATTCGGTGGCGTGCTTCCAGGTATTAGGTCAATGGTCTGATCTTCAGGTCCTCTGAAAAACAATAGACATGAGTGTGGAGAAAAATCTTGGGGTTCTTTTAATCAGGTCAAAACGTATTCAACCTTTATCCATCGTTCAGTTCTCTCCCAAAAGAATGAGTAAAGAAATTGAAGTTCATCAAGTACAATCTCTAAGCCCTTCATTTATCAAGGTCGCTTTCTCGGCCCGGTAGTCAACCACGGCGTAGTTCTTGTGGTACCAAGGGATCTTGAGTAGAACATCACTCGCGTGCCCTAAACACCCCTGTCATTGCAAACCAAGTTTGCCAATGCTTGGTGTAATGGCAACATCCCATCCGGGTGCCAGTCGAACTACCTCCGCATGTGGCATCAGTCTGTCAGGCATAATTCCAAGTCGAACCGCCAATTCCAAGTGAAAAGAAGTTGGCCTTGGCTCCTTCAAAAGAGCTTCCTGATCCTTCACTTTGCCCCAAAAGCGGCAAAGTTTGTACTTTCATTCATTAGATTCGATGCATGTCCCACGCCATGTGGTACCAGTTCTGCTTTTCTATCTGCCTTTTCTCCCACGTTCCTCAGCTGCTCTCGAACTCTCAGGCCTGTCGTTGTCTTTATCATTCTGTTCTTTTTGTGCCTTTTTGGGGCACTTCGCGGAGATATGTCCATGTTCCCAGCATCCAAAGCACTTCCCCTCTCTGATGAAGCGAGCTCTCTCCTCAGGAGTAAGCTTGGGTCGTGCATCCTTTTTCTCTGGGTTGCTCTTTTTCTTTCTATTTTCATTCCCAAAAGTTTGTTCGTCTCGTTGTGTCATGGCCTCATCTATAACATAGGTCAGACTGCCAGAGTGAATGGCAAAGCCCCGCTTCGCATGACTCATCAACTCCTGAATAGAAGCTGACTTCTATTCCAAGCACTGATCTCGGATCTTTGTAGGTAGACCCAAGGTAAACCGCTCAATCTATTCTATGAACAAGATCTTCTTGAATGAAGAGGCGGGTAGAAAAGAGCTCCAGAATCTTTCACAGTAAGCATTGATTGTATCTTTCTTGGTCATCCGAAGATGGTTCCAACCAGCTCGTACATCTCGTTCATATTCTTGCGTCAACCAAGAAGAAATAAAAAGCTTCTTAAATTTCAACCATTCAACTGGCGCAGTCTTGTTTAAGAGAAGCGTGGACCACAACGTACGAGCATTCCCCTTAAAGTAAGAGGCAGCTCTCCGAATCTTGGAGTGCTCTGAATAGCGTCCTCCCGCGAAAGCGATGTCAAACTGTTGTATAAAAGACAAAGCCTTCAAAGATTCTGAGTATCCTAAAAAAGTATCAAACTTGATCGAGTGGCCACCTTTCTTATACTCTCGGACTTTCTTGCTTTTATCTTCGAGAAAGTCATACTGGTTGGCTTTGTAAAAATTCTTCTTGTTCGCATAAAAGTTTCCGTCATCCGAATCTGAGCTGTCTGTAGACGAATCCTCGATAGAATTGTCAATATCTGGACGAGATTTAGCCTTCTTTACCTTTTTCTTGCCCTTTCCAAAGCTTTGTTTCTTGCTTCGCTTATTACCTTTTCTGTCTTCTTCGCTCGAATATGAAGAGCTAGAAGAACTGTCAGATGAAGAAGAAGAAGAAGAAGAAGAAGTGGGTACTCCTTCAAATCGAACACGCTTCTTCTGTTTCTTTGCCTTGTCGAATGTCGACTGACGACCCAAATATCCCGCGAAGTCAATGCCTTTCTTCTGCTTTTTGCCGTGCTTTTTGGCTTTCTTTTGCGCGTCAAAAAGCTGAGCAAATCCGTGCATCAACCACCTCTTGTAATTCCTTCTCTGAATACTCTTTGTGATCAGAAGGTTTCTTGAGAGCCAGTTTCAAGGGTGGTGTAGTGGTTTTCTGCCATTGTGCATGCACTTCCTCAAAAGAAGTCTCGCTCATATATTTTGCCATTTTCGGATCCTTCGCAAAACTGAGCATCATCTTTGTTGCATCGCCGATCAATTGACGACGCTACATCTCTCTTTGCTCCGCCTGAGTACGCCGAGACGGGCCATACTCTTTGCCGAAATCTTCGTTGTGATCCCTGCTTGCATCTCCACATGCAGAGGGAGTCGATTGATCCTTGCGTGAAGCCATAGGTGTCGTGGAAAAAAAATTGGGGATCGGAATTTTCGTAAAAGAGAAATCGGCCGTGCTCTGATACCACTCTAACAAACTTGGACACTCCAAGTCAAGAATCAATCACAACAGCATCAAATAACCACTTCAAAACAATTCACAAATCACAATAGATTTGCACTGGCCCGGCGGAGTTCCGTGCCTAGAGATATTGGCCCCAAAGATTGGTGCCCCTTTCGGTATTTCTTTATGTATTAATCAATGATCAAAGTACAAGAGAGCGGTTAGGGTTTCACTCTCAGACTCTGCATCCAGATGCTCTGAGAAGTGAGACCCTCACCGCATATTTAAATGTTACAAGGGATGCCCAAAAGCAGAGCCCCGAAAGCTTGAAAGCAAAAGCAAATTCTCTCTCTCTCAATATGAGAGTAAAAATAAAGCATATTCTCTCTTTATCTCTCTTCCAATTTCCTTGCGAAGCCAAAAAGCAGGGATTTGCGTCGCTAAAAAAAAACCAAATAATAAATAAATAAATTTGCACCTCCGCCATTTCCGAAAATTAGGGTTTCTGGCCAAATTCAGGGTTTGCAAGAATTTTAGGGTTTCTGGCAGAAATTAGGGTTTCTGCTGTCGATAGCCACGTCATCACTTTGTGACAGGAGGTAAAAACGTGAACACATTTCACGGCCCAAAATAGCAATTCCCTAAATTTTAGGAGATGCTTCAGTTGGGCTCCCACTGGTCATCTGACCATCTATCCTCATTGGGACCGCATCCAAAAGTGCAACGTGGCCCAACTATCAGATACTTTCTGTTGGTAGTCCCACCTTGACTTTATGCCTTTATTGAGTTCACTTCCTAGTATCCACCAACTTGCTAAGTGCGACGGGGGGACCTACATGATCTTGCTCTGAGTCTAGACATCCTCTTACTATACGAATTCCACTGCCGACCACTTCCTATCTGCAGGTGAAACCACCGTTCACATTGGCCATACAATGTCTGACCGTTTGCTACTTCAAAAAGAGGCTCTCAAAAATAAAACAAAAATCATTGGAAAGAAACCAACAACTAAGGTTAGCAGTTGTTGCCACGTCCTCGTGACATAGTTAACAGCTGCCACATCCCCGTGACAGCACCTTCAAGACTAACACGAGGATATAAAACCCTTGCACAATTGGAGCGGATGTGCTGACTGGAGCAATTTCAAGAGCCCCACACAAAGCTTTGGCTATTTGATACATTGTTGCTGACATCCACATTATTGTAGGGGGTACAAATTTGGGGGCCTAGTCTAGACCATCATAGACAGTTTGATCGGATGTACAATGAATGGTAGATATGGAGAGACCATTTTACAAGGCTGTGACAACCACTAACCTTAGTTGTTGATTTCTTTCCCTGTCACGAGACGGGCACCACATGCCAACGAAAAAGAACAGACTTTTAGCACTTCAACAACTTAAAAGTCTTCAACAACAACTGAACTAAAAGAGAAAGAGAGCACATGCGACAAAGTGGCGGAATTCCACCCAGAGAGTATTGGCCCCCAACCTTGGCGCCCCTTTCGGTATTTCTTTATATTACTTGAACTCAATACAATGCCTCCACCTTCACCCGGAAGAGTGCCAGAGAATGAGACCTTTGCACATATTTGAAGACCCTTGGCCTTGAAAAGCAGTTACATGAAAAGCATTCAAACTCAAAAGCATCTACTGTCCCAAACTTGTCGGCCCACGAAACAGGGAAAACCGTACAGGCTGCCACGTGGCAGCTGTCAACGCAAAACGCGGAAATCTGCCACGTCAGCAAGTTAGCGCAAATTGCGGAAATCCATACACCTCTACCACATCATCAACTGATCATGCTTTTTTTTTTGTGTGTGTGTGTGTGTGTGTTGGCTTTATTTTAATGCCTTTGGTCACTTGGACCCCATTGGACGGGGTCCATAAGTTGGTGGAAACTCTTTATTAAAAATAGGCCACTCGGCAAGACTTTGCAAGTTGGTGAAACTTCTTCTGCTGCTTCTAGGGTTTAGGCCCCTCGGTCGGGGATCTGCATGTTGGCTCCATTCTTCAGTGGCTTGACACGTCAACAGTTTATGTCTCATTCCAGATTGAAACTCTTGATATGTTAGGTCGTTGGTTTTCCAGAAGTATCGCATCCAATAAGGAGTCTCATTCCAGATAGGAACTCTTGATATCTTGGGTCGTTGGTTTCCCAGAAGTATCGCATCCAATAAGGACTATTCAGTGGTTGGCACATCACAATGCAACACGAATGCTCACATATGCATGTTACAAGACATAGAAAGATAAAGCTGCCGATGAACACTCCCCCCGTAAATAAACATCTTGGTCTAAGCCATGAGCTTTCAACGACTCCCTCATCACTCCTCCCGCAAATAACCTAAAAAGGTCTAGGCCATGAGATATAGACGCCTTTTACAACCAAACGTCCCCCAAACCGCAACCTGCGTCGTCGTTTGGAGGTGTTGAGAGTAAACATTGCTCAGACTTCTTAATACTCCCCCCGTAAATAACCATCCAGGTCCGAGCCATCAGTAAAAACAACACTTTTCAAACATTCAATACTCCCCCCACAAATAACCACGAGGGTCCGAGCCATGAGTATGAGCAAGTAGTCTCAAACATCATGTCTCACTACTCCACCCGGGAGTAAAATCACCAATCATTGAAACGAGTATTAAAAACAGAGTCAAACAATTCAAATTGGCACCAAGACAAGTTCAAAACAAATACCATCCATTTCAAACAAATTTCTAAACAAGATCACCAAACAAGTTCTCAAACGGAACTCAAACTTAAAAAGCAATCTCGACATCAGTCGAGCTTGAAAAGACGACTAGCTTTCCATCCTGAATCTGCACCCAAAATTAGGGTTAGGTTCCTTTCATAAGGTCGTAGCCGACCATAACATGGTCCATCAGACAGTGTTGCTCTGGTGGCGATGGTAGTCCGAAGACATAGCAATCACACCCGACGTAACAAGGTTATCAGCTCGAGAAGAGAAACCTACTAAGAGATGTCGAGAAATTTCAAGTTATAATCTGCTAGGGTTTCCATGGCAAGCATTTCAAGATGACCCACTCTGTCAGAAGCTGCACTCCAAAGGAAGATGTCTTAAAGCATGTAACTTTGGGTAAAAATTTTCTTGAAAGCTTGCCAAGTCCTGGGAGTATGTGGCTTGGTAGCTATAGACGTCCACCACTGCATGGCACTGACATTGAGACAAACAACGGCTTTGAAAAGAACAAGTTTTGATCCTTCTCTGCAAGTGATCTTTATGGCTTATGCCCTGTAAGACAGAGCGATGAAGATGGAAGCACGCCCGATGCGCGATGAAGTAAGGGTAGGAGTGGCTACTAAGTTCGAGATCGAGGCACGAAGAATCTTTAAATAAAATTTCCAATGAACTTTGGAAGCGCCATCTTGCTCTATGTGCTCTTTGGTAGGACCCGTATGCTTTCAAGAAAGCACGCGCCCGAAGCTCTCATACCACTATCATGAGACGGACACCACGTGCCAACGGAGAAGAACAGATTGAACAGACTTTTAGCACTTCAACAACAACCAGGGTTGTACCAACACGTACGTGTGGAACCGTACTGTACAATACGTTCGTACTGATCTGGTTATCTGGTTATCTGTCCTTTGAGGATATCTGGTTAACGTTTTGCGTGACATTTTGGCTGCCCACTGCCGCTGCAGAGCGTTACAGAGAAAGGCTTTTGCAATGTGCAGAACCAGGTACCTGTCACAAAGTGATGACGTGGCGGACAGTAGAAACCCTAATTTCTGCCAAAAACCCAAAAATTCTTGCAAACCCTAATTTCCGGAAATCGCAGAGGTTGAAAAAAAAAAAGAATGATGAGCGACGCGAATTTCGCTTTTGAAGAGACTGCTTTTTTTTAACAAAAAAAAAAGGAGAACTTGAGAGAGAAGAGCTTTTGAACTCTTATGTTTTTTATTTTAAAAGCTTTTGGGGCTCTGCTTTTGGGCATCCCTTGTACCTTTAAATATGTGGAGAGGGCTTCACTTCTCAGAGCATCTGGACGCAGAGTCTGAGAGTGAAACCCTAGCCTTGTACTTTGATCCGATTAATATAAAAAGAAATACCGAAAGGGGCACCAGTCTTTGGGGCCAATATCTCTAGGCACAGAACTCCGCAGGGCCAGTGCACATCTATTGTGATCTGTGACTTGTTTGAAGTGGTTATTGTCACAAACGGGAGCGCATAGCAAAATAAAATATACTCGGATAAATAAAATTTATCACTTAATATTGAAGCTGTCACAAAGTGATGACGTGGCGGACAGCAAAAAGTCTAAAATTCCTGCAAACCCTAAAAACTGCCAGAAACCCTAATTCGTAGCAAACCCTAATTTCTGGAAACCCTAACTGCTGGCTGAAACCCTATTATCTGGCGCCAGTGCCACGTGACAGGGTTGTACGGATTTTCCGGAAATTGCGCCGCAATTTGCGCTGGCAGCTTTTGGGCGTTGCTTTTTGCATGAAAGAGAGAGAACTTGCTTTTTTTTTAATTTTAAAAAAAAAAGAGACTCTCTCTAAGAGAGAGAACTGATGCTTTTGATTTTGAAAGCTTTTGGGGCTCTGCTTTTGGGCATCCCTTGTAACCTTTAAATTAGTGGTGAGGGCCTCACTTCTCAGAGCATCTGAACGCAGAGTCTGAGAGTGAAACCCTAACCGCTCTCTTGTACTTTGATGATTGATTAATATAAAAAGAAATACCGAAAGGGGCGCCAGTCTTTGGGGCCAATACCTCTAGGCACGGAACTCCGCCGGGCCAGTGCAAATCTATTGTGATCTGTGAATTGTTTTGAAGTGGTTATTTGGTGCTGTCGCGGTTGATTCTTGACTTGGAGTGTCCAAGTCTGTTACAGTGGTATCAGAGCCCGGTCGATTTCTCTTCTACGGGAAATCCGATCCCCGAAATTTTTTTCCGCGGCACCTATGGCTTCAAGCAATGATCAGTCGACTCCCTCTGCATCTGGAGATGCGGGCTGGGATCACAACGAAGATTCAGACAGAGAGTATGGCCCGCCTCGGCCTACTCAGGCGGAGCAAAGAGAGATGGAGCGTCGTCAATTGATTGGCGATGCAACAAAGATGATGCTCAATTTTGCCAAGGACCCGAAGATGGAAAAATATATGAACCAGACCTCTTTGGAAGAGGTACAGAGGGAGTGGCAGAGAACCACAACACCACTCCCGAAACCCGCTCTCAAGAAACCTACTGCCTCCAAGAAATATACGGAGAAGGAACTGGAGAACGTGGTTGATGCACGGATTGCTCAGCTTTTCGACGTGCAAAAGAAAGGCAAAAAGCACGGCAAAAGGCAGAACAAAGGTACTGACTTCCCGGGATATTTGGGTCGTCAGTCGACATTCGACAAAGCAAAGAAACTGAAGAAGCGCGTAAAGTTTGAAGGCCTACCCAGTTCTTCTTCTTCTTCAAACAATTCTTCTAGCTCTTCAGACTCGAGCGAAGAAGACAGGAAAAGCAAAAAGCGAAGCAAGAAACAACGCTTCGGAAAGGGCAAGAAAAAGGCAAGGAAATCTAGGTCTCGCCCAATGAGTGACACTTCTACAGAGGACTCGTCTACGGACAGTTCAGACTCTTACAACGGAAACTTTTATGCAAACAAGAGGAATTTTTACAAAGCCAACCAGTATAACTTTCTCGAAGATAAAAGCAAGAAAGTCCGAGAGTTTAAGGAAGGTGGCCAAGCACTTAAGTTTGATACTTTTTCGGGATACTCCGATGCTTCAAAGGCTTTGTCTTTTATATAGCAGTTTGACATCGCTTTCGCGGGAGGACGCTATTCAGAGCACTCCAAGATTCGGAGAGCTGCCTCTTATTTTAAGGGGAATGCTCGCACTTGGTGGTCCACGCTTCTATTAAGCAAGACTGTGCCAATTACATGGCTGAAATTCAAGAGGTTTTTTATTTCTTCTTGGTTGACTCAAGAGTTTGAGCGAGATATACGAGCTGCTTGGAACCATCTCCGGATGACCAAGAGCGATACAGTGAATTCTTACTGTGAAAGATTTTGGAACTCTTTTCTACCTGCCTCTTCATTCAAGAAGATCTCGTTCAAAGAACAGATTGAGCGGTTTACATTGGGTCTACCTACAAAGATCCGAGACCACTGCTTGGAACAGAAGTCAACTTCTATTTAGGAGTTGATGAGTCATGCGAAGCGGGGCTTTGCAATTCACTCTGGCAGTCTGACCTACCCCACAGATGAGGTCACGACACAACGAACCGGACAGACTTCTGGGAATGAAAGTAGAAAAAGAAAGAGCAACCCAGAGAAAAAGGATGCACGACCCAAACTTACTCCTCAGGAGCGGACTCGCTACATCAGGGAGGGGAAGTGCTTTGGATGCGGGGAAACTGGACATATCTCCGCGAAGTGCCCTAAAAAGGCACAGAAATAATAGAATGACAAGGACGACGAAAGGCCTGAGAGTTCGAGAGCAACTGAGGACCGTGTACGAAAAGGCAAGATGAAAACAGGACTGGTTCCAGATTGTGTGGGTACTGATCCCGACACCATGGATGAGAGTACAGAACTTTGCCGAGCTTGGGGCAAAGTGAAAGATCAAGAGGCCCTGATTTTCTTTGATGGAGGAGCCAAGGCCAACATCATTTCACCGGAATTGGCGGCGCGGCTCGAGATTACTCCCAATCGGATGGGACCACTTGCAGAGGCAGTTCTAGCGGCACCCGACAGGGACGTAGCCATTACACCTCTCATTGGCAAACTTCGGTTGCATTGTCAGGGGTATTTGGGGCATGAGGACTTCTTCATAATACCTTTGGAGGGTTGTGATGTTCTCTTAGGGATTCCCTGGTACCACAAGAACAACGCCGTGGTCGATTATCGGGCGAGAAAAGCGACTTTGACTACAGAAAAGGGCAAAACAATTGTACTTGATATTAAACTGAAGGGCGAGTCTGTCCCTATTATATCGGCTTCGGCCATTTCAAAATTAATGAAATCCAGTCTGTTTGTTTACTCGATCTTTATGAAAGAGTTGAGTGATGATGATAGGACAAATATGTCTAAACTTGATAAAGAACGCCAAGATTTTCTACACTCTCACGCCGATTGCTTCTCAGAAGGCCTGCCAAGAGAGTTACCAACTGCTCGTCCTGAAGATCATACCATTGATCTGATACCTGGTAGTACACCACCGAACCGGCCACCCTACCGTGTGAGCCGAGCACAGAATGAAGAGATTATGAACCAAGTGAAAGACCTCTTGGAAAAGGGTCTTGTCCAGCCTAGTACTTCACCGTATTGCTCTCCAGTATTGTTGGTTTTGAAGAGAGACGGATCTTGGAGAATGTGCATCGATTATAGAGCTCTCAACAAAATCACCATCAAGAACAGATTTCCGATTCCTAGGATCGATGATATACTCGACAGGTTACAGGGATCCTCATGCTTTAGCAGGATTGACTTGAAGAGTGGATATCATGAGATCAGAATAGCACCGGGAGACATCTACAAGACAGCTTTTCGGACGACTTTTGGGTTATTTGAGTTTTTGGTGATGCCTTTTGGCTTAACCAATGCTCCTGCGACATTTAACCGGATGATGGATAGGATTTTTCGAGAGTACAGGCTATTTGTTGGCACTTTCTTTGACGACATCATTGTTTTCTCCAAGAATGAGGCAAAACACAAAGATCATCTGCTTCAGGTCTTTCAGGCATTACGAGATCACAAGTTAGTGATTAGTGCAAAGAAAAGTGAATTTTTCCTACCAGAGATACACTTTTTGGGACACATTGTGTCAGCCGCAGGAGTGCAAATGGACCCGGCCAAGATAGAGACTATCCGTGATTGGCCCGATTTGAGGAATGTCCATGAAGTTAGAAGCTTCTTGGGACTGTGTTCGTACTACAGGCGGTTCATACGAAAGTTTGCAGAGGTTGCTTCCCCTTTGCATACCTTGACACAGAAAGGAGTACCTTTTTCGTGGGGACCCACAGAGGTGACTGCCTTTCGGACATTGAAAGAGAAATTGACTACGGGACCTATTTTGACTTTGCCGGACTTGCAGAAGTCATTTGAAGTATATTGTGATGCTTGTGGTCGTAGTCTGGGTACGGTCTTGATGCAAGAAGGCCATGTCATAGCTTACGAGAGCCGTTTGTTCTCTAGGCCGGAGATGACAGCACAGATCTATGGGAAAGAGCTTTTGGCGGTTATCCACGCTCTTACTTAGTGGCGGCATTACCTACTCGGAGCGGATTTTACTGCCTTTACAGACCATGAGAGTTTGCGCTACTTCTTGTCACAGAAGCAGCTTTCGGAAAAGCAGATGCGGTGGGTGAACATCTTGTCACAGTTCCACTTCCAGATTGTCCATGTGCAGGGACAGAAGATTGTGGTGGCAGATGCTTTGTCTCGAAAACCGTTGGTTCTGGCTATTTCCGCGATACATCATAGGAGCTTCGAGGATATGGTCGATCAATATGTCACAAATACAGATTTTGCAGATATTTTCACACGGATACGGGGTGGGGAAACAGTAGCTGGATACTCCCTTCGGGAAGGCTACTTGATGAAAAAGACTATGTTGCGCGTTACACAGCCATTGAGGGAAAAGGTTATGATCGATTGCCACTGTCCACCTTTTACGGGTCACCGCAGCATTGCTACCACCATGAAAGGCGTAGAGAGATACTTCTTTGGGCCGAGACTCAAAAAGGATGAAGAGTTTGTGCGCAGTTGCTCAGTATGCCAGAAGGTCAAGTTTGACAGGCATAAGGCACAGGGATTATTACAGCCTTTACCCATACCCACCCACCCCTGGGAAAGTATTGCAATGGATTTCATTTTTGATCTCCCAAGAACTCAGAATGATCAGGATGATTTTCCGATTACATGGCACGTCTGAGACGATTGTCTTCGACAGAGACCCCAGATTTATGAGTTTGTTTTGGAAGGCAATTTGGGAGAACATTGGCATGCGGTTGCAGTTCTCGTCATCGTTCCACTTGCAGACTGACGGGCAATCTGAGATTGCCAATTCAGTGATTTTAGATTTATTGAAGTCTTGTATCTCGCATCAGAAGACTCAATGGAAAAAGAACTTACCTTTGGTGGAATTTGCCTACAATAACACGATACACTCTTCGACGGGGAAGACGCAATGTGAGATTGTTGAAACTGCTGCGAAGGTTCCATTCTTCCTGAGCACGAAAGATTAGAAATTTGAAGCGAATGAATATTCGCGAGATTTGGATACGGCTTTTGCCAAGGTTCACGAGACTTTACAGAAGTCTCAAGAACGACAGAAAAAGGCAACGGATTGCCATCGTCGCGACTGGAAACTGAAGGAGGATGATTGGGTGCTCTTACTTTTGAGAAGGCACGCCTAAGAAAGAAAAAGGGAAAGGAGAGGCTTTTTCCAAAGCTTAGTATGTGATACTACGGACCTTTCCAGATTACTGACAAGATAAATGATGTCTCCTTCCGATTGAAACTGCCAGATACTTGGAGGATTCACAATGCATTGCATGTGAGTCTCTTGAAACCTGTTAAGGGTGATGTGCCTGATGATGGGGAGCCTGATGAGCAACCCAAAGTGGAAGAAAACGAGGAGATCCTTGTTCCTGAATAGATTTTGGCACATAATGATACGAAGAAAGGTAAAGTCCGAAGGCGGTTCTTGGTTTAGTTCAAGAACTTTCCTGCATTTGATGAGAAGTGGATGGAGGAGGAGGACCTAGCAGATACTCCTCAGATTGTGAAACTTTACCTCGATGTTTTGGTTTAGCATAGTCTACTCCAAACGGAACCCAGAAACTCAGCATGGCCGAAGATCTGGTGCAGTGGGATGCACAAGAGGGGAGTTACTCCGCTCCTTTGTCAACAAATGCCTCGATTTTGATACTAAAGTCACTGATGTCTCTTTGAACTTCAGGGATACTGAGAGCTGACAGTATTCTGTTGGATGACTTTATGAAATGGAATTCCTGATTATGATACTGATTTGTTCTTGACTTCTTGTGAGTGCAAGAACTGATAGCCGAAATGACTGCAGCATTTTGGTCTACTTGATCTCGAATAGACATGGTTGCAATAGGGGTTAGTCAATCGGACATCGATGAGGTCCCGATTGGACCTAGATGTGATTGCTAGCTACATTGCCGATAAATCATGGTCTAAGATCCGAATGAATGTTGAATGTCATGTGATGTCCTGTGATGTCTGGTGATGTCTTGTGATGTCATGTGATGTGACTGTCGATTTTGTACATGTGCTAGATGTGTGTTCCTAGTACGTAGGTACTAACAGTCAGTGTCTGCTAAGACGGTTTATGGCTTTTGTCGGTTTTGCAGGCGTAATCGCGGTCGATTACAATGTTTTCAAGAGGGGGGTATGTCACAAAGTGATGACGTGGCAGACAGCAGAAACCCTAATTTCTGCCAGAAACCCTAAAATTCCTGCAAACCCTAAAAACTGCCAGAAACCCTAATTCGTAGCAAACCCTAATTTCTGGAAACCCTAACTGCTGGCTGAAACCCTATTATCTGGCGCCAGTGCCACGTGGCAAGGTTGTACGGATTTTCCGGAAATTGCGCCGCAATTTGCGCTGGCAGCTTTTGGGCGTTGCTGTTTGCATGAAAGAGAGAGAACTTGCTTTTTTTTAAATTAAAAAAAAAGAGACTCTCTCTAAGAGAGAGAACTGATGCTTTTGATTTTGAAAGCTTTTGGGGCTCTGCTTTTGGGCATCCCTTGTAACCTTTAAATTAGTGGTGAGGGCCTCACTTCTCAGAGCATCTGAACGCAGAGTCTGAGAGTGAAACCCTAACCGCTCTCTTGTACTTTGATGATTGATTAATATAAAAAGAAATACCGAAAGGGGCGCCAGTCTTTGGGGCCAATACCTCTAGGCACGGAACTCCGCCAGGCCAGTGCAAATCTATTGTGATCTGTGAATTGTTTTGAAGTGGTTATTTGGTGCTGTCGCGGTTGATTCTTGACTTGGAGTGTCCAAGTCTGTTACAGAAGCCAGAGGATATAGAGAGAAATAGATAGAGAGAGAGAGAGAGAGAGAGATAGAGTGAGAAGATCGACACAGTACTGGGGACCAGAAGATGGGCTGGTCCTCCCCCGTAATAGTATCTTTATTACTGAGGAGAAGTCTATACAAGCACTTGAACCGAACGTATTACCATGTTCGTTCTAGAATAAGACTTGATGGTTCCCGGAAGCCTCAGCTTCCGATTCCTAGGGCAAAACCCTATTCCAAGGAACTTCCGTTCCTTATTCCAATTCCTCGAGAATCAAGGTTCTCGCCTCTGGATCTCACCTTCCAGACTCACGGCATGGCATCCCTGCAACTCTTTTCCAACTCTCTTTCCAGAGTCCTCTTCCCGCAGAACAACTCTGCTTTCCCGGACACGAAGTCCGTACTTGGGAATCCCAACTTCCGGATCACAACTTGAGAGACTACCTCTCTCCGATCCGTGGATCTACTTCCCAAACTCGGGTACGAAACCCTTGGGCTGATCTGGCTCTAGTTCCTCAGAGCGCTTTTCTCTTGTAGAGGCTCATACCTTCCTTTGCTCCTACTCCCTCACTAAGAGGAAGTACACCTACAAACAAATACTCAGAGTTCATAACATGAAAACCGTTACCTTCAAAGTCTCGACGCTCGAAACGCAACTCCATTCTCGAAAAGCAATTCCCTGGAAGAGTGCTCTCCATAGAAAATCCTCTCTTCCAATCCTACACACAAAAGAGGTGTGTTCTCGGGTTCCTTCTCGTAAATCAGCCTCGTCTACGACATTTATGGGCTGAAAACAGAGAAAAACAACAACTTGTCGCGATGGAAACACGCTTCGTAGGCACTTCTTCGCGAGGGAACTCGCACATTGGGTCTTGGCGACATCTGGTACACTTGGGGCAACCATGGGCATCACCGGCAACGTCTTCTTTACGGCTAGAATCTACAGCAGCATCTCCTCCTTGCAAAGATTGGTCCTCCTCTCTGAGTGAGGGCATGTGATGCTTTTATAGCTCCTAGCCACGGGCACGAATAGCTGCCCACGTAGAGATCGCGGCCTTTTTTTTTCAAAAAAAAAAATTTTCACTTTTTTTTCTCGCTGTTTGGCCAAAAAAATAGAAAGAGAAAACGTTGGCTGATCTGTTGCCTTATTTATCAGATGGCTGCCCACTTATTAAGTGGGCGACCGGCGTATTTTAAAAATAGTATGAACCTGCCCAAAAACTCAATAAAACCTTTTAAGTTAAAAACAATGCTTTCACAGCACTTCCCAGGCGTCCCTGAATGCAATCAATGCACAGTTGCAATGCCGACATAGACTTCCTCGCGGGAAAGCATCTGCTTTCCCGAAAAGCAATCCCGCTTTCTCAAAAAGCATCTGTTTTTCCTCAAAGTTTCCTCTAAACCCATCTTCGTTCAAGTGCTTGCTTTTCCTTGTGCACAATTCTAACACAGTTCGGAATTTCCTCCCGACTATGGATATTCCCTTTCCGATGCACCCGTCACCCACCTTGTGACGCATCAGGAATACCCATCACCTAGTCCTTTCCTACCGAACTTACGGTACAATCTCCTTCACAATGCTCTATGTCACCCATTCTATGACGCATCAAAGATGTCCGTTCGCGGATGGTCGGATACTTCTTCCCGATGCTCCCTGTCACCCATCCGATGTGACGCATCAGAAGCACCCGTTTCTTGTGGCCTTACAGATATTCCCTTTCACAGTGCTCCCGTCATTACTCTGAATGACGCACTAGGAATATTCTATACTCGGATGTCTCCAGTGAGAAAAACCCTCTCACTTAAAATTCGAATGATTCATTTAGAATTATTTTTCCTTGGTGTTCCAAGCGAGAAAACCCTCTTACTTATAATCCAATAATTCATTTAGAATTATTTTTCTGTCAGATAAAGCCAATTTGGCAACAGTTATTTGGAGCTGTCGCGGTTGATTCTTGACTTGGAGTGTCCAAGTCTGTTACAGTACCTTAGCCCCCCCCCCCCCCAACTCTCTCTCTCTCGATCTCTCTCTGCGAGAGAATACACTAGTCTCGACTCTCACCTGTGACCTTATTATTTGCATGTTTTCAGCAGGCTGTTTTCATCGTGTCGAAACCTACGAACCCTTTGTGGAAAGAGCACACCAATGTAATTGAAATTGTGAATACTCCTAGGCAGGCTGGATAAGGTTGTCGCAAGTGGTCATGCAAGTACTGTGGTTTCACGGTGTCGAGTACAATCACTCGAGTTGTGATGCATCTAACTGGCATCAATTGCACAAATAATTGTGGCAAGTGCAAGAAGGTACCTCCAAGTGTGCGGGAAGCATTGATTGCTGAGAAATTCCCTGCATTTGCAACAACAGACAAAGGAAAAGTGGCACAACAAACAGAAGACCGTTTGCAAGATGCTCTTCTTGGACAGCTTGGTGACTCTTCTACACAGGTGGAGGAGAGCTCAGGGTCTCAGCAAATTGCAAACAGGAAGAGGGCTCGTATCATGCAGAAAGAGGAGAATGAGGAGGTTGGTGATGTGCATGTGCGTAGGCAGACCACCTTGCCTGCACTTGTGCATTCTGTGTCTTGGATAAAAGAGCGTCAAAAAGTGGCTGAGATGGAGATTGCTCACACTCTCATTGAGTGCAACATCAGTTTCAATGTCTTGAAGACTGAACAATGGAAGAGGATGGTGAGGTCCATTGCCAAGGAAGGTGCTGGTGCCACAAATACATGGTATGGCCTCGATTACAAAAAGATGCGCACCACAGTACTGGAGGAGCACAAGGCCTTGATAGATAAGGCGTTGGTGCCTGTTAAGGCTGGATGGCAGCAATTTGGATGCACCATCATCTTTGATTGATGGAGTGATGTACGCAGGCGACACATCATTAACATACTTGTGTCTTCTTGTCTTGGTACATATTTCTTGCGTGTTGTGGATGCAAGAAAGGCAGAAGATAAGATCACAGGTGAATTCATTTTTGAGCATATTTCAAGGGCCATCAATGACGTTGGTAAAGAGAATGTGGTTCAAGTTGTCACAGATAATGCAGCCAACTGCAAAGCTATGGGAGAAATGATAATGGCACAGTTTCCTCACATTTTTTGGACTCCATGTGCAGCCCATTGTTTAGATTTGTTGATGGAGGACATAGGCAAACTGCCTTGGGTGCAGCCAACAATTTCAGAGCCTACCAGATTGACCACATTCTTCCGAAAGAAGCATCAGGCCTTAGCCATCTTTCGTAGCCATAGTACCCTTGATATGGTGCGGCCCTCCAAGACCAGGTTTGCATATATGTATTTGGTGTTGCAAAGACTCTCCAAGGTGAGGGATCCACTGTTGCAGACAGTTGTGGACCCAAAGTGGAGAAACATGGCTCGTGCAAACAGTGAGAACACCAAAGCCATTCAGAGGCGTGTGTTGGATGAGTCTTTTTGGACAAAGGTCCATACCTTGATAGTGGCTTTGCGACCAATGTATGTCTTGCTACGAGTCACCGACATGGAGGGCTCGACATTAGGCCTTGTCTACCATCTCTTCATACAGATGAAGAGCCACATCACGACATGCCAAGCCTTAACTCAAGAGCGGTGAGTGTCAGATTTTTGCATGACATTCTTTTTACATCTAGGCCATGAATCCATTGCTAATTTGAGTGTGATCATTGCTGATTTTTTTGCAGGCGAGATGATATCCTATTCTTTATAGAGAGTAGGTGGAAGTTTATGAGCCGTCCTATTCATGGGATGGCTGCTTTACTCAATCCTTTTTACAAGACCCCATAGTTGTTTCATGAGAGTGATCTCCTCACACTAAAGGACGAGTACATTAATGATTGTTTGAGGAGCACGAGCAACTGGCAATAGATGCAGAGATGTGCAAGTACATGAACAACTTGGGGCCCATCGTTTTCACGTCAGGTAGCATTGCGTCCAGAGGCAACCAGTTGTCCTCTCACTTGGTGGCAGAGTTACGGTCGCCAAGGTCTTCCATGCCTGACTACTATGGCTCTACGTTTGCTCTCGCAGGTATCTTTTAAATTTCACTTTATTTCTCTATCTTGGGTCTTGCACAATGCGTTTAAATCCTTCCAACGACACAGGCAATTGCTTTAATGCAGGATTGCTCAGCGGGTGCTTGTGAGCGCTTACTCTTTCATCCATACCAAGATCCGGAATCGCCTTAACACTTCTCAGTTGGAGAAGCTAGTGTATTGCAGGGCCAACATGAGGCTTGTGCGCTCTTACCACGCTTTGGGGACACCCAAGCAGGTAGTATGACGATGTAGTATGACATCCTATGTATATGTTTCTTATTTACACTATTGTTAACAAAATGTACATTGTACAACAGGTTGATCCCTCATGTATCACGCAGGCAGTTGATCCTACTGTGGAGGAGGCGGACCAGCATATCAGAGATGAGCAGGAGGAGATAGTACGCATGCTTCATAGAGAGCTAGAGGATGTCGATCGGCGTGTGACAAGGCCTCGTGCACGTGCTTACAACATTCCATTACGCCTCCAGGATACACGTGAGGGGAGTGCACGACGGAAGAGCATTCGCAAAGGCAAGCTACCCATACGTACTCCTCGGCAGCGTGCGAATGAGGCAATCGGTCTCATTCACACTCCAGAGGGAGAGGAGGATAGTGATCCAGACCCAGTTGGTGCAGACGAGGCCACATATGCTATGGTGATAGAGCCAGAGTTTGATGACGAGGGCAATGTCGTGGCAGATGGCGACACGCTCTTTGCAGCATCATCTTCTTCTTCTTCTGACGATGAGTTTCACTAGGCACTAGTGACTGGTTACTAGTCTAGAGTCTAGACATTTTCACATATTTCAACAGGATGTTGTTTTTTATGTACGCTCTATCAGGAGCCATTTTGGCTAGACATTTGTCATTATTTTGGTTCCATCCTTATTAGCAGTTTGTGCCATGTGGGCTACTTAAGTCTTGAAGCAATGTTTGTACAGTTCTGAGTTTATTGTCAGCACCTTACCTTTTGTTCAATTGCTTCATGCTGGAAGGTTTGTCATTGTTCTGAGTTCTCTTGTCAGCAGGTAGAAATGTTTTTACATTGTTCAATGTATATTGTTTCTTGAAGGTTGGTACTTGTTTTACAGTTAAGTGCATCTCTAGTGGATAATGTGTGGAGTAATGTGTCCCCAAGTACTTTGCATGGTATAGATTGGTTAACCCTCTAACGAGGAAAATAAAATTTTCTTAAATTTCCTCTCATTTATTGTTTTTTTACGAAGGTACGTATTTTTACGTACCTAAAAAATTTATCCATACGGCACGACGTACAGTACGTACAGTCACGACTCGTACAGTACGTATGGTACAACCTTGACAACAACAACTGAACTAAAAGAGAGAGAGAGAGCACACACGACACGGAGTGGCGGAATACCACCCCAGAGAGTACAAGCCCCAAACCTTGGCACCCCTCTCGATATTTCTTTATATTACTTGAAGTCGGGACAATGCCGGTACTTGCGCTTTGCACCTTCACTCGGAAGAGTGCCAAAGAATGAGCCCTCTGCACATATTTCAAGGCCCTTGGCCTTGAAAAGCAGTTACATGAAAAGCATTCAAAATCAAAAGCATCTGCTGTCCAAAAGTTGTCGGCCCACAAAACGGGGAAACCCGTATGGGCTGACACGTGGCAACTGTCACCATAAAACGTGGAAATCTGCCACGTAAGCAAGTTAGCGCAAATTGCGGAAATCCGTACTCCTCTGCCACATCATCAGTCGGTCACGCTTTTGTGTGTGTGTGTGTGCGCACGCGCGTGCCAGCTTTACTTCAATGCCTTTAGTCACTTGGACCCCAACGGACGGGGTCCCATAAGGTCCCATAAGTTGGTGGAAACTCTTTTTTAAAAATAGGCCACTCGATAAGACTTTGCAAGTTGGTAAAACTTCTTCTGTTGCTTCTAGGGTTTAGGCCACTCGGCTGGGGGATCTACAGGTTGGCTCCATTCTTCAGTGGCTTGACACATCAGCAATTTGTGACATTACCCTGATTATTATTTAATTTTTGGAACCCTCTTTTGAAGTCACAAATGGACGGACATTGTATGGCTAGTGTGAAAGGACCGACGGCCGAGAGTTTCACCCACAACGGTATAGGCAAGGTCGACACAAGTTGGTCAAGTCGATCTGCATTGAAATCAAAGCAGTAAAAGGTTATATAGGCTCAGTTCAAAGTCATTTCGGCCCCACGCGACACTATATAAGTTGGTGGGTACTAGGAAATTAACTCAAATGGGGCAACCTGGACACATGGCAACCTGAGAGCCAATCTACAAGCCACCTCAGCTAGTGGCACCCAAATCTGAGAGAAGAGGTCGATTTGGGGTTGCTTCTTCTTCATTGTGATCATATTGTGTGTGTGTGTGTGGTAGGTGCAGGTTTCACAGCTTTGATGGAAAGCTTGCCTTCTCCCTTGTCTCGTATAGCACGATGATTCCGCTCTCGTGCACCTCTCTCCCCTTTGGAATACAAAATCATGATACCCAATTGAAGGGCAATTCATCTGTATGTACAGTTGTCTGGGTTCATGCACGATTGCTGAGGCAAGAGCCTCCTGCACAAGTACTGGATTAGTTAATTTCTAATCTTCCGCAAGTACAGGTTGATTCAGAGAGATTTCAAGAAAGAAATCTTGTCCAAATCAAAGGGCAAGTAGCCCTACAGGTGCGGGAGCTCAAGGGCTTGCTAAGGATGCGACCAGCACGCGAAATGGAGCCCGAAACAGGAAATTACAGCCTGCTGTATATTTTGCAGGTTTAGGGTTTTGACCCTTTTTGATCCCTAATAGCCCCAAGAGCTTTGGGGAAGCTAGGGGATCACCATACAGGTGTTTTGGTGCATTTTCAAGCCCGAAAACAGAAAATTCAGAGTGCTGCAATTTCTTGCCAAGTTTGGGAAAGTGCTCTAATGCGTCGGGAAAGTCACCTATCTCATGGGGATTTTGTCTATGTTAAGCCTCCTATTTATGCTGCTGAAATTGGGCTAGAGTAGGTCATTTTCAGCCCAATAAAAGTGGAGTTACAAGTTTATTCAAGTGTTTGCTTTGTGTCATAAAGTTCAAGTAAAGAACGGGTAAAAGCTAAAGTCTACCACCCTCTAGCGAGTCTACAAGCCGGTGTTATGGTTCCATTGCCGGGACAGAATCACTTTTTCCTCAAGAGGTGTGCATTGGTTGATTTTCGGCGAAGCCACAAGCACATGAGCTTGGAATTACACTATGGCTCACATAGCGAATGACACCAGAGAAGAGGGTTCCTCTTCACAAAACACCGAGGCTATTCCTCCAGTGTTCGAGGTTGGCGAGAGTTCACGGCCACCACTGTCTGTACCTTTCGTTGATGTGAATGCTCTGCAAGTTCAAGGATTTATATTATTTAGAATCATGGGTAAAATTAAGCCTTGCCCAACCCAGCATTAAATACATATCAAGGTGACCCCCAAAGGTCATTAAAGGATGTGAATGCTCCGCAAGTTCAAGGATTTATATTATTTAGGATCATGGGTAAAATTAAGCCTTGCCCAACCCAGCATTAAATACATATAAAGGTGACCCCCAACGTCACCACCTATGGGTAGCCAGCCCATCAGTACCCTCGTCCACTAGCGTTTTGCAACATGGTAAAATCAGCCTGGCGTTTTTGCATTCCTCAGCCATCCCTCGCCGGATTAGCACTACCACAACATTCAGCCCTCAAGTCAGCTAGCATTTTTCAGTTTTCAGCGCACCCTCGACATCAGCCATAGCATATCAACCATAGCCTAGTCAACGGTTGCTCATCCCTTCAGTTTCACTATCACAAGTTGGTGATGTGGCGTGCCCAACCCGAGAGGACAAGGGGTTAGAGTTTCCAAAAGAACTTGCACATGTGGCCGAAGGGCCTAGAGGGCTAGTTTAAAAACTCTTACCCTACCAACTTATGAGCATCTACCGAGGGGCCTAAAACCTAAACTGTCAAAAGCATAAGGGTTGTAGCTGATTTCACAATTTGCAATAACATGCTGATGTGGCAATCTCCAAGCTGCACAGATTTCCACGATTTGCATTGGCTATTTTGGGCAGTTTTTCAAACAAGCTTTTGGAAGCAGATGCATTTGGTGCCAAGTGCTTTTAGAACTGATGCTTTTGAGACTTTGCTTTTGGGCATCCCTTTTTCAGTTTTTAACGACCCTTGGGGCCTCACTCTAGAGAGCATCTCCACATAGAGTCTCAGAGAAGAGGACCCTCGAGAGTTGTACCTTTGCAAAGTAATAATGAAGAAATCTCGGGAGGAGCGCCAGTCTTTGGGGCCAATGCATCTGGGAACTCTCTCTCTCTCTCTCTCTCTCTCTCTCAGTTCTTTATCTCTCTCGTTCAATGCTCTCAACTAGCTAGGAACCATGTTGTTTTCGGTAAAGTCATAAATGGTACAAGACTCTCTCTCTCTCTCTCTCTCTCTCTCTCTCTCTCTCTCTCTCTCTCTCTCTCTCTCTCTCTCTCTCTCTCTCTCTCTCTCTCATGGGTCTCCCATTGTTTTTATGGTTTCATCAACACTTCTTTGCTGTTTTTAGGGTTTTGGAATTGCTTTTTGGCTGTTTTTAGGGTTTCCTCACTTCTTTTTTTTGCTGTTGATAGGGTTTTGAAACCGTTTCTTTGCTATTTTTTAGGGTTTCATCACTGTTTGTTTGCTGTTTTTTAGGATTTCGAAACCAGTTTTTGTTGTTTTATAGGGTTTCGCCACTGTTTTTTTTGTTGTTTTTCAGGGTTTCAAATCTATGTTTTGCTCTTTTTTAAGGTTTCACAAGCGTTTCTTGCTGTTTTTTAGGGTTTCTTGTATTTTTTTGTTGTTTTAGAGTCTCTCTCTCTCTCTCTCTCTCTCTCTCTCTCTCTCTCTCTCTCTCTCTCTCTCTCTCATGGGAAGCATCGGAGAAGTACCAACAGCTTCCCCCACGTGTAAGAAGACGCATCCCTCGGGGGCCGCCCACAAAGCCTCTTTCATGCGGACAGGGAAGAGGATGTCGGCAATAGAGAAGGAAATGAGAGAATGGAGAAACGAAGTGGAAGAGTGGAGGAAGGAGAGGAGCACAATTCTTCAAAGATGGACCGAAGAAAGAGATGGCATGCGTAATGGATCGCTTCGCTCGAGGAGAAAGTGGTCATCCAAGATTCCATTACCCGAAATCTACAAGGTGAGCTTCTTGAAGTCAAAAGTGGGCAGCTTGAAGAAGGGGAATTTCAGCCTTCCATGATGGAGGAGCTGAACACAATTAAGGAACAAGCGCAGGTCATCAACGAGAGGAAAAGAAATCATCTTGGGTCGAGGTCATCACCAAGACGCAAAAGAAGGAGGAGACGGCCGAAAAATGGATCGAGGTCGCCAAAGGGAAAGGTAAAGAGGCTTCTCCTCATGTTCATGATGGGAATGGAGAATCCGTTACACACAAAGGCATGGAGGGTGGGCAAGAGAAGTGAAGGCCTGGGAGAGTCCTCAAAGCAAAGAGCACTCATACTACGTTTCCCCTCCTTGAAGGAGGAGGAGGAGTTCTTAGAGACGAGGCCAACCCTCAAGAAGACAGGTATTTTTCTCGCTGATGATCTCACCCTCTCGCAACTAGCTCACATGAGAGAGGTGATGCCAGAGATTACAGTAGCAAGGGAGATGGGAAAGACTGCCTTCTACAGAGATGGTCGGGTGGTGATTGTAGAGTGACGCTCTACATGTAACATGACGGTGTGAGACCTATGGGACCATTCTGAAGGTGGCAGCCTGGAATTGTAATGGATCTTATAGGTTTGATGTGGGCGCCTTTAAGGATAGCTTTCGAGACAGGGACATTATATTCTTCTCAGAGACTCATCGGGCCCCTGGACAGATGATGCCACATGTGACAGCATATAGATGGGAGACGGCTTGCCGTACTGACACACAATCTGAGCATGGGAGCAATATTATTCAGAGAGGAGCTACAACCACTTCTACACATTGTACCAAGAGACAATCATGCTAGATACATGTGGGTGAGGTTGAGGGGCGGCACACGCCGATTTTTATACATTGCCATATGCTACTTTCCCCCTAGTACATCAATCTATGTTGGGCCTAGAGGTCGGTCACCTTTCTCAATCCTAGACAATGACATATGGGAGTTTTCCAAGGATGGTGACATCATCCTCCTAGGGGACTTCAATGCCCAAACGGAAAATGCTCAGAGTCTTCTATGACACTTCAAAGAAAATGCTTCAAGAACTGGATGTAGGAGATTTGGGGCTATATAGACATTCACAAGATAGAGAGCAGACAGAGTATGGGAGACATCTCACGGAGATGGCGACTACACATGGTCTGGCGATACTTAATGGCCTACAACATTTTCCTAGAGCGACTGGTTTCACATGCTTTCCACAAAGGGCTATATAGACATTCACAAGATAGAGAGCAGACAGAGTATGGGAGACATCTCACGAAGATGGCGACTACACATGGTCTGGCGATACCTAATGGCCTACAACATTTTCCTAGAGCGACTGGTTTCACATGCTTTCCACACAAGCATGGGGCCAGCACAGTGGACTATGTCATGGCACATCCGAGTGTCATTCCCTGCATTCACGATTTCACAATAGGATCAAGACCAGTGGGTGTAGCAGTGGATCATGCTCTCTTGACACTTTCCGTCTCCTTTCAATACAGTACAGCCCAGGTGTCACAAGGGAGGAGTCGGAAGGACACATTCGCTATACATTTACACCAAAGACTGATTGTGTTTATACAGAAGAGATCTAAAGTCATCTATGTAAATTAGCCAGGCCAAGACTCTCAGTGGAGGAGATCACCACTTTATTGACGCTGCAGCAAAGGCATACCCACACACTCAGCCTAATCAGAGACACCGTTCTGGGACCATGCCTCATAACAGTTGGTGAGACGAGGAGTGTAGAAAGATGAGAGTACAACTTCAAAGAGATCTTCTCCTAGGGGTCATCAATCACAGACAGTCTCGGATAGCCTTCAGGCACCTTGTGTGACGGAAGAAGCAAGCATTCCTAGCTCAAATGGAACGAGACTTATACCAGTTGTTCTTCAGTAGAGACTCAAGAGAGGTATGGCGTTTCTTTCATGAGCACTCCCCTCCCCCAGTGATTACTTATGTGTGGGGTTAGTATGCAACATCCTTATATACGGTCCCTGGACAGACACCCCTTCCAGATCCTCCTTAGCCATGCCCATCTACGAGTACTTTCTTTACCATTGGGATGGTAAAGACTGCCATTGACAGGATGAGGACCAGAAGGGCATATGATCATGATGGTCTAGTAGGAGAGCACTTTATACATGCTAGAGATATGTTGGCAGAGGTTCTTGCAATTCTCTTCAATCATGTCATGTGTGAGGGTCTACCGGAGATTTGGAGACGGTCTTCTATTGTGCCTATCTTCAAGGCAGGTGATCCTACTGAGCCTAGAAACTACCGCACTATTATGATTGGACACACATTGGCATGGTTGTATGCATCTACCGTTGAGCGACAGTTGAGGACATGGGCAAAGAGTGAGGGCATATGAGCAACGAGACAAGCCGGTTTTAGGAGAGGCTTCTCCTATCTTGACCATATTCTAACACTCAGAGCCATCATTGAGGAGGGTAGGGCACATGGAAGACAGATTTATTGTAGCTTTGTGGATATCCGCAAAGCATTTGACATGGTGCCCAGAACCAGATTGATGCGCAGACGATTACTAAATACGTTGCCAATTAATCATGGTCTGAGGTTTGGAATGAATTTGAATGTGATTTGTGATGTGATGTCAAGTGATGTCCAATGATGTGACTGTCGATTCGTACATGTGCTAGATGTGTTGTGCCTAGTGCGTCGGTACTAACAGTCAATGTCTGCTAAGACAATTTATGGTCTCTATCTGTTTTGCAGGCATAATCGAGGGCGATTACAATTCTTTGAAGAGGGGGGTATGTCACAAACTGGTGACGTGGCAGGCTTCCACACACACACACACACACAATGATTGCCTCAAAAATGCCTCGTGGCAGCAGTACAAACCCCCGAATAATGCGCTCACAGGTTGACGTGGCCGACTGTACGGAATCCCTGATTTTACGACGCTGATGATGTGGCAATACGCTATATGGAATTCCAAAATCTACACTGGCTGATTTACGGCAGCTTTTGGGACTGAATGCTTTACTTTTTTTGAATGCTTTTGGGACAGCTGCTTTTGAATTAAGAGCTTTTGAGTTTAATGCTTTTGGGCAAGGCCCCACTTCTCAGAGCATCTGGACGCAGAGTCTGAGAGTGAGCACCTGCCTGCTCCCTTGTACTTTAATCACGGATTAATACAAAAAGAAATACCGAAAAAGGCGTCAATCATTGGGGCCAATACCTCTGGGCACGGAGCTACGTTTGGCCATGTCAATTTTGTGAATTGTTTTGGAGTGAATTTATGTTGTGTCGCGGTAGAATCTTGACTTGGGGTGTCCAAATTTGTTACACAGAGTCGATCTGTTGCCTTCTTGTATCGTTCCTGAAATTTCGCTAAAGCCTCCCGGACCTTGGCAAGAGTAGTGTCCAATTCCCTCGTGTATTGGTCGGCTTCAAAAATCTTATCTTTCGTGCTAAAGAAGGGTGGAACCTTCGGAGCACCTTCAATGATCTCAAATGGCGCCTTCCTCATCGAAGAGTGGATCGTGTTATTGTAGGCAAATTCCACCAAGGGCAAAAAAATTCCCATTGAGTCTTCTGATCATAAATGTAAAACTTCAATAAATCCACTATCCAGTATGACTGAATTTGATATCTCAGATTGCCCATCTATCTACGGGTGGAAAGATTATGAGAACTGTCGCCGTGTGCCAATGTTCTCCCCAATAGCCTTCCAAAACAAACTCATGAATCAGGGATCTCTAACAGAGACTATTGTCTCAAGCATACCATGTAATCTGGAAATCTGTGCAATCAACAATTTCGCTAAATGATCCGGCTTGACTGTTTTCTTCACTGGAATGAAGTGAGCTTGTTTGATAAATCTGTCGATGACAGTCCAAATGCCATCATGCCCACTTTGTCTTCGGGAGATTAAAATGAAATCCATAGCAATACTTTCCAAGGGGCTGGTGGGAATGGGTAAAGGCTGTAACAATCCCTGTGCTTTATGCCTATCAAACTTGACCTTTTGGCATACCAAGCAACTGCGTACAAAGTCGTCCACATCCTTCTTGACTCTTGGCCAATAGAAGTAACGCTCCACACCTTTCAAGGTGGTGTCGATGCCGCGGTGACCCGTAAAAGGTGGACAATGGCACTCAATCAAAACCTCTTTCCTCAACGGTTGTGTAATGCACAATCGTTTTCTTCATCAAGTAGCCATCTCGTATGGAATATCCCGCTACTACCTCCCCATTCTGTATTCGAGTGAATACATTTGAAAAATCAAGATCTGTGGCGTATTGATCAAGCATGTCCTCGAAGCTTCTATGGTGAATCGCGGAAATAGCCAAGACTAGCGGCTTCCGAGACAAAGCATTTGCCACCAAGTTTTCATGTCCCTGAACATGGACAATCCGGAAGTGAAACTATGACAAGATGTTAGCCCACCGCATCTGCTTTTCCGAAAGTTGTTTCTGTGACAAGAAGTAAAGTAAACTTTGATGATCAATAAAGACCGTGAAATCGGCTCCAAGTAGGTAATGTCGCCATTGAGTAGGAGCATGGATCACTGCCAATAGCTCTTTCTCATAACTTTGTGCTGTCAATTCTGGCCTTGAAAACAATCGGCTTTCATAGGCAATCACATGGCCTTCTTGCATTAAGACCGCTCCAAGACTACGACCACAAGCATCACAATATACTTCAAATGACTTTTGTAAATCCGGCAAAGTCAACACTGGTCCAGTAGTCAGTTTTTCTTTAAGTGTCTGAAAGGCAGTCACCTCTGTGGGTCCCCACAAGAAAGGGACTCCTTTCTAAGTCAATATGTGTAAAGGGGAAGCTACCTCTGCAAACTTTCGAATGAACCACCAGTAGTAAGAACACAAGCCCAAGAAGCTTCTAACTTCATGAACATTCTTCAAATATGGCCAGTCACTTATAGTCTCAATCTTGGACAGGTCCATCTGTACTCCTGCTGCTAAGACGATGTGCCCCAAAATGTGTATCTCCGACAAGAAAAATTCACTCTTTTTGGCATTAATATCTAATTTGTGATCACACAATGCCTGAAAGACCTGTAGCAGATGGTGTCTATGTTCTGCTTCATCCTTGGAGAAGACTATAATGTCATCAAAGAAAGTCTCGACAAAAGATTGATACTCTCGGAAAATCCTATCCATCATTCAATTAAATGTCGTTGGAGCATTGGTAAGGCCGAAAGGCATCACCAAAAATTAATACAAACCGAAACTTGTCCAGACTCCGAAAGGCTATCTTGTAGATATGTACCGGAGCGATTCTGATTTGACAATATCCACTTTTCAAATCGATTCTGCTGAAACAAGAGGATCCCTGTAGTCGGTCAAGAATAACATCGATCCTTGGAATCAGAAATCCATTTTTGATAGTGATTTTACCAACAAATCCATAGCAGTACTCCCCGCCGCCAATTTGAGTGAAATAAAGTTGGCCTTGGCTCCTCCATCGAAGAAAATCAGGGCTTCTTGATCTTTCACTTTGCCCCAAGCTCTTCAAAGTTCTGTACTTTCATCAATTAGGCTTGGGTCAGTACCCATGCAATCTAGAACCAGTCCTACTTTCATCTTGCCTTTTTTGCCACGTTCCCCTGCTCTCTCAAACTCTCTAGCCTGTCTTCATGTTGTTCTTGTTGTGCCTTTTTGGGGCACTTTGCAGAGACGTGCCCATGTTCCCCGCAACCAAAACACTTCCCTTCTTTGATGTAATGGGCCCTCTCTCGAAGAGTGAGCCGAGGTCGTGTATCCTTGTCTTTCTTTTCTTGGGAACTCTTTCTCTTTCTATTTCCATTGTTAGAGATCTGTTGGGTTCTCTAAGTCAAGATCTCATCAGTGGGGTAAGTCGAGTTTCCCGAATGTATCACAAAACCCTGTTTCGCATGACCCATCAATTCTTGAATAGAATTCGACTTTTTTCCAGGCAGTAGTCTCGGATCTCTGTAGGGAGTCCGCAACAAAACCGCTCAATCTATTCCTTAAAAGAGACATTCTTAAATGAAGAGGTTGGCAGAAAAGAGTTCCGAAATCTCTCGCAATAAGAGTCCAAAGAGTCTCCCTTGGTCATCCGAAGATGATTCCAAGCGGTTCGTATATCTGCTTCGTACTCCCGAGTCAGCCAAGAAGAAATAAAGAGCCTTTTGAATTTCAACAATTTGATTGGAGCTTCCTTCCTCAAAAGAAGAGTGGACCACCATGTTCAAGCATTTCCTTTGAAGAAAGATGTAGCCCTCCTAATCTTAGAGTGCTTTGAGTAGTGCCCTCCAGAGAAGGCTATGTCAAACTACTAAATAAAGGCCAAAGCCCTCAAAGCATCTCCAAGCCCAGAAAAGGATTCAAATTTAATCGACTGTCCACCTTCTTTGAATTCTTTTACTTTCTTGCTTTTGTCTTCAAGGAAGTCATATTGGTTGGCTCTGTAAAAATGCTTCTTCTTTGCATAAAACATGTGGTCATTGGAGTCCAAATTGTCAGAGGATGACTCCTCTATAGAATTGTCAAAAACTGGGCGAAATCTGGGTTTCTTTGCCTTTTTCTTGCCCTTTTCGAAGCTTTGCTTTTTGCTTCGCTTTTTGCCTTTTCTGTCCTCCTCGCTCGAATCAGAAGAGCAAGAAGAACTCTCAGAAGAAGAAGAGGAAGAAGAAAAACTAGGTAGTCCTTCAAATCGTACACGCTTCTTCTGCTTTCTTGTAGATGCAAAAGAAGATTGACGGCCCAAATAACTAGGGAAGTCAGTCCTCTTCTTGTGCTTTTTCACTTGCTTTTTGGATTGGTTGTTCGCATCCAAAAGTCGACTAATCTGTGTCTGAACCACCTCTTGTAATTCTTGCTCTGTAAACATCCTCGGTGAAGGACGTTTCTTGATTGCCGGTTTGATAGGTGGTTCTGTGGCTTTCTGCCCCACTGGGTGTGCACTTCTGCGATGGATTGCTGAGAAAAAAAAAATTCAAACTGAGGATCCTTCGCAAATTTAATCATCTGCTTTCTGCACTCGTCAACCTGCTGCCGACGTTCCATCTCTTCAAGTTCGTACTCAGTAGCCCGAGGTGGCCCATACTCTTCCTCTGTTAAATCATCAAAATCTTCTTTGTGATTTCCTCTTGCATATGCCCATGGGGAGGTAGGGCAAAGCCTCGAAAAATCCCCCACGACCCAACAGAAAAAACGATATATGGAAATATATGAGGGCGCCCAGACAACGAGGGCAATCGGTCCCAAACTCGGGCAGATGGACCAGGTACAACCTAGACTCGACATACTAGCCGTACAAGTATGCCCTAGACCTGTGAAGCAGAAGAGTGGTGTAAGTCTAACAAACGACCCACTTGGCACTATGACCATGGTTGGTCCGGGGTAATTCAACTACAAAATCCACTTACTATCGTGGATTTGCAGAGGATGTAAGAGCCCAGCACACTTTTGGCGTTCAGCCTTGTTGAACTGACATTGCATGCATTCCTGCATGTACTTTTTCAACAAAGCTTTCATGCGTCACCAATAGAAATACCGGCTAACCGAGGCTAAAGTACCTTGTATGCAAAGGTGTCTTACACTTGATGCATCATGACACTCAAACAAAATTTGCTTGCCGATATCCTCATCAACTGGCACACACTTTGCCTTGCTTGAAAAGTAATCCATTCCGATTGGACTACTTCTCTCCACTACCTTTCTCTTCGTAGCCAGCCCACGAGCATCCGGATTGCCATAGCTTTCCAAGCTACACACTCCCTTTTGCCAAATTTCACCAAAAAGACGATCATTTTGGAAACGCCCTTTGAGAGAAAGATAGAAATTAGTCAAAATTTCAGCAAATGAACAAGTATTTACCTCATATATCCTACTAAGAAATGTTGGTTACCATATTTGTAGCGCCCTTATGATAGTGTATCTCAAAATCGAGATCCTACATGAGTTCTGTCCACCTTGCCTATCAACGTCCAAGGTCAAACTGATCACAAAGATATTTCAAAGAGTGGTGGTCCATCCATACCAAGAAGTGGGCACATAGAGGTAATGGTGCCAAGCCTTCAAAGCATAAATGACTACCAACTTCCTTCTCCTGTGTGGAATAAAGCATTTGTACATTTGTGAGCTTGCGACTCTCAAATGCTACAAGCCCTCGATCATGATATAAAAGAGCACCTATTGCAAGTCATGGCACATGTTTCCACCACAAAGGGCTTGTTTGGATCCACAATCTGCAACATCGATGCACTAGTAACAAGTCGCTTCAATGTTTGGAAACATTGATCGAGCTCATCAGTTCATCGAATAGATGGAGTAACATTACGCTTTTTGCTTCGGAGTGGAAGAGATGCAAAGATCTTACTTTCGTTTAGCAGAGCAAATTCTTTTTCTTGGCCTTTGCTCTTTGTAGGCCGTTTGTTCCAATCTAGAGATCCCTTAAGCATTGTGACGCCTCTTTTTGCATTTTCCTCCTCCCACCGACAGTCTTTTCTTGACACCCATCAGCGATGTTCCTTGCCGTCTCTTGAGTCCGTCCAAAACCTTCTGAACAACAAGCAACATAAGAAGTTGTTGCAATTTTGCAAGTTGAACTTGTACTTGCTTAAGTTCTTCAACGGTTCTCCCTTGACCCATCATGGTTCTTCTCATTCATTCTCATAGTCGTTCTCCTTTGCAAAAGAAGAGAAACAATCGAGCTTTGATACCATTTCCAAAAATGAAAGTGCACACAAGCAATTTATTAGCAGAAAATAAATAAAATTTGACCAAAGGAGTGAAAGAAGATCGACACAATCGGAGACCAAAAGATGGGTTCATCCTTCCCCTTAGAGAGAATCTTTATTCAAGGAGAATCTTTTTACAAGCACAAGAACCGGGTAACCCCTCCATTGATCTTAGACTCAATGGTCTTTTCCTTTCTGTTAGGGAAACCCGAGAGATTAGCCCTCAACTCAGATACCTTCTAGTCTGTACTCAAATTTTTGAAGCTTCCCAAACCATCCCGGATTCCATTTCCAAAATCCCCAAGCATAGGCCAAAGCCTCCTTGCTCCTACCTGCAAAAACACAAACACGATAACAAGGAATTGTAGGGCATATGCACAAACTTCACATGTTGCTCCTAGTCAGTGTAACAGGGAATGGGCGGAACACAACCCAAACGTTCCGAAACAGCGTTCCGGACGAGTCCCATTCCCGAAACGAAGCCTGGAACAGAACACCGTTCCGGAACAAGGTGTAACCGGAACGGGGGGAACAGGGCGGAACGCGAGGCGAAAGTAGGCATTTGGGGGCAGATTTGAGGCTGTTTGGGGGGACATATTTGGGGCAGTTTGAGGGCAGGTTTGGGACAGATTTGGGGACAGTTTTCGGGTTGTTTAGATGTTCATTTGGGACTAAGTTGAATGGAGGTAACTCAAGCCTTACTCTAGTCGACCGTTCCGTCCCCGTTCCCATTCCGAGCCCCCCTTCTCCTCTCCGTTCTCGTCCCGTTCCGGACCCTCCCATTCCCGTTCCTGTTCTCGTTCCCGTTCCCGTTCCGGGTAACTATGCTCCTAGTGCGGAAAACCAACCTCCGTACTCCAACTTGTTGCAAGCACTTGCAAATTCGTAGCGGCGCGTGCGCACGCACACACACACACAGAGTTGGCGGCCAATTTCTAGAGAGAGGAGAGAGAAGGATCACTGTTTTCAGCAAGATGAGGGGCGCTCTCTTTTTCTTGCTTTATATTTAATAAGTGGTTGCTCACTTATTAAGTGGGCAACCGACCACTTATTAAAAAAGTGTCAACCTTGTTCAAAAACACAATAAAAACTTGTGAGCTGAAAATTGATGCTACGCAACACTTCCCAATCGTCCGTAAATGCAACGTCATGCACAAATGCAATGTAGACATAGATTTCCTCACAGGAAAGCAATTGATTTTTCCCGAAAAGTACTTAAAAACATCCCACTTTTTACACAAAGCTTCTCAAAACCCATCTTCATTCATGTGCTTGCATCTTTACACGTAATTCTTACCCAACTTGGATTAAGGACAGTACTCACAATCTGGTTGTTTTTGACAGATAACCGGAAATAGGAGCGAGGAACTCGTAGCTGGACATCCACTCTTTTGCAACAAGGTGAGCCATCTCCTTGCCTATTTTGCGAGTGAAATTGAGGATGAGATGGTGGGATCGGGAGTGACAGAAGCTCAAGAATGGATCTGTCGATTCAAAATAAGAATGATGAATTTGAAATTTGATTGAATAAATGATGATGCATGTTGAATGATTCTCGTGCATCAAGATTCCCATATGAATGAGATGACTAGATATTGTGGTGAGCGCATCAAGAGTTCCTATGGGATGAGATGGCTACACAAGGATCTAGGTGCATCAAGACTTCAAAACAGATAAGATGACTAGATTGAAACACTCGGTTTAGTATGAACTAAGTGTGTGAATGAAGAACTTTGAAATGGGAATTTCCGAAGATGATTTTGATTTATGTATGAAACTAATGTTCTCTAGAAGAACTTGCTAGATGTGTGCGGATAACATGGAAGAACTTGCTAGATGTGTGCAGTTAACAGGTAAAATCAATGATAAATCGATGACGAATTGGAAGTAATGACCGCTCCAGAATGAACCCGATAAGTATCGTGAATTTTGAATGAAATTAATGGAAGAAACTGCTATTTGTGAGCAGATAACAAGATTGAGGATGAGATGATGATAATTTTGGAGTAACAACAGCTCTCGAATGAACCTGATAATGAATCATGAATTTTGAATAACGACTGATTCAATGGAACTCTCGTGAGCGCATCGAGAGTTCCTGCGGGATGAGATGGCCACATAGCCACAACTGAATGATTGGACCACTATGTTCAATGTGAACTTAGTGATGGATTGGGATCCCCGAAAATGATTACTCACACACGACAGTGCTTGAGTGGAAAATCTTTGTAGGCATGATCGCAATAAAGATTAGTTAATTCAACATCAATGAGGTCCGGGATGGATCTAGATGCGATTACTAAATACATTGCTTGCAATCATGGTCTGAGATTTGGAATGAATTTTTCTATGATTGATTTGATCTGTCATGTGATGACATGTGATGTGATGTGACGTGACTGTTGTCTTCGTACAAGTGTTGAATTTGTGTCGTCTAGCGTGTCGATACTTAGAGTCAGTGTCTACTAAACTGGTTTATGGCTTATGTCTGATTTTGCAGGTGTAATTGAGGGCGATTACAATTCTTTCAAGAGGGGGCTATGTCACAAAATGATGACGTGGCAACCCTGCATGGTCACACACACAGTGACCCTGTGGCAGAAATGCCATGTGACAACAGTACCGACCCTTGCAAAACGCATTGGCAAGCCGACGTGGCAAACTGTACAGAATTCCGCTTTTTGTGGTGGTTGATGACGTGGCAGCCTATACGGATTTCCGCAATTTGCAATGGTGCTTTTTTTGAAATTTTTTTGAACCAGTTGTTATTGGGGCAATTTGCTTTTGAGTTTATGGCTTTTGGGGCTCTGCTTTTGGCATCCCTTGTAAGAGTAAAAAGGGTCGAAGGGCCTCACTCTTTAGGGCATCAGGACACAGAGTCAGAGAGCCGAGGACCCGCGAGAGTCCTACTTTAATCAAGCATTAATATAAAAGAAATATCAAAAGAGACGCCGGTATTTGGGGCCAATCTCATTGGGCACGGAACTATGTCGGGCAGTGTCGAGCAAATTGAAATGTGATTTTAAAAGTTTTGAAGTATTTTTAAGTGATTCTCGCGTGTCGTGCCAGATTCTCGTCTTGGGGGTGACCAAGATTGACATGGTGAGGCGGCACCCCAAGGGCGGTCGATTGTTGAAGGCGGTGCGCTAAAGTCGGCGCAGAGCAAATCGATTTTTCTTTTTTTTTTAAAGAGTCTTAGGTTTTTAGCCTTTAAAGTTTACACTAACTGCCCAAAGCAATGACCACCCTTTTTTTAAAAGGTGTGAACTTGCTCCCTTACTAAAAAGGGGGTTCACACACTTATCAAAAGGCCAGCATGACCCACATTTCAACGACTCTTGCAAACCTTGAGCGTTCTTCTGAACCATTTCACCGCTCCCTTGCTGCTCTTCGTTTTCTTCTCTGCCTGCTCCACTTGCATCCTCCGCTTCATTGCGTCGATGAGCACGAGCGTGACATTCCTTAGTCACCGCGTGTCCTTTCTCGTGCACGTAGCCACCCCTCTCTCTTCTTCTCACCTCCCTTTCTACATACTCCTGCATACTTTCTACCTTGGCACCATAGCGTCACATGACGCTTCTCCACACGAGAACGGCGCCGCTAGCATGCATCAACCCACGGAGGAGGTGTCTCTCTCCTCCCAACACGCACAGGCTTCCTCCCGAGGGTTCTTCTCCCCCGTCTTCTGCCTCCGACGCATCTCTTGTCACTATACTGCACTAGCAGTTAGCAGAGATGAAGAGGCAACTTGGGGAGTTACGTGCCACGCACGTCCCGTTTTCGACCACGGCCATGAGCACTTTGCCTCTTCAATTCCATCTTGATCCCTTCAAAGGGGAAAAGAAGGAATGTGAGGAGACCGCCATCGACTCATGGCTTGCAAAATGGACGGCCTACTTTGATTTGTATCATTTCACTGATGCCCAACGCATTAGTCAGATACAAATCATGCTCCAAGGCAAGGCATATGCACGATGGGCTGGGTTACCACCTAAGCCAACGACTTGGACAAACTTCCAAACGGTCTTTCGTGCTCGCTTTGTGCAAGTTGATGAGATCCAGTGCTTCAAGAAGCTGTTCAAGTTGGAGATGTGTAAGAAAACACTGGACGCTTACTCACAGAAATTCAAGGACTTCGTCCACAAGATGAAAGCCTTGGAGAACCCATAGGTTATATTGCAAATGCTTTATCTGTTTGGATTACCGCCGGCTTACCAGAATGAGGTATTGCAGAATCTCGTCACTTTGCTAGAGGACATCTATAAGTTCGCCAAGAACTTTGATAACACCTTGGCGGCTTCTGGAGGTGGCCGGACGGACGGGAAAACCCCTCGCCATGGTCTCTCCACATCAAAGTACAAGCGTTCAAAGGCTTCGCCAGCCATAAATCAATCATCCGCCATTCAATGACGGTCTTATTCGACAACGGCTCTACTCATAATTTTATTTCTTCTCGTGTGGCACAGGCACTTAAGCTCAACACCTCACCTGCACACTATTCGTATATGGTCCATTATGCGGAACGTCAGAGCGATCAATGGACTGAGGTTGTGTCGCGACTCGACCTCTAAATCCAACATTACCACAAAGTCTTGGACTTCCGCATCGTGGGCCTTGAGCATGTAGATGTTATTTTAGGCATGCCATGGTTTTACGATAAGACAGCTTCTCGGTCTATTGATTATGCATCACATACAATCTCTTTGAACTTGATGGTGTGTACGATGTGGTCGAGGGATCTCCTTCTTCCCTGACTGCCGTTTATGATGTAAATCTGCTTTCAACTAATGAATTCAATGTGTTGGCTAATGATTCCAATGTACAACTTGCAATTTGTTGGGTTAAAGATTATGTTGTTTATTTCCCCTCTCAATGTCATTCTCTTTTCTCAAAAAGTGATGTTACTGCATTGGAAGTTCTCGAGTCTTTTGTCTAATCATGATGTAACTGTTAAACGTTATTTGGAATTTGTTTTGGTTGAATTTGTGGATGTTTTTCCGCCGGATTTACCAGATGGGCTTCCACCGTCTTGTAAGCCTGATCTCGATCATAAGATAGAGCTTTTGCCCGGTAGCCATCCCGTCTCTCAATAACCTTACAAGTTCAGCCCAAGAGAGGAAGACGAGATAGCTAGGCAGCTTCAAGCATATCTTGCCAAAGGTTTTATTGAACCTAGTAAGTCTCCATGGGGCGCTTGGTTCTTCTCGCTAAATGGGGCAATACACTTCCACGTGGATTACAAAGATCTCAAATAAGGTCACCGTCAAAAACAGATATTCATTACCTCGCATGGACGACCTTACGGATCAACTCTCGCGTGCTCGTTATTTCACCAAGATCGGTCTGCGTTCCAAGAACCATCAGATACGAATACATTTGCGTGATGTCCCAAAAACCGCGTTTCATACATAGTATGGACATTACCGATTTTTGGTTTTACCATTTCGGTTTACCAACACTCCTGCCACTCTCCAACGAACGATAAATGATCTCTTTCGTCCATATTTGGAAAAGTGGGTTGTGGTGTTCCTTGATGACATCTTAATTTACAACAAAACACTCGAGGAGCATCTGCAACACCTTCGTCTTGTCTTGCGTGTTTTGAGGCGAAAAAAGTTGTATGCAAAGCAAAGCAAAGCAAGTGCAAATTTTCCACACCGAGTTAATGTATCTCATTCATGTCATCTTGGCTGATGGCATTCGTATTGACCCCGAGAAGATACGTGTTGTGCTAGATTGGCCCATTCTTCGCACGATTAGGCAAGTAAAATCTTTTTTGGATTTTACTAGCTTTTTTCGAAAATTTATTAAAGACTACGCTAATATTGCCAAGCCCCTTACTTGTTTGTTAAAGGGCGTTCAAAGCAAAAAGCGTAGTGTTAGTCCGTCCGTTCGATGGACCGACGAGCTCGATCAATGTTTCCAAACATTGAAGCAACTTGTTACCACTGCATCGATATTGCAAATTGTGGATCAGTTGCATTTGAAATTCGCAAGCTCACAGACGTGCAAACACATTACTCCACACAAGAGAAGGAATGGTTAGCGATCATTCATGCCTTGAAAGTTTGGCGCCATTACCTCTTTGGTGCTCACTTCGTGGTCTAGACGGAACCCCATTCTTTGAAATATCTCTGTGATCAGCCCGACCTTCGCGGTCGAAAGACAAGATGGGCTGAGTGTGATCACCACACTTGGACTCTTGGCCCTTTGCAACTTTGCCCGCACACCCGTATTGGTGTGGGCTCGGGTCCCAGGCTCGGGGGTGAGCCCGTATTGGCTCTATGGCTAGGAGGTGAGCCTGACGCCTGCTCACTGCGTGTGTCTAGGTGTATCCTTATAAAATGATGTTAAATGTCACTTATTAATAAGTTGAGGACCTACTAATAAGAGGAGATTCACATGCAGACAAAAACCTAGGCTTGGTACTAATGCAACTGTATGGGAACACTCCCCAATGCCTACACCTAGTAGACACTCTTTGTGCTCGTGTGCAATCAGAGGGTATGCAACTAATCTAAACTTTTCTAAAGTGCCTAGACATGCATGTCCTGCGTTCAGACTCACAAGGGTGAACACTTCCTAGGCTTACCTAAACCCTAACTAAAGATAGGAGTTATAGCTTGTCCACATGCACATAGGGTTAGATGTGCACATGACAAGAGTTTACAACTGAGAGTACCCATGCACTTTATCTTAGTTTCAACTGAGGCAACACCTGCTTTTCAAAAGCAGCTTTTAAGCACTCTATAAATACAATTCCAAAAAGCATTTGTTTTCAAACGAGAGCCTCAAAAGCTGTTGAGCTACTCCATCATAATGATCTGCCACACCTGTGATTTGGCGCTAAAATTCTGGGTAGCATCTCTCAAATACAAGTCCTTTGATCCTAGCCCCGATTGCTATTGCTTTGGGCATCTCTTTGAATCACATTGATCGAAGATTGCCACATCACAAAGTAGTCGCATGCAAACCCATGGTTTTGGGGTACGATACAGCTCGAAATTCCCAAACTAGTGGCACATTTCGCATGAGGACTAGACCACAACATTGGATTAGGGTACATGCTGGTGATGTCAGATGCCCACCCAAGTGTAGCAACACCCGTCAAGCATGTGTATGACCCATTTGTGTAAAGAGGGTTCCAAATAGGAAACCTAATATGATGGGCTTGTCCGGACAAGCACGAAATTGCTTGCACAAAACCCCTTAGACCCAATAGGCAAACCTTGGCTCTGAAGAGGTAGCGATAGTACGTCCATGTGGCATAGAGGGTCATATGGGCGTGACATCCCCTTATGCTTAGGGTGAGACAATGGTGTGAACTCCAATGCTTACCTCAAAAAGGTCTCCGACCATTGCTCTAATCCTCAATGATAAAGACTCCTCCGGTGTGATGTGGTAATGTCAATGGATGATAGATAACAATGCACCTACTCGCAACCAATTGGCAGCAATGTGGACCAACAATGTCCTTGTGTGTTACCGCCAAATGCCGATTGCGCCTCCGATTCGGATGGTATGAATTAATAATGAAAACAAGGTGACTACTCACAGAGTAGATGGATGCCTATGACAACGCCGATGTCCACAAAAGTTAGATAACCAACCAACAAAGAGTGAACAAAAGTATATGGAAGAGAGAATCATTGCATTATGTGAATCTCAAAACGGAAGTGCTAGAACAACGCTAGTCCTTGAAGGGGACTTCTCCTTGAGTATAAGCAAAGCGGCAGAAGATTGTACATTCAGGTCACACATACATGATTCGTGAACATCTTAACAAATGCAGGGAGAGCGTGCCCCAATATTTCAGGAATATTTAAGACGCTAGGACTAGCAGTACATATCTCGCTACAATCGCAGGCAGGTAGCATAATCAGCATACAGACACTCGCTTCGAGGAGGGAAAGAGAGGGTACCGCATCCCAAGATGAAACGAGCAAGTGGTCGCTGTGGTTGGAAAACCGGAGATTGCTAATGCCATCAGAAGGCGGGGATGAGAGCTCGCGGCCAGAGCCCACACCTGGTGCAGGAGCAGATCCGATCATCGCAAGAGACGACTAAGTCAGCAACCTGGCTAAGGCGAGCTCCACCCTCTGCATGAAAGCTCCTGTACGCTCGATCCCGAAGAAGAAGCTGTTGCTGCTGCCGCGCTGCGAGTCTCCAAAAAGAAGCCAAAGGAAGCCGAAGAGCGGGAACTCTTCTCCCAACACAGTACTTTCAACTTTTTGCTTCGAAAAATGGCCAGTAATTATGAAATGCTGCCAACAATTTTTTGGCCTGCCTAAAGGGCAAGGGCTTTAGAGTCATGTTCTATTTTTTCTGGCTAAAAACAGGAAAAACAAGTGATAAAATCACGAGGCCTGCATTCAACATCTTCTCTAGAGTTTTTCCCAATTCTCCTCATAGATGTGGTTTGATTTCCACCAACTCTAAAAGAGTAATTGTGCATTGTATAGGAGTAGACATCAATTCGTGCAAGCCGTTAGTATCCATCAATTATTTTGTGGATTTTTATTGAGATGTTATCACTCTAACCTCAGAGTTTGTTTTGTGTTCGAAAGATGGAAAAGTCCATAGAGAGTGTGGTTTTCTCTCTTCAGATGCTATAGAACCAGCATCACCATGTAGAGATTATATATCTTCTAGGTAGAACTCGTGATCCATGTTGATCTTAGTGATAGTTGAAGACCTGAAAGTTGCACTACCATACTTCTCATTCCTTATTTTTTTTAAGGCTTGTGGCCAAGGCTCCTCTACCTCTAGTATAGGTGCCATAAATTATGATCTTGATATTGAGAACACTAAAGAACGCAATGCTTACTCCACGTAGGAAAACGATGCCTCCACCTCACAAGAATGACCACCTCTCTCTCCCATAGTTCATATGTAGTTTAAACGCTAGATTGGCCATTCACATGTAGAACTCAAAGGTTTGACGCTCTGAATATAAACACAATCAAATCCTAAACGTAGTTACTAACAAGGCCTCTTATTAACCTAGCAAAGTACTTTGTGTACTAGGACTCAGGTTCTTTCATCAATACAAGAGTACTACTAATATCAATATACACACAGTAACAATTTCAAGGTGCACACTATGTGATTCAACTCTGTAATATAAAGCTCTCTAGCTTTGCATAATATGCGGATATAGTGCTAAATGAAAGTGGGTGCTCAGGAAAACTTGATACTTCTTGACGATGGCATCAACCTCCTCAACTTGTTTCAAAGAAGTTGGATCATCAAGATTCACAATAACATTATGGAGTTGGATGGCAGAAATTGTGGGTGCGGAGGAGTTGAGGATGTAAGCAGTGGCACCTCATTGGCTCTGGCAGCAGCTCCAGCAGTAGTTGTTAGAATATCCTTTGTACTAGTCCCTAGAGCCTAACCAGCAGCGGACACCTGCAACAATGGCAACACTTGGCATAGTGGACCAGAGCTAGAAAATCTTACAAAATGTGGTGAAGTCCAGAGAGCTGCTTCAGCACACAACAGACGAGACTCTAAGGGTTAAAAAGGGAAGATGGGCGATAGGGGAAAGAGCCATCAAGAATGTACCAGTAGAAGGCACGTCGGTCGGCTTCAGAGATGTGCGGCTTGAGCACATGCTGTTGATTTGTATGCAACTTTGATGTGAATGGGGAGCTGGTTCCACAGGACATCCATCCACAGTACAATGGGAAAGAGGTGTGCAAATTAAAGCAAGGTGAAACAAGGGTAGCAAAGGTGTTTAGGCTTAGAAAATGAGCTTTAGGAGGAAAAGGAAACGAAGAAGATATTTTTCGATGTGCTTTCCTTGCCAAATAATCAATGTATTCTTGGTGCAGGCGACAGATGCCGCCCATCACGAGCGACGAGTAGATGTGCTTGAGCATCGCTACTGGTGGGTGGGTGGAAAAGGCATGTGAGGTGTGACGTAGTTGTAATGGAAATGGCCTATGAACTTTGAGAGTAGCGGAATTAGGAAATTAGATGAAGCACTGTTGTGAGATTACTTTGTGAGCATAGCGGGTGAACTTAATTGATGGTAGCAACATAAACATGGTACTTAGTTAACTTGGCATGAACAATACTTTTGCAAGAGAGAGTGTTTAGAGAACATGACAATAGTTGAGGACCGGATTCATACAGAGCCGGTCCCCCCTCCAATAGGCATTTGTATTATAGTTTCTCACATCAAGAGAGACTTGGTAAAATACAATCTTTGTGTTCCTCTTGACCTAGGTGATGCAATGAAGATGGAAAGCTTCATGCATCACAAGCATAACATAGACTTTGTAGAAAGCATTAACTATCCCAAGCCTCATTCCCAAGGCCTCAAACACCTTCGAAGGTGGAGAGAGCTAGCGGGGAATGAGGATAGGGAAGAGGAAGAAGAAACATTCCATAGGAGAAAGAAATGATTCCTCACTTATCATCACTCTTCTTGCTAGCATACATAATAGCATAGTAATGAAGATGAAGAAGATGGCAAGCTTAAGCATTGAAGCATGGCCCTTGGTTGGATTTGCATTCCATAGCCAAGAGTGTTGGTGTAGGCTCTCACTTCTCACAAGCTTGGAGAAGGAGGTGGTGTTCCTCAACTTTCACCAAGTGAAAATGATCCACAAAATAAGTGTTTGTGTGTGTGTGGTGTATACCCCCCCCCCCCCCCCCCCCCGCAACCCCCTTGCTTGCTTGGGGCGAGTTCTAGCTTTTTCACATGCTTCAAGCTCATTGGACCCCTCTCCCCCCTAGCCAATCACATGCAGCATGCATTCAAGTACATGGGTAGTCTTTGGACAAGTTTCCTCCTTACCCCAGAGAGAGAGAGAGAGAGAGAGAGAGAGAGAGAGAGAGAGAGAGAGAGAGAGAGAGAGAGAGATTGAAAATATATAGATATTTGTTGGATGGAACTAAAAGCTCATTGGACCCCTCTTTAGCCCAACCAATAGCATTCAATCACACCATGTGACTAGGCATAGGGAGAGTCTGACATGTGTCCCATGTGTCCCTTGAGAAAGGGGTGCCCTTTGCATGAGTGGAAGGTAAGTCAAAGATTCTCCTAACTTTGGGAATTTCCCTCTCCTTTGTAGGGTCTCTTTTTGACTCAAGCACCTTACCCCTCATGCATAGGAAGCTTCTCAAGCACCTTCCTCATTAAGTTTGTAGGTCCTTTTTTTGACTCAAGCACCTTACCCCCCATGCATAGGAAGCTTCTCAAGCACCTTCCTCATTAAGTTTGTAGGGTCTCTTTTTTACTCAAGCACCTTGTAGCCGGGCTACAGTGTCACTTCACAGGACAGACAGTTGGACAGTTGGTTACAGTTGGTCTGGTTCACACTGGACGGACCCTTTGGCTGGGAGTGACACGTGCCAGGGTACCTACGGTGGTCTAGTGGACGTCGTGGCCAGGTCACCACCACCACTCAGTTTGGAGATAGACTTAGCTGGCTGGACATTTATGGGCCGTTGGTGGCTCCTATGGTTGTAGATATCAGTAGTCGTTTTGGGATAGCTCCATCTTATCTTGCACGTAGTCGTCTAGAGAGTCTTACACAGAGCACTGCTACACCATCCATGCACATCTGAGCCTCGACACCCTATTTTGTACCTGTAAGTCTTGGGCTGGAGCTGAGTGTGCTGCCACTCCAGAGTCTGTACATGGTCCTTTGAGTTAGTCGAGTCCACATGTTCTGGTCTACTGATGTGTCTCTGTTATTATCCATTGTTTCTTGTATTTCATTCTATTGAGAGAGTTTCTGTTTGTTGAGTGAGATTGTCACGCACATTGCACCGGGGGACACCCACACTGTAGAGAGCACGACACATTATCCGCGCTACAGGTGCTCTCATTTTGGCGATCACGGTGGGACCTCAACTGAAGTCTCACTCTGTTGAGTAGCTGGTTTCTAAGTCTCTCGCCTTGCTGGTCTGGTCCCCTCTCGCCCTGGTCCAACTTGCCCTCGTCTCTGGTCTAGACCCCCTCGACCCTGGTCTAGCTGGTCTAGTCACTTGTCTGGTCTAGACCCTGGTCTAGTCCTCCTCGTCCCTGGTCCAGTTGGTCTAGACACTCGTCTGGTCTAGTATGGTCTCGTAGAGTCTAGACCAGTCTTCAGCTAGTTCAAGGTTTTCTTGCCCAAAGCTTGGTTGGTTTGGAGGTCACTGTATGACACATACAAGGAGGTCAGTTGAGCGTCAAAGCCCACTACTGAGCCCTCTGAAGTACTATCACAGAAGACGACCTTTGACACCTTGTAGAAATCCTTCAACCTCATCACCTATACCTCCACATATCACATCACCCATTCCTTCATCAGGTTCCCCATCTTCGCGATCACCTTCTCCAGAAAAGCTCTCTCCTATTCTTCTACAACAAGCTATTGTGCAACAGACTCAGCAAGGAATCATGGAGCCACTAGCTAGTGTTTTGGCCAAGGTGAACATCAAGTTCCCTAAATTCAAAGGGCTGTCTTCAGAAGATGCTGACGACCATGCAAGAAGATTTGTATCTCTCTGTAGGGGACGTGGGCTGAACAGAGAAGATGCTTACTTGGTACTATTTCCATCCACCCTGGATGGCCTAGCAGATAAATGGTACAGCCAATTTGCAGAGAACCATTTTGCAACTTGGGCAGCCTTAAGACAACAGTTCTGTGCAGCTTTCAGGCCAGGTGACTACCATGAGAAGGTGTTGGATGAGTTGGCCAACATGGTGCTCAAACCTGAGGAGACTTTTGCGGAGCTTATGACGAAAACTAAGTCTCTGGTGGCCAAGCTTCCCCAACAACCCAGTGAATTCATGGTTAAAAAGTGGGTGGAGAAGGCGCTTCCCAAAACTTCTCAGCAAAAACTCCGAGAGAGTCTCCGACCCGACGCCACTCTCGACGAGTTCATCGCAACTGCTACTAGAATAGAGGGAGCTAGGAAGCTCTTCAACAACTCTCTTCAAATAGATACTCCCTCGGTGTTCTCGGAAGGTAGTCCTACTGATCCTTTAACTTCTTTACGTAGGGAACTGGAAGCCCTAAAGCTACAACGAGCTCTTCAAGAGGAGAGGTCCTTCTCTCTTAGACAAGAGAAGCCTACACATAATGAGGCATTGGAACAGATTAAGCACGAGTTAGAAGAGCTCAAGTGTCAGCAAGAAACTAAGGCTATGGTTTGGTGTAGCTCATGCCGCTCTCCAGGGCACCCACCACAGGAATGCCCCCTTCGGGTTTACTGCCACTTCTGTGAAAAATCTGGACATGAGGACAAGGATTGTTACTACCTAAAGGGATTGCACAAAATACAGCAAAGTCTTGGTCCTTCTCTCCAACAAGGGTTAGCACCATCATCCAACATGGTTTCCCACTACGGCCATCCCAACTACATGCCACCTTTGCTCAATAACCCTGCTGTCCAAGGTATGTCAAGTACTTTCCCGACTCAAAGTTTTTATAATGCTAATGCCACCTCAACCCCTCAGAGCTTCTACACTTCAGCCTCCAACTCCATGCAGCAACCACCTCGTCCCTCGTTTCGTCCTCCCAATTGGCCCATACTCTGCTACAGATGCGGAGAATATGGGCATTATCAGAGCAAATGCCCTCTGCCAGAAGGCTCTTCTCCGTGCCAACTTTGCCCTGAGGCTTAGGATCACTACACTAAGGATTGTCCAAAACAACGCGCCTCTACCTCTGCGAGCCCAAGTCAGAACCAGCCTGAATTCACCTTTCCCAAGATCAATTTGATAGCAGTTAGTACCAACCCCAAGCCACCCTTTTCTGCCCATATGATTGCCTCTCAAGACAAGTTGCAGCTGGTAGAGGAGCCAGCCGGTGTCCTCACACGAGCTCAGAGGGCAGCCCTCGGCCTCAATCTTCCAGCATGTACAGCCCTTTCCTCCCCAATGCCTACACCTCCTCCAGCAGCTGACATGCCATCCCCTAGTGCTAAGAAAGGATCTTTTACTATGCTCTCCGATATTGATGGGGCTTTCTTAGAAGCAGTTACTGACTTACAAAAGATCAAAGTACCAGAGGAACAACAACAGGTAGAAAAAGAGAAGCATACAGCAGAGACAGTCTTGAAGAACACTTTCCAACAAGTGTCCCTCTATGACATGCTTCGACTAGATGCGAGTTTCAGAAGTGACACCCTTGCAGTTATTCAATCACTTTACCCTGGAGCAGGTCCTAGTGTCGGGCACCTCCCAGTGCGACAGTTAGAGTCCTATATGATATCCAATCCTGCTGCTCCACTCACTGATTATAGAAGCCCTCACCTAACAGTGTCCGTTTTAGGTCGGCAATTCTCAGGAGTGATAGTGGATGGTGGATCTGGCATCAACCTGATGCCCGAGTTCACTATGCTAGCTCTAGGTCTACAGACTACTCGCCCTGCTCCCTTCATAGTTACATTGGCCGACCAGCGGACAGTCTACCCAGTGGGCATAGTGGATAATGTGCCTCTGCAGGTACAAGACTTTACTTTTAACTTGGATTTTGTGGTGGTTCGTCTTCCCTAGGTTGAGGGCGGATTTCCCTTGCTTATTGGAAGACCATGGCTGCGACACACTAAAGCACTACACGATTGGGGAAATGATGCAATGTGGATACATAATTCTCGCTCCTCAATGCAACCCATTCTCTTAGAAGGTGGTATGGATCCCGTGGTGCAACATAGTTCTTTGTCCTTAGCAACCAGCCTCGAATTGGAACAACCTACTCCACCTCACGGGTCAGATGAGGATCTGTTGGAATGGTTGGATGCTACCAAATCTATGCCCTGTTTTGGAGTTTCAATTCACTCTTTGCTTCAAGGTACAACCTCTTCCAATGTTTCCAAGGTAACTAAACCTTATGAGCCACATGAGCCAGCTCAAGAGTTGAAGGTCACAGAAGATACTCCTGATGCGCTCTCGGTGAAAGCCCTCTTGATAAAAGCCGTTGAATTTGGAAAGCCGAGGAAAAAGTATATAAGCAAAAAGAAATCTCCCCTACAGGAGTTCAACCCCCTTCAAACATCAGCCCCATTGGTGTCTGCTTCTCCAACCAGAACGAAGCTAACCTCTGTGTCTAGCCAACTCCCTTCACAGAGCAGTTCATGCTTGATGTGCTGGATGAATTCCCTACTCCTGCTCGTAGTCTTGCTGAGAATAGTTGGTTATGTCCTCAACCTGCACTTTCATAATGCTCTGACCTTCCTCGCCCTTACCAACACACCCTCGTCCCTACCCACCCCCTCACACACCCTCGCCCCTACCCACCCTCCCCCTTCCCCTCGCCCCTACCCTCCCCCTCTCGCCCCTACCCACCCTCTCCCTTCCCCTCGTCCCTACCCACCCCCTCACCCCCCCTCCCCCTACCCTCCCCCTCTCGCCCCTACCCACCCCCTCACCCCCCCTCGCCCCTATCCTCCCCCTCTCGCCCCTACCCACCCTCTCCCGTCCCCTCGCCCCTACCCACCCCCTCGCCCCTACCCTCCCCCTCTCGCCCCTACCCACCCTCTCCCTTCCCCTCGCCCCTACCCACCCCCTCTCGCCCCTATCTAGCCCTTCCCTCTCGCCCCTACCCACCCTCTCCCCCCCCCTCGCCCCTATCTAGCCCTTCCCACCCTCGCCCCTCGCCCCTACCCACTCCCCCTCCCCCTCGCCCCTATCTAGCCCTCCCCACCCCTCTCAGGTTCAGCAAGTTTCCCCCACCCTGCATGATTGGCTCCATTCACTTGGTTGCCATCCTGTTTGCTGTGAAGGCCCTTTCATTCTGCCATCATGATGGAGCTTAACCCTATTTGCTGTGTTACTCGGGCTTATGGTAATCCATCTTTTCGAGAAGAGTGTTGTTGCAGAAAAGTATGGCAACTGCAAGCATGGACCAGGCTATGCAATCATACATACTGGGGTTCCTGCCTAGTTAGAGGCTTCAGGCGATTGTAAGCAGTGCAGTGTTTTTAACTCCACTTTTGAGGTTTTTCAGTACCCCTCACCGAGACGGTGAGCGGTCTTGTGGCGGGCAACCTGTAGCCGGGCTACAGTGTCACTTCACAGGACAGACAGTTGGACAGTTGGTTACAGTTGGTCTAGTTCACACTGGACGGACCCTTTGGCTGGGAGTGACACGTGCCAGGGTACCTACGGTGGTCTAGTGGACGTCGTGGCCAGGTCACCACCACCACTCAGTTTGGAGATAGACTTAGCTGGCTGGACATTTATGGGCCGTTGGTGGCTCCTATGGTTGTAGATATCAGTAGTCGTTTTGGGACAGTTCCATCTTATCTTGCACGTAGTCGTCTAGAGAGTCTTACACAGAGCACTGCTACACCATCCATGCACATCTGAGCCTCGACACCCTATTTTTTACATGTGAGTCTTAGGCTGGAGCTGAGTGTGCTGCCACTCCAGAGTCTGTACATGGTCCTTTGAGTTAGTCGAGTCCACATGTTCTGGTCTACTGATGTGTCTCTGTTATTATCCATTGTTTCCTGTATTTCATTCTGTTGAGAGAGTTTTTGTTTGTTGAGTGAGATTGTCACGCACATTGCACTGGGGGACACCCACACTGTAGAGAGCACGACACATTATCCGCGCTACACACCTTATCCCTCATGCATGGAAAAGTGGTGACTATGTTACAATGTCTGGGTACCTTAGTACTAAAGTACTAAGTGTGAAAAGTGTGAAAATAAATGTGAACAACTAAATACAAAGTATTAAATAAACTTCTTAGGAGCATTTTGGGTGTCTGGCTAGAATGCTTCTAATCCTTTGTTGTAGTCTCCTCCGGTGAAGTGTGCTTCTGCATCTCGGTCGTGGTCGTCTCGATTTCCTAAGCTCAATTGCCCTGTCAATGAGGGTGCCTTTGGTATGAATGTGGGTACTCCTTTGTGCTGGTTGCTAGCCTCTTGCTTCTCCTTCCCCTCCTGCTTCCCTCGATTCAAAGAAATTTGTGATCTGCCTTTGAGGATGTAGTGCTCTTTGTCTTCTATTAGATTATCCCTGTGCCGATGTAGTTCCAGTAGGTACAAGCCTAAGCATCTTTGATCTTGGTATTGCATGACTCTATCTAGCGGTCCAAACCCTTCTTTAAATAGGCAATGGAAATGCCCACATATCTCATAGTATACGGTGCAATGGCATATGTAGTGTAATTCTGTCTCTGGCTCCATTCTGCATAACTTGCAAATTCTGCTCTCAGGTGGGATTCCCCTAAATCTGCCAAATTCAATTTCCAGCTGGTGTGAGGATGTACAAATAGAGAGAGAGAGAGAGAGAGAGAGAGAGAGAGAGAGAGAGAGAGAGAGAGAGAGAAGAAGAAGATGAAGAAGAAGAAGAAGAGAATTTTAACGTCATAGCAAACTATCCCAAGAGAGATAGTGAAAGAGAGTTGAACTTCTTGTCCGTGCATGTGTAGTTTCAAGTCGGATTTTGGTTCCACTTGCTATTGTAGCTTCCTTGTCATGCTGGCAATATTTCCATCACGTGCTCTCAGGTGTCACCCCCCCTTCGAAGCTATTTATGCCCTCCAAATCTCCATTTGAGCAACACAACAGAAGGCATTTTTTTAGCCAACATTTTTGACATCAGATTTGACTCTCGATGCTTCTTGGCTTGCAACATCGTTTCAGTTTTTTGACAATCAACCTCCTTGCATCCCATTGATCTTCGACATCCGTTGTATCATCGTCATTAAGTAGGGAGCCTTATCACTTAATGAGCACAAATCGAGCACCAAAAACTGAGCAAGGGCAAAAAGTCAAGTGAAATCATAAATTCTACTGGGCGATACTATGTTTCTTTATGGATTTTATTACACTTGTCCATTAGCTTGTTCTCAACTATTAAAGTAAGTCAAGATTCCGTAAGAAGGAAAAATGTATATCCAACAATATTTTATAAGAACATATGTATCATAGTAACACAATCTTTTGTTATTGACAAAGTAATAGGAAATAAATTCATCAGCTACCTACTTAGAGCATAAGATCAAAGAGGGGGAGAGAGAGAAACGGAGATGCAAGAGAATAGGCTCGATGATTTTTGGGCTTACTTAGACTTGTTTGAGTTTAGATTGCTTTGCTATATTAAGTGTGCATATGAAGAGTTAGCTTTTTTGCCTTGTGCTTATTTGAGAAGTCTGTATTATGTGTCAATCTGCAAAAGAGAGCTATGCAAATGAGCCTGGAGAGACCATGCAACTGAGCCTAGTGGAGAGACTATATGGTTGGGGCAAGATCTTGGTTGTGCAAGGCCCTATGGCTTGTAACCAATGAGATGGAAAACTTGAGATGCAACAAAGATTTTATATCTAGCAAAGTGGCCAAAATTGGCAGTGTGTCTTTCATGTCTCTATTGCCATGCACCTCTGTCATGATTCTTGCCTAACAAGCCATGCATCTGTGTTAAATTGCATGAATTTTCTTGGAAGTCATAGCACAAAGTATGCACATGTAAGACAACTTGAATGCAATGGAGATTTCATAGCTAGGAAAGTAGAAATATATGGTACTCTTTAGTAGAAAAAATGGTACTCTCCCATACTTCTTCCTAAAGAAGCGATGCATTTGGGTTAAATTGCTCAAGCTTTCTTGGAAGCTCGAAAACAAAGTATGCAGCATGGAAAGCTATAGGCGGGTAGGACTTTGACAAGCACTCTACAAAGGCTACTAAGAGGTGTTGCTTGCATCTATTACTTGGAGATAAAGTTTGTAATCTCATCTCTTGAAAAACATATGCTTACTATTTGTGAACTCTTGTTATACAAATGAGGGACATCACCTTAGTGGATAATACATAAGCATGCAACAATGAAGACAAACACCTAAAGTAATGCATATATGTAAACGAATATTATGGAAAATTATGTGGAAGGAGCACATTGTTTGTCCCTTGCTTGCTTTTCATCACTTGTTACATGATAGCACTCTTGACTAGCCATATACATCGACACTCATCATATGCATCGACATCACACTTGCAAGTAATCTTTGTAGTATCGACAACCCTACGATCTATTTTGACATACAGACACTCTGTCCGACGTCGACGAGAGAGTGCCATGGTGTGTTTGAGCACGGTGTAGTCTTCCAAGTGGAAGTGCATCTTTCAGTCTTGGAGGTAAAGATTTTTGCATTGGCATCCACAAGTGGGTGAGCATTGGAGACTAAGATCTCGGTTCTGGTTGAAGAGTAGATTTCGGTGATGACTTTATAGGTGGACTTTGCTTGTAAAAAGTAACTACTTTTTGTATACATGTGTAAAAAAATGATATGTGGTGTGGTGGACCGCTTTATGGTTTGTGTATCTTGAGTATCCCAACTCTTGTGGTTTGGAATACGTGCTACAAGTCATGAACCAATAGAGGCACTTTGCCTTCTTCAAGTGTAGGAAAGTCTCTTTGAATATTCTCCAGCATGAAGTGTGTCCTTATGCAAAAATAATATAAGATGGCCTCATCTGTGCAAGCTATTTTTGCATAAGGAGGATACACTACCTCAACTTTGTGATGCTCTTAAGTGAACACGTGAACACCCCCATCCTCAAGCGTGGCCTTCCGCTTATACTAAAATCACATAAGGGAGACACCTTTACAAAGCTCTATGTTATGAGTTAGTAAAACATGGTGTGATGACTATGGTGGATGGGTAGAATTAGAAGCATACTTATTTTGTCTTTCCTCTTTTTTGGCAAGAGGATTCTAGAAGGCATAAACATTGAGGAGGTTAAAGTGGCATCTAAGGAATCTAACTCCAAACACACTTGTCATAGCTTTCTTAAAAATTGTGAGATCTTTCTTGAATTTCGAGAGGTCATTCTTTCCCTAATAACTTTTATGACAGTAAGAGAAGACTACATCCAAGGTTTCCCACTCTTGTGCCTTTTGATTTATTACTCTACCATTTATTACTCTACCATCGACTCCATGGTCCTTCCACTAAATTATGTAGGGCCTTCCATTGGTTGTATAGGACTTTGGATGCACCTCTACCCAATTTTCCATGGGATTCCAAGAAGGTCCTGGTCTTCACCCCACCATTGAAAGCTTTTCCGTGAACTTATTTCCACTAGATAATCTTTTAGGATATGTCTCTATCATCACATTTCCCCCATGAAGTCTAATACCCTTTCAACATTTTTTACGGCACTTTCTCTAGCTAATGAAGGTTGTAGTTTTCATGCAAACCATATATAAAGGTGCAAATCATCTGAATGATTATACACATGTAGTGTATATGAGTGGACATTTGAGAGGGAAATATCTAAAATTTCTTGAAAAATTGGATCTTTAGAGTGTCTATATGGGGATTTACTCCAATCAATTGGATTAAGCTCTTTGATGCATCCATGATGTAGATACAAAGGCCTTTGACATTGGCACCCTTTGACATCATGTGCCATTAACCATTCTACCTTGTACCTATCAAAACCCTCAACATCTAGCTTCTCCCCATCATATTGGGCCTTGATTATTTCAGGGATATTGGTGTAGTGAAATACCCAAATTAACACATTGAACTTCTCACAATCATCCTCAAAAGCACCCAACCACCAAATTTTGTTCTTTGTCTAGACCCTACATATTTTAGGTGCCCCCCCCCCCCCCCCCCCCCCCCCCCATGGTATTAAGAGCTCTATTCATGATGGTTATTGACACTCTTTCAAGTTCCCTTCCCTTCACAATATCACTTTCATCTAATTTAATCACAAAAATGGCGTGCCCATTTGCCTCAATCTGTTGAAGATCATATAATTTTATTATTTCTCTCTCCAAAATCCTTGAGCCAAAGGATAGATTGTTGAAACATTTAACCTTTAAGTATGTTGGTTACCAAGATATATGTTATTGATGTAAAAATTTCCCCAATCCTCTCCATGGCCCTCAAATTAATTCTGAGCCTTGCGTGTTGAGCAATTGATGCCTTTAGTTGCAAGGAACCCTTCACTCTTGAGTGCTTCAAGCTTTTGTTCATGAACTTGAATAGTTGTCGGTCGGTAACCTAGCCTCTTGATTCCAATTTTTTCCTGATCATGTTCTTCATCCAAAGTAGAAATTTGCAAGAATCTATCAATGCATTCTTCTTGGTCTTCTTGAACCTCCTCTCATCCAATAGGTTCCCGATAAGAATAGGTGGAATCACTTCACAAAATGATTGCGATGCACCTCTTTTGTTTCCTTGTGAATAGTCTGGCTCAACTAAGGAGCTAAGGTGAACATAAACAAAGACTATAGCACCCAAATATTCCAACTTGCAAAATAAACCAATCTTATCTCACTGCTTTAATTCTTTTACAACAACCTCGACCTCCTCCCTTAAGCCTCAATATATTCTTCAGCTTCCTTTGTCTTTTTCTAATCCTAAGATCTATCTTTCTTTTTCAGTTGTACTTAGTAATGATTACCGGTTCTTTACCTTCAAGGTAATGGTGAAGATAATCCTTGAATTGTTGCACTAAATGATTTTTCAACTTAAGAATCTCCATCTCTACTACAAGGTTTAGTGTATAGCCTAACCCTTTTTTTTCCCATCTCCTACAGACTTCATCAATGAAGAACACTTGAATAAGGGCGGGGTGCTTTTAGTGATGGGGTCTATGGGATACATGCTACCATATGTCCATAATTCAATGTGCCTTTGTTGATAGACACCAAGGGGAGGTAACTATTCGTAAAATACAAGTATCCTGGTGTAGTGATGAGGAGCGCTCCATTCCAACATTAGAAATGACCCCCAAGCATTTGCACCACTTAAACTCTCCATGAGAATGATTCCTACCCAAACTTACTTCCAAGCAGCGGATAGATACCTAGGGGAGGTAACTATTTGTCCACATTCTTATTGGGAAAAAAAGACGCAAAAAAATAACATGATAAAGCTCAAGGATAAACCTCAAGTTCTAGCCTAGTGAGGACTCTAGAGAGTGTGCCAAAAGGGGTTTCTGAGAGGATGGGCCATTGTTTATATAGGCCCCTCCAAATGTGGTGCCTCTTTGAAAATTTGAAGGGAATGTCAAACCTGTCAGAATACTAAGGTGGCCCTGGTGGGCCCCACGAGAAAACATGAACTCCTGATTTGAGCAAGTTAATGTAAATTTAATTTTATTAACACTCCCATGGGATGTTAATAACATGAGTTATTACCACTTCACACTTCACGTGAAGGCGTGAATAAAATCCCTGCACTCAATTCATCATCTCATAAAACTTGTGTTCATTCTATAAGCATTGGTGTTAATACTTTTCTAACGGTCAAGGTCTTGTCCTCTGGTCAATATGGCTCATAAAGCTAGTAAATTAAGTGCCCTGGGTAAAAGAGCTACAAGCTCGAATCCATCGGCCCCAATCTAATCAATAGAAGCTCACATATACAACCGTAAGAATAATAAGTACATTCAAGGAATTTCAATAGCATAGTTCCTGCTTTTAGTGGTATCTGTTAGCTCAATACCTAAACAAGTGAAGTTTCCTTAGATGGAGTGAGTTCAAGGCCCCTTTGTTGTTGCAAGTCTTTGGGAGGGGATCCTACGTGTGTGGCTCCAACTCCATGTTAATGGTGCCTTTGTGTGCTAATGGTATGCTAAGGTCTATGCCTTGGTCATAAGGCTTCGGCATGCCACAAGGGCATTGCAAGTGGTGGTCAATTTTGTTTTTGGAACTTCTCTTTTTGTGGAATCTATCTTCTAATACAACTATTACAGGTGGCATTACAAAAAACTATGACACACAAAGAGCACAGATAAAGAAGAGAAACAAGATGATGTACATAGGTTAGCTCCATGCATGAGTGAGCTTCTCCATTGTACATGTATTTTATTTTATTATTTAGCTCAAAAAGCAAGCCTAAAAGAGAGGTACATTCCACTTTGAATAAAAAGAAGACTACTTTATTTAAAAACAAAATTTGCATACTCTAAAAGTATTTCCTAGAACTAAGAGATAAATGGAATCTAAATAGACTTTTCTCTTTACTATAGAAATAGAGGGCACCCAAAGTGAATGAGTCCTTGCTTCCGCATCTACTCGTCTACCAACACACATAAATCACACATTAGATAATCTCACCAATAGCCTATCCAAGATGTATTAAAAATAAAACCCATTATTTAATTCACATTTTCAAAACACCTGCAAGATATTACATTAGCCTTGAAAGCTCAATTCTTTAGGTGAATTTTCATGCTTTGCACTAATTTGTTAATATCTCTCTATCCACTTGGCCCTTCTACATCTCCCATGGCCTTGTGCATTGCTTCCACCTTGGCCTGCAATCGAGGATGTTCCTCTTCATATCGATTTCTATCAACCTCTTGTTCTTACTGGATTGAAGCAATTCAAACTTTGACATCTTCATCGGAAAAACTTTGTTAAGCTTTAAAACCATTAATGTGTGCATCTTGCTCTTTATTATGCTTCAGTAGTGCAATCAAATTGACATGAGAAAATTGCTCATACATCGTTGAGGTGGTTAGGGCATGTGGAATGACAAGGGGCCTCAAAACACCTCTCAAGTGTCTCGTGCTCATAGAGGTTAAGACCTCATGCAAAAATAACACAAAATCCCAAAGAAAACACATAACCAATCACCAAATATAAGGACACCACTTATTTTTGTTGGGCCACAATCTACTGATGTGGTGTATGTGTATATATATATTCCACATAAAGCATTCACCACAGGGGGGAGAGAAAATGAGAAGCATAATTGTGACTACATCAAATTGACCACTCATCATGCAAATTACCAAGCATAGAGCAACCAACACTTATGTAGGCTTTGGAAATCCATGATAATACTCATAAACAATTCACCAAAGTCTTTACATGAATTAAGTCACCAAACCATCTTTTGCAACACAAACTCACACTAAAAATTATAACATTAGGTACTATCTTAGGGTTGGGGATGTCCTCTCCACGTTGATAGCCTCAGAATGACTTACTAATGGCTATGGCCACCAAACCACTCACAAACAACAAGACCAATTTAAGAACAATCTCATGGGAAAACAATGAGAAACTTGAAACACCTCTCTTTCATTGGCTCCATCGTGAAGGGAAAAACAACAAAAAATTGGAGCTCGACTACCATTTAAACTTCGTAAGCTTCCCAAAGATGGACTAACATATGATGGCTTTCTCTAATTGCTCACTATAACATAAAATATGGCATCAAGGATGAGCGCTTTGCATTGTACAGCAAGTGCTTTGGTAACCAAAGCTCGATTTTGGCACAAGGAAATTGACATTAAGCAGTTATGCATTCTTTTTCATAGCACAACCCCTTTTTATAGGCTCTTGGGGTGATTAGGATTTTCTTAATTACAATCAATTACAAGAAAATCTTGGTTTCATAAATAAGTGATTAAGTGAGAAGATAGGTAGCATAGCATAGTGTTGGTGTTGGCAGGTTAGCACTAGTTAGAATAAGGGGGTTTTACTAAAGGAGTGTACCATAGGTGATAACATTAGAAGATTAGAAATGGTAGAATGATTAAAGTAAGAAATTGGAAAAATAGGATATAATTACCGTATGCAATGATGAAATGGTGAGTTTTGCTTCCATTTTTTATGTAATGTGACATCCTTGAGCTTATTTGGAAGTGAATCCTCCTCTCTTTTTTGCCTTTTCACAAGTGAAACTGATGGGAAGAAAGGCAAATAATTTGTGCATAAGAGATAACAATATAAGAGATGTAAATTATGATGGAACATTATAATAATGGTGTGTATATACAAGGTTTCCATGATTGCATCTATAGTACAACTAATGGGGGGGGGGGGGGGGGGGGGGGGAGAGAGAGAGAGAGAGAGAGAGAGAGAGAGAGAGAGAGAGAGAGAGAGAGAACGTGTTTATGCTGACAAAAATGAGTATCAACCATATGATGAGTTGTTTTAGACTACTAGTTATTAGACATTTGAGATAAGATGTGGATGTGTAGATTGTGATATTACTCATCTTGTCATAGATTTCTTGTGTAGAATGTGATATTACTCATCTTGTCATAGATTTCTTGATACTTTTGGGCACCCGAAAGGTGTCAAAAGGTTTATATCTAGTCTCTTAACTCTTCAAGGCAAGATTCTCCAAAGTTATCATCAAAATCACACCAAAGTCCCCACCCAAGAGACATATTACCAAAAGCATAGTGGAATTAATCAAGGTCAAGGTAGACCATATACATGTAAATAGTCAAAAAAGAAAAAAGGGCAAGCTAAGGGAATTGTTAAAGAAAAACATAAGGTCCAAATCAAGATCCACTAAAGAGCTTCAAGATCACATAGCAAGAACTTGTAGAAAAAATTGGAGCACTTAGCTCTTCCGGGTTAGAAGTAGGGAAGCAAGACAAAAGAGCTATTATAGGATGTGAATCTAATCAACAAAGTAAGTGAATTTCTCTTCTACCAAGCATCAAATATGAAAATATTAGGCAAAAGGTACTATTTGAAGTTGGTATTGACGTAGGTTAAAGAATAATCTCATCATGTCATATGGGATTTGGGTACGAAGTGGCAAAACAAAGCTGTACAAATCTTCAAATTTCATTCTTCTATCATGAAAGACATTAGGGGAGTGTAGGGATTGGTTTCTAAGCTAGTAGAAGATGGATTTCAAGCTATCATAGGTACAATCCTGTAAGAATATGTGGACTTGGGTAAATCTCTAGCACCAAAATCCTTAGTACTAAAGAGTTCTCAAGTTGTAGAGCACAAGCAGATGGATACATGACACGGAATGGATCAAGATCAATTAGCTAGAGGAAAAGCTCAAAGTAAAGCTAAGTGATATGGATGTTGATAACTCAATGGTACATGCAATCAAATCTACTACTCAAGCAAGACGATAATCCATAGTGGAGAGATATCAGGAAATCCAAGTTAAAAATAAGGTCAAGGAACCATGCTTAACACTTCTGCATTCAAACATCAAAGTGAATATGATGTGTTTTGATAGTTGGTTTTCAGTGGAAAGAGTAGGATTGGCACTTTTGACAGTAGCTACATCCATGGACACATTTGCAGAGCACCTAGGAGTTACCAATCATTGTTAGACTTTGATGGACAACTCTTTCTAAAAGAATCTGGTGTAATGGCTTTAAGAAACTTGCAAGAAGAGCTAGTCCTAGGTAAAGGCTTGGTAGAGACGCACTATGAAAATGGGGTTGTTGGTGGAGACACAAGCTTTGGTGCTATCAACTTTAAGCGTTAGCAAAGCCACATATCAAGAGAAAGGTAAACGTAGAATGGAGCTTCCCAATGCCTCCAAAGGAAGAATCGAATATTCATCTATGACAAAAAATCAAAGTGAATATGAAGTGCGCATGCAAAGATGTACGAAGGATTGGATATACACTATACTAATACAATCACCTATTCTGATATCCCTTTTATTTTCCCCGTGTAACATTGTATAAGTTGATTTGGGATCATTGGGAGCTCCAAGTTGCAAAGATGATGTCTATTACTATTTCTAGGTAATAGATACAACTAGTGAGCTTCAATAATGGCCTTGGGTTCCTGCATAATGCATAGTTGACACCTTTCAAGTTGAAAAGATGATGTCTGCTAGTATGTTTAGGTAGTAGATACAGCTAGTGTGCATCACTAACTGCCTTGAGTTCGTGGAAATGAATAAGAAAAACTATAGGTATGTAAGGAAATATGCAAAGTGTGAAAGGAAACACTCACTTTGTATACTCTTAACATTGTAGAGGTTTTGGATATGGCTGTGAAGTCCTTAAGCCTCTCCATGCTCTTGTGGCTTTTGTAACTAATGCAATCCTTAATCTCTTTCCGCTATTGTCGCTCCTATTTTCAATGAAGTTTATGTGTGCATAGATTAGCCTTAAGTTTTCACTAAATAGTGGAAAGCAATTAATCCCTTTCCACTATTGTTGCTCTTGTTTTCAATGAAGTTTATGTGTACATAGATTAGCCTTAAACTTTCACCAATTGGTGGTTTAACTGCTCTCTAATCTCTCTTTTTTGCTCTCTTATTCCAAGAATTTTATGTGTGATTTGCATGCACAAGATCCATGGTTTAGTTAGTTTGTGGCTAATTGTTTCTATGCTTGATTAATGCATGCTTGACCCATTGGATCCATGTGTAAATGCTTGTGTTTAGAGTGTAATGCGTTGAGATTAGTTAGACTCATGCACCATGTCCTCGTGTGTAGGATTGATTCCAATAGAAGCCAAGAAAAGTGGGTTGGAGATTGTTAATCTACGGCATAGCCACTCCGTTTTCACTTCCTCACCACATAGAGTTTTCCTCTTTTGATGTGCCTATGATTAGCTCACTAATTGTCGGTTCAGGGATTGACAATTTTGTTATAACTTTATGTGTGCACTGAGACGCTACACTACAAGGCTCCAACGGTCCCTCAAATGCCTCACTTGAATGCATCTTACCTCAAATCCCTATGAAGGTGAGTGCTCTCTCTCTCCCATCATGGTACGTGTTTCTTTTCCATATTCCATAGGCACCCCTAGTGTGTATCCCATCATTGCTTATGTGTGCCAATGACCTCTTTTTGAAGTAGTAGTAGAGATTGCCGTAAAATATTGAGAGCATGTATTATGTTTATGTGTATCTTTGCGTGTGTGCATGTGGGATCAAGAGAGTATATATCGTGCGCTCGCGCACGCGCGTGCGTGTGTGTTAAGTAAGAGAGAGAGAGAGAGAGAGAGAGAGAGAGAGAGAGAGAGAGAGAGAGCACCCACGGGGTGTGTATGTGTGGGAGTGAATGTGTGTGTAGGGGGGGGGGGACGAGGGGGGCTCATGAGAGTTGCAAGGAGGAGTACGAAGAAGACAGTGGGTTGCCTTCGTGTAGGGAGCATGCAAAAGAGGGTTGCCTTGGTGCAGTGAAGGTATGCATTGGCAATCTAAATGACTAAAATAAAAAATGAAAAGACCTATCAATTGACAAACCAAACAAAAGATGATTTTAACTGTTCATATGAAAAGATAGGTCCAATCAGCAATGGAAAGAAAAAAAATTCAAATGTCCTCCTAGTTCTCTTTTCCTCTAGGACTTCTTTGAGGAATGCAAACAAAAAATTGCACCTATGTGTACCACTACAAGCTTTATATGTTGATATGAATGTGAGTATTTTGTGTGCTATGCTCATATTGTATATTCCTAGAATGAAGTCAAAAAGGTTTTGATGCCTATGTCAAAGGCCCGCATGATTATAAATGTTGTTCTCTCTATTTAGTCCATTGCACTAAGAAGACATGCCATTGCTAGCAACACCAAGATGACAATGAAGAGCAAGTAGGTTACTCTATGGTTTATCCACCATCTGCAACAATTCCCTTATGTGTGGGGGGAAAGCCTTTGTCAATGATAAAGGAACACCATTATACTACCTCGAGGAGGAAACTTACTTCCTATCCCCACCATCTTGCCAATGGTTGGAGGCTCTTTCCCCCTTGCCTGTTTGTCGGCTCTAGCCAAAAAAAAAAAAAAAAAGTTCATCAAACCAAGAAGGTAATCCTCCCTCTCTCTCTCTCTCTCTCTCTAGCATACGCTTGCTTGCTTCAACGGATTGTTTACAACCAAATCATTTACACCCCTCGCTTCTAGTTTTTTGCAAGCAAAATTTTGTCCGAATATGGAAGACTTGTCTGATGAGATCTTTGTCATTGTTCCTATGATGTTCAAACCTCTCTCTCTCTCTCTCTCTCTCTCTCTCTCTCTCTCTCTCTCTCTCAACAAAAGTTCCAAGTGATTAGCTGTTGAGTAGCACAATCAAAAGAGACTATTTAGGATGGTGTTCAAGCCTCTTGGGTACACTTCTATGGGATGAAAATATGGCATCCACCCTTCTGCAAAGAATGGGCGCATTGAACATTAGCAAGATATAATCCATATGCATGTATACTGCTTTGCAGGATGAGTTCTTGAACATCCATGCACCCATCAATGTGTGCGAGCAAAGTATGATACCCGCTTTTGTGGGAGCTATGCATATGTATTCTTCTATGAAATGACTTTTGTCAATTGCCTATGATGTACACCTCTGTCGTTCTTTCCTTAGGGTGTGTTGGTGTGCATGTGTGTGCACGCTAATAAAAAGAGGAAAATCGTATAACCTTCCTATCACCCAAGTGTGGTAGATTGGTTATGCCATTTCCCTCTTGAATAACAAGTCTTGAGTTCAACTCTCCTCGTCGACTAGATCTTCAAGGTCTGTTGGGATAGTTTCCTACAACGGTAAAACTCTCCTCTCTCTCTGTCTCTCTCTCTCTCCCTCCCTCCCCCCCCCCCCCCCCCCCCCCCCCCCCCCCCCCCCCCCCCAACACACACACACAAAAAAAAAAGCAAGTGAGCGTGGGGATTCATCTTGTTTTCAAAATTGCAGTTGAAACATGCGTTCAATACTTGCTCAAAGGAGTCATTTCACATTCAAATCTGCCAAAGGATGCAGCACACTAAGGGTTACGATGACAAGAGAAGAGAACGCCACTCTCAAGTTTATCAAGAGAACATACTTTATGAGGATTTTGCTCAAGAATAACTACTAGGTCAAGGCCAACCAAGCAAGACTAGTTTTCACAGCATAGTGAAAAGACGACGAATCAATGCTCGCACAATTATCAAATACACCACAAAGGAAAGATGAGCAAAGCGTGTGTGTGTGTGTGTGAGAGAGAGAGAGAGAGAGAGAGAGGAACCATGCACAAAGTGGCATGCTCGTTGTAGACTAGGCATCCTCTGCATGCATCTTCAAAGCCTGTGTTGCGGTAGAAGCCCCTAAAAAAGTAAATTAGGAGATTCTGAAGCATGGGCTCTTGGTTATCATATTGTGCTAGGGGGTCTCTCATGGATATATATGTTGTAAAGAGTGTACAAGTTCAAATCTTCCTAATACCCCCCCTCACTCTTCAAAGAATGCCACTTTTTGATGGCCTACATAAAAGGTCTTATACTCTCTCATATTCCCTTGTGGGTCATTGTGTCTTTTCACCATGTTCTCAATGAGTAGCAACAAGCCATCAGCAGAGGCAGACTCGGCCTCGTACTATTTCTTTCCACCCGCATGGCAAAGTTTGAGAAAAGCATGCCTTCTTTACGTGGGCTCAAAAAACTTGGCCACCAACACTCAAGGCAGTGCCAACAAAATCTCTACTTGCTGATTCTCATGTACAGCACATTTTACGCAATTACCTCCAATGTCCATGGACTCTCTATACATGATGGAATTGCCTCTGGAATTTTGGCCAGTTTACAGCTTAGCCAATACTCACCTGACTGATAACGTATAAGAATGCAAGAGTCAAGAATTTTCTGGAAATCCTGCCTTCAATGAAGCAAATATGAAGGGCTTGAAACCCGGGATAAATAAGCAAAAAATAGAGCCAAGCCTGCAACAAGAAGACGACAATGACCATGATTATAAATCATACACCACACTCCAATTTCCACCGAAATCTGCATTGAAAGTCCAGTTGTTTTCCCTTATTTGCAAATAGGGCCTCTGCATACATACACTTCAATAGACTTAGCACCCCACAAAAGGAGCAGTCGAAAACCACAACAGCAAGCCAAATCATTGCTTACCCGCTGAAAAGGGTTGTAGCCTACTCTCAGCCTCACATCTTGCTCTTCGGTGAAATTAAAAATCTTGTAATTCAATTCCACAACCCCACGTGGCTTACCCTGCAGTAAACAAGAGTTTGTTAGAACAAAATCAATCAAAGCCTAAGCTGAGGGGCTAGACGTTCTGTCATGTCCCGATCACAGGAGAGGGGACCCAGTATATGACACCGTCAAAATGGGTGTCCAATGTCCGGTCGGACGTAGTGTGAACCCCACCAGTGCAGCTGGTCATTTTTATACGCCTCTCTTGTGATAGGGACATAGCACATTCCCTCGCCATGAGCCTCATTACTTGATGAGTACTTACAATCTTTAATCCTGGATTGAAATTGTATCCGCCCTTTATGTCCACACTCAGTAAGCCATTCTCTCTAAGTAGCATTGTTTTCTTGGCTTGAATATCATACGAAAACTCTTTTGCATCTATATCATATTTTGCTCCGACGTCCAAACTTGAGAGAAGCTGTGAGAACATACATCAGTCAATGTTACACAAGAACATAAAATTGAGGTGTGGCCACTTCCATCTCCAGCACTTTGACAAGACATTATATGCCCATGACAGGCTTAGTCTGTAAACAAACAGCAACCAACTACTAGCACCTGCATGAAGCATAAGCACGGTTGCAACACAGCAGCATACACAAACATGTACTGGCAAGAGAGAGAGAGAGAGAGAGAGAGAGAGAGAGAGAGAGAGAGAGAGAGAGAGAGAGATGAAATGAAATGTTCTATTAGCGTCTTCAAAAGGCCAAAATAACCTATGAGACCAAAAAGTTACAACCTGGTGAATCGACTACAATGTCTGGGTACCAAGAATAAAAAATGTACTGAAAAAAGATACTATAAAATCCTAACTGCTGAATGTGAGCTAAGCAACTAGCTGGAACTGTATAGGCTATGAGTAGGGCCACGTGGATGTAGTGAGTGAAGACTGATACAATATCTGATACAAAAGCTGATACAAGGGCTGACATAAAAGCTGATACAAAAATGGGCAGGATGTTTAATCCTCATCTGGATCACAGGATATCCATCATCGGTCGCTGGCATATCTCATCAATTTCCTCCATGGTCAGTAATCTGACCGGGCGTCGTGCATACCGGGCCAGGGTGATCCGAATCCTCTAATGTAGCCTCTGTCGATGATGTGTAGTTCTCCGCAGTCGTGGGCATCTGGATCTCCCTAACTTGGTCGCACGATCAATCAGCACGCCTCTGATGTGAGAAGCGTGTGAGCTCTGCTGTGGTATCTACTCCTCCGTCTGCCTAGTATCTGCTCTAAAGAAGTCTGTGATCCGTCTCTGAGATTGGTTAGCCTCTCCCCTCATCACGCTCTCTCTGCGTCGGTGCAGCTCGAGTAAAAACAATCCCAGACATGTATTCTGGTCCGATCACAAAACCATCCTCCGTGAGTTGGAGAAGATGCTCTCTATAGAAAGTCATCTTCGTACCTAGCTCATGTGTAGGTTGTATCCATGTCCTCTTTGTATCCATCTGAATCAAGTCCTGTCTGATGAGCCTGGTAATCTCTGCCCTAGTGAGGGAGATGGAGAGTGCATCTAGAGAGTAGTGAAATGGGGGTAGCCGATCCATACTAAAGCCATGTAACTGAAACCAAGATGCCATCTCTGCATACCAACATGATCTATCTCCCTGCAATGCCAGCTATCGCGAAGACTCTAGTGCTAATCGAGCATATTTGTTTGTAGGGAGAGCCCAAGTGCTATGCATAAATGAAACTCATCGAGTGAGTGCCTCCACTACCAATGGAGGAGCAACGAGCTCCGCCCTAATAATGTCGTGGTACTGAGGGCCTTGGCCCTAATCATCCGGGAAATCATAGACACCAAGTGCTTATCCATACATCTCCATCCATCAGTATTGCCAGCTCTGCTATGATGATCAAATGAGGGGCCCCATATCTCCACTCCGTACAGCATGGCCGAAGTGACCAAAGTGTCGAAGAGCCAAAGCTTTGTCCGAGGTTCATGGAACTGAACCTGCGAACATATCCTCTCAAGTCTCCCCAATGCTGCATAGGCTCTGGTCAATCGCGTATCTGTTGCACGCCTCAGGGAAAATACTGGACCACTGAAAACCGCCCCAAGATAAGTGTATGTATCTGCATACTCCACAGTCTCTCGACCATATGCAAAAGTGGGGGTGGACCTCCTTACCCACTGCGCCGTGGTCATAGTTGACACGTACGGTCACGTACGATGGTTACACGTACGAAGACGTACGAAGACGTGCGGTACTAATCGAACTAAAAAAAATTAGACGTACGTTGAAGTAACGTACGATGCAAAAAAATAAATCATATATCTTTTAGAGCCTATAGTCTATTATGAGTCGTGACGACATAGACCTTAGTAATGTAACTACTTAGTATTAAGTACTTACAACTTAAAGGAGATGTCTTACAAGTAAGAACATTAAAGATTTGGCCATGGACATTGGAAACGACAATGTTTGAAAAAAGAAGATCATGATTGCATTTGATTTCATTACATAAGTAGAGAGTTGAGGCTCGAGAGATACAAGTGACAAAAAGTAGTACAAAAAAGTAGTGACACAACTCATAGTCTCATGGCCCATGGGTGCAAACTTTAAAGCATAAAGAGAGAGTTCTAAGTGCTCATATCGCTCTCATCACCGGAGTTGTGGTCTGAGCTTGAGCTTGCGGTAGCTGCATCATCCTCATCACTACTTGCATCAGATGCACTAGATGCAAGACCATAATCTCCCTCACTAAGGATGTTGCCCTCATCATCAGACTCTCGCTCTCTAGGATCCGCAGGCCTAGAAATGGATACATTCTCCAAAGTGGTGTCCACCATAGTAGATCCGCTACCCAAGCCTCGCCGCACATAGAACCTGTGTGTCTGTGCCGACGCTCTTCCACTCCCACAACAACCGGAGTGGAAGCTCCTCTACTTGTAGTTGCCAAAGCTCGCACAACCACCTTCTTGCGGGACAGTGTGCGAGAGACACGGCGATCAATCTCCTCCAACTCCAAGTAGAGGTCTCGAAATATTTGCTCCTCCTCTGGATCGCGATCTTTGTTGAGACTCTAAAGAGTCTCAATGGAGAGCTTGCATTCATCTACATTCACCTATTTTTCATTTACAACATGCAGGAAGATTAATGGAGTTAGCAATCTGGCATGCCAAAAATATGAGCACATGATACATCATACATGTGAAAGCATAAATAAAGAGTATGATGTAGCCAACTCAATTACCTGCCTAGCCATTGGCATCTCATGCATGGACTGCAACATGCGTAAATTGGATCGACAATAGATAAGCCGCTGTAACAAACTGTTGACGTGTCAAAGCCTAAAGAATGGAGACAACTTACAGATGCCGGCCGAGGGGCCTAAACCCTAAGAAGAACAAGCAACAGAAGAAGTGTCACAAGTGATGACGTGGTTGCCCGAGTGCAAAAAACCCTAACCCTAATTTCTGCCAGAAACCCTAATTGCTGAAACCCTAATTCTGGAAACCCTAACTGCTGAAACCCTAATTCCAGAAACCCTAACTGCTGAAACCCTAATTCTGAAAACCCTAACCCTAAAACCTGCAAACCCTAATTCTTAAAACCCTAACCCTAAAACTGCAACAGCGTGGCTGATTTCTGAAAATTGTGCTGGCATGATGATGTGGCAGGCTGTACGGATGTCCATGATTTACGCTGGCAGCTTTTGGCATTGCTTTTTGGCCAAAAGCTTTTGAGTTTGAAAACTTTTCATGTAAACTGCTTTTTGGACCAGAAGCTTTTGATTTTGAAAGCTTTTCATGTAAACTGCTTTTTAGGCCAAGGGCCTTTAAATATGAGGCTAGGGCTCATTCTCTGGCATGCTTCCTGGAGAAGGTGCAGTCTGAAGTACCGGCTTGTACTTTGATGATGCAATATAAAGAAATACCGAAAGGGGTGCCAAGGTTTGGGGCCAATACTCTCTGGGGTGGAATTCCGCCACTCCGTGTCGCGTGTCGTCTCTCTCTCTCTCTCTCTCTCTCTCTCTCTCTCTCTCTCTCTCTCTCTCAGTTCAGTTGTTATAAAAGTGCTAAAATTCTATTCAGTCTGTTCTTTTCTATTGGCACGTGGTGCCCGCCTTGTGACAGTGGTTACTCTCAGCACCTCCAAACGATGCAGGCTCCGGTCTAGGGGGCGTTTGGTTGTAAAAGGCCTCTATATCTCCCGGCCCGGACCTTTTTAGGTTATGCGAGAGGAGTGATGAGGGAGTCGTTGAATATCTCCCGGCCCGGACCTTGTTAGGTTATGCGGGAGGAGTGTTCATCGGCGGCTTTATGTTTCTATGTCTTGTAACATGCATATGTGAGCATTTGTGTTGCATTGTGATGTGCCAACCAGTGAATATTCCTAATTGGATGAGATTGCCTGGGTATGTAATTTAGTGCATCAAGACACCCGAGGAAGATCAGTACGGTCTGGGTGTGATGGCTAATTTTACTACGCCGGAATATCAAGAGTTCCGATCTGGATGAAAGGAGAAGCTAACTCCTTGATCAAAACAGCCGATAAGAGCAGCTAAATCCTTGATCAAAAGAGCAGAAAGGAGAAGCTAACTCCTTAATAAAAAGAGCAAACTGATTGTCCCTCGGAAATTTTTGAGCTAACTTGAGTTGTTTTGCAGATATGCTGTAATCGCGGATGATTACTCTCTTTCAAGAAGGGGAGATGTAACAAACTGTTGACGTGTCAAAGCCTAAAGAATGGAGCCAACTTACAGATGCCGGCCGAGGGGCCTAAACCCTAAGAAGAACAAGCAACAGAAGAAGTGTCACAAAGTGATGACGTGGTTGCCCGAGTGCAGAAAACCCTAACCCTAATTTCTGCCAGAAACCCTAATTGCTGAAACCCTAATTCTGAAAATCCTAACCCTAAAACCTGCAAACCCTAATTCTGAAACCCTAACCCTAAAACCTGCAAACCCTAATTCTGGAAAACCTAACCCTAAAACTGCAACATTGTGGCTGATTTCCGAAAATTGCGCTGGCATGATGATGTGGCAAGTTGTACGGATGTCCGTGATTTACGCTGGCAGCTTTTGGCATTGCTTTTTGGCCAGAAGCTTTTGAGTTTGAAAACTTTTCATGTAAACTGCTTTTTGGACCAGAAGCTTTTGATTTTGAAAGCTTTTCATGTAAACTGCTTTTTGGACTAGAAGCTTTTGACTTTGAAAGCTTTTCATGTAAACTGCTTTTGATGAAAAGCTTTTGATTTTGAAAGCTTTTCATGTAAACTGCTTTTTAGGCCAAGGGCCTTTAAATATGAGGCTAGGGCTCATTCTCTGGCATGCTTCCTGGAGAAGGTGCAGAGTTTGAAGTACCGGCTTGTACTTCGATGATGCAATATAAAGAAATACCGAAAGGGGCGCCAAGGTTTGGGGCCAATACTCTCTGGGGTGGAATTCCGCCACTCCGTGTCGCGTGTCGTCTCTCTCTCTCTCTCTCTCAGTTAAGTTGTTATTGAAGTGCTAAAATTCTGTTCAGTCTGTTCTTTTCTATTGGCACGTGGTGCCCACCTTGTGACAACCGCTCCAATTGCTTCGTAGAAAGTTTGTTGTGGATCTTGGTGTGTATAAGGAAATACGCCGACCAATTCTGCTCACATGCACCCGATGAGCAATCCTAGAGCACATAGATGATAGAAGAGAGGCATGAGATTTGAATTGTGGGAATTGAGAGGTGATTCATGTCACATGAATGTCAAATGATGACATGATTGAGATTATAAATTTATAATTTATGGTATAATATATATGATATACCTGTCCAAGAACCCTCAATGCCACCCTTTGAAGGTGAGGCAATTGATAGCCAAAACATTCCCACCAAAAAAGAGGCTTCACTAACGAATCCCTCTTCCAACACACCGAGGAAGCGAAGGCCGTGCCTCTTTGGTCTCCATAGTTGATGAGCTCTTGGAGAAACTCCCCATGGTGTTCTTCATTGAGTATCTTTGGAAGGTACTTGTTGCACTCCTCTTGAAGTGCTTGATCCGCAAAGATGGATGGCTTTTTGAACGCCGGATGCAAGAGGGCGGCAAAGCCATGAATTGGTCGCCTCATCCAATCCCACCGCTTTTTAACAAGGAAGAGAATGTCATCTCTCTTTGGAGAGTCCTCCAACACATCACTACAAAGAGAGAGAAAGTCAGTCAAGCATGGAAGGGTAGAACTGTAGATGGAAAAAGACAACTTACAATGTAGATAAATCATAAGGTGAATTGTTTACCGTGAACCATCGGGTGCTCCATCAAGAATGGTGGATTTCTCAATCTCCTTGTAAGCCTCCTCCATGAAGTGGTAAAGGAGACCTATGGTAGACCCTTCCATGTCGGTCATCCAAAGCACCTTATACAATGGCAATACCACCATGACAAGACCCTTGACCTCTTGCCAAAACTCCTCCTTCAAGCAAAGCCGTTGGATGGTCTTTGCATCTTGTTGGGATGATTGGGTCTCTTCAAGTCAAGAACTTTGTTTCAATATTGCAAGCAACAATATTTGGTCCTTTTTGTGTTGTACCAGCTTTTGATGGTCCCATAGGCGGGCTTCTCAAGAGCCCCCCCCCACAAAACTGTTGTTTATTGTCTATATGGGGTGGTTCTTCACAAGCATGTTACTTGGTCACACGGGCTTGTGCCGCACGCACGCTGCTAGAGAGGAGGTGCCATCAGGTCCAATCCACATGACGGTTTGGCTATTTGAGACTGTTACACATCACTTCTTTATGCAGCCTTGTATAGACACCTGGCTTGTTAGGCTTCTCATGGAGCAGATTAACTGGCTCACAGGTCCTAATTCTCCACACGTGATTTAAAGTAAGCCATCAGTTCCCAAGGGTATATTGAGAGTGGTGTTGGATTCTTCATCCATGATATTAGAAGCATTATTCCAGACTTTTAGTATGGATACCTGTTTTGTCATGTCTCATGGAATATATCAAAGCATCTTCGTAGAAGGAGTCAAACACTTGTACACGCATTTCTCCCAAGTGTGGTAGATTGGTTATACAAGTTTTGAGTTCAACTCTCATCGGATAGATCTTTGAGGTCTCTTGGGATAGTTTCCCACGACGATAAAAATTCTCTCTTCTTTGTCCAGTTCGTCAGTAAACACTCTCTCTCTCTCTCTCTCTCTCTCTCTCTCTCTCATAACAGGTCTTGAGTTCAACTCTCCTCGTCGGATAGATCTTTAAGGTCTCTTGGGATAGTTTCCTATAATGTTAAAACCTTCTTCTTCTCTTCTTCTTATTCTTCTTCTTTCTTCATCTTCTCTCTCTCTCTCTCTCTCTCTCTCTCTCTCTCTCTCTCTCTCTCCAACTCCAACGACAGTGTAGCACGCCCTCACGATAGAAGCAAAGGAAGGGGGACTCGCGTAGATTTAGGCCTTGCAGGAATAGAAAACAAGGGCCGTTAGGATGGAGGTCATGAGCGCTTCACCAATTTGCAAGTCCCGTACGAAGGCAACCTTCATGCTTACAAACAAGCGGATAACACAAGTGGAAAGGGAGATGAAAGGAGTGGAAAGCAGAGATGGAAGGATGTGGAAGGAGAAGGCAAACCTTCTTCAAATGTTCCTCAATGAAGGCACGTAATGGAAGAAGGAGAAAGAGGACCTGCACGTAGAGCTACAAGCACTTAAGGCTGGTTCACAAGCACTCAAAGAAGAGGTCTCAGCCCTCAAGCGAGAACTTGCTGATAGAGCAAGCAACGGACTAGAGGAAGGTGAATTCCAGCCCTCGGTGATGGAGGAAATCAAGGTCATCAAGGAAGAGATACGGATGATCAAAGAGGAGAGAAACAGAATGGGGCAAAGACGTTTGGTGGATGTAATCACGAAGACACAGAAGAAGGCGGATGAGGCCAAGAAATGGATAGAAGTCGCTAAGAAAGGGAAAGGGAAAGAAACCACATCTATCCCCACTCCTACAATCATCAACATGACTTCAGGAGAAGAGCAGCGAAGGAAGACTAGAGCTCTGCACGTATGAATAACCGGTCTAAAAGACCGAGATGATGTGGAAGGGGAAGTCAAAGAACTTCTCTGCATGGTGGGTCATACAAAGGCATGGAGGGTAGGGAAGAAGACACAAGGAAATGGGGAGACTTCAAAGGAAAGAGCTCTAATCATGCGCTTCCCATCCATGGAGGCAAAGAAGGACTTCTTGAAGAATAAAGAAAACGGGCATATTTCTTGGAGATGACCTCACACTCACATAGCTTGCTCGTATGAAAGAAGTTATGCCCAAGATAATGACAGCTCGATAGAAGGGGAAAGTGGCCTTCTACAGGGATGGACGAGTGGTTATCTTGGAGAAGCGTCCCGCATGACAGTGCGAGACCTATGGGATCGCACTCAGAGTGGCTACATGGAATTGAAATGGATCTTTGCGCCTTGATGTAGGGGCCTTTGAGGATAGTTTCACAGGGAGAGACATTATTTCTACTCTGAGACACATCAGGCCCCGGGGCAGTCCATGCCCCATGTGAGCGGATATAGATGGGAGACAACTTAGACAGGAGACTCGATCAGAGCACAGAGGACGAGGTTCAAGAGGAGTGGCAGTCTTATTCAAGGAGGAGCTACAGTCACTGATACATATAGCTTGGAGGGATGAACATGCTAGGTACATGTGGGTGAGACTGAAGGCAGAGACAAATAGATCTCTCTACATCGCTATTTGCTATTTCCCTCCTAGTACGTCAGTATATGCATCACCTAGAGGACAATCCCCCTTCTCTATTTTGGATGATGATATATGGGAGTTCTCCAGAGATGGCGACATTATTATCTTGGGGGATTTCAATGCTAGGATTGCCCATCATCAAACAGTATTTTATGATACCTCAGAGGAGTTGATGCGAGAACTTGATATTACAGAAATAGGCCTGTCTAGATTATCACAAGATGAGGAGCACACCGAGTATGGCAGATATTTGATCAATATGGGGACTGCACATGGATTGGCCATTTTGAATGGCCTACAGAGATTCCCCGCTGCAGGTGGTTTAACATGCTTTCCACATCGGCATGTACAGTGGATTATGTTATGGCTCCGCTAGGACTCATTCCTTCCTTTCAGGATTTCATGGTGGGACTAGGCTAGTTGGGGTAGTAGTCGATCATGCTATCTTGTCTTTCACTCTATCATTCTAGTTCAACACAACTCCATTGGGAGAGGCCTCCACACGTACTTGGTATACCTTCACAAGGGAGACGGATCCCGTGTACATTGATGAGATATATAGGAAGCTATGCACTCAGGAGCCAGGACGGCCACTAGATGAGCTCACCCAGATTCTGACAGAGACGCTCCACGATGCAGCATCAGAGGCATACCCCCACAGCCAGCCTACATGCAAACGATCTGGGAGCATGCCTCAAAACAGTTGGTATGATGAGGAGTGTAGAGAGACGAGGATCAGATTACAGAGAGAGGTGCTCATGGGTACTACTACACATAGACAGTCACGGATTATCTTTCGCCGCCTAGTGCGACGAAAGAAGAGGGCTTACCTATCTCAACTAGAGCGTGATCTGTATCAGCTGTTTATGAGTCAATCACTTCCACAGAGACATGGGGGAATATGCTACATCTCTCTATACAGCATTGGGGCAGTCACCTTTGCCTGACCCTCTAGAGGCATGCCCAGAAACATGTACTTTCTTTACTTTTGAGAGGGTAAGGAAAGCCATTGACAACATGAAGACGGGAAGAGCACAGGATCATGATGGTCTGGTAGCAGACCAATTTATCCATGTCCGAGATATGCTTGCAGAGCCTCTTGCTATGATGTTTAATAGAGCCATGTACGAGGGTTTCCCTGAGACTTGGAGTATGTCCACTATTGTGCCTATCTTCAAGTCGGGAGATACTATGCTTCCCGGGAATTACCGAACCATCATGGCTGGTCACACTCTGGCTAGGCTATATGCATCAATTCTGGAGCATGAGTTGAGTGGATGGGTAGAGAGAGGGGGCATACGGGCAACAGGACAGGCAGGGTTCAGGAGAGGTTTCTCCACTCTTGACCATATTTTGACACTCAGAGCCATTATTGAGGAGGGTAGACACCATGGCAGGAGGATATATTGTAGCTTTGTGGATTTTCGCAAAGCCTTTGATACTGTGCCACGAGCCAGACTCATACGCAGATTGCAAGACATGGGGATGCCCATAGAGTTGATTTGGGGGATCTTAGCTTTATACAGGACAGTGGTAGGACAGGTACGCACTACTCAAGCCATGTCCGACATGGTTCACTCTACCATTGGGGTGAAGTAGGGTTGTCCCCTATCTCCGACTCTGTTTGGGATATATGTAGATGGGTTTTTAGATTATGTACAGGCAGAGGGTGATAGAGGTGCTTAGCTTGCAGGGACATGGATTCCGTTGCTATTATATGATGATGATATTGTGCTGATCTCAGATTCTCCAGAGGGGATGCAGCATCATTTGGATGCATTGCATGTATTTGCATGGGACAGTGGATTGCCTGTGAACCTTGGTAAGACCAAGGTAATGGTGTTTTACACCACGGCCAGGGTGGTCCACATTCATCCAATGGAACGTCCCGTCCGTTCCGTCCGTTCCGTACGGGACCCGTTCGATTAAAAAAAAGTGACCGTTGCATATTTTTTTTGACCGTTTTGAGATTCCGATTTTTTGAGCGCCTAACGGCTGCAGCTTTTGAACGTTGGGGACCTTGGGGCCTTGGGGCATCATAGGCCCTTAATGCATGATGCATCAAGCCCCTCTCTCTCTCTCTCTCTCTCTCTCTCTCTCTCTCCAACATCCACACACACACACACACACACACACACACACGCACGCACACAAAGCCACATGGGCCATGGCCATGGCACATGAAATTTGAATCATGCTCTCTCTTTAACCCTCCTCTCCCTCTCTCCTCAAAACCTATATAAGGTTGCCCACCCTCTCTTCTTCTCCATATCTCCCTCAAGCTCTCTCATTCATCTCCTTCCCTACTCAAGCTCCCTCAAGCTCTCTCCATTCATCAAGGGCCAAGGCTTCAAGGCCCACACTCCATCAAGGCTTCAAGCTCCCTTCATCTCCTTCAAGCTCTCCATTATTCCTTCAAGCTCCCTTCATCTCCATCCATCTCCTTCAAGCTCTCCATTACTCTAAAGTTCTCTCATCACTCCCCATCCCTCAAGCTCTCCATAATGCCGCCCGCTCTTCATGAAGCCTTCACGAAGCATTGCCGCTACTTTGAAAGGGTGAAGAGTAAGCAAAATGTTTGCAAATGGTATTGCAAATATTGCTCCAAGACCATGACCTCAAGCGCCACCCGCCTTATCATCCACTTGACCAAGATGGGAGGGCAAGCGGGCCCTTGTCCGAATATCCCCGACGACATTCTCCAAGAGTGCAAAGCAAAGTATCTCCCCTTGAAGACGCGCAAGGGGGTTGCAAAGGCATCAGAGGAGGTGGTGCCGCCCGACCATGATGTCTCCGATTCGGGAGAGGATGCTCCTCCATCAATGTCCGTTGCATCCGGCGCCGCTACCATGGCCTCCACTGACGGAGGTAGCGTCTCAAAGAAGAGCAAAAAAAGTCATGGTGGGCGGCCTCCAAAGCAAGCTACTCTTGCACAAGCGGTGGGTGGAACTTCCCGTCCATTGTCTTTTCTCAAAGAGAGGCAACGACAAGCGGAGAAAGAGATTGCACGCACCATCATTGAGTGCAATCTCTCTTTTCATATTCTTCGCACGGACCGTTGGAAACGCATGGTGAAGGCTATTGCCGCGGTTGGTCCATGTGAGGGGTGGATGGGAGTGTCATACCATGACATGCACACCAAGAAGCTTGATGAAGAGAGGGCACGAATCAACAAGTCTCTTGACCCCGTGCGTGCCGGATGGGAAAAGTATGGTTGCTCTATTCTCACCGATGGATGGAGTGACCGCAAGAAGAGGGGAATCATTAATATCCTTGTCTCATGCCCTCTTGGCACCTACTTCTTGCGAGCGGTTGATGCGGGAGCAAGGGGGGAAAAGGTCACGGGTGCCTTCATTTACCGCCACTTCCGTCAAGCCATAAAAGAGGTAAATTTTTTTATTCCACTCTCAACTATCTACTATTTTCAATTTTGTCTTTTGCCTTGGCTCTTCTCACTTTCCTTTTTTCTCCATATGTAGATCGGTCCAAGCAACGTCGTTCAAGTAATCACTGACAATGCCTCCAATTGTGCTTCCATGGCCAAAAAGCTAGAGGCGGAGTATCCACACATAGTATGGATTCCATGTGCATCTCATTGCATTGACCTCCTCTTGGAGGACATTGGCGACTTACCTTGGGTGAAGGACATTCTATCCCAAGCCCTCTCCATCGTCAACTTCATTAACAAAAAGGTGAGAGTACTTGCGATAGATCGCACTTACTCCGGCTTGGAGTTGAAGAAGCCTTCCGTAACACGCTTTGCCGCTATGTGGCTCCTCCTTGAGCGCCTCTATGATGTGCAAACCAACTTGCAAAAGACAATGGTCTCAAAGCATGGATGGAAAATGGAATACAGCACTTCACATGCATAGTGAAAGAGAGAGAACACGAGAGAGACCGACACCAGGCTGCCCAGAACATTGGTGCCCCTTTTGGTATTTCGCTAGTGCTACCTCAGAGAGCTACCAAGAGGTTGATTTGGAGATGCACCAAAGAGACCTAACAATCCTCTCAAAACAGGCTGCACCTTAGTGGAGATAAGACGTTGGACAGTATCATCAATACATAAAAATCAAGAGACATTCATTTCCCAAAACGGCTCAGCTTTGTGAGGTGTTTCCACCCAAGTTTAATTTGGGCCGTTTCAGCACCACACAAATCGTTTTAGAAGTTCCACAATTTCAGAGTTTCACCCTTGCCAGAACATGGTGACCATGGGCCACACTCTTGTACTCCTCAACAAAAACTGCATAAAAATAGAGAATTCTGGTCATTGTAAGGTGTCAATTTTTCTGGAGGAGGAACCTGATGCACATGATGCATGAATTAGTAGTAGCATAGTCGTAGGAGCCATGTAGAGAGGCATCGTGAAAGTCAGTATGGACTCTAGAATCGCGACAAAAACTCTACCCAAGAAAGAACAATGTCATGTGCACATCTAACCCTATGTGCATTTTAGGACAGCCTAGCACGTGTTCCGGTACCTTCGTGGGCATGTACGCAGGACATGCATGTCTAGGCACTTTAGCATAGTTGCATACCCTCTGATTGCACATGAACATCACCAGTGTTTGCAGGGTGTAGGCACTAGGGAGTGTTCCCACAGTCTAGTATTAGTCCGGTCAGGTAGTTAACTGCATGTGAAGCACCTCTTATAATGAGTAATTAACTTATTGTGAAGTGACATTTTCAGCCAGCATTATTAAAATTCATGGGGGCTCTTGCAGACAGACACCACTCTATCCAGCCTCTTTTATCTATATAGGGTCACCTCTCCAACCAAGTCGGGCCCCTGCAGTACAAGTACCCAACAGCACTAGCGTTTTCCTCTCCATCTACCACCAACAGCGTTTTTTCAATCATCGGCTCATCCCCAGCTTCAGCAACAGAACCAGCCTATCGTTTTCGGTTTTCAGCCCTTAGCCTCGCACATTCAAATCGCCAGATCCCATCAATATCTCAACATCTAGATCCTGCACGGAAGGGGGGGGGGGGGGGGGGGGGCAAGGTTTTCTGTGGCAGAATCCCTCAGAACTGAGGGATTTCAGCCCTTGGCCTCGCACATTCAAGTATCTATAGCCAGATCCCATCAACATCTAGATCCTGCAAGAGAAGGGGGGGGGGGGGGGGGGGGGGGCTGATGCAAAAACCCAATAAATAGAAATAAGTTATCCCGATCAAATCTCTCACAGAAGCCTCTTGAAGCATGTCATAGGGCCTCCAAGCAGTTGACGGCTTTTTTGTGTCAGATGCAACTGAATTCAGTGAAAAGATACAACCAAAAATTCACACTTCCACGATCCTTTGTTCTTTTCTTGCATTAATGAATGCAACTTTCTTCATGGATAGTTCCTTTTAGATGAGAGAGAGAGAGAGAGAGAGAGAGAGAGAGAGAGAGAGAGAGATGTAAAGAGATAAAGAGAGAGCAGAAAAAAGCACCGATGCACCGATGGGGTCCCTCTCAAGGGCCCCCCACCGTTACTGATATGGTATTTATGCAATAAATGGAATTTACACGAATGCAATACCTCAATGCAAAACTCTACTCGACTCGATGGATGATGTAGCTACAGTAACCCTTTTAGATGAAGCGCCTCCGAGGCTGAATGGATGCACTAATGGATGCACAGCAAATGTGAGAGGAATCAAGGGCTGAATGCGGGCTGCAAAAATGCAGATCTGAGACATAAGAAACAGAAGATCTTAGGCAAGGACCCTATGGGTATCCCTAAAGCCTAAAAACGTATCAAACTTTAAAGCCTACCTTAAAGCCTACCCACCCTCTTTGAAATCCTTGGCCATTTTGCCCTTATCCTCAAGATAGTCGTAGTAGATGGCTCGGTACAGATATTTTCTCTTCGTTGTGTACATCGGTTCATCGGAATCTAAACTCTCAAAGGACAAGGAGTCCTCATCTGAACTGTCAAAGTGTTTTCAAGACTTCCTGCGGGATCTGCTCTTCTTTGCCTTCTTCTTGCCTTCTTCTTGCCTTTGTTGTTTTTCTGAATCTTTCTCCGCTTCTTGTCTTTTCTGTTCTCATCACTTGAGTCACAGGCAAGGAACTGTTTGAACTATCAGAAGAGGACGATGATGGACTGGTATCATCCTCGAAGCAAACACGCTACTTTGGTTTCAAAGGTAGATTTGCGACCCAAGTAGCCGGGATAGATGTTGCTCGACTCTTTTTCCACGACTGCCTCTTGGTCTTCATGAATCTACTGACTCGACACTCAACGGCTTCATCATTCATTCTCTGAGTATACTCTCTATCTAGATGCCACCAGTGTACGTTTCTTCTTTAGAGCCGACTTAAGAGGTGAATGGATAGCGGCACGCCATCAAGAGTGCACCTCATCAAGTGGATGCTTCGCCAAAATTTTCGCGTACTGGGGGTCATTGGAGTATTGTAGCATTTGTCAAGCACACTTGTCGACATCCTCTTGACGCTACATCTCCATTCTACGTAAGTTGTGGGTGGAGGTGGACCATACTCCTTTTCCCATTCCTTTAAAAGGGGTCGACTTCCATCGGAATCCCCGTTGATTTCTTTGTTGCCCAAGTGATCAGGCATGACAGTTTCCTCTTGGTGGGATTCGTCAACTGAATCCATGTGTGCTGCGCGTAAAAGGATTAGATCCTCCATAGAAGAAGAATCGTTAGAGCTCTGATACCGTTGTAATAGACTCGGACACTCCAAGCCAAAGATCTAGTACAACACATGAGAGAGACAACTCAATAAAACTAAGAGAGAGACGACACAACACAATGGAGTTCCGCGCCCAAATGCAATGGCCCCAAAAACTGGCGCCCCCCTTCGGAGTTTCTTTATTATTATGCTTCAACAAGTAGAATGTCCGAGGGTAATGCCCAAGGGTCTTCTCTCTCCGCAATGCTTCCAAGCAAAAATCTGCCATAAGAGGAGGCCATGGCACACTTATAAAGGCCCTTGGCCATGCCCAAAAGCTCTTACATGAAAAGATTAAGTCTAAAAGCATCAAGTGCCCCAAAAGTAAGCGCCCAAAAGCTGTCCATACGTGCTGCCACGAGAGCTGTTGGCTCCGCAAATCGCGGGCGTCCGTATAGCCTACCACGTCATCAGCTCCTTCGCAATTTTGGGTCCCACGCTTTATTTTTATTAGTTTTAAGCCCTTCAACCAGGTACCATAAGTTGTAACAACTTATTTTAAGTTAGATGGGCCACTCGGCCATAACTATAAGTCACTAAAAACTTCTTTTGTTTCTTCTTGCGACGGTTTAGGCCCTTTTGTGGTTTAGGTCATGCCACCGTCATCACTAAATCACACTGCCATGTCATCAACATGCCCACACAATTTGCCGAATATCCATGTAGCAGCCACGCCAACATTTTATGCACTAGTTTGTGTGTGTGTGTGTGTGTGTGGAATGTCTTGCTTTAGGCCCCATCGAACGGGGGTACCACAAGTTGTTGGGGATTAGGATTTTAATACTAACCCTATTTATCGATTGGGCCACTCGGTGAGGATCTGTAAGTTGGTAAGAACTTAGTCTTCTTCAGATTCTGCTACGATTTAGGCCCCTCGACCGGGATTTGCAGGTTGGCTAGGGTTCGGCTCGAGGAGCCCTAATCCTTTGGGTCTTCAATGGCTTGACACGTCAGCAGTTTGTGACAAAGGATGGGGCAACAAAGGGCAAGATTCCAAGGAGGCTGCAATGGGCTGACAATACACGCCGACCATGGCTGCAGTTGAGGTGCAATCTTGACAAAAACGATGGGCAGATCTAGGCGACAAACTTTTGCCAAAAACACTATGCTGGGGAGCAGGGTGATGAGCAACAAAATGCTAGATGAACAAGGATACTAGGCACCCTAAAAAATTATGAGAAATGAGTGACGGATAGGGTTTTTAGTTAGGGGTAAGTCACCTTGATTTCTGGTGGCCATCTAGTAAATGAAGTACCATCTAGTAAGTGCAACGTGCACACATACGGTTTCTAGCCCTATTCTTGTCATATCTCACAAACGGATGATACATTTGAACAAGGACTTGAATTGACATATTCTCCTAGACCTAATCTACATGCTCCTATTGTTGGATGCCTTCCAAAGTGTAAAAACACCCATGCAACACGTGTACAAACCATTTATGCAATAGGGTTCCAAAACTGGGAAAGACTATATGATGGACTAGTCCAGACTTGCAAGTCCTCTAAACAAGCTCACAAAAATCACTTGGACTTTACAAACCTTGGCTTCAAAGACCTAGTAATGGCATGTCCATGTGGCACATAGAGACATGAGCACGTGACATCTTGCTATGATAACATGAACGAATGAATATAGAAGCACAAGACAAAGGAGACAAACTCGATGTATATGGAAGGGAATGATCGAGAAGCAATAACTTGTTAGCTCAAGTGGGTGCCAAACAAATGGATAACTGAGACTCTGTCTCAGGGCTCACTATACTGATAAATTGACCTAGAGCCATCGGGATGCTGAGTTTAGGGTTGACTCAAGCTAGTAATGTGCCACATCAGAATAACAGCTAATAAATGGGCAAAATGGACTAAAATGTATATGCAAGGTTAGTGCGGCCATACAACCATGAGATGCAACCTAGAATGCCACCATCTTGTGATGACATATCTCTAACTGCCTTAGGCACCACCACTTCTCATAGAGAAACTCCACCTCTCGCCCCTATCTATGCAGGTAATCACGTCTCTATCTTTAGTGTTTTCAAAGTTAAGTTCTTCTAGGTTCTATGATTTCAAGTCTGTTTAGTATTTCACCATCTGTCAAGAGTTGGCATCCAGTTCAGCAAGCTCAGCCGATTGTTTCTACATCAAGCAATCTTATCCGGCGACTACTCCAGACTTGCACCACGGTGGATCATTAGAACTAGCATCTTGCAAAAGATGAAGAGGATACACAAGTAAATGAAGAAGATGAGAAAGAATAATTGAGAGAGAGAGAGAGAGATGTCTTTGTCGTACACTTGAAAGCAATGTCGTGTGTGTTGTTTGTGTGTTTCACTTTTGCTATGTGGTGTTTAATTTGTGGGATGGTTTTCTGATTAGTGCTCATATGCTCTGCTATGCTCTACCTAACATGCCTCTGCCTTATATTGTAATTTGTCGTTTGCCTTTCTTGCAACTTTCCTGTTGGCTTTGCTTGGTTTGTGTGATGTACAACCTCTCTTGCCGATCGAGGTCTTTACCAACTACTCAGTGATTTTCAACTTTCTTACAACTCCGTTGTCGTTTGCGTATTTCCTTTACCTCTCTTTCTGTGTGCTCTTAGTTCGTGGGAGTCTGGTCTAGGTTTGGGCATGTTTGCTTTGCTTCGGCTTGCCACGTCCTTGCCATATACTATGCCGTTTGTCCATCATCATTTATAAGTTGCGGTCCAAGGACACGTGCACTTAATGATTTTCCCTTTCTTGCAGCTTTCCTGTCAGCTTTTTTTTTTTTTTTTTGGTTTTCCTTGCTCTTCTTTTCTAGTGTGTTTTTGTTGTTGTTCTTTGGTCTCTTTATTTCTCTCTTCTCATTAGGGGAGGATATGTCTCATTATCAAGGGTTCTACAGTGCTTTCCTCATGGTCTTTGTTCTTAGCCTTGTGACTTGTCAATGATGTCCTTCCTTTTAAGTCTCTCCTTGGAAACTTGATGGCCACCTTGAGCAAGTGAAGTTAGATGTTAAGATTTTCCCTCTTGAATGTGTTCTGGCCTCCCTTCCTTGATGGTTTCATTGTCCCGGTGTATTAATCGTGGCTTCTTCACACTAATCCTAGTGTTATTCAACTGCCTAGATGGTTCCCTTAACGGTGTCTTTTTTAAATACATCCTTGGTGCGGTCAATGGCCCAGTTTCAAGGTGCTCATCTTTCAGAATCTGCTAGGGACCACCTCCTTAGGATTTCAAGGCACTTTTAGAAGCGCTGCTCAAATACAGACTTTGCTAAGGCCTCTGTGAACTAGTAATAATGCTCCGGAGCTGAAGGGTTTAGGCAACGAGGAAGCTCAGGGTTATTTCTCTGGCATTTTCAGTCTTGTTCCAGCTATTGGCCATTGTATGTAATTTTCAACAACCTGGGGTAATGCCTACTCATGTATCGAGCTTTGTAAGGCCTGGGCAGGACCGTTTTGGGGCATCTCCAAAAAAGCTCTGTAATAGAAATCGAGCTATGTTTCATCTTCACACACACACACACACATACACAGAGAAGAAGAAGAAGAAGAAGAGAAGAGAAAAGAAGTAGAGAATTTTAACGTCGTAGGAAACAATCCCAAGAGACTGCAAAGGCATGGTATTCTACTTTGGCAGTAAAATCTATGATCAAACAAGTTTTCAATTCTCACCTAGTTGGACAGGAGACCCATCTATACTTTATGTTTGCCTTATGCATTTGGCAACATCCTTTATTTCCATCACATTCATCTAGTTCCAAACGTGTAATCCTTGTCACGACACTTGGTTTGTGATATAGCTCATTCATTTTGCTAGTGAGATTGGTGCCTATAAAGGTCATCTATTATATTGATTCCCTGTCTTTTCCAGTGAATTTCTTACATGATTTCTTGATTTTACCCAACCAATCAAGAAGACGTAATCCTTGTATGTAAGAAACACATGCCAGGGCAGCCTTAACACAGAATGAGATTACTAGGCCATGTACACATGACCGGAGTGGCCTCAAGGGTGCACCCAACCCTCAAAAAGAGCACTATGGTGAGGCCATGTCTCTCCTATACACAAACCTCACATTAACAGTCCGGGCATTTCATAAATCTGATAGCGTGGCAAAACTCATGGTGTCCTTTGAATGATCAGAAAGTGAGAGCCACCAGGTTTATACAAAGTTAAATAAATAGAAACCTTTTTTTAAGGTCAGAAAAGTCTTAACTTAGGAATTATAAGAGAGTTATCAATGTCCTCTGGAGAATCAGAAAGTGAGACTTACCAGGTTTCCTGACACACAAAAATGAGCCCGTGTTGGTGCATGTGGAGTTGACTGATCAGGAGTCGCCCCTACTTGGATACATACTACTAGTATGCTATAAGTGTTTCACACACACACACACACACAGATTATGGTGTGAGAGGCACTGAAAACAGAGACATCACTCAACAGATAAAAAATTGCTGCATATGTGGGTGATGAAGATATAGCTAATACAGAGATATATTTGAACCCCTATATTACATACCTGAGGAAAAAATCTTCTTCTTAATTGAGCAACACCACCTGATGCCCCCGTGTGTGTATTTAGCCTTCCATGTGCCTACAACCACCACCTTGACTTAGCAAAAATGTAAGTAGAAAGTTCATTTTTTACAATAAATTCTTGTTTGCAAAGGACTTGTTCCATAGAATCCTACAATTTCATGAAAAATAACTAATGTACTTCAGAAGCACTAGCTCATCCATCCTTACAAGACTTCCTCATGACTACCCACAATAATTTGGATAACAGTTCACCAGCCAGTCATGATGCGCACACCTTCACAGTTCACGCCCTAAATCCAGATGGCATGCGGGGATGAAACAGATTAACATGCAGCCTGAAAAGAAGATCTGTCCACTTCACTCCAAGAGGGCTTGAAGATTGAACAGCATAAGAAGAAAGTCGTTGAATGCATAACCACACTGTCCTTCACTGCATTGGCCTATATATTACCTCAATTCTACACAACGAGGAGTTCAACCATTGGTGTATCTGAGGATATACAGAGGGGATCAGGGGGCACAACTAGGCATACTAAATATACCTTCATAAGTTCAGAATAGTCTAAACTCATGAATTATAAGAGGGGATAAAACACTCATAAAACTACAAAAGCAAGAGACACGAGGGAAAAAAGGAAAAAAACACTTTATTTGCTATTAAACAAAACTAGATAAAACAAACCATTATTTACTTATTCAAATTAAAAAAATATATATTAGAAAAGGCATACACAAAATAAGTTGAAGCAGCTTACTTGGCAAAAACTTGAAACAAGTACTCAACTTTAAACTAAAAAGGATAAGACATCTCAAAGACTTAATCCTAGAAATCAGGTCAGACTCCACATAACAACTTCTAAAGGAACAAAATCTTAAGACCTAATGTAAGCTAAATACTAAAGATGAATACTACTACAAACCTCAAAGAAGAGGCTAAAAATAACCAAAGAAATACGAAGATCCAAACTTGACAATATATGACCTCAACTTCGCTGGTTGTCCAAACAGGAAGAATAAGATTATCACCTTTATCATGCATAGCTTGGACAACAGCTATGACATCCCTACTCACGTCGCCAGTGCCCAAGAGTAGGTGAAGGTTTATATAGAAGTCATTCATGCTTTGAACGTACTTTGTAAAACCACCGAGCTGAGTTTCTATTAGTAGTAAATTCAATAAAAGTGGGAGCTTAAAAGCCCACTTATTGTTTGACTCAATAACACACTATTTGGATGTTTTGACCTCTAGCGCTTCTAGTATTTTTGCTCTAGCTTGACAAATACTCAGCCTTTATCATGGCTAAGTATGCCCATCACCTCCAAAGGTTCAAGGCATTTATCACAGATATCCAAGAGAGTTTGAAAAATCTTAAGGTCTAAAAGGGCACAACAATCACTATTTGTGGTACAGTTAAGTTTACAAAACTCCTTAGAATAAATTCCTCCACCTACAGAACTCGAATTCAAGTACATACAATCTTGAAAAGAAGGAACATCAAGAACAAAAAGATCATCTACAAAGCGTCTTACATTCCATAACTTGTGCAAAAATATCAGGCAAGTGTTAGCAAGGACAAGACGCTCCATAAAATCAAACTCATAAGTAAAAAGATAGAGATTTAGCAAAAAAACAGCACAATTGGTGCCCATAAGGATTTAAATATTTATTTCGATTAATCACAGAATCTAATAAAAAAAAAGTGGACATAAAACCCCCCGAACCTTATGATGGTCAACGCAATAAGCGGGTGATTGATCAATGGATATTCAAAATGGACAATTATTTTAATAACCTGGACATAACGGAACAAAAAAAAGTAGCTTTAGCTACTAGCCCTCTAAAAGACACTACCTTTCTTTGGTGGCAAAATCGGGTTGCCTCGGGAAAACAAACGCCGACATGGGAAAAATTCAAGCGCGCAATGTGCAAAGCCTTTGTGCCAGCAAGTGCTGATTTTCATGCGCATTCTGCGTTGCGCCACTTAAAGCAAAAGGCTCTGTGGCTGCTAACATATCTCAGTTCTAGTGGCCGAACTTGGAGATAATGACCATTAGTCCCGACAATCAATTGCACTTTTTTGTCGATGGCTTTGAGCCCACCCTGCGCGATGATGTACAGAAGGCAAACCCCCCTATAAATGAGGACGCCATTTCATATGTGGAACGGTTAGGTGACTTTCGGAGAGACCACTTTTCGCTTGGTTGAGCCGGTAATCGCCCATTTGGTCGCGGATCCCGTGCCCCTTTTCGAAACCAGCGTGACGTCTCTTATTCAGGCAACAGATCACACAATGGTTCTAATGTTTCACAGTCCCAATCAACTGCTAGATCCTTGTCCTGATCCAGTGTTTAGAGTCCGAGAGCGTAGAATAGTAGACCAAATTTTCAAAATGATCGGTCTAACTTTAATCGACGTTGCTGAGGCCGACGACCTTTTCGGCAAAATTCTTATCCGGACAGACGTTCGTATGGAAATCAAGCGTCAACTTTTGCCGCTCCTCCACAGCAGTCAAGTTTGCAACCATCCCAAGATGGATTATGTACCCTTTGCGGTGGACCTCATCGTTGGTTCCAATGTGATAAACGGCCTTAACCGTCTAATCTGCGACACAACACTAATACAGAGACACCATAAGTGTTACCTTTTAGCCTTTTAATTCTGACCAATCTGCAGATTCTACTTCACAGCAAGACAGAGGCAAAAATGTTGTTAGCACAATAGGCGTTTCCAAGGTGGTTACATTTTTTATGAAAAAAGTCAAGAATACTACGCCCATACCGAGCAGCTTGTCTAATCAAGTGTTAAGTCTCCTTGGCTTCATTCATGGCAAACCAATTAACATTTTGGTTGATAGCAGATGTTCCAATAATTTAGTGAGCACCAACATTGTGCATCGACTAAAATTGCCTAATGTCCAGAGTACTCAACCGTACGATGTTGAGTTAGCAGATGGGTCATTTTTAACGTGCAACACAATTGTTCAGCAGTTGCGTCCAAGAATATCAGGACAGTCTTACTTTCGAAGTAATGCCATTATCCACTTATGATATGATTCTTGGCCAATGTTGGTTATACCAATACGATCCTCTGATCAGTTTCCAAGGACATACTATAACCCTTTGCAAAGGTGGTCAGCTTATTACTTTGAATGGCTTATTTCGCGTACAATTGATGATTGTTGTTTCTGCATTGCAAGTTAAACGGATGGTTCGAAAACCCGATAACTTCACGACACTTTTAATGATATGTAGCATCGAAGATGTTGCAACTGATACGTTCAATCCAAACTACCACCAAAGCCAGCAGCTTACCTTGAGCAACCTTTCTATAAACCATACTTGGATCTTTTTCTTGATGACTTGCCGAGCACCTTACCTCCTCCTAGACCAGTGGATCATCCGATTGATCTAATTCCCGGTAGTGCTCCGCCTACACGAGCGCCGTATCGAGTCTCATATTCTGAATCTCAAGAAATTCAGAGACAATTGCTAGATAAAGGTCACATTCGTCCAAGTAAGAGTCCTTTTGGTGCTCCAGTCTTGTTGGTTAAGAAAAAAGATGGTTCAATGCGCTTGTGTATTGACTACCGCACATTAAACAAATTAACAATTAAAAACAAATTTCCTCTTCCACGGATTGATAAATTGTTTGACCAACTTTTGGGTGCTAAGTATTTTCGAAGATTGACTTGAAGTTTGGTTATCATCAAATCAGAATCAAAGCACGTGATGAGTATAAAACGGCATTCAGAACAAAATATGGACATTAAGAATTTCTGGTAATACCTTTCGGATTAATCAATGCTCCTGTATCATTTATGACCTTGATAAATGAAATTTTTGGTCCATATCTGGATAAATTTGTCATCATCTACTTGGATGACATTCTGGTTTTTAGCAAGGATATTGCTGAATACAAAGAGCATCTTCGTTTGGTGTTTTTGGTATTACGGACTAATGTGCTTTATGTTAACAAGAAAAAGAGCGAATTTTTCAAGGATTGGATCGAGTATCTTGGTCATGTTATATCAATTGATAGAATAGCAATTGACCCTCAGAAAATCAAAGTCATTATGGAGTGGCCCTTCTAACAACAATATCTGATGTTCGCTCATTCTTGGGATTAGCAAATGTCTATCATACCAAGGTTTACTAATTTTCGGATAATGCTACTCCTCTATCAAAGTTGACGAAGTTTGACAAGCTTGCCTGGTCTTCAGAAGCAGAGAAGTCTTTTAATGATCTCAAACAGGCCTTGACAACTACTCCAGTCACAGCCATTGCGGATCCTACAAAACCATTTCTTGTGATGATAGATGCTTCAAATCGTGCTTCTGGTGGTGTATTAATGCAAAATGACAAGGTTATTGCTTTCGATAGCAAGAAGTTTACTGTTATACAGATCCGTTATCCAATCTATGACAAAGAGTTTATAGCCATTGTCCATGCATATCGTACATGGAAACATTACCTTTTGGGAGCTGACTCTATTGTCAAGACGGATCATCAATCATTGTAGTATATTTTTACACAACCAATTATGAATCCTTGACAAGAACGTTGGGTGGAATTTTTGGCAAATTTCCACATGGTCATTGAACATGTGCCAAGACTTCAGAATTCGGTAGCAGATGCACTTAATAGAATGCCTCAAGCTACGAATATGGAAATTTCTACAGTTACATTTGATATTCCTGATTGTTTTAAGGATGAATACTTGACTGATCGAGATTTTGCTGAAATTTTTCGAGTGCTTCCAACAAACACTCCTACACAGGCAGAAATGAACCTGGTTGCAGCTTATACAATGCAAGATGATTTGTTGTATTATGAGGACAGAATTTGTGTCCACATAATTTGCATTTGCGAAAGATGATTATTCAAGAACATCATGAAGTACTTTATGCTACTCATCCGGATATTAACAAAACGTACAAATTATTGACAGCTGTTTATTATTGGTCTCAAATGAAGCAAGACGTCGTGAACTTTGTCAAAGCTTGTCACTCTTGTAAAACTATGAAGGCGTCACGACAATTACCACAAGGATTGTTACAGCCTTTACTAATTCCAAATGAATGCTGAGAAAGCATCAGCATGGACTTCAATACAACGTTGCCCAAATGTTCAAAAGACAATAATCAGATATTGGTGATAGATTTTCCAAAATGGCACATTTCATACCTTGCAAAATTACTCCTTAGCAACCATAGCATACATCAAACTGCCAACGGCTGATGCATAAGGAACCTTGGCCATTTCAGCCCGCATATCATCTGTGTTTGGGCAGTCATGTGCAGTCAGTTTTACATATGGAGGCAGCGGAGTACCAAGTGCCTTTCCCCCATCCATATGAAAACGATGTAGCACCTTATTGACATAATCTCGTTGAGATAGATACAGACGCCTGTTGATCCTATCTCGAGAGATACGCATGCCCAAAATATGATTAGCATTACCAAGATCCTTCATGTCAAAGCGATTCTTTAAGCTTTGCTGTAGTGCATCCAACTCCGTGATATTGTTACCCGCAATAAGCATGTCATCAACATACAAAATCAGCAATAGAAGAGATCCATCACTTGCCGTTTTGATATACAAACAGTGATCAGAATTACTTCTTTTGTATCCTTGAGACCTCATGAATGTATCAAACTTGTGATACCATGTACGGGGAGACTGTTTCAAACCATACAAGCTCTTCAAGAGTCTACATACTTTCTTCTCTTGCCCCTTTGACACAAAACCTTCTGGCTGCATCATATAGATCATCTCAAGCAAATCGCCATGCAAAAACGCTGTTTTGACATCCATTTGCTTTAACTCCATATCTTCAGAAGCAACCAGGCCTAGAACAAGACGTAATGTGGCAAGCTTTACAACAGGAGAAAAAATCTCATCAAAATCAACACCATGCTTTTGCTTGTACCCTTTAGCAACCAAACGTGCCTTGTACTTAGAAGAAGCATCAGATGTGACCTTGGTCTTGTAAACCCATTTACATGGCAGAGCCTTATGCCCTTTAGGCAAATCAACCAAGTCCCATGTATGGTTTTTCTCCAAAGACTGCATTTCCGAAACCATTGCTTTGAACCATTTCTTACTGTCTTCCCGTTGCATAGCCTCTTTATAGCAAGACGGCTCACCACAATCAGTAAGCATGACATAGTCCAAAGACGGTTCATATCTATCGGGGGGCCTTGTCACCCGAGTAGACCTACGCACCCAATGATCCATAACAGGTGGATTTTCAGCCTGTAAACCATCAAAAACAGCAGGCTGTTCAGCCGGTTGTATCGCAACAACGGGCGGTCTAGGAGCATCAACCTGTTCCCCTACCTGTGGTGCATTAATGGCAACTTGTTGGGGCTGATTTTCAGCAGCTAATGGCTGATTTTCAGCACCATTTTCAGCATGTAAAGGCTGCTGAACATTGGGCCTTCTTGGCTGTCCATATGTAACATCTTCACGAAAAACAACCCGGCGCACTTCCTCGACCTTTGTGGGCTGTTTATGCATGCAATTCTCATTGAAGATGACATCATTGCTGCGTATGATTTTCCGTAATGCGGGATCCCATAATCTATACCCCATTTCACCATCCTCACCATATCCTAGGAAAATGCATTTATGAGACTTTGGTTCTAGTTTGGTGCGCAGTTCACTCCGGATGTGAACATAGGCCTCACAACCAAACACTCTTAAATGTGCATATGAGGGTGGCTTGCCAGACCACACCTCCTCAGGCACCTTTCCACCCAAAGCCTTGCTAGGTGAGCGATTAATCAAGTGAATAGCTGTTTGCACCCATGTATGGTTTTTCTCCAAAGACTGCATTTCCGAAACCATTGCTTTGAACCATTTCTTACTGTCTTCCCGTTGCATAGCCTCTTTATAGCAAGACGGCTCACCACAATCAGTAAGCATGACATAGTCCAAAGACGGTTCATATCTATCGGGGGGCCTTGTCACCCGAGTAGACCTACGCACCCAATGATCCATAACAGGTGGATTTTCAGCCTGTAAACCATCAAAAACAGCAGGCTGTTCAGCCGGTTGTATCGCAACAACGGGCGGTCTAGGAGCATCAACCTGTTCCCCTACCTGTGGTGCATTAATGGCAACTTGTTGGGGCTGATTTTCAGCAGCTAATGGCTGATTTTCAGCACCATTTTCAGCATGTAAAGGCTGCTGAACATTGGGCCTTCTTGGCTGTCCATATGTAACATCTTCACGAAAAACAACCCGGCGCACTTCCTCGACCTTTGTGGGCTGTTTATGCATGCAATTCTCATTGAAGATGACATCATTGCTGCGTATGATTTTCCGTAATGCGGGATCCCATAATCTATACCCCATTTCACCATCCTCACCATATCCTAGGAAAATGCATTTATGAGACTTTGGTTCTAGTTTGGTGCGCAGTTCACTCCGGATGTGAACATAGGCCTCACAACCAAACACTCTTAAATGTGCATATGAGGGTGGCTTGCCAGACCACACCTCCTCAGGCACCTTTCCACCCAAAGCCTTGCTAGGTGAGCGATTAATCAAGTGAATAGCTGTTTGCACAGCTTCTGCCCAAAAACCATGAGGTAATGCAGCATGTGACAGCATACTCCGAACTTTCTCTTGGATAGTCCGGTTAAACCTCTCTGCAACTCCATTCTGAGAGGGATTAAAAGGAGCCGTGAGCTCTCTTTTAATACCTTTAGTAGCACAAAAGTCAATAAATGCTTTTGATACATACTCCCCCCCATTGTCTGAGCGCAAAGACCTAAGCTTCTTGTCAGTTTGATTCTCAACAAACGCAAGAAACTTCTTGAAAGTATCCAAAACATCGCTTTTAGCACGTATTGGATACACCCACACCTTACGTGTAGCATCATCGATAAACGAGACAAAATATTTCTTTCCCCCTAAGGACAACTGTGGCATTTCACATACATCGGAATGCACTAAGTCTAACCTGTCAGACTTCAAAGAAAGTGACCTTTTGTGCGGTGTTTGACTGTGCTTACCATAAATACAGTGCTCACAATGAGAAAAATCAGCATACCTCAAACACGGCAAATAACCACAACGAGACAGAGTTTCCATTCCTCTTTTACTCATGTGTCCCAACCGGCCATGCCACAAAGAAACACTTGGCTGCTCGGTTACGGCGACAACATGGTCACGCACACTAGATACATGCAAAGGATACAAAGTGTCCGATTTACAACCCTTGGCTACAATCCGGGCCCCTTTACAAATTTTGAACTTACTATCACCAAAAGTGGTGTGATAGCCTGCATCATCTAGCTGCCCTGTACTAATCAAACTCTTCTTGAGTTGTGGCACATGACGCACTTTGTGCAAAACAAAAGTCATACCATCAGCAAAAGAAAACTGGACACTGCCAATACCTGCAATGTCACATGCATAGTTATCTCCCAAATAAACAGTGCCCTGCACCTCACCTGAGTACTGTGTAAACCAATCCCTATGAGGTGTTCATGAAAGGAGGCACCTGAATCAAGAATCCAAGTATGCATGTCCATATCAGAACCCATAGCAAGGGTATGTGCATCCACAGAAGAGGCATTGAGTACATCAGTGCTGCTGTCACTGTCACAACTACTAGCAACATTGATTTCCTCAATCAACACAGTGCTCTTCTTGGCATTTCCCTTGTCCTTTGCATCAGTTTCAGCACCCTTGTTCTTCTCTTTCTTCCACTCATAGCATTCCCGTTTATAATGCTCTTTCTTTCCACAATGATGACACACAACATCTTTCCTACGAGATTTGCTGCGTGCCCTGTCCTTACTGTCAGATTTCTCCCTCTGTTGAGACCTGCCTCTCAAGTGCAATGCATTAGAAGACCCACCTGTGGTGTTCTTCCTGTTCATCTCTTCCATCAGGAGAGAACTCTCTACATCTGCATACTTAAGTGACGCACTTGAGTTACTAAGAGCTGTCCGGAATACATCCCAACTCTCGGGCAATGTGCATAGCAGAAAAGTAGCTTTGAACTCCTCATCAATCGTGAATTTCAGCTCTGTCAGTTGGCTGAAAATAGAATTGAATTCATTGAGGTGCACCGACATGTGCGTGCCCTCCTTCATGCGGAGATCCATAAGCTTCTTGAGCCAATACACTTTACTGGCAGCACTCTGCTGTGCATACAACTCGTCTAAACGCTTCCACATGTCCCATGCTGTCTGCTCATTCTCTACATTGAAGAGTAAATTGTCAGACACCGAAAGCATGATCGTGGAGCGAGCCAACTCGTCCACTTCTTCCCATTCTTCAACCTCCATATCGACCGGTTTCACACCCTGTAACTTAATAGGTTTCGCCTGTTTCTTCTGCAACATCACATTATAACATTGCTTCTTCCATATAGCAAAGTTATGGGCACCTTCAAGCTTGCGAATGTGCAACAAATTGCCACTTTCACTGCTAGAAGCCATTCTGAGTGATTGCAAACACTGAAACCCTGTTTTGCCGACCTAAACACGCCCAAATGTGCGCAATCGGGCAAAAAACAGCTTGCTGTTACAGAAAAACAGCGAGCAAATTTCACGCGAAATCACCCCAAAACAGCGTACATTCACTGCCAAACCCTTACCAAAGGTTTCCACAAGGTGTATACATCATTTGCTTGCTGAAATTCCCTGTTTTAGGGCAAAAATCAGACCTGTAAACACCTGTTTTGCTGAATTTTCAGAACCTCGTTGGTGGAAACACCTGTAAGATTGACCTGTGAGACTTGCCCTAATGAAATTACATCAAATTGACCCCGAAATTGGTCAATTTCAGCAGAAATAGGCTGCTGTTCGCCAGTTTTTGAAACCCTAATTTTGGGGAAACTGTCATCGGAGGTCGATTCTACACGGTGAGAGGATCCCTTCGCGACAGAGTTGATCGAAAACAGTTGAGTATCCTTCCCACAACGAGCAAAAACAGAATTCTGATCTGTGTTGCGAAGATGGCTCTCTTGGAAACCCTAAAGCTCTGATACCATGTGTGGGGGAGCAGGAGAGAGAGCCCACTTGCTGTCCTATGCAATGAGAGTGAAGGAGGAGAGGAGATTGGCGCAGAAAGAGCACACGCAGAGAAGAACGTGAGAGAGAGAGAGAGGGCTCGTTGGATTTTGGAAAAAAGCCACGCTATGTATTATTTGGGCTTCAACTTTGAGTATATGAGTAAGTGACTAGGGGGCCATTCACACTTGGGCCCCCTCACTTATAAGTCTTTTTAACTTATCAGTTATAAGTACAAGGCACTTAGGCCTTTATTCCCTAACATATGTTGCTTCGCATCAATATAAAATAGTGAAGTATGTCTTTCCAAAGTTATGGCCCAAATATTATGGTCCTTTCAAGATTTTAAAGAAGTATTCTACAGTCAATTACAGACTTGAACTTCCACCAGCATGGGAAAAGATTCATCCAACATTTCATATTTCTTGGTTTAAGAAATATATTCCAAGAGATTCAATTATTCCAATTGTCTCATCCTATGTTAGGTGCAACGGAATGAATGTTTGCGCTTTGCTTAAGATGAGTGCTCCGAACTGTGCTTAGGGGTTCCTTTTGTTCTTATGGAAGGTAGAGCCTTCTGTTTTTAATGAGAGAATGCTATGATCACAAACAAAGTGAATGGACACTGTGCATGCAAGTGTATGAGACTGAGAGATAGAGAGAGAAGAGAGATACAACACCAGAGACGTTGTAAAACCCTCCTCCGAAGGCCCCACTCTCGTCGGCGAGAGTGGTCTACTAATGATTGCACAAACTCGTACAAACTGAATGCATGTGACTGATGCAAGTCTAGGCTATGTCGACAATGACGAAGGGGACGACGAGACCGACACTAGGGCTGAAATCTGCAATCCTTTATCTGCGGTCCAAAAACGCTATGAGCTGAAATCTGCGGCTAGTCCAAAAATGCTGATTTTGGGGGCTGTTTCTATAGGTCTTTGTCGCTGAAATTCTGCAGGTTTAGGGCTGAAAATTGAGGTTCTTGAGGGTTGAATCTGCTACTCTTTAGTGGCTGAACCTGATGGTCTTTCTACTGCTGAAAATGGCGAAGGCTGAAAGCGGAAAAGGCTGCAATCTGCAAATGCTGGGATCTTCAAAAAACACTAGGATTGTAGCTCTCCAAAAACGCTAGCTGCTGGGAAAAACGCTAGGGTTGTTGAAGCTCTACTGGTGATGGTTTGCTGATGCAAACGCTAGGGCAAGGCTTGCTTCTGGCGATGATGCTGATGCAAAACGCTAGGTTGATGCAGATCTAGGGCAATGGTGCTTGATGGAGAAACGCTAATGGGAGATGGTTCTTCTTGCTTGGAGGGGGAACCACCAAGGTCTTGCTTGAGAAGTTCCCTGTTGAGCTTGGCTCCTGTTGCCTCTTCTGCCAATTAGTGCTAGTTTAGGTTTGCTTATATACAAACTTACTCAATTTGCCCTACCTACTTTCCAACAAAAGTCACTTAAAAATAATAAGTGAAAAATGTCAAAAATAGGTAAAATAGGCTAAATGCACTAGAAAATTCCCCTAACATTCTGATGGAAATGCTTATGACCATGCTGTGTGCAACCAGAGGATATGCATCTACACTAAGTGACTAGGTATGCACGGTCTACGAATAGACTCACAAAAGTGCAAATCACTTCTAATCTAGATTGACTGGACTGACTAAACCCTGATCATGCTGTAGCTTGTCCACTGACACATAGGGTTGGATGTGTCACGTGACATCCCCTCCTTTTCAAAGTGAGGTACTGGTACCGAACTGTATGGCGTCGAGGGAGATCGCCAATAGCATCCGGAATCCTGGAAGAGACTCTTCGCCGGCCCACTCTGATGTGTGGATCGTGCGGTACTTAAACTTCATAAAGGTCTACAAAGCTTGCTTCTTTGAGCCGCGCCGAAAGCGACACAAAGTCTTGTGTGGCTCCTTCAATGCTTCAACTTCGTTTAGAGCCTGCTTCTTTCTTCTTCAAGAATCTCCATGGCTGAAAATTCCTGAAACCACTTCCAACACAAAAACATGAACATACCTATTTCATGTAAAGTGATTGGAAAAAATCTTGTCTTCCTCAAAGACTGTGCATGCAATGTGGATGAACAAAGAGAAGGAGTGCCAACCCGTTCACCACACACACGCAAACAATGAGATCGAATGTTGTCGTGCTGATCTAAATCAATCAACTCTGGCAATTCACAACGGAAATGCCCATGCTTGGTGCTCATACTTTCATCTGCTCTGTCTACGAATGTGTCATACCAAGAAAGAGACATGGATGTGACTTCCTTACATACATACTTTTCAGCTTTTCATGAACAATCCGCATACATTCGTGCTTATCCATGAGCGAAACATGCTCAACGTACAATATGTCATGCCTAGGAAAAGGGATCACATAAAGACGCTGACTAAAATACAAGAAACAATCACGAATGAAACACTCATACAATGCGTGCGTATCAATCATGCGAGCACATAATACTTCCTGTGAGGGTTCTTTGGACCTAAGCTCAAGAGCCAAGATCGGTTCTTCTTGAGGAGGTTTTCCTAGGCTCGAGAGCCAAGATCGATCCTTCGTGATTGATCGAATCTGCAACGAGATTAGCTTCGCTAGAAAAAACATTCACTAACTCATCCTTCCTGTGAACAACCACATCTTCTTCATGCAAATCATCATGCTCATGCTCATCATTATCATCCAAATCATCATGCAAATCCTGTGTGTCATGCTTTGGAGAAGAAGAGACTGAGAGAGTCTCCTTCTCCTGAATCCTTTCAATCTTGTCTTGCATATTAGCAATGAGAGAGGGAGAATGAACAATGTCCTCTCCACGAATGACAATGGGAGACTCACTTTTGGCATAGAGAGTGAAAGTGTTAGCCTCCCAATCAATGAGAGGGTTAAGATCACGAAACCATCAAATGCCCAAAATCATATCACATCCTGAGAGAGGAGAGACAAAAAATCTTCTAGTGAAGGCAGCTTGTTGAATTGTAAACCCACCAAGACATTCCTGCATGATGAGAGAGTCCATACCGGGAACAAAGCCAGAGACCTCGAGAGGAGATTTCTGACTAACTTCTAGGCGGGCTCTCTCAACAAGAGAGAGACTGATCACATCAAGCATACTGCCTGGGTCAAACAATATGACAAAACGCTGCCCCGACACCTGACCATAACATTTAATGAGAAAATCATCAATGGGAGGGTCAAGAGAAACTTGGGGCACACTCGTGTTATCAGTATTTGCATTGACAGAGGAAGTGGGTTATGTGGATTCTTTAGATTCATTCGATTCAAGCTTAGGACATGTTCTTTTTATGTGACCCTTAATGTGACAATGAAAACAACGACCTTCCTTAGAATAAGTGCTTTGCTCTTCCGACGTGATATATCCTCCTACAATTCCTTATGCTACCTTTTCATCTGGAGTAAGCTTAGGTTTAGCAATTGTATTAGCCTTACCCTTAGATTCATTGGAAGAATTCTTTTCTAAGAGACTGTTGGAAGATTGGTAAGAAGAGTTACCATTCTTACCGTTCTTACCGTTCTGAGGGTTCTGAGAAGTCTGCGAGGTACTTGTGGAAGTCTTGTTCTCCTTAGGCTTTCCCTTGTTGTGCTTCATTTCCTATGCGAGAGCAATCGCTACCGCCTTGTTGAGATCGATTGGGTCGAAGACTTCTACATCAAACTTGATATGGTCGTCTAACCCAAAAAGAAATGCTTCTTTGCGTTCATCATCCGACTTGCGTAATTGGGTACCTGGCTACAAAACCCGATTAGAAAAAGACATAACCGGCAAACCATTTTGCTTGAGAGCGCGCCAATCGTCCTTCAATCGTGCAAGGTACTGAGGTGGCATAAACCGCGCCTTGAGCTTGTCTTGGAAATTAGCCCAATTGAAGGAAAGGGGCGTGAATTCGTCGGCTTCCTCTAGGTGCGCGGCTAACTGAGCCTCTTGCCATGCGTGGTACCAATTGATGGCATCACCGGCAAGGTACATGGCTGCCGTCAAAACTTTGCTATTTCCTGTCTTCTTAGATGTCGCAAAATAAGCATTAAATTGATGCAACCAAGAACGAAAAACCGTAGCATCCATCTTACCATCATACTTACTGAAAGTCAGCTTCTCTGTGACTGGATTGTTGGAATCCGCATCGTGGCTTGCGCCACTCGAGGAACTCCCACGATCTTTGGTTGGTTCGGACTTCGAGGCAAGTACTTATCGAACCAATTCTTGAGTGCGTAGTTCTCTTTGAGCCTCACGCTCGACCTCCAAGGCAACTCTTTGAGCTTCACGCTCGGCCTCCAAGGTCACTCTTTGAGCTTCACACTCGGCCTTTCTTTGTGCTTTTCTTTCGTTTCGTTCATCGCGCTCGCGTTCTAAAGCAAGGCGATTTGCTTCTTGTTGTGCGGCAATTCTTTCGTTTCTTTCTTCGCACTCGCGGTCCTTGGCTTCCTACTATTCTAAATTTCTTGCTAGTTGTGCCAACGCAACTCGATTCGTTTCTTGTTGTTGTGCCATCATGTCCAACATCAACTTGACCATCGCCTCCTTGGAAGTTGGCATAACTTGTGGCGTAGATGGCGAAGGGGGAGGGTCGGAAAAATCTCTTGATGAGAACTCTTCGTCGCCTCTCTCATGCTCACCACATGTATGCGAAGTATCCATTCCGCTTCGGGTGATGACCATGCACTATGATCGTTGGTTCTTAAGTTCACGAGGAACTTGGGTTCTTAAGAGTCTTGAGGTTCTTGAGGTTTTCTTTCGCTTGCAAACCGTGTTTGAGAAGGATCTTCTCTTCACCCGAGTTCTACTCTTTTCCGCGGGTGCACCCCTTGGTGGCCTTGCGCTCACACCAAGGTTGCATTTTCCCACCTCACGTCGATTGGCCGGCCGCTAAGTGCACGGTCCGCTCTCAATGAGTGAAAAGAGATACAAGGGGAGGCTAGACAAGCCCTTCTTTCCTGGGATTCCTGTCACTCTTCAAGAACACGGTTAGGAATCGACACGCCCAAGCGAACTTGGGTTCGTGTGACCTAAACAAGCAAAAAAAAATTATGTGGTTCTTGTGGTTCTTTCCTTGAGTGATACGGAACACTGCCAAAGCTCTGATATCAATGTTAGATGCAACGCAATGAATGTTTGCGCTTTGCTTAAGATGTTTGCTTAGGTGATGCCATCAAGGCACTCCTCCGTGATGAGAGCGTCCATACCGAGAAGAAAGCCAGAGACCTCCATAGGAGATCTCGGACTAACTTCGAGGCGGGCTCTCTCAACAAGAGAGGGGCTGATCACATCATACATACTACCTGGGTCAAACAATATGACAAAACGCTGCCCCAACATACGACCATAACATTTAATGAGAGAATCATCAATGGGAGAGTCATGAGAAACTTGGGGCACACTCGTGTTATCATTAATTGCATTGACAGAGGAAGTGGGCTCTGTGGATTCTTTAGATTCATTTGATTCAAGCTTAGGACATGTTCTTTTTATGTGACCCTTAATGTGACAATGAAAACAACGACCTTCCTTAGAATAAGTGCTTTGCTCTTCTGACGTGATGTATCCTCCTACAATTCCTTGTGCTACCTTTTCATCTGGAGTAAGCTTAGGTTTAGCAATTGTGTTAGCCTTACCCTTTGATTCATTGGAAGAATTCTTTTCTGAGAGACTGTTGGAAGATTGGTTAGAAGAGTTACCGTTCTTACCGTTCTGAGGGTTCTGAGAAGTCTGCGAGGTACTTGTGGAAGTCTTGTTCTCCTTAGGCTTCCCCATGTTGTGCTTCATCTCCTGTGCAAGAGCAATCGCTACCGCCTTGTTGAGATCGATTGGATCGAAGACTTCGACGTCAAACTTGATATAGTCGTCTAATCCAAAAAGGAATGCATCTTTGCATTCATCATCCGACTTGCGTAATTGGGTACCTAGCTGCAAAACACGATCAGAGAAAGACATAACCGGCATACCATTTTGCTTGAGAGCGCGCCAATCGTCCTTCAATCGTGCAAGGTACTGAGGTGGCATAAACCGCGCCTTGAGCTTGTCTTGGAAATCAGCCCAATTGAAGGAAAGGGGCGTGAATTCGTTGGCTTCCTCTAGGTGTGCTGCTAGTTGTGCCTCTTGCCATGCGTGGTACCAATTGATGGCATCACCGGCAAGGTACATAGCTACCGTCAAAACTTTGCTATTGCCTGATTTCTTAGTTGTCGCAAAATAAGCATTAAATTGATGCAACCAAGAATGAATAACCGTAGCATCCATCTTACCGTCATACTTACTGAAGGTCAACTTTTCTGTGACGGGTTGATGGAATCCGTGTCGTGGCTTGCGCCACTGGATGAACTCCCACGATCCTTGGGTGGTTCGGATTTCGAGGCAAGTACCTGTCGAACCAACTCTTGAGTTCGTAGTTCTCTTTGAGCTTCACGCTCGGCCTCCAAGGCCACGCTTCGCGCTGCCGCTTCCGCCTTTCTTAGTTCTTTTCTTTCTTTTCGTTCATCGCGCTCGCGTTCTAAGGCAAGGCGATTTGCTTCTTGTTGTGCTAACGCAACTCGATTCGCTTCTTGTTGTTGTATTGCAATTCTTTCATTTCGTTCTTCGCGCTTGCAGTCCAAGGCAATGTGAGTCGCTTCTTGTTGGGCCAACGCAATGCGATTCGCTTCTTGTTGTGTCAACATCGTGTTCATGCGTGTCTCGTCTTGTTTAGCCATCATGTCCATCATCTGCTTGACCAGTGCCTCCATAGGGTTTGGTACACTTTGTGGCGAAGGGGGAGGGTCGGAAAAATCTCCTGTGGGGAAAAGTCTTCGTTGACTCTCTCATGCTCATCACCTGAATGCGAAGTATCCATTCCGCTTCGGATGACGACCATGCACTATGATCTTTGGTTCTTAAGTTCACGAGGAACTTGGGTTCTTGAGGGTCTTGGGTTCTTGGTTCTTGAGGGTCTTGAGGTTCTTGAGGTTCTTGAGGTATCCTTGTGCTTGCGAATCGCGTTTGAGACGGATCTTCTCTTCACCCGAGTTCTACTCTTTTCCGCGGGCGCACCCCTTGGCGGCCTTGCGCTCACACCAAGGTTGCTTTTTCCCACCTCACGTCGATTGGCCGGCCGCTAAGTGCACGGTCCGCTCTCAATAAGTGAAAAGAGACACAAGGGGAGGCTGGACAAGCCCTTCTTTCTTGGGATTCCTGTCACTCTTCAAAAAAACACGATTAGGAATCGACATGCCCAAGCGAACTTAGGTTCGTGCGACCGCAACAAGCAAAAAAAAAATCTTGTGGTTCTTTTCTTGAGTAATACAGAACACTGCCAAAGCTCTGATACCAATGTAAGGTGCAGTGGAATGAATGTTGTTCTTTCTCAAGATGAGTGATCCATATTTTGCTCAAGGTTCCTTTTAGTTCTTATGGAAGGGACAGCCTTCCGTTCTTTATGGGAGTGTTGTGATCACGAACAAAGTGAGTGGATATTGTGCGTGCAAGTGTATGAGACTGAGAGATAGAGAGAAGAGAGATATGACACCAGAGACGTTGTAAAACCCTCCTCCGAAGGCCCCACTCTCGTCGGCGAGAGTGGTCTACTTATTGATTGCACAAAGGTGTACAATGACGATGCAATGGATTGATGCAACTTGGGACTATGTCGGTGACGACGATGGTGACGACGTTGACAACTTTAGGGCTGAAATCTGTGGTCTTCTAACTATTGTCCATAAACACACTATGGCTGAAAATCTGGGACTGTTTTCGGTGGCTGAAAATGACTGTTTTGGCTGCCTTTTTGAGGGCTGAAAATGGGGATCTTCTGCAAGTCGCTAGGGCTGAATCTGTTGTCGTCTTCAAGGCTGAAAACGCTGCTGCAATGACTTTGTTAATGGCTGAAAATGGAAACGCTGGTTCATCTGTGTAGCGTTAGTGAAAACACTGAGACTGTGAGGGTGTTGGCGATGGAGCAAATCTGAAAACACCATGGGCTAGAGAGACTGTGGGCGACACCAATCTGGAAACGCTAGGGCTTAGTGTAGGCGATGAAGACCAAAAACGCCAAGGCAATGGGAGAGGAAAACGCCAGGCTTGGGGGGTACTGCGGGTTCTTGCTGAGAAGATGCATGTCTCTTGCTGCCTCTTCTTCCAGAAAGTGCTAACTTGGGTTTGCTTATATATTTTCTTAGCAAAATTTCCCTACCTACTTTTGTTGGAAAGTCACTTAAAAATAATAAGTGAAAAATGTCAAAAATAGGGAAAATAGGCTAAATGCATTGGAAAATTCCCTTGATAGAATTGCATGGATTCTGATGGGAATACTGATGATCATGCTGTGTGCAACCAGAGGATATGCATCTATGCTAAGTGACTGGGCATGCATGGTCTACGAATAGACTCACAAAGGTGCCAGATCACTTCTAAATCTAGACTGACTGGACTGACTGAACCCTAATGGTGTTGTAGCTTGTCCACGGACACATAGGGTTGGATGTGTCACGTGACAATTAATGCATGAGTGTCACTTGCCACATTTTTGGGCATTTTCCAACTTAAGAGAAAGAGAAGCATTAAAACAAAACGTGGGCTGCATTTTTCAGCTGTATGGTGGATTGTTGCAGGTACCAAAGCTATTGTGTGCTTGCCTACCCTCTATGTACAGTGAAGTGCAAGAACTAAAGCCTTGCACAGCATTCACTGCTCTCTCTCTCCCCTCCGTGCAGTTATGTGATGCCCCACAAGAAGGCTCTTCATTTTCCCTATGTACAGTTGTGTGGGTTCATGCGCGATTGCCAAGGCAAGAGCCTCTTCCACAGGTACTCGATTAGCTAGTTGCTAATCCCCCGCAGGTACAAGTGAATTCGGAGAGGTTTCACGTGAGAAATCTCGTTTGATTCAAAGGGCAAGTAGCCCTACAGGTACAAAAGAGCCCAAAACAGGGAGATACATCCTGTTGTGTATTTTTGCAGGTTTAGGGTTTCGGCCCTAAACGGTCCCTAATACCCCCAAGAGGTCCGACGACACGAGGGAACCGATGTAGAGGTGATCTGGCGTACACATCTAATCCTATGTGTACCTGGACAAGCTACTTCATGACATGGGTTCAGTTCAGTTAGATTAGGAAGTGATACGGCATTTTTGTGAGTGTTCGCAGACCGTGCATGTCCAAACACTTAGAATAGATGCATATCCTCTGGTTGCACACAGCATGATCATCAGATTTCCATCAAAACCCATCAGGAGTATTTTTACAGTGCATAGACCTATTTTCCCTTATTTTTGTCATTTTTCACTTATTTAAGTGACTTTTGTTGGGAACTAGGTAGGGCAAATTTACCAAGCAAGTATATTAAGAAACCTAGCGCTAGCACTTTCTGGTAGAAGAGGCAGCAGGAGCACTTTGTTCAACAAGCAACTTCTCAGCAAGACCCCCATCAACAGACCTAGCGTTTTGCATGATGCAAGCCTAGAGTTTTCACCCAGAACCAGCCTTGGCGTTTTTGCACTGCAAATCAGCCCCAGCGACACTAGGACCAGGAGATCCATAGCGTTTTTGCATCAGAACCAATATTCAGCCCTAGCGTTTTTGCATCAGCATAACCATCCAATGTTTTGCAAATTCACCGCAACGGAACACCAAGAAGCATCAGCGTTTTCGGTTTTCAGCAGACAGACATCGCAATAGAAGTCTCGAACCTCGCAAATCTCACCTTCCTGCAGCAGGTCCTCGCCGCACGGTCAGAGCCAGCGAAGTTTGCAGATTCAGCCAGGAAAACGCAGATTTCAACATCTGCGTTTTCAGCGCGTCGTCGTCGCATTGTCGTCGTCGATATCGTCATCAACATAGAGTCAGAATTCAGCAGATAAAGATTTGCAGATTTCAGCCCTTAGCATTTTCAGATTTCAGCCCGTCTCGTCGTCGTCGACATCGTCAGCAAGTCCAAAGCATTGTAGAGATTTATGCAATCAATAGTAGACCGCTCTCGCCATAGAGAGTGGGACCTTCGGAGGAGGGTTTGACAACATTCTAGTGTCGTATTCTTCTCTCTCTGTCTCTCAGTCTCAGCACCTTCATTCACAGTGTTTGTTTGTCCACTTTGTTTGTGTCCACTTGCACTCTCTCACTAAGGGAACGGAAGGCTCTCCCTTCCGTAAGTAAAAGGAACCTTGAGCACAGTTCGGAGCACTCATCTTGAGCAAAGTTCAACATTCACTTCCGCTCCACCTTACATTGGTATCAGAGCTTTGGCAGTGTTTTGTATCACTCAAGGAAAGAACCACAAGAACCACATAATTTTTTTGCTTGTTGCGGTCGCACGTAACCCAAGTCCTCTTGGGCGTGTCGATTCCTAATCGTGTTTTGAAGTGACAGGAAACCCAAGAAAGGGCTTCCCCTTGGTTCTCTTTTCACTCATTGAGAGCGGACCGTGCACTTAGCGGCCGGCCAATCCACGTGAGGTGGGAAAAAGCAACGTTGGTGTGAGCGCAAGGCCGCCAAAGGTGCGCCCGCGGAAAAGAGAAGAACTCGGGTCAAGAGAAGATCCTTCTCTAACACAGATTGCAAGCTAAAAAAGAACCTCAAGACCCTCAAGAACCTCAAGAACTCAAGAACCTCAAGAAACCAAGACCCACAAGAACCCAAGTTCCTCGTGAACTTAAGAACCCAAGACTTCAGTGGATGGTCATCACCCGAAGTGGAATGGATACTTCGCATGGAGGTGGTGAGCATGGGAGTGGCGAAGAAGCGTTTTCCCCACCAGGAGTTTTTTCTGACCCTCCCCCTTCCCCATCTATGCAAAGGATTGCACTAACTCCTATGGAGCTTTCGATTAAATGATGATGGACACGACGTTAGAAGATGGACACGACGTTAGAACACGAAGCAAGAAAAGCAGAAAGAAAGGCAGAACACAAAGAAAGAATGGCAGCCATAGCACGTGAACACGAAGAAAGAAGGGTAGCCATAAAACCTGAACACAAAGAAAGAAGAGCCGAATTGGATCGCGAGCGTGAGCAAGCGCGCTTGGTGGCCGAACAGAGAGCCCAACACATGCAAGAGTTGTTCCGACTTTTTGCTAATGTGCAGGCACAGATTGCAAAGGATCAGGAGAAGGAGACTCTCTCAGTCTCTTCTTTTCCAAAGCACGACACACATGATTTGCATAATTATGACGAGCATGATGATTTGCATGATCAAGATGTGATTATTCACGAGCATGATGATTTGTAGGATAATGATGTGATTGTTCACAAAGATGATGGTTTAGTTGATACTTTGTCTAGTGAAGCTAACCTCATTGCAGATTCAATCAATCACGAAGAATTGATCTTGGCTCTCGAGTCGCGGCCCAAAGAATCCCCACAGGAAGGTTCGATCAATCACGAAGAACCAATCTTGGCTCTTGAGTCAAGATCTAAGGAACCTCCACAAGAAGTATTATGTGTTCGAATGATTAGTCAGCACGCATTGTTCGAGTGTTTCATTCGTGATGCTTTCCTGTATTTTAGTCACCGTCCTTATGTGATCCCGTTTCATAGGCATGACATATTGTACGATGAACATGATTCACTCATGAATGAGCACGGATGTATGCAGATTACTCATGAAAAGATGAAATGTTTGCACCCAAGGAATTCACATTCCATGTCTCTTCCTTGGTATGACACATTATCGGAACGAGCACAAGAAGGATTGAGCATCAAGCATCTGCATTTCCATTGTGGTTTGCCACAGTTGATTGACATAGATCAAAAAGTCAAGATTCGATCTCATTGTTTGCGTGTGTTTGATGAATGGTTTGGCACTCCGTCACTTTGTTCATCTACATTGCATGCACAGTTTCTTCGAAAAAAGAGCAATTTTCCAGTCACTTTACATGGAATGGGGTATGTTCATGTTTATATTGTCACGTGACACATCCCAACCCTATGTGTCCGTGGACAAGCTACACCACAGCAGGGTTCAGTTAGTCCGATCAAGTTAGATTAGCACTGATCTGGCACTTTTGTGAGTCTATTCGTAGACCGTGCATGCCCAGTCACTTAGCATAGATGCATATCCTCCGGTTGCACACAGCATGATTATCGGAATTCCCATCAGAATCCATTAGCATCAGTTAGGGAAATTTTCCAGTGCATTTAGCCTATTTTCCTATTTATTGGGATTTTCACTTACTATTTTTAAGTGACTTTCCAACAAAAGTAGGTAGGGCAATTTTGCTAAGTTAATATATAAGCAAACCAAAGTTCACACTTTCTGGCAGAAGAGGCAGCAGGAGCACCTTGCTCAACAGGCAACTTCTCAGCAAGACCAACCCCCGCGACTACTTTGGCGTTTTCTCCACAGAAGAGCTAGCGTTTTTGCATCAGATCAGCCTTGGCGATTTGTGCACAGCAGATCAGCCCCGGCGTCATCACGACACAGCAGATCAGCCTAGCGTTTTTGCATTTGCAGAACCCCGGCGACAGAAGGACCAATTTCAGCCCCTGGCGTTTTTGGATTTCAGCAGCAAATTAAGACCGGCATTATTCACCTAAAGTGTAGCAGATTCAGCCCGTAAAGACCATCAGTTTTCATCCTAAGAAACCTCATTTTTCAGCCAAGAAAACGCAGCCAAAACAGTCATTTTCAGCCACCGAAACAGTCCCGAAATTCAGCGATTAGAAGATCTCAGATTTCAGCCGTCGTCGTCGTTGTCGTCAGCCATCGTCGTCATCGTCGTCGTCGTCGTCATCGGCATAGACCAAGTTGCATAGTCCATTGCATACGCATTGTACACCTTTGTGCAATCAAAGAATAGACCACTCTCGCCGACGAGAGTGGGGCCTTCGGAGGAGGGTTTTACAACCTCTCGGTGTCGTATCTCTTCTCTCTCCTTCTCTCAGTCTCATTCATTTGCATACACAACATCCACCCACTTTGTTCGTGACCACAACACTCTACAAGACGGAAAGCTCTCTCTTTCCCTAAGAACTAAAAGGAACCTTGAGCAATAAAGATCACTAATCTTGAGAAAATACAACATTCATTCCGCTGCACCTAACATTGGTATCAGAGCTTTGGAAGTGTTCTGCATTACTCAAGGAACGAACCACAAGAATTTTTTTTTGCTTGTTACGGTCGCACGAACCCAAGTTTAGTTGGGCGTGGCGATTCCTAATCGTGTTTTGTTGAAGAGTGACAGGAATCCCAAAAAAGAAGGGCTTGTCCAGCCTCCCCTTGTGTCTCTTTTCACTCATTGAGAGCGGACCGTGCACTTAGCGGCCGGCCAATCGACGTGAGGTGGGAAAAAGCAACCTTGGTGTGAGCGCAAGGCCGCCAAGGGGTGCGCCCACAGAAAGGAGTAGAACTCGGGTGAAGAGAAGATCCTTCTCCAATGCGATTTGCAAGCGAAAGAAAACCTCAAGAACCCAAGATTCTCACGAGTCAAGGACCTCAAGAACCTCAAGACCCCCAAGAACCCAAGTTCCTCGTGAACTTAAGAACCCAAGACCTGCAAGAATTCAAGTCCCTCGTGGACTTAAGAACACAAGAACCCACACAAACCCACAAGAACCCACGATTGCAGAATGATCATCACTCGAAGCAGATTGGATACTTCGCTTAGAAGTGATGAGCATGAGAGAGGCGAAGAAGAATTTTCCCCACCGGGAGGTTTTTCTGACCCTTCCCCATCTACGACAAAGATTGCACTAACTCCTATGGAGGAGTTGGACCAAGACAGAGAAGCAGAAAGAAAAGCCTACGAAGAAGATATGGCAACCATCGAGCGTAAGTACCAAGAAAGAAGGGCAGCCATAGAAGCAGAATTTTATCGCGAGAACAAAGCACAAATACAAGAGTTATTGCGACTCTTTTCTCAAGCTCAGGCACAAATGCATCAGAATCGGAAAAAGGAGACTCTCTCAGTCTCTTCTTCTCCACAGCATGACACACAAGATTTGCATGATTGTGTGAAGCATGATGATGATTTGATTGACAATGCCTTGCATGATGTTTTGATTGACAATGATAAGCACAATGATTTGGATGACAAAGATAAGCATGATGATTTGCATGATATTGCTAAGCATGATGATTTGAATGACAATGATAAGCATGATGATTTGCATGCTCAAGATGTGATTTCTCACAAGCATGATGAGTTGCATGAAGATGATGTGATTGTTCACACGGATGATGTGTTAGTGGATACTTTTTCTAGCGAAGCTAACCTCGTTGTAGATTCGATCAATCACCAAGAATTGATCTTGGCTTTCGAGTCAAGGTCCACAGATCCTCCACAAGAAGATTCGATAGACCCCGAAGAAGCGATCTTGGCTCTCGAGCCTTGGTCCAACGAACCATCACAGGAAGTATTATGTGTTCGTATGATTGATACGCACGCATTGTTCGAGTGTTTCATTCGTTATCGTTTCCTGTATTTTAGTCAGCATCGTTATGTGATCCCTTTTCCTAGGCATGACATATTGTATGTTGAGCACGTTTCTCTCATGGATGAGCATGAATGTATGCGGATTGTTCATGAAAAGTTGAAAAGTTTGTAAGGAAGTCGCATTCCATGTCTCTTCCTTGGCATGACACAGTTTCTGAACGAGCACATGATAGTATGAGCATCAAGCATGGGCATTTCAATTGTGAATTGCCACAGTTGATTGATTTCGATCAAACAGAAAAGATTCGATCGCATTGTTTGCATGTGTTTGATGAACGGGTTCTCACTCCGTTTCTATGTTCATCTACATTGCATACACAGTCTTTAGAGAAGACACGATTTTTTTCTCCTTCACTTTACATGAAATGGGTATGTTCATGGTTTTGTGTTGGAGATGGTTTCAGGAATTTTCAGCCATGGAGATTCTTGAAGACGAAAGAAGCAGGACTCTAGATGAAGTTGAAGCAAGAAAGGAGATTTAGAAGACTTTGTGTCGCTTTTGGCGCGGCCCAAAGAAGCAAGCGTTACAGACCTTTATGAAGTTCAAGTACCGCACGACCCACACATCAGAGTGGGCCGGTGAAGAGTCCCTTCCAGGATTCCGGATGTTGTTGGCGATCTCCCTCGACGCCATACAGTTCGGTACCAGTACCTCACTTTGAAAAGGAGGGGATGTCACATGACACATCCCAACCCTATGTGTCCGTGGACAAGCTATACCACAGCAGGGTTAAGTCAATCCAGTAAGTCTAGATTAGCAGCGATCTGGCACTTTTGTGAGTCTATTCGTAGACCGTGCATGCCCAATCACTTAGCATAGATGCATATCCTCCGGTTGCACACAGCATGATCATCGGAATTCCCATCAGAATCCATTCGCATCAGTTAGGAAAATTTTCCAGTGCATTTAGCCTATTTTCCTATTTATTGGGATTTTCACTTATTATTTTTAAGTGACTTTCCTACAAAAGTAGGTAAGGCAATTTTGCTAAGTTTCTATATAAGCAAACCCAAGTTAGCACTAAATGGCAGAAGCGGCAGCAGGAGCACCTTGCTCAACAGGCAACTTCTCAGCAAGACCAACCCCCGCGACTACTCTGGCGTTTTCTCCACAGAAGACCTAGCGTTTTTGCATCAGATCAGCCTTGGCGATTTGTGCACAACAGATCAGCCCCAGCGTCATCACGACACAGCAGATCAGCCTAGTGTTTTTGCATTTGCAGAACCCCGGCGACAGAAGGACCAATTTCAGCCCTGGCGTTTTTGGATTTCAGCAACAAATTAAGACCGGCAATATTCACCTAAAGTGTAGCAGATTCAGCCCGTAAAGACCATCAGTTTTCAGCCCTAAGAAACCTCATTTTTCAACCAAGAAAACGCAGCCAAAACAGTCATTTTCAGCCACCGAAACAGTCCCGAAATTCAGCGATTAGAAGATCTCAGATTTCAGCCATCGTCGTCGTCGTCGTCATCAGCATAGACCAAGTTGCATAGTCCATTGCATACGCATTGTACACCTTTGTGCAATCAAAGAATAGACCACTCTCGCCGACGAGAGTGGGGCCTTCGGAGGAGGGTTTTACAACCTCTCGGGTGTCGTATCTCTTCTCTCTCCTTCTCTCAGTCTCATTCATTTGCACGCACAATCCACTCACTTTGTTCATGACCACAGCACTCTACAAGACGGAAAGCTCTCTCTTTCCCTAAAGAACTAAAAGGAACCTTGAGCAATAAAGATCACTAATCTTGAGAAAATACAACATTCATTTCTTCTCCAAAGCATGACACACAAGATTTGCATGATTGTGCAAAGCATGATGATGATTTGATTGACAATGACTTGCATGATGATTTGAAGCACAATGATAAGCATGATGATCTGGATTCCAATGATTTGCATAATGATTTGGATGACAATGACAAGCATGATGATTTGCATGATCAAGATGTGATTTCTCACAAGCATGATGAGTTGCATGAAGAAGATGGGATTGTTCACAAGGATGATGTGTTAGTTGATGCTTTTTCTAGCGAAGCTAACCTCGTTGTAGATTCGATCAATCACGAAGATCCGATCTTGGCTTTCGAGTCGAGCTCCAAAGAACCCCCACAAGACGATTCGATCATTCAGGACGAGCCGAGCTTGGCTCTCGAGCCTTGGTCCAAAGCATCCTCACAGGAAGTATTATGTGTTCGCATGATTGATACGCACGCATTGTTCGAATGTTTCATTCGTGATCGTTTCCTCTATTTTGGTCAGCAGCGTTATGTGATCCCTTTTCCTAGGCATGACATATTGTATGTTGAGCACGTTTCTCTCATGGATGAGCACGAATGTATGCGGATTGTGCATGAAAAGTTGAAAAGTTTGTATGTCAGGAAGTCACATTCCATGTCTCTTCCTTGGCATGACACAGTTTCCGAAAGAGCACATGATAGTATGCGTACCAAGCATGGGCATTTCCATTGGGATTTTCCACAGTTGATTGTTTTCGATCAAACAGAAAAGATTCGACCTCATTGTTTGCATGTGTTTGATGAACGGTTTGTCATTCCGTCTATATGTTCATCTACATTGCATACACAGTCTTTAGAGAAGACAAGATTTTTTCCTTCACTTTACATGGAATAGGTATGTTCATGGTTTTGTGTTGGGGATGGCACATGATAGTATGCGCACCAAGCATAGGCATTTCCATTGGGATTTTCCACAGTTGATTCTTTTCGATCAAACAGAAAAGATTCGACCTCATTGTTTGCATGTGTTTGATGAACGGTTTGTCATTCCGTCTATATGTTCATCTACATTGCATACACAGTCTTTAGAGAAGACAAGATTTTTTCCTTCACTTTACATGGAATAGGTATGTTCATGGTTTTGTGTTGGAGATGGTTTCATGAATTTTCAACCATGGAGATTCTTGAAGAAGAAAGAAGCAAGACTTTAGACGAAGTTGAAGCAAGAAAGGAGATTCAAAAGATTTTGTTTCGCTTTCGGCGCGGCCCAAAGAAGTAAGCATTGCAGACCTTTATGAAATTCAAGTACCGCACGACCCACACATCAGAGTGGGCCGACGAAGAGTCCCTTCAAGGATTCCGGATGCTGTTGGCGATCTCCCTCGACGCCATACAATTCGGTACCAGTACCTCACTTTGAAAAGGAGGGGATGTCACGTGACACATCCCAACCCTATGTGTCCGTGGACAAGCTACACCACAGCAGGGTTCAGTCAGTCCGATCAAGTTAGATTAGCAATGATATGGCACTTTTGTGAGTCTATTCGTAGACCGTGCATGCCTAGTCACTTAGCATAGATGCATATCCTCCAGTTGCACACAGCATGATCATCGGAATTCCCATCAGAATCCATTAGCATCAGTTAGGGGAATTTTCCAGTGCATTTAGCCTATTTTCCTATTTATTGGGATTTTCACTTATTATTTTTAAGTGACTTTCCAACAAAAGTAGGTAGGGCAATTTTGCTAAGTTAATATATAAGCAAATCAAAGTTCACACTTTCTGGCAGAAGAGGCAGCAGGAGCACCTTGCTCAACAGGCAACTTCTCAGCAAGACCAACCCTCGCGACTACTCTGGCATTTTCTCCACAGAAGAGCTAGCGTTTTTGCAGCAGATCAGCCTTGGCGATTTGTGCACAGCAGATCAACCTAGCGTTTTTGCATTTGCAGAACCCCGGCGACAGAAGGACCAATTTCAGCCCCTGGCGTTTTTGGATTTCAGCAGCAAATTAAGACCGGCATTATTCACCTAAAGTGTAGCAGATTCAGCCCGTAAAGACCATCAGTTTTCATCCTAAGAAACCTCGTTTTTCAGCCAAGAAAACGCAGCCAAAACAATCATTTTCAGCCACCGAAACAGTCCCGAAATTCAGCGATTAGAAGATCTCAGATTTCAGCCGTCGTCGTCGTCATCGTCGTCATCGTCGTCGTCGTTGTCGTTGTCGTCATCGTCGTCGTCATCGGCATAGACCAAGTTGCATAGTCCATTGCATACGCATTGTACACCTTTGTGCAATCAAAGAATAGACCACTCTTGCCGACGAGAGTGGGGCCTTCGGAGGAGGGTTTTACAACCTCTCGGTGTCGTATCTCTTCTCTCTCCTTCTCTCGGTCTCATTCATTTGCACGCACAACATCCACCCACTTTGTTCGTGACCACAACACTCTACAAGACGGAAAGCTCTCTCTTTCCCTAAGAACTAAAAGGAACCTTGAGCAATAAAGATCACTAATCTTGAGAAAATACAACATTCATTCCGCTGCACCTAACATATATGATGGAAGTGGTTTCAGGAATTTTCAAGCTCGGAGATTCTTGAAGAAGGTAGACACACGACTATAGACGAAGTTGAAGCATTGAAGGATCCATAGATGACTTTGTGTCGCTTTCGGCGCAGCCCATAGAAGTAAGCGTTGCAGACCTTTATGAAGTTCAAGTATCGCATGACCCACGCATCAGAGTGGGCCGGCGAAGAGTCCTTTCCAAGATTCCAGACGCTGTTGGCGATCTCGCTCGACGCCATACAGTTCGGTACCAGTACCTCACTTTGAAAAGGAGGGGATGTCACGTGCACATCTAACCCTATGTGTACGTGGACAAGCTACTTCATGACATGGGTTCAGTTCAGTTAGATTAGAAAGTGATATGGCACTTTTGTGAGTCTGTTCGCAGACCGTGCATGTCCAGACACTTAGAGTAGATGCATATCCTCTGGTTGCACACAGCATGATCATCAGATTTCCATCAAAACCCATCAGGAGCATTTTTATAGTGCAGAGACCTATTTTCCCTATTTTTGTCATTTTCCACTTATTATTTTGTTGGGAACTAGGTAGGGCAAATTTACCAAGCAAGTATATAAAGAAACCTAGCGCTAGCACTTTCTGGCAGAAGAGGCAGCAGGAGCACTTTGTTCAACAGGAAACTTCTCAACAAGACCCCCATCAACAGACCTAGCGTTTTGCATGATGCAAGCCTAGCATTTTCACCCAGAACCAGCCTTGGCGTTTTTGCACTACAAATCAACCCCGGCGACAGCAGGACCAACAGATCCATAGCGTTTTTGCATCAGAACCAATATTCACAGCCCTAGCGTTTTTGCATCACCATAACCATCCAGTGTTTTGCAGATTCACCGCGACGGAACACCAAGGAGCATCAGCATTTTCAGTTTTTAGCAATCAGACATCGCAGTAGAAGTCCTGAACCTCGCAGATCTCACCTTCCCGCAGCAGGTCCTCGCCGCACGGTCAAATCCAGCGAAGTTTGCAGATTCAGCCCGGAAAACGCAGATTTCAGCACCTGCGTTTTCAGCGCGTCATCGTCGCCATCGACATAGTCATCGACATAGAGTCAGAATTCAGCAGATAAAGATTTGCAGATTTCAACCCTTAGCATTTTCAGATTCCAGCCCGTCTCGTCGTCGTCGACATCGTCGGCAAGTCCAAAGCACTGTAGAGATTTGTGCAATCAATAGTAGACCGCTCTCGCCATAGAGAGTGGGGCCTTCGCAGGAGGTTTGACAACATTCTGGTGTCGTATTGTCACAAAGTGATGACGTGGCTACCGAGAGCAAAAACTGCCAGAAACCCTAATTCCTGCAAACCCTAATTTCTGCCAAAACCCTAATTTGCAGAAACCCTAATTTCTGGAAACCCTAACCCTAACTGCTGGCTGAAACCCTAAAGTGGCTGGAAACCCTAAAACAGGCTGAAAATGCCACGTGGCCAGCGTACGGATTTCCGGAAAACGCGGAGCTGAAAAGCAACCCTTTGAGCGACGCAATTTGGCGAGAGAGAGAGAGAGAGAGAGAGAGAGAGAGAGAGAGAGAGAGAGTACATTGCTTTATTTTTACCCTCTTGAGAGAGAGAGAGAATTTGTGCTTTTGAACTGGAAGCTTTTGGGGCTCTGCTTTTGGGCATCCCTTGTAATCTTTATATAAGCTGTGAGGGGCTCACTCTGCAGAGCATCTGGACGCAGAGTCTCAGAGTGAAACCCTAACCGCTCTCTTGTACTGTGACATTGATTTAATACATAAAGAAATAGCGAAAGGGACGCCAGTCTCTGGGGCTAATATCTCTAGGCACGGAACTCCGCCGGGCCAGTGCAAATCTATTGTGATCTGTGAATTGTTTTGAAGTGGTTATTTGGTGCTCTTGTGATTGATTCTTGACTTGGAGTGTCCAAGTCTGTTGCAGTGGTATCAGAGCACGGCCGATTTCTCTTCTACGGAAAATCAGATCCTCGATTTTTTTTTTCCGCGCCACCTATGGCTTCACGCAAGGATCAGTTGACTCCCTCTGCACCTGGAGATGCGGGCAAGGATCACAACGAAGATTCCGGCAGAGTATGGCCCGCCTTGGCCTACTCAGGCGGAGCGACGAGAGATGGAGCGTCCTCAATTGATTGGCGATGCAACAAAGATGATGCTCAATTTTGCGAAGGACCCAAAATTTGCAAAGTATATGAGCAAGACTTCTTTTCAGGAAGTGCACGAGCAGTGGCAGAAAACCACTACACCACCCCCGAAACCCGCTCTCAAGAAACCTTCTGCTCACAAGAAATATTCAGAGAAGGAACTAGAAGAGGTGGTTGATGCACGGATTGCTCAGCTATTTGACGCGCAAAAGAAAGCCAAAAAGCATGGCAAAAAGCAGAAGAAAGGTACTCACTTCCCTGGATATTTGGGTCGCCACTCGATATTTGACAAAGCAAAGGAACAGAAGAAGCGTGTTCACTTTGAAGGAGTACCAAATTCTTCTTCTTCTTCTTCTGACGGTTCTTCTAAGAAACAACGCTTCGGAAAGGGCAAGAAAAAGGCAAAGAAGGCTAAATCTCGCCCAGAGACTGACAGTTCTACTGAGGACTCGTCTACAGATCCGATGACAGAAACTTTTATGCGAACAAGAAGAATTTTTATAAAGCCAACTAGTATGACTTTCTGGAAGATAAAAGCAAGAAAGTCCGAGAGTTTAAGGAAGGTGGACACTTGATCAAATTTGATACTTTTTCAGGATACTCAGATGCTTCGAAGGCTTTGTCGTTTATACAGCAGTTTGACATCGCTTTCGCGGGAGGACGCTACTCAGAGCACTCCAAGATTCGGAGATCTGCCTCTTACTTTAAGAGGAACGCTCGCACTTGGTGGTCCACGCTTCTTTTAAACAAGACTGTGCCAGTTAAATGGCTGAAATTTAAGAAGCTTTTTATTTCTTCTTGGTTGACGCAAGAGTATGAACGCAATATACGAGCTGCTTGGAACTATCTTCGGATGACCAAGAAAGATACAATAAATGCTTACTGTGATAGATTCTGGAGCTCTTTTCTACCCGCCTCTTCATTCAAGAAGATCTCGTTCAGAGAACAGATTGAGCGGTTCACCTTGGGTCTACCTATAGAGATCCGAGATCACTGCTTGGAGCAGAAGTCAACTTCTATTCAGGAGTTGATGAGTCATGCGAAGCGGGGCTTTGCCATTCACTCTGGCAGTCTGACCTACCCCACAGATGAGGCCATGACACAACGAGCCGAATAGACTTCTGGGAATGAAAGTAGAAAGAAAAAGAGCAACCCAGAGAAAAAGGATACACGACCCAAGCTTACTCCTCAGGAGCGAGCTCGATTCATCAAGGAGGGGAAGTGCTTTGGCTGCGGGGAACATGGACATATCTCCGCAAAGTGCCCTAAACAGGCACAGAAAGAATAGAATGATAAGGACGACAATAGGCCTCAGAGTTCGAGAGCAGCTGAGGAACGTGGATGAAAAGGCAAGATGAAAATAGGATTGGTTCCAGATTGTGTGGGTACCGATCCCAACACCATGGATGAGAGTACAGAACTTTGCCGAGCTTGGGGCAAACTGAAAGATCAAGAGGCCCTGATCTTCTTTGATGGAGGAGCCAAGGCCAACTTCATTTCACCGGAATTGGCGGTGCAGCTCGAGATCACTCCCAATCGGATGGGACCACTTGCGGAGGCAGTTCTAGCGCCACCCGACAGGGACGTAGCCATTACACCTGTCATTGGCAAACTTCGGTTGCATTGTCAGGGGTATTTGGGGCATGAGGGCTTCTTCATAATGCCTTTGGAGGGTTGTGATGTTCTCTTAGGGATTCCCTGGTACCACAAGAACAACGCTGTGGTCGATTATTGAGCGAGGAAAGCAACTTTGACTACAGAGAAGGGCAGAACCATTGTACTTCATATTAAACTGAAGGGCGAGTCTGTCCCTATTGTATCGGCTTCGGCCATTTCAAAATTAATGAAATCCAGTCTGTTTGTTTACTTGATCTTTATGAAAGAATTGAGTGATAAGGATAGGACAAATATGTCTAAACTTGATAAAGAACGCCAAGATTTTCTCCACTCTCACGCTGATTGCTTCTCAGAAGGCCTACCAGGCGAGTTACCACCTGCTTGTCCTGAAGATCGTGCCATTGATCTGATACCAGGAAGCACACCACCAAACCGGCCACCTTACTGTGTGAGCCGAGCACAGAATGAAGAGATTATGAACCAAGTGAAAGACCTCTTGGAAAAGGGTCTTGTCCAGCCTAGTACTTCACCGTATTGCTCTCCAATGTTGTCGTTTGGAAGAAAGACGGATCTTGGAGAATGTGCATCGATTATAGAGCTCTCAACAAAATCACCATCAAGAACAGATTTCCGATTCCTAGGATCGATGATATACTCGACAAGTTACAGGGATCCTCGTGCTTTAGAAGGATTGATCTGAAGAGTGGATATCATCAGATCTGAATCGCGCCTAGAGACGTCTACAAGACAGCCTTTCGGACTACTTTTAAGTTATTTGAGTTTTTGGTGATGCCTTTTGGCTTAACCAATGCTCCTACGACATTTAACCGGATGATGGACACGATTTTTCGAGAGTACAGGCTATTTGTTGGCACTTTCTTTGAAGACATCATTGTTTTCTCCAAGAATGAGACAGAACACAGAGATCATCTTCTTCAGGTGAATCATCCACTAGGAACATAAAATAGAGAGCTCCGTCTAAGCACGGTCCACAAATGTCGACATGAACCAGCTCCAAAACTAGAGTAGCTCGGCGTGTAGAGTGCTTTGGCATAGCCTCTCTATGATACTTCCCACAAATTTACTCCCAACATTAGGTAAGGCATCAATTATTTGATCACAAAACGCACAACGAAGAGCATCAATATTGGAGTTGCTCGGTGTATAGGGTGCTTTGGAATAGCCTCTCAATGCTACTTCCCACACATGCACAAAGTGTATTGTTCTTGCTTAGTCCCAACATAAGGTAAGCCATCAATCATTTGATCACAAAAAGCATGACAAAAAGCATGACGAAGAGCATCAATATTCACATGGCCAAACCAACAATGCCAGAGATCACCTACAAGAGAGCCTGTAACCGAGGAGAGAGCTCAAAGCTTGTAGAGACCGTGCTCCATTGTGCCCCCTGTGACCACCTTGCCTAAGCCGAGGTCATGATTCCTGAATAGCTACCAAATACTCTGTGAAGACCACCACCATGCCTAACTTGCACACCTCGTGCACGAACATAAGGTAGAAATCCAACTATGGAACATAAAGAACCTTCCAGGAATGCATCTCCTCTCTGTGGTCTTGGATCAGCTCCTAAGTGCCCTCATTGTGAATAAGAATCACTGATTTGGTGCATATCGATCAACAAACACAGTAAGTTTATTACCACTACAAACTACGCAGCAGATACAGTTGGTTTACGACAAATAGAGAAAGCCCCCACATGGCTAAGGCTAGCAATGTGAGGCAGCTAGTTGTGGCCTTTCCAAATCCACCCCTTTCCGTAAACTGCTATTGATGTGTTGTAACTCAGTGGCAACTTCCCATTCATATCCTCTCCGTGAATTGCTCTTCTCGTTTTAAAAAACCCCTACTTGAGTAGGAAAAGTATACCCAATGGATGTATGCCATCTGCAGGAATAGGAACTATGACTGGTCCAGCTGTGAGGATGTAGAAATTGTAGGTACACCCATCCTATAACACCGTGAATTACCTAGCAGCAACTAAGCTGCAATTGTTGAGCCATCCCTGCCAGCTTGATACGAACACCTTTGGTTACTTGATCATGCATATTTTAAAGAAAACAAAATGCGGTTTGTTCTGGGTACAAACACAAACAGAAGCTGAAGAGTGGAAAAGATGCTTAAGGATCTGTAGCATTCACGCAATCGTCCTCTGAGATAGTCTGTTTCAGAATGAGGTGCTCTCTCTCTCTCTCTCTCTCTCTCTCTCTCTCTCTCTCTCTCTCTCTCTCAATGCGCGTATGCCCTCAACTCAGGTGATCTTTCTGCTCAGCAATTTCGTCCCAGAGAAAAGAAGTAAGCAAACCTTCAGGAAGAAGGCGCTATCGATGAGGAAGCTTTCCTTGGCGTGAATGTAGAGCTGCTTTTCTTGCTTATTGTATCTCAGAGAGGTCTCCATTACTGTCGCAGACAACCTTAGAAGCCAATCACAACCAGACGACAGGCGTGCATGTCCAAAGAGTGAGGAGAGCGTGGGAGGTCGTGGGTTCGAAACCTGATGCTGAAACTTAAGAATGCGCGCGCGCGCGAGAGAGAGAGAGAGAGAGAGGTGATAAACAATCCCAAGAGACCTCAAAGATCTATCCTAGAAGTCTTGAACTCATCAGTGAACATTTGCTATTCTAGCAGGAAATGGGATAGCCAATTTACATGGGCAGAGAGAGAGAGAGAGAGAGAGAGAGAGAGAGAGAGAGAGAGAGAGAGAGAGAGAGTAATGTGAACGAACTCTTATATGTCATATAGAACACCAACCCTTAACAACTCTTAAAGCGTTTTGCAAAAGGCCATAAGAGGGCCCCTTAATTTTAGTGGCATGTACTCACACACCATATACAATGAGATTACAATAATATTGTCTTGTTAAAATAGGGTCCGTTGCTTCTATCAAGGGCAGCTATAGGCTACTAATAATGAGTTACTACTAGTTGAAGTTGCGGTCTCATCATTGGAGGGTGGTCCAAGTATCCTCTGCCCTAGAGGCGTTTGAGAAGGGTTAGTTTTTTGAAAGTGTGAGTTTGGGGTTGCTCTATCTAAGTTGGTCGAAGGGCACTTTGAAAATATCAGTTTTTGGTATGTGGGCATATGCTTTTAGATAGTGAATTTGACATCCAATATGACCATTGGTGCTACCCCTCTAGCTCGGCAGTTGAGCCACCCACCATAGGCATGACATCACAATTAAGGTGCGATAAAGTGGCTATGTTGAAGCTACACTGGTGCAATTAGATTTTTGAAATTTTGCACACATAATTTTTTGTCAGGAGGTCGTTTTCTATTTTTTGGGTCCTGAAACGTAGCTTTCGGTATACCTCCTCATACATATTTGAATCGAAATGATCCAAGAGTCTAGTTTGGGGTTTTTGCATATTCCGAACACGTTGATGATATCAAAATTTTAAAAAAAAATCACACAAAAAATTCTGCAAATATGACATATAACCTACACTATAGAGCACAGCATATTGTAAGTGTTTGGGCATGTGTGCCACTTGGGAATGCTCATTGGGAGTTGAGTTTGTATATGTGGATGCAAGTACAGATTTTGATACGCATTTTTTGTCGACACAAATCGAAGTTGCATTGGAGTGACGTGTTTATGCTTACAGCTATTATGCATACTTGATGGGTATACTTTGTACATGCTTGGTTGGATGCTCTAGTGACTTGAGCATTGTGGGTCCTCGCATGTATACATTGGTTACTTAATGCAAAGGCAAGGTCTACCATACGCTTGCATCTTGTAGAGTCTAAGTTATTTATGTAGAGTGTACGGTGCATGTGGAGTGCGAGGGAGAAGAAGAGTAGATACAAAGTGTTGGTGGAGCTCAGCATGAGGATTAACCCCTCACCTCTCCTCAAAGCTCTTTATGTAGAGTGTACGGCGCATGTGGATTGCGAGGGAGAAGAAGATTAGATACAGAGTGTTGGTGGAGCTCAGCATGAGGATTAACCCCTCACCTCTCCTTATTGTTCTATATGATCAAAAGAATAGATAAGGTTAGTACGACCAGTGTGATGGGTGTCCGGCCAGTTAGCCTGAACCTTAAAAATCTCCCACTTGAAGGCCAACGTGGCCTAAGTGGCCTATGTATGTACAACCTGTACATCCATGAAGCATCCAAGTGGCTTCACCCTACACCCATCATCTCCATGCAATGTGCAAAGCGCTCTAAGTGTAGTCTCTTTGTGAGAGCATCTGCAAAGTTGTCATATGTATGAACCTTGACTAGCTCAATGCGCTTCCTAGCCAATACTTCATGTATCACATGATAATAGACTTCTATGTGTTTTGACCCAAGGTTTTGACTTGGAGTGAAACATGCGGTCCTTCACTAATGTGATCACACTCTATCACAATGCAACATTGAAGTCTAAGTAATGCCAAAATCTCATGTCGAGCTAACCACACAGCTTCCTTGCTAGCATAAAAAACTGCCACATACTTTGCCTCTGCGGTGCAAGATGGCGTACAATCTTGGATGCATGATCTCCATAACACGACTACTCCAAAAAATATGAATATGTAGCCAAATGTAGATCTTCGACTATCCACACAACTTGCATAATCCACATCCGTATAACCCACAATTGGATGCATCACTATTCCAACAGCGTAAGCACTTGTCTATCGTACCTTTCAGATATCTCAAGACGTGCTTCACTGCTTCATTGTGATTTCTGCTAGGATTTGCCATAAATCTGCTAACCACTCCCACTGCAAAAATAATGTCCAGTCTCGTGGCTACCCCAACATATATATGACTACTAACAATTGAAGAATATGACACCTTTGCCATTCCCACTTTCTCAACATCAGATTTGGGAGCGCCATTCTTGCTAAGTTTTGCATATACTTGCATTGGGCCACTCAATGTAGCTTTTCCCCCCTGCATATTAAAATGTTGCAAGACCTTGTGGATATATGTTTCTTGAGACAACTCCAGTATTCCACGTTTTCTATCCCTCTTGATACACATACCAATAAAGTGACTTGCATCTCCCAAATCCTTCATAGAAAACTGCATGCTATGTGACTTCTTCAAGATTGCAATCTTGTCTTGGGACTCCCCGGCAATGAGCATATCATCGACATAAAGTATCAAGATGATAATTGAACCATCGTTCAACTTCTGGGTACATAAGCAGTGATCTTCTTGGGTCCTTTCATACCCTTGGGACTGCATGTACTTGTCAAACTTCATGTACCACACTGCCTTGAGCCTTGTTTTAGGCCATACAATCCCTTACACAATCTACACCGGTTTTTCCCTTGTACGCTTCTCAAGTTTGACTTCAAACCCTCTAGCTGTTTCACGTAGCATCCTCATCAAGATGCTCGTGAAGAAATGTTATCTTCACATCCATCTGGACCAAGTCCATGTCCATAGTCGCTACTAGTCCAAGCATAAGATAAAATGTAGTCATCTTAACCACTAGAGAGAATATCTCATCAAAGTCCACTCCTTTTTTCTCTTGAATCCCTTAGCAACCAATATGTCCTTATACTTAGTCTTGGGATCTTTTGCCCTGTTATAAACCTATTTGCAAGGCAAGGCTTCTTTGCCCTCTAGCAACTCTATTAGTTCCCAAGTCTCATTTGCCATAATCGAGTTATACTCATATTACATTGCCTGCTCCCACTTCACACTATCTTCTGAGTAGGCTCTCCACAGTCAGTGACCAATAGATAATAATCCTACCTAAAACCACTTAGGGGCACTAAATACATGTGTAGATTTCCTCACTTCCTATGCCTGGGTGTTGGACTCTGCTCTCTCAAGAGCATTACTAGCTCCTTTGGAGCGCTATTATCGTAGGCACATCACTAGTAGACTGAGCTGTTTGCGTAAGTGGACTTGAACTTATGTCCTCGAATCTTACTTTGTAATACTCAACCTCTTTCACGAGTTGTCTGTGCATTGTTGAATCATTAAAGATCACTTGTGAGCTGCGAATAACTCTCTGAGATTCCGGGTGCCAGGGACAATAACCTATCTCTCCATTTGCATTGTAGCCAATGAAGATGCATTTGTGTGACTTAGGGTCCAGCTTCTTTCTAAGCTCTTTCGGCACATGTGAGAATGCCTCACACCCAAACACACGTAATTTGTCAAAATTAGGCTTCTTGCATGTCTACATCTCCCACGGAATCTTGTAGTTCAACGGTGTGATAGGAAACCTATTGATTATATGCACCATTGTCATAACAGGCTCTCCCTAATATAACATGGAAGTGACTCTCTCCTTGATAGTCCTATTCATGCCCTCGGCAACTCCATTCTGAGTAGGTGTCTGCGGCATAGTAAACTACTCTTGAATTCCTCATTTGCTACAAAAGTCCTTAAACTCAGTGGAGACATACTCTCCCCCTTTGTTAGTGCATAAAGCTTTCAACTTCTTGCTTGATTGGTTTTCCACCATAGCTAGGAACTTTTAGAAGACACTAAAGACTTTGTCTTCCCCCTTCAAGAGGTAGACCCACACCTTCAAGTAGAGTCATCTATGGAAGTTAAGAAATATAATGCCCCCCCCCCCCCCCCCCCCAACACTTATATGGCATAGGCCCGCATAGATCACACAACTTACTGTCCAATGGTGTTGAGGAAAGCCTAGTCCATTTCCCATATATGCAATGCTCACATAAACTTTTAACATAGGGATATAGCCAAATCATTGTAATTGCTCCATTCTGACTCATATGACCAAGCCGCCTATACCATAACTCAGTAGAAGACTCGTCTACATAGATAGAATTCTCTTTCAGAGAAGAGACATACAAGGAATATAATGCGCCCGACTTTTGAGCTTTGAACATGACCATGTCACCTTTTCTGATCATCCAAGAACCATTGCCAAGCACTACTATAGTGTATCCAAGATCATCAAGCTATCCTGCTAAAACCAAGCTCTTAGTTAGCTTTGGCACATGTCTAGCACCTTGCATCATGAACTCAGTATCGTCATGTATACACAACTTTGCATCTCTAATGCCACATATCTCAAGCTGAGAGAATTGTTGGAATTAGGGTTGCAGGAAAACACATAGCTTGGAGAAGAGGAAGGAAGCTCAAGGCACACAACAGAGAGTGTATTACTTAGTGTGCAATGGAAAGATAGATAGCCCTAGAGTGATGGGCATATATACAATGCACGGGGGAAAAAACCTCCTAAAGAGGGGAAAAATGCCCCGGCGGTCCTAGTGTGTTTACACACATCACTACCACATGTATATGGTAACAAATCCCCCCTGGAGTGATGCGGTGAACGAGAGCTTGCACATGAGTAAAGGGAAGTGCCATGCCCCGAGGACATGATCAATTCACAAAGGGGAGTAAGCCCAAAGCTTTGCGAAAAGCTTTGAACTTCTCACGAGACAATGCCTTTGTGAAAAGATCTGCAAGGTTGTCTTGTGTTGGCACATAAGCCAAGCTGATCTCTCTTGCTGAGAGCCTCCCCTTGACATAGTGGTAATGCACCTCAATGTGCTTTGTGCGAGCATGAAAAACTGGGTTCCTCGTAATTGCCAATGCGCTCTGACTGTCGGTGTATATAGTGTTGGCAATGTCTTGTCCAACACCCAAATCGTGCATAAGGCGTCTGAGCCATACACAGTCAACCGTAGCTATGAAGATTGCCCTGTACTCAGCCTCACAACTAGAAGTGGCCATAGTAGGTTGCTTCTTACTCAACCATGATGTACATGAACTGCCAAGCATGAAACAAAAACCACTCGTGGACACTCGCATGTCAAAACAACCAGCCCAATCTAAGTCCAAAAAAGCATGTAAGTCTGGCGGCAATGATCCCCCCTTGGGATAAAACAAGACAAGATGTTAAGTGCCACTCAAGTAGCGGAAAATCCTCTTGAAAACCTGCCAATGCTTAGACCTTCGGCTATGCATAAATTTGCTGACATGTGAGATTGCAAATTGAATATCCGGCCTTGTGTTACATACATAAATGAGGCATCCAATGGCAATTTGGTAAAGAGTGCCATCTGCAGGATCACCAGCATCATGAGGACTCAATTTCAAACCTGTTTCCATGGGAGTGGCAATAGGTTTGCAATGTTCAAGTCCAAATTCATATAGCAATGTCTCTATGTAACTTTTCTGACACAAGGCAATACCACCATCACACTGCTTAAATTGTATACCCAAGTAATGATGCAGCAATCCCAAATGTTTCATCTTGAAAGTAGCATTCAAATCAGCCTTAAATTCATCAATATGTGCCACATTGGGACGAGTGATCAGCAAATCATCCACCATAAAGAACAACAATGAGAAGTACGACACCCTCACGCTTGACATACAATGTGCTTTCTATTGGACTGTTACAAAAGCCTTGTTTGACCAAATGAGTGTGAGCTTTCTCATACCAAGCACGAGGAGATTGCATCAGCCCTTACAAAGCCTTCTTACATCTGTACAATATGTCCTCTTGTCCTTTCTTGACAAAACCGTGAGGCTGCATTACATAAACTTCCTCAAATATGTCACCATTCAAGAAAGCGGTAACAATGTCTGATTGATATACATCCCAACCAAAATGAGCTGCCAATGCACTTAGAAAATGAACAGTAGTCATACGACAAGTGGGAGCAAAAGCTTCTTCATAATCTATGCCTTTTTGCTGCACATAGCCTTTTGCAACAAGTCGAGCCCTATGACGATCAACCTCACCATCTGGCTTGCGTTTCAACTTGTAGACCCACTATGTACCAATGGACTTTTTGCCAGGAGGCAAATCACATAAAGTTCACGTGTCATTTTCTATAAGTGCATTATATTCTAATTGCATGGCAGCCATCCAATTTTTTGAATTCTATGCTGCATCAAAAGATAGAGGTTCCTCAACATCATGTAAGCTAGACACAGCCAAAGCATAACAATCTGATGCATAAGATGCATGGCGAGAACCTGAACGAGTACGACTAGGCAAAGGTGCATCCAATTTACTGTCACACAAAGTGTGCACTAGTCATTTTGGCATACGTCATTCTCCATCCTTTCCTCATCAAGTACATCATGTACATTTGCATCACTAATGGGTTGATCTGTAACATTTTCAGAAATCCCCATAGGCTATACATTTGCCTCATTGGAATTTACATTCGTACTTTCACCATTGAAAAGAGGCAACAAAGTGTATGTCATGTGAGCTTACATTACTGTCTCTAGTACATGACAACAAAGGTTGAACAGAATCTTCCACAAACACAACATCACGTGAGACCAAAGTACGCTTTGTTTGCGGATGGTACAACCTGTAACCTTTGCTTTCAGCACTATAACCAACAAAAATACATTTGACAGCCTTATCATCCAATTTTCTGCGCTGCGCTTGTGGCACTAAACCATAAGCCAAACAACCAAAAACACGCATGTGCTCAATAGAAGGCTTTCTATCATGCCATGCTTCATATGGAGTAATAGACTACAAAGCTTTCATAGGACACCTGTTTAGTACATAAGTGGCACACTGTTGGGGTATAAAGCCCAATGTGGTCGCCAGGTATGTACACATATTCTTTTGTAAAAACCTAATAAGAACTCACTATGCTCTACACATTACAGTAGAGCGATTTCACCATATCGTCGTGATCTTCTTCTCGCACTCTCTCTCTCTCGTGTCGCACTTCCGCTCGTACTCCTTCAACTGGTATCAGAGCTCAGATCGAGGCTCGAGGCAGCACTGCAGGAGGCTAGAGTCACCAGCTCAGATTGGAGTGAAATTCGACAGGCAAAGACACGGCCCCAATTCTTGTGGGCGAGCCCGAAGGGCTCGGTGTTGTCAGAATTTCATTCTAAGGTCATCTCGGCCACCGTTCGGCTTCGACAAAGGTTTGCACAGGCCATTTTCGACTACGTGGTCTCGACGGGTGCAGATCCGACTCTGCAAATTTGGGGTTTTCGGCCTACGACTGCAGGTGCTGAGGATATCGACACTCCCAGAGTTTTGATTTGTGGCTGTCTACACATCGAAGAACGGCTCACAGTTCTTGGAGGCGTGTCACATACGACACGGGGGCATCTACACACAGACTGTAGGCGACATCCACTAGTTCATCAGGTTGATATTGGTTCAGAGGTCAATTTACAGGGGAAACTCTGCCGAATTTTTCCCAGGAAAGTAAACCACTGTGAAGCGTAGCTATGGCTGGATCACAGGACACTGCTCTTTACAATATCAAGAAGCTGGATGGAACCAATTTCCCATTGTGGAAGAAGCAGATTTGGCACATGTTGGTACAAAAGAAGCAGATAAAACCTATAAAGCTCAAAGGGATAAAACCAGAAGATATGGACGAAGATGAATGGAGCGAAATGGATGAATTGGCACTTTCTACCATTACGCTGACTTTGGCAGAAAGTGTTTACTTCAATGTAGCAGACGAGATGTCGGCTTATCAAGCATGGTTAAAGCTGAGTGATCTTTATGAGAAGCAGAGTGCAGCTTCACAGGTATACTGGCTTAAGAAGCTTGTTGACTTGAAGATGAAAGAAGGGACACCTATGTCCAATCATCTGAATGAATTCAACACAATCTATAGTCAGTTGTCAGCTCAAGGTGTCAAGTTTGATGAACCTGTTAGAGCTATGTTCTTGTTGATCACATTGCCGGAAAGTTGGGACACTTTTCGCACAGCTTTGAGTAATTCTGCACCTCCAGATGGTTTGAACATAGCAGGTGTAGAAGGAAGTCTGCTTACTGAAGAAACCAATAGAAAGACAATGGACAAAGGCAAAGGAACAGCCTTAGTTGTCAGGGGAAGGACCAAAGAAAAGTACAAAGGTGGAAAGAGGAATCAGTCTCGTAGCAAGTCCCGCAGTGCTAAAGGCAAGAGTGACATAGAATGCTACCATTGTGGCAAGAAGGGTCACATGAAAAGAGACTACAGAGAATGGAAAGCAGAAAAAGGCAAAGAGCAAGCTGAAGACCATGGTGAGAAGAACAAGTCCTCAGTGAAGATTCAAGAAATAAATGTGACAAACAATGTTGCAGAGGATGATAGTCTAGTGTCAGGAGACATCTACTTCTTGAAGAATACAATGGACTCAGCTCTTCTTACAGCATCTGATGGAAATGAACTGAGTGACTGGATTATAGACTCAGGGGCATCGCTTCATGTGTCTCCAAACAAGGAGTGGTTTACCTCTTATGTGACCACTAAAGATCATGTTCGGCTAGGCAATGGGCAGACATGTGAGATCTTAGGTGTTGGAGATGTTCAATTGAAGTTTCAGAATGGTTCTTATTTCACGCTGAAGAATGTGAGACATGTTCCCGCAATTACAAAGAGCTTGATCAGTACAGGTTTACTTGATGATGCTGGCTACGTCACCACTTTTGGACAGAACATGTGGAAGATATCCAAGGGTTCTATGACAGTAGCACATGGAGTAAAGTCTGGAGGACTTTACATGATTTATGTATCAAATGTCTCTAAAAATGTAATCAATGTAACCGAGCAGCCGAACGTTTCTTTGTGGCATGGCCGGTTAGGACATATGTCCAAGAAGGGAATGGAAATCTTGTCTCGTTCTGGTTATTTGCCTGGCTTTTCATTTAATGATTTTGAATTCTGTGAACATTGTCTGTATGGTAAGCAAACACAGCAGCCACATAAGCATAGAAGCAGTAGAAGAGATACACAGTTGGCACTTGTTCATAGTGATTTGTGTGGACCTATGCCTAACCTATCTCTAGGGGGAGCTTCTTACTTTATGACATTTATAGATGATTACTCGAGGAAAGTATGGGTTTACTTTCTCAAGCACAAGGATGAAGCGTTTAGTGTTTTCAAAACGTTTGTGACACTTGTGGAGAATCAGAGTGGCAAGAAGCTTAAATGCTTACGCACTGACAATGGTGGAGAGTATGTTTCAAAGGCCTTTCAGGACTTTTGTGAGTCAAAAGGTATAAAACGTGAACTTACTGCTCCTTACAATCCTCCTCAAAATGGTGTTGCTGAGAGGATGAATAGGACCATACAAGAGAAGGTCAGAAGTATGTTGTCTAATGCACAGCTGCCAAATGGGTTTTGGGCTGAAGCTGAATCAACAGCTGTTCATCTTGTAAATAGATCTCCTAGCAAGGTTTTGCAGAAGGATTCAGTGCCAGAGATGGTATGGTCAGGCAAAATGCCCTCATACAAGCATCTCAAAGTCTTTGGCTGTGAGGCATATACTCACGTTCCAAAGGAATTTAGGAACAAACTTGAGCCAAAGAGTAGAAAGTGCATCTTTCTAGGCTATGGTAATTCTGGTGAGATGGGGTACAGACTTTGGGATCCCGAATCCAGAAAGGTTTTCCGCAGCAATGATGTTCACTTTAATGAATCCAAATATCATTCTAAACCAGAGAGGGTTGAGGAGATTAGAAGAGTTGTCTTCCAAGAAGATGGACCTGCACGTGCAAGACAAAATGTCAGGGCTCAAGAGGAGCAAGGACAGGATAGAGTGGAACCACAGGTTGTGGCTGAGCCTGAGCCACCTATTGTGCGTAGATCTGGACGTGTCATGCGACCTCCTGATAGGTTTGTTCCATCTATGAACTATGTCATGTTGACTGATTGCAATGAGCCTTCATGTTACAAGGAAGCAGTGCAAATGAAGGACTCCGGGAATTGGCAATTGGCCATGCAGTCAGAGATGACAGCTCTGCATAAAAACCAGACATGGAAGCTAGTTAAATTACCACGGGGCAAAAAGGCACTACCTTGTAAATGGGTTTGCAGGTATAAGATCACCGCTCATGATAGTCAGTCAAAGTACAAAGCAAGGCTTGTTGCCAAGGGCTTTAAGCAAGAACAAGGCATTGACTTTGATGAAGTCTTCTCTCCGGTGGTCAAGATGACTACATTGAGATGCTTTCTTGCATTGGTTGCCATATTAGATTTGGTGTTGCACCAAATGGATGTCAAGACAACGTTCTTGCATGGTGATTTAGATGTGGAAATTTACATGCAGCAGCCAGAAGGGTTTGTTGAGAAAGGCAAGGAAGATTGGGTATGCCAGTTGTTAAAGAGTCTTTATGGCTTAAAACAATCACCGAGGGCATGGTACCATAAATTCCACAAGTTTATGCTTTCTCAAGGCTACAAACGTAGTGAGTTCGATCACTGTCTATATACAAAGAAGGCTAAGGATGGCAGTTGGCTGATCCTTATTTTGTATGTGGATGACATGTTGATTACTGGCAAGCACTTGGAAGAAATTTCAGCTTTGAAGTCAAAGATGGCAAAATCGTTTGACATGAAAGACATGGGTGAGGCAAGTCATATACTTGGTATGCGCATTGAGAGAGACAGATCAAAGAAGTTGATTTGGTTATCTCAAACAGAGTATATTGACAAGGTTTTGCAACGTTTCAATATGGAGAAGGGAAAGGCACTGAGTGTTCCATTGCCACCATATGTGAAACTTAGCAAACAAGATTGTCCTGTGTCTGAGGAAGAACAGGCTGAAATGGATAAGATTCCATATGCATCTGCAGTGGGTAGTTTGATGTATGCAATGATTGCTACTCGCCCAGACATTGCATTTGCAGTGGGAGTAGTAAGTCGATACATGTCAAACCCAGGCAAGAAACATTGGGAGGCAGTGAAAGGAATATTGAGATACCTGAAAGCTACAAAGAGTATGCGTATATGCTATGGGAGTCAGGAGCTAAGTGTAAAGGGTTTTACAGACTCAGATTATGCAGGTGACTTAGACAACCGAAGGTCTACGTCAGGGTATGTCTTTACATTGGCTGGTGGAGCAGTATCATGGCGTTCTAGATTACAAGATTGTGTTACTCAGTCTACTACAGAGGCTGAATATGTTGCAGCATCAGAGGCATGCAAAGAATCAATTTGGCTTAATCGACTAGTAACAGATTTGGGAATCAAAGAAGAGATGCCTGTGTTATATTGTGATAGTCAAAGTGCTATACAATTGGCTCGCAATCCAATTTATCACTCAAAGACAAAGCATGTGGATGTGAAGTATCATTTCATCAGGGAAATGCTCGAGGATAAGCAACTTCAGCTTGTCAAAGTTCACACCACAGAAAATCGTGTTGATCTACTTACAAAAGGACTTTCCTCAGAGAGCTTTGCGCATTTTCGCAAGCAGATAGGTGTAGGGTAGTACATCACTTCTCTACATCTCTTGTATATTAGCTTGTATAGTAGCTTCTCTCACACTTAAAGTACCACATTGGACTTTAAGTGGGAGGTTGTTGGGGTATAAAGCCCCCAATGTGATCGCTTAGGTAAGTGGGAGGGCCGCCAGGTATGTACACATATTCTTTTGTAAAAACCTAATAAGAACTCACTATGCTCTACACATTACAGTAGAGCGAGTTCACCATATCATCGTGCTCTTCTTCTCGCACTCTCTCTCTCTCGCGTCGCACTTCCGCTCGTACTCCTTCACACACATGATGGCCTCAAGACAAAACAAATGCGGCAAAGCTTAACTTTTGACCATACATCGTGCCATTTTTGCGAGTGACCTGTTTTTCCTCTCAGCAACACCATTTTGCTTAGGTGTATAAGGCACTGTACATTGGTGTTTTATCCCATGACTAGCCAGAAATGCATTAAATTCATGAGACATATACTCCCCCCCTTGATCGGAACGGAGGGTGCCCATAGTACATTTCGAGACATTTTCAGCCATAGCAAGAAATTGCTTGAAGCACATGAACACTTCAGACTTAGCTTTCAACGGATATACCCATGCATGCCTGGAGTAGTCATCAATGAAAGTCACGAAGTACAAGTAATTTCCCAAGGACGGAGTTTGCATAGGCCCACAAACATCACTATGCACAAGTTGCAATCTGCATGTAGCACAAACTACAAGTCCAAGTCTAGCAAGTGCAGATACAAACAAAAGATTCTTCTTGATCCCAGGTACATAAAGTGCATCAACAAGTGTGAAAGAACTGCCATTTGTAGCAGTAAGCATAATCTTTCCAACTCTTTGAACCGGATAAGAGGCATTGTTGGCACAAGTGACTGAATTCCCATGAGGGACAGACTTGAGAGAGGTGAACAATTTACGATGTGAGGTAATGTGCTTTGTAGCACCACTGTCGAAATACCACACATGTGAATCTGCAGCAACTAACATGCATGCATCATGGACAATAGGATTGTAAGTGCACTCTGCACTAAAAGCCCATTCTCATCAACATCAGCATCACAGTCTCCTTTCACAGAAGACTCAACAATAGCTACATTTGTAGTGGAACCAGCATTTTCAATGGAACCACCCTCTTTCTTCTTTGCCTCTTTGGCTTTCAACTTAGGACACTGTTTGATCAATTGATCATTAGCTTTACAATAATGGCAACGCATCTTCTTTTTGCCCTTATCACAAAATTTCCAGACAAATTGCTGCCAACAGAAGTATTAGGAACATGTGATTTTCTACTTGCAGAAGAACCATAAGAAGTGGCTGCATTGTTGTTACCACCCTTTCTTTGAGGAGTAATAAAAGCTTGTTCAACTGCACGCTGTCTAGTCTTTTTTTTTTTTGCAAAGTGACTCTTGCACAGTAATGTGCATAATGCATCAAACTTGACAACGTCAGGATTTCCTTGGGTCATTAGTCTCCAAGTATTAGCAAAAGTCTGGTAAGAATCTGTCAAGGCATCAAGAACTGTCTGCACAAGGGATTTGTCTGAAATGACTTCACCTACAGAAATAAGTTGCTCATTGATATCCTTGACACCAGCAAGGAAAGTGTCCATGTCATCTTTCTCATGCATAATCTTCGACTCTAGCTCTTTATGCAGCAATGCAATTTTTGCCTCATTGCGGCTTGCATAAAGACCAACCATAATATCCCAAGCCTATTTTGCAGATTTTGTTGAATGAATGTGAAGAGTAATGGTGCGCTTCACACACAACGCAATCAACGCATGAGCTTGCGCACCCTTTACATCCCAACGAGCTTGTTCTGTCGTAGGCAAAACAACTCTAACAGCAGCAAGACCTGCAATATCCTCAACATCGCCTACATCCTCAAAACCAAGACGTACATTAATGCCCTGCACAATATTACACCACCACATGTATATGGTAACAAGAATCACCCAGCTTCATTGAACCATGTGTAGAAGCATAACTGAAGAACCACTCCTTGTGAGGAGTAACATGAAAATTGGCACTTGAGTCAATAATCTAATTCTACACTTAGAATTTGTCAAGATTTAACAACGCCTCTTGACTCAAATTAGAAGTGAAGATTAGTACATCTGACGATTGTGGCATATTAAGAACAACATCATATGGAGAGTGAACGACATTGAACTCCCCTATCTTCACAATGCTCTTAGGAGGTGCATGACTTATGACAATGGATTTACCCTTCTCTCTTTGCAACAAACAACAATCATTTTTCATGTTCCTTTCTTGTGACAATGATAGCATTTAATGTTTCTCATGTCACGTCCATGGCTCTTGCTACGTGCATTCTTGCGATCTTGAGAACAACCATGAATGTGACCTCTTTTCCTTTGATTGTTCCTTTGGTTACTTCCACTTACTATATACGCATCGCCATGCTCATAGTGTTAAGAAATTGACGTCGAATCTCTTTCATAAGCAAAGAACTAGTAACATCATTGAAAACAATCTTGTCCTTAGGGGTGGAGTTACTAATGGCAGTGCCAAATCTATCCCATGATACATGCAAAGAACATAGCAAGAAAATGGCTTTCATTTCATCATCAAAATTAAGCCCCTTTGATGTCAACTAAGTAAACACGCTGTTATACTCATTCAAGTGTGAATTGGCATTGCTAGATGCATAAGCTTCTTCATAAAAAACACTTCATTTGATGCACTTGTACCATCCCATGCTAAGCATAAAGATTTCCACATTTCTTTAGCATTGGTCTTGTTCATAATCATGAAGAACATAGACTCGCCAAGATGCAACATGATAGTTGCCATGGCATGAGAATCAAGCTCCTCCCACTGATCATCGGTGTACAAGACCTCTTTGAGCTATTTCAATGGCATTGCAAGTCCTTTGTTGATTAGCACATCAAGGATTCTTTGCTTTTGTGATAAAGTGAAATTTTTGCCATCAAATATCTTAATGTAGTAATCTTCTTTCTCAAAAGTTCCAACCATAATGACAAGAGCTAACTGCAAGAGAGTAATGCTCAGAATTCATGGCAAATTTTTTGTGAAATTTCAACAGAGTCTCTTCTATTCAGAGATGAAAATCTCAGCTAGAAACTCAACAAAATCACCAGCATGTCAATGGCAAAAGAGTGATTTATGCAACTACAGGATTAGCGGGAAAATTTTGGTAGAGTCTCCTCTGTACAGAGATCAAAATCTCAAGTGAAACTCAAAAAATCAACGCATAAAATGTATAGTATTGACATGGCACAAACTAGCATATACTACTCAAAGAAATTGTTAAAAGAGTGCCAAGTTGGCATCAACAACACATACACATGTCCTATGGAGAGGCCACAAATGGGGATCTCCAGCAACCTAATCCACCTCACACTAGATAACCCGGCCTACAAAGGCTCGGCTTTTAAAAAACCCTCACACAATGACCCTCACAAAAGGTTATGCAAACATGACTAGCCATAGTCCTAAAAAGGGGTCTTCTAGACCAAGTCTTAGAAACCGCCGGGATTGCCAAAACAAGCCAAAATTGTCTCCACAACGATGTACAATAATAGTATTTGCAATACATTGTACATCCAAAAAACATAAAATTTTGTATCTAAGAGCTTTCTTCAAAGAAGATATCTGTAGGATCGGTGCCAACGATGCGGGAGCGGGAAGAATGCATGAGAGAGTGGGGAAGGGAAGAGATGCACGTAAGATATGAGTGGAGCTTCACTCTATCGGAATCGAGTGAGTGAGCCCCTTATTCATATGTATATAAAGAATAAGGTATGAGTACACATGTGGGCAGTCAAATATGGTGAGTTGTCAAACTCCGGGAGGTCCTTTACCCCAACAATCTCCCACTAAAGGCGAATGTGCCGATAAGTGGATCCTACTAGCTAAACTACTAGTATGTACAAAAAGATATAGGTGAGAGACTCTCTCAACCTACACCCACTAGCTCACTATGTAGATGTACATGTAGCTGTATCCGTTCTAGCACCAAGGAAGTGTGCACAACACTACTAGATCCTGCACGCAAGTCCTACAAGTATTTGCTCATAACCTACAATGCTCCACAATGCATCATGCTAGTGTCAGTCATCAATGACTAACAATGCCAGCTACAAATGCTCCCACTGTAGCTGCTATCTTGGGTCTCAACCTTAAAAGGTCATACATGAGTGTCTCGAATGCTGGAAAAATCCGAGCAACCTTGGCTAACCTATCCCTATCAATGGTTTTTTCACTATGTGCAACCCTGTACCATCAGGACTAGAGAGAGATGGATGTGATGAATCAGGGGTGCTCAACACTGTGACCGTCCTTGCATCCATTGTACCATGCTCTACCTGTCCTAGAATAATGATGTCATTATCTAGCATAAGCATATAAAATAACTCCATGTCATCAATAGCGAGCAGACCCTCTCTACCTCTGTCCGCACAAACTCTGACAACACTTGTTGTTTCTCACTAGAGAAATCCCGCTCTAACTGTATACCCACAGACACGTCGTGCATAGCACTGAGCTCATTTGCAAAAGACACATGTCTCATCTCGTGTTGAGTACATGTGTGCAAAGTCACTGAGACTGCATCATCTCGTACATGTGACTCACTGTTTTTCTCCTTACATAAAAAGCATCGAAATCTATCACCACCATCGGTGACTGCTCTAGCCGTGCACTCAAAGAGCTATCCTACTCTACATGTCTACCCTCAAACCCTGCATGCACAACGAGCGAAGTGTCATACTACTCATTCGCAAAGTGTTTCGCCTAGACTATGAACGTCTGCATGGCAACAGACTCATAAAGACTATGGCATCTCTAACACGAAGAACATAGAGAAGAGACGAATGAGCACCACGATGGCCTTGCACTATCACAAGAAAACCTCTCCTTATCAAGTAAGACTTAAGAATCAATTGAACATGACACCCATTATCTCTGAGCTGTGAGGAGATGGAGATCAAACTCCTAAAAGCATCAGGAACATACTATACATCATGGAGCACAAGCATACTCTCATTCGCAAAGTGCAAATGAATGCCACCCATACCATGAACACCATCATGTCTTAGAGCATTAAACGTGCTAAACCACTCCATGCAAGGAGTAGCAATGCATAAATCACTGTTGTCCAACTACCAATTGTGAGACAAAGGGCGTGTCTACCACATTTGTACTTTCAACAACAACCAATTGAATCCTCCATTGTCTCTAACCCTTGAAACAACTTTTCCTCATGTGCCGTGATCTGCCACAATGCTAGCAAACCACGTGTCTATGCCTTTGAGGTTTGCTTGATACACCAACTGTATCCAATGATGAACAATATTCCAAGACTGAGTGAAAAACGAGTCTATAGATCAGCCCACACAAAGTGCAAATGCACTATCCACAAGAGCATAACCGCTCAACACAATGCAAAAGAAAACCAAGCTAATCAAGTAGCTTCCACCAAAACTATGGCAAATATCACATAAGTGCATAACCCTCTGCCAAAACCAAGAACCAATCATACATAAATCGTGACCATACGCAATGAGAGTGCAAGAGAAATGACCATCTATATAGGCATAAGCCAAAACTTGGCTTAAATAGCTTTGTAGCACTTGTCACAAAACGCAAGCTTGGCAAAAAACCAACAGAATTGCCTCTATTACTAGAGCAAAATGTCACCAAAAAATGATGAAGTAAGCAATGCCAAAATAATGTGTCACAATTCCAAATACAATGGCAAACAATTCAGGAATCCCTCAATAAGAACCAATGACCATAAACCTCCCACAATGTCAATACATGAGTTGTACTTGCTGCACAAGACATTGCAAATATGTGAGCTAAACACCAAGCTCACTCAGTGCGGTATCAACGCATACATGCACTAATCTCCCACTTTTAGAGAATACCACATAAAAGCCCTGAGTGCAACTTGCATTCATGACCTAGATCTCATCAAATCTTGTGCATAAAATTGTTGAGAAAATTTTGCCAGAGTTTTGACAATAAAATGGCTTTCAAACCTGAATAACCAACAAGTTGCCAAGCTTAAACACGAGAAATAAATGTGCATCATATCCACACTCAATATGCATCAAATCTCTGTGAAACGTGTCATGTCTCCAGCCTTAGATCAAAGATGATCTCCACCTGAGAGCAAAGATGCCACCAATACCACTCTCACACCCGAGAGCAAACCATGTGCAGAATCTTTGATGCGTAGCAAACAAGATCTGTCAATAAAAATGGTTTGAAGAGAACTCTTGCTGATACAAGAATCAATCAAGACAAGAGCTTGCCACTTGCTCACAAACACCTATGAAATGCTCAACTCTTAGCAAACCACCTTGTGAAAGATCCATAGATGCTTATGCTACTGGCAACCCATGCATGCAAAGCACCTACAGAATAACCCATAGACATGCACTCAAAAATCGCTCCTCTTTTCGCGGCTCAAAAAATCCTTGCTACTTTGTGTGTGTGTGTGTGTGTGTCACATTCACACTCTTCTTCCCTTGCTCCTTGATGTAGCATTCTGCCTCGACTGTGTGTGGGAGTACAATAAGAGAGACTAGAAAGCTCTCTCCCTTTCTCCTCTTCTCCATATTGTAGCACTACTACAAAATCAATGTTCAACGTTGCCTTTTTCTTTTGCTTGTTGTTGCGCTACACAATAACTCCAAACACCAGCGCTACATTTTGCATTAGCGCTATCGTATGGCCCAATGTTTCCTTCACACACCAATGTTGCCTTTTGCTTTGTTTTTAGCAGTGCTATGGACTCTCAATCCAAGCTGAGAAGCTTCGTGTCTGTAGACTATTGAGCTCAAGAAATTGACTATGCACACTCAACTCCAAGGTCGCTAAAGCCGATGTACACACGAGGGGAAAATTCAAGGTCGTCACTGCTTCTTATCGAAGCTCTAATACCACTTGTAGGATCAGTGCCAACAATGCAAGAGAGGGAAGAGCACATAAGAGAGTGGGGAAGGGGAGAGATGCACATGAGATATGGGTGGAGTTTCACTCTGTGGGAATTGAGTGAGTGAGACCCTTATTTATATGTAATATAGAATAAGGTATGAGTACACATGTGGACAATCGGATATGGTGAGTGGTCGGCTAGGTGCATGAGCCTTTACCCCAACACTATCAATGGCTATGCATAGGCAATGCCACAAAGTCCATACATCATGGCCAAATTCATATGGCAATCCCAAAAAAAAAAAGCTCTTAGAAACGCATGAGACTGTTGCTAACGACAATCTGTAGCTTGCCTCCGACTCTCGACAAATTGTCTCTTTGTGGTCACTCTCTACAATACCAGAGAGCATGTGAAAATATGTAGCCTATGCCGGTGAAGTCGATGCCGATCCTAAGTGTCAATCCTCTATGGAGTATGTTTTCTCTACCCTAAGTGCCATTATTATGAGCTATGCTATGGTGGATGAAGCCTTAAGCTCACCATGGTGCTTGGGTTAGGATTAGAGCAATAGAGATCTGGGTTAGGGCTATGACAAGAGCAAGAGCAAGAGCATAAAGAGAGTCTAGACACAAGAGCATAAAGAGAGTATAGACACAAATGGTAAATCTCAAAGTGCAAAGATTCATTAGAAAAGAACCTCTCAAATGGGCTTGGTGCTTTAGAATCATTGGCCAATGCTAGTGCACCCTCTTCCTATTGGGCCGTGTTATTTTTTCATCCTTGTTAGGAGGTGGCTTTCCCATAGTAGCCACAAGTTGGGCTTACCACAACAATTTCCTCTTTAAGACAAACTTGGGGCTTTTACAAAGATTTCATGTGTTCATGTCATAATGTCATAGTTCCTTGGTCTCTTGTAGGATACATCTACAAGGTTATTGTGATTAATCATGCTGGTTTTCACCAGATTTAACACTTCATAGTTCTCAATTTGACACATCATGGTAGTTCTCAATGGAGTCAGCGACCATGGTCTCATGAGATCCTAGGGCTCATACAAAGCTTTGTGTCAAAAACAAATTCACGTGAAGAGGGAATTGTGCCCTCTTCTCATGTATCATGTTGTTGATGATGCCCCTTGTGTTGAAGTCTTCATCTTCATTGTTGGTCTTTGTGTCATCTTTGTTGTCATTGGCCCGTTTTGCCAATGATGCAATCTTCATGGCCTATGGTGAAAGGTGCACATAAATTTCAAATGTGATGCTTATGTGTGTGCATATGAAAATGGGCAATCTTATCTTAGAGGATGTCTCTAGATAGTGTCTAAAATCCATGTGTGATGTGTCCATAATGTTGGTTTTTCGTGCATAATCTTGCAAATAGAAAAATTTGTGTGTGTGTTTTTGTGCATTGATTTTACATATCGCTACAAAAAGGGCTCTTGTAGAGCTTTACTCAAATGGTGGAGGACCCATGAGAATGAGCACTTGGAATAATTTAGCTGAATGCTCTGTTATCATGAAGCAAATGGGAACTTGGGCTTATCTTGTATGTTGAGTTTATCAGGCCTTTGACAAGCCTTGACTTTAAATTAGTAGTGCCACGGGCAACCAAGCTTGAGAGTGGCCTCCAAAGTTTTGTTGTGAGCTTGATGGCCAAGTAGCACATGGATTTTTGTATGTTGGTGTGCAATAAGCCAAGGTTGAATTTGTTGAAAACGAGGAAATAGTGAGAAGGTGCAAAAAACGTGGCATGAGACAACACATTGCACGGTGCAAGAGGGCAACATTGAGATACTCGAGCAGGTCTGCTCTGAAGGTGCCGAGACCGCTAAATAAGGCATGGTGCAACGATGATTGAGAAAGTTTGTAAGGCCAAGATATGCACAGGGTTTGCTAATGAGGGTAGATATGGGTGGTCTTCCCACGGTCAACATGGCCAATAGTTCCAATGTTCACATGCGGTTTGTTGCACTCAAACTTCTCCCAAGCAGCACAAACAAGAAGGTGCACACTTCTGCAAGAGGTACATCTTGGAAGTAGAATCCTTCTTGATAGCTTAGCTGCATAAAAGTGGCAGTAGAACTTAATCCACAAGCCGAAGTGGGAGTAGTAGATAGGGATGGGGAGGGGGTCTTTGCAAGCACACATTGATTTCAAGGGTAGAGATATAGCAGTGACTGAAATTGCAAGACGCCTTAACTGAAAGTCTCAAAGACTGAGTAAGCCGGTCAACAAAGTAGATTGGCAGGTGAAGAGCTGGAGGGATAACTTTGCAAGGATTGGGGCAACATGTTGCAACTACAAACATGGATGAATCAACGTGCAAACAATAATTGCAAGATGGTCTGCCAATGAAATTCCTTTTAAAAAGAAAATTGAACTCCTTTTTCTTTTAAATGAAATGGATCCTAGTAAAAGTAGACACACACAGACTCTCTCTCTCTCTCTCTCTCTCTCTCTCTCTCTCTCTCTCTCTCTCTCTCTCTCTCTCTCTCTCTCTCTCTCTCTCTCTCTCTCTCTCTCAGACACACACACACCTCTAAGCTACATTTTTGCATTGATTCTAGAAAGCAAGAGAAGCAAAATTTGTGTGTTTGTTCCTAGTAAGAGCAAGGATTAATCACACCCAAAAATATAATGTTCAAGCACAATGGAAAGCTCTCAATGAGTGCTTACCCCACATAGAAGCAATCCAAGCATATTGTGATTTCAAAAGAATCAATTGAAGATCAAGATTGTGCAAAAACTGACACCAAAATAAAAAGGATAATTGAAAAATTATGCAAAAAACATATGGAATTAACTCCCTCTCACCTAATCATCATGGGTAGTTGAGCATGCTCTTATCCTAGGTGATAATTAGGGAGTGAAATTTATTAATAACATAAGAGATTAAGTGCAACCAATCAAGCTACTAATGAGGATCAAATGAAGAGGTTAATAGGCCTAGGTGTGGAACCGCTAGCTCCGATACCACTTGTTAGAATTGGGGCTCTACCCTAAGCCCCATTAGTGTGAGCTAGGCTATGGTAGCTGAAGCCTTAAGCTCACCATGGTGCTAGGGTTAGGGTTAGAGCAATAGAGATTAGTGTTAGGGCTACACCAAGAGCAAGAGCATAACGAGAGTATAGACACAAATGATAAAATATTAAAGTGCAAAGATTCATTAGAAAATAGCCTTAGTGCTTTACAATCATTGGCCGGTCCTATTGCACCCTCTTACTATTCATTATTTCATCCTTATTAGGTGGATAGGTGGATTTTCCATAGGAGACACAAGCTGGGCTTACCCCAGCAAAAGAGGCACCTCACCCATGCATATTGATGTCGGAGGAGAATCTGATACCACAAGCCGAGAAAATGGGTTCTTGATGCCACGAAAATTGGGTGTCACTGTGGACTTCTACCACCGGATAGAAGTGTCTTGTCTACTTGAAGATGCTGGAGTCACCGAACCAAAAATTTGAGTGTGTGTGTGTGTGTGTGTGTGTGTGTGTATCTAATGCACTTGTGAGGAGAACTCGATGATGTCAAGAGTGTGCCTATGTGTGTGTTGAAAAGCACACACCCTACTTCTCTTTCTCTGATGCTGGAGAAGAATCACCTAATCTCCCTCTATCATCAGAGCCAATGTCGATGCTGGAGAAGCATCGAGAGTCAAATTCGATGCCAAAAACATCGACTAAAAACTATCTTTTGTTGTGCTGCTCAAATGGAGATTTTTATAGCATAAATAGCTTCAAAAGGGAGGATATTCTTGAGGACATTGCTAGCGTGCAAACAAGAAGGAAAACAAGAGCCTCTATTGCCTTGCACAGACCACATCGTCGGAAGGAAACACCATAAAGCTGCGAAAAACACCTATAAAGTCGGGCGAGAAACAACCCTAACCCAAACCACAATTAAAATTGATGAAAACCAAGACCATAAAGATGAATCTTGTGTCGTGTAGACCTCCATAGAGTATCCATATGCTTGATTCCGACAACAGACAAGAGAGTTACTAGCTTTCGAAGTTGGGGTATCTCTCAAAAGCTCCAAAAAAGCTAGTCTCTATAAGCAAAAAAGGTGTGCAAGGAATTGTAGCTATTAAAAAGGGGGATTTTTTGGCTCTTATCCCAAAGGATTTTCTCTCTCCTCTTAGCCGACATGGTTCTCTCCTTGGGCACCTTTTAAATGGTCCAATTTTGGCTTTTTTTGGGTGAAAAATGAGCTATCGGTGACAATTTGACCAAGGAATGGGGTGGGGGCAAGTCCGGGGACCAAAAAAATCGCCAGACATTTGTCTAGGCAATGGGAACTCAAAATGGGCTCCCTTTCCTCCCCCAAAGTCCAAGAGCCCTCATGGGCTAGGCAAGTGAGCTCTATTTGCTCTTTTGATACAACCTTAGGGGGTACCCACTCCCCCCCTTATACCCTCCAATTTCCACTTTCTCCCCCCCATGTGGGATTACTCCATTGCCACTTGGTACCTCTCCCCAAGCTTCCCAACTTCCCCAAAAATTCCTAGCTTCTCCCAAAGCATGAGAGGACTTCTCAGACAATTTTCCACGAGGCATACCTTGCTGCTCCGGTCACCGAATGACGCACCGTAACACACGGCTCGAAGCCTATCACCTCGGCTATCTCCAAAAAATATAAAACTTCAGCATTTCTAATATTAGACCCCCAAGTTGGCCTAGTTTCCCTTCTCGCATGCACGTGCAATCACCTTCTAAGTTGAGACCGCCCGCTTCGGATGCTCATATCTCATGATGTACAAGCCCGATTCACAAGCTATAAAGCACGACTGAAAATAATTATTAAAAACCATGTTTTGGAGTCTCGAACAACCCAAAACATCAGCATTCAAGCTTGACAAGATCACACCTTTGAACATGAATTTTTACAAGGCCACTTTCAAAACTTGTAGGGCTATGTACACATATATACATGAGGCTAGTGGGCAAGCTTTTTGGCACGACTTAGTGACTTCATGCTTATCCAAAAAAATGCATGACATAGCTTGCCAACCCCCCCTTGCCTGCTTAGTCATTCATGACAAGCAGAGGTCCCTAGGGTGAACAACTGCTTCATTTCATCCCCAGAAACCTCATCCACATTCTCAGATGTTTTCACATTGTCTCCCTCTATTGATAGCATTTCATTAGGCACGATGGTCATCAACCGTGCCAGATACTTCTTCAATCTATAACCATTAACACGATATTTATGCTATGCACCATTTAAGTTTGTCAACTGATATGTGCCATTTTTGAATTTATTCATAACAGTTAAAGGACCTTCCCATTTGATTTGAAACTTCTCCTGAAAGGTATTGTCCAACTTACTATTGTATCGCAACACTAAATCACCCTTTTCAATTTTCTTGTCCTGTACGCATTCATTGGCTTTTAGTTGAGCCTTTCTTGACACTCCTCATAGTAAATCAAAGCTAAAACTCTATCCAATTGCAAGCATTATAAATCCAATAACCATTTCTGCCATGCATTTGTTTGCTCCTTATCTTCCAATGACAATAACTTGAGAGTAGGAATTTCCACTTCAATTGGCAATAGAGCTTCCTTGCCATAAACCAAGTGGTAAGGGGAAAATCCTAAGCTCATCTTGATAGCAGTTTTGTAGGCCCACAACGCACAAGGCAACTCTGAATCCCAAGTTTTCCCATGTGTTTGAGTCATCTTTGTCAAGATCTTTACCAACTCTCCATTGAACCTCTCATTGAGACCATTACATTGTGGATAATAGGGAGAACTGTATCTATGCTGTATATTGAGCTTCTTGCATAAGAAATCAAACAACTCTCCTCTAAATCCTGGTCCTCTACCAGAAAGTAGCTCTAGTGGCACACCAAATTTGCAACATATGTACTCATAAACAAACCTTCCCATCTTTTTACTAGTAATTTGTTTGACAACCTTGGCTTCTCCCCATCATGACAAATAATCCACTGCTGTCAAAATGTAGACATTTCTTTTGCTAGTCATAGGTAAGGGTCCAATAGCATCAAGACCCCATTTTTCAAAAACATCAAAAGCTAAAATAGTCTTTCGCAATTCAGGCTTCAAAATTCTCTTTCCCATCCTTGACAAGGCAAACACGAGTTGCACCAACTATTAACATCCCGTTGAATACTCGACCATATATAACCTTCTTGCAAGACCTTATGAAACATGATTTTCGTAGCAAAATGGCCGCCACAAAGATCCCTCATGATTTTCTTCCAGGATTTTGTAAATTTTCTCTTTCCAAGGCACACGACGCCAAACCAAATCACCTCCTTTCATGTAAAGCACATCATCAAGCATTTTGTATTTCTAGGCTTTCCTTATGAACGCATACTTTTTAAAAGACAGTAAACCTTCAGGTAGAATACTTGTGAATAGAAAATCCACTTCCTTTGATAAGATTTCCCTCCCATGATATAAAGAGGCATCTGCTTCACCACAAACACACAAGTGATCATCTCTTGGGCAGCATCATGAGCTTCTTCATTTAGAGACCTCTCAATATGCTGCAAACTCCATGCTTCAAGCTTTTTGAGCAACGCTTTCACTTTGAAGCATAAATTTTTTAGTTTAGGGTTCTTATTCTTCCATACTCCCAACACTTGCTTCACAACCAACAAAGCATCTCATTTAATTTGCAAGCATCTAATCCCCAATTGTAAGCAAAATCAAACCACTTTAAAGAGCCATGTATTCTGCTTCATTGTTACTTTTGGCATCAAGTTTCAACCCTTACTTCCTCATAAGCTTCCCTTGTGCATCATAAATAACAATGCCTCCTGAAGCAGCATCATGACTTCTTCGATAAGAACCATCAAAGTATAACAATGAAGCTTTAGGGATGGCAAGAGTCCCGACTTCCTTCTTTTACACCACCTCTTCTTTAACCAAAACGGGAGTATCCTTATAAGTGAGAAGATCTGCTAGAGTAGCTCGAGTACTTTCCTCCACCAAAAAGGTGAATTGAAACTCCTGAAGCTCTACAACCCATTTCATCACTGTTTCTGATATATTTGAAGTATTGAACAACAGGGGAAGCAATGAATAACTGGTGAGAAAGGTGAATAATTTTTGCAGCAAGTGATGTCTGAATCGTCTGCAAGCATAAACCATACTGGTCATCACCAGTTCTATCTCAAAAAAATCTCTCTCATGAGGATTCTTCACTCTGCTAGCATAATGAACAGGCTTCATATACTAAGATTCCTTCCCCTTTTGTAATAACATAGCTGCGATAGCATCATCTTCCACTGATGGGTTAACATAAAACTCCTTTTCCTAATCAAGAGCCTGCATAATGGGGAGCGTACTCAAAACCTCTTTAACTCTATCAAAAACCTCGTCACAGTCATGAGACCATTCCAAGGGATCATTCTTGACTGTTTGCTGCAATGGATATAATAACTGCGATGCCAAGGGTATGAAGCAAGACATATATTTAACTTTTTGTATGAAAGTGGCCAACTGTCCGGTATCTTTTGGAGATGACAGTAACAACAAAGCCCCCACTTTGTTGGATCTGCTTCAATTCCATTTTGTGAAATAACATGCCCAAGAAGCTTCACCCGTGGCTATGCCAAATGACATTTTTTAGGATTGAGCTAACCCCCGCATTCATCATACCTGGCAAAAGTCATTTCAAGCTTTTGAACATGCCCTTTCCTTGAACTGTATACACAAAAATCATCGATGAACCCTTTGACAAACTTCCCAAGGAGCGGGGTAAGGACCCAATTCACTTTCCTTTCAAAATCTCCAGGCCCATTTGTCAACCCAAAAGGAAGGCAACAAAAGCAGAAACAACCCCATGGCGTGATAAAAGAAGTCTTTTTCCGGTCTCCACGAGCAAGGATAAGCTGAGTGTATCCTGAATACCCATCACAAACATTGTATCTCTCAAAACTAGTCACTGCATCTAGCAATTGATCAATAAAAGGCAGAGGGATAAGGATCTTTCTTGGTCACCGCATTTAATGGCTTGTAATCAAGACAAGCTCTCCAACACCTATCTTGCTTTGGGGTGACTACTACAGGATTCACTGTAGACCCCAATACTTTTTGACAAATTGTACACAATTCTGGGTTAATTGGGATATGTAGGGGCACGCCAGAAGCATTTGCATTTTAAATTATTGCACATGTATGCCTGTTTAGCATGACTTGATGCTGTTGCATATAAATGATTAGATAGAATTGAAAGCATTTGCTAATGTTTACATTAAAATTTGAATGCTATGATTAGTTCGTTTAAGGGAAGTTCATAAGTTCTTGACCTAGCTAGGCCGTTTTCGACTAGAAAGAGATAGAAAGCTTACCAGCTCGAGAAAGTTTCAAGGCCAGTACTACTCTTGAGTTTAGTCTTAGCCGAAGTAGATCTTCGGAGTCCCGTGAGTTTACCCTAATTTGTGTTAATGTATGTTAGTCGGTAGAGACTGTAAAATACCAATGAGATTTGGAGCTTGCTGCTGAGGAAAATGAAAAGCGTACACAAGTTTTAGTGTAACTATCGAGAAAAGCTTTAAATTTTGACTGAGAATCCGGGAGAGACAGTAGGATTCAAGAGAATAGGGGGAGAGAAGATTTGAGCTCAAAGCTCATTGCCATCTAGACTTTTTTGGATCTCAAGGATTGCTTGTACAATATCAAAGCCTTTTTACAGGCGGGAACGAGGTCTTAAAAGACCATTGGAAAAAAATAAAATAAAAATAATTTTTTAACGATGTTGGTTGCGTGGTCTGAACCGCCACACAGAGAGCAAGAGAGGGCGCGAGCGTGAGCAGTAGGAGAGGAGAGAGAAGTGCAAGTCCACAACATGTGTGTGTGTGTGTGTGTTGGTTATTGTGTGTGAGCATGAATAGGTTAGAAAGAGAGCAAGAAAGCGCTGCAGGTTGTGTATGTGTATGTGTTAGTTAGAAAGAGAGAAATTCTCTATAGCGCTGTGTGTGTGGGGTCGCAAGCCCGGAGAGGCAGTTGGGAAAGCGTCTTTTTCTTTCTAGTGTGAGTTAGTGTGTATGTAGCTCTTGAGGAGAGAGAAGCAGGAAGTCGTTGGGAAATAGAGAGAGAATAAGAGAGAAGTAGGAGAGAGAAAATGAAAATGACTGTGTGCGTATCTGTTGCTCTTTCTTCTTGCTTGAGACTTAGTGTGTGTGTTAATGTAGGGTTGATTGCTTGTTTATGACTGTGTATGTGTGTAGAAGAACTTAGGTAGAGAGAGAGAATTGAAAACGTGAGCGAATACGAGAGAGAAAGAATGGGAGATTGAGAGTTCAGAAGCACAACGTTGTTTTCTTTCTAGTGTGTAAGTGAGTGTGTGAACAATTGAGACGAAAGAGAGTGATTACCTGCAAACCGAAGAAGAGAGAGAAAGTGAAAAAACGAAAGAGAGAAGAAAAATTGCTGTCCATTCTCTTGCCAATAGAGAGATAGAAGGAAATTAATTGAAGAATCCAGACAATTATAAAGGTATGCTAATTGCAATTTGTTATCATTGTGTATGTTACTGTGAATTATGAACAAAATTTAGAGAGAGAATCTTTATCATAATTCTGTTTATTGAGAGCATAAAAACAAAAAAATGAAACTGATTACTTTCAAATTGAATCATGTGGGTTGTATATCACTGTTTGGGTGAGAAAGGATTAGAAATAGGGAGAACAGGATTGAACAACAATGATTATGAGTGTGTATGACTGTGTGCATGTCAAATAAATTACATGTGTGTGGAGATTTAGTGTGTGTGTAGAGAAAAATGCTACAAAAAATTCTAGAGAGAGAAAAGATAGGAAATTAAAACATAAACAATTGGAAAATATGACTGTGTGTTCTTGAATAGTGTACTCAAATCATTTCATTGCATCATTGTGAGTGTTTGTTAGAAAATCTTCCATATTAAAAGCATTGGGATGGGGAGAAGGGAACATTTTGTCAAAAATAAATCATTTTGAATGCAATTATTTCAATATTCAACTATCCATAGTGTGTAAGTGAGTGTATGGGCAATTGAGAGTCAGTTTGATTGTGCAAAATAACATATCTTATTATTTGTTAAGTTTATATGTCAATTTGAAAGTGAATCTGGGATCTGTGGTTGTGATAAAGAAGTGTCGTTGGAAATAAGTGATTAGTGGTGGTAAGAAAGAACTGTTTGTAACAGTGAAATTTGAAATACATTATTATGTGTTTTCCTGTTAGTTTTAGTAGATTCGAGAACGTATAAGTGGAAAATTGATATAAAATCAGCAAAGTTGAACTACAAAACTTAGCAAAATAAGTGAAATACGAACTCATATTTATAAATTAGTTAAAATGGGCTTTGAAGTAGCAAATGAATGACAAATTAGTGCACTTCTAGGTTAGTTAGGGGGGCGTTGGTTTAACTGAACGTCATTAAGAAGTCTTGGAAGGCAGTGTTCATTTGGTGCGTCCGTCGGGAGTTCGGCTAGCTACTTCAGCTACTACGGGGTACCCTGGTGCATAGACTTTGCATGCCGATCGTTCCCTGGTTTGACCTAGAGACCTAGAGTGAAATATAGAGCTGTTTAGTGTAAGTTAGTGAGTGAGAGCACACGTAAACATTCCCACGGGGTCCTTGGACTTAAAGAGCCATGGTTGTTTTGTGTGAGTGACAATCAGGTCAAATATAGTATACAAGTGTCCGTGGGCAATTAGGACTTTCCAATTGATAGAGAGAGTTAATCAAATCTCAATAAAGTAGAGTTTCTATAATCAAAGTAATATGACTGTAGTCAAGAATCCTATGTCGTTAGAATAGGTAAGCAATTTGCATGATCTCATTAAGTGGAGAATTTTTAGGCAAGCTTTTAGAAGCCACGAGAGCGGTTGAATATACTTATAAAGGCCTATACATAGGTTGGCTGTGTAGTGCATTAGGGGAAGAAGGAGAGTGTGTACATGAGTACACTGAACCGGAAAGGGCCCTAAACATAGATGCTCATCAGTTAGAGACCTCAAAAATAATCGTTTTAACACCCTAGTGATCCTGTGCAAAAACCCTTAACGCATTTAGACACATACGCAGCAATCTAGCTAATCGCCCACCACTGGAAATTAGTGGACGTGATATACTATAAGGTAGTAGCATTTGACTCAGGTGGGGATACCATGTGAAAGGTATTCGATTCCAAAGGAAAGGTCGCTACCATTTAGCGATTTTTGGAAGTACTTAGCATTAGGGAGCGGGGTTCCTAGAGAGTTGGACCCCTACATGATTAAAGAGCATAGAGACATCCTAGAGCTAGAAGAACAATCTGCATCTGAGTGGCTTCTGTAGAAGCAAGTAGCTATAAAGTATGCTTGGAGAACTATGAGCTAACATTGAGTGGCTTCAGGAGCATAAAAATTGGGATTTCGAAGCCCAAAACATTGTGTCGACTAACTCTGTAGGGTCACTAAGTCAACTACAAACAAAGAGTAGAAGGAGGACTTGTTGTCGATACCGTTGTCGTGTTCCACATCCACCTTGTGTGATTGGAAACACTAGTTCAACAGTTACAGTAAAGAGAAAATATCTAAGATAGATTATTGTTAAAGTGGCACATAGGAGCAGAATAAAACCCCTTTTATGACCCTTAGTAAACCAGTTACTAAAGTCGCTTAGAGAGACTGGAGAGAATAATATAAAGATTGAGCGTGAAATCCTAGCAGTGGTATACGCTGCATTGAAGGATTAGTTTCGATAGAGCCTACACGATTGTGTGCATCGTATAAGTGGAGTAGATTCTAGTAGAAGAGGAGACCAAAATAGGGCTAGAGAAGCACGTAGAAAGAGGCGAGAAGAGATAATTGCTCAAGGTCTTGCCAATCAACTCGAGCACGTTAACGCGTTACTTTTAGAACAAGTACCACGAGTTCTTATTGAGGGATTAAGAGAAGGTAGGCTAGTGGGCCAACCCATGCCAATGAGAGAAATAGTTGACCAACCGGTTAACTTAGACCAGTGTCGTGACTTGGGGTTAAGAAATTTATTTGCTCTACCCAGAACACGAGTTCTAAATTTTTGGGAAGACCCACACTTTGAAAATCCGTTAGATCAAATGGCAGTGCCAGTAGCCTGAGCCACGATACGATTGGCAGACTTTACAGTTTTCAGGGCTCTGGGATGAAGACCCTGATGCTCATCTTCAGAAATTTGAAGTGACATGTGTAGTGAATGAAATTGTAGATAATGATCAAAAACTACATATTTTCCCAGCTATCTTTAAGGATGAAGCTGCCAGTTGGTATGGACATGTACCAGTAGCAAATCGGGCTACTTACCTTGAGTGGACAACAACATTTTTAGTGAAGTTTCGCCATCAGGGATTCCAAGATAGACTCGCTCAACAGTTAGACTATCTTCAACAGGGGATCAACAAAAGTATTGACCATTACATCCAAAGGATGGAGACAATAGTATGAAAGATGGGAAATACGGCACCCAATGAGGATACTAAAAAACGAAGGCTTGTAGATGGCTTGCGAATTCCGAATGCTCAACAATATGCGAGTTTAAGAAGACTGTCAGACTTAACAGCCACTAAACAAGAAGCTAGAAATTGGGAAGAGGTGCAATTAAGCCAACAGAGGAGAAGATAATTATTTAGTGGACCTAGTATGGTTACTTCTCCCACTATACCAATTCCACGAACTCAGGAGCCTGTATCTGGTTATGGAGTTACACCACCACAAGTGGTGGTAGATACAAATCAAACTCCTTATTATACCCCAAATCCATACATGACAGCTCCATCATACATGCTACAGACTGGTACACCACCACCACCAGCTTTCACAAAAGAGAGGGTAGTCCAATTGATGACAGTCACAATTGGATAGAAGAAATTCTAAGTGCTTTAAGACCTCAAACGAAAGAAGTATATGCTATAGCTCAACAAGCAGCATGCCGTCTATGAGTGCACCTCCAATGAGATCCAATGTATGGTGTGGGAAGTGCAACGGTTACGGACATTTGGCAACTGAATGTCCAAATGCATCAAGGGTAGTGCCAGACCAAGTACGTACACTGTTTTGTACCTTTTATCTAAAAAACAATCATGTGGAAGACAATTGCTTTGTGAAGGAAGCGTATGAACACCGTCAAGCAAGGGCTATGCAAACTAATTATAACTTTATGGACATGAGTAATACGACTTACGAGATAGGTCCACCACCACACCCTTTTATGCAAAGGAGACTGCCTGAAACATATCAGCAGCAGTTACAACAACAAAGGCAAGGGTTACTCACACAAGGGATACCACCTACGCCAAGGTTGCAAGGAAAAATGAGGAGAAATTCTCCATATAGACCTCCGTTTCGACGGAATAATTTCCGATACACTAATCCAAATATGGGGCCATCTAGCCCTGTGGTATAGGAGCACTTGCTCCTTTGTGGGGGCACCAAAACAATGCTAGCATACAAACAAGAAGGAAAACGAGAACCTCTATAGCCTTGCACACACCACACTGTCGGAAGGAAACACCATAAAGCTGCGAAAAACACCTATGTCGAACACCTGTAAAGTCGGGCAAGAAACAGCCCTAACCCAAACCATAATTAAAATTGATGAAAACAAAGACCATAAAGATGAAGCTCGTGTTGTGTAGACCTCCGTAGAGTATCCATATGCTTGATTCCGACAACAAACGAGAGAGTTACAAGCTTTTGAAGTTGGGGTATCTCTCAAAAGCTCCAAAAAAGCTAGTCTCTGTAAGCAAAAAAGGTGTGCATGGAATTGCAGCTATTAAAAAGGGGGATTTTTTTGGCTCGTATCCCAAAGGATTTTCTCTCTCTTCTTAGCCGACATGGTTCTCTTCGTGGGCACCTTCTAATTGGTCCAATTTTGGCCTTTTCTAGGTGAAAAATGAGATGTCTGTCGGTGACCATTTGATCAAGGAATGGGGTGGGGGCAAGTGTCCGGGGACCAAAAAAATGGCCAGGCGCCTGTCCAGGCAGTGGGAACTCAAAATGGGTGCCCTTTCCTCCCCCAAAGTCCACAAGCCCTTATGGGCTAGGCAAGTGAGCTCCATTTGCTCCTTTGATACAACCTTAGGGGGTACCTACTCCCCACCTTATAACCTCCAATTTCCACTTTCTCCCCCCCATGTGGGATTACTCCATTGCCACTTGGCACCTCTCCCTAAGCTTGTCAACTTCCCCAAAAATTCCCAGCTTCTCCCAAAGCATGAGAGGACTTCTCGGACAATTTTCCACAAGGCATACCTTGTTGCTCCGGTCATCGAATGACGCACCGTAAAACAGGGCTCGACTCGAAGCCCTGGCTATCTCCAGAAATATAAAACTTCAGAATTTCTAATCTTAGACCCCCAAGTTGGCTTAGTTTCCCTTCTCGCATGCACCCGCAATCACCTTCTAAGTCGAGACCGCCCGCTTCGGATGCTCATAACTCATGATGTACAAGCCCGATTCACAAGCTATAAAGCACGACTGAAAATTATTAAAAACCATATTTTGGAGTCTCGAACAACCTAGAACATCAGCATTCAAACTTGACAAAAACACACCTTTTTACATTAAATTTTACAAGGGCACTTCCAAAACTTGCAGGGTTATGAACACATATATACATGAGGCTAGTGAGCAAGCTTTTTGGCATGACTTAGTGACTTCATGCTTATCCAAAAAATGCCTGAAAAACCCTAATGGAAATACCCTCGACATGACGAAGAAACTGCAGCAACAACAAGAACCAAAATTTGGCCTGAGATTACATGTGCACGATGTCGTTCTGTGGCACGTATATAGTGGGAACGGGCATTAAACGATTTATCTTGTGACTTTTTGACGCATAAGTATACTTCATATAATACTCATATGCATAAATAAAAGCTTTCTACCATACCTTAGTGTTACCTTTGAAGTAATATAAATGTACATTACTATTAGAAAGTACTGCAAGAGAAGTAGCAATGATTGTGCCTCTTTTTGTCTGGGGGAAAAGCATTTGTATATTTCTTCTAATATCTCAGCTATACCCTACCATATATAAATTATTTTCTTCTTTTCACATTTATTTAATAATATAACCCTTTAATAATGCATACCTTCTTGGATACATACAAGAGGGAAGGGCCTACTAGAAGACTTTATGAAAAGGAAGATCCAAAGCTTCTTGGACCATCCCAATTTGAAAATCCAGACCTTAGGGCATGGAGAAAAGGCCAAAACCAAGTCAAGCTCTTTTAGTAGGCCAATTTTGCCTTTTGAAGCATGTCAATCCGAGTTACAGGTCAAAAGTTACAGGAAAACCAGTGAAAAACCCTCTCACAACTACACTGCAAGAAGAGATGGTAAACAGGTGAATCAAGTGAAAAGAGGTAATCTTGGTCTTTTTCCATAAAATAAGATATTTGGAGGATAAAAGACATAAGCATGTGAATGTGACACCTCAAAGATGCCTTGAAGGACAAGACACACAAGTTGGGACCCCCTGCTGGAGCCACAAAGAAGATGCCTAGGTGGGGCCCACATACATCATGCACCCACATGGAGCCTCAACGACCAAAAATGCTGAATTTCATGATATTTTGAGTCCGAATATTTCCCATTTTAATAAATATCCAAAGAACATTTGATTTGGGCTAACTCTTTAGCCTAATCAAGTGATTATGTAAAACATGGCTCCCTCACCTATAAAAAGGGCAACCTTCTCTTCATTGAGGCAAGTTATGAGAGAGTGAGAATAGCTCAATTCCATAGTGACACACTCATCTTAGTGCCACACTTTCTCTTGAAGAAAGGTGGAAGTCTTGCCTCATCTTCTCTCTCCATTAAGGTGGTGGCGATTGCTCTCATGTAAGATATATGTTGCTAGTTTTACTTTCATTTGCATATCTAGTCCAATACTTGTCTCTAACTCTATCTCTATCTCTCATTATTTATCTTTAATACCACCACCACACTTAGATCTATCTCTAATTCTATCTTTACTCCTCCTTTCATCTCTCTTGTTGTGTCCTAATTGTTTCATTGGAAGGTATTCAAGTAGCAATCTTGTCAATGTAACGGGCACAACCTTCTTGCGGGAAACAATTATGTGCACAAGGTTAGTAACCATATCTTCATCTTTGACAAGAACCTCTCTCTCTTAAGGTTCTCATTCTCTTCCACAAACTCTAGAATCTCCTTGCTACAGGTACTTCTCTCCCCGCAGTATCCTTATTGCCTAAGGGCAACAATAGGGCTTGGGAGAGAAACTCTCTTCTTCTTCTCCTTTCACTTCTTTCACACCTTTATCTTTGAACATACTAAGTATATCATTGATGAATAACCATAATCCACATAGAGGCGATTTCTTTCATTTCCATTCTGTGCAATCTATTAGGGTCAACATTTGGATTAGTCAAAAGATTCACTTTCAGCAACGCATAGTGTTTCTATTTGGTCCTGAAAGGCTCAACGAAATACTTCTCTCACCAGATCCCATCATACTACCTATTATTGACTATAACTTCTCTTTTGATGTGAGTGTGGTTATTTTATTATGAATCAAGAGGATTTGTACTCACAACTAATCCCCATCGCTAGACAAAACATATACATTATAGTAAGCACAAAGCTACAGTTCCAAAGAGCAATCCGTAGCTTATTTGGACAACAAAGATTAAATATCATTAACTCATCCATTAACCCTTTTATCCTACCCATGATACGATATGATCGTAATCTCGATGTTTTCATTTTTGTTTTGTTTTGACTATCTTTCATGAGTTCTCTCCATCACGTATGTGTTTGTAAGGGAAAGTGAGCGGCTTCTTTGGCTACATTTCTTCTTTAGCTCTAGAAGCTATGTTATCTACATCTTAGCTCCTTCTCATAACCCTTGAGCTTCCTCACAAACTCTCACACAGCAAGAGGCCCGGTGCCTTCCTGGCAAGACCGCCAACTTCTTGACAACGGATGAAAATTTTAACTCTTTCTCTCTCTCTCTCTCTCTCTCACCTGCTCTGAGCTCTCCACTTCACTACTATGCTAGCAAGGAAGCATTATGGTTGGAACATTTAGTGGGAGATTTAAACATCAAAGGTCAACCTTTATTGCTACCTTGTGATAGTTAGAGTGCCATTGCTTTGGCAAAGAATCCCATGTTTCATGCACAAACAAAACACATTTATGTGAGGTACCACTTCATTTAGGATGCCTTAACAAACAAGTGGATTGAAGTAGTCAAATTTCATACCTATGACAACCCTACATTCTCTTACAAAGAGCCTAGCATTGGAGCGGTTTGCACATTGCCTTGACTTGATGGGTGTAGGGTAAAGCCACTTTCTACATATTACTTGTTTTTGGTTACTTAGGGCCACATTGGACTTTAAGTGGGAAAAGTTTTTGGGATAAAGACCACCATGGTTGGGCGGTCCGACATGGTAGACCACCCATCCCCTTATTAACACCCATCACCAACACATTATTATATAGTCTATGGATAATAGAGAATAAGGAGCTGCATGACTTCTGTGATGTGCTCCACCAAAACTCTAAGTACTGTTGTCTCCCTAAAGGCCAATATGGTTGGGGGGCTCGTCGACCTCTCGTCCCCTTTCTCTTACACCCATCACAAACACATTATTATATACTCTAGAGTTAATAAATAATAAGGAGCTTCACGATTGTTGTGCTTGTGCTTCATCAACACTTTGTGTACTCTTTCTCTCATGCTTTCAAGTTTCCATCCCCGCATAATCGTTCCTTTCAATACACCCTCTCTATCCGCATCATAGATTTTCAACTTCCAAAGGCAAAAACAAAGCTAAATACAAATAAAAGAAGTTTGGCTCACTTCAATCAAAACACAACATAGTAAAAGAGAACTTACAAATCCTTCTCATATCTAGCTGACACAAAATTGCATATGAATTACTGAATTGGGATTCAATAGTCTAAATTTGAAATAGGAATTGTCCTTGTCATTCATCTTGACAAGCTTCTGTCATTTTCAATAGAAACTTGTGATGATTACTAATTAAAAGTTTCGTATGTCACATAAGTTCAAGAGACTATCGCTAATACCCCTATATGTTGTTTGATATTTACACTATGGGTTGTTTCAAAAACCCTTAGTCCCCTCTAACGTATATGAAGTATACCATTTTGACGTATATATAATATACCATTTTGACCTACTCTTCAATTTTGTTGTCTACTGGCATATTGCTATCTTTACCTCCTTGATATTGATGGTTATAGCTTTCTTGTTATCAAGTTTGTATATATGCAAAACCTACTTTGCAATTTTGTTTTCTACCGGAATATTTGATATCTCACATATATATTCAACAAAGCTCTATCCTATTCTTTGAAATGAAATTTGCCTAAACCTTGTAGCTCTTGTGGTTGCTTTGTATGCTCTTCTTATGTAACTTTGTTGCTACCTTGCTTGTTGCCTTCCCCAGGAAAGAAGGCATAAGGTGCAAAGAGTGCAAAGTATGTACTGATAAAGAAGAGTGCACATAGAAGGAAGAACTTGTAGAGGTAATGCATAAGTCATAAAAAATGAAAGTTGATGAGCCAAATATCTCTCTATATAGAGGCAACATGCGTGATAGTTCGAGAATGACTTAGGCAAGTTTTTTGCAATTTAGATAAGCTGTTTGAGAATCGTGATGTTTTGCACAAATTGGGGGAAGCTTCTAGACCCGGGTTCTCCACCTATAAGAGCATTCAAAAAACTTGATACACTCCTCCACCATGGTAGGGAATCTAGCTGCCAAGGATGCCACCGAAGTATTGTCTTCATCTCATGTTGATCTCATCTTATATATTACAATTGCCTTTGATTTATCTGCACTTGAATAGGTGCTTGGCTTCAATAACAATACAAAACTTCACTACTAAGCTTCTTATTACCAATAATAGGAGATAGTTATTCACTTTTTCAATTTGGTGATTTCTAATATAATGTTTTTAATCATCATATTTCAAAAACATCTCGCCTCCCTACTTGTTTATGCTATCTTAAAGATTAGTATGAGTAGCTAGGCTTAAAAGAAAACATGATTAGTTTGTATACATGCTCAAAATCTCATTTTACAAAAACTTATGGATGTCTAGCTTCAAAAATAGTAGCACTATGTTGCTCCTTTACCTTTATCTTGAACAAATAGGAGAAATACTTCCAACATATACAATAAAGTGGGCACTCAAATAAGTTTTTTTATGTCTAGCGGTGGGAATGCAAGCCAATTAGTTTTTTTCTCTATTTGAAAAGCATATACTTCAAGAATTTAATTTGCTTTCCAAACTAAAAGAACCTATCTATCATAATGTGCTTATGCATATTCTCATACTTTTTCATTATTAAAGCTTCAAAGTTTGGAAGCATAACTGCCCTTTACTAAGTTTGATCTTAACTGCCTATAAAATATGACTTTCTTGCCCATGCCAAATTCTAGTTTCAAGAGGTGAATACACTATGGCACTAAAATTTCTTATAAATACTATGTAGCTTTTAGCTTTTACAACACTTGTTTTTCTATGCCATGCTCATGCTAGCATTAAGAGATGAAAACTTTATATTTTCTTTGTCAAAATTAGATTTGAAAGTTGTTTTAGTTGTAAGAGCTTGTATAACTTGGTTTTATTGAATTGCTATGACCATGCTTATATCAAATGTATCCTACAAAAAGCCTTTTACATTTGCATTTTAGTAGCTTTCCTAAAATTTCCATTAAATCTATGTTTGTCTTAGCTTACCTTGAATTACTTCGATTCAGAATAGAATAAGTCACGACCCTAGCCAACAATAGTGAGAATAAGGAACTTTGTAATAGTTTTTTGATTGCCTAGTTCGCTAAGCATTTTTCTTTTCACTAGTATGACACTAATTTACTAGTTACACCACTAAACCTATAATAGTAAAGACATGATTACTTACTTGACAATATATATAAAAAAGAAGGTCGAATTAGACACTCAAGCATTCTTGAAGAATGAGGATCGACGTCTGTGGATCTCCTAAGTGTATATTGTTATACCTCAATTCAAGTAGGTGATCTCTCTCCTTTTAGACTCCCCCCTTACTCTATCTTGTTTCCACAGAGCTGAACATGGTTCCACAATACCTACTCTCGCTTAAAATTTAGTTACTTTACAAAAAAAATTTAAGTCTTCTGTGCATAATTTTTTTTGGAGGTATTAACATGCTTAGCACATACCAATAAGATAAGTAAAATCGTTTTGAATACTTTCTTTGCTCTTCCCATGATCCTTCATGGATACAAGACAAGAGCTAGTATCTTTTATTTAGCGAATAGACATGAATGTGGTGATAATAAGAATGTGGATGACAACTATTGGGTATGTCCTATACTTGCATTCCATGTTTAAAAAAAAATGCTCATGTAGTTTTTGTTTGAATGATGTTTGCACGTAAGAAATTTTTCTTCTTTTATGTTTGGATCAATGGGTATTCAATTTATTGATCGAGAAACCAATTATTGACACTATGGTACCTCTTTCATTTTTAAGATGTAGTTAATATATCAAAATTCACTATCATATGCACAAGTATTTTTAAAAAAAATATTTGTACCCATTTGTACTAGCCTCTATTGAATCTTGTTTGAATCTTTAGGTTCAAGTTGTGGATAATGTATACAAATTAGCACTCACTCTCAACCCCCCCCCCCCCCCCCCCCCCCCCCCCCCCCCCCCAAAAAAAAAAAAAAAAGAGTAGAGTGCAATGCATAGCCAAGGCAAGCAGTCACAAACATATACACATGCATGGAGATGAGTGGCCTTGCATGTGTAGGCAAATCACAAGTATGCTTAACAAACCAAGAATTTGAAAACAACACACACAAGAAGCATGCAATCAAAGCAAGCATGCTTAAACACACAAAGAATGCATATAATGCTAGAAGAAAAGAAGAGTAAATAATACTATGAAAAGAGACTCCATAGTAACAAGGGAGCATGTAAGATTAAATATTGTGATTGGGAATATAGAAGATGCCAAACTCCCTAGGAGGTGTGGAAGAACATGGTCGCGTTAGATGTGGCCAACAACACAACAAGGATACCGTGGTTGAAGACATAGCTTAATACTATGAGAAGATTGGACTATTAGCTAATGGTTATGTTTTTAAATTGAATGAAATATGTGAATCCCTTCCATCTATTGGTTTTATGATTGATGACTATGACAAAGTGGAAGCATGTTTGTGGCACAGTAGTTTAAGCATTACTAATTGAGGAAGAACATAACATTAGTGAGGACTCATTTCCGCAAAGTATATGTAATTGTGAATAGGTCTGCTACAACGACAATAGAGGTAGATGTAGAGGACATGTGTAGGACAAGGAAGGACAAGGAGGTGGCCATGATTGTGGGAGATTAGAATCAAGGCAATTAGCATATGTGTCACAATAAAAGGCTAGATATAGGTGGTAGAGAAAACTTTCAAGGATGGGAGAGTCAAAGAGGTCAACGAATTTTTTGTAAAAACAACGTGTAGAATAATGATAGGGGATGTTGTTTAATCAAGATTACTTCAAGTCTTAATTTTCACAAAAGAAGGAAACAAAGAAACTATGCAAGCACTGGTGGAGGAGTGAATTAGTGAGAGAGATCATTTGCAATGCTTCATATGTGAAACACAATGTCTATAACTTAATCTAAATGTGGTGATAATGTGTGGTGTGGATATTGGTGCATTGAATCACATGAACAACCATGGTGAATGGTTTTGGGACATGTAGAACTTGGACAATCTTGGTTATGCTAAAACTAGGGATGATATAGTGCATCCTATTGTGCATACAAGAAATGTGTCATGGTCGTTGGGAAATGGCAACATAAATTATTTGGCTGATGTACTACATGCGCCCAACATTACAAGGAACTTGGTGTTTGCTGGGAAAATGGTGGAGTAGACTTTGTAAGTCAAGGTTAATTTTGGTTGTCTCAATATATATGAATATAAGAAGAATGGAAGGCTTGTTGCACAAGTGCCAAAGTGCCTAACACTAGTGCATCCATCAATGCAATGGATCACTTGCACACATACACAATCAATTGCAAACAATAACTTAGCATACCTCCCTCTCCTTTCTCAACATGTTGACGAAACATTGAGAAGCTATTGAATGTTGGATGGAAGTGGCGCACATGATTGTATGGGTACAAATGACCATCCACCCAAAGCTCAACACTAGTGTCTCCAACATCTTGATTATTTTGTGATGATTTTTTCTCACCCACAAATGTGGTCTTTGGTGCATACTCTATGGAAAATCAAATAATAAAGTTTGTGGTGTGCAGAGTACATGATGTAGGGACTAATTTTGTGTTGTCATTGAGCACCATGGCAATCAATTGTAAGAAAGCATAGGAGAAAAAGGAACTCGCCCCATGTTGAGTTGGATTTCACCTCAAACTTTTTGCATTGAATGAAATGAAGGCGAGAGTGCCGAAGTAAGACTTTGCTCCTATTGCCACTCTATGGAATCTTCAACTAAAAATGACCTTATGTCTATCTTCAAAAGGAGTTGAGCCTCACACAAAATGGCAATGTAGGCATCACAATTGTTGCAACATCAATGTATAAAGAGAAACTAGATGTACCCCCATCACCCTTGTTAAAACTTTCAATGTGAACAAAGCTTCCTGAAGTAAACTTCTCTATAAGTGATTGGTCTTTGATGGACCAACGACAATTGTGACAGTGTTTAAATTATGTGCATCAATGATGTCAACTTTAAAGTACCATAGGTGTTTAAAAATTACACCTCAATCACAAACCTAGGTGATTTTTTAGAGAGGTCAATGATGTGTACCATTGAAAATTTATTAACAAGCACATATATCTTTTGCTCTTCTACGTTAGGAACAAGTAAAGGCACTTCATGATGGTTAACCTCCTCATTAGTTGAAGAAATATTATTGTTGACCACTTGTAACTTAGATGACAAAATGTGCACTACATGTGATGACCCTATTGTGCAAGCACCTATGAATGTTTACAATCATTGGCTATAGAAGTTTACATATGGCCCAAAAGTACGTGGCTATAGTTAACTTGTCCCCCAATATGCTTACTAAGTGACTGCTTGACCATCATTTTCTGAATTTGTCATGCTAGTCTTTTATTTGCTTTAGAGGATGTACTAAAAGATGGCAACATGATCCCAATTAGAGTTTGCATCTCTCACTCTCTTTCTTGAATGGCTGTACAATATATAGAGGACAGTGACAAGAAAATGAGAACATGGTATCTGGCAAGCAAGCAACATGTAGATCATAGTGAAATTGAGTACCATCAGGTCCATGATTTGGATGTCATTTATAGCATGCACCATTTTCATAGTATACTAAGGTGAAATCACAACGCACTATATAAGCTATTGGAACTCATAACATGTAACCAAAATTGAAGTTAGACCTTGCTAGAAATAAACACATAATTGAGAAATGAGGTGTATTCCCACTCAAAGAGACTCCTAAAACTAACAAAGTAACCATGATAAACACATACACAAGTACCATCAAATTTACATAATTGTTGACAACTACATATCTTGTTCTCAACTATTTTCCCACAAAGAAAGTGAGACGAAATATTAAAGAGAGAAATCTCTCTACCACCTGAAAAAAACAACTTTATCATATGCATCAAAATGAAGAGAAGAAAAATTTGAAGCTGTGCCACTTGTGCAGACATTGATAGCATGGTTGGTGTGAGTGGCTAAAAATAAAATCACATAGAATCACCTACGTTGACACCTTTGAAATTTGTGCCACTGTGCAAGATTATCACATAAATGAGCCAATGCACTCCAACACAACTGTGGTAATGAAACTATTCACTACTTTCAGCCAATGCACAAAGCAAGCTAGAAGAAGGCATCCAGTGCATGGCAAGAAATACACACTAATGCATAGAGAAAGCTAAAAGAAAGCATCGTGCCTGGCAAGAAATACAAACTAGTGTTTACCAGATGCAATGACTATCGTGGCACCATAGAACATATCATTTGTGTTTTGCATAGATGGTTTATATGACCTTCTCCTCAAAGTCACAACTTGTGATCAAGGCAGGTTCTGCATGTACCATACAGTCTCGCTAACCTCATTGACCACTTATTTCTAGATAAGATTTCAAGTCTACCTCATCAAAATTTTGTGTGATTTTACTGTTTAGTAGTTGTTATGGTGAGGGTTGTGTCCCTCTAGTTCGACTTGCCTCACTTAGCATTGGGCAAGCCTTTCTCTAATACCTGGGGAGGTCACTTAATAAAAATGTAACCTATCACGTGAGTTCAACAGAAGGGTATTTAAAGTTCTTGAAACTTACAGAAATATATATATAGAAGGGCATTATTTTCCAAATTAAAAAAAAAACTTACAGATTTTTAAAGAAAAGGGTATATTATATTCCTAAAAAAATTCACAAATAAGGGGTTTTACAAACATGTCTTGAACGCACGTGATGTGGTAGTTTTACACATAGTGAACCCCCCAAGCTCTAATAAATAGAAGTGTAGCCTATATTACAAGTTATCAATCACTTCATAGAATGCAAAATACATGGATGCTATTCTAAATCAAGTGTTGTAGCTTAGTACAAAATTACAGTTAAACATTATTGCTTGTGTGTACATAGTGTAACTCCTTCAACCATGGAATTTTATCCCATACTATATACCAATCATTACCTCGGGGTTCAATTTGTATAAATTTATTAGATATGTGCATTAAGGGCCTCTATAAAAAATCCCTTATTTGTAAATATTTCTAAGAATATAATGAACCCTTATCTCTTAGAATCTATAATTTTTTTCCACATTTGTAAAAATAATAACCTTCTATAGATTTGATTTTATAAATTTTTAAGGATTATAATATCCTTCTATTTCTCTAACATGATAGTCACATATTTTGTAAGTGAATCCCCCAATATCAATATTGACACGTTGAAAAGGAGTGATAGTGAGGCTAGTTTGCTAACCAATGATTAATATTCCATTCACCATATCGTTGATCAAGTAAGGAAGTTTCAATGTATGAAGGATATAGGACATTGACCATCAACCTCATCGAGCCAATGCCATATCGTTGGTGTTAGCATGACCAATGTTTAACACCCTATCGATGCTACCAAAACCTAAGGGAACAATATTGAATAGGGTTAGGGAGGCTCAATATATAGATACCATATCTAGCCTCTCTTCTAATCTCTATATGTCTCCAACACACAAACACTTCTTCTAGCCTTTCTTCACACACACAACTACAAATCAACCTCAAATTTTTGGCAAAGAGAAGAGAGGAGGTAGTTGTTTTGTTCTAAGTTGTGTCTCCCAAATTTGACTTTCCTTGCTTAACGTGCAGCAGGCGCTCCTCTAATAGGAAGAAATATAGCCACTCTCACACATTATTAATCACTTAGCAGCATGCTAAATACATGGACGCCAATGTAAAATAGAAGTCATAGTTTTAGTATGTCCCCACCCATATTATAAATAGCAGTGGTGCCTCTCAACTACACCATGCACACATCCCCAAGAGGCTTTTGATATCTCCTATGCATTCATTCCTAACATGGCTTATTTTGAGTTTTGACCCATCTCTAGTCATGAAAGCAGCAAACCCCACTAGCACTATGTGATTACACCCTAATGATGATGGACATCTCATGTTACTAGTTTGAGCAAGGTGGAAGGTTTCATACAGTACCAAGATTGTAGCTTGCAAATGCAAAAACTTTCACACTAGCCCAACAAATATTTTTTCGACAAAGAGATCCAGTTTATTACGTGAATGTGTAGTAGCTAGCCATGCCTTCATTCCTAGCATGGCTTGTTTCTAGTTTCTATCCATCTCTAATCATGATAGCAACAAACACATAATTATAGCAATGAGGTGAAGTTGGTGGACTTGGTGCACGTGTGAGTGTAAGCTTCTACAACATCATGATGATGAATCTCACAAATTTCAATTTTTAAAATAAATATATGTATTAAAGTTTATGCATCACAAGTGATGCCCAATGTGATCGTAGTTTATTATTTGTCTTTTAGGTATTATTTTACTTAGTTGATTTTAGGTAGAACAAATTCCTTTGGGTAGTATATAGGCAACCCATGCCCCCATTGTAATAATTAACTAATTCATTTCCCGGTTGGTTGATTTAGAAATCTCTCTCTTTCTCTCTCTCTCTCTCTCTCTCTCTCTCTCTCTCTCTCTCTCTCTCTCTCTCTCTCTCTCTCTCTCTCTCTCTCTCTCTGGTATTAGAGCATCATGTTCTTTGATCGCTAAGGGGTGAGTAGCAACATGCAGCAAAGAAGAAAGGGAGTTTGTGTTTTGTGCCTTGGAGAGACAACTAGCTTCATCATTTTTTGCTTGCCATACTATTTTGAAGCATAGGTGGGTAGAAGGGCTCCATCAACAACCTTATTGCCATGCATTTTGAGCCACAAGCAAAAAAGGGGCTTCCTTTGCATCGTTCTTTGCAAATCTGGCATGGTGTTTTGAGACGTGGCATGCAAAGGACATCGAGCAAGTATTTTGAGATGCATGGCACTGAAGGGACACAACATGCAAGCATTTTGAAATACTATAGGATTGGGGCATTGTGATGGCTGTTTCAATTGGCTTGTTTTTACAGCTTTTTGAGACGTCCTTGGTGATCCCTGGTCTTTTGGATCCTTCAAATGCTAGTGTTTTGAGATACTGCAAAAATTTGAAAGAATTTTAGAAAAGCTTGTAGTAAGCTTTTTGTAGATCTTATTTTGGGAGCTTTTTTGCAAGAATCTTGAGATGTTGTAGGAATTGGAGAGCATTATGGGGCACAACTTTATGAGTGTGTTGAAACACTTACAGAAGGAAGGGTGTCCTTCTTGATAAAATGTTTTCTCTATCGAAAAAGGTCATCCTAGTAAACCAACTCTTGGCTATGGCAAGAGTCTAGACCAATACTTAGTTAGCAGTTGTTTGGTGGATATAGTATGCGAGTGTCCACCTAGTCGGACACCACATTTGTACTCTGTTATTTTTTCAAGCTAGTGTAGCTATAATGTGTGTAAATCTGATTCTAGAGTAGCAAGTCGATTCCTTGAGTTGTAATTCTATCATGATATGTGTAAAGGCCCATGTGAGCTGGCCACTGGCCATTTAGAAAGCTCTAGATATAAAAGATAATAACATTAGTGCGAAGGGAAGGCTTATCTTTTGGGAAGAAAATAATTTTGATGTAAGAACGCTCAAGCGAACAAGCAACTTAGATTTATAATCAACTTTTCTAATGATTGGATAGTCCAATTGTTACCATGTACATGTGGTAGTGTTGTGTGTGAACACACTTAGGACCATCGGGACATTTTTTCCCTCACTAGGAGGTTTTTTCCCTCGTGCATTGTATATATGCCCATCACTCTACGGCTATCCATCTTTCCATTGCCCACTAAGTAATACAAACTTTGTTGTGCACCTGAGCTTCTTTCATCTTCTCCAAGGTGTGCGCGTTTCCTTGCAACCCTAATTCCAACAATTGGTATCAGAGCAGGTTACGTCTCCCGGGCTTAGTCTCCAACAGCTCCAAGACATGCCTTTTTCTCCAATTTTTGTGAGCTTTGGCAAGTGCCAACAGATCATAAATACTTCAGGCAAGTTCGTAGAGCTTGGTCTACTCACATTTTTGATTCGGGCTCTTTTTGGCCTCCGCTTCCACTTCAGGTAGTGCTACACAAGCTATTTTGTCATTTTGTGCAAAATTTTTGTCAGCACCATTTTTTGCATAACAGGTCTCTTACAGTCTTCCATGGTTTTTGCTATATAGCACGTGTTGTTTTCACTTTGCATTGATTGCGTTGTTCTATGAAGCACACTATTACTCCTCACATTCGTTCAAAAAAATCTGCAGAATAGGCTTGGGATATTCTGGATGGTCTTTATGCAAGTCGCAAATGAGGCAAAAGTTACATTGCTACGTAAAGAGGTGGAGTCAAAGATTATGCATGAGGAAGATGATATAGACACTACTCTTATGAGACTTTTGCTAGTACGTGGAGACTTATGACCTAAAGAAGTCCAAAAGTTGTCAAGTTCAATGCATTATGCACATTGCATTTGCAAGCGTCACTTTCCAGAAAAAATAGGACTAGACAACGTGAAGTTGAACATGCCTTTATTGCTGCTCAAAGAAAAGGTGGTAACAACAATGTATCCACTTCTCATGGTTCTTCTATGAGTGGTAAATCACATGTTCCTAATGCTTCTATTGGCAACAATTTGTATGGGAATTCTAGTGAAAAGGGTAAAAAGAAGATGCGTTGACATTATTGTGAAGCTAATGATCACTTGATCAAGCTATGTCCTAAGTTGAACGTCAAAGAGACTGGTTCCACTACAAATGTAGCTATTGTTGAGTCTTCTGTGAAAGAAGACAGTGATGCTGATGTTGATGCAAAATGGTCTTTTAGTACAGAGTGCACTTATGATCCTTCTGTCCATGATGCATGCATGTGAGTTACTACAAATTCACATGTGTGGTATTTTGACAGTGGTGCTCCAAAGCACATTACCTCACATCATGATTTTTTTACCTCTATTGAGTCTGTCCCTCATGGGAATTTAGTCACTTGTGCCAACAATGCCTCTTATCCGGTTCAAGGACTTGGAAAGATTGTGCTTACTGCTGCAAATGGTAGTTCTTTCACACTTATTGATGCATTGTATGTACCGGGGATCAAGAAGAATCTTTTGTCTGTATCTGCACTTGCTAGACTTGGTATTGTAGTCAAATTTGTAGATGACAAATATACAATACATGATCTTAGTCTTGGTGATGAAAATGTTGCATCTGGCATTTTATGCTGTGGGCTATATAAGCTCACTTTGTATGGCAAGTGTGGGCAGAATTTTGCAAATGTAGTTGTGGATTCTAAGGCTATTTTAGATGCAAAACTTTGGCATGCACATTTTGGGCATTTGAATTTTGCCAGTTTGCTGTGTTTGTAGAAATCTGATATGGTTGCTTCTTTGCCACCTCTTGAAGCACCTGTCAAACATGTTTGTGAAGGCTGTATTTTGGGTAAGATCGTTCAAAGTTTCCAAAGAATGGTTCAGTTGGGCCACATGCAAGTTGCAGCTTGTGCTTAGTGATGTTTATGGGCCCATGCAAACTCCGTCCTTGGGCAATTATCTTTACTTTGTGATTTTCATTGATGATTACTCGAGGAATGCATGGGTGTATCCAATTAAGGTAAAGTTTGAAGTGTTTTTGTGCTTCAAGAAATTTTTGGCTATAGCTGAAAATGTCTCAAAATGTAGTATGGGCACCCTCCATTCTGATCGAGGGGGGGAGTATATGTCTCATGAATTTAATGCAGTTCTAGCTAGTCGTGGGATAAAACACCAATGTACAATTCCATGTACACCTCAACAAAATGGTGTTGTTGAGAGTAAAAATAGGTCTCTTACAGCAATGGCAAGATGTATGGTCAAAAGTCAAGCTTTACCACATTCGCTTTGGCTTGAGGGTATTATGTGTGCCACTTATGTCCTTAATAGGCCTATATCTTGAGATTTCTTGATCCAAATTCAAAAAAGGTTGGGCATTAACCCCTACATGGCATAGACAACTAGTTGACCACATTTCATGCCAAAAACATGGATCGCAATGCATGTACCTCATCATGATTTTTGACTAATATGTGAGCAATAGGTAGTTGAGACCTAGACAAACACTTTTCCCAAAAGGTATATTGACAAAAAAGCAGTCAAAAGAGCCAAAAACAGAAGATAATAGAAAACAGCTAAACCAAACTCAAGAATTTTCTCTTGGTTGACCAAAACTGATTCAAATTCAAGAAGGTTTTAAGAGTAGGCTACAAACATTATAAGCTATTAGATCACCAAATTTCAAGTCCAGAAGTGATGGAACATGGATTGGGATCCATGTACCTCATTTGAGTTTTTGGACAGAAACTATACCAGCTTGTAGCAGAGGCCATTGTGAACAAAACTTCTAAAAGCAAGGTAGAAAAAAAGTTAAAAAAGTGGGTCAAAAGGGCAAAAAATACTCCCAAGCTAGAAATTGCCAAGACATACCTAGGGTTACAATTTTGGTTGACCAAAACTTGTCCAAATCCAAAACAATTTTGGGAGTAGTTAGAAATACCTTCATCTACAAGTGGTTCAAATGTGGGGTCGAAAGCTCTCCAAACGTGGATCGCGATCCATGTACCTTTTCCAAATTTTAAAACCAGAACCTAGCTGTTGTGATCTACATGCTATTTCTAGCCTAATCCCAAGGTTCATTTCATTTGGACATCAAAAGACAAGTCAAAATCCCAAAATCACCCAAGTACTCTGAGATAGTGCTAGAATTGATCTAATTTCCAATCCAAAGATCCAAACCCAGAAAGTTTGATATTATAGTATCTATTAATCATGCTGATTCTAATGGTACCAAGAAAAGTCAAATTGGCCTCCAAACATGGATCGCAATCCATGTACCTATGGTGATAGCTTGACCTAAAACTAAGCCACATTGTGTTGTATACATAAGAAAACATAACCCCAAGGCCAATTTTGGAAAAAATTGAGCAAATTTGGATCAAAGGCATAAAAAAAAAGGACAGACTAAAAACCACACAACAGGGGTAGGGCAATTGACCTATCAAAACAAATCCAAATTCAATAAGATTTGGGATTTAACTTGTAGACATAGACTGTAACAAGCATCCCAGATATCAAGTTGAGATACAAACAAAAGTTCATATGTCCTTGTCTTGAGACTATTTTGAGTATTGTTTCAAGTGAAAGCACCAAAATTGCTCTCACTTTTGATACACAACTCCAAACTGAGTGAGGTAAAGCCAAGATAAAATTTTGAAGAGTAATAGGATACACCAAAACTTGGTTTTGGTTTTAAAGACAAATTCTTTCAAGTTTCCTAATTCCAAACTTTTAGGGTACGTAAAATCAATTTTCATAAACCAAAGGGTCACAAAGACTTGACTTTTAATAGACCTAACCAAGGACAAAAAGGAGTAGGGGTATTGAGCGAGCTTTTTTTGGAAAATGCAGCGGATGGTATAATCTTCAAGAAAGCTTTCTCCAACTGTTTTTTTTGGGAATCCTTATTCTTCACAAAAAAGCTCGCTCCATAAAAGCAAGCGGTACCATGCATCATGCACTCCTCTCTCCCATTCTCTCTCTCTCTCTCTCTCTCTCTCTCTCTCTCTCTCTCACACACACACACACACACACACACACACACACACACATTCTCTACATGCCAGCCATCAAATCTCTATATCTCTCTCACAATTCACAATAAAGGTCACAAGAACAGAACAAATACATAGACGTACAAGAAAATTCCACAAGATAATAAACTTGTCTTTGATGATTTGAATGTAAAAAGCCACCATTCAAAACGGTTACAAAGCCTAAAGCATCTACTTGAGCCATGGCCGGTTTACAAAGCCTAAAGCATCTACTTTGAGCCATGGCCGGTTGGAGCTAAATTTACAATTTTTCGCAATGGCTCCACCAAACATGCCTCTCTTAGCTCATGTTCCATCGCTTTTGCATGCCTCTTTCAACGTTCTTGCATCTCTCTCCGCTAGAGGGAGACTTTGTGGCAATCTCCTTGGGTTTCCACGTCCATTTGGATGTAGCATTTAGTGTTGGTTGTTGGTGTAGTACCTTGGCACTTGGTTTTGACCTAGAAGTGGATGATGGATTGTTGGGAGTAGAAGGGTGTTACCATATACATGTAGTAGTGATGTGTGTGCGAACACACTTAGGACCACCGATGCATTTTTTCCCTCACTAGCAGGTTTTTTCCCTGTGCATATTATATATGCCCATCACTCTAGGGCTACATATCTTTCCATTGCACACTAAGTAATAATACTCTCTGTTGTGTGCCTTGAGCTTCCTTCATCTTCTCTAAGTTGTGTGTGTTTCCCTGCAACCCTATTTCCAATAATTGGTATCAAAGCAGGTTGCATCCTCTTGGGCTTAGCCGCCAGCACATGCTTGCTCACTTTCTTAGATTTCTATGAGCTTTTGTGAGCGTTAGCAGGTCAGAAAATATTTTAGGAGAACTTATAGAGCTTCGTCTGCTCATATTTTTTGTTTGGGCTCATTTCGGCCTCTGTTTCCACTACACGTAGTGCTGCGCAGGCAATTTTGTCATTTTGTGCAAAATTTTTGTTAGTGTCGTTTTCTGCATAGAAGGTCCTTACAACCTTCTGCGGGTTGTGCTATATAGTACATGTTGGTTTCACTTTGTTTCTCCTCTTTTTGGGCAGTTATCACAACAGGTGCAGGCATTCACCATGGCTGACGACAACACAAATGTGTTCAAGATGTTTGCTGCTGAGGATAGATTGGATGGGGACAATCACCCAATGTGGACTTACATGATGCAACATGTTATTGTGTCAAAGTTCATTTGGAATATTGTGCAAGGCATTGATGTACGTCCTGGTTCAGTTGATACAAGCGATGTTGAGGATGCTGCAGGTTTTGGTGGCAAGATTAATGCTGTTAGAAACTGTCTTGCCTACAATTGAGTAGGCTCATTGGGATGTAAGAGATGTGTAGGCTCATGCATTGATTGCGTTATCTGTGAAGCGCACTATTACTCCTCACATTCTTTTAGCTAAATCTGCAAAACATGCTTGGGATATTCTGGTTGGTGGTCTTTATGCAAGTCACAATGAGGCTAAAATTGCATTGCTGCGTAAAGAGTTGGAGTCAAAGATTGTACATGAGGAAGATGAAATGGACACTTTCCTTGCTAGTATAAGGGATAACAACGAGCAACTTATTTTTGTAGGGGAAGTCATTTCTAACAGTTCCCTTGTGTAGACTGTTCTTGATGCTTTGCCAGATTCTTAGCAGACTTTTGCTAGTACTTGGAGACTTATGACCCAAGGAAATCCTGAAGTTGTCAAATTTGATGCATTATGAAAATTGTTGTTTCAAGAGTCAATTTCCAAAAAAAACAAGGCTAAACAGCGTGCAGTTGAACAGGCCTTTATTGTTGCTCAAAGAAAAAGTGATAATAGCAATGTAGCCACTTCTCATGGTACTTTTGCAAGTGGAAAGGCACTTGTCCCTAATGCTTCTGTTGGCAGCACTTCATATGGAAATTCTTGTGAAAAGGGAAAAAAGAAGATGCATTGTCATTATTGTAAAGCTAATGATCACTTGATCAAACAATATCCAAAATTGAAGGCAAAAGAGGCTAAGAAAAAAGAGGCTGGTTCCACTCCAAGTGCAACTATTGTTGAGTCTTTTGTGAAAGGAGATTGTGATGCTGATGTAGATGCAGAATGGGCTCTTAGTACAGAGTGCACTTATGATCCTTCTGTCCATGATGCATGTATGTCAGTTGCTACAAATACTCATGTGTGGTACTTTGACAGTGGTGCTAATAAGCACATTACGTCTCATCATGACTTGTTTACCTCTCTCGAGGATGTCCCTCACGGGAAAATGCCTCTTATCCGCTTAAGAAAGTTGGAACAATTGTGCTAACCGCTGCAAATGGTAGTTCTTTCACACTTGTTGATGCACTTTATGTTCTTGGGATCAAGAAGAATCTTTTGCTTGTATCTGCACTTATGAGACTTGATCTTGTAGTCAAATTTTGTGGATGACAGATGTACAATACATGATCTCAGTTTTGGTGATGAAATTATTGCATTTGACATTTTATGTCGTGGATTGTATAAGCTCACTTTTTATGACAAGTGTGGGTAGAATTTTGCAAATGTAGTTGTGGAGTCAAAGGCCGTGTCAGATGCAAAACTTTGGCATGCACGTTTTGGGTATCTAAATTTTGCCAGTTTGCTACGTTTGAAAAAATCTGATAAGGTTGCTTCTTTGCCGCCTCTTGAAGCACCTGTGGAGCATGTTTGTGAAGGTTGTGTTTTGGGTAAGATGCAACGTTCAAAGTTTCCAAAGGATGGTTCAGTTAGGGCTACATGCAGGTTGCAGCTTGTGTATAGTGATGTTTGTGGGCCCATGCAAACTCTCTCCTTGGGAAATTACCTTTACTTTGTGACTTCCATTGATGATTACTGCAGGCATGCATGGGTGTATCCGCTTAAAGCGAAGTTCGAAGTGTTTATGTGCTTCAAGGAAGTTCTTGCTATGGCTGAAAATGTCTCAAAATGTACTATGGGCACCGTCCATTCCGATCGGAGCCGGGGGGGGGAGTTAATGTCTCATTAATTTAATGCGTTTCTAGCTAGTCATGGGATAAAACACCAATGTATAATGTCATACACACCTCATCAAAATGGTATTGCTGAGAGGAAAAATAGGTCGCTTATGGAAATGGCACGATGTATGTTCAAAAGTCAAGCTTTTCCACATTCGTTTTGGCTTGAGGCTATCATATGTGCCACTTATGTACTTAACAGGTGTCCTAAAAAAGCCTTGCAATCTATGACTCCTTATGATGCATGGCATGATAGAAAGCCATCTATTGAGCACATGCGTGTTTTTGGCTATTTGGCTTATGCTTTGGTGCCACAAATGTGGTGCAAAAATTGGATGATAAGGCTGTCAAATGCAATTTTGGTTGTTATAGTGTTGAAAGCAAAGGTAATAGGTTGTACCATCAACAAACAAAGTGTATCTTGGTTTCACGGGATGTTGTGTTTGTGGAAGATTCTATTCAGCCCTCCGTTTCATGTACTAGATGCAGTAATGTAAGCTCACATGACATTTATAGCAGTTTGTTGCCTCTTTTCAATGGTGGAAGTTTGAATGTAAACTCCAATGAGTCAAATGTATAGCTTATGGGGGTTCCCAAAAATGTTATAGGTCAGCCTATTATTGATGTAGATGTACATGATGTAATTCATGAGGAAAGGGCTAAGCAATCAAAATATGATGCACTTATAGAAAATGACCCGTGGACTTTATGTGATTCGCCTCCTGGAAAAAATGCCATTGGTACAAAGTGGGTTTACATGTTTAAACGCAACCCAGATGGTGAGATTGATCGCTATAAGGCTCGACTGGCTGCAAAAGGCTATGCACATAAAAAAGGCATAGACTATGAAGAGACTTTTTCTCCCACTTGTCATATGACTACATGCATTGTCTATTCACATTGGCAGCTCATTTTGGTTCGGATGTACATCAATCGGACATTGTTAGTGCTTTCTTGAATAATGATATATTTGAGGAAGTTTACGTAACACGACCTCATCGTTTTGTCAAGAAAGGACAAGAGACAGTAATGTAATCTCACATGACATTTATGACACTTTGTTGTCTCTTTTTAGTGGTGGAAGTTTGATGTAAATTCCAATGAGGCAAATGTATAGCCTATGGGGGTTTTTGAAAATGTTATAGATCAGCCTATTATTGATGCAAATGTATATGATGTACTTGATGAGGAAAGGGTTGAAAATGAGCAGGCTAGAGGTATGCCAAAATGGTTGGTGCATACATTGCGTGATAATAAATTGGATGCACCTTTGTCTAGTCGTTCTTGTTCAGGCTCTCTCCATGCATCTTATGCACCAAATTGTTATGCTTTGGCTGTGTCTAGCTTTCATGATGTTAAGGAACCTTTGTCTTTTGATGAAGCACAAAATTCAAAAAATTGGATGGCTACCATGCAATTAGAATATGATGCACTTATAGAAAATGACACATGGACTTTATGTGATTTTCCTCCTGGCACAAAGGTCATTGGTATGAAGTGGGTTTCCAAGTTGAAATGCAAGCGAATGGTGAGATTGATCGCTATAAGGCTTGACTTGTTGCAAAGGGTTATGCACAACAAAAATGCATAGATTATGAAGAGAATTTTGCTCCACTTGTCATATGACTACTATGCATTTTTTATGTGAATTGGTAGCCCATTTTGGTTGGGATGTACATCAATCAGACATTGTTACTACTTTCTTGAATGGTGACATATTTGAGGAAATTTATGTAACGCAGCCTCACGGTTTTTTCAAGAAAGGACAAGAGGATAAGGTGTGCAAATTTGACAAACCTTTGTATGGGTTGAGCAATCTCCTCGTGCTTGGTATGAGAAGGCTGACACTCATTTGGTCAAACGAGGACTTCGTAACAATCCAACAGAAAGCACATTGTATGTAAAGCGTGAGGATGATGTACTTCTCATTGTGGTTCTTTATGTAGATGATTTGCTGATCATGGACCAAATGAGAGACATATTGCTGAATTTAAGGCTGATTTAAATGATTTTTTCAAGATGAAATATTTGGGGCTGTTGCATTATTACTTGGGCATACATTTTAAGTAGTGTGATGGTGGTATTTCCTTGTGTCAAACAAGTTACATAGAGACATTGCTCTATAAGTTTGCACTTAAGGATTCCAAACCTATTGCCACTCCCATGGAAACATGTTTGAAATTGAGTCTTCATGATGCTGGTGATCCTGCCGATGTCACTCTTTACCAAACTTCTATTGGCTGCCTTATTTATGTATGCAACATGAGGCTAGATATTCACTTTGCAGTCTCACGTGTTAGCAAATTTATGAATAGCCTAGGGTCGAGGTATTGGCAAGTTGTTAAGAGGATTTTTGGCTACTCTAGTGGCACTTTACATCTTGGCTTGTTTTATCCCAAGGGGAGATCAATGATCATTGCCACCAAATTTACATGCTTTTTCAGACTCATATTGGGCTGGTTGTTTTGACACGTGAGTGTCCATAAGTGGTTTTTGTTTCATGCTTTGTAGGTCATGTATCTCATGGTTGAGGAAGAAGCAAGCTATTGTGGCCACTTCTAGTTGTGAAGCTAAGTACAGGGTAGTCTTCACATCTACAATTGAGTGTGTATGGCTCGGATGCCTTGTGGATGATTTGGGTGTTGAGAAGACATTGCCAACACATCTACACTTACAAAAAGAGCACATTAGCAGTTGTGAGGAATCCAGTTTTTCATGCTTACACAAAGCACATTGAGGTGCATTGCCACTATGTCAGGGAGAGGATCTTAGGAGGAGAGATCAACTTGGCTTATGTGCAAACACATGACAACCTTGCAAATCTTTTCACAAGGCATTGTCCACGAGAAGTTTGAAGCTTTTTGCAAAGCTTTGGGCTTACTCCCCTTTGTGAACTGATCATGTCCTCAGGGCATGGCACTTCCCTATATGTGCCAACTCCTATTCATTGCATCACTCCTAGGGGGGATTTCTTACCATATACATGTGGTAGTGATGTGTGTGAACACAATTAGGACCGTTGGGGCATTATTTCCCTCACTAGGATATTTTTCCCCTCATGCATTGTATATATGCCCATCACTCTAGGGCTACATTATCTTTCCATTGCACTAAGTAATACTAGTCTTTGTTGTGTGCCTTGAGCTTCCTTCGTCTTCTCCAAGCTGCGTGTGTTTCCCTGCAAAGGGGAGAACGATTGCTTCCACAATTCCAATTTGCTCACACACGTACCTGTCAACATCTCACTATCTCTCCCAAAACCCAAGTACACACACCTAGACTATGACACTGTACACACACACACACACACACACACACACACACACACACACACACACACACACACACACACACACACACACACACACAAAGTATAAACTTGATATGAAATCTTGTAAGGGGAAGATGATGTAGACAATATTAGAGAGTATACGGCATAACATAACAGAGAGAGAGAGAGAGAGAGAGAGAGAGAGAGAGAGAGAGAGAGAGAGAGAGAGAGAGAGAGAGAGAGAGAGAGAGAGAGGAGGAGGAGGAATCTTGCAAATCAATGGCATAAAGATTGTAGCCCCAAACTCCAAGGCACCTCTTGTGGAGTTTGGTATTTAATATTTGATATTGCTTATTGGTGCCAAAAATTGGAGGCCCCTCTTTACACTTAGCTCCACTTGAGTCTTTGTGTGGTGACAACCACTTATTGCATGATCTCTTAGTGAGTTCTCACTAAGTATTTACAAGCGAGCCATAGTGGCTTATTGGAAAAATAGACTATAATACTATGAAAATAAAAATTGGTCGAGAATAATTTATTGTTGACTCCTTCTCTTCAACTCCTAGGATTCCAATTTACATAGCATCAACTCACCATTAGTAAAAATAGAAAGACAACACAATAATTAACCATTAGACGCCATCTATCTTAATTGTAGTTAACCACATATAACAATAGGGTGCCCAATCTCGTAACATCCCTCCCTCCATGGATAACAATTGTCCTCAGTTTGCTGAATAGAGAATTTGAAATATGTGGAGACAATCTCGGAAGTTTTGAAAAAATAATTCAGGCATCCAGTTAGCATCTTTTCTAGGTGGTATTTAAAAGTCAAAAGACAAAAATTATAAATCATGTCAGCACGTGCAATGGTGGTCTCATGATCAACTATTTGGTCAGGGATGAGTTGCTCTTCTTGGTCTACAATTGTAGGTGGTTCCTCATATATATGATGTGTAGGTAGGGGTCCTTGAAAGGGTCGTAATAAACTAATGTGAAATATATTTGTGAATGTGCCAGTGTGAAGGTAATTCTAAGCGAAATGAAATATCATTTATCACAGAAGAAATTTTGAATGGACCATAAAAACGAGGAGAAATCTTAACGGAAAAATTTGTGTCAACACTTTTTATTCTCTTCTTTTCAATTCGAAGCATAACATAATCTCCTTTCTTAAATTCATCTACTTTATGGTGCTTATTAGCATACTTAGTGTACATTTCTTGTGAATACTTAATAGCACAGTATACACTCTCATAAATATCATGAAAATTAGTAGTGAAAGTATCAGCAACAATGTTAGAAACTCTTGAAGCACGAGTAGGAAGGGTGGTTTTGGATCAAAAAATGTGACAAATAACTCAAAATTTAGAGTGAAGAGCTTTTAGTGCGTTTTTTGATAAAATCTAAGATTTACTAGACATTTTGGGCTCATACTTGACATGTCAAATGAGATAGATGTGTACAAGTGATAGGTGAAGATGATGATTTTCAAGCCAAGTTTGCAGGACTCAACCAAAAAGTGGACCGCGACCTTCAAGACACTTTCGTACCACCTGAGCATTGTAAACAAGTCCTAAAATGAGTTTGGTAAGATCATGTCGGCATCACTTTGTGCTCTTGTCGACTCTGAAATCACCAATTTTTGTTACCACTCGGTGTGTAGAGATGTTTGGTCATTGTTGAAGCCATGGACTTGTCCGCTACATAGTCCTAATGCTACTCATCCAATTTGAGCTCATTCGAAGTCAGTTTGACTCCATATGTCAAATTTGATACTTTGTAGTCTACGAGTTGTTTCATGATGTTAGAAGGCTTTCCTTGACTGTTTTCTTGAACCATTTAGGTACATTGTGTATAGACCTGGTCTATATACTTCCCTTGGAGTCAGAATTCAATTCTAGCATGTGGTAAAAACCTAGATTACTTACTTGGGTACCCCCTCGACCCCTGCCAAATGGCCATCTAATGATATGGAAGTGTTCTACTATCTAAGGGCATGCTACGATACAAATCTTGTCAAATTCGATCGAGCTGACAGGATGCTATGGTCGTTTTTGAGTTCTAAGAATCTGTACACAGCTGGTATTCTAGGATTTTTCCTGGGACCTATACCTGTTACCCGACTGCTTAGAAATGTTCTTTGATGAGTTTAGAACTTACCCTTCATGTCTCGTGTGAAACAACACTGAAAATGGGTAACTGTGGACTCCGAAAATCACGCGCGAAGAAGGTCGAGAGCTCTCTCCTCCAAGAATGACTAGTAGAAATGAGGTGATTTTGGGCTACTAAAGATATCTATACTCGGACTTCCCAAACTACTTTTTCCCAGATTCCACTGTTAATCGTAATAGGCCGTGAAATCTACGTTAGACTCGAAAATTTCCTCAATCGGACTGCGTTGCTCATTTTGCAAGAATTTGCAAAAACAAGCCTTGGTGGCCTATTTTAGGCGTTCCGCTTCTGTTTGTCATTTTGATCGAAATTTTTTGTGCCTGTCCATCTTGTCCTCCTGATCATCAGCGTATCTTCAATTTCTCCATCTGTGCTCATTTGCTATTTATTATTAATTTTTGACATGTTTATTGAAAAAATTAAAGAAAATAATAAAATATACTAAAAAAGAAAATTAGAAGATCAATGATAAAAAACATCCATTTTCAAAATACTATTTTATTAATTTTTGGTGGATTTCTCCATTTTTAAGCTCCAATATCAAGAAAAATTGATGAAAATAAACAAAAAAGGCTATTTTTAAATAAAATTTTTGATAGTATATACACTATTTACACTCGAGTATTAGGGAGATTTTATCAGCTGAAATTCCCCTGTTGATGATTTTTAAGGACATTATTAGGTAATTTTACCAAAAATTACACGTTAACATCCAACTTTTCCCTCCCTCTTCAAACATTGCCCTTAACATTCCACCCCTCCTAGATGGAGTACTCCGGGATGACTGTTTATATGGGTTGAACAATCGTATCTATGCATAGCTGTGGTTGGCTCTACCATGCTTTAAAGGTCAATGCAATTCAAATCAATATGATGTGCAAGAGATGGTTCTTGAGTAGTTAACTCAAGGGTTTCCGTAGTCGAGGTATCTTGTTGATGTTTTCTAAAAAACAGATTTTATAATTTATGTACTCTTTGCCTGATTGTACCATCTGGATGCTTTGGGCTATCGGTAACAATGATGACGATTGCTGAGATTTAACTCTCCATTGGTATTTCGGTTTTCGGTCGATGAACTGTTGTGGTGGAGCTTTTGGGGATTTAACTTTCCATTGATTCATCGGCTTTACAATTTGTGGAGAAGATAAAGGCTCCTTTGGTTTCCAAACCCAAATAGTGTTAATTTATCTTCTGCAAGATTTTTTTCTCTGAGTTGTTAGATGTGAAACTTCCTTCAGTATGGTAGATGAATTTTTGGGCACCCAAATTCGAGACGGATTGTCCTTGATTTGTGCTTTCGGTACCCAAATTTGCCTGACTCCTTGCATGTTGCTTGTAGCATTTGCTTGTCTAGAGGTTGACGTAGATTGATTATTCCCTGGTTTCTTTTGTGGCCGACCTCTTTTCCATTCCTCTTTGCTCGGTGCAATTGGAACTAAGAGCTATCCTCCTTTAAGTGATAGATTGAGTTCATTTGTACCCCAATCTGGTACTGCCTTGTATGTCCGCATCCATGAGATTCCAAGAATCATCTTTCATTCATATGTTCATCTGGTATGCATATATAATTTGATGAGGGCATAAAAATCCATTTACTATCACATTCAAGTTAACCACTCCCAATGCCAATGTTGGGTTTTTGTTGCATCCTTTGATAGCAGATATTCCCAATGCTAAAGATTGATTCATAGATTTCTTGTAAGTGGAATAATTGACTGCATTCATTCGAGCGCCAATATCTACTAATGCACTTGTGCTAGGATTGTTCAATTGTACTATGATGTGGAGGTCAATTCCATCCAACCATTCATCATCCGTTGATACTGCATCATTTTGTGATTTCCATTGTCTTTTATCTGGTTCCAAAGTGTTGATGGGAATAGGTGTTCGTTAATTTCTGAAAGCAGCTTTCCTTTTGAGTACTCGAAGTCGAGCTTTTGAAACCTGCTGTTGTTTAATCTTTCTCTGCTTTGCTGCATGTATTTTTTCTAGCAAATCATTGGTTAGTGGAAAATGGTACTTCTTTAAATGACATCCACTAATCCAGTTAGCCATTGGTTCACCATCAATAGTGGACAATTTAATTACTCCACTTGGAGATACATCTTCAATGACAAATGGTCCATTTCCCTTTTTCTTGAATTTGAGAATGTGTTTCTTAAAGGAATAAACTAAAACTAGGTCCCCTTTTTAAAAGATTTTTGTGACCAGATGTGAATCAAAAAATTGTATTTGCTTTTGTTTTTGTGTATATATGTGAGCTACAATTGTTAGCATTTGTTCATCAAGCTTTTCTAAATCTTCAAGCCTCTCTGACAATTCATGTCTGGTCCACTCAAGATCTTTAGCTACCCTTAGTGTTGGCAATAGAAATTCCATCGGCAATATGTCAACAAGACCATAAACAAGATTAAAGGGTGTAGCATTTAAAGTTGTCTTGAATGAAACTCTATAAGCCCATAGAGCAGCATGTAGATTCATTTCCCAATCAATTCGTCTTGAACTAACCACTTTAGTCAATATTGAGCGAAGAATTTTATTCATGTGCTTAGCTTGTCCATTCGCTTGTGGATGGTATGGAGCAGATTGTTATGGATGACCATAAATTCATTCAGTAGATACTCAATTACTTCATTGAGGAAATGAGTTCCCCTATCACTGACAATTTCTATTGGAAGTCCATATCTTGTGAATACATTTTCATACAAGAATGCCGTTGTGGTTCTAGCATCATTCTTCCTGGTTGCCTTAGCCTCTGTCCACTTGGTCAAATAGTCCATAGCTACAATGATATCTTGAGCTTGAGTTCTATAAGCAGGTGGTTGTATTGGTTCGACAAAATCTATGCCCGATTTTGCAAAAGCTCTAGCTCCCATCATTGGTCTTAAAGGACATAGTCGGTCTAGGCAATTCAACAATAACATGAATTTTATTCATATAGGTCGCTATGCCATTTTTAGACACTATATGTCCAAGAAATTTTCCTTGTCTCCCCATAAATGTGCACTTTTCAGGATTTAAGCAAATCCTATCAAGTCTACTGAAAGGGCGGTGGTAATGCGTGTGCTAGTCTCCACCCAACCGTGCTATCTTATAGCCTCCCCCTAGCGTACACACTGTTTGGCCCGCCGGTGGCCTTGCCCATAGGATCCTGTCCTTACATTACCCCCCCTCTTGGAGAATCATTTTCGTCCTCAAAAACAAACATAGGAAAATGTTTCTTAAGTGCAGAGACATTCTCCCATGTAGAACCTTCTTCAGGTCTATCTAGGCATTTTACCAACACCTGTCGTGTGACATGATGTCTGGTGCAAAGCTCATGAGAATCCAAAATCTTTTCGGGCTCATGAGGAATGCTTGGCGGTTGGATAAGGTCAACTAACACACCTGTGTCAATGATGTTATCATTCTGTCCTAGCTATTTTTGTAAACGACTAACACGAAAAACAAGATGAACTCGTGAGTGCTCTGGGAGAGCTAACTTATAGGCCACTTGACCTACACGTTTGAGAATGGTAAACGGTCCACAATAGCGTGGTAAAAGTTTATAGCAACTTTTCCCGTCTTCTGACTTTTTGAAAGCTCTGGAACTTTAAGGAAAACCTTGTTTCCTTCTTCGAAAGTAGCAAGACAACGATTTTCATCTGCGTACTTCTTATATAAATCTTGAGCTTGCTTAACATTTTGTCGAGCAACTCAAAGCATGTCAAAATGGTCTTGGAGAAAATCCTTTGCTTGTTGTATCTTCTCCTTAGCCAACCCCACCGTAACGCGTGATCTAGGTTGAAATCCATATAAAAGCATAAATGGACTAAACCCTGTAGTCACATGCTTTGAACTATTATAAGAAAATTCCAATATAGGTAAGTATTCTTCCCAATTGGTTTGCTTCTTGCTAACGTACGCTCGTAGCATATCCTCTAACACTTCATTAACTCTTTCTATTTGACCATCCGTTTCTGGATGATCAGCCGTACTTAGTTTAAGAAACTTTTGGAACACAACTCTCTAGAAGTGATTATCGAACTTTAAATCTCTGTCACTAATGATACTAGCTAGAAGAACATAGAGTTTATATATATGCTCTACAAATAGACGTACTAATTCCGGTGTCTTAACCATAGTCTTAGTGGGAATGAATCAACCCATCTTTGTGAGACGGTCTACAATTACCCAAATGGCATCATGGCCATGATTTGTAGTAGGTACTCCTACTACAAAATCCATAGAGATACTCTCCCACTTACCTTGTGGAATCTCTAAAGGATGTAAAAGGCCACCTACCTTGAGGCACTCTGTCTTATTAACTTGGCAGTGTTGGCAGTTTAGTATGTACTCTTGAACATCATGATGTAAGCCCGACCAATAAAATTTCCGTCGAACTAAGGCATACGTCTTTCGAATACTTGGATGACCAGCACTCGGACTATCATGACACTGAAATAAGATTTGGCGCCTAGTGTCTGAGTCCTTTGGCACACATACTCTACCTTTGTGGAGTAAGTAACCATCATCAATGGAAAAATTATTCCATCGCTTAAGCTCTTCCTAAGTAGAAGTGGAGCTCTCTGTGTTGGAGTTTTTATCTACGCATGTAGAGACATGTTGATCTGGCTGTTCACAGACATGTGAGTGTGAGGGATCCCTTTTTAAAACTGCACTCACACTTTGGCATATAATTGATTGTGTGCACACTTGCCATGTAATGACTCCAAAATCCACTCTTTAGTTCTGTGAAAGCAAGTGAATTAATTTGAGGCATCCGACTTAGTGCATCCGCTACTACATTATATCACCCCTTGCAATATCGTAGCTTACCATCATAATCTTGAAGGATTTCTGCCCATCTAGCTTTACGGCCCTTCAATTCTGTTTGAGTAGTAAACCATTTGATACTATCATGGTAAAAAACTACTTCAAACTTGGCACCATATAAATAGTGTGCCACTTTCGTAAAGCGTGAATTATGGCATAGAGCTCTTGCTCATAAGTAAAATAATTCTATTGAGCTCTATCTAACTTTTTATTTTCAAAGGCTATAGGTCTTCACTCCTGGAGAAGTACCACACCAATGGCTTTATCACTAGCATCAGTCTCTACCATAAACAACTTAAGTGGGTCGACGATTGCTACGATGGGAGCAGTGGCTATAGCTACCTTGAGCTATTTGATATTGAATTTTTGGGCTTCTTTCCAAGAAAAGGTCTTACCTTTTGCTTTAAGTTGATCTGTCATAGGAATAGTGATTTTGGCATAGTGACGGATATACTGTCAATAAAATCCGGCCATGCCTAAAAATATTTGAAGCTCCTCAACCGTGTTGGGATGTGGCCATCGAAGAATGGCAGCGACCTTGTCAGTGTCCATCTTGATGCCAGAATAAGAGATCACATGACCGAGGTAATGTATCTCTGTTTTAAAGAAATCGCACTTGATTTTCTTAGCATACAACGCGTGAGCTCGTAGCTGTTCAAACACTAATCGTAAGTGTTCTATGTGTTCATCTTCAGGCTTACTATAAATGAGAATGTCATCAAGGAAAACCACAACAAATTTTCCAAGGTAGGGACGTAAAACATTATCCATGAGTGTCATAAATGTAGCTGGAGCATTGGTTATACCAAAAGGCATAACCAAAAATTCAAAATGCCTGAACTATGTTCTAAAGGCAGTTTTGGAGATATCTTGCAGTAGGATACGTACCTGGTGGTATCCTGAACAAAGATCTATCTTTGTATAGTATCTTGCCCCATGGAGTTGATCAAACAACTCATCCACTCGACGCAAAGGATACTTGTTCTTGATGGTTATCGCATTTAATTCGTGATGCACATGTGCATAGTACATCTTTCTTTTTTACCAATAGAATTGGTGATGCCCAAGGCAAAGTGCTAGGTCTAATGAAACCACGAGCGAGGTAGTCAGTCGAGTGACTCTCAACCTCCTTGGCTTCTTTAGCACTCATACGATAAGGTGGTTTACTCACCGATTTAGTGCCTGGCAAGATATCTATGCCATGATGCACATCACTTGTAGGGGGTAGACCCGGTGGTAAATCACTTGAAAACAAATCACTATAATCCGTGAGTAAGTGAGTCAACTTTTGCCTTGCAAAAGGAGAAAGTAAACCAGAGTTACACTGGGATGGACAAATCTTGTAATTCCTGTAATGTTTGTTTTACAACAGTTGCACGTTGCTCTATAGAATTAAAATTGAGAGCACTTTGCTCGTTAGATTTGTTAACACTTTGTTTATCAGTAGAATTCATTGCACTTTGCATACCATTAATATTCATTGTATTTTGCATACCATTGCTAGAGTTCACCGCACTTTGCTCTTGAGAATTCACAAGACTTGGAGACAAGCAGTAACACAAAAAGACTTCATCTATTAAATCTGCTTTCTGCAAAATAGAAAGCTCGGCTATACATATAAGAGGTGCAGATGGTATATTTTTCTCACAAAGGAAAAGCACATGTTTACCATTGGCCATAAAGGATAAGGAGTTGTGTTCATAACTAGTGTGCAATGTGTTTCCTAAACCATGCAGCCACTCCCGTACTAAAACTACATCAACACGATCCATGTTCATAACTTGGAAGTCAAGGGTCATCGTATGATCTTGAACAATAAGCTCAACCCCTTGAACTACCGTGTCCCATTCTCCTTTATCATTCCCAGACATCTGCTCCACCACATACTTGTGAGAGCAGGGAGTCTGTGTAAGCTTCAATTTCTTGACTAGCTTATAGTTCAAGAAGTTATGAGTTGCACCATCATCCAGTCAAATACGAACACGTTGTCCGTTAATAGTGCCATGCATGCAAATCAAATCATGGGGGCCAAAGGTGGGCTGCCACATTGAAGCATGCACACAACACTTGTGCTTTTCTTCCATATGAAGAACCTCTACAGCACAATATTTAGGAGATGAATCTAATGTGAGGCGTTGGACCATGTGCATGGGCTTTTCTTTGCCTTGCAAAAGAGGACAATCTTTGTTGTTATGTTGGTCTGAAAGACATCTGAAACACCAATTGTGTTTCTTCGCACGCTCAAAATTGGCAGTGCTGAGAGACCCGTGTGGAGTATCTCGTGAGTGCTTAGGCTTCTTAGCCTCTTGTGGGCGTGGAGAGGTAGATTGTCTCTTATTCCTCTTGGAATGTGTGGGAGATCTACCTCACCATTGGCTCTTAGCCACATTGCTCTTAGAAAAAGTATTCTTAGAGTAGGGAACATTTCCTTTCCTCTCTTGGTCATCATCATATCTTTGGGTATGACTGATGGCTTCTTCCAAAGTTTTTGGATGTTGGGTCTTGACATGAAGACGATAGTCTTTGTCAATACCTCTATTAAAACCCCGTATCTTTTGGAATTCATCTAGACCTTCTAGTTTTAATATGATTTCCCGATACTTTGAAAGGTACTGTGTGAGAGAGAGGCCAAACATGCGGCATGCATCCCATGCTAACCAGTTCTTATCTTCTTCATTGGATTCCAAAAACTCTTTGGAGAAAGAAGCTTGAAACGCAGCCCAAGACGAAGGATGAGCATCTATTGGAAGTGTCATCGATCACTTATAGGCCTTGCCTTTAAGAGATAGACTTGTTTCCGCAGCCATCTTGATATCCGGGGTGTGTCTCAATCTATGAATATCACTCCATTTGTGTAAGAACGTATTGACCGCATCCTTGTTGTGATCACGCTCTTCCCCGTGAAACTCAGGAATGGTGATATTCTTAAGTAATGCATTGCTACCTTCTGCATCTTCTGAAACACTTGTCTCTTAGACTCCTTGAGTCGTGTGAGCTCAAGGGAACCAAACACAAGTGGCACGGTTCAAGGGAACCAAGCTCTCTATTGTGTGCCAACACCTTGTTGTGTATAACTAGGAAAGATAGCATACTTGTGTTGAAAGAAAAACTAGAAGGAAAGGGAAAGCTTCAAACTTCAAGGAAGTAGCTTCACCCTTCCTTTTCACTTCTTGGAGGAAAGCAAGTTTTCCTCCAAAAATTATTATTTCCTCAAGGAGGTAGCTTCAAAGTGAACAAAAGCTTTAAAAAAAACAACATGTTTTTGTGAAGAATCAACAAAGGTGTTCTTACAACAAACTACAAGTGAAGCGCTCAAATTCCCGCAAGGCAAGGTTCGCATGCAACGCAAATCGTGGAGCATACAAAATACAAAGAGTTCAATTTCTCAAGGTACAAGTTGTTTTTTTTTCTCTCTTTGCATTAGTGTGTGTTTACCATGGCCAGTGAGGATATCCCACCTACACACACGTTTGATTTTGAGCACGTAGATCAAAATCAGAGCACCACGGGTGCGGCTGACACTAATATGCAGGATGACGATGACCAAGGAGATCATGGCCTTATAGGTATGGCTGCTTTCAAGACTTTGTAAAATTGCCAAAGCGTACTTGAACGCAACCTCTTTGCACTTAATGCACATGTTACCACTCTTACGGAGTTACTTGTGAAATTTATGAATTCACAGACTCAAGGAGTCAGAGAGACAAGTGTTTCAGAAGATGCAAGGCACACAATAGAGAGTGTATTACTTAGTGTGCAATGGAAAAGTTAGATAGCCCTAGAGTGATGGGCGTATATACAATGCACGGGGGGCAAAACCTCCTAAAGAGGGAAAAAATGCCCTGGCCGTCCTAGTGTGTTCACACACATCACTACCACATGTATATGGTAACAAATCCCCTCTGGAGTGATGCGGTGAACAAGAGCTGGCACATGAGTAAAGGGAAGTGCCATGCCCTGAGGACAGGATCAGTCCACAAAGGGGAGTAAGCCCAAAGCTTTGCGGAAAGCTTTAAGCTTCTCATGAGACAATGCCTTTGTGAAAACATATGCAAGGTTGTCCTGTGTTGGCACATAAGCCAAGCTGACCTCTCATGCTGAGAGCCTCTCCCTGACATAGTGGTAATGCACCTCAATGTGCTTTGTGTGAGCATGAAAAACTGGGTTCCTCGCAACTGCCAATGCGCTCTGACTGTCAGTGTAGATAGTGTTAGCAGTTTCCTCTCCAACACCCAAATCAGCCATAAGGCGTCTGAGCCATACACACTCAACCGTAGCTTTGAAGACTGCCATGTACTTAGCCTCACAACTCGAAGTGGCCACAGTAGGTTGCTTCTTGCTCAACCATGATATACATGAACTGCCAAGCATGAAACAAAAACCACTTGTGGACACTCGCGTGTCAAAACAACCAGCCCAATCTGAGTCCGAAAAAGCATGTAAGTCTGGCGGCAATGATCTTCCCTTGGGATAAAACAAGCCAAGATGTAAAGTGCCACTAAGGTAGCGAAAAATCCTCTTGACAGCCTGCCAATGCTTAGACCCTGGGCTATGCATAAATCTGCTGACCTGTGAGATTGCAAACTGAATATCCGGCCTCGCGTTGCATACATAAATGAGGCAGCCAACAGCAGTTTGGTAAAGAGTGACATCAGGAGGATCGCCAGCATCATGTAGACTCAACTTCAAACCTGTTTCCATAGGAGTGGCAATAGGTTTGCAATCCTCAAGTCCAAACTTACATAGCAATGTCTCTATGTAACTTTTCTGACACAAGGCAATACCACCATCACACTGCTTGAACTATATACCCAAGTAATGATGCAACAGCCCCAAATATTTCATCTTGAAAGTAGCATTCAAATCAGCCTTAAATTCAGCAATATGTCTCTCATTTGGTCCAGTGATCAGCAAATCATCAACATAAAGAACCACAATGAGAAGTACATCACCCTCACGCTTTACATACAATGTGCTTTCTGTTGGATTGTTACGAAAGCCTCGTTTAACCAAATGAGTGTCAGCTTTCTCATACCAAGCACGAGGAGATTGCTTCAACCCATACAAAGCCTTCTTACATCTACACACTTTGTCCTCTTGTCCTTTTATGACAAAACCGCGAGGCTGCGTTACATAAACTTCCTCAAATATGTCACCATTCAAGAAAGCAGAAACAATGTCTGATTGATGTACATCCCAACCACAATGAGTTGCCAATGCACATAGAAAACACATAGTAGTCATACGACAAGTGGAAGCAAAGGTCTCTTCATAATCTATGCCTTTTTGCTTGTGCATAACCCTTTGCAACAAGTCGAGCCTTATGGCGATCGATCTCACCATCCGGTTTGCGTTTCAACTTGTAAACCCACTTCGTACCAATGGCCTTTTTTCCAGGAGGCAAATCACATAAAGTCCATGTGTCATTCTCTATAAGTGTATCATATTCTAATTGCATAGCAGCCATCCAATTTTCTTAATTTTGTGCTTCATCAAAAGACAGAGGCTCCTCAACATCATGTAAGCTAGACACAGCCAAAGCATAACAATCTGATTCATAAGATGCATGGCGAGAGCCTAAATGAGTACGACTAGACAAAGGTGCATCCAATTTACTGTCATGCAAAGTGTGCACCAACCATTTTGGCATACCTCTAGCCTGCTCATTTTCAACCCTTTCCTTATCAAGTACATCATGTACATCTGTATCAGTAATAGGCTGATCTAAAACATTTTCAGAAACCCCCATAGGCTGTACATTTGCCTCATTGGAACTTACATTCATATTTCCACCACTGAAAGAGGCAACAAAGTGTCATAAATATCCTGTGAGCTTACATTACTGTCTCTAGTACATGACAACAAGGGCTGAACAGAATCTTCCACAAACACTACATCCCGAGAAACCAGAATACGTTTTGTTTGCGGATGATACAACCTGTAACCTTTGCTTTCAGCACTATAACCAACAAAAATACATTTGACAGCCTTATCATCCAATTTTTTGCGCTGCACTTGTGGCACCAAAGCATATGCCAAACAGCCAAAAACACGCATGTGCTCAATAGAAGGCTTTCTATCATGTCATGCTTCATATGGAGTAATAGATTGCAAAGCTTTCGTAGGACACCTGTTAAGTACATAAATGGCACACATGATGGCCTCAAGCCAAAAATAATGCGGTAAAGCTTGACTTTTGACCATACATCGTGCCATTTCCGTCGTTGACCTATTTTTCCTCTCAGCAACACCATTTTGATGAGGTGTATAAGGCACTGTACATTGGTGTTTTATCCCACGACTAGCCAGAAATGCATTAAATTCATGAGACATATACTCCCCCCCTCGATCGGAACGGAGGGTGCCCATAGTACATTGCGAGACATTTTCAGCCATAGCCACAAATTGTTTGAAGCACATAAAAACTTCGGACTTCACTTTAAGCGAAAATACCCATGCATGCCTGGAGTAGTCATCAATGAAAGTCACAAAGTACAGGTAATTGCCCAAGGACGGAGTTTGCATGGGCCCACAAACATCACTATGCACAAGCTGCCACCTGCATGTGGCCCGAATTGAACCATCCTTTGGAAATTTAGAACGCTGCATCTTACCCAAAATATAGCCTTCACAAACATGTTTGACAGGTGCTTCAAGAGGTGACAAAGAAGCAACCATATCAGATTTCTGCAAACGCAGCAAACTGGAAAAATTCAGATGACCAAAACGTGCATGCCAAAGTTTTGCATCTGAAATAGCCCTTGAATCTGCAATAGCATTTGCAAAATTTTGTCCACACTTGTCATACAAAGTGAGCTTATACAGCCCACGACACAAAAGACCAAATGCAACAATTTCATCACCAAAACTGAGATCATGAACTGTACATCTGTCATCCACAAATTTGACTACAAGTCCAAGTCTAGTAAGTGCGGATACAGACAAGAGATTCTTCTTGACCACGTACATAAAGTGCATCAACAAGTGTGAAGGAACTGCCATTAGCAGCAGTGAGCACAATCTTTCCAACTCCCTGAACTGGATAAGAGGCGTTGTTGGCACAAGTGACTGAATTTTCATGAGGGACAAACTCAAGAGAGGTAAACAATTCACGATGTGAGGTAATGTGCTTTGTAGCACCACTATCGAAATACCACACATGTGAATCTGTAGCAACTGACAAGCATGCATCATGGACAGCAGGATTGTAAGTGCACTTTGCGCTAAAAGCCCATTCTGCATCAACATCAGCAACACAGTCTCCTTTCACAAAAGACTCAACAATGGCTACATTTGTAGTGGAACCAGCATTTGCAGTGGAACCACCCTCTTTCTTCTTAGACTCTTTGGCCTTCGACTTAGGACACGACTTGATCAAGTGATCATTAGCTTTACAATAATGGCAACGCATCTTCTTTTTGCCCTTATCACCAGGATTGCCAGACGAAGTACTGCCAGCAGAAGCATTAGGAACAGAATTTTTGCCACTCGCAGCAGAACCATTAGAAGTGGCTGCATTACTGTTACCACCCTTTCTTTGAGAAGCAATAAAATCCCGTTCAACTGCACGCTGCCTAGTCTTGTTTTTTCTAGAAAGTGACTCTTGCAACAACAATGTGCATAATGCATCAAACTTGACAAATTCAAGATTTCCTTGGGTCATCAGTCTCCAAGTACTAGCAAAAGTCTGGTAGGAATCTGGTAAGGCATCAAGAACAGTCTGCACAAGGGAACTGTCTGAAATGACTTCACCTGCAAAAATAAGCTGCTCATTGATATCCTTGACACTAGCAAGGAAAGTGTCCAAATCATCTTCCTCATGCATAATCTTCGACTCCAGCTCTTTATGCAACAAAGAAATTTTAGCCTCATTGCGGCTTGCATAAAGACCTGCTAAAATATCCCAAGCCTGTTTTGCAGATTTTGCTGAACGGATGTGAGGAACAATGGTGCGCACAGACAACGCAATCAATGCATGAGCCTGCACATCCTTAACATCCCAACAAGCTTGTTCTGCCGTAGGCAAAACAACTCTAACAGCTGCAATCCTTGCAGTAAGACCTGCAACATCCTCAACATTGCCTACATCTTTAGAACCGGTCATACATCAATGCCCTGCACAATGTTCCAGACACCCTTTGACACAAGAACATGTTGCATCATATAAGCCCACATAGGGTAGTTGTCCCCATCCAACGTGTCCTCAGCAGCAAACATCTTGAACACATCTATGTTGTTGTTGTCAGCCATGGTAAATGCTGCACCTGATGTGAAAACTGCCCGAAAATAGGAGAAACGGAGCGGGAACAACCTGTGCTATATAGCACAAACCGTAGAATATTTTAAGGCACCTGTTATGTAGAAAACAACACTGACAGAAATTCTGCACAAAATGACGAAATAGCCAGTGCAGTACTGCCTGTAGTGGAAACGGAGGCCGAAATGAGCCCAAATCAAAATTCTGAGCAGACCAAGCTCTTCGAGTTGTCCCAAAATATTTGTCGACCTGCGAACGCTCGCCAAAGCTCACTGAAACAGGAGAAAGTGAGCAGGCGTGTGCTGGAGCAGCTGACGACTAAGCCCGGGAGGACGTGACTTGCTCTGATACCAATTGTTGGAATTAGGCTTGCAGAGAAACACACACAGCTTGGAGAAGACGAAGGAAGCTCAAGGCACACAATAGAGAGTATATTACTTAGTGTGCAATGGAAAAGATAGATAGCCCTAGAGTGATGGGCGTATATACAATGCACGGGGAAAAAAACCTCCTAAAGAGGGAAAAAATGCCCCGACGGTCCTAGTGTGTTCACACACATCACTACCACATGTATATGGTAACACAAGGGTCAATAGCTTGATGATAAAGTGTTGGCCTCTTACCCTCATGATGTGGGTTCAACCCTCTTTCATGCAAGGTTTAAGCGGGCCTTCCTATGCGAGTAGCCAATGGCGCCAACAGAAGCCTTCGGAGCCTCGGTGCTGTCGAGTTTTCGTTTGAGTTTGCCTTGGTTGCCCACCTTCATCGCTCATTGTGGAGGTCGTATCGGCTATCTGCTACGCGATGCGCACAGGAAAGCGTGCCTATCTTCTTTTTCTGCACATCGGAGACGTTGCTGTCTGCAGAATGTGGGAGAGAAGCAGAATGTCGCACGCACATGCAACCCGCTTTTCTTCTCCTCCCAAAAATAGCTCGGATATCAGTGAAAGGATGGTGGTAATGCCATGCTATCTTAAAGCCTCCCCCTAGCGTACACAGTGTCCGACTGTGCCGGTGGCCTTGCCCATAGGATCCATGTCCTTACATCTACATATCTCGAAGACCCTTTTGAGATGTTCAAAATGATCAGCCTAAATCAATGAATGTACACACAAATCATCCATATATACCTCCAAGAAATTTCTAAGATATTCTTTGAAAGCATGGCTCATCAATCTTTGAAAGGTGGCAAGAGCATTAGTTAGCCCAAAAGACATAACCCTATAGGCAAAAATACCCCATTCAATTGCAAAGGTAGTTTTATGCTGATCTTTTGGATCAACCAAAAATTGATTGTACCCCAAAATGCCGTCTAAAAAGCTGTAAGCTTCTTTTCCTGCAACTCATTCTAAAACATGCTCGGTGATTGGAAGAGGGTACTTATCTCTAATGGTGGCTGCATTCACTTTTTTGAAATTGACACATACTCTTAATTTTTCATTTTTCTTGGGTACCACCACAATTGGAGACACCCAATCTATGTGTTCAATTTCATAAGGAAATTTGACTTTCTTGAGCTTCTCTATCTCTTCTTTGATCTTTTTGGCATATGTTTTATTATAAGTATATGGCCGTTGTCTAGTTCGTTTTGCATCATCTCTCATGGGTATGGTATGCTGACAAATTTTTGGATCAACACCCTTGAGCTCTTTATAAAACCAAGCCAACATCTTGGTATTCTTTCAGTAGGCTTAGCAAAAGCTCTTCTTCTTCTTCAGGCAAGTCGTTTGCAATGTAGGAAGGTATGGACTCTTCTCTTGGTTTGGCTAAATCTATTTTCTTTGCATTTTTAGGTCCTTCATATGACTCACCCTGTTCTCTTAGTTCCCTTATAGATTGTTCCACTATGATCTTTCGGTTTTGGAAAGTATATTTCTTGTAATGGGATGGAACACTCCGTACATATTTACTCTCTTCGTTGGTTGTTTCCATTTCAGTGGTATACACCTCCTTTAGAGTTTTTTTCAACTCTTAATATTTTTTCTTTTGCTCAACCCGTGTCATGGATGATTAATCATCCTCGTGCCTAGGTTTTGATTGAATTTCCTTTATCATTTTCCTTGATGATTTTGATGTTCCTTGCTTTCACGTGCATCTATTTGCATCAAAAACTGTGTTATGGTAGAAACTGATGGCATAAGTATAGATTTCAAGTTTTTTGTTTCTCTTTTCCTTCTATACCATTTTTGTCTTCTTGGTTTTTGGTTTGGAAAGTCAAAAAACTTTTGCTCTCCTTCCTTTAGGAGTAGTTGGGCTCTCACATGTTCTTTTTCTGATCCAGAATCATCGGATGTAGATGAATGTTCTTCAAACTCATCAGTAGCATCATAATAGAGGTATGAAAAGACTTGCTGAGCTTTCAGTAGGTCCTTGGGTTCTTGAACTTCATCTTCAATGTGAAGGCTTGAGATCATTTGTATGGAAATTATGTCATAACCATCCTCATTGCAAAATTGAGTAGGCATAGATGTATTCACACACATCCATTGCTGCCAAAATTTGAGTCCATTCGAATGGCTCAAACAAATGCTCCGAAAAGGGTTCAGGTATATATGCTTCATCTGTGCAATCCCTTTCTAAGATACATTTTTCTCGTTTGAAACTCCGGTTTTCTGAGGCTACACACATCCATTGTTTAACCAAGATGGAAGCTTTGATTCAGCTAAAGAGATTGAGTCAAATTCTTGAATGGGTGTTTTCATTAAATCTCTATAAGTGCGATTTTTTAAATTAACCCTTGTGATTGATCCCACTTGCTTCAGAACAAGTAATTGTTTCCCCAATCTTGAATGAGCTGTACTTGCCGCATGAATGGCCTTCCCAAGATGATTTCATAATTTAGTTTCTTTCCGAAGTCCACTATCGCAAAAGTATGTTGATAATCAATTCCACAGGAACTAACTATCACTTTTTCAAGGAGTCATAGGGGTTTTTCTATGTGTCCATCAGCCAATTGTAATTTCATTTGAGTTTGTCTGATGGCTGGTTTTCCCCATGATTCCCATACTACTTTTGCGGCTATGGCTATGCCTACCCCAGTGCCCAGTATTGCCATGGTTTCTACTTCATTATATCTCACCAAAAGGGTTTTGTTTCCTTCTTCCCCCTCGTAGTATTCTCCAACTTTGTTCATAGGGATGGATATAATCTTCTTGTTATCCAATTCATGTTTCAATTTACCCAATTTTTTTGCAATGAGCCTTGTTATCCCCACCTTCTGTAGAGTTTTTTGTAAATCATTCCATAAATATGGTCTGATTTTTAATAGTTATCCCAAGGTAAGAGTACATTGAATGGGTGTTGACATGATTGAATGGATGTTCTCTACCTCCAGGGTCCATTCCGCTCTTTTTATTTGAGTGGTTTTGCACACTATGGACTCATCTTCGTTGTCTCCTAAGTAAGAGGGTAGTGTTTTTAGAGTCAATGGTTTAGACATTTGTGATGCTTTAGAACCACAATCCCCATACAAGGATTGTATATCAATGTCCATATCAGGAGGTAAATGTTCTAACCAAACTTCCTCTATAGGAGCTGATTTCAAAGTTATGCTCCCATCATTAATCTCTCTCACTTTTTCCCATAAATGTCATGGCCAGTCTTCCTCCACAAATGGAATTTCACCTAAAGCATCTTCACTGTCAAGACACTATGAGTTTTGGCTCTTTAGTTTCAAGGTGGGGTTCTACCACCACTTTGGATTTCTCTTTATTGGTTTCTACCACAAGCTCCTCAGGTTTTGCTATACTCTCAAGCTTGGGTTTTTTTTTTCCAGCATTTCTTGAGTAATTCTTACCAAATTTTGATAAGCTTCAAGCTTAGTGCTTCCATAATTGGAGAAGGATAGTTTTTCCATTTGTTTTTTATATTTCGGCTTGCTTTAAGTCCCACTTAGAAAGCTTCCAAGGCTGCATTGATTGGCTCAAAAATTTTGTCTACCAAAATTGATTCTCCAGATTTTATTGTGGTTTCCTTGATTTCACTCCCAGTTTCTTTCACTTTTTCTTGGAATAGTTTCTTGGCTTTTTCCTCAATTTTCTCCTTTTGTTTCTATTTTCTCATCTCATATATTTGATGTCTTCTTTTCTTGGTCTTTTGTGAGAAATTTTTAGTATTCTTTGATTCATCAGAGGAGTTATGTTTCTTTTTCTTCGCTTGGGCTCTAGTGATCACCTTGATTGGAACAATAGGTTCATTTTCCGAAGCGCTACTAGGTATCACTTGGACTACATTCACCACTCCCTTTCCCTTGTTTAACAGATTTTTTGGATAGTCTTCAGGGAAGTGTCCACCCTTTTTGCAACATTGTGCACAAAAATATTCAATTGGCTTAATGTTCTTGTCAGGTTTTGGACATTTATTTTTCCAATGATCGTCTGCACCACAATTATGGGAATTTCTAGTCTTTGGCTTAATCATGGGTCTTACCATTGGAGGTCTAACACCTTGATTAGCTACAAAGTACATCAATGTAAGCTCTGGTGTAGCATAAGTCACATGCTCTTCCCTTGCAGGTGGATGTGAATTATACCACTCTCCTTCTACCATTACGATAGATGGACTAGGCTCAACATAAGGTGTAACAGACACTAGTGCTTGTTCATCTATGACTCCTTCTGAATGCATGTACTTTACATGCACTGCATTATGTCCGGAGGTTGTTGATCCAACACTGGTTGTGGTCTTTCCATACCCATCGGTGGTCTTTGTGATGGGATCATATTAGGCTGATATCTATACATGGGTTGTCCTTGTGTTCTCATAGGCACATATTGAACATTTACATCATACTTTTGTTGGTAATAGCACCCAATGGTCTCATGGTTTGTCCATTTATCCTCAATAGCATACCATTTTACGGCCTAATTGGTTGTCTCTGTTGAGGTATCCCTTGCCTAGGTCCTCTAATAGGAGCTTTTTGTATATTATTCATCATCTTGTTCATTCTTTTGAGCATGTCTTCTATGGCTATAAGTGGTGCTGCACATCAGCTGTTCTCACTTGTGTTGGTTTTGTGGATGCTCTTTTCTCACTCTGAGTATCCTTAGGGACATCTCCTTCATTGAAAATATCACAATTGTCTCCCAAGTCAATAGCATGTGATACACACTCTTCTAGGGTCGTATGCTTCTTGCTATACAGTATACCATGAAGTTCTTTGTTGACCAATCCCTCTAGAAACAATGATACTAATCTTTCTTCTACTGGTATTTCTAATTCTGGGCATCTTGCAATGTATTGCTTCATCCTAGTTGCACAATCCCTAACAAACTCACCTTGTTTTTGTTTGAAGCTATAGATTTGGGCTGCCGTGTTATGCTTGATCCAAGTTTTGGAACATGTAGCTACAAATCCTTGAGCTAATGTATTCAAATCCATGATTACCCTTGGTGGAATGTTTTGAAACCATGTCAAACTTTTCCTTCTAAAGTCATTCCAAATCCCCCTACTTGAGTGTGGAAATCAAATATGTGTTCTGCTCTTAGCACTTGATTGAAGGTAGCTAAGTGGTCGTATGGATCCCCAGATCCACTATATTTTTTGATCCATTTTTGAAAATCAGCTGGTTTGACATGTCTGTTTGGCTCAGCTCCAACTCTTCTGACAGTTGGTCCTGTCTCCAGTCCTTCAAACCAATCTGTTGGAAATAGTGACTCATGTAGCACTACATTGGCTCTAATGTCACTCGGTTTTCTACGTGATGAGGTAGGTTCGGGTTTTTTAACATGGCTCCCAAAATATTTCTTGTGGAGCTCCTCTCTTGGAATAGTATTAAGTCCTTGCCCCAATATCCAATCTCTTATAGAGTACCCTTGGTATTTGGTCTGTTCTACCTCCTCATCAAGACTCATCATAACAAAGTTTTTGTTATAACAATCCCTAAATAGGTAAGATGGTAGATCTGTTGAATCCTTGTCTTTCATCTTGAAGATATAGATGATCTTCATGGGTGTTAATTGCCCTAGTTTGGCATGAGAGGTCCATAAAAGATCCTTGACGTTCCTATCCTCCCAAAAATAGACTCCAATCCTAGGATTATCACTGCTAAGCTGTTTGAAAGGTTTCATATCAACTTGATCGTATCCCTCAAATTCTAAAGTTGGTGGACCTTCTTTTGCTGCCATATTCGGAATTATTGTATTCACTTCTAACCCCCATTTGTCTATCACATCAGGATTTTTACTTTCACATACTGAGTCCCGTATTTATCCATATACATTTTTTCTTGTTTGTTTTCTTTTATTTCCTCTTCAAACTCTATGTCATGGTCATCAATGCAAGTGGCATACTCTTCATTAACAAGATCTGTCCAAGTTATCAACTATTTAGTGTTCGCAGAATCAATTTTCAAGAATCTGATTTAAGTCTCACTTTTGTGATCCAAATTTTACCAAATTTGATGAGTGGTCTACTTGATATGCTTGACTTTGTGGTATACTCAGTTGTGCAAAAAATCTCCAATCTAGCACAGATGTAAATAATCGTGATTATTTATTTCTGGGACTTTTTAGTCTTTTTTTGCCAGGATGACGAGACAAACAGGTAAAGCAGCTCAACTTAAGCTCCCTCGCAAAGTTTCACAAAGTTTGGATAAACCTTACTCAATTTGTCAACAATTTTGTGTCCGCAGACTGTCTTTACAAGACTGGCCACAATTGTCACTTTAAAGATCCAAATTTCATCAAATTTGATGTGAGTGTTCAATACAACATGATAGAACCTGTGGTATGCTTGGTTGGCCAAAAATACTTGAAAATTGGACAAAAGCAAATAATTCAGATTATTTGCTTTTGTCAAATTTTAGCACATTTTTGATCATTTGAGTATACACACATGCTAAACACTTTAAACTAAGCTTCTGAATCAAGTTTTAACACTAGTTCTGTAATCAGACACTCAAATGTCCTGAGACACTAAAATGTCCTGTTTTTCTAGCAACTTGTCATAATTATTTGGTGAATCTAGAAAAAAAATTAAGAGGTCACGTTCATATCTTAGGTCAACTATGTGGTGAAGAACATAGCCAAATTTTACTTTTGTCAAAATTAATACCAAATTAAGATTATAATGATAAGTTTTAAGATGAAAAATCATAGAAATTTAGTGCAGTTTTAACAAAATTTTCATAAACTGAATATAGCTTCTCATCAAAATGAGATTTTGCATAGATTTCAAGGTGTATGGATAGGCAAAAACTTATTATAGCAAGAAATTGAGCTTCATAACTTAGTTATGGGACTAGATTTTTGTTATGATTAAAAGACCAAAATATTGAAAATGCTGACAAAGAGGAAAATTTGGTCTTTCAAGGCCTCTTTCATTAACATGATGAGGTTATTGGACAAAACCTAAGGTGTATAATGTATCTATAGGTCAATACCCATCAACCGAGCATTTTTCAAGGGTTCAAACTCATAGGAATCTTGTAATTTAAGCCCATTTAAAAAAAATTGTAGTGCATAATTTTTTGCAACAAAAACATTGCTATGGAAAACTAATAAAAGTGTGTATATAAATCTCCCAATTGTGTCCATATGGGGTATTTGTATACAAATAAGTGAGATGAATGGAAAAATCCAAAAGTGGACTTTATTTTAAGGCTTATCTTTGATAAATAAAAAATCATAATTACAACATGCGTAGTTTTTTGGATACGCCATAAATCACCAAATGTGGCTTGCATAACCATTAAAAATTATCACCTTATGTAATGGAGTCAAGAGCTAGTATATATGCATCATATGACATTGTAAATTTTGATGAAATAAATATTTTCTGTGATCGTTAATTGATTTTGTGAACGTTGCATATTTGACCCATAGGACTTTCTATATTTAATTCTAGTCACAAAGGATTTTTTTCTCACATGAAAATTATAAAAATATCAAACACATATATAAGTAGTTACTATGTATTATTGCATGTACCCTGCTCATTTTTTTCTTAGGCTAGAGTACGAGATTTAATGAAACATTGAATGATGTTTTGCGTAGGTTCTTTTCATGAATGGAGTTACTATTGAGGTTATGATCAAAAGTGAGGGATTATAATTTCTATGAGTACTTTGAATAACATTTTATAAGTTTGCAAAAGCATTTCTTGAGATGTGTCTAGATTTCATGTGCCATTTTATTTAAATTCGCAAAAAAAGGACACTCTAGTGTCCTTTTTGGTACCAAACTAGTGTTAATTAATTATTAACTCATATTAGGGCTCAAATTAATCATTGTTGGTCTTAGTTAAGGGAAAAGATATCATTTAGGCTTAGATAATTACAAAATAATTATCAAAGATTTTTTATACTGCTAGAAACCTGAGAAAATTATGTGTTAAGTTTTTGATTAATTTAATATTTATTTAGGTAAAAATTAACTTTTTTTAGTCTTAAAATTGATAGGAAATTTAGTAAATTAGATTAATAAATCACAAGATATTTATCAATATTAAATTTAAGTGTGCTGAAAGTGTGATAATTGACATTCAAATAGTTAATCAATTTAAAGACTTAACACTAGCCTAAAAACCATATTTTTAGCTTTAAATTAATCAAATTAATTAGTAAATATGATTAAAAGATAATAATATATTTCTCAAAGATAGATTCAAGTGTGAAAAACCCACAATAATTAGCTCATAGTTATATAATTAGTTTAAGTAATTATCTTAGCCTAAATACTTGGTTTTTGGCTACAATTTAATAAAGATAATTACTAAACATGACTAAAAGTTAATGAGATATTTATCAAAGATATATCTAAGTGTAAAAAATTGGAGATAATTATATCACAATTACTTAATTAGTTCAAGTAATTATCTTATCCCAAAAACTTTGTTTTTAGTTGAAATTTAATGAAGATAATTAGTAAACATGATTGAAGTTAATGAGATATTTATGAAAGAAAAATTTAAGTGTAAAGAATTTGAGATGATTAGTTCATACTTACTTAATTAGGTTTTGTAATTATCTTAGCATAAAAACCATATTTTTGGATGAAATTTAACAAATATAACTAGTAAACATAATAAAATAATAATAAGATAGTTGTCATAGGTAGATCTAAGTATAAATAACTGGTGAAAATTAGTTTATAAATATTTAACTAGTTTAAGTAGTTATCTTAGCCCAAATATCTTATTTTTGGCTAATTTAATAAAGATTATTAGTAAAGTTAATAAGATATTTATCACAAGTAGATTTAAGTATAAATAGATGGTGATAATTAGTTCATAATTATTTGACTTTTAAGAAAATTAATAAAGGTGTAACATACTGTTACAAAGTTGAGATAGTTATATCTTTAGGGGATAAATATCAAGTAAAAAATAAGTCATTTTTAGACTTAATTAAAAAGGGAAAAGTAAGAAAAAGATTCAAAAATTATAAGATAATCAGTGGAGCATGGAGCCTAGAAACCCTTTAAATAAGATAAGATGAAAATATCTTACATATATAAACAATCAGGAAATTATTAAGTAAAAAAAAGTACCAATTGTGGCTACAAATTACCCAAGATTTTGTGAAAAGAGAAATTAAGTTAATCACAAGGGAAACTCAAATTTGATATCTTACCTAATAAGTAGACGTCCTTTTTATAAGGATAAGAATTCATGGCTCCCAAGAGAACCCGTGCAAACCAACAATTTGAGGAAGATGATAGTATTGCAAAGAGGGCTAGGGCCTCCCATGATCACGAGGCCAGACCCAGCAGTTGGTCGACGGACAAGAGCGTTCGGGCCCCATAGCTGCAACAGATATATACCCGACCATTCCGAGGTGGGTCTTCGTTATAAATTAAGTTTTAGGTAGTTCACATTCTTTGAGTAATAACATTGCATACGTAAAGAGTGGGTGAGGATTAGGAAAAGAGAAAATTGGCCAGAAATCAGAGGGTATCTTTCAAGAAACCAATGTACACTTGTTTGTAAATGAGGAAATTATTGTTTGGGTTAAAACTGCTTGATCTAGGAAAGAAATGATTGGTCATCCTTAAGACAGTTGTCTCAAGACACCTCTGATTCCATGAAATATTTCACTTCAAGTGATGAGTAATGACTTCGTTTTAGCCACAGATGAGTCAGTTAACCCTATGTACGAGGATTTTTTACCCCGTCCAATTGTATGGGCAACTGATTTTGGCGTATGAGCGCCCCGAACTTTGGGTGATGGGTTTTCACCCCGGATTTTGAATAAGAAAGGGTGTCGTTTTTCACCCATGTATAGGTGTGCTTGAGACAAGTAAGGTACGGGTTAGGGTTATCAAGAAATATTATACGTGACCGTACCTTGTCTTGAGTTTAAAGACACTTATCTGCTAAAAGATTGTTTTTAATACTAATCTCAATAATTATTTTAACAAATTACTGTGTTGGAAAAAATGAAAAGGAAACCCTTATTTTAGATGTTGAAAGATTAATGTGGTAGTAATTAGAAAATGGAGAATCATGTGTGAGAATGGGTGGTAAGTTGGGATTGACTAAGGTTGTCAATCATGGATGGGTGGACCTGATTAGTCAGGTAACTATCCATTCCCGCGTACTAAACGTTAGAAGACTTATTCATTTGGAAGAGGAGTCCACCAACGACTATTCCCTCACTCACGTAGAGGGAAAAAAGTGTTGGTTGAGGATACCTTAGCCCATTTGCAAAAGTGATAGGGTCAAAAATGTTTTTGAACTTTTTTGTCCCGTTTTCGCTTGCAAGGCAAGACTAGGTCTTCTTCTAGGGTTATAGTCCCAAGCCGTTTCCAATGGTAAAGGTCTATTCCCTAGATTTTTCTTGCTTAGAGACTTTGACTTTTTAAGGCCTAGAGACTTGTCAAGGACCCCATCTTGACCTTGGTGTTGGCGGGTTGGAAATCTTTGAGTGCCTTTGCATGTAAGGAAGGGGAGAAGTGCGACTCTGCAACAAACTATACCCAAGAAGTTTGATAGTTATTTTCCAATATGAGAAAGAATCTCTTTTCTCACTATTTTTCCCAGTCTATGTTTTGTCAAGCTCTAGTCGACGCATCTTGTTGTTCCATCTCCTCTTCTTGGTTTTGCAGTGGTAGGGGTAGGCCAGTTCGTTCCATCTTCTTTTCCCTTCAGTTTTGTTAATTTTGCCTTGAGGTTGTTGACCTCTATGCTAGACAAATGTATGATATTGACCAGGGCCGACATGTCACCAGCCAAGTTCTCTGCATCATTTACCCTTACAATAGCTTCTCCAACTGATTTCAAGTATGGCCTGGAGGTTCACGTCAAGAAGTTTACCATGGCCGCCTAAGAGAGAAGCATAGTAAAGACATTGTGAGAAAGAACCAGGTCGCCATTTGGGTGTGGCCGGCTGGCGTGCTTCAACTAAGAGACATAAGCCTTATTGATGTATGTGTGAAAAATTTATAATCAAGAGGTAGAGGATGTTGTGAATAGAGTGTCTGTGGTGGTGCACACAAAACTGGTCATGGTGCACACACACAAGTATGAGGAACCCTTCGTGGATGTGAGACTGTAGGCAAATGGAGACCCGAATTTGAAGCCTCTCGCTCTCAAGGATATTGTCAATGTCTTCCTCCTCTTGCAAAAGCCAGAGGTCTACTTTCAAAATCTTGCTCACTTGCTTCTCCAAGTCTTCAATATTTTGTCAGAAGTGCAAAGTTTCTTGAATCTAGTGGCATTGCATTGTTCTGGTCCGCCTTTTATGTGTACAAAGCTCACTACTTTGATCTTAAGCTTCCATTGCCTCACTTTGTCCTTGACAAGTCAGACCCCCTGTCATAATAATCAATATCTAATTCTCCTAAATGATTTTCTCATATTAAACTGATCATTTAATGTGGGGAAGTGCCAAGGGAGAAAAAGCTAGAATATTGGTTAAGTTAGCAGACCGGCCACAGTAGGGATCCAAAGGAGGGAAAATAGGGATCCAAAGGGGGGGCCATCTGCAAAAGAGCCATGTGAAACAATGGGCCAAAAAGACCCTAAGGTTCAGCCCATTAAGACTTCCAAAATGCTAAGGTTCCAAAATTCAAAGGTTGTGTCCAAAGGTCAACCCTAGGGAAAATTGGATGCTTAGTGTGTGCCCAAAAAGTCTTTCTACATCCCTACATGGGAGGGGGCGAGCCCCAAAGCTAGGGGATGAGAGAGAAAGCCACACACACACACACAGGCTCCCTTTACACAAAGGGAATGAGGGACACATGTCAGCTCCCTAGGCCAGATGCCCACAAGGTGTGCCCAATTGCTATTGGAAGACCCTTGAAGTGGACCAATGAGAATCAAGCTAGAGCAAATCTAGTTTAATTAATTTAAAAGCATTTAATAAAAGAAACCAATGAGAATTAAGTCTCCTAGAAGACTATTGGGCAGTCTCCCAAGGGGTCCAATGAGCATTCAGGAGCCCCATGGCTTGCCTGATTCCTATTGGCCAGGAGGCAAAGGGGTCCAATGAGAGTTTAGTCTAATTATTTAATTACCTAAAGCTCTCACAAAAGGGGAAAGGGGGACACATGTCTAAAGGCTATCACTTATGCTGCTTAATTCCTATTGGCTTGACCTGGGGAGGTCCAATGAGGCAAAGGCCAGACTTATTTAGCAGCTAGGGCTCGCCCAAGAGAGAGGGGGGGCTGATTTTTGCTTGGCGTTGACACACACACTCTCACACTTGACCATGTGTGAAGGGAAAATACTCTATCTCCTCCCAAGCTTTAATGGAGAGCTCATCACCTACTCCAAGCTTGTGAGATAGAAGCCTACATCAACACTCTCTTGGCATGTGGATGCAAATCCAACCAAGAGCCAAGCTTCAATGCATGCTCATCTTCTCTACCAAGCTAATTACTAAGCTAAGCTATGCTAATATGAGTGATTATGTGAGGAGATGTACTTCTTTCTCGTAAGATACTTCTTTTTCCTCTCAATCTACTCTCATACCCTGCTAGCTCTCACCATCTTCGAAGGTGTGTGAGGTCTTGGGTCTGAGAACGGGGATAATTCAAGTTGTGTTTGATTAAGTGTTTTGCTTGGTGTATGAAGCTTCCATCTTCATTGCACTAGCTAGTCTTGAAGGAACACAAAGAATTGTATTGTACAATGTCTCTCTTGATGGGAGAAACCATAATACAAAGCCTTTTGGAGGGGGGACCGGCTCCATGCAAATCCGGTCCTCAACTGTTGTCGATGGCTTGATTGCTCTCTCTCTCTCTCTCTTTTGAAAGTATTGTCGATGCTATCTGACTAGGTGTTATGCTTTTTGTTGCTCTCTCCACCCAAGCACTCTTGTAATTCTCATTAGGAATCTATTCTAATGAAATGCCCACTATGTTCATGCTAATTTCCGCTACACATAAGATTCTTAGGCCATTAAATGTTACATTGGTATCAGAGCTCAAGGTTTCTCTTTTCTTGCTCAAGAAGGGAGGTCCTCAAGCTAGCTACAAATGGTTGGTATCATTAATTGCCTGTGAGTAAGTAGAATAGGGATTCTTCAGCCTTGCAGTGCGCCTGCCTTTGTGCAGTTAACGGGGCATCACCGTCGAGAGCTATGGTCTTAATAGTGGAGTCCTACGGGGCTTGCCTACGGCTTAACCACTATTGAGCTATTAGAAGCTTGACAGGAGCCGGTGCTGTTTTGGTGTCGAAAGACCCTCTCTTCTATTCCTTGCAATTAATGGTATTCGAGCCGCGGGTACAGTAGCTTGAGTGCTTTTTCTAAAGGGGTAAAGAGGAGTAGCAACTAGGGCTTGAAGTGCCAAAGTACACCTAAAAAGTTTACACCTAAAAGTTGTTAGAATGGCTGACAACAGTAAAGAGAGTGAAATTAATGTTGATAACTTTGATTTTGCTCATGAGCAAGCTACTAATGATGCTTCAATGCTTGTTAACTATCTTGTTTCTAGGCTTCAACAAGCCATGGGCAATCCATCTCTCCAAAGTGAAGTGCAACGGCAGCTCCGTGCTCACGGGATTCTCCAAGCTCATCACCATGACGAGAGAACACCTAGGAAGCCTCCTTGTGAGACTACCAAAAGAGGTCTCTCTCCGATTCGGGAAGAAGAAGAGAATCCATATGAAGGGCTCAAGAACTTACTTCTGGATGATGCATCTCCTTCCCAAAGGAGAATTCAAGAGCCTCCACCGAAGGAACGAGAAAGAAGCGAGTCTCCCGCCACCTCGGCGGAGATGGCTCCACGAAGACGGCGGGCTAAACGCTCTCCATCACCACCAAAGCGGAGTAGACCATCACACTCTTCTCCACGCCATAATTCAAAGAGGGATGATAAAAAGCAAGAGAAGAAAAAGGCGAGAAAGAGGACACACTCTTCTCCATCTTCTTCATCCTCTTCCTCTTATGAAAGCTATGGTGAAGACGACAAAGATCAAGACAAGAAAAAGGCGAGAAAGAGGTCACCCTCTTCTCCACCTTCTTCAAATTCTTCACCTTCTGAAGAAAGTGATGGTGCAACTTTTGAACCATCAAAAAGAAGAGGCCATAGGAAATCCTATGCCGCATGGAAGAGGTCGTCCAAGCTGAAGAAATTCAAAGAGGGAGGGAAGAGCATCTCTTTCCTTACCTATGATGGCACCTTCGGTGCTACAGACAAAGTTTTGGCCTTTATCCAGCAATTCGATGCGGCGTTTGGAGATGAGGGCTTCACGGAGTCCTCTAAGCTACGCCATGTAGCTATGCACTTTCAAAAGTCCGCCAGACAATGGTGGTCTAGCCTGCGAGCCAACGGTGAAGCTCCACGAACATGGAAGGCTTTAAGAGCTTCCATTATGAAGCAGTTTTTGGCCACCGATGCCAAAGACAAAGTACTCACCGAATGGCGAAGCTTAAAGCTCTCTCCCAATGAATCCATCCACAAATATGTAGACAAGTTTTGGGACCTACAACTCAAGGCCACTGTCTTCAAAAAGTTGGATTTTGGAGAGCAAAAGCAACAATTTTGTGCGGGCTTAACCGAAGAAATGGCGGAGTATGTCAACTCCCAAAGGCCACGTACCATATCGGCGGTAATACACCATACTATGGTGGCCTCGCGAATCAATTTCCAAACGGGGGGTAAAAGAAATAATAAGCCCCCGGAAAACAAGGGTTCCAATGAGCCTAAGGGGAAGGACAATGTCCAAAAGTCTCCTAAGGGCAATTCCAACAAAGCTAAAGAGAAGGGAGTTTACAAAGGAAAGAATAAACTCTCTCCTGAAGAGCTTGAGCGTTATCGTAAAGATAACCAGTGTTTCAAGTGCGGCGAACAAGGGCATGCGTACCGCGCTTGTCCCCAAAAGAACAACCGCCAAGATCCTCCTAGAGCTTCTTTGGTTGAAATCCAAGAGGAGGAGATTCATCAAACTCACCACAAAGGATCTCCTCTATGCCATGCTTGGGGAAAGGTAAGAGAACATGATGCTTTTATTCTCTTTGACCCTGGTTCTACTCACAATTTCATATCTATGGAGTTAGCCACCAAGCTAGGCATACAATCCTACGAGATGGGAGATATCCTACCCGCAGACAGTGCCTTCAAGGGGCAAGAAGCTTCAGTCACTCCCTTAATCGGGAAATTGAGGCTTCATGTCCAAGGCTATGTGGACAAAGAGGACTTCTTTATCTCTCCTCTCAAGCATGAGGATGTAATCCTAGGGGCACCATGGTTTGACCGCCTGGCTGCCCATGTTAAATTTCCTGAAAGGAGAATCTCCTTTAAGTTCAGGGAAAAGGACATGTATATAGATGCTAGGGAGATGGGTAACACCATCCCCATTGTACATACACCAGCTTTCAACAAGTCAATAAAGAGCTCTATTTCCGTGTACATGATTTTTGTTAAAGATTCTCAAAATGAACCTAATGCTTTAGCAAAAGAAAATAAAAGCAACCAAAAGGAATTAGAGTTATCCAATTTTCTCAAGGGGTTTCAAGATGTCTTTATTGACGACATCCCTTGTGAGCTACCTCCTAAACGAGGTAATGACGACCATGCAATTGAACTTCTTCCAGGAAGTTCACCGCCTAACAAACCTCCTTATAGAGTTTCTCAAGCTCAACAAGAGGAGATTATGCGGCAAGTGCATGACTTAGTTGAGAAGGGCATGGTTAGGCCTAGCTCATCTCCATTTTGCTCACCTGTGTTATTAGTGCAAAAGAAAGACGGCACATATCGTATGTGTGTCGACTATAGAGCACTAAATAGGATCACTATCAAGAATAGGTTTCCCGTTCCTCGGGTAGAAGACCTATTTGATAAGCTACAAGGATCGACCTACTTCAGTAGGATTGACCTAAAAAGTGGCTATCATCAAATAAGGATAGTTGATCAAGACATTGTAAAGACCGCATTTCGTACTACATTTGGTCTTTACGAATACATTGTCATGCCTTTTGGCTTGACTAATGCACCAGCCACATTCAACCGCTTGATGGAGAAGCTGTTCAGGCCTCATCGAACCTTCACTGGAGTGTTCTTTGATGATATTATCATCTACTCTAATTCATTGGAGGAACACAAGCAACACCTCCAGGTAATATTTCAAGTTTTAAGAGAGAACAAACTTTATGTTAATCGAAAGAAAAGTGAATTTTTCTTGCAAGAGATTCAATATTTAGGTCACATTATCTCTCAAGATGGAATCCAAATGGATCCATCCAAGTTAGAGGTAATAAAAGGATGGCCTAAACCAAGGAATCTTCATGAACTAAGAAGCTTTATAGGTATGTGTGCATACTATAGACGCTTCATAGAAAAGTTCTCACAAATTGAGGGACCATTACATGACCTAACAAAGAAAAATGTTAGGTATACGTGGTCTGCTAAGGAGAACAATGCTTTTGAAAAGCTTAAAGAAAAGCTTATCTCTCAACCTGTGCTTACACTACCGGATCTCTCAAAACCATTTGAGGTCCAATGTGATGCTTGTGGTGATTGCCTTGGGGCTGTTCTACTCCAAGAAGGGCACGCCATAGGCTATGAGAGTCGAAGGCTCGATCCTATTGAGCAAGCTCTAGGCATATACGAAAAAGAACTCCTTGCAGTTCTACATGCCTTAGACTCATGGAAGCACTATTTATTGGGGACTCCTTTCATTCTGCGAACGGATCACCAAAGTCTTAAGTACTTCATGACGCAGACCAAGCTCTCCGACAAACAAATGAGGTGGGCAAATTTCCTTTCGCAATTTCATTTTCATATTGCTCACATTGCTGGCAAGCATAATCAAGTAGCCGATGCACTCTCAAGACGACCGAGAGTGAATGCGGTTTCCATAGCAACTCACAATGATCTATCTTCAATGATAGATGAGTATGCTATTGATCCCGATTTTAGAGATGTGATTTCAGCCCTTGCATTAGGGAAGAAAGAAGAACCATTTACTTTACAAGATGGTTATCTTCTCTATGGCAATAGACTATGCGTTACTAACTCACTACGTGAGAAAGTAATGTATGAATCTCATGCTCCCCCATATGCAGGGCATAGAGGGATTCAGTCTACCCTAAAGGGAATTGAAACATATTTCTATTGGCCTACCATGAAAGTGAACATACACGAGTATGTTTCCAAATGTGTGGTATGTCAAAAGACAAAATTTGATAGAGGGAAGCAACTTGGATTGCTTCAACCCTTGCCAATCCCTAATTCACCGTGGGAGAGCATATCCATGGGTTTTATCTTTGGATTGCCTAAGTCTATCCATGGGAATACAGGAATATGGACGATAGTAGACAGGTTCAGTAAACAAGCTCATTTTATACCTGTCAAAAAGACTATCAAAGCCCATCAAATGGCAACCCTCTTCATTTCACAAATTTTCAAGTACCATGGCTTGCCAATGTCCATAGTGTCGGATAGAGATCCTAGAATGACCAGTAATTTCTGGAAGGGTCTCTTTGAGAATTTAGGAACAAGGCTAAACTTCTCTTTGGCCTATCATCCACAAACTGATGGCCAAAGTGAAATAGCTAACCTAACCATTCTCGATCTACTAAAAGCCTATGTAACGGAAGTAGATCAAAGATCCCAATGGGAGAAGTACTTACCCTTAGTAGAGTATAACACTGTACATACTTCTACAGGAAAAGCACCTTTCGAGGTAATTGAGGGAAGATCAAAAAGTCCCTTGCTACTTAAGGTACATGGGAAGATCTTCGCTGCAGATGAGTATAGCCGAGACCTACAAGAATCTTTCCAAAAAATTAAGGATGCTATCTCTATCTCACAGCAAAGGCAAAAGGCTGCTACTGACAAGCACAGAAGAGCCCAAGCCTTTAAAGAAAACGATTGGGTCTTGTTAAAGTTTCCCAAGGCTCGATTAAGGCACACGACGGGCAAGAATCCTACGGGCAACCAAAAGTACTATGCTAAACTAGCAAAAAGGTATTATGGTCCCTTCCAGATTCTTAGGCCAATCAATGAGATGGCCTATCAACTTAAGTTGCCCAATCATTGGCTCATACACAATGCTTTTCATGTGAGCCTCTTAAAGCCTTACAAAGGAGAGCCACCTCAAGAACCAACTATTGAAGACCCACCGGAGATCGAGGACCACGAGGAGGTGCTGCAGCCCGAGTCCATTCTCCGACATGAAGACAAGGTATTAAGAGGCGGTAAGACTATCAGACAATATCTTATTAAGTTTAAGAATTATCCTTTTGAAGATGCTAGATGGATGCAAGGCATACAATTAAAGGATAACCTAAACCTTGTCAATGCTTACAATGCTTCCCAAGAGTAAGCAAATGTACAAAATGTTAAAAATGAACAATTTTTTTTTTCTTATAAGACTCTCTTTTTCTTTATTTGTGCACAAAAATGAAGTAGTATGCATGCTTAGATCAAGTTTGCGGGGACGACGTCTCCCAAACACCAAAGTAGAGCTTGTCACTCTACTATGGAAGACTGATAGGACTAATGTGCAGACATGCTTGCGGCAGCCTCAGGCTCTCAAGCGCCAAATGGACTAGTCATCCATTATGGAATGATGTCGTAGGGTAACATAGGGATCCTCTACCCGCTAAGAAAAGGACTCATGCATATACTTTATCTTCTCTACACCATAGTCGAGGACGACTATGATTTCAAGAGAGAGGTAATGTCATAATAATCAATATCTAATTCTCCTAAATGATTTTCTCATATTAAACTGATCATTTAATGTGGGGAAGTGCCAAGGGAGAAAAAGCTAGAATATTGGTTAAGTTAGCAGACCGGCCACAGTAGGGATCCAAAGGAGGGAAAATAGGGATCCAAAGGGGGGGCCATCTGCAAAAGAGCCATGTGAAACAATGGGCCAAAAAGACCCTAAGGTTCAGCCCATTAAGACTTCCAAAATGCTAAGGTTCCAAAATTCAAAGGTTGTGTCCAAAGGTCAACCCTAGGGAAAATTGGATGCTTAGTGTGTGCCCAAAAAGTCTTTCTACATCCCTACATGGGAGGGGGCGAGCCCCAAAGCTAGGGGATGAGAGAGAAAGCCACACACACACACACAGGCTCCCTTTACACAAAGGGAATGAGGGACACATGTCAGCTCCCTAGGCCAGATGCCCACAAGGTGTGCCCAATTGCTATTGGAAGACCCTTGAAGTGGACCAATGAGAATTAAGCTAGAGTAAATCTAGTTTAATTAATTTAAAAGCATTTAATAAAAGAAACCAATGAGAATTAAGTCTCCTAGAAGACTATTGGGCAGTCTCCCAAGGGGTCCAATGAGCATTCAGGAGCCCCATGGCTTGCCTGATTCCTATTGGCCAGGAGGCAAAGGGGTCCAATGAGAGTTTAGTTTAATTATTTAATTACCTAAAGCTCTCACAAAAGGGGAAAGGGGGACACATGTCTAAAGGCTATCACTTATGCTGCTTAATTCCTATTGGCTTGACCTGGGGAGGTCCAATGAGGCAAAGGCCAGACTTATTTAGCAGCTAGGGCTCGCCCAAGAGAGAGGGGGGGCTGATTTTTGCTTGGCATTGACACACACACTCTCACACTTGACCATGTGTGAAGGGAAAATACTCTATCTCCTCCCAAGCTTTAATGGAGAGCTCATCACCTACTCCAAGCTTGTGAGATAGAAGCCTACATCAACACTCTCTTGGCATGTGGATGCAAATCCAACCAAGAGCCAAGCTTCAATGCATGCTCATCTTCTCTACCAAGCAATTTACTAAGCTAAGCTATGCTAATATGAGTGATTATGTGAGGAGATGTACTTCTTTCTCGTAAGATACTTCTTTTTCCTCTCAATCTACTCTCATACCCTGCTAGCTCTCACCATCTTCGAAGGTGTGTGAGGTCTTGGGTCTGAGAACGGGGATAATTCAAGTTGTGTTTGATTAAGTGTTTTGCTTGGTGTATGAAGCTTCCATCTTCATTGCACTAGCTAGTCTTGAAGGAACACAAAGAATTGTATTGTACAATGTCTCTCTTGATGGGAGAAACCATAATACAAAGCCTTTTGGAGGGGGGACCGGCTCCATGCAAATCCGGTCCTCAACTGTTGTCAATAGCTTAATTGCTCTCTCTCTCTCTTTTGAAAGTATTGTCGATGCTATCTAACTAGGTGTTATGCTTTTTGTTGCTCTCTCCACCCAAGCACTCTTGTAATTCTCATTAGGAATCTATTCTAATGAAATGCCCACTATGTTCATGCTAATTTCCGCTACACATAAGATTCTTAGGCCATTAAATGTTACACCCCCCCTTTTTTCAAAATGGTCGGGACCCTGGACAAATGCTCGTGACCATTTAGGTTTTGATCCCTACCTCTTATCAAGGCTTAAGCCCCTATTCCCATCCCTTTCACCTTCCCCACTACCCTCAACTTGTCCAGCCCACTAAGATACTTTCCCACAACATCTGCAATATCGCTTCTATTCCAACTACCTCCCAATCTCTCCTCACACTCATGCCACCTAACTTGTTTCTCCTGAAGTACTTTATCCCTCCACCATGTCTAAGGCCCCTTGGCTTACCTCCTCACTCATTCAAGAACAATTACCCGACCTCATTTCTCAAATCCATCCCAATGTCCACATACTCTCTCAAGTCAATGCCGCTGCTCTTCACTCTCTCCCCCAAAATGTAGCCAACAACATCCTCAAATCAAGATCATGTTGGGATGCCATCATCCAAGGCGCCTCCCATTTCTTTTTTGGACTCCACTCAAGCCTGAGCAAAAGCTCTCATGTTGCTTGCCCATGGGTTGATGGAGATTAAACCCTCCCTGACAATCTAGATGTTGAGCTAGACCTAGTTCCAATAGATGGAGCTCCTCGACCAACCCCTACTGATAAGACTCATCTCCTTATCCCTGCATCCCAAATCAAACAACACGAGCTTATAATGGAAAGTCATGCTTTAATAGGAATTCTAGCAGGTCCCCATCCCTTTGTTGAATCCCTCAGAGGATGGATCAAGGATAATTGGTTCCCCTTAGGAATTGAAACTAAGCATATCCAATGTCTAGAAAAAAATCACTATCTCTTTTTGCTTAAAGATGGAGATATTGCATTCCAGGCCCTCAACACAGGTTCTTGGCTCCTCGGTAATTCAACTCTATGTCTTTTTAAAATTTCTCTTTGGAGAAGTCTACCATACATAATTTTCTGGTGTGGGTTGAGTTCCCCAATCTACCACTGGAATACAAACAACACCTAAAAGTCATAGAATCCAAACTAGGAAAAGTCTTAGGAGGTAGACCTCGAAGCCTCCTGACTCCTAGGTCAAGAACTCCCAAACCAAATTCATTGATGATGAAGCTGATTTGGCTCTAGAAGCCCATGTTAATGCCATGAATAGTATGCCCCACTCCACCCCTGAGTTAAATCACCCCCTGCTTCTTCTCAAGAGGAAGCAATTCCTATGGACGTGTAGAAGGAGTATAAGAGGAGCCTTTCCAATATCGTGGGTAAGTAGACAACCAAGGGTCCCAAATCACATCCCAAGAATTCTAAATGAAGATTACAACCTGGAACATAAAAGGACTTTCATGTCATTCAAACCTTCCCTCATTTAGCAATGGTTTCACAGTAACCCCTCTGATATTCTCGCTCTCCAAGAGATCAAAGTCAACTAAGAAGACATTCAAAAGTATCTTTCCTCCATCTCAAGCTCTAAGTCTTGGATCTCCTCCAATTACAATAGAGGCTTAAGTGGCATAGCATTAGGGTATTCTCAAGAATGGACCGGTCTCTCCACTCTCTTGGGTGAACATTGGTGTGCAATCTAGAGCACTCTACCCTTCAACTTCTACATCGTGTCTGTATATATAGTAGGGTTTGTATCTTCCAAAACTGACTTATGGTTCTCTCTTCATTGCCTCTCCTCTCCTGTCTTGATGGTAGGTGACTTCAACATGGTTGAATCTCTGGAAGATATTTATAGGGAAATAGGAACCATCATCAGTGGATAAAAAAAAAGACAATGGAATCTCCTCAAAGAGTCTCTCTAGCAAAGTCACTGAACCATCATTCCTCTTTTATCACTCAATGTTGTCACTACTTCCAACCAAGGAGAAAACCTCAACTTGACTAAAAATCACTTTGTAACGCTCTTCTCAGCTCCTCCCTCCCGGATGCCAAGAGTCTTTATTGCTAAAAAAGAGTCTAGAAATCCATGGAGGTGGTTATTCCATCTGAGTCTCGATCAAGAGCAGATTTCCTCTTTTTGCAATAGAGCTAGAAGCAGCCATTGACTCCCTAAAGAAGAATAAATCCCCAAGTCACGATGGATTGCCCAACAAATTCTTCCAAACATTCAAGAAAATCATCATCCTTTCTTTGCTCAAAGTCTGGGAGGAATTTATCAAATTTGGAGCTCTGCCTATCAACATCAACACTGGTATAATCAAACTTCATCACACCATGCTCACCACTAGCTACAAGATCTATGCCGCTCTTAGAATCTCCCACCTTCTTACTCAATCGATCAATGCCAAACAAAAAGGATTCATCAAAGGCACAAATATCATGGAAGTAGTTATCTCTTTGTGGGAAGGCATTGGACATGCCTATGAATCAGGTCAGGATTTCATCTTTCTCAACAGACTACGACAAAGCTTATGACATGCTAGAATGGGATTTCATCCTCAAATCCTTGTCCCATATGGGATTCGGCCCAGCTCTTGTTCATTTCATCTCAAAACTATTTGGTAATGCAAGAGCTAAGATTTGCATCAATGGACTCCTTTCTAACCCCTTCCCACTTTTTAAACCAAATTGTCAGGGTTGTCCCATTGCACTTCTCCTATTTGATATTGCGATTGATGGCCTTGTTGAAATTAGGGTTGCAGAGAAACACACACAGCTTGGAGAAGATGAAGGAAGCTCAAGGCACACAATAGAGAGTGTGTTACTTAGTGTGCAATAGAAATATAGATAGCCCTAGAGTGATGGGCATATATACAATGCACGGGGGAAAAAACCTCATAAAGAGGGAAAAAATGCACCTGCGGTCCTAGTGTGTTCACACACATCACTACCACATGTATATGGCAACAACCCCCCCCTGGAGTGATGCGGTGAACGAGAGCTGGCACATGAGTAAAGGGAAGTGCCATGCCCTAAGGACATGATCAGTCCAAAAAGGGGATTAAGCCCAAAGATTTGTGGAAAGCTTCAAGCTTCTCACAAGACAATGCCTTTGTGAAAAGATCTGCAAGGTTGTCCTGTGTTGGCACATAAGCCAAGCTGATCTCTCCTGCTGAGAGTCTCTCCTTGACATAGTTGTAATGCACCTCAATGTGCTTTGTGCGAGCATGAAAAACTGGGTTCCTCGCAACTGCCAATGCGCTGTGACTGTCAGTGTAGATAGTGTTGGCAGTGTCCTATCCAACACCCAAATCAGCCATAAGGCACCTGAGCCATACACACTCAACCGTAGCTGTGAAGACTGCCCTGTACTCAACCTCACAACTCAAAGTGGCCACAATAGGTTGCTTCTTGCTCAACCATGATATACATGAACTGCCAACCATGAAACAAAAACCACTTGTGGACACTCGCGTGTCAAAACAACCAGCCCAATCTGAGTCCGAAAAAGCATGTAAGTCTGGCGGCAATGATCTTCCCTTGGGATAAAACAAGCCAAGATGTAAAGTGCCAGTAAGGTAGTGGAAAATCCTCTTGATAGCCTGCCAATGCTTAGACCCTGGTCTATGCATAAATCTACTGACCTCTGAGACTGCAAACTGAATATCTGGCCTCGTGTTGCATACATACAGCCAACAATAGTTTGGTAAAGTGTGACATTAGCAGGATCACCAGCATCATGTAGACTCAACTTCAAACCTGTTTCCATGGGAGTGGCAAGCACTATAACCAACAAAAATACATTTGACAGCCTTATCATCCAACTTTCTGCACTGTGTTTGTTGCACCAAAGCATATGCCAAGCAACCAAAAACCTGCGTGTGCTCAATAGAAGGCTTTCTATCATGCCATGCTTCATATGGAGTAATAGACTGCAAAGCTTTTGTAGGACACCTGTTAAGTACATAAGTGGCACACATGATGGCCTCAAGCCAAAAAGAATGCGGCAAAGCTTGAATTTTGACCATACATCGTGCCATTTCCGTCAGTGACCTATTTTTCCTCTCAACAGCACCATTTTGCTGAGGTGTATAAGGCACTGTATATTGGTGTTTTATCCCATGATTAGCCAGAAATGCATTAAATTCATGAGACATATACTCCCCCCCTCGATCGGAACGGAGGGTGCCCATAGTACATTTCGAGACATTTTTAGCCATAGCCTACATCCTGCAGCAAGACCTGCAACATCCTCAACATCGCCTACATCCTCAGAACCAGGACGTACATCAATGCCCTACACAATATTCCAGACGCCCTTTGACACAAGAACGTGTTGCATCATATAAGCCCACATAGGGTAATTGTCCCCATCCAACGTGTCCTCAACAACAAACATCTTGAACACATTTGTATTGTTGTTGTTAGCCATGGTAAATGCTGCACCTGATGTGAAAACTGCCTGAAAATAGGAGAAACGGAGCGGGAACAACACGTGCTATACAACACAAACCATAGAAGACTATAAGGAACCTGTTATCCAGAAAACGACACTGATAGAAATTCTGCACAAAATGACGAAATGGCTTGTGCAGACCTGCCTATAGTGGAAACGGAGGCCGAAATGAGCCTGAATAAAAAATCTGAGCATACTAATCTCTATGAGCTTTCCTGAAATATTTGTCGACATGAGAACGCTCGCCAAACCTCACTGTAATCGGAGAAAGTGAGCAGGCGTGTGCTGGAGCAGCTGGCGACTAAGCCCGGGAGGACGTAACCTGCTCTGATACCAATTGTTGGAATTAGGGTTGCAGAGAAACACACACAACTTGGAGAAGACGAAGGAAGCTCAAGGCACACAATAGAGAGTGTGTTACTTAGTGTGCAATGGAAAGATAGATAGCCCTAGAGTGATGGGCGTATATACACTGCATGGGGTAAAAAACCTCCTAAAGAGGGAAAAAATGCCATGGGGGTCCTAGTGTGTTCACACACATCACTACCACATGTATATGGAAAGAGGCCTCAATTTTTTGGTGAAAGAAGAGATTGATCAAGACAATATATTGGGCATTCCTCTCCCCAACAACCAACAACAATGTCTCTCCCAATTTGTGGATGACACAAACACCCTCCTCTCAGATAATGAGATATTCATCTCACACTTCTAAAATACTATAGAGATCTTCTGTATTGCCTCGGGCTCCCAAATTAATCACTCAAAGACTGGAATCAAAACAAGCTCATCTCCCCGTCCCAACTGGCTGCTCAACCAGGGTTGCAAAATAATTAAAAAAGGTAACGTCTTCAAACTTCTAGGAATTCCCTTGGGCTTCAAAGTCTCTTTGTCCCAAAGGTAGCAATGGGTGATTAACCAATTTAAAAGAAAATTATCCAGATGGGTAGGACTTCAAGATTCAATGGCAGGAAGATTCTTAGCGATCAACCATGTTCTTACTGAAGCATGGAACAAAGCCAAATCTGAACTCCTCTAGGCTATCTGGTGTCATAGAAATGTCTGGCTCTTCAAAGGGGCTCTCCAAGCTCCAAGCATGTGAACACTCACCCTTGACTTTTGTGTCCAAGACATAAAACCAATTATTCCAAACATGGAACAAGGATAGAGATTATGTTCACCACTCATAGCCTTCAAGAAAGAACCAGAGCAATTATGGATATGGGAGAAGAGGACTTGTAGATAGAAGATAAGATCAAAGAAACTGATCTCTTCCTTAATAGCCTCCTCTTCATGACCCACTAGATAGGATCTTCCCCCTCCCACCCTGCTTTAGATTGTTCCTCTATCTGATCAAGATTGTATTCACCTCTATCAGGCATCCTTGTCGATATTGTTTGTAATCTTTTATCTTTTATAATAAAATAAAAAATTCTTTTTTGGTTTTAAAAAAATAGAGGGTCTATAATGTTCCACGTGGCCACTTCTCCTCCAAGATAAGCCAAAAATGACCTTGGGCCTACCGAGTAACTAGGGGTGGTGGGTTGGGGCTAGTCTAAAGGAAGCAGAAACTTTTGAGAGTCTATAATGTTCCACGTGACCACTTCTCCTCCAAGATAAGCCAAAAATGACCTTGGGCCTACCGAGTAACTAGGGGTGGCATGCAGTGGGTTGGGGCTAGTCTAAAGGAAGCAGAAACTTCTTAGAGTTTCTTAGAGATACAAAACATCAAGATGGATCCAAGAAGACTTGCATGCATCCATGGGTAAAGGGAACTCTTGTAGAGAGAAAAGCCATACCAAAATGGATGGCATGCTGGAGACCACCTCCAAGATGAGGTTGGCTAGAGATTGACAATAAGTACCATATTTGAGATAGAGCCAGATTCCATAGAGCTGCACAAATCATGGGCTTAGCTCAACAAGCACCGTGCTCTAAGAGTAGAACGATAAGAAAAATCATAAGCTAGTTAAGGAGAGAGGACGACCTAGAATCTCAACAAACATTATCTTCTAGCCTTAGCCATGTACCACCTGATCATTTTAACTTTGATGTAGCCTTTTCCAATGATAGACATGATTCCCTAATGGATAGTAGCCTTTGGGCACTGTTGGCATGTTGCATGCCCTAGTGCCCAAGTTGTCGAGGGTGAGTGCCTTGTAGGCATTCTGGAGCGACGTTGGTCTATCTATGACTCCAGTTCACTATTAGACCATACACCACATCTACTTTGGGGCTATGAACATGAAGCCATTGGAAGCTATGGTAAATTTTGAAACTCCTTGTTCACGCATTTCTTCAATTCATTGCTCATAATGGACACTCACAACCAATCCAATGCCTACCTTAGTGCAAAGAAAACCTAGGTGTTTCAAAAATGTTGTTAGTCAAAATGCTCCAACGATGGTGTTAGCCAAAGTGCTCTAGCAATGGTGTTAGCCAAAGCTCCCAAATCAAGACCATATGACATGTCTACTTCAACTTCTCTTTGGGAAATAGAACGGCGATTTGATGATTTTGTTTGCTATTAGAAAAAACTCTAAAATGAGGAACTATTAGAATGGTCATAATAACAAAAATGATGATTTTGTTTTCTATTAAAACGGTCATAATAACTAATATCTAATTCTCCTAAATGATTTTCTCATGTTAAGCTGATAATTTAATATGGGGAAGTATCAGGGGAGAAAAAGTTAGAATATTGGTTAAGCTGGCAAAGGAGGGAAAATAGGGATCCAGAGGGAGGGCCATTTGCAAAAGAGCAATTTGCAACAATGGGCTTTAAAGACCCTAAGGTTCAACCCATTAAGACTTCCAAAATGCTAAGATTCCAAAATTCAAAGGTTGTGTCCTATGGTCAAGCTTAGTAAAAGTGGATGCTTTGTGAGTGTGCCAAAAGTCTTCAAGACTCCTACATAAGAGGGGGCGAGCCTTGTAAGTAGGGGATGAGAGAGAAACACACACACACACACACACACACACACACACACACACACACACACACACACACACACACACACACACACACACACACACACAGACAAAGAGGCTCCCTTCACTCAAAGGGAATAAGGGACACATGTCAGCTCCCTAGGCCAATTGCCCACAAGGTGCACTCAAATCCTATTGGATGGCCATAGAGGTGGACCAACAAGAACTAGGCTAGAGTAAATCTAGTTTAATTCATTTAAAAACACTTGATAAAAGAACCAATAAGAATTAAGCTCTCTAGAAGACTATTGGCCAGTCTCCCAAGGGGTCCAATGAACATTCAACAACCCCATGGCTTGCCTGATTCCTATTGGCCAGAAGACAAAGGGGTCCAATGAGAGTTTAATTGCATTATTTAATTACATAAAGCTCTCACAAAAGGGAAAAGGGGGACACATGTCACAAGACTATCACTTATGCTTCTTAAATCCTATTGGCTAGCTTGGAGAGGTCCAATGGGAAGTCAACAAGAGGATTTAGCAAGAGGGGTCGACCAAAAGAGAGGGGGCGCTGATTTTTCAGAGGCATAATCACACACACACTCACACAATCTCATGTGTGAAGCAAGAAGACTCTCTCCCTCCTTCTCAAGCTTTAATGGAAAGCTCATCACCTACACCAAGCTTGTGAGAAGGGAGGTCTACGCCAACAACTGTTGGCTTTGTAATGCAAATCCAACCAAGAGCCAAGCTTAAATGCATGCTCATCTCCTCTACCATGCTAATTACTAAGCTATGCTAAGCTTTTATGAGTGATTCTGTGAGGACATATACTTCTTTCTCGTAAGACTACTCCTTCTTCCTCTCAATCTACTCTTATACCCCGCTAGATCTCACCATCTTTGAAGGTGTGTGAGGTCTTGGGTCTGAGATCGTGAGGGAATTGATGTTGTGTTTTATAAGTGTTTGCTTAGTGCTTTAAGCTTCCATCTCCATTGCACTAGCTAGTTATTGAAGGAACACAAAGGATTGTATTGTAAATGTCTCCCTTGATGGGGGATACCTATAATACAAAGCCTTTTGGAGGTGGGACCGGCTCCATGTAAATCCGGTCCTCAACTGTTGTCAATAGCTTAATTTCTCTCTCTTTTGAAGTATTGTTCATGCCTATTTAACTAGGTGTTATGCTTTTTGTTGCTCTCTCCATCCAAGCACTCTTGCTGTGCTCATTACTCTTGCTGTGCTCATTAGGAATCTATTCTAATGAAATGCTCACTATGTTCATGTTATTTTCTGCTACACACAAGTTACTAGGCCATTAAATGCTACAAGAGCTAAGCGATGAAGGGTTGGACATAAGTAAGTTTTATTCACACATACTCTTATGGACCGTCAAGGTCGCCGGTTGGGGGGCAATGAATCTAGGCCCTCTGTCCACTGTCGTTTCTCCTACAGAGTCGTTGCATGCAACCGGTCGATTACTGCCAGGTCAACACACAGAATGTCGTTGCCATGCACTCAATTACATTGTGCCAACTCAGCACACAGAAACTTACCCGTTGCTTGCCAAATCAGCGCGTGGAAATTCTCCCAATCATTGCCAATAATTGGAAGCCTCGTCAGCACCCGTAATAACACGTCCTCCACCTCCCAATCATTGCCAATGATTGTATGCCCTGTCGGCACCCGCTCTTGCAATGGGAACTTGCCAAATCAGCAAGCGGAATCTTCTCTACGCTGGTTGTGTGCTCTGAGCCTCTGGCATTGACGTTCATCATCAGCTGTACCTTGTTGCAGGGCCCAGGCTGTAGCTAGCACGTAGCAAAGCGCATCATGGTGCTAGCCCCCCTCCCAGCGACCTTGACAGCCGGGAATGGTCATTTACCGACCATTCCCATAATATTGACTCCCACCATGGCTCCCGGCCTCCGCCGGTCGCCATGGGGTCGTCAATATTATGCGGAATGGTCAGTAAATGACCATTGCCTACCCCATCAACAACCTCTATGAGAGAGGTGAACAATCAAAGTATAAGCCACATCAACAAACAAACCTCTTGGCAGTCATGTTGTTCAAGAGAAGAACATACATGGTTTGAACTTGGAGACATGAATACATATAAGATGCCCTCACAATAGAATCTCCTCATTGCATTAAGAGCTTACATAAGGTTTCCATATATTGAACGTAATCAATTGAGGCTGAAAAGTACCAAAACTCTCCCATAATGTGAACACCCAATAGTACACCATTACTGTTACATGATATATGAGAAAAGCTAAAGTGAAGCATTCATGATATGAAGGTGTTTGGCATCACCAACGTAAAGCTCGCTTGCTTGTGAATCAAAACAGTATGCGTTGGAGAAAGCACGAACAACTTAGAGTAATGAGGTTCTTAGAGATACAAACCATGAATGCATTAAGAGAGGCAACATCCTCAAATGAATTATGGGTAAACGTGGTCCTTGGTCCTGAGCAGTGTTCGGGAAAAATCATTTTTCCAAACATACAAATTTCCTTTCCTTGGGTTTGCCAAGAGGAAACTTTAGAAAATTAGAGGTATTTTTCAGATTTTTACACTATTTTCCTCTATTTTGGGGCGGAATTTCTCCTTTTCCCCTTGCCATGAACTGGCATTTTTGAAATTGGAAACTACACAATATTAAGTTGAGACACATTTTTCCCGAACACTGGTCCTGAGCTATAGAGCAGAAAGCAAAGCTACCACAACACAATGAACCGAAGGTGCAATCCAAGGTATCACATATGATTGTTATGGCTGACTCTCTATCTTCTTCACCGAAACCACTCTCCTTAATGCACTTTTATAATTGCAACCAAAGCTTCTGGCATGGCATGATGATTATATCACATTCACCATAGTACATCTGCTACCTTCTGCCCATCAAAAACTTCATGACTTTCAAGTTTCTAAGGCCTTTGTCATGTCCAATTCCATGCTGACATTGTACAACATGCATGTTTGTCAATGCACAAACATGTTATCCATATTATCCATATTATCCAAGAGCAAATATTTAGGCTTTCCCACCCTCCTCCTATTCCTCTATGTATAGAGATGGAGTGCGCCCTCATCTTGTGTCTTGCCATTGTATATTTTAGCCATCTAATAGAGCTTGGCAATGTTTACTCTCTCCCCCCCCCTCTCTCTCTCTCTCTCTATATATATATATATATATATATATATATATATATAGATATATATATATATATATATATCTATATATCTATATATATATATGTATATATGGTATTATTGCATTGATCCCCATTGGATCTTCCATTCCCCCGAGTATTAGCTAGATCATTTTCATAACAAAGGTCTCCCTTCATCAGCATTTCTCCCTTATGGGCCTGCATTTTATGGACTAGTCTCCTTACTTGGCATTACCTCCTCCTCCCATCGCTTGGCCAACATCACCCTCCCAAAACTTTGTAGGACTTGCATTTTTTGCTTCTTTTTAAACGGCGGCATTTTTTCCTCCTTGAGGGCCTCCAGTTCCTATATTTTTCCTTGGCTAGTGTTGCAAAAGGGGAACCACTTGTTGCTACCAATTTTCCCCCTGGCATCCTCTTTGGCTCTCCCTCATTGGTTGCTTTCTAGTTTCCATTCTCTACTTGGCTCAGAGGTTGCGACCTCTTTCAGTACCCCTTGGACTACCTATTGCTCGGTAGTGGACCTCCATTCTTGCATGGGTTTTGCAATGCTTGGGCGCTCAAATCTTTGCCTTCTAACACATTGAGACTTTGGAACTTGGATTTTCTTATTGGTTTGCTGTAGCAATGGCTTCTACTTCCCCTATTATGTCAATTTTCTCTAATGGTGAGGTGAGAATTTGACTTGATGGCATTGGAATGTCTTGCCAAAACTACAATGAGGTGGGCATCGTTGTGGACATCCTAGATGCACACTTTGTCTCCATAGCCCCTATCAATAGCAATGAATCATCATATTTTTTCACTCACATTTGCATCATGGGCAGGAATAAATAAAATGGAGGAGCGGTTTTGGACATCCTAATAGCAAACCGTGCAGTCATCGAAGGCATATATATACGCATGCCATGAGATGAAGAATACATAGTGAGGTGGCATGAGGTGGTTGATAGTCTACAAATTGAAGGAGTGTTCCCAAGACAAGCTGAGGAAGGAGTCCTTGTGTTCAGGTCGACCAACCGAGCTTCACATGTGTTCTTCAAGAGAGACGATATGATTTGTGTGGGGTATGGCAGGCAGTGTCCCTCTTGTGGTGCGTGTCATTTTGACCTTCAAGGTTGCCATGTCTCATAGAAATTTGAGGATAACAACCTTAAAGGTCGCCATGTCTCACATACATTTGAGGTAGCAAAGGAAGCTTATGACAAATACCGACTCACTTTGCAAAGCAAGTTCTAACATGTTTGGTTTGGCCTCTGCAAAAAGTTTCCCTTTTGTCTCCTTGAGTCTTGTCTTAACCTTTGCATATGTGGCTATAGAAGGGTTTTTAATGCATGCATGTGGTGGTCACTCCTTTGTCCACAACATGCAAGAGCATGATGATGAAAGGGTCTTGTCCATAGGTAAGGTTCATACCTTTCTTATGGGTTGGAAACCATACATTGCAATGCCCCGCTTATTGTGCACGGACGCCTTAAAATCTCCGATATGGGCCTCCAATGAAGCCCCTAATTGGTGTGGATGGTATGGTAATCACCATGGCAAAGCTCTTAGTTGGGGCTGTAAGATGAAACCAGCCAAAAAGGGCTATTTGAAGAGGATAATCCATTGATGCATCCTTGGTCACAAAACACGCAAGTTTTGCACTAAGAGAGATGCATGTGTGCCTAAGATTAAAAAAATTAAGAAATTTTGGTAACACATTGTATTGTAGAGAGAGAAAGCACATTGCCCAAAATAGCAACAAGGATAGATGATAATAGGGCAGAGAAGCTAGTATAGAGGCAGTGGAATGTTGGCACATAGACCTCTCTCCATAGAGGGAATTAAGGAGCGATCAATAGCTCATTAGAAGCATGTTGTCAAGGGCATTTAGGTTAAATAAGCGTCGATCATAATAGAGTTCCGCATATGAAGCAATGGTGTGATTAGCATATTTGTGTGTCACAAAAAGGGGGCTTTTAGAAAACATCCAAGGGCAAAAATAGAGTCGATTTTGCCAACAAGGCTTGCTATTTTCAAGTTTTACATCAAAATTTTCATTGAAATAATGGTGTAAAAGTTGGTTAGCCTTACTTTTTGAAAGGGGGGTGTGCAACTCTAAAAAGGACGACTTTTTATTGGCTCCTCTGACATACTGGGTCCAACAGCCTTTCATTAAGTAATTAGTGAACGAGATTCCGTTTCACCCTAACATTGAGGGATTCTCCCCGGTTCATGCGTAGCGACGTCCACGCCGCTCGCAGTCGACAGAGCAGGCCCCTCCGTCCACCGCCATGGCGACCTCGGCCCTTGCCCCCATATCGAATCTCCCACCGTCTACATCTGATGCCGCCACCTCCACTGCATCTTTGCGCAAGGCCCTGAGCCTGCTGCCTGCAATCAACGCGGAAGAGAGAGAGAGAGAGAGAGAGAGAGAGAGAAGCCCTTGGTTTCATTGCTCCGCCTCTCGCTAACACACCTGGCCACCAAGGACGTGGGCTCAGCCCGATCACCAAAGGGTCATCGAGGCCTCAAGTGTGCAATAGAGAGAGACAGAGAAAAATTAAATGCCTCTCCTGCTACGTCTGTGCCGCCTTGCATTCACCAGGCCTTCGAGGTTTGCCTTTCCGTCTGCACCATCGACCCCTCTCTGCGCAGGCGACGGAGAGACAGAGGAGCCAAAAAAATGCCCTCCCTCGCATTCGCTGTCGAGCCGCGAAAAATCGATCCTCCCTCTCTCTCTCTTTTCTCCACACGTGTCCTCCCTCCCTCTTTTCTCCTCAAAAATGTCAAGAGCATCTCACCATATTCTGGCTAATTAGACGTGCTTGCAAGATTGGGACAACATACTGGCACTGTGAAAGAACATTAGAAAATCTATCGCAACACATGGCATGCTCTAAATTGCAAGCTCTTTATGCCTGCGTGCTTAACTAGTGTGCAGTTTCTCGGGCGTGGAGGAGGTCACGCACCTTTCCTTTGCTAGGTCCGGTGCCGATGATCTTGCAGATGACGGAGGTCGCTTGGAGGCGGCTAGGCTCACTTGCTCTGTCGTCGGCGAGAGAGCAAGTCAGATGGTGGGCTCTGCGGGATCGGGCGAGGGGGCTTGTGGAGAGTCCCTCTGGAGCGGAGCATGAGCCTCCATCTGTATCTTTTGTTGTGAGTGCGGCAGATGACAAGAAGTAGACGACTTCTGAGGAGCTCCGAGGGTGAAGGACAAGCCCTCAAGATCGAGGCGCAATGAGAAACCGACGGCACATTACTTGAAGTATTTGGTCACTTCTTAGAGTTCTCGTAAATTGGTCTGAATAATTTTGAGGAAAAGTGTGGTGTTTGAATTGGGTGTAGTAAGGAAGCTTTCTTAGAAATTAATCTCATCAAAATATCAAAATGCTAGTACTTAATCTTTATTATTTTTGTTTCGCATGTTGCATTAAGGAGGAGATTTGATGGAAATTTATGTTTTTTTTGGATGAAATCTAAGAGATCTTGAGTATCAAAAGTTAGTGTACATCCAAAATTAGAATATTTGATCTGAATGCTTTTGAAAGCATAAATTGGAATTTAAAAAACCAATTATTAATGTAACTTCTGCAGTGTGTGTTGATAATGTATATGTTTTGCACTAGACAAAAGTAACATTTTCAAACTCAAGTACACAATTATTTTGCATTGTCTTCAAGCTAACCATTTTTAGGAAATTCAAAAATTTCATGACGTTCATATTCAATATAAGATGATTAAGATTATTTTAAAAAATTACAAGTGAAGTGGTTGGATACGTTTGCATTCGTATTCTACCATGTACATGACGCTTTATAACATGTCTTCTTAAAGCTCTTCCCAAACCTCAATGCCTCACATTAACATCAAAACTTGGAATTAGCCCATGTAATGCGAACAAAATTTTACACTATTACACATATGATGCATCTATACTATACATAATGGGGGGAGGGATTCCGGCACCCCCTCCCTACCATGCGTCTATAGTTCCTTCATCTGACGCCTTCGGATAGTGTTCCATGAGAGAGAGAGAGAGAGAGAGAGAGAGAGAGAGAGAGAGAGATCTAGACACTTGCTCAACACTCGACTCTCCTCAAGTAGCTAGGCACTGTCACGTCAAATCTTCTTAAGCGGCGTGTAGACCCCATCTTGAATGCGTGCTCCCCCTCACCCTGATTCCTTGAAGTGTGGGAGATTGATGAGCCAAAGTTACAAACGCTAGCCACCTTTCGCCTGTGTAAGAGAGTGGAGATGGGTCCCGTGTCTTGCTGTCCTTAGGACAAAGAGGTGTTGAGGTAAGGTGTGCACAACATAGTGGGTTAGTGGAGTGGAAAGTGAGAGAGTAGTAACATCTCGCACTTTCTCTCCCTATATTGATTAGGAAAAGAAAAGGTAAGGGTGGTTTCCCACGGCCACCTGGCCTACATCCCAACAACCTCCCACTTGAAGGTTATGGTGGACAATAGTGGCATCAATATAGTTAGTCTATACAAAGTTGATGAAGCATCTCCTAGGCTTCATCCTACACCCATAAGTTCTACACAATGTGTAAATCGCTCGAGACTAAGCTCTTTGTGAGAGTATGCAACGGGGATGTCGTTAGTGTGAACCTTGACAAGCTTGATGCGCTTGCCAGCCAATACATCTTGTTTGACATTGAGAGAAACAGTGGATTCTTTGCGAAAGCAATGGCATTCTGACTATCACAATGCAGTACTGGAACCTCGTGAATGCCCAAATCTCCCACTCGACGAGCTAACCATTTGGCTTCCTTGCTTGCGTCAGACATAGCAACATATTCCGCCTCAGTGGTAGATGACAACGTGTAGTCTTGGAGACACGATCTCCAAGAGATAGCTGCTCTAGCAAACATGAACACATAACAAGATGTGGATCTTCTACGATCCACACAACCCGCATAATCCGCATCCGTGTAACCTACAATAGATGCGTCGCTGTTTTCGAAGCGTAAACACTTGCTAGATGTACCCTTAAAGTATCTCAGAATTTTCTTTACTGCTTCTCAATGCTTCTTGCTAGGGTTTGCCATGTACCTACTAACCACTCCCACTGCATGTGCAATGTCTCGTCTTGAGGCTACCATAACGTACATCAAACTACCAATTGCTGAAGAATATGGCACTTTCGCCATTTCCTCTTTCTCAACAACTTTCTTTGGAGAATCTTTCTTGCTAAGTTTGGAGTATGCTTGCATTGGGGTACTCAACGGCTTCCCCCCTTGCATACTAAAATGTTGCAAGACTTTGTGGATGCAATTTTCTTGAGATAATTCAAGAATTCCATGTTGCATGTCTCTCTTGATGCGGATACCAAGAAAGTGATTGGCATTTCCCAAATCTTTCATAGAAAACTGAGTGCTTAGCATCTTTTTCAACTAATTGATCTCATTAATTGATTTGCCTGCGATAAGGATATCATCTACATATAAGATCAAGATGATTAAAGAACCATCGTTCAACCTTTTTGTGTATAAGCAGTGATCCTCTTGACTTCTTATGTAGCCCTGAGATTGCATGAATTTGTCAAATTTTAGATACCATTGCCTTGAACCTTGCTTGAGGCCATAGAGTGCCTTTTTAAGTCTACAAACCAATTCTGCCCTCGTTGGCTTTTGGGTTTCACATACGAAACCCTCTGGTTGTTTCATGTAGACATCTTCATCTAGATCCCCGTGAAGAAATGTTGTGTTCACATCCATTGGGACAAGTTCCATGTCCTAGATAGCAACCAAGCCAAGCACAGTGCGATATGTAGTCATCTTGACTACTGGAGAGAATCATCAAAATCCACACCTTTTTGCTGCTTGAAACCCTTTGCAACTAGACGAGCCTTGTACCTAGGCTCGGAATCTTCCGTTGTATACTTCTTATTGTATACCCACTTGCAAGGTAAAGCATTTTTTCCTTTTGGTAATTCAACCAAATCCATGTCTCATTAGCCAAAAATCAAATTATATTATGATTGCATGCTGCTCCCACTTAACGCTATCGTCTATTTGTATAGATTCTTTGTAGCAGGTTGGTTCTCCACTATCAGTGATCAAAATGTGGTGTATACCCGGCTCAAACTACTCGGGCGCACGTGATACTCTTACAGAGCGTCTCAATGCCTGACTGCTGGACTCTGCTCTCTCTGGAGCAATAGTAGTATCTTGCACTTGAGGATTAGGTACAACACTACTGAACTGAGTTGGTTTCGAGGCTACATCCTCAAAATGAACAAGTTTGTACTCAACTTCTTTAATGGGCTTCTTGTGCATTTTTGATTCATTGAAAATCACGTGTGAGCTACGAATGACTGTTGGATTCTGGGTTCCATAGACGTAGTCCATCTCTCCATTTGCACATAGCCAATTAAAATGCATTTGTGTGACGTGGGATCTAACTTGCGACAAAGTTCTTTGGGCACATGTACATATGTTTCACATCCAAATACACGTAAATGCTCATAGTTTGGCGTTTTTCCATTCCATAATTCCTTTGGAATTTTGAAATTCAAAGGAGAACTATGTGACCTGTTGATGACGTGCACTGTTGTCAGAACAACTTTCCCCCAAAACTCCGTGGAGACGTATTCTCCACCATTGTCCGTGCAAAAAGCTTTGAGCTTTTTTTTTTTGGTTGGTTCTTAACCATGGCAAGGAATTTTTGAAACGTAGAAAAGACCTCTCCTATCGCTTAAGAAGATACACTTCTGGTAGAATCATCTATGAACGTGGGAAAGTAGTTTGTCAGCCCTGAATTTTTATGTGGCATTAGACCACACAAATCACTGTGCACTAAGTCTAGGGGGTTCGCCTAGTTTCTTGTTCAATGGCGAAGATGTCAACCTAATCTGTTTTCCGTATAAACGATGCTCACACAATGGAAAGTCCGTGTAATCTAACACCTGTAAGTAGCCAAAACACTGAAGTGTTTTCATTCCCTTTTGGCTAATATGCCCTAGCCGGCTATGCCACAACTCAGTAGATGGCAGCTCAGCAACATAGATAGAGTGTTCGTCGACACTCGAAACAAACATATAGTACATGGATCCGTAGCCAATTAAGAAAGATTACCAAAAACTGTAGTGTTAATAGCCAAGACCATCCAATTTCCCTATAGAAAGCACGATCTTTGTAAGCTTGGGCATATGTCTGACATTCTGCAACACCAAAGTAGTGCCATTATGCATTTGAAGTTTCACATCACCAATGCCAATAATATCAAGCTCATAGGAATCACCAAGCTTGACTATGCCATGCAAGGATGCATACGAGGAAAACCACTCTGTATGCGGTGTGACATGAAAACTTGCACCAGAACTAAGAATCCAATTCTGTGCATAACCCTCATCCTGTGCAACCAAAGTATCTGGAGTGAGATCTAAATGAAAATGAGAACATTTGAGGGATTTCCTATCACCTCTGCATGAATCTCTACCGCAAAATGTTAATCACTAGAGGAGGAGCATCCTCTACTGCAGTGGTAGGTATGGGAGACTCAACCACATTGAGCTCCTCAATCTTTACCATACTTTTGCCTTTGCAAAAATTATCTTTTTGCATGTTTTTCTGATCTTTTAGGAAACTGCGACAATCCTTTTTGTAATGGCCCTTCTTATGGCAATAGTAACACTCAACATTTCTGACACTACGGTCTCTAGTTTAGTTCTTGTGTCTGCTAGGACTACGAGGATTTTGCTCTCTACTTTTGTTTTTGTATTTATTCCTGTCACGGCCTCTTGCCTTCATTGAATTGCCAGCCATATATGCATCTTTATGACTAGCACCGTCGAGAGATTTACATTGAATTTCTTCAGTGAGCAACGTATTTGTGACAACATTGAACACTAACTTGCCATTTAGAGCCGAATTGCTAATGACTGTGCAAAAGATGTCCCATGAACTGGGTAGAGAACATAACAAGAATATAGATTTGAGTTCGTCACCAAACTCCTTAAAGCCCTGAGATATCAACTGACTGAATAAGGAGTTGAACTCGTTTAAGTGACGAGAAATTGTACCACCTTCTTTCATGTTGAGCTTCATAAGCTTTTTTATGAGAAAAACTTTGTTGGATGCACTTTTACTCTCCCATGCTGAACATAAGCTATCCCAAAGTTCCTTGGTTGTTGTCTTTCCTATGATAGTGAAGAACACTGTCTCGGCTAGATGTAGACGTATGGTAGCCACGGCTCTCGCATCCAAAAGCTCCCACTGAGCTTGCGTATAGTCATCATCCTCTCTGCACACTCTTTCAACGATTCTGATAGGCCTTTGTTTGTCAAAACATCTTTTATGCGCTCTTTCCACATGGTGAAGTTGCTTCCATCGAACTTGCACTTGAAATACTCCTCCTTTTCTGAAGAAGAAGCCATCAATGACAAGAGGGTTTGAGAGGTGCCAAACTATGGCGAGAAGCTGCAGAAATTTGGGCAGAGTAACCTTTGTATCTGGAGTAAAATCTCAACCGAAATAGGCTTAAAAGTGCTAACAATGAAAGTTACGACTCACGGGAAGGAAATCCGGTAGAGTCTCCTTTGTATGAGGAGTCAAAACTCAACTCAAAATATGCATAAATGTGCCAACTGCACTAAGTGGGCATCTACTGCACAAAACCACTGTTGTGTGACTGCCAACTCGGCGTCAAAAGCATATGAAACCATCTAGATACATTTCCTATGGCGAGGGTACCGAAAGTGGGGAACTCTAGCCACCTGTATCGCCGAAAGTGTCTCAACATTCGAGCACGCCCCAACTCAAAGAAACCTCACTCTATCAACCCTCCAAAGGCTAATGCAGACACAAATGAACTAGCCATAGTCTCAAAAAGGGCCCTTTTGGTCCGAGTCTCAGAAACGACCGTGAAAAACTGCCAAACTAGTCAAAAAATGGCTCCACACGCAGTACAGTGGGCAGTGTTCGCAGCTCAATGTACATGAGTGAAATGCGCTCAAACAGGCGCTAAGAACTGCTGCATGCAATAAAAGTGATCCCTATGGGGATATTTGCTCTCAAAAGAGCTCAATAGCACTAGGTGTGCTCACACAAAAATGCATCTGTCAACATATCTGTCCGCACAAAATCTTTGTCGAAATGACTACCAAATCGCCTGTGAAAGTGTTGTGTCTGGAAACTTGGAGACTGTGTATAAACCGGCTGAAAAGTCCCCCTGTACCCTGTAACCTACGTGTCGGTGTGGCTATGTGTCAATTTCTGATGTTGGAAAAAAATATGCTAGTTGAATAGCCGCCAAAGGTGTCATAGCCAAAAATCGTACCGTACAGCACGATCGGTGCACTCGATGTTGATGTCCGGTGTCTCCTTTATGGTGGAGGCACCTCACCCGTACGTGTGGCGAGCACAGCTATCGATCGGGGGAAAAAGTCATCCGCATGAAATCAGTGTCGGGTCGGATGTCGAAAATCCACCTGTAATGAGAGTAATGCGAGTCGATGCCGAAACATGAGAGTTGGTGTCATAATGGCTCTAATCGCCGAAGTCGATGTCATCTCTCGTCGTCGGACGGGAGTGGCTAGCCGAATAGCCGTTGACGCGCTGTCGAGAAATTTGCGGTCTTGCCAGGAAAGCACCGGGCTTATGGCTGTGAGAGTTTGTGAGAGAACTCAACAAAAACTATATGAAGGAGTTAAACCATAGATGCCATGAAGACTAGGGTTATGAAAGAAGTGCAATCAAAGAAGACTCACCCTTTCTCTCTTGCACTCACACACACACAAAGAAAGAATGCAAAAGAGAATGTCAAAACAATACGAAGATGAAAACATCAAGGCTATGGTCATATCGTATCATGGGTAATATGAAAGGGTTAATGGATGAGTTAATGGCATTCAATCTTGGCTGACCAAATAGGCTACGCATTGTTCTTTGGAATTGTAGTTTTGTGCTTACCATAATATATATATTTTGTCTAGTGATTGGGATTAATTGTGTGTACAAATCCTCTTGGTTCATAGCAAGATAACTACGCTTACATCAAAAGAAAAATTATAGTCTATGAGAGGTAGTATGATGGGATCCGGTGATAGAAGTATTTCATTGAGCCTTTCAGGGCCTAAGAGAAACACTATACGTTGTTGAAAGTGTATTTTACGGCTAATCCATACGTTAATTCTAATAGATCGTACAGAGTGGAAGCGATAGAAATGATCATCATGTGGGTTATTCATCTAGGATAGTATGTGAGAAATGTAGATATGAGAGAAGTGAAGAGATGAGAAGTTTCCCTCCCAAGCCCTATTCTTGCCCGTAGGCAATAAGGATACTGCGGGGAGAGATGTACCTGTAGCAAAGAGAACCTAGAGAGGATGAATTACTAAGAATGAGAGAGATAGGTTTGGTTAAGGAGATGAGATTAGATACATATATATATGTTGGATTAGAGATGAAAATGAAAACAATAAGAAATCAAGAAAACATCAATGTAGAACACATCTTACTTGAAACCCTTCGGCACCATTATTGATGGAGAGAGAAGAAGAGTGGATAATTCCACTTTGATTGATACGCCAAGTACAACACCTTCTTTGATTAGAGTTGATCCTCCAATGATGGCGTACAAGAATGGCTAGTTTTCCTCTAAGAGAAAGTGTAGGCTTGGGCTTATGTTTATGGGGCTAAGTCAATTAGGCATTACTACTCACTCCCTCAAGAATTCCTCTCATCAATGGCTTGAATGCTTGAGTTCCTTCCAAGGAAGAAGAGGTCCCCTTTTATAGGTGAAGGGAACCCACAAGGGTTTACACAAGAAGAGAGGAGCTAGTGTGAACAGGAATTGGAAAAGTTGGAAATGAGTTGTCCCTGCATGATGTGGACAGATTGGGGTCCAGTATTTTGATCATATATCCTCAACCGTAGCTCCAAATAAAAAAATAAAAATATGGGCAAAAACTTCAGCTCATTAGCTACGATTTTTATTTTAAAATCATTCTCCAATTCGGATTGGAACCTTGTGTAAAAAATTCATCAAAATAGGGTCCATTTATGGCAGCAAAAGTCTTCATGTGGTCTCCTTAGCCTTGACTTTCATTTAATTCCCAAGGACACCTCATGCCATATGAAAGCTTTCTCCTTGACAAAGTTTTGTAACCATGCTTGCAATAATGTATTAAAATAAGTGTATCTTTGAAATCATGCCACCTAGTGTCCCACTAGGATTTGATTCTCTCCTAGTAGCTATTTAAAAAGAAATATAAGAAAAGTATAAAAAATACATAGAATATATATATTTTGGAGTTTACCCTAGATATAGGATCTAGCTAGGGTGTGAGATGATAATGAAATAGTAGAAATAAAGAATCAATGCTTTTTGCCCCAAGTTAAAGAGGCGGAGCTATTGACACTTTTCCCATAGTATTTTTTTGATGGTAAAGTAAGAATACATTACCCTTGAGATAAATAATAAGATGAGATAGAAAGCTTATTTTTATACTTACATATGCATATGTACATTATAGGAAATATAATTATGTATCTAAAAAGTTACAAGATAACTCTTGTAGCATGTGTTCCCACTATGTACATGTCACAGCACGACATCCACCCCCTCTAAACCTGCACATCCTCCGGTATGTGCCAAATTATTTCTTTGTAAGATCAGCCCTCTTGTACATCTTCCTTGCTTTCATCTTCACTGGATGATTCCAGAGCTTCATTTTCACTTTGATCTTCACCTGTGTTTTGCTCTTCTTCCTCATCAGCATTTTCTGGATCATTGTCTCCTCTTCTCTTAAACATTTTGATCCTTTTTCCTGCAATGGGAATCTTTACTTCTGTGCCATCTAGTTCAGACAAGCTGTAAGTAGCATTTTCATGCACATGTTTTACAACATATGGTCCAAACCATCTTTTTGAAAACTTACGCATGACTGTGTGTTGGTTATCAAGGCTACTATCATACACTAAAACCCAGTCACCTTTGTCAATTGCTTTGCTCCTGAGCCGATGTCGCTTATCAAAGTAGTCCTTGTTTTTCAATCTTACATTTTTGAGTCGTTCTTTTGCAGCCTCAATGTCTCCAGGTCTTCTCTCTAGTTGCCTTATGCGCAATGCAAGGAGATCTTCCCTACTAAGCCCCTCTTGCCAAGGTAGTACATTCCATGTGGGAATTGTATCCTCAGTCGGCATCACTGGCTTTTGACCATGCATTAGCTCCGCAGGCATGTAGCCAGTTACTGAGCTATGTGTTGTACGATCAGCCCATAAAGCGTATGGTAACAGTTTTGGCGACTCACCAACTCTTCCTTCGCAAGCCTTGGCCAAAGCTTTGATGATAGGAGGGTGCCCTCTTTCACTCTTTCCATTGCCTTCAGGGTTGTAAGCTGTAGTAAGCGAAAGCTTGATTCCTAATTTAGAAAAGAACTCCCTTGCTTCTTCGGCATCCAGTTCACCTTTGTCTGTACTGATCTTTCCCACACAACCATAACGGCAAATCACCTCATCAAGAAGGAATTTGCACACAGCTTCTGTGGTTTTAGCTCTTAATGCTCTTCCTTCAACCTAATTAGTTAGGTCCTCTCGTGCAAGAACCAAGTACCTCATCTGCCAGAGTCCTAAAGGCATTGTGACTAGATCCACAACCCATTTATAATGCATGGCTAGTGGGTATGTAGGGTGCAATCCATCACAATGTCGGAAATTTGAATACATTTGACAAGTTACACATGACTCTACAAATTGAGATACATCTTTATACATACCCTTCCACCAGTATTTTTCTTTCAACTTGGAGAAGGTTGCCCACACACCCCTGTGTCCAGCCCATAGACTCTCATGAAACTCTTGCATGAGCTTTACTTGAGTCTCTTTTTTACATATAACCCTTTGTGGTGTAGCACCCTTTTGTTTAGGATGCTTCCACAAGTAACCATCCCTCAAAAAGTAACCATATGCTTTCCTGCGTATCCTCTTGAATTCATGTTCAGACCAATCATCCTGTTTTGTTAGAGTACTCAAGTACCTTCCAATAGAAAGCCAATCACCTTCATAAAGATCTTTCAAGAACAATTCAAGTGAATTAGTCATGCAGACATTGTTACCTTTGACATGAGAGATAGAATAGAATTTTGTGCCTACATCATCTCCCTCATCAATCATTTGTGACTCATCTTCATACCTTGCCCTTGATAGCATATCTGCCACTGTATTGTCTTTACCTGCAATGTGCTTAAACTCGGGATTTAAGGACTTAATGTAGGAAATCCACCGCAACATAGCAATGTCTGGTGTTGAGCAGCTTGTAATCATCCCAAGAAGTGGTAGACAATCTGTTTCTACAACCACACATGGACCAATTAGGTACTCTTTTCCACTTTTCAAGGCTGTAACCATACCCCATAACTCTCTCTTTATCTGTGGATAGTTTCTTTGGCGAGCACTTAGTACCTTTGCTCCAAATCTTACCACATACCTGTGTCCTTCTTTGTCATCTTGCTCTATTGCCCATCCAATCCCTGTAGGACTGGTATCTACTGTCACAATCACTGGCCTTTGACACTCATAGTCTACCTTTCTCAAAGTCGTTGCTGACTGGAGTAACTCCTTTAGCTTTTTCATGGATTTTACATGTGCTTTTGTCCATTTAAACTTTTGATTCTTTCTAAGCAGCTGATAAAGAGGATCAGATACATGTGCATAATGTGGAATCCAAATAACATAGAAGACACATGCTCCCAGAAACCTTCTAACCTCAGTGATGCTAGTGCATGTTTCTTTCATTCTTTGGATGGCATCTACCTTTGATGGACAAGGTTTCCTACCATATGGCCCGCACATGTGCCCCACAATGAGCACTTCATTGACACCAAACATAGACTTTTTCCCTGACAATGTAAGATTCACTTCTTCCAACCTAGACAAAATTTTATCACAATCATTTATGTGATTTACCACAAACCTGCGACATCCCTTGAGATCCAAAGCTTCATCTTTGTCACTTTCTTCACATCCTTTGATAGGCAAATCATCAATGAAAGGCATTGTGATTTGAGGAATAAAGTCACGTAAGACCTTATTCATCCCATTCATCATATGTGCAACCGAGTTGGTTGCTCCCTGTGGCAAGGTACACATCCTTACCAAACCCAAAGGTGTCCTCATGGTTGTCAAGTCTCTGCTTTCGATTGCAAGCTGAAATTGATCATACCCTGAGTAGAGATCCCCCATTGAGTAGATTGCCCTCCCTGCAAACGCCTCTGCAAATTCATCCACAATTGGACCTGTTCCTACATTTCTAATTGTCACCTTGTTCACTGGTTGCATATCTTGGATGAAGCGTAGAGAACCATTCTTCTTTGGAACTGTGAACCACCTGTTTGAGTATGGAGCACAAGAAGGCTCCAAGATTCCCATTTTGATTTTCTCATTCAGTAGCTATACTAACTTTGGCAAATGAGCCTTTGGAACCGGAATAGGCCGCAGATTCCAAGGCACATGAGGTATTGTGAAAATTACCATAGGAGCTACAATATAAGGATCAACACATCCTATCTCATGTGGCTCAAATGCAAAAGCCTTACCATGCTTTGAAAGCATTTCTTTGAAGCACTTTGTCTCCTCCTGTGTTAGAAACTCCTCGCAACCAATCTGCAACTCTTGAAAAGACTCCTTTGTGAAGGTATGCCCGATATTTTTAGGATTCCGCAAACTTGGTTGTAAAGAAGCCTGTTCAATCTTTTCCCTGTTGTTGGGTGGTAAGGGTGAAGCTACTGGTTTCACCTTCTTTGCTACACTCTTGTATTTAGTTTCAACATGGACTTCTGGGCCTACTGTTTGGCTTTCTTTAAAGGCTTCTATTACTTGATACATTTCCATAGAGCAAACTTCCACAACTTCATTTTCAAGATGCAAACTAGACCTCATTATAGCATCAAGCTCGCCCATAGTATCTACAAAAGAAACTTGTTCACACAAACCCAAAACATTTTCAGTAGGCTCTAGCAACCCACTCTTTTTGATGCCTATTTGTACATTATGCACATATTGCTTCTCACATCTCTTCAAATCTTCAAGTTTTGTAAAACATACCGATCCATTCTTTGTTACCAAGGAGCTCGTTGAAAATGCTTCACCTATTTTTGGATCAGGCGAGACCCTTTTTCTTTCTGTACCAGTGCAATCCCGCTTTACAATGGTACTTGGCCAAAACCCATCATTTCTCTATGATCATGAAACTCTTTGCTCAGCTTTGGTAGAGGATGTTCTCTGAGGTTGTCACGATTTCTTTCATGGTTTACACAAACTGTGAGAAATTGGACAGCACGTTTACCATCTTTGCTACGTATCCTAGCATATGCTGAACCATCGTCCATTACCTTTGTTTCCATTCGAACTCCCACAATGTAGGGCTGTCCAAGGATGAGATGATATGAAGATGTATCCTGTACAAAGAAGTTTTGGTCAATCTTTACATCACCTATTGTTACCTTCACACCTGGACATGCTGCATACAATTCACCGGATGAATTGTTTGCCACTTTTACCATCCAGCCATGATCTGTGTCCATCGGCCATTTGCACTTGTTGTAGAGACTCTTTGACATTATGTTTATTTCTGAACCATGGTCAATCAAGGCAACAAATGGCTCTTCAAGATCACCTACCTTGACCAAAGTTTCTGTAGTAGCCCTTGCCCAATGACTTCGTGAATAGTAACTCCTAGGAATATCTTCAACTTCTTCATCATCATTTGAGAAATACACTTGCTTCACTCTCCCACTAGATTGGTAGCATCCTACCACAGCTCCATCATTCTCCTTATTTTGCAGTTGCATCCCTTGTGTCTTTGAGGTTTCCTCTTCAACCTGGGGACGAGAAACTTCAGCAAGGGTTTGCCTCTTCCTCTTGATGATGTCAATGATCTCCTCATGGAATTCATGCTTTGCAATGCCAAGAACTTCTCCCAGAGTAAACTCAATCTTGCTATTCAAGATCCTTTCCTCCAAGACTTTCTTTAAATCTGTAGCAACCTCAATATCAGATTTTAGTTTATAAGTTGGGCCTTTTGTCTTACCTTTCGTTGGCTCTTTCTTCTTTCCTGTTGTAGACTCCTCCATGAGTACTTCAGGTGGAGATGCTCCTTGTGTTGAGGGTGTTTGAGAAGGCATTGAGTCGCTTCTTCCCCCACTTCTAGAAGCTCTTTTTGATGGTCCTTCATCAGCATTCTCACGTCTACGCTTCTCTTCTACAATTGCCTCATTTTGTTGGCATTTTGTAATGTAGGCATGCACTGACAATGAGTCCACTGGATCATTCCATCCTGTTTCTAGACGTATGCAATCACCTGCTTCATGTAGAATCTCTTTTGTAAGCTTTCCCTTTTTAGCTAATTGCATGACATTTGGCCAAATTTGACCATGATGGTCACTCACTTCTTCATCACAAAAATGTTCAATTTTTACTTCATAAGTAGCTGCCTCAACTGAAGAGGTGGCATGCTTGGTTGCCATATCTTCAACTAAGGTTTGCATTTCCCCCTTCCCAAAGTTAGTTCTCAAGGGTAGACCTGTCTCTCTTAAGTGGATTTTACCATCCTTAAAAAAGACAACATCTTTTGACAAAGCATCACTAAAATCATCACAATCCCTTCTTACATGGTTTGTACTATCACACCAAATACATCTATTAACAAATCCTTCTTTGGGCTGTTGTCTTTGCCTAGGAAGTGGCCCTGATGGTTGGCCTTTTTCTTCAAGCTTTGCAAACTTCACCTTCAAGTCACGCATTCCCTTCACAAGCTCATCTAGCATGGACTCATCAAACTTAGGAGCGATAAAAGTAGGCTTTACCATTTTGTCAGAAGTTGAGGTGGAAGGACTTGTAGTGTTTACTACCATCTTGTCCCTTCTTCTTTGTCGTTTGGCAAGCAGTGAGACAGCACCTTCAACCTCATTCCAGTCGGTCTTTAGTCCTTGCTCAGCATCTTTATCTTCAAGAAGAAGCTCCAAATTTTCTTGAAACTCTTTACCTGCAGCTTGTAAGAAAAGATCTGTCTTCTCTGCATCTAGTGTGGCCCTTTCTGTCCTAGTGAGTTGTGCATAGCGCCGCTCAAATTCCCTAAGTAGCTCTGTTATTGATAGTCCTTGCTTTGGCTTGACTACCCATTCTAAGAATGTCCTTTTGGTCACTCTCTCAGAGTCCTCCATGAAATATTCCTCCTTTAAAGCTACTTTGAGTTCTTCCCAATTTCTCCCATGCCCATCTTTAATTGCCCTAACATGCTCCCTAATTTCTGGAGCAACAACTAGCTCAAAGCTTTGAATCATCTCACCTTCTGACACGCGATGCAGCTCCATCTCCTTCACATACTCGCGTAAGTACTTGGTTACATCTTTGCCATTGAACTGATCCATTCTGTTGACGACCGCTTGTATGGCCTTCGTTGCTGAAATCTCCCTTCTTTCAGTAGCATGTTGTTGTTGCATGAACATTGCAAATGCTTGAAACATTTGCATTGTTGCTGGGTCAAAATGCATACCCTGTTGCTCAACATGATCACCCATGGTTACCCACAAACTCTCACCCTAGCAGATTCGCGTCGGGTTCACCAAAAATATATCGAGAAATTTGCGGTCTTGCCAGGAAAGCACCGGGCTTATGGCTGTGAGAGTTTGTGAGAGAACTCAACAAAAACTATATGAAGGAGTTAAACCATAGATGCCATGAAGACTAGGGTTATGAAAGAAGTGCAATCAAAGAAGACTCACCCTTTCTCTCTTGCACTCACACACACACAAAGAAAGAATGCAAAAGAGAATGTCAAAACAATACGAAGATGAAAACATCAAGGCTATGGTCATATCGTATCATGGGTAATATGAAAGGGTTAATGGATGAGTTAATGGCATTCAATCTTGGCTGACCAAATAGGCTACGAATTGTTCTTTGGAATTGTAGTTTTGTGCTTACCATAATATATATATTTTGTCTAGTGATTGGGATTAATTGTGTGTACAAATCCTCTTGGTTCATAGCAAGATAACTACGCTTACATCAAAAGAAAAATTATAGTCTATGAGAGGTAGTATGATGGGATCCGGTGATAGAAGTATTTCATTGAGCTTTTCAGGGCCTAAGAGAAACACTATACGTTGTTGAAAGTGTATTTTACGGCTAATCCATACGTTAATTCTAATAGATCGTACAGAGTGGAAGCGATAGAAATGATCATCATGTGGGTTATTCATCTAGGATAGTATGTGAGAAATGTAGATATGAGAGAAGTGAAGAGATGAGAAGTTTCCCTCCCAAGCCCTATTCTTGCCTGTAGGCAATAAGGATACTACGGGGAGAGATGTACCTGTAGCAAAGAGAACCTAGAGAAGATGAATTACTAAGAATGAGAGAGATAGGTTTGGTTAAGGAGATGAGATTAGATACATATATATATGTTGGATTAGAGATGAAAATGAAAACAACAAGAAATCAAGAAAACATCAATGTAGAACACATCTTACTTGAAACCCTTCGGCACCATTATTGATGGAGAGAGAAGAAGAGTGGATAATTCCACTTTGATTGATACGCCAAGTACAACACCTTCTTTGATTAGAGTTGATCCTCCAATGATGGCGTACAAGAATGGCTAGTTTTCCTCTAAGAGAAAGTGTAGGCTTGGGCTTCTGTTAATGGGGCTAAGTCAATTAGGCATTACTACTCACTCCCTCAAGAATTCCTCTCATCAATGGCTTGAATGCTTGAGTTCCTTCCAAGGAAGAAGAGGTCCCCTTTTATAGGTGAAGGGAACCCACAAGGGTTTACACAAGAAGAGAGGAGCTAGTGTGAACAGGAATTGGAAAAGTTGGAAATGAGTTGTCCCTGCATGATGTGGGCAGACTGGGGTCCAGTATTTTGATCATATATCCTCAACCGTAGCTCCAAATAAAAAAATAAAAATATGGGCAAAAACTTCAGCTCATTAGCTACGATTTTCATTTTAAAATCATTCTCCAATTCGGATTGGAACCTTGTGTAAAAAATTCATCAAAATAGGGTCCATTTATGGCAGCAAAAGTCTTCATGTGGTCTCCTTAGCCTTGACTTTCATTTAATTCCCAAGGACACCTCATGCCATATGAAAGCTTTCTCCTTGACAAAGTTTTGTAACCATGCTTGTAATAATGTATTAAAATAAGTGTATCTTTGAAATCATGCCACCCAGTGTCCCACTAGGATTTGATTCTCTCCTAGTAGCTATTTAAAAAGAAATATAAGAAAAGTATAAAAAATACATAGAATATATATATATTGGAGTTTACCCTAGATATAGGATCTAGCTAGGGTGTGAGATGATAATGAAATAGTAGAAATAAAGAATCAATGCTTTTTGCCCCAAGTTAAAGAGGCAGAGCTATTGACACTTTTCCCATAGTATTTTTTTGATGGTAAAGTAAGAATACATTACCCTTGAGATAAATAATAAGATGAGATAGAAAGCTTATTTTTATACTTACATATGCATATGTACATTATAGAAAATATAATTATGTATCTAAAAAGTTACAAGATAACTCTTGTAGCATGTGTTCCCACTATGTACATGTCCCAACACGACAGTGCCGAGGTCGAGGTCGTCGATGCTCGAAGCTGCCGTCAATGCTCTCTCTCTCTCTCTCTCTCTCTCTCTCTCTCTCAATGCTTGAGAAGTTCTATGTCATTGTCGATGTCGCCTTTTGCCGCCCCACGGAAGCCTCCGGTGGCAAAAATGTTGAGACACCTCCCTGCTCTCTCTCTCTCTCTCTCTCTCTCTCTCTCTCTCTCTCTCTCTCTCTCTCTCTCTCTCGCTCGCTCGCTCTCTACTTGTATGGCAATGTCGTTGAGGTCGAAAAAGATGTGATGCCGCCAAGAAGAAAGACCGTATGCATGTCGGTGCTTTCTCTCTATGCTCATTGTCGATCCGTCCTTTTTTGTCGTTAATCGAAGTGTGTGTGTGTGGGAACTTGCCCTTGCACACACTTTAGTAAAACATAACAATAAAAAAAAATCGATTTTGGTTTTGTTGACGACCTGCAGATCCTTCAAGAGGGAGGTTGTGTGTGTGTGTGTGTAACACCACACCACCAAGCTCTTCAATCAGAAAAGGGCTTCAATTGCTTGATTCATTTCTCGCTCAGTCTCTCGCTCTCGCTCACTCTCTACTTGTATGCCGATGTTGTCGAGGTCGAAGAAGATGTGATGCCGCCAAGAAGAAAGACCGTATGCATGCCGGTGCTTTCTCTCTATGTTGGTTGTCAATGACGAGCTACCAAAACTGCCCTTTTTTTGTCGTTAATCTAAGTGTATGTGTGTGGGAACTTGCTCTTGCACACACTTTAGTAAAACATAACAATAAAAAAAAAATCGATTTTGGTTCAATAAAACGACCTGCAGATCCTTCAAGAGGGAGGTTGTAACACCATACCACACCACCAAGCTCTTCAATAAAAAAAAGGGCTTCAATTGCTTGATTCACTTGCTCGTTGCATTCGATTTCTATTCAAGATCTATGGATGCACACACAATGCAATAAAAGAAAGTAGTACTGCCGGCCGCCTCTCCCTCTTTATCACGTACAAAAGGGTTTGTTTTTTGTTTTGGACTTTGGTTTGAGATCTTGCTGATCTCCTATGGGTGCTCACCGAGAAGCTTCGATTCGACACCGTCGAGCCAGATCCCCGCCACCAAGCTCAAGCTTGAGCTCCAAGCTCCGCCATAGCCGGCAAGCTCCGTCGCTTTTGAGTCCGTCTTTAGAGAATGTTTGCATGCGCGGTTTGCCGCCAAGCCGTAGCTCTGATACCAATTGATGGGTGCACGTGCGTTCGGATGCGTGTATGCGTAGGTGCACTAGCAAGTAAGGGGGAATTGGGGAAGGAGGAGAAGATGCACATCACAATGGGTTAGTGGAGTGGAAAGTGAGAGAGTAGTTAACTGTCACACTTTCTCTCCCTTATTGATTGAGAAAAGAAAAGGTAAAGGTGGTTTCCCGCGGCCACCTGGCCTACATCCCAACACCGAGCATAGAGAGAGAGAGAGAGAGAGAGAGAGAGAGAGAGAGAGAACGATTTTGCTATGTGCGTGTGTGCAAGTGCTGCTCCGCATCGGTGATGTTACATAGGGTTGCGAACCAATATGTGTGCGCCTCCATCCTCAAGTCCAAAATGTCCAAATCAATTGATGGTGGGACGAGAAACACCCGCGTCCGAGTTGTTGCTATTGTTAGAGAAGGTGGATTCGCATGGAGCTAGAGTATGTTGAGGCACGTGCAGAAGTAATTAGGCTTCATGCAGTGCGTGACGCACTTACAAATTTAATATTTTACCTTTAATTTAAATACTTATTTAAAGGTTCGAACCTTCAAATTTAGTCACTTTATCACAGAGGAGGCTAGGCTACAAGTGAGCCTGATGGACGTCATTCTTTCAAATTTGGCTAAGTCGTTCATAGGTTCAAAGCATCCTGCAGCATGCATGCTGTTGATAGCCGTTTTTCGGCTCTCCATAATTGCCATAGTAAGCTACTCCACCCTACCAAATTCACCCAAACGCTATGGCTATCTCTACCATTTCACTGTACATAGGCGTGTGTGAGTTAGGGGGCTTTCCCCATATCTTCTTAAAAACCCTCAGCTAGCTAGTCACTGGGCTAGTTGAGCCAAAAAAATAAAAGTATATTATGGCCTCTTTGTGTGTAAATATTTCATTGTATATATGGCCTAAATATAGGGATTTTTTATAATTATTTTGGTATTTTATTTAAATATTCTACTTAGGTGTGTGTTTTATTAAACCTATGTACACCTTCTTTCATTCTCTTACACCATAATTATATTTTTTGCCAATATTGTACATACTCTAACCTCATATTTTTCCTTTATACAAATCACTCCCACATTTTCACCCTCACCCTCGTGAAAACAAAAAATTGATTTCTACTCATTGGTTACTTTTATATATTATTTACTTGCATACCTTTTCCTCTTTCACCCAAAATAATTCAAGGAGGGACCATATCATATGATTCCAATATCTTTCCATATCCATAACTCCTCCATATTTTTATTATTATTTTTACTCATTATTCTAACACCATGTGCTCATTAAGCTAAAGTCCATGAATAGTCCATAAACTAGTCCCACCATGTATATATTTCTTTATTCACCAATAATCCTCCTCCATGCATGGGTCAAGGGCAACTTGGATGCTTTGTATTATAATATGACAAAGGAGGGGCTCACTCTTGGATGCATTGTAAAAATTCAACAAAGGAGGGGGCCACTAAAAGACTTTTGCAGGCATAAAAAACAGGCCTTTTGGTGAGAATTTTGGCACCTATCTCTACTCCGAATTTGGAGCGGTGGTCAAAAGAGAAAATGTAGCTCACGCTCTGAATAATCACCTCAAATTTTTTCATGATTTTTGGAGCTACCAGCGGTGAGCTATGATTTTTTGAGTGGACCCCAGTCTGCCCACTTTTCTCACAAGTAGCCCTTAGTCTTCTCTCACCCTTCCACACACCTACTCACTCTTACACATCCCTCCCTCTCCTTCCCTCACTCAAACCTGCAATTTCCATGGCTTCTCCCACCCTCTTCACCATTACCCTTCTCTCTCATCCCTATAGTTCTTTTATGAACCTCTACATACATACACCCTCTCCATGTCTCTCTCTATTGCTCCTATGTTACAATTTCATTTACCTCTCCTAAAAAATATCTAAAATTCAGCATCTTAACCATGATAACTTCTGCAAATTGAGGATTTTTCATCAACAAATCCTCTTTTTATCGTGGTGGTCAACCGTGGCGACGGCGTAAAGAAGCGAAGAAGAAGAAGAAGAAGACCAGCGGTCATTTTTTCCACAATCTACACAAGGGTGAGTTCAAGCTTCTTCAAAGCTTCACCATCTCAATGATTCTCTTTTAATTCACCCCTCTTCCTTCATCAAATCAACTCATCCTACCCATTGTAAATGTATCACTAACAATTGTAGTGATTATTACCACTAACAACTAACTTCTCTTGTAAAAATGCACCCACACTATCAACATATGGAGTAGGCAACCGCACAAGTAAACCAAATTCAGTCACTCCCATGGAAGTTTCTCTCCTTTCACCACATCAATAATTCTCTTACTTGAGCCCACATCCATGTGACTCAAGAGAAAAGAGAGACCCCATTCTCATTTGAAATTCATAAAAATTCATAATCCTTGATCTTTCCTAATAAAATTGATTAGGCTTAATCCTAATCAAGGCTTCTAAAACCTATAAATAGAACCCATTCCTCCTTGTAAAAACCATCACTATACCATTGCACACTAGATTGAGCGTACCACACGCCAGTTCTATCTTGGTTGTAAAGAGAGAGTAAGCTTTCTATACACCATCACCTTGGTGCATAGAAAAGCTTGAGCTAGTTTGAGTGAGTGCGAGTAGAAGATATTCTTCCTACCATTGTTGTATCTACCCCAACATCAATGAATTGGTAGTTTTGGGTGCAATTCATGTCCAAAGGCTCACGCTTCTCCTCCAATTTGGCTTGGCAAACTCATTCAGCTTCATAAGGTGACTTGTTTCATTGAAGGTTGTTGTTTTGTTGCTTGTGATTCATTGGCTATTGTTTGGCTACCATTGTAAGAGGGTGGATGGTGAGAGGGCTCCCATAACCCTAAGACAATGTGCTAGTGATGCTATAACCAAATCTTGTCACTTGATTCCGCAAGCTCTAAGTTCCTTTTTGTGCAAAATATAAAGTTGAAGCTAAGTTGTACACCATCTCTCTCTCTCTCTCTCTCTCTCTCTCTCTCTCTCTCTCTCTCTCTCTCTCGTGTTTTAGTGTGTGAGAGTGTTCCATTGGTGTTAGGGTTAGTGTAAATTCCTTGCTTTTTTGTGGGTTGCTCTAACGATTCTCCTCTTTTGCGTCCTAGTTCGCTCTTAAACTAGGTGGTGTCCCTTGTGTAGTTGGGATTTGGCTGTGGGTTTGTTGTTTTGGTTTGTGTTGTGTTTTTCCCTAGCCCCATTGAGCAGCACGGGAGCCTTGAAGGGTGTCTAGAGGTTGCTCTTCTTGTTGCCCGCCCCGGACCCCCTCACTGTGTATGCCGCAATTAATGAATAGTAACAGGCAAAGGAGAGAGGGAGAGAGAGAGAGAAGAAGAAGAAGAAGAGTAGAGGGAACAAGTAAATTTTAATGTTGTAGGAACACTCCCATAAGTCTTCAAAGATCTATGTGAGACACAAAGTAATCAGAGGCATTGTTCTAATTCTGCATCAACAGTCTTGAGAGCTCAAAGCTGTGTGTGTGTGTGTGTGTGTGTGTGTGTGTGTGTGTGTGTGAGAGAGAGAGAGAGAGAGAGAGAGAGAGAGAGAGAGAGAGAAGAAGAAGAAGAAGAAGAAGAAGGAGAAGAAGAAGAATAAGTTTGATGTCATCGAATTAGCTAATCCCAAGAGACATAAAAAATGTATCCAATGAGTTTTGAACTCAAGACATGTTATCTAAGAGGGCATCTATATACTATTTTAAAAGGGGAGGGATCCCCCCCCGGGCCACATGGAAGCAGTAGACTCCTCCGGCAAGTGTGGCCTCCAAGCCCCGGGATCATAGACGACACTCAACATGCTCACAAAGAGAGAGAGAGAGAGAGAGAGAGAGAGAGAGAGAGAGAGAGAGAGAGAGAGAGAGAGAGAGAGAGAGAGAGAGAGAGGCGGCCCAATTGCATGGATGATGGTCTACAGAGCTGGGCAAAAATAGCAATGCAAAACGCAGTCAGGTTGAACCTCACCACCAGGGTTGAGAGCCTAGGCATGCTGTTAATTAGCCTAGAAGTCATCATCCAAATGAATATTTTTTTCAAATTCTATGGGGCCAATCAATATAAGTCGGGGGTTTTCTAGCCTTCAAGCAATGGCAAGCATATTTGAAGTGTTCACTACACGAATGATGATAGAGTGAGAGAGGGGGGAGAGAGGTTGCTTGATTTGTTCAACCCAACAAACTGCGATGAACAGAATGGCTTTGCAACTTTGAGTCTAGTCACACACATTTCAAAGACCTTTCTATTTTGCATTTTTGTCTTTGTCTCTTCTCTGTTGGGGTTCATGCCAACTGGCTGGACATCCCACTTATTACTAACCCATCTACTAACTTAACCAAATATACACTTATTCTTTATATACAACAGAATAAGGAGCTGCAACATGATAACGTTGCTGTGCGCTCCACTCAAAGTAGATCTCTCTCTCTCTCTCTCTGCTCTCACACTTGCACTCGCACACGCTTCCCTTGGCACCTTCAGCTGGTATCAAAGTAGGGTTTGTGCTTGTTGTCTTCGCGTCCGCGCATGCGCACTTTCAAAAGTGCAAACAGGTTCGATTTCGGCATTGGTAAATTTAGCGTTCCGAGAGCATTTCCACTAGGTGTCGCACCGTTTTACCCCCCTTTCGAAGCTGTTCGTGCAGTCGAAAGCTTCATTCGAGCTACGCTTTAGGAGTTGTATTTTTCAACTCCACTTTTGCTACAGATACAGGTACAGGTACAGGTACAGGACATAGATGCAGGTTGTTCAGAGACTATTTTGGGATGGTATATAGCCGTTTTATGGCTATTATGTGCTATTGAGATAGTGTTTATGGGATGATTAGGAGCATTTTTTGGCATCGACATTGTCTTGGGTTTTTCAGGCATCCATCTCCTCACAGGTTCTTGCATACATAAAGGACATCCAGGTTTATTACAAGTTGTAGTGTTTAGCATCAACACAGATTTCAGTGGGAGTATTTGATGCAGATATGCATTGTTTTGGCACTTTTGATAGTGCTTGAGCTCTTTTGAGAGCGGTTTTACTCCCTGCAGGGATTTGTTTACTGCTTGCACATTTTGTTTGGCGCCTGTTTGAGCGCGTAAATGGCACCTTGCAGTATTGTTGACAATGGATGTACGTCGAGTTGCAAAAAATACCATATGTACCTTTTGTGGAGCCGATTTGGCTTGTTTCTGGCAGTCCCGATCGTTTTTGAGACTCGGTTGGGAGGCCCTTTCTGAGACTTGGCTCGTTTTTTGTTTGCATAACCTTTTGTGAGGGTCGATAGCGTGAGGTTTTCTTGAGCTGGGGGATTCTCGAATGTTGAGATCCTTTTGGTGATACAGGTTGCTGGAGTACCCCTTTTCTGTGGCCTCGCCACAGGACATGTATAGAGAGGGCTAGGTGCATTTGACGTCGTGTTGGCAGTCTTGGGTGAGCTTTTGACTTTTTATGCACAGTTAGTGGTTGATGTGTGTGTCTTATGCTCTGAGAGTATTATTTTGATGCGTTATTGATCGCGTGTGACAGTTTTGGATTGAGATTCTGCCAGTTTTTCTTGGGAAACTCTGTCAAATTTTTCCCAGAATTACTAGTGTTTATCACCATATTATCTTTAGTTTGCAGCCATGTCATCTAGCGATGAAAAGGATATTTACAATATCTAGAAATTTGATGGGATGAATTTTGCTATTTGGAAAGAGCAGATTCAAGATGTTCTTATACAAAAAGGCCAGATGGATCCTATCATGGAGTGCCAGGAGGGCGAGTATACAGATGTTGAGTGGGAGAAACTTTATGCTAAGGCCCTACACTCCGTTTGCATTTGGCTGAATCTGTGTACTTTACGAAAGGACTGCTAAAGATGTATGGGATAAGTTGTGTTCCAGCTATGAGAACAAAAGTGCCACTAATAAGGTTTTCTTGATGAAGAAGTTGTTTGACCTTCGTATGAAGGAAGAGGGCACTATTTCTACTCACATTAATGAGTTCAATATCATTTTCACTCAGTTGACCACTCAGGGTTTGGTATGATGAGGAAATCAAATGTATCTTCTTGCTATGCAGTTTACCCTCGTCTTGGGATACGTTTTGTATTGCGATTAGCAACTCAGCACTGGTACCGGTCTAGTGTACAATGACGTCCTTGGGAGTTTGTTTACCGAGGAGATTTGCAGGAAATCTCTCGAAGGCAAGAAGGATGGTAATGCGTATGTTGCTAGGGTTCTATGCGTAATGTCGTGTGCTATCACTGCCATAAAAAAGGGCATGTGAAGAAGGATTGCAAGAAATGGTAGCAAAGCAAGAAGGATAAACAATCCGGTGAAACTTCTAAGTTTGATGATTCAAACAAGGGCAAAACAAAGTTAGAGGAGATTAATGTGCTAGAGTCTTTAAATGCTCCTATTGTAGAGACTCTTCTAGCGGTTGTTATGCCACTTACCTCTGATTTATTGGTCTTCACAGCAGATCTAGAGGCTCTTGTTACAGAAGATGCGCAGTATGCACATAATTGGATAGTAGATTCTGGTGTGAGTTTCCATGTGACACCACATAGAGAGTGGTTCTCTACTTATTCTCACTCTTGTGGCAAAGTGAGACTTGGTGATACTTATGAACTAGACATTGAGGGTGTCCGAAACGTCAAATCGCATCTAAGGAATGGCACGCACTTTACTTTATGCAATGTCAGACATGTGCCCAAGTTGACTAAAAGCTTGATTGCTGTTGGTCAGCTTGATGATTTGGGCTACAACACCACATTTGGCAATGGTTCGTGGATAGTACGCAAAGGTAATCTTCTTGTACTCAGAGGTAAGAAGCATGGTACCTTGTATTCCATGCATGTGTTGCTACAGCCGGAAGCCTAGCTGCCCTGCAAAATACTCGAAAATAGCACATAGCAAGACATAAACGACTAAATCTGCATACCTCGAATCGCACAACGCATAATCCAAGTTGTACACGAGCAGAGAGAGAAAGAGAGCGTGATATAATGAGAGAGCACGTGCATGCACACCTCCTAGAGAGGAGTGCTATGCCAGCACGGTGAGAGAGAAGAGAGGAGAGCAGAGAAGAAGTACACAGACACTGGGTACAATCTTCCCCCGTGCAAGAGTGACCATTTCCCTTTTGCACGTATTTAATTTATAGATTCTTGAATGGTCAAAGTGAGTACAAACTGGCCGGACGGTCATAAATGGACAAAGCTCATAAAGAGCACTTGAATAATCAAATATACATAAAATATAATATCCTTTCGCATAATCCATTATCTGCTAATGCTTTTGCCACCTGTCAGCCGCAATAAATGGATAAACATCAATTCCATAACATACCTCTCCGTTGGAAAGCAACTTTCCTCAGTTGCGAAGATAAAAATTTGCAAACAGTACTTGTCAAAAACAATGATTAGAAATCTGTATCAAATTGTAAAAAATTCATAAAATTAGACAATATTGCTTATGCCTACCGTCATACACATATTACCTATTCTAGTGTCCCATACCACTAGAATAAGCAGTATATGTCATACCCTAATGAATCAGTATATCATTGGTCACACTCATCATCAATCTCATAATGTCAAGTCTCATCACATAAACACTACCGTGATAAAATAATCATTAGATACCAAATCCCAATCCAATTCCAATTCCACAATATAAGTTCAAATCCAAAATCACTTACATTATGTACCCGGGTAACAAAATCATACCAGTTACAGTGGTGGCCAGCCACTGCAGCATGATTATGTGATCGATGTTGCCTCATTAGGTGAGTCTACACCAATAAAACGTGCTGCCTAAATCGGCGAATCTGCACTAATGCTGCCTAAATCGGCAAATCTGCATTTGGTATAAGTTTAAAAATCATGAATCTGCAATTTATCAATGTGCTGCCTAAATCGGCGGATCTGCACCAAGATGAGTATCTACACACTGCCTAAATCAGTGAATTTCTGTGTTCGTGACCAATGGACTAGGCATGGCATAAAAAAAAGTGAAAAATAAATGATCTGTATGATATGAAATTGGAATAGGTTGGAATGATGTTTCAAGAGGGGTATTATCAGAATGCATTAATAAATGTCATACCTGGAGCTTGATATGAGAACATTGTATTTAGATTTATCTGCAAAACTTCTCTAAAAACAAAGCAGTAAAAATAACTTTCTATTAAATTCAACAACAATCTAATCATGCACTAAATTTACGTGACCAAAGGCGGAATATCTTGACTCTATTGATTTTGAAACTGATAATTTGGGAGAGAATTTGTACAAAATGGGAACAATCATAGTGATAGACATACAGGGGACATGCCATGTTGACAGTGAAAAGTCGACATAAATATGTGCTATATCTGCTTACCATTGGCATTAAAAATGGAATATATTGCACAAAGAGTGTGTGTAATAAAATGTAGCAGAAAAGTCATGCCTAATACAAGACCTTAACCTTAACATCTAAAAAGGGTACTGGAAACACTAGTAGGGATGACATACAATAGCAAGTAATACCATATGATGGAACATGAAAAAGAAGCTTAGAGCAATCTAATTGTAAATCCAAGTCCATTACAATGCGTATAACCGGACATAATTAAGGTAATAGCTTGTGCAAGAAGCAATGAGAGAGCAATTTTGTTTCTATTAGTAGAGAGTTGCATTTAGAGTTATATCCACATTGCTATAATCGTGAGAACAGTCAAGTCAGGTGGTGGTAGCTATAAATGTATTAGGTCAGACAATTGCGCTTGGCATGGATCTACATCGGGCCTTGTCAACTCAATTAAACTAATAGTTAAGATGGAATATTTTGAAGTGATTCTCTCGCGTGTGTCACGACCGTTTCTTGGCGTGAGGTGACCAAGTTTGTGACTATGACCATGTGTCTAAGACCTTAATTCAGTGACCTTCTTTTATAAAAACAAAAGTTATCACGCACATTTACATAAGACTATTCTCAAGAAAAAGGAAGAAAATAGGTTTGGTATCATTAACTTGCCATGTCGCACTAATCGATTAGGTTTATCGAACAATCCGCAATTGCTCCCAAGAATCCCATGCTTTACAAAGGCCTTACATCTTTAGCTTCTACCTAAGCGTTAGGGTTATAAAAGTCACAGAGGCAAAGTATATACAAAGATAAAATAAAATGAATTCTACAATCCTACACCCCTGAAGGGGTTCTTTGATCTCTGGAAAGAAATGCAAACTCACTAGACAAGATGGTGCCCATCACTTGACTTGTGTGTTCAAACTATTACTAAGACATGATTATTTAAGATGTATTAAAGTTTACAACCCTATGAATTTATTGAAATCGCTTGTGTCTAGATATGCCGTCTGGACAATTAGTTTCTTTTTTTTTAGTTTGATAATCATCTTATCTACATGATCTTAAAAATTTGAGCAATGACAAAATTAAAGGGTAACCATTAGTCTGAGGGAAAAGTATGTTGATTCCTATAATGATCAGGCAAGAATAGGAGGATGAATAATATATGAAAATGGAAACTAAGGTTATGAATGTGTGCGAGTTATAATTACTTATTGTAGACCTAGAATAGCTACAATAGTATGGTTACTAACGTGTGAGCAAGCTGACCAAACTTTGAAAGCTCAAAGCTTAAGGGGACTGTATATTTTCAACATGGTGTATCACAAATAGTATTGGCCTATCGTAATCGCTAGGGAGCAGCAGATGCATCATCAATGGTTGGAATCTCCCTATTGATTCTTGGGACATGAGGGACTGAGTCCCTTTGTTGGTAGCCCTACCTTTAGATGGATTTTTCCACCTTTCTACTTTTCTTGCATAACCAAAGGTAGTGATGCTTGCAATCCACTTTGCAATCTACAATTGACTTGTTACTCTCTTCTTCAAACTCCACCAGCTTTTGGTGCTTCACCTCCTCCTCTCTCTGTGAGTAGCGCCTTGTAGCACCAGCAATTTCCTTGTTTTTCAACCTAGAACACCAACTTGGAGACGCTCAAATTGTGCAATCATCGACAACCTAGATCCCCTTGTTGTACTCAGGGCCTTTACAAGTTGCCGCCGGCCCCTCTAAAACCAGCCGCACGACCCTAGCTACTTGCAACACCCAAGAACCCCTCCAAAGGCCACCTTGGCCTTACTCTCGAGCACCTCGACTGCAACTTTTGAATATGCAGCCTTTGGCCTTGCATACGCCACCCATAATTGCAAAACCAGAAGTATCGTCAGATGCAAGCTCTTAGGCGTTATCGTTTCCAGAGAGAGAGAGAGAGAGAGAGAGAGAGAGAGAGAGAGAGAGAGAGAGAGAGAGAGAGAGAGAGAGAGAGAGAGAGAGAGAGAGAGAGAGAGAGAGAGAGAGAGAGAGAGAGAGAGAGAGAGAGAGAGGTAAATAATTCGATTATTCTCATTGACTCAGGTAAATAGGCTGCACCGTCAGAAGGAGGGAGGGAGAGCGACTTTGCATGGTTGGTTGGAACCTGGGAGTGGGTGTAGGTGTGTGCATGCGTAGCAACCGAGGGGCAGACAGCGAGAGAAAGAGTTGGATGCAACGAAAATTGTTTCACTGCATGATGATCACTGGGTGATTGGGCGGCTGCGAGACAACAGATACGTTTGCCCGTCAGTAGGCCAAACAAGGGTTTGGTGAGTTCGACTGAGTGAGAAAGAGAGAGAAGGAGAGAGTCGATGAGGACTGTCAGAAGTCGCAGGCGGTCTAGGCGGGTTGGGGGTGTGCATGATAAGGCACACAGCTGCGCCATAAGTTGAGAAAGGTGTATGGTTACGAGTTGGCGCTGCCATGCAAGAAGGAGAGTTTGCATGCTGCCGTTGGTGTGGTAGGCGCCCCTAGCTACGAGAGAGAGAGAGAGAGAGAGAGAGAGAGAGAGAGAGAGAGAGAGAGAGAGAGAGAGAGAGAGAGAGAGAGAGAGAGAGAGAGAGAGAGAGAGAGAGAGAGAGAGAGAGAGAGAGAGAGAGAGAGAGAGAGAGAGAGAGAGAGAGAGAGAGAGAGAGAGAGAGAGAGAGAGAGAGAGAGAGAGAGAGAGAGAGAGAGCGTCGTTTGTTGCAGGTGGGCGAGTGGCCGGTGGTTGGGAGATGAGTGGCAGACATCGATAAGTGGTTGAGGACTGTTGCATGGTTAAGCAAAAAGGGCTAGTTAACGTCGCTACTCAGAAAGCCACGAATGTTGTTTTCTTGCAGCTTCAGTTTGCATGGAGGTTGCATGCCAAAAAAAAAAAAACTTGTCGAGATACTTTTTTCACTTCGTGTACCTATCAGCACTGCCTGTGTTGGCGTTGGACAAAAGTGCCCGCCATTGTATATGACTGCCAGATGTGATCGACAACACTGTACTAAGACTTGGTGATGCATGTTGGTGATGTCCAGGCTGCAGTGAAGCCATGCGATGATAATTTGTGACCGCCAAGTAACATATATGCAGGTCAAGTAGGTTGCACCCAAGCCAACACTGCTGGTGGTTCCCTTTGCCTACTGCCATCAAGGGGGAGAGTGAAATCGCCTATCTCCACACGTCTCTGTGATGTGCCTTGCCCTCTTGCGCCACCTATTGTGAAGGATGCTGCCATTGTGTGCTTTAATTAAAATAATTTTATTTTATTTTTTTAATGGTTTCAGTGATGCTCACAAAAATAATTACTTGAGAGCAGTCCCACTAAGCTGAGATATGGGAGATGAGGCAATCGAGTTCCTTGTGTCCTCCCTATTACTTCTACACTCGGACACTCCCCAAGGTCTCTTGGGTTTATTCCTGAAACAATCTACCCTAAATTGTTCTTCTACTTCTGCTTCTCGTAGCCCGGAAGAAGCAAATCAAACCTTTATTACCTATGATTCGAGCTTCTTAGGTTTAACATACATAAACTTTAATTCGATTGTATGTATCATATGAATGGATATTATGCTCTAGACTGTACTTATCGTACAACCAATTATCCTTACCTAGATAGCGATTCGATTAATCACACAAAAAATATAGAGGTTGTTGTCACACACTCCTTAAAAGACCAACTTAAGTGACTCTAATACCTTTCCGATGTCTTGGAGTAGACTACAAAATCATCAGAGCATGCTTGCATGTAAGCTGTTTTCTTACCATACATCCATTCAAGTAATCGTTTCACTTGTTCCATATCCTCCTCTTGTTGAATCCAAAAGACTCAAAAAGAGGACTTTCTTGGCAATAATTTTCCATGAATTAGATCTGTACAATGATCATCTTCTTCATGAATGAAGAAAAAACTCATGGAATGGAGCTCTTGAAACAATTTGAATACTCATTGTTTCTTCTTTTGATGAGTCATTTGTTTCAAACTTGGATTCAACACATTGAGTTGCATTAATATTGAAGTTAATTGTTTTACCTCAGTTCTTGAATGTTAGGGATTTACATGGACCACATAAGACATGTCAAATTTTTATGGATCCATAATGCACCAAATATGACATCTTGGAGCTAGAGGAGTATCAAAACAAAAACACTCTCAATCCACATGATCTTGCACATGCACTCGGGAGTGTTCAATTAATGGCATAGCCAAAACTTGTTTCCACACGAAGGCACAATGGGCTCCCATCATTTGACTCATTATGTGCTCTTATACCAAACTTCTTAGCCAACTCCATAAAGAGGAAGTTGTGAGTAGATGCTAGATCAAACAGAATGGGGCCATCCTGGTCACCAATTTCCCCCATGATTAGCATAGGTGGAGTCCTTTATTGTTCTATTTTGTTAGGTGGTAACCATTGTCGCTTGTCTTTCTCAAACTTTGTTTGAGGATAGGATTCTGATCTGTAGGTGCCTCTATGGGGTTGTGATATTCTTACTATGGCTTTATTTTCCTGGGGTAAAGGAGGTTGATGTCTCAACACAGGTTGAGGTTTTTCTTGCCCTTGGACTGCGTTATTTTTTCCTACTTTGTATCTTGAAGGTGGTGGAAACTATTGCCCTCCAGGTGGCCCATATTGTCTATGAATGGGAATTCCGGTTGTTTAATGGTTGGAACCAGGTCAAGGTTGTTCCTTCTAGGGTCAATCCAAATCCTTCGTACTGAGTATGGAAATTTGTTACCTATTCTGCCCTCAACACTTGTTTGAAGATTGAAACATGAGCGTACGGATCCCCTGATCCACTATAATTTTTGGATACACACTTGGCCACTTGAGATGGTCGCATGCGTCTAGTCTCTACAACCATCCTAACCATCCCTGGTCCTCCTAACATGGTCTCTCTAGTTTTTTATTCTCCCTGTGACACTATAATCGGTGTCCTCTTTGCCATACGTTCATCCGATCATTCTTTTTGATCTCGTGTAATAGTTGGAGGGATTCTAGTTGCATAAGTAAAATCAGGTGCTACATTGCCCTTGTGTGTGTTCAACGAAACCCTAGACCCCATTGACCCCATGGGCCCTGCATTTGAAAATCATTGGTGCCCCTTACAGGACTCACGTACTCAATTTCTGGTCTTGTTTGAGTCGTCGTGGGTTTAACTTGCTCGAGATTTACATAATATTGGTGGAGTGGTCCGCCAAAGTATGTATACTGCTCTAGCTCCTTACGGTCTATAGGAGAGTATTTTCATCATGCTTATCCATAATGACCACTTGGATACTTCTCCCCTCTGTGTATGTAAAAGCATACAGTCTCTTGTGATCAGTCAGCTCCTTGATGCGGGGTTCATCACATATGTAATAGAGTTTCTGTTTTCCATTATTGAATTTACATAAGTTCTGTCAGTATTAAGCCACTTTGTCTCGCTAGTGTGCCTGAACACAACGTTTTGTTTGTCCATGTTGGGTGGTTCATCTACTAACTCTTCATCTACCTTGTCCTTGGTGCGAGTCAATCCCCATTTGTCCACAATAAAGGGGTTGTGAATAACTAGGTACATCATTCCCTCCCGGTCAAAGTATCTGTCTCCATTATAGTCCACATCTATAAGGTCCTTGAACTCGCTTGCCTTGTTTTTCAACTTAACCTAGTAGCGGCCCATTCCATCCTTAAAGATTTTGGCTTTAAGCTCATTCTTGAATTGAAATTTTAGATACAATATTTTGATATCAGATGCAGGTCAACAAGGACATGCCCCCGTGGAAGCTCCTTCCTTAAAGTTCACCTTGTTGAATTCCTCAGTCATTATGGTGTATGATCTTTTTGATGAGGTATCAGAGAAACTTTCCTCTAAAATGGCTTCTAGCGGATGTAGTGGATTTTGATTCACACTACCTTCAGTTTGGTGGTTTCTCACTTGGTCTTTGACGTTGGGATTCCTATTCTGGTACAATCTTCCTAATCATAAATACATGAAGAACTGAGCTTACAAATATCCAAACCTTGTTACCTCCTTGGCTAACTTGTATTCCCCGATTTGTTCTTAGTTGCTGCATCATAACCTCTAGCACTTGCAACCTGGCAAAAAATGCTTGATGGCTATGAGTTTATAGCCGCTCTTGTTAGTTCAAGCTTACAATCGACAAAATTTTATTAGATACTTTAAATAACTTCACAATTTTGCTCGTAACGTCCACAATTCAAGTCCAATTTCAATTTTGAAAGGACCACCAGGGTCTTGGAGACTATGTCTATATTTGGTGAAATTTTTCTCTTATAATGACTCAAAGGAACATGGATCACGATCCATGTATGGAGGCCAAACTGACTTTTCTTGGTACCAACATAATCAATGTGATTAGTAGGTCATTTGGCACTAGAATTTTTGAGAATGTATTTTTGGATTGGAATTCAGGTCAGTTTTGTCACTTGCCCTGAATGCTTGGCAATACTCGGCTTTTGATTTGGTTTTTGATATTCCTTAGTTTTGAAATGATCACTAGAGTCCCTGTGATGTGCTCTAGCTATGGTGCAAGTTTGGTATCAATCTATGCTAGAGGAACATGGATCGCGATCCATGTACCTAGTTGTCAGATTGCACTGAAACTTGGCACACAGCTTCCCTTTGGTCCACTGATGTTTGCTTTATGGTTTTTGTGGGATTTGGACTCTTTTAGGCCAACCAAAAGTCAATCCTCAAGTCTATTCCAAGGTTTTCACCTTGAACTGTTTTCTGTCCTTTTAACCCACTTTTTGAACTTTTTTGACAATAGTTGTTTTGAGAAATGTTCTTCAAATCTTACCAATTGTCCACCTGTCAAATATCAGCTCATAATCCTAATGAGGTACATGGATCACGATCCATGTTTAACCTCATTTTGACATGAGATTTGGTCAGCTTATAATATTCGGTATGGTGATACTTTTCCCCAAATCGTTTTGGAATTGAGCCACTTTTTCCCAGCCAAAAGTAATATTTTGTGTCTACTTTGCGGTTTTTTTGCTATCAACTGTTTTTTTGGGGTTTTGATTAGGATTTTGCACTTTTTTGCTGTGGATTCTTTTGGAAAATTTGTTCCCTCTGTTTCCCAGGAGTGTACTAGTCAATTATCCTGTCCAAATGTCAACCTAGTACATGGATCGCGATCCCTGTTTGCTAGCATTTGGTCATGAAATTTGTACTGCTGGCTTCTTGCCTTTAGTTGAGCCCAATTCTCACCCCTTTTTGAATTTGGACAACTACAAGTTTAGTTCCCTCAAATTTACTTAATTTTCAAGGTTTTGTACAGATTAGCCCAATTTCTTAATTTAGATGTTCTTTTAGCAACCTATTTTTGGCCAAACTCAAGATTTTGGTGTCTGAGAGTCAGTTCTAACAAATGAGAACAATTTCTAGTCAATTGGCAAAAAAGGTACATGGATTGCCTATCCATGTTGGATAGGCAATCTAGGAAAAAACTGTTTAGTTTGTCTCTTGCAAACTTGTATATCCCTTTTTGCCAGGTTTTGTTGAGTTTAATTCAACTTTGAATCTTTGACCATCAACTTTGCAAATTTTCAGAGTTATGGTCTTTGGTACCAAAATAAGGTTTTAGACAGTTTGTACCCTGATCCTTTTGGCCCCAATTGATGGTGGAAATTGTTACTTAGCCTACTCCTATAAACTGAAATGTATCTACAAACATAAATAAGTTTACTAGTGCACAAATGACAACGAAATATATGTTGAAATAATCCTTTTCAAGCATAGGGAAAATCAAAGAATGAAATACTTTTTGTACTCCACTCACAACTCTCTTTGCTTATAAGGAGTAGAATCGGCTGGTGCTTGACTCCAGTCTCTACTCAGCACTAAACTTATGTCTAGCTGCTTCATTGTCTAAGTGTAAATGGAATGGGTGTCAAAATATTTGGAAAGGATTTTTCATCTAACTAGGTCACTCACCACCTAAGCATCAACTTCCCCGGCAATGGCACCAATGTTAGTAGGGCACCGTGAGGGACGTCTACAGCATAGCTATCTGGTATTAACATAATGTCAATACACAAGGAAGCGACTGGAGATGGGACACAGAGACTCAATGAGATTGTCAATTTCAAATAAGTAACCCTAAAGAACTGTTCATGCATCTACAATAGAAAATCAATCACTTCCTAGTAAAAAATTCAGCCCATGTCAAGTCTCACTGCTCTATGTCATCACGCCTTTTCGTCTTCCAAACAAATTTGGAATGCAACAAAACTTAAGGAGAGGTGTTACAACACCTAAGGGCAAAATCCTACTAAGTTTTACAGTCATCTGGGAAGGTACACACATCACGATCCATCCCAAAAAATGTATACAAAACTGAAACAGAACTACACGGAAAGGTTTCCTTCAGGTTTAGAAACATTCTTCCAAGGTCAAAACATAAAAAAATAACCACTTAAGACCTCAAATCAACGCAATTAGCTCACAGACAAGACGACACGAACCACAATAGAATTGAGAATGATTACACTAAGATTAAAGAGCAAGAGACAAGGAGCACAATGTGCTATTTGGAATCGAATTTAATTATCAGACAAGGAGAAAGGTTGATTACAACTTGTAGCAGAAGTACAACTCTTAGTTGATGTCTAGCAAATCCCAAAGATAATGATACTGTGTCTTTACAAACTAACAGTTTTGACTTCAAAACTTGGGACCCTTTCCCACACCATTGGACACTTTACAAGGCTTGTAGGTTCCGATTGGGTGATAGAGAATAATAGGATAAATTACAATTTGAGAATCATTATGAGTAGAATTACAAGACGTCTTTTGGAAAAAGTATTGAAGACATCAAAGTTTGACGTGTATTATTATGGGCAATAAGAAGGGGTTCAATTAAAACACCATGATCAAGTACAGGGATGCAGAAGGATCAAAGACGAAGAATAAGAGACGATAAATAAGGGTTAAAATATAATTTTGTTTCCTCAGATTTGGGATGGTATTTTGACAAAGCAAACAGAGTAGGGCTTTGGGCGAGCATTCATGCAAAACGGTTTGATTCTAAAGACTGATACAAGACCAACTTGTAATCATTATGGGCTCGGGTGCATGCTGCCAACATCGGCTTGAGCATGTGACAGGCAAGAACCGAATTTATGATGGGTTGGAGGTCCAGGTGATGAAAATTGAGCATGTCTAGGTGCTAGTGCTCAAGATTCTATCATTATCCAAGGTTTTCTTTTACACTTTTGATGAATACCGAGGGTCGATTTTGACCATATTTTGCTTATAAATTTGGAAATTGAATGAATTTAGGGTTGGGGCCTATCTGTGTTGCTATTTTCTCTTTGTTTCCATTTTGCTACCTCTATCTCTCTCAAATCTCTCATAGCCAGAAGCCTGACGCTTTCCCAATCAACCTTGGAGAACCACGCACTTTGACAACAGGGAGAATCTACCATTTGCTGGCCATGGTTGCTAATTAAATGTTGCTTTGCACACACGGATGGAGAATACGACCCAAAAATGAGCAATGACACAAAAGACTAAAGCATATTGATGGATTCTACTAGGGGTTTTATAGGGTGTATGGATTAAGCTAGATTTGAAGATTGCATGGTGTCAGTTAACTTCTACCAAAGATGTGGCTAGCATTTGTCATGTCAGATCATGATAATAGGGAGTAGGTGGGCACTTAAGTACTTGATGTGGCTTTTGAATTCAAGACATTTCTCACAAAAGTAGCATTGTAATTGGATTTTTAAACTACAAAATGCACTTTATTGTATGAAGTATTCCAAGAAAATTTATAATATTTTTAAAAGATTTATCCATATGGCTCTCCACTAGCATATGGTAAGAGTCAATAGTTGTGACTAAGGTGTCGTCATTGAGAATTTTTTGAATCCGATATCGGTGCGTCCATTGAGTTTGCCCAGAATTGATTGAGCACTCATGCTAAACACTAATATGGACTGGCCTTTGGCAAAGATTCAAGAATGTCGGTCTAAACATTGCTATTGCTTGATCTGTACTTCTTTAGATAAAACGGTTTCTTGTAGCCAAGTTTCTTCCAATTTGAGAAGCTCTGTAGTCAATGCTATTCTAATTTTTTGGCTAGAAGTTGCACTTGCACCACAATGCACATACTTGGCATCACATATTTTATCAATATAATTGCTTTGGTGTAGTAAATGAGCCGGGACAGGCTTGCCCCTATTGGGGCCTTGTATGTGGTTTTGAAAGCCTAGAGAGCCGATTGCAACTTCATCTCCCAATATGTCTTGTCCTCTATAGTCTTTTTCAAAATATTTTGCAGCACTTTTTAGGTTGATTCGGCCTGACCATTGGAGTGGGGGTAGTATACTATGGATTTCGTTGCACTATCATGTGGTCTTGTGTTAGTCCTCTTACCATCCATTGAGAAAGTTGTTACTAATATAGTCGGAAATGTTGAGAGCCGTGCAAAATAGCAAAAATAACATGCTGCAATCCATAAAACCGACAAATCTCCATACCTGAAAATCCCATAGCACATAATGAAAGGTGCACGTGATCAAAGAGAGATCATAGAGATCATGAGAGAGTAGGTGAGCACGCGTAGGCGCACCTCCTAGAGTGGAGTGCTGCACCGGCATAGTGAAAGAGAAGAGAGGAGAGAAGAGAAGAATAGACACAAGCACTGGGTGCAATCTCTTCCTGTATAAGAGTAAAATTTCCATAAATGTACTATCCTTTCACATATTTCTTTTCACCTATCACCTGCAATAAATAAGTTACTTTCCATTTTCATTACCTACCTCCCTACTAGAAAGAAATTGTCCTCAGTTGCAAAGATAGGAATCTACAAGCCATACTAGTAAAAAACAAAGGTGAGTATTCTATGTCAGAAATATCACATAGTAAAAGAAAAAGTCATAAAACTAAACAACATTAATTATGAGTGTCGTCATTCACATATTACCTATTCTAGTGTCCCATACCACTAGAATAAGCAATATGTGTCATATTTTGATGAATCGGGATTTCATTGGTCACACTCATCGTTCTAATAAATTAATTTTCATAAATCTCAAGTCTAATTTCACAAACATTGTCATGACACAAAATCATCATATACCAATTTCAAATCCAAAATATAAATCCAAATATAAATATCTTTCACTTTGTATCCGGGTAGCAAGACCATACCAAGAATAGTGGTGGCCAGCCACTGCAACATGATTTTGTGATCGTTGTTGCCTATTGCATACTAGCAATGTGACTTCTAGAGTGATACAACTGTATATTGAAAAAAAACTCAAAAGTATTACACATGTGAGACTTTAATGATTGTTTATACCAAATTTGAAAGTCCAATACAAATTGAAGTTGCTAATGAGATGTTTCAAGGTTACATAAATGTTAATCATCCAATATATAGAATATTTTTCCTCAATAGTGATTGCTTGTAGTGTGAATGCATCAATAAATGATACTTATCCTCTTCAATGTAGACCCAATTAAAAAAAGGGTGAATTTCAAAGGACTATTATATATTCAGCATGTGAGAGAGACTGTAATATCTTGTGTCAAGGTGGTAATAATGTTAATCAATAACTATTAGGATATGCAAAATTTTTGTCTCTAATTCTAGCGCTTAGCTTACGCAGACTGTCAGCCACTGGGTATTTTATGGTAGAAATAGAACTGATTCTAAAAAATTATTAAATTAACAATCGTAATGGAGTGATTTATAGACAGCATGTCAAACAATTTAAAAATTATTACGCATTTGCTGTTGTAAACCACAGAGAGAGATAATTCTAGAGTAAGAGTTAGAAGATTCAAAGAGGCAATGACAAAAATGAAAATTTTCTTCTTGTATCACTATTAAGTCATCCCAATCTCAAAAATATTAAAATTCTTTCAAAGCATATTAAGTGCATAAGTGAAAATGTGAGTTTAGGGAATAAAAAGACAGATGAAGGGTGGAAAGTCGAAAGACATATGAAGGTGAAAAGTCAAAAGACCTTTTGTGTCCATATAAAGAGGTACTTCTCTTCTTCTTTATGTTTTCTTCTCTTTAAACTATCCTCTCCCCCCCCCCCCCACTCCCCCTTCTCTCTCTCTCTCTCTCTCTCTCTCTGTGTGTGTGTGTGTGTGTGTGTGTGTGTGTGTCAATGTTGTCTCCATCTTTCCCATCTAATTCTATTGCAAATGTATGTGCTTTATCATTTCTCATTGCTACATGCTATGGACTAGCGCATCATTTTTGTTGTTGTTGAGGGAATATCTGAATTAGGAATACCTTTTAATTTTTTTGAAGGAAATGAAAAGACAGATGAAGGTGGAAAGTCAAAAGACATATGAGTCATTTTCTTCTCTTCAATTGAACCTAGTGGAGTTTTCATTTGGAAAAAGTGTCCTATGGTTCTTGACACATCCAAGGCCGTACTCAAGATGAGAAAAGTAACATTTGTGGGCTTCATACCAATGATTGGGTAAGGTAAGATTCGTGGTTGGTATGTGTTCTTGTGTGTGGATCTCTATCCTTTCCTCTGATAGGTGGTCAATGAGATATGGGGATTGCTTATCCCACCGATATCCAATGCATATGTCTCAAAAATCACTGAGAATTCTTGGTTTGTAGTAATTATCAAACATGATACGATTATGATGGGGGTTATTACATAGAATTTTTCCAAATTCATCATGAAAATGAGCAAGAGAAAGTGAGTAAAAAGAGTGGCATACATTGTTCTTCACCATCCTATCCCATACTCTAAACATGACAATTGGGAAACAACCCCACTTTTGGTTTAGGAGAAGTAGCTTGCGAGCTCGAGTAGTTTTGACTGTCAACGAGTGAAATAAGTCGAACGCATTGATGTATAATTTTTTTTTTGTGAATGGAATTTTGTCGGTGTGAAGGCTGGCCTTCACCTAGTCGATGTTGCCTAGGTGGGGTGTGCTGAAGTATGGGATTCCACGAAATTTGGGTTGATCTTGACATATTTGTGCCAGCAAGCACATAAGGTATTGGGCACCAAATAGTCTGTTGTTGATCGTCCATTGGAAAAATATCGGCGCACTTCAACGCCCCATCGGATATCATTGCCAATAGCATAGTTCTGTAAGATGGAAATTTGTATGTCTTGTAGTGCCATTGGGAAGCTGCTGTAGTAGTTTGTGAGTGGTTGTAGCCGCTTGGTTGTCAACTAGTGAGGTTTTCACCCATGTAGACTTTTGCAATTTGTCTGTCCCCTTTGAGCCTTACTCGATGACGTTGTTGGATCCTTGCTTTGGAGGAGACGATAGTGTAGAGTGAGGAGGAGATATGGGATTGAGGGTTGACTCGAGAGAGGAAGGGAGAAAATGAAGTTTGGCTTACGTAGTGTTAAAGGTTGACAAAAAAATAGGAGGTTTGAAATGTTTTGATGGAAAGGGGACTGGTGGTCGCTTAAAGACGTTTCGAATTTAGGTTGAAGCAGTTATATAGGAGATGGTGGAATTGGGGCACACTATTGTGTGTGTGTGTGTGTGTGTGTGTGTGTGTGTGTGTGTGAGAGAGAGAGAGAGAGAGAGAGAGAGAGAGAGAGAGAGAGAGAGAGAGAGAGAGAGAGAGAGAGAGAGAGAGAGAGAGAGTTGGACAATCATTGAAGTCTATAGTTTAGGAGAGGGTGTCATTTATAGAGAGTGACATTGTTGGTGGTGGTTCTGAGAGAGAGAAAGGGAGACATGAGCACCTCATGGCCATTGGGTGGTGGCGTGTGTGTGCATGAATGTGTGTATGTGTCGTTTATAGAGAGTGACATTGTTGGTGGTGGTTCTGAGAGAGAGAAAGGGAGACATGAGCACCTCATGGCCATTGGGTGGTGGCATGTGTGTGCATGAATGTGATTATGTGCGTGCGTGCGCGCACGTGTGTGTGCGTGTGTGTGTGTGTGTGTGTGAGAGAGAGAGAGAGAGAGAGAGAGAGAGAGAGAAAATAGTGACATGGGGTGGTGGTTAGTGTCCACTCAAATTGTGGGCTAGTGCCTCTGTTCCTGGTTGGTTTAGCTTTAGTTGGCATGTATGCCAGTCAACACTATCCACTACATGCCAAGGAAAAATGGCGAGGAAAGGTGGTTTAGTATCCATGATGGCCAATTGCTGCACGTGCAAGCATTGGCGAGGTGGACATTGGATGGCATCTGTATTCATGGTCAATAATGTTAATCGACTATTGCTGGTGGCTGCAGCGAGGCAATGGTAATGGGTGCTAGTTGACAGGGCCACAATGTTAAGCATAGAAAGTGCAATTGGTGAGCCATAAAGAAAACCCATGTTTTCTTAATATTTGAGGGTTGTTGTGAAGTGCTTTGGGGAAAGTTCCGGTCTAATTGTCTTGGATGAATCCAAGATCTCTCTAAGTGGGATTTGTTGCCTACGAAGGGCCAGTACCTCCTTGAATAAGAGATCTTGATCTCAAGGTTTGTTAAATGCTTATACAAAGTCTTATTCAATTGTTCCCATAGTATTAAGAGATCTCTTGTCTCCATGTCTTTGGATTTGTACCTACTTTTTGAACTTCAGAACACCTCAATGGTCCTTTGGGGATTTGACCCTTCTACTCTTCCTGCTTCCCATCAGACTCACTTTCCTATGGTCTCAATATTTCTCTACTTTTGGAAACACAAAGCATAGCCGAGCCTTTTTTTTTTTTTTTCAAAAAGGAGTTTTTGTTGACTAGATACACCTCTAATTAAGTTTACATACCATCTTATATACTTCATCAACTACTCCTACTTGATTAACTTAATCGTCTCTATAATTCCAAACAATCATGGTATACATATCCTTATAATAAGCATCGAATGCTTATCATGTGTACTTAATACTATAACTCTAATTATCTTACTATAATGAGTGAAGATAAATTAGTCTCTAATCAAATTTTAATGCCACTAATGATCTTGTGTAGTCATCACATTTTTTTTCCACGAATCAATTTAATAACATCCTCAAACATAAGAAAATACTTAGTTGTTGATTATCCAAATTTGTGGTTACTAAAGTTATCATGTGCTTTGATACCATTTCTATAGCTAGAAACACAGAGAGCCCTACAAAACACCAAAAATAACATATTGCAAGCCATAAAAGTGACTCGGGGTGTTCACTATGTGTAAAACTATCATATCACGTGCGTTCAAGACATGTTTGTAAAACTCTTTATTTGTCAATTTGTTTAAAAATATAATATACCCTTTTCTTTTGAAATCTATAAGTTTTTTTAATATTTGAAAAAATAATGCCCTTTTGTATATATATTTCTATAAGTTTCAAGAACTTTAAATACCTTATGTTGAACTCACGTGATAGGTTACATTTTTATTAGGTGACCTCCTCAGGAAAACTGACAAGTCTGAACACTTGGTGAGTCCCATGAAACATAATCAAAGATGCACGTGATCAGAGAGAGATAGAGAGTGGGAGAGAGCAAGGGAGCAAGAGAGAAAGTATATATGCACCTCCTAGAGTGGAGTGCTGCACCAACATGGCAGAAGAGAAGAGAGTAGAGAAGAGAAGAATAGACACAAGCACTGGGTGCAATCTCCCCTCGTGAAAGGGTGAGCATTTTCCTCTTGCACGTGTTTATTTATAGATTTCTTGAATTCTCAAAGTGAATACATACTAGTGAGATGGAAATAAATTGGAAATAGTTTATAAAGAGCACTTAAATAATGAAATTTCTATAAATGTTCTATCAATGTCTATAAATGTGCTATCCCTTACATCCCTTAACTTTTTTCATCTGTCACCTACAATAAATAAGTCATTTTCCATTTTCATTATAGTTCCCTGGTCACTTAGCAAGTGAATGGGACATCCAAAGCTGGTGACGATGTTTTTGTAATAGATTTAGCTACCTTTTCCTTCTCTATTGCTGGCAATGACTTGGATTCTATCCATTTTGTGCAATAGTTGGTGTCCACAATGATATGCATGTTGCAGTTGAATCACCCTAGAGGATTGATCAGTCCGATGAAGTAAAGCCTCCAATTTTTAAATGGATTGAGTGGTAGCACCAACTTGTGCCACCTTTTGTCTTGCTTGCCCAATTACCCTAGTCATTGAGATGGATCACACTATTTGGTATGTCGCTTGGTCTCTCTGAATATCTTGGCCACCAAAGGCCTATAAAAAGCATATTTTGTGTTGTTGCCTCTGGTAAATTGGTTGACGTGTGCTCCTTAATGAACTTCATGGGACATAGATTCCATCTTGTGTGTGGGGTACATATTTGTGTAGAATACCATCATCACAATGGTGATGTAGCTAGGATGCTATGATTTTGAATGAATGACTTTGGAGAGCGAGCCACTTTCACTCATCTCAGGAAAACCCTTCCGAGAACTAACCCGGCTGCAAGAATCTTAAATGCCTCTTCATACCAATATCGTGGTTGGATTGATATGGTGAATATGCTAGCATTGAAAAAGTCATCTTCTACCCCTTCTCCTTGCACTCCTTCTAACAAGTCACCCTTCCCCAATCATGACAAGTAATTGGCAACATCATGGTGTTTACCAAGTGCGTGGAGTATTGTAAAATCAAATTCGATTGGAATAAGCATCCAGTGTGAAAACTTATTGTGCAACATTCACATGGCTACTAGGTATAGGAGTGTCAAGTGGTCCACATTATTTTTCTATTACCACACCATCTTAAAAAATGGTGCTCGCTACTTTTGTTATGCTTCTACTCCAAGGCAATGGGCTGTTCTATGATTTGGATAGAAGGAAATGGGGTTGTGCTAATGCTAAAATACACTATATGCTTTCTTCTTTGCATCACTCATTTCAAGTTCTTACATTTCAATTGAACATCCCAACTTTGTGTATGCTAGATTCAAATTTAAGCTCAAATTTGAGAGTTCTAAATCTTGTGCAACATTGTCAGCCATAGTGCTTGGTGGCCAATTAAAACATTATAAAAGCACAAGATGACATTAGGAATAGAAATTGTAAAAGCACAAGATGATACTATTGTGAATAGTTCACTTTCAAAGAGCAGGCATACTATTGCGCACATGAGAATAAATTGTAAAAGCACAAAATGAAATAATAATGTGATTCATCTTGCCCGCATACACAAGTGAGCATCTTCCTCGCACGTGTATTTAAATATATTGCCAAGAAGCATTCTTCTTGGATTAGAGGTCATTTCAATTTGGAATCAAAATAGAGTTGTGTTTTCCAAATTGCAAATTTAAATTTTTCTTAAAATCATTGCCAAATTATACTAATCTAAAATTGTCCAATAAAATTGGTCACCATTCAAAGTGAAGGACTCCTTGAACCTTATCTACTCATTTGTCAATATATTTCAAACAAACATTAGATAATTATTAATAATCCACATTTCTATACTACTACCCCCAATTTGAAAAGATTTTTTTCTCGATTGTATTCCCTCAATTGACAATCTTTATACATTATCATGTTGCCTCAATCAAATATTTCCATGATACAACCTTAGTCGCGAATCTATAATTAATTATTGTGTTGCCTCACTTGGCAATCAACACAAGCATGGGTGTTTCCTCAGTCGGCGATCTACACCGTAAAGTGTTCTAACATTGGGGAGTTCATTAATTAAAACAAGTGTTGTCTCTGTCGACCATCTACATAAAGATTTTATATCCTTGATCGGTGTTAAATGATTTTAATGAACTATATATTGCCTCAGTTGACGATCTGTGTACCATCTATGATTGATTTTTGGAAGTAGATATGAGGGATGGATATTTACTAGCCAAAAGTTATTATGAGATGCCTTCAGCTTTCTCATTAGCATGGGTCTTGTACTTAAATAAATATCTATGATATTTTTATCTAGCATAGTTCATAGTCAATTCTTGGTCCAAAATGGTTTCAATTGTCAAAACTTTTGTATCATCTTCTTGATCACGGTGCACAATAGGAAGTACTATATACTTAAACTTTCAAAATGCAGCATTGAACCATGGCATTTCCAAAGACACTGAGTAAAGCATGTGTGTGTTGGGGGGGGGGGGGGAGAGAGAGAGAGAGAGAGAGAGAGAGAGAGAGAGAGAGAGAGAGAGAGAGGTAGTTGTATATGCTATTGGAATTGCACTTTCTTGAGTCAGTCTATTGTATTTACTTGCTGGATTGGTTTCCTTCTTCCTCAATGATAGAGTGGCAATTGTGTATTGTACATTAGGGCATCACACACATAACAAAGTAGCAAACACAGATGTAGGGACATGACTTAGGACTAATGGTATCATGAGGATTGTAAAGGGATGTACATGAAAATTAGTACATAGAGGGCTCTAGGGGCTATCACACATAGCACAAGGAATGGCGCTAGATGGAGACTCTTACTCGCCGTAATAGGTGAGTGCATGAGGAGGTAGAGGAGCTTGACTTATACCACCTACTCATAGAGTAAGGATATAGGTACCACATGGAACCACATTAAAGAGCCTCATCCCTATATAGAATAGGGGATCCGTTGGTATGGCACACCTATGTGGAGTTTTTATATTATGTCACCTAGCACGATCCAATACTAGAGCCACACCCTACAACCTCTACCTTCTTCATTTCTACAATGGCTGGGAGAGACATCATTTTCTAGGAACATGGACCATCATAGCAGACCACGTAGGTCTACAAAGTGAGCAGTTCATATATGCATGTAGCACACTAGCTCCTATTTTGGGTCACCTCTATAGAAAGGCACTACAAGAAGGCTTACCAGTTGAGTGGAAGATACACACCATCGCGCCCATACACAAAGATGGAGGCATGCTTGATTCAGGTAAGTACATGACTATCATGGTGGGCCATACATTGGCCAAGCTTTACAGTGTAGTATTTGTGGAAAAATTGATCTCATATGCACAAGTTGAGGGTATTTAGGCTTGTGGGTAGGTTGATTCAAGAGGTTATTTATGTAAAACATATTTTAAAATCAAGGTGTTTGATTCAGTAGGCTATGACATGGAAAAATAAGCTATATTACTACTCTCTAGACTTCCACAAAGCTTTTGACACAATGCCATGAGAGAGGTTCTTTTGATGCCTTCAATCACTTGGGATACCGTGAGACATGACATGGGGCATTTATGCTCTTTATGAGAGAGTTTTTGGGCAAGTGCAATGTAGAAGGCTTCTCAAAGACCCAATACTATTGGTGTTAAGCAAGGGTGCCCCTCTCTCCCTCACACTTTCTGGGCTCCACATTGACGAGGAAGTGGACTTCATCACATGGGGAGGGGGAGACGGAGTGGACATTTCAGGTACAATGGTCCACATTATACTTTATGATGATGATATTATCTTAGTTTTTGAGTCACCAAATAGGGCTACACCTCCATGCATTGGATGTTTTTCGCACATAAATGAGTGCTAACACAATGAACCTTGGAAAACCAAGGTCATAGTCTTCTCACTACACAATAGATTTGGAAGCACCTCCAATTCACACTAGTAGGAGGCCATATGGAGGTGGTTAGATAATGTATATATGTAGGGATCACATTCCCCTCTACATCATCACACTTCACCATGGGATAGACAGCTAGATAGGCTCACATGGGGATATGATGCCCTAGTTATACTCAAGTGTAAGTTCCACTAGGCGCACTTTCAAGAGCTCTGTATAAAGGGGTGGCTGCTTGACACTTTGGTCACTCTAGACTTGATGTATCCTATAGGAGTAATGTGGGGCCCATGCCTAGCTTCCCACTTATGGATTCAACTTGGGAGACCTCAGGTTATCATTACATAACAAATTATCAGTACCACATGACATTGTTAGTATTGGGTTTGTTGTGTCGCCTACGCTTGTGGAGGCCCTATTTTCAAATAGTAGGTTTCATTTATCGACTCCATGACATGCCATGTGCTCGCCTCTCATGCATAGCTTTTGAGGCTTCATAACAATTAGTTCAAGCAAGCTAGAGACATAGGGTCATGTCATGATATGCACAAATGACATTGGTTAAAAATACATTAATAAATATTGTTAGAGGCATTTGCTTAAAAATACATTAAAACGCTTAAATTTTTGTAAGTTTTTGCACCTACAAGTATTACTTTTAAAGGTAAATGTTAAAATTTGAAGGTGGGATTGCACTAAAGCTTGGTTATTTTTAAGATTGGACATAGTACAACTATGTCAACTATGTCAGTATGTGTGACGATGCAAGAGGCTAGAGCTGCATCCCACTAATTGTGTGGGTGACTTGTAATGCCTCATCTCCAAGCGCCATAGAAAAAGTGATCCAACAGTCACTTGGAGCAAATAGCCCATTGTTGGAAACTAATGCCTATAGTAAATTCATCGGCACCTCTCATGCTACGGTAATGCCATAAAGTCTGCACAATAGGAAAGTAGGGATGGTATTGTGGCACGCTTTCACCTGCACAATTTGGGTTGAAGTCATCTCGTATAAGTGGAAGCAACTAGGAATTCCCAATTCAAGAAATCCAAGTGTTGCAAAATGTCTATGCTAGGCAACTCTAGGTCCTCCCCACGATGTGTGGGACTAGGTCAACTAGGGCGCCATAGGTTCTAAGTGGGACAAAACTCTTAATTATTCAAAAATTAATTGATAACCAAGCCTTGTGAAACCAAATGTATTTCAAATTTTCCCAAAAGATATTCAATAGAAAAGAAAATTGATTGATTGGATGTAGCCTCCATAATGTAAATCTCGCCGCCATTAACAACTTGGAAGCCATTTTTTAGCTATAATTAATGCCAATGTTCCCTCCCTCTCTCTCTCTCTCTCTCTCTCTCTCTCTCTCTCTCTCTTGTAAGTCACTTTTCCCTCCCCACTTTTGGAGTGTACAAAAATTTATTCTCTCTCCACCCTCTCTCTAAAACATCCTCAACACATTATATTACCTAGGAAAAGGTTCATTTCTCTCGAAGAGTCATATCCATAAAAGAGGCCTCTTTGCATAGTCCCCCATCTTCCATTTTAGCACCATACCTGCTAAATATTGCAATAAAGATTTTGCTGGAAAGATTTGGCTAAAGATTTTGCTGGAAAGTGCCAATCTCCAAGTTCCCAAATGTGAGGTCATCAATCAACAAATGAGACCTGAGAAGTAGCTAGAGTGAAGCTTAGTATTTTTTATAATCTTAAAATATAATAAACTGAAGGAGAAAGTTTGATCGCTATCCTCCACCGTTTTGTTGAAAACATCCATGCACGTAGGTAGTTTCTCTTACAAAAGTGAAGATCTTGGTGAGTGGGAGAGAGTGAGAGGTAGAGCGTGGTGTGGTGCAAATCCGCTAATTGCAGCGATGAGGGCTATTTTGGCATTGCAAATTGGATGCTGGCAATATGAACGGGTGGCCTATGCATGGCCAAGTCGATCCCTAAGTGATGGTGGAGGTGGGCAGGCTGTGGTGCAAATGAATAGGCACATAGTTGATAGGATGGTATTGATGCTAATCTCTGTGTGTGTGTGTGTGAGAGAGAGAGAGTTTGATAGTATAAAAACCCACCTTCTCATCATGAATACGTTTACAGCTTTTATACTTCCATATGAGATACAAATCCAAGTGTACCCATATAAAAATTAAGCCAAAACAAAAGACCAATTTAGAAGCTAGAAGGAGCCCAAAAAGAAGATTAAACTAAAGGGAATCTATCTTGATTCTCTTCAAGATTCTAAACAATGGGAAAATCCCCATGATGCAAAGGAGATAGGTCTAGGTAAGGGAACCATGAGATGGCCTCAATATGACTACATTCATACTTGGCGCCATCTACTAAGCCAACTAGACATCTTTCAAACTCTGCATCGTCAAGTGTGTTGATCTCCCATTATGTTCAAGTCAAATGGGCATCTTTTGGTGTAAAAACAATGGCATCGCTTTGCTGGATGTCTGTTGGGTGCTCAGCTATCAAAGCAAAAAAAAAGAGCATCAAAGGACACCACTCTCAGTTTTATTTCGATTGATTGTATTAAACCCCTTTGTAGAGTAGACTACTCCCTTTGATTTTGGAAACATTTGGATCACTAAAACACTTGGTTGAGCCCAAAATTGGACCCACAGACTAGAGAGACAACTAACAGGAACAAGTCAAATCAGGCTAAAACTTGAAACCAGGGTGTGGATAAATCCTAATACTTGTGGGAAAATCAATCTGTGAAGATAAAAATGAAAAATGTCAAAATCTTGTAGAGTTTTATCTTAGGCGCATCGAAGATAAAATCTCTCTAGAGGGGGTGTTTTGCCAAATTTCCAATTCACAAGGTTTATTTAGACCATAATACAACTCCTAAGAAAGTTTGATCAAATTTGGAGCTGCGCAAGGATAAAAACACCAAGAAAATTGAAAAACTAGACTACCAGATAAAAAAGGGTGACAAAACACTGGTAAATGATCCAAACTTTGTGAAACTCATTGTACAAGCTTGAAATCACAAGTAGAGACCAACCCAAGTCACATTGGGAAAAAAAAAATTGAAACAGTGGAGATTTATTGTAGGCACCTCGAAGATAAAATTCTCACCAGAAAGACAATTTTGTCCTTTTTCAAGCTGTGAGGAATCCATCTAGGTGAAACAAATTAAAATTACCCTCACAGAAAGGTGCAACCATCTTAGCATGCCTCAGATAGCCAGAGCCAATTTCATATCTAGAAAAAATTGGATGTGTCCAGTGCTTGGGAAAGGGATTTTTATATACTTTGTGACTTTCACTTGATAATTGTGTAATCACCTATGGTTTGAAGTACTAGTGTGCAGGGAATTACATCTGTGTGCGTATGTCGCACGTGTCAATGCAAGGAACTTGCCAATACACCGTGTGCGAGCCACAAATGGCTCCAAGCACACAACAAGCCTAAATTAGTAAGCTCAAAGAAGGCGATGGTGTGTCACTCACCGCTCTACGCTTGCTTCGTGGAGGATTCCTCGCCGCGAAGAAGAAGGAGCTGCTGCTTCGCCGCGCTCAACCGCTTCGCCGCCGCCGTGCCTTCATAATGCTCGATCGCCCACCCACACACACAGTCTCTCTCTCTCTCTCACACACACACATACACACACACACACACAAGGAGGTGAAGAAGAAGAAGATGGAGATGGAGATGGAGCAAGAGCACTCTTCTATTGCACAAATGAGAGAATGAGTGAATTTTAGGTTTAGTTGACTTTTATATGAGCTCGCCCCATTCACACTTGGGCACCCATGCTTAGCCAACTAATCCCTTGAATGTTCCAGTTAGAGTGCGCCTCTCATCGGCGATCACTCTTACCCTTTTCCTATTGGACTGACAAGCCCTGTACCTGACTCTACCAAATAAATAATACAATGTCTGCCGTAGGTTACAATGTCCGTGAGCCATGAGGGTTAACATGCCCTCCTTCCTGATGTAGTTTCCGTCCTCGGAAGCTATTGAGTTGAAGCTCGTTCGTCGAGGTGGAAGAGCATTTGAGATGAATTTCCTTAGCCTTCTTCAGTCACTGCAAGATCAAACAACATTGGCACAGTAATTGCATTCTCATAAGCGATTAAAAAGCATATGCAGTTTTTGGCAGACAAATTGATTGGTAACAGAATTTTAAACAATTTGTCAGCAACAATAAACATTAAATTGCAATATAATCAAATGCATAAACAGATGTAAAGGTAAAAAATTAAACAAGTATGGGGTCGCTAATTTAACGGTCGAAAGGCACTAGAGATCGACTATTAATACCATGGGTAAGCTTCTTAATTTTCTCTGGTCAATTAAGTTGTTTAATCGCGAGATCCAAGTATTTCATGTTCGAGGGCTGACTAGAGGCTATACCTAGAAGACCTTGTAGTTAAGCTACGATAAAAGGAATTGCTCATGAGTACCCAATCAAGCTGAGATTTCTCTTCCAGCTTAAGATTTTACATTGTGGCACTTTGATTTTTTGTTTGTTCATTTTCAACATTTTAATTTTGTAACTTTGGGGGGTCATATAACACTGATACACCTCCCCAGGCTCATCACACTAGTAAACTCCCTTTATAATACTTAAGCTAAAGGTCAATAGGGTCAAGCCCACTAGAAAGCCCTAGTACATTTCACACAATGCTGCCTAAATCAGATTAAGAACCTAAGTAGCCATTGATTATTAGGAAGGCATTCCCCATGGTATTAAGAGAAGATCTCTAACACCTAGCTTGGTCAAACTAGCTTAGTCGGACTGCTTGATTTTTAAACCTAGACAAGTGATTATGACAAAAAATTACATTGAATTAAATGTTTGATACTAAGCAAATGTGATGAATATTATGCTACCAATCACAATTAAAGCAAACAAACATGCATGCAAAAAAAGATAAGGGGCGATGCTAATGGACAAGAAACACCTGTTTGTGTCGATGGTCGCGCTTGATTTGAAGTGTGAATGAGAGAAAGATCCCATGAAGGTCCAAATCCTAACAACAGCAACACGTTCATGTACACACTATGAAACACAAGAATACCTCTAGGAGGCACATCAGTGGGAAAAAAGAACTTTGCTAATCACTCAACCCTAAAACAGAAACACTCCTATCATACTAATCCTACCTACCCTCCATCACTCGAGTGCTGAGGATCAAAGGTGTTTGATAACATAGGTTTCTATTTCAGTGTACCGGATGTGAATGTGTAGGTCTGGGTCAATGTTTTGACTTTTATTGTGCATACTCGTTTGCTAATTGCTCTTGCTCTTTATTATTTTTGTTTTTTGTGAGTATAAGGCTTTATATATACATTCCCTCAGATTGGAGATTAAGAGGTCAGGGAGGAAGGTTGAGAGGGAAGTGAGTGAATGATGACTGTCAGCAAACACTCCCCCCTTCCTTGGGTAGATCATATCGTTTGAAATGAGCTTGTCACCCTTTGAAACCAATTGTTCCAGTTGGTAATAGGTGGGGATTTTTTCCAGTAGTTTTCTATTACCTTAGGTGCCTCGTCGAGTTGCAAGGGTGGTAAGGTACTCTCCCAGGATTGAACTTGAAGTGGTTCATTAGGTGATTCTTGAACACTAGGAGGTGTGGATTCCTTTGTAGCTTTATGGAGGTCCACTATTGTAGGTGGAGGCTGTGGAGAAGCTTTTACCTCCATGGATGCATTACATGAGGAGCTAGAAGCTTCATGGGACTCCCCCCTAACTGAGCTAGGTGGAACAAATCGTTCTTTCTTTGGTACCCAAACTAGCTCTGGAGGGGGTGTGTAGCATTCTGTGATTTTTTTCTTTCCGCGATCTTCAATTTGTTTTGGAGCTACAGGATTAGGCCCACATGGGTCAGGTGACAGGTAAGAAAACAATCCACGTTTTGGCACCCAGATTTGATCATTTCCTTGATAGTAGCCTTGGGATTCCAATAGTTTTTTAGGAATCCAACGCCACGTTTCCTTACATTTTTTGGAGCGAGTGGGACGTTTCTTACAAGGCTTCTATTTTTTAGCACTAGCTATGGTCGCTAAAGAAGCTTTAGGGACCCACTTGTATGTTTGATTTGTTATATAAGAATGAGTCTTTTCAGAAGCTATATGCATTGCTTGTAGCATATTTAAAGGTACAGGCATTTCACCCCCCTCAGGTGTTACCCAAGTCGTCCCCCTATTTCCCCAAGTGTCTATGGTTGCTGCTAGGTGGACCCAATCCACATTGTCCGACTCAGTCATCCCAGGTAGTACATCCATATAAGAATAATCTTCCCCAACATTAGTGTCCGCTTTAAACGTGTAACAATACTGCAATGGGGCCAAGTGAACTGTGGTGTCAGATCTATGATCAATTATAAACCTGTTTCCTAGAGGATGTGCTCGACCCGTCACAAGATCCACTCGAATGACATAATCTTGGAACTGCAAGTAGACATGGTTTTTAGACCAGTCATGCACCATTTTTTCTTCCCTCATGAAAGGACGTCCTAAGATCATCTCCGATGCCATAGTGTGTTTGGAGAAATCCATAGCAATAAAGGTAATCCTTATTTTATGTCCAAAGACCTTGATCTTCAGATCTTCTAGCATCCCAATAGGTTTAACAATAGACCCATTGGCCATCTTCACTCCTATGGTTGTGGTCGCAAGATGAGGTATTCCCATAGTTTCCCAGTAATTTTTAGTCACAATGCTAACCCCATCGCCACCATCAAGGATTCCCTTCACAGTTAATCCCTTAGGAGTGATTGGTATGGTCACATTGCATTCATCACCCTCAAAGTATTGTCCCAACTTGTTAACAGGTATTTCTATAACAAAGTTCTCATCTAGGTTGGGTTGTGGATCTATGTATTCCTCCTCTATTGGCATCTCCCCAGCTCCATCCATCTGTGAAAATTGTGGTAGCCCAAACTTCAGTTCTCCATTGAGGAAGGCTCGAAGGGCTGAGACTAGCTCGGGGTCTTTATATAGTTTGGACATGATGGTGGTTCTAACTTCTGATGACATGAAATCCATCAATTTGGCAATGTTTAACGGTACCTTTTGGCCTTGAGTCCCTTGACGTGGGGAAGATGGGATCTCCATTTCTTCAATAGGATCAGGTAGTCCCTCTGTAAACATTCTTTCCATCAAGAAGTGAGTACGCCCACTTTCCCATGAATTTAAGTCACTTTCTTCTTCTGGGGGACACTAGGTATGTCCAAGGGTCTATGGACTTGGTGAGGTTGTTGTTGCGTAGGGAACACGGTGTGTGTAATCTGGATCTTCCTAGGTGCTGGTTCTAGATCCCTTTGAGTATCTTCTACCAAACTCCTTAATTGCTTGAATCGCTCAATCTCCTCTGTAGGGTTTGGGTAAGTTCCTATCTTCTTTTAGGATCCTGGCCATTGTGGCTCATGAAGATCTTCCTTGTTGGTTTCTATGTTAGTGGTCGTTTTGGTCTCCATGGTTTCACCTGAATCAGAATCTTCTTCAACGTCGTTCATATATACGGGGTCATCACCAGTCCCTATGTTGGTCTTTGAACTGGGGTCTGACTTCGCTGCTTTTTGCGATCTCTTTCTTCGTGTTTTCTTCTTTTTCTGAGATTGGGCAATTGATGCCGTGTCTCTTTCCTCAAGAATATAATTTTGTTTTTGGAGCATCGATCGTGTGAGTACGTTTAATGGTACCACGGGTGTACTTGGTGATGGCTCCTCGGTAACTTCAATCAAGTTTAATGGCATGATCTTCGGTGCATTTGGATTATTTGGACATTGGGCAATCAAATGATCTATGCCACATCGATTACACATGAGTATCGGCATTGTAGACGTGCTCGCTTGATTGGTTTGCATTAGTGTGGCGTTCTTTTGTAGCCTAATAGGACACTCGGCTACACAATGTGGACCTCCACACTCATAGCATTGAAGAGGTGGTCTCTTAGCAGTGTAATTGATATTTTGGCCTCTTGCCGCAAGAGCAGCTACTTGATATACAGGTTTGACTTGTCCCCAATAGTCCTCCATGTAGTATTGTGGACTTTCTTCAAGCACATCCATCCCATAGGCAATATTAGGATCTATATCTTCCTCATAGCCTTCAAAACAAGAAATAGATGACTCACAACCCACTTGATTCAGAGAAGTGACTCTCGGATGTGGTGGTTGGGGTCCTAGCACTGGAGGTGGTAAGGGTGTTGTTTGAACAACATTTTGGGCCCTAGGGACCATGTGTTGTGTTGTTTGTTCAAGAGGTGGGGCCGGCATCAATGCAAGCACTCGAGGTGTGTCTGTCCATGCTAAGGTTGGTCTATTGGCCATCGCGCGCTTAAATACTATGCAATCCTTAGCTTGATGACCATACCTTCCACATGCATTGCAGTTCCCATTGAATTTTACTCTAAAAGTAGGGCATTCACTGGTACTATGCGGTCCATAGCATACTGAGCACCATTGTTTCTCCCTTCTTGGATACATATGATTGTTTTGCGTAGCACGATTGTCTCTAAGACTCTCTTGAATAGCCTTGGTGAGATTTGCTAAAGTCATCTCAAATATCTTTGGCTCCTTAGCAATAGGCTTTAGGGTCATTGGCTGATGCCCCGATGCTTGTGAGCTAATAGATTTAGGCTCAACAGACACTCTTTATCCTTGAATCATTAAATTATCCTCCAATTGGATGGCATTGGTGGTGACTGCTTCCCAAGTGGTGATACCTCTAATGACTAGGCCATTGTAGATATCCTCATGTCGTAATCCCCTAATGAATCTATCAAGAAATTGGTTATTGTTGAAGCGCTCATTTGGATTACAAGGAGAATTCAAATGCTTCAAGCGACTTATAAAGTCTCTCACTGACTCTCCTTCCTCTCGTTGGGCTTTCTGGAGCTGAGAGGCTACACCCCAAAGCACTCCCTCTCGTATGTATTCTTTTAAGAATAGTCTCCTAAGAGTAGGGTAAATCGTTTTTTCTTCCACCCTTAGGGTTCTATACCAATCCCCAGCCTTTCCACTTAAGGTTAGGATTAAAGAATTGCTCTTATGTAGGTCATTGTGTTCTCCTAGAGAATCGCATATTTGTTCAAACACTTTGATATGCTTCCTCACATCCCCATCTCCACTAAATTTTTGTGTGAGCTTGGCTATTTGTACTGCCTTACTTCTAGGATCTCTATCGGGGCGTGTTACGTATATTCTCAGCAATAGATCGACCAATAGCTTGAGCAAATGTTGCCAAGTCACCTAAGTGAGCAGACACCGTGGGTGAAGGTGCTCCAGAGACTACATGTGGAGTAGGTATTGGCATTGGGCTTGGCACATAGGAAGCCCTTGGGTTCCACGTTGGGTACGATGTTGTGCCATATGGTGGTCCATAGTTCATATGAGTGGCCCTAGGCATAACAGACGTCGGATGTGACATGCTAATGCTAGCCGGTATAGTCCCATGGGAATAAGAACTTGTGTATTGTGGTTGTGGAGCATAGGTAGTTGAAACAATGGGAGGGGAAAGGAACTACATGAGTGTGAGCCATAGGTGCATACGATTGGTACACACTTGTAGGTACTGTTGCAGGCATTGAGCTACCATGTAGTGGTGCTTTACTAACAAATGAGGTCCATGGCGTGTTTCTTGGCATGCCCATCATTGGGGTAGGCATGGTAGCCGTGGTGTCATCAAGGGAAAGATGAGCTAGACTTGGAAAAGTAAAGCTATCACTTGTGGGCTCAGATTGCATTGAGACCCCTTGCAAAACAACATATGGGGGATCGATGGGACTCATTGGGGGAGTCTCCATTTGTGAGAGAGTGGGTTGTTTCCCTTTGCCCGTGTCTAAAAATCGCATAGGACCCGTTGAAGGTATGTTTATTCCTCGAATTTGCCTCTCGGACTGGATAATCCTATGGATGACATTGCAGATCATGTGTTGTTGTTCCTCTAGACTAGTGGCACTAGATGTGGATTGTACAACTTCTAACCAACCCACATGGTATATGTAGCCCATGTATAGGTTGGTCAAAGTCTCTGTGTGTAGGTCATATTCCCAATTTTCATTGAGAAATACCCCGTCCAAACTTGGTGTACTAGAGGGTTTCCATGAGGTGGATGCATTGTTGCTTCCCGTGTTTTGACTTTTAGTCACCGCTACCTTATAGGCGACTTTGGAAGGTGGTAGCTCGATAGGGCCCTCATTAAATGAGGTAGGTAGAATGTCCACGTGGACACTCTGAGGGAGTGTGGGGTCTACAGGAGATGTGAATGGTGATTCTACTTCCCCACCCCCTTCGTTTACTTTACTAGCCGTAGGTTCAGAGCGCGTAGCTCTACTAAAAGTTTCTATCAAACGGCTAAAAACACTAGTTCCAGGTTGTTGGGCCCAGCTAGGCACGGTTTCATTTGTTCCCCCAGGGCTTTTTGTAAGATGCTCTTCCATAATATTGTAGTCAGAGGAAGAGTCGCTAGCCGCTATATTTGGGTCTTGGGTTGCACTACCTTGGGTCCCCGCCGAGGGCGTAGACCCTAGCGTGGAAGGATAGTGAGTACCCCCGTAAATCCAAGCACTAGCTAGTTTTTCGGACTCTAGCACACGACCAGAGCGTAGATACATGTGCTTTGGGTGCCCTACAAGTGTCGACAAGCACCCTCAAAGGTTACTTGCTTTGTTTTGTGGGTGTTTTGCACCCCGTTTTCTACTTGATTTTTTCTTGTTTTTTATGTTTTTTAAATGTTTTTTACTGTTTGATTTTTTTTATTATTAAAGTGTGTGATAGCTAGAAACGAGCATATCACTTAGAGGGTTGCTGTGTGCTTTACAGCACAATTTTCGGGCATTTGACGTTCCGTTGGTCCTTAAAAAATCGATTTTTAGCTACGTGTGAAGCTAAAATTCGTTTTTTTAAAAGGCGACTGAGGCCTAGGCCTGAGCGTGAGCTTGGGCTTGGGTCTGGGAGATATTCCCGATCCCCGTCCTACCTTTATTTTTTTAAATAATAATAATATATATATATTTAAATAAGGATAAGGTCGTCGTGGCCTGCGCGAGAGCACACACACACTCTATCTAATACACCTACTCTTACACACTAACACACTCTATTAACTATCACCAATCTACTTCCTACTTACTGTACACAGAAAACTAACTACCTTAATACACCGAGAATAAACACAGAACCTTTGGAATCTCCATTAACAAAAAAAACTAACTACCTTAATACACAGAGAAGAAACACAGTACCTTTGAAATCTCCATTAACAAAAAAAACACACAGTATAACACCAAATCCCTCTTCTCAACACACACACACACACACTCTTTCCCTACCTTTCCTATAATTGAAATTGCACCACGGAGAAGCACAGAGTGCTACTTGAGCTTAATGCACGGCATTCCCCGGAAACGCCGCCAAAAATGTGCGCGTGTGTTGCACGTGTCAATGCAAGGAACTTGCCAATACACCGTGTGCGAGCCACAGATGGCTCCAAGCACACAACAAGCCTAAACCAGTAAGCTCAAAGAAGGCGATGGTGTGTCACTCACCGCTCTACGCTTGCTTCGTGGAGGATTCCTCGCCGCGAAGAAGAAGGAGCCGCCGCTTCGCCGCGCTCAATTGCTTCGCCGCCGCCGTGCCTTCATAATGCTCGATCGCCCACACACACTCTCTCTCTCTCTTTCTCTCACACACACACACACACATACACACACACAGACACAAGGAGGTGAAGAAGAAGAGGATGGAGATGGAGATGGAGCAAGAGCACTCTTCTATTGCACAAATGAGAGAATGAGTGAATTTTAGGTTTAGTTGACTTTTATATGAGCTCGCCCCATTCACACTTGGGTGCCCAATTCTTAGCCAACTAATCCCTTGAATGTTCCAGTTAGAGTGCGCCTCTCATCGGTGATCACTCTTACCCTTTTCCTATTGGACCGACAAGCCCGGTACCTGACTCTACCAAATAAATAATACAATGTCCGCCGTAGGTTACAATGTCCGTGAGCCGTGAGGGTTAAAAACATCTTTGCGAAAAAGGCAAGACAAGGAGTGAAGCACTATATCTGAAGCCAAGGGAAACTTTCCACGTTTGAATTATTTGTTCAATTAAGTTGTGTGAGCCCATATACAAACTTAAGATTTGGTAGATTTTGGGAAACCGTGGGTACCTTCGGGGAGAATAGGAGTAGAGCGTCCACAGAAGAGAGTGTAAAACAAGGGAGACCACTAGAAACTATCACAAAAGAAGTGCTTGACACTTATTCCGACTCAAGATTCAAAATTTCTTCCTTTTTAACTCAATTAGGAGGTGGGACCTCTCTTGACCTTCAAAACCAACAGTATGAAGCCCACATTTATTTGGATCCTAACGAGGAGTTTGTAATAAAGATTGATGACCATACCGTCAAGTTTGAAGAAGAGGTTAGAGCCAACAAATAGGACAACTTCTATATGGACCAAAATGGAGTGCAATACCTCAAGATATAGGATCCTGATTCAGTAGACAAATGGGGATTGGAGGTTGATACCTTAATTCCTAATAAGGCTGTAAAAGAAGGACCTCTTTTACTTGAATTATAAGGATATGACTTGATAAATACCAAACCTAGAGACAAAAACTATGGAAGGAAGTTGAAGAAAAGATACGAAAGGAGGTCAAGGAAAAGATGCAGACTCTTTCAACATATTTTAAGGAACCTACACCAAAATTGGTTGGATCAGTACTGGTCAATAAAATTTACAAATCAATCAATGCAGCCTTCGAAGCTTTCCAAACTGGATTAAAAAATGATTAAACAATAAAAGAAAAATGGAAAAACTATCCAGCTCGTGATATGGAAGCAACCAAATTAGAAGCTTACAAAAACCTAGTGCAAATCACGCAAACCATGCTGGAAAAATAGAAGCCTCTGTTAGAAACCATAGGAAAACCAGCGGGACCTGAAACCAAATCCATAGAGAAAGTTCAAGAAAATGGTGAATTGGAAACTTGGGAGAACAATGACACACAAGCACCTACACAGATAGTTCCCGATAGTGAAGAAGGATGGGGTGGTGTGCCTATAGTCAAAGAAGATTAGTCAAACCACCTACAAAGAGTTAGAGAAGAAAAATACGGGAGTTGACATTGAAATCATCACAAATTGAAGAAGTTCGACTTGATATACCACCCATAGAGCTAGATGAACACTCCTATTATGGAGATTGGGGATCAGAGAAGTCTGTCTCTACAAAAGCTGGAACTTTGCAAACATTACCATCTTACCTAGGTGAGAATGAAGAGAAATTGATGGTTTGCAAAATGACAAAATTGAATTGGCCAAAAAAAACCTTGGATGTGACTAATTTGCAATCCATTATGTCAACACCAATTCAATGCACATTCACTTTGGGTGAGTTACTGAAGTTACGACCACACCTATGGGGAGATTTGCAAACCAGCATGAAAAAGATGGGATTAAAGGAATCATCTCAAATGAATTTAAAAAAATTGCAAATCAAAGAGGCATGAACTAAGCTTGTCAATTCTATGCCTATGAGCAAGGCTGGGGAGTACTTTGAAGGGAATGAGAGAAACACTACCCTTCCGGTACAATACAATGATGTCACAACCATGGTGATTTTAGATACCAACACACTTTTGCCATTGTAGACTTTGGAAAGAAACTCAACTATGAAATCATCTTGGGAAGACCGTTCATGAGACATATACAATTAATCCAAGATTGGGACAATGATTATATCTACCTGAAACAAGTGGGGATGATTACTCGAGTGATTCAACTTGAAAGAACATTCTTACAAGGATGTCATGAGGACACCTATACAGGAATTGGACTCTGAGACCTCTGAAGAGACTAAATTGCCATCATGGATACATAAAGACACTCCAATTTGGATGTGTGGGGATTCTAAATCAGGGAGTTTATAACGGGAAGATTGTGTCCTAGACAGAGAAGTGAATGATGCAGATTATGTACCTAAACCATTTCATGAACATTTGTTTGAACCTTTTGAGTGGACCCAGATTTTAGACACAATGGATGTGTGTATTAATGAGTCTACACCTATATACTTTTGTGATGAAGAGGGCTATGATATAGTCCCAATCTAGATGGTATTTATCAAAATGATCAAGGAGCAACAAGTCTTCTTCGATGATTACTATGATGTCATGGAGTAGTTGGAAGAGAAAACCATTACAACTCAGGAATTAGACTCAAAAAAAGAGCACGTAAGAGCCAAACTTCTACTCAGGGAGGAGAATAATTTTTTTTTGAGTTTCCAAACCAACAATGATATCACAGCAAACAAAACAAAAACTTAAGGAAGAAAACCGCAAAACCTTCACTAGAAAATGAAACTCAATTCTTGATGAAAGTAGATGCAGTGGACTGCATAAAAGATAAGATCACTGGAAGATATCCATACGCAAAGCATTTAGAGAGACAAAACCAAACAAAACCAAAGTCTCTCAAGCTTGATAAGACCAAAGGAAAAGAACCTCTCATAACAAAAACGGAGCGTAAAGCAAAATACAAAGAACCGAAACAGACCTTGAAAGAAGTGTGCACCACGGAGATGGAATCAAATAGTGACAAACTATAATCTTCCCACACAGATCATGTGCTAGAATGAGTATCTAGTAAAGAAGCTTATAGCCTTTGGATACAAACAATTGACTATAGATCCCAAAGATCACCATAAAACGGCTTTCACCACAGAATGGGGGATTTTTGCTTATCGAGTCATTCCTTTTGGTTTGACCTATGCACCAACAACATTCTAAAGGATGACAATCTATTATTTCAAGGAATATCTATGGAACTTCTTGGAAGTATACATGGACGATCTATATAGAATTTTCTTAAATCCTAAAAAATGTATTTTTATGGTTAGACAAGGCAAAATTATTGGACATATTGTGTCAAAAAATGGTATAGCCACAGACCCGGAGAAGGTGACAGTGATTGCTAAAATGGCTAGTCCAACATCAGTCAAAGAAGTTCAGGAATTTATGGGATATTATGGTTACTATCGTAGATTTATCTACATGTATGCAGTATTTGTTAAGCCCATATATAGACTTATCACTCACTTTGAATGGACTAACAAATGTGAGGAATTATTTCAAAGGCTTAAGCAAGATTTTACCACATCACCAATACTGAAAGCTCCAAATTAGAACAAAGTGTTCCATGTACATGTTGATGCTTTGAGTTTTTCTATTGGCTGCATCTTAGCTTAGCTAGGACAAGGAACCATGTATTTTTCTATCTTCTATGATAGTTGATAATTAAACCTAGCGGAAAAGAACTATACAACAACTAAAAGGCAAGGTCTTGGTATGGTGTATTTAGTCAAGAAGTTCTAACACTATTTGCTAGCTAGCAAGTTTTTCTTTTTCATCAACCATCAAGCCTTACTCTATTTGGTGAATAAACCATGCAATATAGGAAGGATAGTAAGATGGTTCATCATCTTACTTGAATTTGACTTCACAGTTGTAGTAAAAAAAGGTACTACACACCAAAGCGTAGATCATCTATCAAGACTCACCACTGAGGAAGCACCTAAAGGGGTAGACAATGACTTACCAAATGCATATCTATTGTTTGTGAAAATGGTTCCAAGATGGTCGAAAGACCTTGTGTCCTTAATGACCCCCAAATACCAATCCCTATTACACCACGATTGATTGAGAAATCCACCCTATATCAATTGCTAGCTGGAAGGTTTTATTGCAAAAACAAGGGTGGAATCTTGCTCTTGTGCATTAATCCTGAGGAACAAGAAGCCTACTTGAATCAAGCTCATACCACAGTTGTAGGTCTATATTTTGCACAATATCAAACTTTACGATAGCTAGCTTGATTCGGAGTTTACTGGCCTACCATGAAGAGAGATGTTCATCACTATGTGATAAAGCCTCCATACCCCATGCCACGTTATTTCAAATTTTAGTGACACCGCAGTGGAGTAGATACCTAGTAGAATATCTGACTAACAAAATATACCCAAAAAATAGATCAATAGCTTAGACTGTGTGCCAATGAATAGGAGTGTCTTCCTATCTTAGAACATGCACATGTAGGTCTAGTAGGGGGACACTTGTCTCATGAAACCCTAGCCAAAGCTATATTGATGGCAGGCATTTGGCGGCCAACTTTGTTTGCAAATGAGAAAGAATTTTTTTGACGATGCGATGCATGTCAACAAGAAAAAATGCTAACAAGAATTGATAGTATGCCATTGCAATCGATGACGGGAGCACACACATTTGCTAAATGGGGTACAAACTTTGTAGGTTCAATACAACACTGACATACAAAACTCAGGGGAAATATATCATTGTGGCCACAGATTACTTGACCAAATGGGCCAAGGCACAAGCAACCAGGAAGAACGATGCTAGAACTACTGCTGCATTCCTGTATGAATGCATATTTACTTGATACGAACTTCCTATTGAGATTGTAAGTGATTGCAGATTTCATTTTCTTAATGAGGTGCTAGAACACCTACTAGATGAGTTTATGGTAATTGATAACAAATCTGCACCCGATCATCCTCAAGAGAATGATCAAGAGGAACATACAAATAAAATTTTGAGCTTAATACTAACCAAGATTTTTAGTTCCTGCAGGACGGACTGGGAAATGCATCTTCATTTTGCCTTGTGGGCTTATCAAGTTTCATTCATTATGGCCTTGAGCACAAGACCTTTTAATTTGGTCTATGGCCTGGATGCAATACTGCCAACAATGAAATTCTTATGACCCACTCTCAGAGTTGCAAGTGAGCTGGAATGGAATGAGCATGAGTTGTTAGAACGACTCGAAGACTTGTAATGACTAGATGAACAACGTTTAGCGGCCATTGCCCATATATATGCAACAAAAAAAAAAACTATTCTTTGACTCACATTTGATGACTAAAGTTTTCAAACCGGGGGATTTAGTCGTTGTATACTCGTTGAAACAACATATACCCAAGTTCAAGAAAAAAGGACATGGTCCTTTTGTCATTGAAGATGTTTCACTAAGTGGTGCAGTGAAACTAGCCACCCTAGATGGGGAAATTATGGAAAATTGGAGTGGACTTCGACTCCGCAAATATAACCCTTGATATACAAATCATTGTGAATTTGAAGGAGGATTACAAGTCAAGACTTTAGCAGATATAGGAGCACGGGTCAATGCGGTCAGCTATTCTACTTATCGCAAAGCAACTACTCAACCACTTGAATATTGTTGGTCCATTGTAAAGGGTTGAAAAAAAAGAGTCACGCCAGCTCTATGGAAAATCAACTTGAATGTTATGGTTTGTGGATTCTCTTGTCCGCGTACTTTCATATGTATAGCAGATGAACATATGAACGAAGACCTAATATTAGGTGTTCCTTCGATGAGAGCCTACAAAGCAATCCAAGATTGGGATGCCAGAATTCTGGAACTTACACTTAAAGGAGGACCACTAAAGATGCCATTTTCATAAAGCAAAGAAGAATGGAAAGAAGCTCTTGGTGATTTCCAATCAAAGAAGAATGAGTCATTAACCACAATTACAAATATTGATGCACTAAGGAATTCTTCTCATCAACCTATCATGCAGGGAACCAGACAAATTTGGGTGCCTAAAAGTCAGCTCATCAACCGAGCTCAAAAAATTTGGGTGCCTAAAAAATTGCTATACACTGCCAACAAACCTACGGTAAACCCATCGTATCTATGTACTCATCAAAAAACGCAGTTACCAAAGATGAAATGGGTATGGAAACCAGATAAGGAATACAAAGCTAAGATCAGAAGGCCAAATGCCCAAAGCAAACAAGTCAAAGTATGGGTACCAAAGACTCCCCCACAACTAAACTTAGCCTCCATCAGGTACAAATGGGTACCACAAGTTAAACCCTCCGCTACAATTGTGACCATGGCTTTCAATCATCATAAAGTGGATAGTGCATATCGCACAATAAAAGAACGAGCTCAATTGCTATAAGATTTAATCTTCCAGAGAGTTCAATCACAGGATACCTTGCCATCAGAAACCCTTGAGTGGAATACTCAAGACCCACCTCTTGCACAATATAGTGTGATTAATTGCATTGACATCAATAGCATTATAGGGCCAATCAGGGCCATGCATAGACACGACTTTCTAACACGTGCATTGGACAACTTAGGCGATACTTTGCCACCCCGGAGGACTTGAGCAAGGTGGGGGGAGAAATTTTGAATGTGGACCCAAGAGTATAATATTGGAAGAGAAAAAGGGCAATGTCACTTGAAGTAATTGTGTGTTAATGCATGAATTTCTCAAAAGAAAATAATTAGATGATATGCCACCTAATAACGAGATGAATGGGGAACACAATATGATCACCCTTAGGTGTGAGTATATATTGTACATACATGTCAAAAAGCCAAAAATAGTGCATTTCTTATTTGTATTGTGTGCTTTCAAGCCAAAATCATGATGAAAATAAAGAAATCCACAAAAATATGGCCAAATAATAACATTAGAAGTGTTTTAGTATTTTTGAGTATAGAATGGAATTTTTGAGTAGTTTGGTTAATTTTCTTCAATTTCTGCTAATAAAAGATAAAATAAATAAGTAGGAATGTCGCTATTGGATTCCGACTTCAAACGCCAAATTTTGAAGCTCAAATTCAATCAAAAAACTCGGCCGCCACTTTGATTCACTAATCATCTGGAATAAATTGCGACAAAAAGGTCCATGGATGTCAATTTTCAAAAATTTTCAATCCAAGATTCTTGCCAGATTTTACATATGTGTTGGGACCATCATGTTGGAAAATTGTGGAGAATTAGGGGTGCATTGGAGTCCCAATCATCAGTATAGAGCAAAATGACCATATCCTTACCACAAAGCAGCGTTTTGCACCACATTAAAGAATATTGATCTATTTGATCTCAAACTCAAAAGGGGCACTTTATACAATACATTAGACCTTTACCATCCTTCAATGGGCACATAGCTAGTGGTTAGTGATTGCAAGTCAAGCTCGACTCAAAAGAGGACTGCCAACCTCATCAGGGACAATACCAAGTCCAAGAAACACTACCAAGGGCTTCAACCTTCATAATTAACATAGTAGAAGCTAGATGGGGCAAGATTAGTGCCTAAGTTACAATAAATTGTAAAGTTTGTCTTAGGCGCGTCGAAGATGATCTGCTAGGTTAGAAGCATTTTTTGCACACATTTTCACATTTGGCATGATTCTCCTACCCATCACAAAGCCTACATCACAGTGGTACACTTCTTTCATGCATAAATACTTCCAAATGCACTTTATCGCACCAAAGAGACTAAAAGTGGCCAAAAGTGACTTTTAGCCTGTCAAGTGAGACCAAAATTCATCAGACACCAAGAATCAACACTCCACAACCAATCAAGTTTTCGGGAGCATAAATGGGCCCAAAATGAGTCATATCTATCTTAGGTGCACCTAAGATAGAATGATAAAGGGAGGACCTAACTTGCCATTTAGGGACACATAAATGTTTATAAAAGTCAAATAAATCACCTTGACAAGTTTCATCAAGTTTGGCACAACATAATTCCATCATTCACCAAAAGCTCTGAAAGCGGCAAAGGGAACACAAATGTTTCCATAACTCTCACCACCACAAGTGTCCAACAGCTATCAAAATTTTTGCATATCACCTACAAATCATACAATTCCTATGCATTCAAACTGGCACCAATTTGCATGCACTTACACCCATTTGCATCTTAGATGTGCCTAAGATGAAGTTTGCTAGAATTGTGCTTTTTAGTGCTCTTTTTTGCCTTATTAGCTTTTCTACTTGGTTGGGACTTGCTGGAATTGGTCTAACCAATAAATTGGATGCTCATCTATCAGGTTCACTCTCATCTACTTTTGAAGCTCCAAAGAAGAAGACCATGAAGGAACAATTGGCTGAGCTTCCATCATATCACATAGGGGAAGAATCATTAAAAGAAGCAAATGTCACCTGGCTTGCAAAGGAGCAGCTAGAGAGTCAACATGTCACTTTCTACTATGGCACCTTCAAAAGTGCACAAGGATCCAAAGTGGAAGTCCAAATGTTGCCAACAAAATCTCATGACCTTGCCAAAGAAGAGTCAGTCATGCCACTTTGGGAGAAAATTGGCCTCAAAGACTACATAGAGCTAGAGCCCTGTGATGTGGACTACAAGAGGGCTTATGAGCTCTTAGACAACATAACACAAGAAGGGAGGGAAACCATTGCATATTTGAATGAATCTCTGATCAAAGTAAACATCACAAAAGATCAAATAGCAGAAGCCCTAAAGCTACAGAAAGACAAAAAACCAATGAGAGACTGATACCTGCCCACAACTTGTATCTTCACCAGTAAATCAACCTTATTCTTTGACCTAAAGTAAAAAGAGATAGAGCAGGCACTTAGGCTTTATCACCGAGACTTTCATTTCACTGCAAAGAGAACTCCTAGATGCATGCTTTTGAATCATGCCGTGGATTCCACATTTACTCAAGCATCAAAGAAAGAGGGAATAACTGAAGTAGACCATGCCCAATATGTTTATACAACTCTCACCCATGTAAAAAATCCATAGAACATCACTTTCTTGGGAGCTCTAGAAGTACTAACACGGATATCCTATCATGCTATCGGCCAAGAACAGCACCTCTACCACCTACCCCGGAGCAGAACTTATGGCTACTAAATAAGAATGATAACGAGGACGAAGTACAAACTACAACAAAGGCTACAAAAAGCGACAAAGAGGAAGAATAAAAGGAGGAGGATGATACTCCTCTCAAAAGGAAAAAGAGAGAAAAAGGAAAAGCTAAAGTAGAGGATGATGAGCCCAAAAAGCAGACAAGACCTGTAGCACCAGCAGAGGAACTTGCCCAAAAAGCAGCAAGAGTAGAAAGAGAGACATCAACTTTTGAGTTTGAGAGAGGACTAAAAGGAAACTTTGAGGAGAAATGGAAACCATCTCCCAAGAGGTTCAAAGTTTCCATTTACAAAGAGATGGTTTCCATTTATCCTCAAAGTTTCCTTTCCATTAAGTAAGATACTCAATTATCTATTTAGCTATGTCTTATTCCCTAATAGCCCAAGGAGTGTGAAAAGGCCCTAGGTGGTTAAGCCAGATGAAACCCTCCCAACAGAGACTTCGGACACACAAAAAAATCAGCCGGATGAACCACTCACAACTAAGGCTCCTGACACATCAGTGGATCAATCTGAAGCGAGCCACTAAAGAAACCTAGAAAGTCTAGAGGACATAGATGAAATACGCCTAGTATGTGCATGATGTGGTGGAGAAAATGAGAGACAAGATCTATGCTCGCCACCAATAGCTCCACAATTTGTATCAACAATTGCGGCACTCAAATGACAGGCTCGGCATGGAAAACACTTGCAATGAGGCATACAAAGAAGCTGTGGATTTCAAAGAGAAGAAATTCAGCTTCCACAATAAAATGGTTACAGATCCAACTAAATATTGCAAATACTCAGCTGGCACAGTCAAAAGCTCATTGCCAAGAGGAAAATACATTACTAAATCAGTTCAAGGACAACCCTACAGTGACCACACTGCTATAGGGAACACATGAGGCATATAAAGCAATGGAACATAAAATTTGAGACCTCTAAATGGAGCTAAAGCTAGAGCAAATACAAAGAAGGGAACTCTCCCGCCTTTTTTATGCAGGGGGAGGAGGGATACAAAAAAGAAATTGAGAAACTCAAAGATGAGTTGAGAAAAGCACAAGAGGCTGCCAAGGCACATGTAACGAGAGAAGAACAAGCTGAGTCCACAATGGGAGATAAATATTCCCTACACTTCATGAACTTTGAAACAAATACCACTCAAGAGGACAATCGCCCAAAGATAGAGATTCCTCATGAAGAAGTTGGACCCTCAACTCAACCAAAAATCCTAACTACCAAGGAGGAAGCAACATTAAAGAAGCAAGTGGAAGAAGAAATAGAGACCATCTTGAAAGAATCAATGCAGTGGGAAGAGCGGATCCTGCACTCAATCAATGTCAACCTTCTCACACCGGAAAACATCAATGAAGCATGACATAAGCATGCTCTCCCCTTACCACTAATAAATTTTGAAGTGCTCCAAATAAAGGACAGATTTCTCAAGGACTTCCGGGCCAATCCAGCAATGCCACATCCAAAATGGTGGGAGATCTGGCTAAACAGGCACCCCAGGTATCTCATCTTGTAAACAAATGCACCATCAACTATCAAACAAGACTTTGTGCAGTGCTCGGTACCGAGAGTCAAAAGTTTGCAACAACATTCAATCATCCACCAAAAGAGACCCACCTGACTGAAGTACCCCAGGTTCCCACCCTCAAAGAATAACCCACATAAAGAGACGTATATGGTGGATACGCTATCCTTGACCATTTAGCTATTTACGGAATTCCAGACTTGGCATGCATCATGCTACTTAAGATTTCTAAGTTGCTCCTAACCTAGTTGCAGCCTTTCTGCGTAGAGCAAACCGATGCAACATGGATATCATTCCTTGAAGGTAACACATGATTGTGCTATGATCTATCTGGCCAACTTTCAAAGGAAGTGCTCCATGGACTCTATGTTTGGGTGATGTTTCTACCATCCTATTACATGCAGACTTTTGAAAAGGCATCCTATACGGGCTTCTTCACTTACAAATCAAAATCTTTTGGCCCATCATCACCAACTTCAGAGAAAGATTTATTATCTACTCAGCAATTGAGAAAAGGAACAAAATCACCTTGCAGTTCATCAGAGGACAAAGAAATCTACCTCAAATACCAACAAGGTCTCACACAGCATGCAAAATGGATTGAAGAGAGAAAGCCTGACCACTACTTAGCACCCTAAGTAGCTGTTTTGTGAACGACACGGGTAAGGAGGGGGGAATGTTAGCTGCTCAGCTAACAAAGCTAGAAAAAGAGCATCAAAGGACACCCACTCTCAGTTTTATTCTGATTGATTGTATTAAACCCCTTTGTATTAACGAGAAATCCCGCAACTTCCGAATCCGCGGTAATATTATTGATTGCCAGTGAGTCTAAAGGGGTCGAGAGCTTCTGAGTTTGTAACTTTATGCAGTTCTAAGCCTTGTTATTGAGACCAAATAGTTAGGAATCCATTCCTTGAACCTTGGCTAAGGTGGAAAACCAATTTTTGTAGCTATTGACCTAGGTTTTTGGAACAATGAAGTGAGCGTATGCATGCTGTAGAAGCTTATTGTGAGTCTATTGTTTCTTCAACTCTTTGTGTAACTCTCCTATGGTGTTGCATTGATATTCCAAGCATACCAACAAGTTTGTATGTGAAAGCTCTTTCATTTAATGTAAGTTTTTTTGTGGTAAAAGTGTGGTTTAGTCGTGCCCATCTATGAGATGTTTTTGCTCCGTATGTACAATCCACGCACCAAAATTGGTTTTTGTCCTTAGGAATAGATAGAGGCCATCTAAAGGCTTCGAAACCAAAATTGACTAACCTAAAATAGGATGTTTATCTTATGCACAATTTTGGGCGTCTGGGCCGTGAGTAACTTGGTGCAACATGGAGATTGAATTCTTGCATTCTATTTAGTTTGTTTTTTTGGCGAAACAAAAAGCGACATCGAGTGAAGGAGGCACTAAGTTTTGTTGCATTCGGAGTCTTGTAGCAACGCAAAGTTGTCTAGATAAGGTTGCAATAAGGAAAAAGCTTTTGATGTTTGACACACATTTGAGGCCGAGTTAGGTAGAAACCACTTAGACTTGGGTTTTTCGAGAGATTAGCTATCTCTTGTAGCCTCCATCCACAAGTCAGGTTAGCTACGTCCCACGGATTGACAATTTTTATGTCTGTGGTTCTCGCTTTGATAGCTTCAAAATGGTGTGGCTTGGTAGCCAGCTGACAAAGTCATAAGCTACAATCTCATCATAAGAAATATCATTCTCATAACCTTATATATGAACCATCTTGAGGGCATATGGTGATATGCAAGCAATTGACATCAAAAAAGTAGTTCATGATGAGATTGTTAGCGCTAGGCTACAATTAGAGGTTGAAATCTAGAACCTTACCCTGCTTTAACCTCATAACACTAGGGATACTCTCTCTCTCTCTCTCTCATGCTTGAAAAAAACATGTAGTACCTTAATAGACCATACGGTTGCAAATGCCCACCTGACATAGCAAGGTACAAATTGCATGCCAAAACATATGCCTGTGTGGCCAAACCCAAAGGTAGTGCCTAATAGTCTCATCTAAATGTAAGGTGTAGTCCAAACAAGTTTGAGCATAGCCAGGGCCCAACATTGTCAACCCATGTCCTTATTGACAAACCAATATAAGCCAACAACCACATGAAGTAGATTATATGTGGGGGTTAGGGTCTTCTCTCTTCAAAATGCTTTGTGGAATTCCAAATGAAGGACCAAAATGTGTGCATCAAGAGATAGGTGTTGGTGCATGTCCTTGGATGGGGCACACTATAGCTCAATAGGCACCATGTGGCAAGGATCCACTATGTCAAAGATGTGATGCATGCCATTACAAGCTACCATCCAATGTAATGTACAAATTGGTGTTGTCCCATTGGCATGAGCACAAGGGGAAGGTGTTCAAAGTGGATGTGAGATGGGATGCCAAGAAATGCAAGTCTAGTGTTGGTGGAAACCAATAGTAGGTTGTTGCTAGACAAGAACCACCTGCTGCTTTTCAAAGGTATGTTGAGGTTGATGGAAGGTGTTCAAAGTGGATGTGAGATGGGATGCCAAGAAATGCAAGTCTAGTGTTGGTGGCAACCAATAGTAGGTTGTTGCTAGACAAGAACCACCTCCTGCTTTTCAAAGGTATGTTGAGGTTGATGGAGCGGCACAAGGATAAGGGTTGTTTGACTTGCAAAAATTGGTAGAGTTTTGAGTTATTTTTGTGAATCCAAGATGCTATTGCATGAGATTTGTGTCGCATGCTCACCATGAAAGTTAAAAGTCAAAGTCTTATAGATGTGTCATCCTTAGGAGTATACCATGTGGCGCCAAAGAGCATGATCATATTCCCATGTTGCCACCTCATTGCACTGACATTGATAATCCCACCATGCCCTTGTAAATGATTTTTTTAATGGCCATGTAGTAGCCCGTTGATAAGAGCAAGGGAGACCCACCGAAGGCAAGTCGTCGCACAAGCTCGTTCTTGTATAATGTCTTGTTATAGATCTTCCTTCCAAGTTCCATCTCTCTTATTTTTGGTGGCACTCAACAAACTTCAAAGTTCCTTCTCTCTTGTCCTCTCTAGCTTTGAAAATTCCTCAAGATTTCATTTTCTCCACAATATCCACGAGTGGGTATTATGAGAGGTAGACGAGCTTGATGCCATTGGTGATGTGCATGCAACGCAGAGGAAATTGGAGTAGAGAGGTCATACGACTGGCCATGGGATTAATAGTTGCAAATGACCCGGAGGATTTGTGTAAGTTCCGGAAGGAGAGAGCAAGGCGAGGTGTGCACGGGAACCAAGGAAATGCAAGGAGCAAAAAATTTACTGTCTGAAGTGGGAGAAGAAATCTTTCATTCTAATTAATTATCTAATTAATTAGAATAGATGAGGCAGTAGTGAATTTTTTTGAAAACGGATTCAATTAAAGAAAATCTTTCAAGATCCTTTGGGGACTAACTTAGTTAAAGGGAAGGAGCATGCTAGGTGGCATGCGGAAGAAGAACAAGGTCGTCTACAGTAGACGAAGGCACTGCCTTTGATGAAGTAAAATTTCTCTACACAAGCATGGAAGTATGTGCATTCCAACATAATTAATTCTTTAGTGATCAAAAGTTTGTATTTTTATCCTTGGATGAGTGTCTGAACATGGACAATTATCAAAATATGGTGGGATATTCACTCTTCTTTAGAGAGCCTAGGGAGGATGCTTGACTAGTTTTTGCGAACATTTGCATGGATGATGATGTTTACGGTAATTTCAATAAGTCGTACAAGGTATAGAAACCATTACTTCTATCATACAGATGCCAAAAACTTCACAATAAATTATCATCTTAAAGGAAAAGTTGCTTGAGGGCTATCATGCATATAGGCAAGTGTTCTCATGTTTGTATAATCTTTGGTTTAGGATTCTTCCTAGCCTTAGGGTATTTTCATAATGCATTGTAAGACTATTAGTCATGACTTTTGAAAAACAACATTGAGTTGGGTAATGGTTCAATACATGTATGCCAAATGTGGTAATCCTATCAAAAAGCACAATGCTCGACAAGCTCTGTGTAGAATTTCATCTTTGTAATGCTCTTCGAGGAGTGTACACACGTCTATAGCCAAAGGAATTTCTACCTTATGTCCATTGAGAGCCCAAAGTGTGCAAGTCATACCAACTCCATGGTAGGACATAGCAGCCCCTGATGTACTCGTAATATTCTCCCATGCAAGGACTTTCCCTCTCCTTCTCATAGTCCCTTAGCTGATGCTACCTTACAATCATCCTGAAGATCAAAATGGAACACCTTCCCTTTCACCCTGGCATTGTTGTACCTACAAAGATCACCTCTGGTTATAGCTTCATAAGGGTTTGAAGTAGCGACATGCATGATTCGTACAAGTCTCATTTTTCATAATAGGTCGTCTATTGCCAAAGACAACAATTGGTTGATAAGAAGGGGCTGTAACAGGACACACATATATACTTGGTGGACCATTAGGGTACGCCACACCTCCTCCAAATCTTGTGCATTAAGTCCAGAGCTATATCCTAGACTTGATAACCAAAAGAATGGCGTGGCTTGCTCACTGGTGAGTTGTAAGGGGCTGGATTATCCTTGACATGTGGTTCATCAACAAGCCCAACTTTGAATCCATCACTGCCTACATGACCAAGTGATTGAGGTTGTGGAGGAACGACAGGTGGCAGAGTCTTTCACCACATGGTTTATGCCTGCACATACCACAAACTATGATGAAGCATGTTAAACTAGAACAACATATAACAAGCCTAAGTAGGTTTGTCCCTCCATAAGGAAAATTAGTTTGAAGCATGTTAAGCTAGAACGGCTAACAAGGTCTTGTAACTTGAAACTTAAGCATCACATGCAAAATCCTTCAATGAAGCTACTAACATATAACATATATAATCAGTACAAGTGGATAATTTTTTTCATCATTAAGGTATAGAAATGCGAGACCGTCGAAGTTAGGAAAATATGAGGAAATTTATTAGCTCAGCTACCTCTTTGCGTTGCTTCCACATGTTGGGATCGGTTTGTAATTATGGCTCTTATCCAGTTGGGAACAATAGGTTGTTATGGAAAATTTAAGCCTTAAGACTATGTTTAAAGATAAGAGTTAACCCTTAAGAAAGAAAGAGAAAATTTTCGCTAAGTTTTAGGAAAGAAGGCGTATTTTTAGCAAAGAAAGAGTATTTTTAGAGAAGCCAAGGAGGTAAGTCAAGATTAGAGCTTCTTTTCTTCTTTTTAGATAAGGTTCTCCTAAAATTAGAATCTCCAAATTGTACATCAAGGCATGTGCGCGTAATATTTATTTATTTATTTATTTGAATTTCTTTTTTTTTACTTTAAGCCGTGAATGCGCACAAACTTATCTTTCTTTTTTTCACTATTTTTAGCGCTTTCTTTTGTCCTTGATAGTCTATACAAAGACCCCTCTCCTCTCAATTTCAACACACATATAGAAGCTCTTTGACCTTGACATTGGAGGTACCTTCTCTCCCTCAACCCATCTCTATCTCCGACTCCATCTCTACCACCATCTTGTTTTCCTCACATTGTAGAGTTCTCTTTCTATTTCTCTTGCCCTCTTCTCGGCAAGCAAGAAAGCAACAACTTTTCTTTTTACCGTAGAGCTCTCTCTCTCTCTCTCTCTCTCTCTCTCTCTCTCTCTCTCGCAATACGATGGCTCTGAAGAGAGTGACACAAAGCTCCAAATGTGCTTCTATTGTTCCACCTCCAGGAAAAGTACAAAGGAAGGTATCAACTACTCCAAATGTAGCTCAAGCGAAGGTTTCACCTGTGAAAGAAATTAAACCCGTCCAATCTCCAACTTTGAAGGTAGTCAAACACGTCACTAATCCGGTAAGACAAATTTATAATTCTGCATTTTTATACATGCTGACCTGATAAGACAAGCATAAAAATTCTCTTAAATCGTGAAAAAAACATGATTGTATCACAAGAAATAAGCATATGGCTTCATAGAGTGGTGAAAGAATTGCTTGATAAATTGTTAATGTTTGATAGTAGAAGTTATTGGATCATGTTTGAAGAATTACTTAAAGAGAAAAATTGTTGAATATCTTGTTTCTAGATGGAACTCGTGATTAACAAGATGGTTTCACGATTAGTGAATATTAAGTTGAGATTATCAGCTCTCTTTTTGTCCCTTGCGATTTTAGCGAAATGCCTTACGGTTAGCAATTGGAAAAGATTGTGTATTTTTCTATTAGTGACTAAGTAAATCCTTTACAAAAGCTCTGTTGGTTAGACAGAGAAAGTCTACGGGCAGCAACAAACTCGTAAGAAAATTGGAAAATTCTTTTTTGTTGAAATATAGGGTTGTTTTCATAAAGACTTATTTGAGAAGAATTGTTTGGGTGATATTTGAGGGGTTGTATGAAAGAACCTATGCCTCTAATTAATAAAGGAACCTTGTTTGTACATGTAAAACAATGTGGCAGTAATCAAAAAACAAGAGGAATGGATGAGTGCGGTGTTGAATAGGTCTTATGTCACATTTACAACTTATGAATGGCAGCCGTACCCCTTCAACGTGAAAAAAATGTGTTGTTTATAGATCCTAGGTATGTCAACAAGATTTTATATTTATGATATAGGAAATAGCTCCCTTTAGAATCCTTTGATTGATTGACCTACCTTGTGGTGTATGACCCTTACAACCACAATCACAATGGATAGAAACTTCCTTTCTTATATTTCTCGTATCCTTAATGCATTGAATTGGAATAGGGTGTCATCAATGAAGCTTGAGAATAAAGAAAGGCCAACTATCAAGTTGCCTCAATCTTCTAGATTGGGGATCTCACAATTGGTATGAGAGCCTTAAGTTAAAAGTTTTGTGTGTGTTCTTGTGACGCTTATAGAGACGGAAATACACTGGGTTTTTAAAACCCCCGGCGTCGCTAAAAGTGTCGCTATTAGCATCGATACTGGAACGTCGCTATAAGCGTCGCTATATAGCGATGCTTATAGCGATGTTGCAGGGCCATAGATAGCGACACTGCAAAGCCTAATATAGTGACGCCCGAGATTAAAATTTTTTGGTGGCAGGACATTGAATGCCCTGCCACCCATCAACCATATTGAATGTTTCATTGGTCTATTTACCTTTGAAAAAAAGTGCAAAGGTAAATATAGACCCAAAATAGTCACCCACAAGACAATATAATCATTAACTCCATCATCCATAGTACGTATTGTTTGCAAAAAAAAGATACAAAAATGACAAGCGTGAATTGATGGAAGTAAATAAATGACAATTGTACACAATAGCAAAATCACTTGATTGTTAATCATTGCAAATGTAATAGTTACAAACCATTGTCATTATTTAAAAAATATACATGGTTTTCAAAAATACATAGTTACATGGTCTCATGATACATAAGCTAGGACAAAAAGAAACTAATGCTATCTAGCTATGGCTAAACTGACGTCGTCTAATTAGACGTCTCATCGCGTCCAAGCGGCGTATCTGTCGGATTCTACAAAAAAAAACAATAAGATAGCTTTTTGTAAGTATAAACATATAGCGAGCGACGTTTATAAAACAATACAATAAATAGAAAAGAATAAATACTAATACTAACCATGCCGCCGCGAGAAGTCAGGATGTCTATAAGGGTGTTTAAGCCCTTCCTGCCTGCGTACTCACGTTCGTACGGAGTGGGATCACGTCCTGTAAATGACCACTGTCAAAACATACAAAGAATCCATTATGTTAGAATTTCAAATCCCATAAACCCTAAACTATCGAACATAGATGCAAAAACACTTACAAAATCGGCCTCAAATGATGCCCACCCGCCGCTCCCCGAGTGGTGCGAGCTCCCTGCCTCTACTCACGCTCTGGCTGTGTCCTTTTGTTGCTTCCACTTGTCGGAATTCTTGCGCGCTTCTTTCTTTGCATGCTTCCAATCTTCTTTGGCCAGCCAATCTGGTCTGTTCCATCCATGCTTGATTGCTTTTTGCACTTCGGAACGCTTATGATTGCAATATTCGCGCATTCGAACCTTCATCACATCTTCATTGAAGCGGTCGTCCCGTGTTGGAATGGGAAACTCGTCATGAAGCATGCTGATGACTTCAGGTGTTTAGTATGTAGTGTCTAAACACCTGAGAGCAAAGACCGTGCATGCGCGAAATCACCTTCTTGCCGTCATCATCCAAGATGATACCGCCTCTGAAGTCGACGGAGTAAGGCAAGCCCTCTCGCCACTGAAGCATGAACCAGGGTGTCTCCACAAGGGTCTCTAGCGGCGTGTCAACGGGGGTACGGATGCCAGGTGTCTCCATTAGAGTTTGAGCCCCGAAGCGAAGAGTGTCCACTGGAGTGACTCCTGGAGGAGTAGCTAGTGGTGTGTAGCTGTAGGCAATGGCACTCAGCCGCGCAAAACCTGGTGTCGATGGCGATGCCATGGCTGGTGTCGGGACGGGCAAAGAAGGGGAGGGTAAAGAGCCTCGTCGAACATGAGGCGGTGTCGAAGCATCGGCGGCGCCACCCCCACAACAACCGCCACCGCCACCACTAGAGCGCCGGTGCCTAGACGAGTGTGAAGATCGTCTCGTCGACACCGAAGCTTCGGAGCACGCTGAGGAATCCGAAACAAAGGGAGATGCGGATGGAGTAGGAACGCGCGATGGTGCGCCAGAGCGATGATGCTCCACGTACCACTATCTCTGCTGGGGTGACAAAGAAGAAAGAAACTCCTCATCATCCATACCTGCATTAAACACACGAACATTTAAACTTAATATTGAATGAATGGAGTAGAAAACATGGACAAGTAGATAGATAGAGAGAGAGAGAGAGAGAGAGAGAGAGAGAGAGAGAGAGAGAGGAGGTGCTGGTCGTCTCTGCTAATGAGAACATACCTAGAGCATACATACCTGGAGTGGACGCAAAGACCATTAAATACAATGACGCATATAAATACAATGACGCAATGACGCAAATACTCAAAGAGCCGGAGAATCGTACAAGAACTTGAATGTGCTTGTAGCTTTGGAATGTTCAAAGGCTAGCAGCAACAGAAAGCGTTCTTCTTCTATTCAACTCTGAATTTACAAAACGGAGCCATCTTGTTCAAATACAATATTTATGGCTTTAAGAGATCTTTCTCTCATCCTCGCATAGCTCATCATAACTTCCTATATCTATATAGAGCTCTCCATTTAAACAGATGTCCTCTATTTCATTTTGTAGATCCTTTGCATGCACCCCATAGAGAGTAGCAGCTTGATGTTCGTCTAGCACCACCTCCACGGCTTCTGACTGGGCATCTTCTCTGATCTCCTCCATTGATGCCGCTGTGATTAGCACATGGTAGCCTTCATACTTCCGTGCACTACGAGGGGCTACCTCTATGACGTACCACCAGTTTGATGCAGACTTTGTGGGATGAAATATCACCTACCAAAGCCACATAACTTACATGAGATCTTCCAAGCACATAAATTCTAAAACACACGTTAACTATTTACATACATACTTGTTCACAATGCTCGGGTAATACGAAAGTGTCTCTTAGGTCAGTCCATTTCTTAGTTGAATCCACCTCAAGAAAACCATACTCTCCTCTACGCACAGCAGCGTTGTGACCCTCCATGATTATCTTGAACCATTGCACGTCGAACAAGTAGACAAAAAAATCTCTAAGTGAGTTCCGCCACCACAGGATTTGCATCTGAGGACCGTCGTCGACTAGACTGTTCAAATTTTGCCATGATTCCACAATCTTGAGTAAAACGTTTTTTGTTGATCCGTTCCACCCTAAAATGTCGACCTTTACACCATGCTGCTGTGTATGACTTATACTACAACCAAAAAAGATTATGAGTGGCGGTTCAAACATCTAGAAAGTTACTAGTCGTACATTGCAAACTTACCTTGGTCACGCAACCCCTAGAGTACTCCCACTCTTCCTCAGTCACTTCTTCACCGCACTGTTGTGCGCTTTTCAGGTGGTTGTGCAACCATCTTAAGCTCATGAATGTTGGTAGGCTCTCCAGACCCGTCGGAGAGCATCAGTGGTCGTCTTCCCCGTCTCCACTCGATTCTTGCCCTTTGTCACTCTTGCTTTGCATCCTCATATTGTGAGATCCACTTTTGCATGACTGGATTGTGAAGCATGCAAAATCGGTTGATTTTAGCCTCTAGATCTTCCGTCATCTTCTTCTCAACACCGAGATTGCACATGACAATTCCAGATATGCGCTCATCATCTATGGTTCGCCATAGCGTGTCCCGGGCTTTATCAAATCCATCTAGCCACTCTCCAATGTACACTAGGGACTCTGATACCAGCCAACCTTCTGCCATGCTACCCTCTGGACGTGCCTTCTGACGCACATATCCCTTGAGTGTTTTCATGAAACGTTCTAAAAAGAAAATCCATCTGGAATGTACTGTGCCGGCTATTTCCACCTCATCAACTATGTGAACAAGAAGATGCACCTGAATGGTTAGCGTGGTAGTAGCTGTTTGCGGCCAATATTGCTCCATATTGCTCCATACGATCCACATTTCTAAGGTCAATTCTGGCTCCCAAAGTATCTTTCTTGCCGGTCAGATGGTCCCATAGTAGATTACCCACATTCTTGAATATGTGCATTGGATCGTGCAAGTGATTGATCATGAATCGGGGCCAATATGGTAACTCGTACCATAGATATAGTCTCTTCATCCCTGGGGGCAATCCGTCATCACACATCTCCTTCTGCTCTAACCATGCTTGTGCAGACATCCTCGGTGGATCTCTTCCCAAAAAGCCATCGCGTAACACATGATTCTCTGGAAGATACGCTTGATGACCTTCGTAGATTTGCTTCTTCAGTGAGGGCGCCCTACGTGCATTCACTCTAGGTCCACATGTGACACATGCTCTGTATCCGCTTGTTTGAAGCCATGCATGTATACACATGATAATAAATCAACTTGAGAAAAAGCAATATTTACAGTGTCTGAGTGAGGAGTGTAAATAGATCACCTGAGCATTCTGTTAGTCCGGAATAGTCATGTATGGTCCACATTAGAATGCCTCTGATCAAAGCATTCCGTCGACCTGTGTGTCGGCTCATATCCACCATCTCTATGCCAATCCACAATTGTTGTAGCTCTTCCAATAGTGGACGAAGATACACATCCATATTCTTCACTTTATATCGCCCTGGAACAATAAAGCTTAGCCATAGGTGCCCCTTCTTCGTAGTCAACCACAGGTGAATTTTGTAGTTGACGATGACAACGGGCCATACACTGTAAGATGTTGATCTTTGACCAAATGGATTTACGCCATCCATAGCTAAGCCTAAGTGGAAATTTGGAGCTTCCCTGGAAAAATCCATCCATGTTCCATCTATATGTTTCCAGGCTGCACAATCTGCAGGAATCTGTAGCACACCATCCAAAGATTCATTCTCCTCATGCCATGATGCTGGGGCGGCCATGGACTTACATTCGAAGAAAGTCTTGATGCGAGGAAGCAGAGTAAAATGTCACAAAACCTTTTGCGGAATTTTTGTTCCGTGGAGATCTACTCGATATCTTTCGGACTCACATTTCGGACACTTCTCTATGTCTATGTATTCCCCTCTGAAAAGAATGCAGTCATTAGGACAAGCGTGGATCGAATTGTAATCCATCCCCAAGTTTTGCAAAATATTTCTTGCTTCCTCTCGAGAATTTGGCATCACATTATCAACTGGTAGTATGTGCTCTTTGAGCAATCTACAAAACATAAAAATACGGTACAATTGTGTAAAAATCTATCAGATCATTATACATTTAGAGTTTTATTAAAGTAAACTAATTGTAATAGATCACCTGAAAAGCACTGTGACGCTAGTGTCACTCCATCCAAACTTTGTCTGCATGTTGAGAAGAACCACGAGCGCTTTCAATCTAGACACACGTGCTCCATTATACAATGGCGTATCGGCTTCACTTTTCATATCATCATAGACAAGCCTTTCTGAATCCATGATCGTCTCGATCATTTCATCAATTTTGGGCTCAAACATTACCTCGTTGGGAATGTGGTCTGCATGATCATCCCCTTAGCTGTTAGAGGCTACATCTTGTGGCCTCACATATGCTGCTTGACCAAAGCGCCTACAAACACGTCTATTGGGTTGCAAGATTGCTGCCTGTTGGCCAGCGTCAGAGTCTGACGAGTTATAATTGGCAATAACTCCATCTATAATAGATGGATCGAACTCGCCAAATTTGTGAACGTGCTGCAAAGAAACGCGTCTTGTCCGTCACACAACATGTTTGCAATGGTTACAAGGACATAAGATCCTCGTTGAGAGATAGGTGTTTCGGTTGGACGGCCCCACATCCTCGTCACTACTCGTAATGAGGGAAAAAATCTTATAACCTAGACAACAAATTTAATCTTCTATTGACATTCTTCGTCTTTTATCTCTCTCTCTCTCTCTCTTTGTTCACACTGTAAACTACCTCACATTCTCTAGTCATGTCTAATCCCCGCACACCTTGGTCTATAGGTGCACGGAGATCAGAACCACCGGGTTATGATATCTTCTTTATTGGTCAATGCCTATATTTGTGGGTACAAGAAATCTACAAACCCACATCTACATGATACTGCATGTAGTGAACAAAACCCCTTTGCCTCTTCTCTAGCTGTAGCATTTCACAGCATCTTAACATCCTTTCATAGTAGATCTTTGTTTGTAGCATGTAGGTACGTCATTCTTGCAATGTAGCTTATGTCTACTCAAGGCACTTAATTCTTATTCTAGATTTGACGGGATGTGGTGTGTGTGTGTGTGACCCTTGAAATCATCATCTTGCATCACTAATTTTTGTGTATGCTCAATTTGCTCTTCCATTAGCTGAACATGACGGCTTATTGTATGGTAGCAGCAGTCGAACATGCAGGTGGAATTGCTGGTCCGCATGGACTGTCGAGGCTGTGAGCGTAGGAAATTTTCTCGCCATTTCTTCTAGCCTTATCTTAAACGATTTCCTCACCATTTCTTCTAACCTTAATTAAATAACCTAAATCTAATTTAATATAACATATATAAACCTAAATTAATAAACCTAAATCTAATCTAATATAACGTAAATCTAAATCTAACGTAAATAAACCTAAATCTAATCAAACGTAAATCTAGCTAAAAATAAACCTAAATCTAATCTAATTTAACTTAAATAAACCTAAATCTAATTTAACGTAAGTCTACATCTAACCTAATCTTTAACGTCTTTTGGGATAGTTTCCTACGACATTAAAACTCTCTTCTTCTTGTGTGTGTGTGTGCCAATAAAAAGAGAAAAATGGTATAACCTTTCTATCACCCAAGTGTGGTAGATTGGTTATGCCATTTTCATCTTGAATAACAAGTCTTGGTTTCAACTCCTCGTCGGCTAGATTTTTAGGTCTCTTTAATTAGTTTCCTACGATATATTGTTTAATGATATATTGTTTGAAGTAGGAAAGAATCTTTTCTTAGGAATAACTCTCTCAACCTTACTTCATTTTATTCCAATATTGATTTAGTATGAACTCCCCTTCAATCACAAGGTGGTAGCTCGCGTTTCTATGCAGCAACTATGCATTTCTACATATGATGCTGGTCCATTTCTATGAGGCAGCTTAGTTCATTCCTATGGACATCTAATGTGACTCACCTAGAGGGTTACTCCAGGAGGTGTAGCACTTATTGATTATATGGGCAGCCAATGACAACGAATGAAGTGAACATCCATCGAAAGAAGTTTATATAATTCTAGAGTAAAATTGCTTGCACTAAAAGGAGATACAACTCCCAATGAGAATGTTGATCGTGCACATAAGACTTCAAAACATCAAAATCCAACTAATTGTAGATCTCAGTTTGACCATTGGACTGTGGATGGAATGCGAATGAAAACTTCAACTTAGTGTCAAAATTCTCAAAAATGTTGGAATTAGGGTTGCAGAGAAACACACACAGCTTGGAGAAGACGAAGGAAGCTCAAGGCACACAATAGAGAGAGTTTTACTTAGTGTGCAATAGAAAGATAGATAGCCCTAGAGTGATGGGCGTATATACAATGCACGGGGGAAAAAACCTCCTAAAGAGGGAAAAAATGCCCCGGCGGTCCTAGTGTGTTCACACACATCACTACCACATGTATATGGTAACAAATCCCCCCTGGAGTGATGCGGTGAACGAGAGCTGGCACATGAGTAAAGGGAAGTGCCATGCCCTGAGGACAGGATCAGTCCACAAAGGGGAGTAAGCCCAAAGCTTTGCAGAAAGCTTCAAGATTCTCATGAGACAATGTCTTTGTGAAAAGATCTGCAAGGTTGTCATGTGTTGGCACATAAGCCAAGCTGATCTCTCCTGCTGAGAGACTCTCCCTGACATAGTGGTAATGCACCTCAATGTGCTTTGTGCGAGCATGAAAAACTGGGTTCCTCGCAACTGCCAATGCGCTCTGACTGTCAGTGTAGATAGTGTTGGCAGTGTCTTGTCCAACACCCAAATCAGCCATAAGGCGTCTGAGCCATACACACTCAACCGTAGCTGTGAAGACTGCCCTGTACTCAGCCTCACAACTCGAAGTGGCCACAGTAGGTTGCTCTTGCTCAACCATGATATACATGAACTGCCAAGCATGAAACAAAAACCACTTGTGGAGACTCGTGTGTCAAAACAACCAGCCCAATCTGAGTCCCAAAAAGCATGTAAGTCTGGCGGCAATGATCCCCCCTTGGGATAAAACAAGCCAAGATGTAAAGTGCCACTAAGGTAGCGGAAAATCCTCTTGACATCCTGCCAATGCTTAGACCTTGGGCTATGCATAAATCTGCTGACCTGTGAGACTGCAAACTAAATATCCGGCCTCGTGTTGCATACATAAATGAGGCAACCAATAGCAGTTTGGTAAAGAGTGACATCAGCAGGATTGCCAGCATCATGTAGACTCAACTTCAAACCTGTTTCCATGGAAGTGGAAATAGGTTTGCAATCCTCAAGTTCAAACTTACATAGCAATGTCTCTATGTAACTTTTCTGACACAAGGCAATACCACCATCACACTGCTTAAACTGTATACCCAAGTAATGATGCAACATCCCCAAATCTTTCATCTTGAAAGTAGCATTCAAATCAGCCTTAAATTCAGCAATATGTCTCTCATTTGGTCTAGTGATCAGCAAATCATCAACATAAAGAACCACGATAAGAAATACATCACCCTCACGCTTTACATACAATCTGCTTTTTGTTGGACTGTTATGAAAGCCTTGTTTGACCAAATGAGTGTCAGCTTTCTCATACCAAGCACGAGGAGATTGCTTCAATCCATACAAAGCCTTGTTACATTTGCACACTTTGTCCTCTTGTCCTTTTATGACAAAACCGCGAGGCTGCGTTACATAAACTTCCTCAAATATGTCACCATTCAAGAAAGCAATAACAATGTCTGATTGATGTTAATCCCAACCAAAATGAGCTGCCAATGCACATAGAAAACGCACAGTAGTCATACGACAAGTGGGAGCAAAAGTTTCTTCATAATCTATGCCTTTTTGCTGTGCATAACCCTTTGCAACAAGTCGAGCCTTATGGTGATCGATCTCACCGTCCGGTTTGCGTTTCAACTTGTAAACCCACTTTGTACCAATGGCCTTTTTTCCAGGAGGCAAATCACATAAAGTCCATGTGTCATTTTCTATAAGTGCATCATATTCTGATTGCATGGCAGCCATCCAATTTATTGAATTCTGTGCTTCATCAAAAGACAGAGGATCCTCAACATCATGTAAACTAGACACAGCCAAAGCATAACAATCTGATGCATAAGATGCATGGCGAGAGCCTGAACGAGTACGACTAGACAAAGGTGCATCCAATTTACTGTCACGCAAAGTGTGCACCAGCCATTGTGGCATACCTCTAGCCTACTCATTTTCAGCCCTTTCCTCATCAAGTACATCATGTACATCTGCATCAGTAATAGGTTGATCTAAAACATTTTCAGAAACCCCCATAGGCTGTACATTTGCCTCATTGGAACTTACATTCGTATTTCCACCACTGAAAAGAGGCAACAAAGTGTCATAAATGTCCTGTGAGCTTACATTATTGTCTCTAGTACATGACAGCAAGGGCTGAACAGAATCTTCCACAAACACTACATCCCGAGAATCCAGAATACGTTTTGTTTGCGGATGATACAACCTGTAACCTTTGCTTTTAGCACTATAACCAACAAAAATACATTTGACAGCCTTATCATCCAATTTTTTGCGCTGCACTTGTGGCACCAAAAACACCTATGTGCTCAATAGAAGGCTTTCTATCATGCCATGCTTCATATGGAGTAATAGACTACAAAGCTTTCATAGGACACCTGTTAAGTACATAAGTGGCACACATGATGGCCTCAAGCCAAAAAGAATGCGGCAAAGCTTGACTTTTGACCATACATTGTGCCATTTCCGTCAGTGACCTGTTTTTCCTCTCAGCAACACCATTTTGCTGAGGCGTATAAGGCACTGTACATTGGTGTTTTATCGCACGACTAGCCAAAAATGCATTAAATTCATGAGACATATACTCCCCCCCTCGATCGAAACGTAGGGTGCCCATAGTACATTTCGAGACGTTTTCAACCATAGCCAGAAATTGTTTGAAGCACATAAAAACTTCGGACTTCGCTTTCAGTGGAAATACCCATGCATACCTGGAGTAGTCATCAATGAAAGTCACGAAGTACAGGTAATTGCCCAAGGACGGAGTTTGCATGGACCCACAAACATCACTATGCACAAGCTGCAACCTGCATGTGGCCCGAACTGACCCATCCTTTGGAAACTTAGAACGCTGCATCTTACCCAAAATACAGCCTTCACAAACATGTTTGACAGGTGCTTCAAGAGGCGGCGAAGAAGCAACCATATCAGATTTCTGCAAACGCAGCAAACTCGCAAAATTCAGATGACCAAAACGTGCATGCCAAAGCTTTGCATCTGAAATAGCCCTTGAATCTGCAACAGCATTTGCAAAATTTTTTCCACACTTGTCATACAAAGTGAGCTTATACAGGCCATGGCATAAAAGGCCAGATGCAACAATTTCATCACCAAAATTGAGATCATGAACTATACATCTGTCATCCACAAATTTGACTACAAGTCCAAGTCTAGCAAGTGCGGATACAGACAAGAGATTCTTCTTGATCCCAGGTACATAAAGTGCATCAACAAGTGTGAAGGAACTGCCATTAGCAGCAGTGAGCACAATCTTTCCAACTCCTTGAACTGGATAAGAGGCGTTGTTGGCACAAGTGACTGAATTCCCATGAGGAACAGACTCGAGAGAGGTAAACAATTCATGATGTGAGGTAATGTGCTTTGTAGCACCACTGTCGAAATACCACACATGTGAATCTGCAGCAACTGATAAGCATGCATCATGGACAACAGGATTGTAAGTGCACTCTGCGCTAAAAGCCCATTCTGCATCAACATCAGCAACACAGTCTCCTTTCACAGAAGACTTAACAATGGCTGCATTTGTAGTGGAACCAGCATTTGCAGTGGAACCACCCTCTTTCTTCTTAGCCTCTTTGGCCTTCAACTTAGGACACGACTTGATCAAGTGATCATTGGATTTACAATAATGGAAACGCATCTTCTTTTTCCCTTATCACCAGAATTGCCAGACGAAGTACTGCCAGCAGAAGCATTAGGAACATAATTTTTGCCACTCGCAGCAGAACCATAAGAAGTGGCTGCATTACTGTTACCACCCTTTCTTTGAGAAGCAATAAAAGCCTGTTCAACTGCACACTGCCTAGTCCTGTTTTTTCTGGAAAGTGACTCTTGCAACAGCAATGTGCATAATGCATCAAACTTGACAACTTCAGGATTTCCTTGGGTCATCAGTCTCCAAGTACTAGCAAAAGTCTGGTAGGAATCTGGTAAGGCATCAAGAACAGTCTGCACAAGGGAACTGTCTGAAATGACTTCACCTACAGAAATAAGCTGCTCATTGATATCCTTGACACTAGCAAGGAAAGTGTCCATATCATCTTCCTCATGCATAATCTTCGACTCCAGCTCTTTACGCAGCAAAGCAATTTTAGCCTCATTGTGGCTTGCATAAAGACCTGCTAGAATATCCCAAGCCTGTTTTGTAGATTTTGCTGAACGGATGTGAGGAACAATGGTGCGCTTCACAAACAACGCAATCAATGCATGAGCCTACGCATCCTTAACATCCCAACGAGCTTGTTCTGCCGTAGGCAAAACAACTCTAACAGCTGCAATCCTTGCAGCAAGACCTGCAACATCCTCAACATCGCCTACATCCTCAGAACCAGGACGTACATCAATGCCCTGCACAATGTTCCAGACACCCTTTGACACAAGAACATGTTGCATCATATAAGCCCACATAGGGTAGTTGTCCCCATCCAACTTGTCCTCAGCAGCAAACATCTTGAACACATCTGTGTTGTTGTTGTCAGCCATGGTAAATGCTGCACCTGATGTGAAAACTGCCCGAAAATAGGAGAAACGGAGCGGGAACAACCTGTGCTATATAGCACAAACCGTAGAAGACTATAAGGCACCTGTTATGCAAAAATTGGCACTGACAGAAATTCTGTACAAAATGATGATATAGCCTGTGCAGTACTGCCTGTAGTGGAAACGAAGGCCGAAATGAGCCCAAATCAAAATTCTGAGCAGACCAAGCTCTTCAAGCTACCAATGCTTAATGAATAGATGCGCTACATCTTGTACTGTCACTATGGACTTACAAGGAATCAACATGCAAAACTTGCTGAAAGGATCAACCATGGTTAGACATTGAGTGTTTCTTGAATGCAAACTAGGTGGAAGATTAGTCACAAAATCCATGGAAATGTCCTGAAATGGCCCTTCGAGAATAGACAGTGGTAGCAAGAGGCCCTGTTGCTTTTCCTGAGGAGCTTTTACTTTTTGACAAACTGAACACCGTGTGACATACTTGAACACATCTTTTCACATTTTAGGCCAAAAAAGGAATCTTTCTACCTTTTTTAAAGTGGTATTCATGTCGTGACTGCATCATGCAATATGGCTTGCCTAAGAGGACGCAACACACACAGACGGTGGGGAAAATACAAGAGACCTTCACAAATGAGATAGTTGATAGGCCCTTGGGAAGCCAGAGCCTCCATTGTTTACCAAACTTAGAATCTGCATAGTTGTTCTTCATGTTGTCAAAAGAGACACCCGCAATAGAGACGGTTGAACTTGTCTCTAGAGCCAAAATCTATTCTTTGTGACTTAACGCATCTGCAGTAGCAGGGTTAGCTTTACCTGGACCATACTCAATCAAACCTCAAAATTTCTCAAAAAAGTGTGGCCACCATGCTTGGTGGTCACTCCAATATGCACTAGGCATAGGCTGAAGCCATTTGAGGGTTTGATGATCAATACTACCCACAGTAAACTCTCCATCATACAAAAAATGATTCCAATGCTTGAGAGAATAAATGAGAGAGAGAAGTTCCTTATTATACACAAAATAATTGGTTTTAGCACTATTCAAGCTCTACTAAGTAATGCAACTAGTAGAAGGCCATGCTGTTGGAGCACAAATCCTATGGCGACGTTGCTCGCATCCATGTGGATACCTATAAGGGGTCATCCCAAGAGAAAAGGATGAGACACAAAGTCTTAGTCACCGCAACCTTGAAAGCTTCAAAAGCCTTAATGGCTACCTAGGGCAAAACAACGCATTGTCGATGACTTTTTACCCCTTTCAAAACATCATTCATAGGTGTGGCAATGCGTGCAAAATCCTTGATATGCGAACTATATGCCTGACATAGATCTAAAAAAGAACTCACGTTATACACAGTTTTGGGCAAATCTCAATTACAAATCTGCTCCCCTTTTTAGGGTCCAACCTGACACCATCTACAGAAATGATATAATCCAAGTAAGTAACTTCAGTGAGAAAAAATTCTGACTTCTTAGCTACAATGTACAATTGACATTGATTTAAATGGGCTAGAACCCTTTCCACATCTAATTCATGATGTTCCCATGAGGCAAAAAAATGAGAATGTCCTCTAGGAAAATCAAAACACACGCCAATCATGTTTCCAAAACAACCTACCATGAGACGGTTGAACGTACCCATAGCACTTATCAATCCAAAAGGCACAACAACATACTCCCATTTCCCCCACTCTGTGCAAAATTCCATCTTGTGGATGTCGCTCTTTAACACCCTTACCTGATGGTGCCCACTTTTGAGATCTACTTTGCTAAACACCTTCACGCCATTGAGCATATCGAGGATACACTCAATGTGAGGCATCAAAAACTTGTTCTTCACTTGTCATCTTGTTGAGTGCCTTGTAATCTACACACAAATGCGACGACCCATCTTTCTTGCGAACAAACAAAATAGGAGCAGCAAAAGGACTTACACTAGGAAGTATGAAACCCTTGGCCACTAACTCGATGAGTTGTCGCGGTAACTTTGCTTCTTGAGACTTGCTCAGATGGTAAGGAGCCTTGCTGACTGGTTGTATCCCCTCCATGCGTTTGATGCAATGATCCTCCAGATGCTCGGGAGGGAGACGGTGTGGAAGATCATCCTGCAAGAAAAGATGCTCATACTTCTTAAACAAACCTGTGTATCATTCAATGTTTTTGAGGTCCTGCGTCACTTGAGTGGCATAGATGAATGCCACTTGAACTCCTCGTCCTAACTCATGCTTAGCATGCACATGAGAAATGAGAGGTAAAGAATGGAGTACTTGCTCACGGCAAACAACCATGGGAAAGGAACCTTTCGGTGAGAGAGTGAGGGTATTTTCATTTTAGCTAATTTATGGATCATGCTCATGAAACCATTTAATGCCAAAAATAATATCACATCCTGAGAGAGGAGAAACAACCAATTTTCAACGAAAAGATGCTTCTTGAATAGAAACTAACACACTAGGACATTCATGCGTCATTAAAGAGTGCATGTCGGGAGCAAATCTAGACACCTCGATAGGAGATGCTGGAAGAGCTTTTAGGCCAACCCTCTTTACAAGAGAATCACCGACCACATCATGCATACTACCAAAGTCAAACAAGACCACAATGCATTGACCATTCACATGCCCATAACATTTAAAGAGAGACTCATCAAGGTGCTCATCAAAGACATGTTGTGTAATTTTTTGGTTTATCAAAGTGCTGACAGAAGATATGGATTCAGTGGATGCATTTGGTGGTGCTTTCTTAAGACAATCTTTCTTAACATGACCCTTAGTGTGACATTGATAGCATCTTTCTTCTTTGTCATAAGCGGCTCTTTCTTCTAGAGTTAGCCATGCTTCTACAATTCCTTGAGTAGACTTTTTATCAGGTTTTAACTTAGGTTTATCTTGAGATTTTTTCTTTCCCTTAATTTCATTGTGAGAGTTTTGTGCTCTAGGTGTGGAAGAAGATTGAGAAGAAGAGTTACCATTATTTTCTTACCATTGGTCCTACCGTTCTCACCATTTGATGGGTTCTGAGGGATTTGAGAGTTACTTTGAGATGACTTGGCCTCCTTAGGCTTGCCTTTATTGTGCTTCATTTCTTGGGCGAGAACAATCGCCACTGCCGTGTTGTAGTCCATAGGGCTAAAGACTTGCACATCAAACTTGATGTACTTGTTTAACTCCAAAAGAAAAACCTTCTTTCTTTTGGAATCTCAAGAACCGCTCGGTAATGGCTCTCTCTCTCTCTCTCTCTCTCTCTCTCTCTCTCTCTCTCTCTCTCTCTCTCTCTCTCTCTCTCTCTCTCTCTCTCTCTCTCTCTCTCTCTAGTTGACCGTCGGCGGGGAGGCTGGTGTAGGCAAAGACTTGGGAGGCGGGGTGTAGGAAAAAACAGCACAACGAGGGGTGTTACACATGTTCTTTGTGGTAGAGTAGATCCCTACATTTCCAGAGGGGCACCTCCCTTTGCTCAAGTGGGGAGTGTTATAACATGCATTTCAGATAGATGCGGGGAAATCCATGCCCTCCGAGTAGTGCAAGAGTTTCACAAAAGACATAGCCATTGCGCATGCAAAGACCTGCCCTGCAACACATGTGGTGATGTGGCTTTTGAGTCATGTTATCCTTTGCCAAGAGCTTTGAATCCGAATCTTCCACATTAATTAATGGAATTTTGTGAAGTAGACCCAATAGTACACAATACTACAATGCAATAGGGTGGAACACATGTTTTATAAATGAGTATCTACAAAGATACTAAGAAAATTTAGTACACAATACTACAATCCAAATAAAAAATAGGGTGGAACACATGTTTTATAAATGGGTATCTACAAAGATACTAAGCAAATTCTGGAAGTAAAAGAAAAAGATAAGGAAAAGATGGTGGCCTCGGGCATCACGACCAACCAAACTAGGACTGAGGGCTTTGAACGATGGGAGGCACATGGCAATTGCAAGGAAGAAGCACAAGGGGTGATGAGCGCGGCAAGGGGTGATGAGCGCTAGAAGGTGATAGGGGATTGTTTAAGGCAAAGACAAAAAGAAAACCATTTTCAAGAGAGGGGAAATCACATGCATTCAACAGGTTGCTTGCGGTTTTAACTTCTATTCAGAAAATAAGAGAACTCGGTTGTGAAGGTATCTTCAAAGGTTCCAAGTAATTGGAAGAGTGGAGCGCACTAGATTTTTCTTGACTTGCCATCAATTTCTTAATTACCAAAACCATCTCAATTTGAAGACGTTAATGTTTAGCAATGTTCACTTGGGAATACCTTTGCTAGGATATTTTGAGTTGAAAATATTTCTATCACAGTGAACACAAATTTACACTTTGCTCTATAAATTGCGTCGCAGAGGTAGGCACTATATTTTATGTACATCTATAGCTGATGGTTTAGATGATAGACAACCCACCGCTATCAATAAGATGGGTGGGAATGTACTAAGTTGTGGCCCGTGTTTTACAATGATATCCAGCTATTTGGTATACTGCTAAGTGATTAGTAATCTATAGCACAAGCTATCAACCCACAGAATCACATTGAATGCTTCCGAAACACGTTGCATGTAACAGTGTTTAACCATGTGTCCAAAGGAGCTAGCTTGGTTGATTGAGAACTTGTCCTTCGTGACCCAAGTCATGGATTCAAGTCTTGGACTGAAAGCATGCAATGGTGGTACAAAAAGGATTGTCCTTGACACAACATGTGCTTGGTGGTTCATTTGTGTGTAAATTGGACCTTTTAATTCGAAATGGAGAGGGGCCATATATTTCTTTGTTTTTAGACGTTTCACTATTTGGAGGGGCCATTCCAAGAGAGGAGGTGGGGGGAGAGAGCTGGACCCACATTATGGTTATTGGCTTTCACGACACCATCTCTCTCTCTCTCTCTCTCTCTCTCTCTCCCCCCCCCCCCCCCACACACACACACACACACACGATTGTGTTTCTCCTTTGCACCTTCCGTGCTCCATAACCCCTAAGTGGGCAGGTCCATGCTTTTCCTCTTGGTCAGAATATATCTTTTTGTCCTCATGGTTTATTGTTGTTCTTTCTATCCTTCACTTCCAAAATACAAGTATGCACAGTAGGGTCTCCAATTATTGATTGTCTCTTAAGACTTGCACCTAGCCAAAACTAAATAATACTAACCAGTACCAAAAGGGTGCTAAGCAATACCAAAATAATGACAAATTTGCATAATCACAAGACCATGGATCCAAGCTGCAACCCTAGGCTACCAAATACAAGTATGCACAACAGGGGCTCCAATTACTCACTGTCTCTAAAAACTTTCCCTTCACTCTGATACCATGTGAAAAATAGTGGAGTGAAGGGATCTTTGTGCCATATGTGAGAATGACAAGTATATAAGTGAAATGTATGAGAGAGAATATGATATACTGAAAGGATTATCTTTATTAATGATGAAGAAAACTTGGTATGCAATGTTGGTACTACATACTACCAAACTGGGTACTGTAGATACCAAAATGGGTATTGTAACACAATCTTAACAGTACCAATAACAAAAAGCAAATAGTTGGTATTGTGAGTACCAATACAAAAGTAGGTACTATGTAACACCCAGATACACAGTTATGGTACCTACTGATACCATTGTATTAACACCAATGTCAATGATCTCAAAAAAGTTTCTTTTAGACTAGAAACTACTAGACAACACTAAAAAAAAAGACAGTACAATTCAAGTACCAAACAGACAATTTGGTACTTTGGAAGTACTAAAAGTTGGTACTGTGAGTACCAAATCAGGTACTGTGTAACACCCAGATACACACAGTACTGGTACTTACTGATACCATTGTTTTGACACCAATGTTAGGGATTTAAAAAAAGATGCTTTTAGATTAGAAACTACTAGACAACACCAAAAAAGAGACAGTAAAGTTCAAGCTCCAAGACAGTGTACAAAAAAAGTAAGTTTCCATTATATATGTGCACAACACGATACAAATTTGGTTCAAGTACCGAAGTTCAGGAATCTCCATTACATTTTATGTGACATGATACACAAGTTCACCAATTAGAACACTTTAGGAATCTCCTAGGTCGGGGGGGATCTAATCTGTAAGAGTACCCCTCCATCTGTATGAAGTAATCAGCAACGTATGGAGAGACATCATCTTGTGTGTCAAAAATTGGGTTTTTGCGAGTGTATGATATTGGGTACCAATCGTGTATCCATCCTTGCAACCATGGAAAAATACGGTCCATCAAGTAACAAGGGTAATCTTTTTCAACCACTAGAGGTTCATATGATCTAATGGCAAGACAATTCTCATAGTTGTTTTTCAGTGACTTGTATCTACAGTCATCCACCAGTATTGTGTTGCTAGCATCAAAATGGGGGTGCCTTGCCCACAGTGTCTGTAGGTTCTTCAGAAAAACAAGCTTGTTGGCCACAACATCGGGCACGTGCGGCACCTCTGCCATACTGTGCCGCCAGGTCTCCTAGTCTTCTTGTGATAGTATATCTACCATGCCATAAAGGCGGTTAGAAGTTTCAGTAGCTTAACATCTAAAGCACTCAAGGAATTGTTACCTGCAAGAAACTTATGCCTCACATGCTGGGGGAAGCAAGAGCTCAACATATTTATCATTTTTTTCCTTCTACAGCAGCACCACACAATTATCTTGGATTTCTTCTTAAGAGTTCGTATGAACTCGTCAGCATCTGGCCTTACACAACAAATCAATGAGCTATTGGGATGGAAGATCCGTGGTTGGTGCTTATCTACAAAAAGCCAAAGGCCTTCTGGCAGCTCTGTGTAGCTTGTCAGTAAGACCCCATTAAGGTCAAGCACAATCAGCCAGCCAAATTTAGCTGCCAGATCAGTCGCAAGTCTCATCTTGCCACCAAGATCTTACTACAATACCAACAGTCCAAATGAGTGGTGGCAAATATACAATGCAAACATTATATAAAAAACAGAGCACCACTATGACACAAGAAGTACAGAATTTGATATTGTACTGTAACAAAGTTGATACTATACAGTACCAAAGTACCAAATTGGATACTATACATTATCATATTGTGGTACAATATTGCACAGTAGAAGTGTAACATTGAAAAACTGCTTTGTACTATACATTATCATATTGTGGTACAATATTGCACAGTAGAAGTGTAACATTGGAAAACTGCATTGTACTATGCAATTGCAAATCTGGTACTATATAGTACCAATTTGGGTATTGTATTGCATTGTAGCAGTGTAACATTAAATAAGTGCATTGTACCATAGTGAGCAGTAACATTGGAAAATTGTACCGTACCATAGTGAACACCTACATTGGAACACAATTGATGAAAGACAAAGGCCAAAAGTTGATTGTATCGGTAGAATGAAAAGCACATTGTGCAAAATACATAAGCAAATGAGAAGGGCTACAGCTTGCATGCACGAGAAAACTGGTCATGGGCGCGGTTGTGCTTCTTTCTTTGCATACTAAAAAGCTCTGAGAGGGTCACCGAATCAGTGTAATCACCTGACATCTTTTGCACAGCATCTTCAGCTTCAAGATCTGCACTCCGTCATTACTATCCACTTTTGCATCATCCACTGCCACTTCCTTCTTGGCATCCTCAGGCCCGTCCCCCTTCATTGCATTGCTTGCCTTTTCCTTTTCTACCTCTTTCACCTTCTTGGCCTCCCTATCATCCCCTTTCTTGGCATCCTCTGCACATTTGTCATCCCTGGCTTCCACCCCCCTCTTGGCCTCCCCCTCAACCCCCTCCTTGTCCTCCTCCCCCATAGTGGCCTCTTCCCTTGCACCATCCAGTTCCACTATGTAAGGAACTTTACCTCGAACATTGTCTTTATTCATTTTAGCATCTTTGTCCTCACAGTAACTGTTTTCTTTGTTGTCTCGCATGGTATCACAATGTTGACCCTTCTTAGTCCCTTTTCCTTCCACACCACCATGCTTTAAATCCCGGAGAACATCCCTTATCTGTGTAGTATCCTCATCCTCCTTCCATGCATGACTTGCAGCAGATTTTGTGGCATCTAGTACATCCTTGAATACTTGTCCATTTTTCCCATCGGGACCAGCCACTGCAGAATCCTCTTCCTCTACAAAAATAGAGAAAGACAGCACATACTTATGAACAACCTCACATTCAGTGCAAGTAAGCATAGGATTTGTAGAACACACACATACTTACACTTCACACCACGATGCCCACCGACCCAAGACTTTGCCACCTCGGGGATCACCATGTTACAACCAGGTTTGTCACAATGATTCCTTCTTAGTGGCAAAGCACTAAAGCAAAGGGGGTGATACTGATGTCGGCACTCAAACATAAGGGTTCCTACAACTTCTGCAGACTCCAAGAGCTCACCACATGCAACACACATTCCAAACACATGGATCACCTCCCCCGAATCAACAACCTAGGGCCTAGGATATAACATAAATCTCTTCCCGCACTAAACATCAACAATCATCTGCTTCACAAATAGGACATGGCCTTGTGCTTCCTTCCATGTTGCCTCCAGCACATCATACTCAGCCTGTTGTCAACCAACAACAATACAAATAGTCCCAAATTAGAACCCAAAAGCTAGCAGACAGTACCAAAGGCATCATGCTACCAATTAGTACCAAAATGTAGCAGACATTACCAAGGCCATCATACTACCAATTAGTACCAAACAGTACCAACACCATTATACTGCCAGTTACTACCAAAAACTAGCAGGCAGTACCAAGGCCATCACCAATTAGTACCAAAAACTAGTAGACAATACCAAAGCCATCATACTACCAATTAGTACCAAGAACTAGCACACAGTACCAAAGCCATCATATTACTAATCATTACCAGAACCTAGCAGACGGTACCAAAGCCATCATACTACCAATTAGTACCAAAAACTAGCAGGTCATCAATGCAACAAGACAACTGTAAATTACCAAAATTAGTACCAAATCATAACTAGGAGGTACCAATTAGTACCAATCATAACCATGAGCTACCAATTAGTATCAAATCATAACCATGAGCTACCAACTAGTACCAAAAATCATAACCGGGAGCTACCAATTAGTACCAAATCATAACCAGGAGCTACCAATTAGTACCAAATCATAACTATGAGCTACCAATTAGTACCAAATCATAACCATGAGCTACCAATTAGTACTAGAAATCCTAACAACCACCAAAAAAGCATTGTAAGAAGCTACCCTAAAATCCTAAAAGTACCAATACATTCAAAGTAGTGTCGTTACAAAAGAACCATAAACTACCAAAGGGAGTGCCAGAATAGTACCAAATGCTACCAGCTAGTACCAAAAGCATTATGAATACACCCAAGTCCACCAATAAACTACCCAAAAGCAACCAAAACTACAAAAAGAATATTGTTAGATCCACTCCAGAAACTACCAAAGCATTACCAAAAACTACCAAAAGTTACCTGTAAGGGTTTAGTGGTACTAGCAACACAACCAGAACTACCAAAACTACCAAAATAGTAGATTTATCAGACTACCAAACTACTAAAAACAACATGATAGAAGATACCAAAACAAGAAAGTATATCCAAAAAAACCCAAAAGATATCAATATGGACAAAAGGTAGCAAAATAACATAGAGAAAATTCCAAAAATCCACCTGGACCTAGAAATCTACCTAGAATATGCAACTACCATACAGAAGCAAAACCACCAAACTTTGTCAAACTAGCAAAGCAGCATTTATAGATACTAGAAAGTTGCATGCACTACCAAAACCACTTTCTTAACACTAGAATGGTAACCTATCAGGACATAAAAGTGTCCTTTCAGGGTTTTGGGAAAAATTTCCAAAACCATAGTAGATCCACTCATTTTTAAAAATCCTTTCATGAGCTTATAGTTCAATAACTACTACATATGGAAAAAATGAGAAACTTGTAATTTTTCTCATCCCTTGGTCGCTACAAGCCTCCAAAGTTGATGGACCAGTGCATTTTTCCCAAAACAACAATTTCTTACGGTTGATTGCATATAAATAAGAGTGGGTATTTTTGTAGGACATGAGATAAAATGCCCCGTTAACTTCAATGGGTTGGTGACCAAAACATATGGTTGCTTTTACCTCACTAAATTTGTTTTGGGCAAAAAAAATAGGTACAAAAAAGTTGCATTTTTGCCATTCTACGAACCTATCATCAAAGTTTCTATAGTCACGCTCAATACAAATACTATATACATGTTTTCTTAGTTCCCTTTGGGCCTTTGGATTCAAAAGGAGCCATGGAGCATGTCAAAAGGATAATGGATCTCTTACAATTGGAACCTTGGGGGTAATGATAAAGTGCTAAATACAGCAAACATGACAAAACTGGGTTTAGCATTATGACCTCTAGAAACCCATAGAAACTACTTAATACCTAGCCAAGTTTGTAGTCTATGATTAGATATGGTTACTACCTACAAAATACACACAATTGGCCTAAGAAACTAGCAATATTGAGAAATTTATACTTGCTACTCTAAAATGTATCGTATTCTTCAGCAATCAAAAAACTCAACCATCATTGTATACTATGCTATATAGCATATTAGGTCCCCCAAAACTCAAGGAAGATTAGCTTTATGTTATACATTACACTTACACAATCAAAATTGAATTTGGATATCAAGAAAGCCACCAAAAAAATCATAAAAGTGCTAATTTTGGCCAAAAAACAGGATTATGCAATTCTTGTAAATTGGTCATAACTTTCAAATTTAATACTTAGCTCTCCCTACAAGCATCAAAACATGTTGAGAACTATGAAGACTTAACCTCTAGCCATCTAAACCTCACAAACATGAAGTTTAGAGTGGTATAGTTGCCAAAAATTGAAAAAAAGCCAAAAACAGGACGCGTTTTTTCACACAGTTTAGGTTCAAAAATGTTGTGCAAGAATAAGGTTAATGGTGCGATCGATACTCCAAAAAAATGCTAAGTTTTTTTCAGCTCATAAGGCAACTTTGTGGATATATGGCACCTAGAAATTCATTTTCATACTCTTCAAATAATTCAAGGAAAATGGTCACTTAACAGGACACAAAAGTGTCCAAGGACATAAAAGTGTCCTATTACCATTCTAGTGTTAAGACATGATATGAATTACTTGCTGTAGATGAACCTCCTTCTCTAGCTTCAGCATGTCCTCACTATTTCCAAGTTGACGAAGCATGCGTTGACTGGCTCCTCGATCAGCCTCAACCTCTTTGAGGTCCTCATCATTGAAAGGTTTTTTCTGCTTTAGTTTTGCAAGCTGCACTTCATAGTGCTCTATGTCATCCTTTATCCGCTTCACAACAACATTGTAAACCTCGGCTCTCAACAATGTTTCCTTGTTCTACTGCAGAGATGCTTTCAGCTCTTTTAGCCTCTCTGATGCAGCTGCACTTTTTTGAGGCACTCTCTCAATAATACTTTCCAATTTTGTAATATAATCAGGAAACTCTACATGAAGTTGTGGGGGGTCTCACTCTGTACAGAGGTTACTACCACTTTGCGTAAGGTGGGGCTTCTTAACAAATGACCCTAAACCACCGTGGGAGGCACCGTTTGCACTTCGCTAAGTTTTGACCTGCCGCTCCAACCCTCCCGGGCAGCTAGCACACATGCTCAGTACTTACTCTCCAAACCTTGCCCATGCGACTTTATGGCGTGCAGGGTCCTTTGTTGCCGTATGGCATCTCTCAAAAGCATAGCAGCGCACAAAATTCGCAGTGATTTTCCCACAAGATGGAGGGGCTTGATATACCTTGTGGAAGAGGAACCTGGAATCTTCAAGGAGTCTTGAGTTGTAAGGTCTCTACTTTCAAATCTCACACAAGTTCTATTATGCATTTGAATTTTTTTTAAACCATCACTTATTATTTAAGATATTCGAGTTCAAAGTATGAATCGTAGGCTGAGAAAACCTAGAAATTAAAATTTACGCTACAAAATTCTGACATGTTTAGCTATTTGAATCAATAACTAACTTATTGCAAGACTTAGTTACTGATTGTAGAATTTTCTTTTACTACTGTAAAGTTAATATAAGACTGTAAAGTTTAACTTAAAAATGTAAAGTAAATTATCATTAAGGAAATAAATAAAATAATTATAAAGACAAAAGAATACACAGGGATGACAAATGAAGGCACATGGACTCACATAGGAGGGGACAAAGTGGGACACACTGTCACATGAAAAGGAGAGGCTAGTCTTGACTAATCTTAATGAGGGGGGGCCTATGTGGCCTTATCTTTTGATGATAATGACAAAGTGGTCAAGCTGATGGGTACCACAAGGGTACCAAAAACGCGTGTCTGTTTTATGAGAAAAATAAAACAAAAATTCAAAAATTAAAAAAATAAAAAATTTTGGGAAAAAAAAAGTTGGACGTTTTCTTTTCTGCTATAAATAGAGCATCCATGCTCACACTTTAGACATAGAGATTGCCTCTATAGCGCTCACGAAGTGCTGTCACTTCTCTTAGAGGGAAGGCGTCCACAAACCACTAAGAGAGCAAAAACTCTAGTGGACTAATAAGGTGCGTATTAATCAAGTATTCAATTAACTTTAGGAATGATGTATGTGTGTTATCTCTTACTCTAATCTCTTTAATAGATTAGTAAGATTCAATTAGCTATGTGTGTGTGTGTGTGTGCTATCTCTTACTCTAATCTCTCTAATAGATTAGTAAGAATCAATTAGCATGTGTGTGTGCTATCTCTTACTCTAATCTCTCTAATAGATTAGTAAGATTCAATTAGCTATGTGTGTGTTATCTCTTACTCTAATCTCTCTAATAGATTAGTAAGAATCAATTAGCATGTGTGTGTGTGCTATCTCTTACTCTAATCTCCCTAATAGATTAGTAAGATTCAATTAGCTATGTGTGTGTGTGTGCTATCTCTTACTCTAATCTCTCTAATAGATTAGTAAGATTCAATTAGCTATGTGTGTGTATGCTATCTCTTATTCTAATCTCTCTAATAGATTAGTAAGATTCAATTAGCTATGTGTGTGTGTGTGTGCTATCTCTTACTCTAATCTCTCTAATAGATTAGTAAGATTCAATTAGCTATGTGTGTGTGTGCTATCTCTCATTCTAATCTCTCTAATAGATTAGTAAGATTCGATTAGCTTTAAAGAAGGATATGTGTGTGTGTGTGTATGTTATCTTTTACTCTAATCTCTCCAATAGATTAGTAAGATTCAATTAGCTTTAGAAAAGGATGTGTGTGTGTTCTCTTTTACTCTAATCTTTCTAATGGATTAGTAAGATTCAATTAACTTTAGAAAAGATGTGTGTATATGTTTTCTCTTACTCTAATCTCTCTAAGTATACCTACTCTCTCTAGTTAGTACATCTTCACTATTAACTTATGCATAGTTAATTGAAAGTTAATACATAAGAGAACTCATCATATTCTTATTATACATGATGAAATTCTCATTCACCAATTTTATTGTCAACTAGATTAAGTAGAATTTTTAATAATACTAAAAATTGATTTAGTTGAAGTATAGAAATGGAAGTCAGAATTGGATTAGAAATGTCATGCATAAAAGTAATACAGTCCTAAACTTTCACTCATAGTTTACACACTTAATTTTTGATTAGTTACGTTTAGCAAATATTTGATGTATAGAAATTAGATGTAGAACAACAACAATAAGTGTGAATCCGAGTTGGCGAGGGTTCAAATTACAGACTCTCTTTGGAAACAAGAGATTACTAGGAAAATTGACCAATTTAAAGTTCTAAGTGTATAACATAAGTGTAGTACAAAAAAAATGGCTCCAAAGCGTGCTCGAACCCAAAGCGCTAATGATCATGACGCCGGTACAAGTAACGGTGGAACCCCTGCGGAACATGCTATGTCTCCACCAATCGGACCAATCGGAGCTATGGTACAGGTTAGCATTGCAGTTTCAAGTTATGCATCATTGCAGATGCGAGACCATAGGAATATATTATTTACCTTATGAAAAGAAAACACGGACCGAAACCACGGGGCTTAACCCCAAGAAACTCGTCATATGTTTGACAAGTAGGAAAGATCGTCTGGTTAAATTGGTTGCTATAGGAAAGAATGTTTGTCCAAAACCTCCGATATGGTTTCTCTCAAGTCTCTCTACTTATTAGCGCTGCTATTATGTGGCAGTTGCCGAGACGTGAGATGATGTCCAGGATGACACCGCTGATGCTGTGGTGGGAGTACACCCAGATTAGCCCAACTGGATACTACAGTTTTGTTTTGCCGTAGCGTGTGGATGACGCCCAGATTGGCACCGTTTTTGCTGCGGCGGGAGTACGTCCAGATTAGCACAACGAGTACTTGTCGAGTGGTATGGGATTCTCATGAGGACAAGGGTTTTTATACATAATGTATATACCGATCGACATAATAACGCCAGTAGAGATTCTTGAGTGAACCTAATCCAAGGGTTGTTGGTTTAAAATTGGACGACTTCTTGTTTGACTATTGTTTGTAATACTGTTTGAAGGGCTATTTTAACGAACCAGTATCATAAATAAAGTAAAGGAACATGTATGTTTAAACAGTCTAGTAGTAATTAGATAACAAAAGAAGGGTGAGTGTGGTGTGGAAAGTGGGAGAATGATACCCCGACGGTATCATTCTATGGACAGGTGGACCCGATGAGTCGGGTAACTTTCCAACGCTAGAAATTTTTTTTATTAGTCATAAATCTTAAAAGAGACAAACCTTGGCCGTTGTGCTTCTGAAACATGGAGAAAAAAGCGCATAGGTTGGTCACTCTAAGATTTATACTTTTAGGTATAATTGATTATAGATAGTTTTTAGATAGGGTTAGGGTGGTCACGCTCCGCCATAGGGAGATAGGACCAATCATTCACTAACGGTTCATGCCCGTGGCTACGTAGTAGCTAAGAAAATGTCCGTTGGTTTTTCCTTCTCAGGATTGGAGACCTATCAAAGGTACTCCTCTCCTCTCGACAAGGGGCAGGGACCTCACATGAGTGCATATGATTCAAGTAGATCGTTGCATTCTTCTGGTAGCTTTGCTTGAGCACCGTCATCCACTTGTCATGAGGGTGGTCATCATCCCTAAGATCCTTTGCAAGCACCCCCTCCATGCTGAGACCATACTCTTTGTGAAGCTCCTCGGCTGCATAATAGAACTTGGTCAAAATAGGGTATTCTTCCATTTTGTTTTTGCCTGCAATGTGGAAACACAAAGCTCAAAATGCTAGACATGCCCTTCGTCTACCAATCCAAAATACCTAAGCATGTTTCCTAAATGAACTTATATAGGCAACATTTTAGCAATGTCAAACTAAACCCTACACCCTAAACAGCCCTTTGGTCACACATATGTTCTTCCCAATGCACAATTTGGTACTGACCAAATTTGAGGCTATACAGAGTTATCATTGTACAATACCAAATTTGGTACTATAAAGTACCAAATTTGGTAGTGTACAGTACCATATTTTTTACTCTAAGCTTCCTCATTTTCTTAGTAAACCCTCTTGTCGTACAGGGTATGATAATAGGGATACAAGAAGACCCTTCTGCATTGATGCATAGATGAAACAATACATTCACAATTGTTGAAAAATCTCCTGAGATTGTGCTTGGCTAAAGGCACATATGCTTGAATCATGAATGCATGCATTGAGAAAAAAGAATAGAAATGCAAAGCTCCTGAGCAAGAAACAAAACATTGACTTACATGCAATGCATAGATGAAACAATACTCGTGCAATTGTTGAAATTTTTCATGAAATTGTGTTCGGTTCAAGGCACGTATGCTTTCATGAATGCATAATGCAAGGCTCTTGAGCAAAAAACAGTACATAAACTTTCAAGGCACGTATGCTTTCATGAATTCATAATGCAAGGCTCTTGAGCAAAAAACAGTACATAAACTTGCATGTAATGACCTTACAACCTTTGACATAGCTACCTCTCATGAAACAAAATCAAATCCTGTAACAAGACATGAAAGCATAGAAACACAAACCTCTTGTTTTAGTTGAAGACCGATTCTCCTCCTCGGCAAAAGGTGCTGCAGACTTTCCTGATTTATCCACAAAAATGCTCCCCTTGCTAGCCCTTGTGTTCGGTATGTTGATGCTTCGGGGAGAATTTGTGCCTTTGAGGGGGGAGGTTGCATCCATTGTCCTGGGCTTCTTGCCTTTGTCGAATGAAACCTTGGAAGCAGCATCCATTGTCCTAGGCTTCTTGCCTTTGTCGGGTGAACCCTTGGCAGCAGCATCCATTGTCCTAGGCTTCTTGCCTTTGTCGGGGGAACCCTTGGCAGTAGCAGAATTCCTCGCGAGTGTCCTCATTGTGGCATGGGAGCTGCAGAGGGGAATCCTGAAGGTGATTCTTGAGACCTTTGTGACAGCGTTGCACAGTCGAGAACCACTAAGAAAAGCCAATGGTACTATGCAGGACACACATGCTACATCACACGAGTTCAAACGTGCAAAAACTCCAATCCATCATTGGCCCCATCCACGATGTCTCTTCAAACGGAGTGGTCACTGGATTTTTGATTTTTACCAACTTCCCTCCTACAACACTTAATTTTAGAGGCCGAAAACGGTTCCCTCCAAAACAACCTCTTGCTTTTGTAGAAGTACCAACTAGGTACAAGCATGCTTTCAGCCCTCGACGTGTGCATTATTGCGAATCTCCGTATAGAAAGTGCGTTCAAGGGTATTTTAAAAAACTTCCTTTTTTAACATGTTTGAGTAAATTAACTTGCCCCTTATTTTAGAATTTTTTTTCCAAAATGGAATTAAAAACCTCTTTTGTTAATGTATCTGTGTTAATTTGACCAAAATTTTTACATTGAAAAACCCCTCCTGTTGAGCTCATGTGGTACCTTAACCTGATTACATAGTGCACCCCTTGAGGTTCAAGTTTGATCGAGCGACTCTAATAGCGCTCACAAATGCTCATTGTATCATTCAAGCGAGAATTCTTGTGCTGCTGCAAAACGAAAAGTGTTTGACCATGTATACCTTGCAATATTGTAAATTGTATCAACAATCATGTACCTATTTTGACCTCAAATGGATGTTAAAATAACCATTTGTTTGCTTCCTTATTTCGTTGCATTTTGCAAGAGTAACCTTAGCTTCAAGTTTGAGGAGATTCAAAGGGACTAGCCTCACAATTTCATGCTCATGATGTGGTAAATGTCTCTGCCTTTTTGTCAACCATGTAGTAGACAATCCATCTAACTTAATGCATATTATCCTCACGTTATTGATGCTTGTGCCCTATGGTGTGGATGCTTTTTTTTTTTACATTTCTCTCTTAGATTCTTTGGTATTACCTTTGTGCTATTCTTTGGCATCCTCGAGGAATGAGTCAAGGTCAAAATTTGGCATTGATTTCAAATGTATACTTTGGATAGAGCTATGGTCATTCTCGATCTCTTTTACAATAGACAATCACAAAACCTCGATCCACAACCAACCTTAAAAGACATCACATTCTTTTATCTCAATCAAACATTGTATATTTCAAATATTCTCTCCACCTAATTAGAGAACATGAAGGTTGTGAGATAATCAACTTACCAATCCGAGGGATGTCTAAACTCTTCACATCTGCTTGATCACTAGAAGCCATCACACAGAGAATGTCGGTTTTTTCAAAAGCGGGGAGGTCTGCACGAGCCAACCTGTACAATCGCTCTTTTGTCACCCACTTTGGATGGTTGGTCCACTCGATTATGAGTAGTGTCTTGCATGAACATCCATATGGATCAATACTGAATTGTACTCTAAGCATATTTTTGTATGCCATTAGAGAATTACACACAACCAACCTCTTCCAATCATCTCCCAAGGCCGGAGCTTTTGTCATTTTTTTGGATGGTCCATCTGTTTCAAAGAATGCTTATTTGTATTGGGATTGAAACTCTGAGGGTAGCATTCTATCCTTCTCTACTACAATCATTTTAAAGGCAAGGATGTACTTTTTCTACACATATGGTGCCAATGATTATTCACTTATTTGATAGTAATGAATTGTTCTAATTATTAATTGAATACTTTGATGCTACTTATAGGATGTAGAAGCTGTGACATCGGAGCGACAGGCACATTGTACCATGATTTTTTTCCAAGTCTCTTGCCAATATCTGACTGCATCCACCTATAGACTACACACAATAGTTTCTCTATGATAGCCTCTTTTGAATCAAGGCCCATTGCCCACACCATCCAAAGCATGTCCCTGTAAGAGGTAGCCACGTAGCTTGACTTCTTCAATCTACATGGGATTCAAAAAGAAAGCGTCAAGACAAAATGCTATTAAAATTGCTCACACAACAAGAACCATAGGATCTTAATTGTGTTGATATGCATAACAATGCTCAACATATCATTGGTGTTTGAAGGGTCTTCAATCACCAATTTAACTTGAACTCTTGGGTGGAGGTTGATGTCTTTCTTGTAGGCAACACCTATAACCAAAGAAAAAACACATAATAAGTGCAATTAAGAACACATGTAAATTTAAACCTTTAACAATATCACTTACTCTCTTTAAGAACTCCCATCCATGTGGACAGCCTATGATTGCCATCCTCTGCATAAAAAAATTTGTCGCACAAGTCATCCCATGCTCCATGAATCATGGAATTCATCCTCGTCATTGTCACTAAGATCTCGCGAATAAAAACTTTGTCCACTATTTGTTTGCCATCAATTGTTTTGTTAGTTTTTGTTGTTTTTGTTTTTCTTTTGGCTCCAAGATAGCGAAGTGCATTATGTCGTAACTATCTTTGTCACAGAATGTAGTGGGGGTTATCTCATTCACACAGACATCTAGACATAACTCCTCTAGAAATGGCTCTTTCACATAGTGATTGTCTTCTATCGGGTGCTCTAGGATGCAATCCTTTTTCAGGCTTCCACATCCCGATGCTCCTCACATCCAAATATGCATGTCCTTCATCAACCAAGTAGGAAACAGTGTACTGGAATTTGTAGCTACACCAAAGTCTTATATTGGGGTTTTGGTTACATCTCTGTAACTATGGCCATTCCTTTGTGTTGAACCTGGTTGTGATACCCTTATGTCGTAAGTAGAGATGGTTGTAGCCCCAATATTGAACCATTTTGAGTTTATGCATGAATGGTGGTCCCAAAATAACCTCAAAGTTGTTGCCTTTTCTGAAGTCAACTACAAGAAAAGTGTGCTTGTACTCTATTCTACATGAGGACACAGTAACTTGTTCCAGCATCCCTAAGGGTCTCTCCACATATCCATCTGCTAGTTGCAACTTCATGCACATTTTCTTGAGAGTTGGTCTTCCCCATTTCTCCCAGGTTCCTTTTGTAGAAATGGCTACTCCTGTTGGGGTAAAGGCATTGCACCTTTTCTTGGATGGATGTCCGATGTTTGGCCGTCCATTGATGTACATATACATTCCTTATTCTTCATATACACAAAGAATAAAGAGATCCTCATCACATTATTGGAGGTTACTCCACCCACACAGTGTGTCTTCTACTCTTCTCCTCCCTCGCACTCTGCACGTACCTCTCATCGCTTTCGCACGTAGCACTTCCACATGTGGTATCAGAGCTTTGGTTCTGTGCGAGTGTAGTGCAAATGTTGAGTCAATGGCTTTGCACCAACAAGTGTACTGATGGTAGTAGATTTAAAGAGAAAGAAAAAGGGAGCAGCTTGGCAATGTGTGCACATCACACGTTTGCGAGCGGTTTTGCTCGTGTACACGGTTTTCACTTTGTGATGCTTCATTGCAAGACAAAATGTTTAATTATTCACATGGCTTTTATGTAGCTTAACAAACACATTGTCTGCCTACTTGGACAATTGGATGATACATGTACACGATTGTTAGGTCGGTAGTGCACTTTAATTTTTATAGCGTGTTGATGCTTTCTACTTTTTTTCAGTTTGTCAATGCTTCCTTAAGTTTAGTTTATCTGCATGTTTTCCTCACTAGTACATGATCGATCTCAATCATCGTATCTATATATTAAATAGATGCACACTTCTTCTCTCATAGTTGAGCAATTCAACTTATGTATTGCAATACTCACTGCACTTTGTACATGTTGACTTTACTCCTATGTGGTTGATGTCAATCTAGATATGTCCTTTTGTTTGGAAATGTATTTTCACTGGTAAATCTCTCTCCAAAGTTTTTTTGTCAACAATACAGTAGAAAACCCATCTCACATACAGAGCATATATAATCCTTCCATTACTGATGCTTGTGCTCTATGGGGTAGTTGATTTTTTTTGGTACATTTTTCTTGGCTTCTTTGCCGTTTCATTTTGATCCTTGTAAAAGAGCATTATATTTTGAGTTATGATTCTCTCTTTTTTTTGCAAATCTCACATTATGTGAGAGGTTATATTAATAAGAAGAAACCATTACATCAGCACTATGCTCAAATCAAGCCTTGGCCCAAAAAATTCCACAAGAGACTGATGAACAAGTTTTTCACAAGGAGCCACAACCTCGCATACATTATATCATGGTCATGACAATGAGTTCTATCCTATTCCACTTATGAGTTGTTGTTTTTTCCAGGTATGGTTTCAAGAATTCTTTCCAATTACATTTAGCTATTTTGAGGAGTGGGCTAGTGAAGGCAATGTAATGGAGCATGAAGGAGTTGATCACTTTAACCCGGCTAGGGAAGGGTAGTAGTACATACTCCCACCTTCTCATTTTTCTCTTAACCTTTTTTGAGACCCACTAGAATCTTTGCTTGTGCATTATGTCCACTCCCAAGGGAGCTCCTAGATGCTCAAAGATCTTACCTTAATGAGTCCTTCTCAGATAGAGAGATCATTCTTAATTTTTCAATATTGCACTTCGAACCTGAGGCAACGAAAAATGTTTACACAATCTTCAAATCCTTTCGGACTACCTAGGGGCATGCTTTGAAGAAGAGGAGGGAGTCATCAATGAGTAAATTTTCCAGGAGCTGGTTGTCCCCAAGTAAGGTCAACCCTTGAATCTCTCCTCTCACAACACTAGCTTTGAGCATAGTAGCTAGAGGATGTGAGCCAATGGTGAATAGTAAGGGGGCAACATGGCATCCCTATTTGATTGATCTTTTAACTTTGAAAGAGCCCACAATTCTACCATTGAACAAAAGATTAGAGTGACTACCAGCTCCCAGAGTATGAACCGATTGGCAAATCCAAGACCCAAAGCCCATCGACTTCATGACATCTTCTATGAATAACCACATAAACCTATCATAAGCCCTGTCTAGGTCAAAAGCAACATTAGAATGAACTCTTGCTTGGCGAGGGATGCGTACTTGATGCCAACCATTGCTACCAAAATATTGTCATAGATTGACCTTACTTTTATAAATATGTGTTGATGAGAGAGATGGCTTTGTCCAACAGGCAAGAGATCCTAAGGGCAACATCTTTGGTAATGATTTTATATGCCAAAGATATCATAGAGATGGGATGCCAGTGCTCCAATTTCCAATGAGCCCTCTCTTCTTGCTAGACTCCGAAGTCCCTTTGAGCAGGGCTTGGTTAGCCATACTTGCTATAGGGAACTTGAGATTATCCCAAAATTCTCTGAATAACTCAGTAGCCAAACCATCCCAACCATGGGATGTAACATTTAATGGTCTAGTAACTTGTGTGTAGCGGAAAATAGCATGAACATGGTGAGCATTTCATTAGAATAGCTTCCTAATGAGAATAACAAGAGTGCTTGGGTGGAGAGATCAACAAAAATTATAACACCTAGTTAAATAGCATGAACAATACTTCAAAAGAGAGAGAAATTAAGCAATTGACAACAGTTGAGGACTGAATTTGCATGGAGCCGGTACCCCCTCCAAAAGGCTTTGTATTATGATTTCTCCCATCAAGAGAGACATTTTACAATACAATTCTTTGTGTTCCTTCAATATTAGCTAGTGCAATGAAGATGGACTAAGCAAAACATTTATCAAACACAACATCAATTCCCTCACGGTCTTAGACCCAAGACCTCACACACCTTCGAAGATGGTGAGAGCTAGCGGGGTATGAGAGTATATTGAGAGGAAGGAGTATTCTTATGAGACAGATGTACATCTCCTCACATAATCGCTACATTAGCGTAGCTTAGCTTAGTAATTAGCATGGTAGAGGAGATGAGCATGCGTTGAAGCTTGGCTCTTGGTTGGATTTGCATCACAAAGCCAAGAGTTGTTGATGTAGCCCTCCCTTCTCACAAGCTTGGAGTAGGTGGTAAGCCCGGGGATTCACTCTATATACAAAACGGGACGCCACCTGCGAGCGAACAACTTGGATAAAACCCCTATATACGACTCATACGAGGAAATATGACCCCCCTTCTACGCTTATACAACAATCAATGAAGAAAACTATCATACCCATATCTTACATATAAAATTTAGGTTTCACATGATCTAACTAAGTAAAACTAGTCAAAGAGTGTGTAGCATAGTGACTCGCGATGTACTAAGGAACCACTTATATTGATAACTAGATGTACCCTCAATGTGTCCTAGTTTGACTTTCAAACTATGTGCCCGATCAGCTTACACTTTGGCTACTTTTCCAATTCTAACCCATCTAAATTACTCAAAAAACATGGTTGTAAAGTTGTGTTAGGATCTCCGTGTAAATTTGCATCTATACAAACTCTTTATAGCTTTCATCCCTCAAAAAATGTACTATAATCACAAAACAAGAAATTGATACAAAGCATTGGTAGTTTTCGCATGTATTTTTGTAGCTATTGACTCACAAGTTTGAGGTTAGAATCTTTTGGGAAGCCATGATTTTGAAACACAAAAACTTCCTCTCATTCTCGCCTTTTCTCACTCCCCCCCCCCCCCCCCCCCCCCAAAACAAATATGATACCCCCCTCCCTTATTTTTAAGCTTAGGAGATAGATTATTGGGGGTCTACCCCTAACTTATACGCTTATGTAACTTGTGAAAAAACCCCCCTCGCACTTATGTGGTGCGGTAAGTTTTCCATGGTGAATCCCCCGGGGTGGTAAGCTTCCCATTAAAGCTTGAGAAGGAGAGAGTCTTCTTTTCTTCACACCTGAGATTGTGTGAGAGTGTGTGTGATAATGTCTTGCAAAAATCAGCCCCCTCTCTCTCTTGGTCGACCCCCCTTGCTAATTGCTCATGCTATATCCCTATTGGACCTCCCCAGGCCTAGCCAATGGAAATTAAGAAGCATAAGTGATAGCCTTCTGACATGTGTCCCCCTTTCCCCTTTTGTGAGAGCTTTAGGTAATTAATCAATGCAACTAAACTCTCATTGGAACCCTTTGCCTCCTGGCCAATAAGAATCAGGCAAGCCACTGGGCTGTTGAATGCTCATTGGTCCCCTTGGGAGACTTTCCAATAGTCTTCTAGAGAGTTTAATTCCTACTGGGTTTTTCACTAGGTGTTTTTGAATTAATTAAACTATATTTACTCTAGCCTAATTCTCATTGGTCCGCCTCCATGGCCATCCAATAGGATTTGAGTACACCTTGTGGGCATCTAGCCCAGGGAGCTGACATGTGTCCCTCTTTCCCCTTGTGTACAAATGAAGCTTGTGAGTGTGTGTGGGTGTTTCTTTCTCATCCTGTACTTCTTGGGCTCGCCCCCTCCTATGTAGGGACTTGTGAAGACTTTTGTACACACACACAAAGCATCCAAATTTCCTAAGCTTTGACCTTTGGACTCAGCCTTTGAATTTTGGAACCTTAGCATTTTGGAAGTCTTAATGGGCTGAACCTTAGGGTCTTTTAAGCCCATTGTTTCACATTGCTCTTTTGTAGATGGCCCCCCCTTTAGATCCCTATTGTGGCCGGTCTGCTAGCTTAACCAATATTCTAGCTTTTTCTCCCCTGTCACTTCCCCATATTAAATGATCAGTTTAACATGAGAAAAACATTTAGGAGAATTAGATATTGATTATTATGACATGGGACTTCTCCTTGCCTAGAGCTTGCAATGCAAGGGAGCATTCATCTTTCAAAAAATCCTTTTCAAGAAGACTGGCTTTGGATTGAGATAACATCTTGCTGACACTCGCAAGCATAGCTACTCAGACTTCACCCACTTCCTGATTGTGAACCTCAAGTTGGCCAATTACTTGCTTCAATGATCCAACATCATCTTGGCCATTTCATTTTGGTCTTATATAGCATTCCCATCCCCATCTGTGAGCGAGTGTACACGGAACCTACTCCTCTATATTTTCATGGCCCAAAAAGTGTACTTGATTGGAGGCTTGTGACTAAAGGAAGGTTTCTCTAGATAGTACTCCTCCCCTCTAGATCTCCTCGAGTTGTTGTTCTTCTAGGTTATCTTGACTTTGAGCCACCTCTTGTGCTCTTCTTCCGAGACCAAACCTACCATTTTCTTTTTGGTCTTTGAATAATCTTGACAAAGATATCCCAAGCTTGAGGGTTTGAGAGAGAACATCTTTATTAAGCTTATGTAGAGCTTTTTTTGGTTAGGCTTTGGAACATTGGGTCTTTGAATGGGTGTTCCCTGTGATTAGTAGCTTCTTAGTCCCTTTGGGAAAATGTCCCTCCGCTTTGGATTTATTGAATTTAATGAACAAAGGCAGGTGGTCTGGTAGGCTTTGTGTTGTCGCCTCCTTCACTTTCATGAGAGATGGAATCCACTCGTTAGTGAGAATAGTTGCATCTCTCAAGCAGGGAGGCCGTATGAGCATATTCTAGGATGGTGTACATGAAGCCCAACATGCTATTTGATGGTTCAATCTCCCACAAGTCCATTAGAGGCCATTTCTCACAGAGGCTTAGCCACTTAGTTTTTCTGACCCAGCGCCAGCAGACTTGAGGAGCCTATTTTGTTCTTCGTCTTCTCCACCATATTGAAGTCCCCAGACAAGAGTCACTCCACTTCAATCTGGGTATCTTTCAGGTGCATCCATAGCTTGGCTCTATCCTTATCATTGGAAGGGCTAGCAAGTGTCTTTGATTTTGACCTCAAACTCCTCATTAGCTGCTTGCCACAAGGGATCCCATGTTTGCAATATGTCGTCATTACATTGATGGAAGGATGGCCCGGTACATCAATTGAGCATATAAAGGATTCTTTGGGCTAACAATACCCCTCTAATAAGAATGTATTGGCCAATGGTTTTAGGCGCTTAGGGTCCTAGCTAACCTATCTTGATTTCTCCAACTTAATCAAACGACAAAGAGGGAACCCACGGTAATGCAGTATCGTGCTCCACTTGCATTGTCCAAAACATGTTAAAACCCACACTTTGCAGCAATTTTTCCTCCATTACAATCAAATTATCTTAAGTACCTTCAAATTTTGAAGATGAATTTTTAATTTCATCTCCAATGTTTGCTCATGTTGTCATGTATGCATCCATTTCCTTGTCATTGATCTCTTCTTTGGAGGATTCAAAATCCGCTACAGCTCTAGAAGATTCTCCTTCTTGTAATTTTGCTTTTCCTGTGGCACTCTTTTTAGATGTTTTTGATTCACAATATGTGGTGATGGCACATTGCTAATTGGTATGCTCTTGGAAAGCAAGACACTAATAGATGAAGACATTTGTTGTGGTTCTTTCCTCACTATCTTGGTAACTCGCTCTCAAACAAATAATAAAATACTGGTTATTTAATATTTTACACACAAGGAGAAGCTAATTTAGCACCAGTCAAGATAGAGCGCAATAATACTGGGTCGCTTTTAGGGTACACAAGAACACTTTTTTTGCCTTCTTCAAGGTGGTCATTTCTTCATTCATTGAATGGACATGAGGGAAAGGAGCATCCTTTCCATCATATACTTCTAACACTATAACAAAAAAGCAACCAGATGGCAACTTGTTCTCATGAAGGTAATCCAAGTTTGATGGCTTGTTAATTTAGCCCCCACACCAATTGTCTCTCCATTGTAAATGAACTGAAAGAAAGCTCCAACATTATATTTCTTGGCCATCCTAAGTCTGAACAAAAACTGCAACACAAATGCTGTGATATTTGCAAAAAAGTGATGAAATTGTTATCTTTTTTCTCTCTCTTGATCTCTCTCTCTCTCCCCCTCCCTATTTCCCATCCATCTAGCTCCACCACTATTTCTCCCCCTTGTTATCTCTCTATATCTATACAACCTTCTCTCTCTCTCTCTCTCTCTCTCTCTCTCTCTCTCTCTCTGTCAATGCCCTCTCTTTGTCTTCCTCTCTCTCTCTCTCTCTCTCTCTCAGTCCCCGAGCTCCTTATTCTCTCTTCTCTCCTCTCTCTCTCTCTCTCTCTCTCTCTCTCTCTCTCTCTCTCTCTCTCTCTCTCTCTCTCTCTCTAGAGAGTTACCTCAAATAATTTAAGCACATCAACAAATAAAATTTCAAAAGTGCAAAAAAATTACATCCCTATTCCTTTATATAGGCATCTACATCCCTCCCTCCCTGCCTCTCTTAGTCATTTCTTGATTTAGAGGAGGACATTACTTATTTTAAAGGCAAAGGTGATGTTATTGTCTTTGGGAATATAAATGCTCACACAAAAACATTGCAACATGGTACTCAACAATTTGACATGCCATATAGTTTAAGGGAGTTGGAGGAAGTTCACTTGTATGATCGTACTTCAATGGATAAGAAAGAGACGGATCACTATGGAAAACTACTTTTACACATGTGCAATAGCATGGGTATGCTCATTACCAATGGTGTATCTTTGCATAAATGGATTTACATGTAGAAAAGATAATGGGGATAGAGTGATTGATTACATGCTACTCTCCGAACCCATTATGTATTGCATAAAGAGTTTTGAGCTTGGTCAATGGACCCCTACATAAGACCATCGGAACTTATGTATTGAAATTGCATGTGGAGAAGCAAGTGGATGATAATCTCAGTCAAAGGGAAGAGACATTATCACTATGTATGGATTTCAAATGGGCACCAATGTACATTGCAATGGTTGAACAAAAGTTATGGATGACAAAGATTCAACATGATGCACCATTGGAAACTAAATGGGAAGCTTTCAAGAAAGTTTTTTTTTTTGCACCAAAGAATGATATTCCATAAAGCCTATTTATGGTATCAAACAAAAATAGATCACGCAAAAGGTGATCATTTTCAACCATAAAAGTCAACTATCAAAGTCATTTGCATACATACAAGGCATTGACCCAAAGAATGCTTTGCCATAAAGCCTGTTCATGATATCAAACAAATATAGATCACGCAAAAGGTGATCATTTGCAACCATCAAAGTCAACTATCACATTCATTTTCATGCATACAAGGCATCAAATTTTTCAAGTCCAAGGAAAGGTACATGCATGTGGAATCTTTTAGAGAAACTTGAGGGACGAGCGGGTTGAAAGTTTTGGTAGCTCGAGTCTTGTGGATATATACACACATTGTAAGCAACTATATGAGCAACCAAATGTTAGAAAAAATCCATTTTATGTTTCACTCCCATATATGGCCTCTTTCTTTACTATTGAGGATGTGTGCGGTGTGCTTGAAAAATTGGTCACTCGCAAATCGCAAGATCTTCAAGGTATCAAACTAGAATTGATTAAATGGATGGGAGATTTAATACATGATTGGATGTGTGATATGTTCAACATTGCACGTCAACATGGTATGCCTTTGTGATTGGAGTACTAATTGGGCCAAGCCTTTGCATAAAGGAGGGGATGTAAAGAATGTAAATAACTACCAAACTATAATGATTAGGTCTCTTATGGAAAAGTTGTTTGGGTGCATAATGGAGATAAAACCGAGAAATTTGGCTAAAGAGAATGGCAAGCATGCAAAAGGACAAGCGGGTTTTTGTTGATGCCATATCACCATTGATCATCTTGTTACTCTTCATGTTCTCATGGAGGAAAGTTGATCGAAGAGCAAGTGATTGTATTGTTGATTTGTGGACTTTAATAAAGCCTTTGATATGATTCCATGTAGCAATTTGTGGAGAAGGATGGAAGAACTCCAACTGCCAAATTATTTTATGCCTACGGTTTCTCGAATCTATGAGAAAATGATGTGTCAATTGTGCATGCAAAGAGGAATTTCAATAAAAATTGCAAGCAATATTGGGGTCAAACAAGGATGTTTGTTGTCACCAACTCTCCTTGGTCTATGCAATGATCAATTGGAACAAATGGTACTTGACTTCATGCAAGAGGAAGGCATTGAAGATGTCACTAGTTGCAACACGGTAATCATGCTTTTTTGGTATGCGGATGATATAGCATTTCGAGCACACACTTTAAAGGATGAACAAAAGTTTATTGTTTTCTTTGAGATCTTTTGCTTGCATAGTGGGCTGATTGTTAATGAATCCAAAACAAAGGTTATGCATGTGAAAACCAACCATAGGGAGAATCCATGTATTGTGTACAACAATGAGACACTTGAAGTTGTTGAGAGCTTAAGTACCTTGGACTTGAGGTTCCGGTCAATCACAAGTGGAATGAATGTGCTATGCATCATTTGGAAGCAAAAAAGAGGGCATATTATGCATTTGAGAGCATGTGTAATGCAAGAAAAATCAAGTGTTGAATTCTCACAAAGTACCTTCTTGACACATTGGTGACACCGGTTCTTCTTTATGGAGTTTAAGTGTGGGGTGGGAGCATCTCAAAGTCTACTTGGAAAGAGGTTGACAATGTCCAAAAGCAATTTCTTACAACCTTTCTCCAGGTTAAGACACAAACACCATATAATCTCCTACTTCTTGAGTCCAGATCTCTTTCAATTGAGTCTATGTGTCAAAAAAATATAAAAGATTCGTCAAAACCCCTCACATAGACTTCCTACAATTGCATGGGAGGCAAGCAAAAAAATTCAAAAGATGCATAAAAGCAAAATCTTGAGCATGGGATGGATACATCATATAAGAAGTGGTTTGGAAGATGGGATGCATTACACATGCTACGTGATGCCTCGGTAGACTCCCAAGTGAATGAATCTTTTATCAACGCCAACGTATTACGGCTTGGGAGAAATCCGGTGGGTTATGCTTTATATGTTACACCACCAATATTGCCCCCAGCTACAAAACCATGTTCATTATTGAAAGAGTAAACCATACTGCCCTTTGGCATGCTTGAGCCTATCCCCTTGTCAGCGATACGCACTATCGCAGCCATTCGGCTTAGCTCCCACTCCCTTCGATGCGAGACACAGCGTTGGGGCAATGGGAAATAGTCAAATCAGGTGTGCAAATTATGCTCACTACAAGTTCAAGAGGGAGTACCATACACTACTACAGTGCTCAACTTTCACATTTTTAGCCCATGACTTAGGCCTACACACTGTCCTTTCCTAGCCACATTGTGGGATCTCCATTGCGACTCTCATCACCATAATTTTGGAGCATCAACAATCACTTATCAGCCACACACATACTACATTACATGTAATTGTGGTCCCATAGGTCATATTTAACCTCCGAGGATGATAATAAAATCTATTTATCTCTCTCTCTCTCTCTCTCTCTCTCTCTCTCTCTCTCTCTCGTACATGCGTGCAAGGTATAAGTGGGTGCCTACTTATACCTTGCACGCGTGCATGAGAGAGAGAGAGAGAGGAGAGAGAGAAGAAGAAGAAGAAGAAGAAGAAGAAGAAGAAGAAGAAGAAGAAGAAGAAGAAGAAGAAGAAGAGAATTTTACTGTCGTAGGAAACTATCCCAAGAGCCATAAAGATCTAAGAGAGAGAGGGAGAGAGAGGGGGGGGGGGGGGGGGAGTGAGAGATAAAGGGGAGATGTGTGTGTGTATGTGTGAGTACGAGAAAGAGAGAGATAGATAGATAGATAGATAGATTGAATTATCATCCACGGAGGTCAAATATGACCTATGGGACCAGAAACAAAGCATTACAAATAATTTCTTCTAAGTGAAGGGGTGTTGGATACATATCAGTTAAGGACTGAGGGTCCAGCGAGAGGTGGAAAGGGGAAGATAAAGTGAAATGAACAAAACCTAAGGAGGGGTAGGTGAGGAGGGCACCAGTTTGGCGGGGGGGGGGGGAGAGAGAGAGAGAGAGAGAGAGAGAGGGAGAGAGAGAGAGAAAGAGAGAGAAGATGAAGGAGAGTATAAGAGAATAATATAAGTACAAAAAAGCCAAAATTTGATGCATAATATATGGTGAGATTCTCTCTCTCCCTTCCTCTTTCCCTCTCTCATATTCTCTCTCCCTCCCTAGCGCCCACTTGTGATCAACGCAAGGAAGGGAGAGAGAGAAGATGAGAGAGAGGGAGAGAGAGCGAGGAAGAAACCTATCTTCAAAAGTCTCACAATTCTATGCAAACTTCTCTCTCTCTCTCTCTCTCTCTCTCTCTCTCTCTCTCTCTCTCTCTCTCTCTCTCTCCCTAGAATTACCTTGAAACTTTCACAGTTTGCTCCAAAGTGAGATTATGCACAAAGTGATGTTCATTATATAATTCTCAAAAAGCAATAAAGCTTTTTCTTTTTTTAAATCCTCTCTCTATCTATTCCATCAACTCCCTCTCTCCCCTCTATCTTTTTACACACACTCTCCCTCCCCCCGTGTGTGTGTGTGTGTGTGTGCACCGCACGCGCGCGTGCGCAAAGTGAGCGCTCCCTCTATCATTTTACACAGACTCTCTCTCTCTCTCTCTCTCTCTCTCTCTCTCTCTCTATATATATATATATATATATATATATATATATATTAGAGAGAGAGAGAGAGAGAGAGAGAGAGAGAGAGAGAGAGAGAGAGAGAGAGAGAGAGAGAGAGAGAGAGAGAGAGAGAGAGAGAGAGAGAGAGAGAGAGAGAGAGTGGGAAGAAAGCCTAGAGAGGGAGGGAGGGAGAGAGAGAGAGGGGGGGGGGGGGGAGACAAAGAGGGGTATGGATGGAAGGGAGGGGGAGAGAGAGAGAGAGAGAGAGAGGAGAGAGAGAGAGAGAGAGAGAGAGAGAGAGAGAGAGAGAGAGAGAGAGAGAGAGATTTTATTATCATCCTCCGAGGTCATATATGTCCTATGGGATCAAAGTTACATGTGATGTAGTATGTGTATGGTTGATGAGTGACTTTCGATGCTCCAAAATTGTGGTGATGAGAGTCGCAGTGGAGAGCTCACACTGTGGCTGGGAGAGCAAAGTGTGTAGGTCTAAGTCATGGCTGAAAATGTGAGAGAAGCAAGTTCGGATGTGAGAAAAACCTTAGCACTCTAGTAGTGTGTGGTACTCAAGACTCTTGAACTTACAATGAGCATAATGTGCACAATCAATTGGACTCTTCTCCATTGCCCCGACACCCTGTCTCGTATCGAAGGGAATGGGAGCTAAGCCGGATGGCTATGATAGTGTGTACCACCAACAAGGGGATAGGCTCAAGCATGTAAATGTCATTACAGTTTCCTCTTTCAGTGAAGAACATGGTTTTGTAGTTGGGGATGATATGGGTGGTGTAATGTATGAAGCATGACCCACCGGATTTCTCCCAAGCCATAATACATTGGCAATGTAGAAAAGCTTCATTCACTTGGGAGTCAACTGAAGCATCATGTAGCAACTGTAATGCATCCCATCTCCCAAACCACTTCTTTATGTCTTGCATCCATCCCGTGCCCAAGATCTTGCTTTTATGCATCTTTTGAATTTTTTTTCTTGCTTCCCATGCAATTGTAGAAAGTCGATGTGAGGGGTTTTGATGCATCTTAATCATATACTCCACAACCCTTTCCATGCCCATAACCTCAATTGGAAGAGATCCCGACTCAAGAAGTAGGAGTATATATAGTTTTTGTGTCTTAACTTGGAGAAATTTTGTAAGAAAATGCTTTTGGACATTCTCAAAAAACTCTTTCCAAGTAGACTTTGAGATGCTCCCGTCCCACACTTCAACTTCATAAAGAAGAATCAGTGTCACCGATGCATCAAAAAGGTACTTCTTGATGTTTCCCGCATTGCACATGTTCTCTAATTCATAATATGCTCAAAAAGGTACTTCTTGATGTTTCCTGCATTGCACATGTTCTCTAATTCATAATATGCTCTCTTTTCCGCTTCCAAATGATGCATAGCATATTCATGCCACTTGTGATTGGACGGCACCTCAAGGCCAAGGTACTTAAAGCTCTCAACAACAACTTCAAGTGTCTCAATGTTGTACACAATGCATGGCTTCTCCTTATGGTTGGTTTTCACAAGAATAACCTTTGTTTTGGATTCATTCACAATCAGCCCACTATGCAAGAAAAAGTTCTCAATGACAACCATAAGCTTTTGTGTATCTTCTAAAGTGTGTGCTAGAAGCACTACATCATCCGCACACAGTAAAAGCATGATTACCACATTGCAAATAGTGACCTCTTCAATGCCTTCTTCTTGCATAAAGTCAAGTACTGTTTGTTCCTGATCGATGAATAGAACGAAGAGAGTTGGTGACAATAGACATCCTTGTTCAACCCCAATAGTGCTTACAAAAATTTCTAAAATTCCTGTTCCCCTGCATAATTGACACATCACCTTCTCATAGATTCGCAAAACCGCAAGCAGAAATTTACTTGGCACTTGGAGTTCTTCCATCCTTCTCTACGAATTGTTACGCGGAATCATATCAAAGGCTTTCTTAAAGTCCACAAAAACAACAATACAATCGTTTGCCTTTCAACCGACTTTCCTCCGCTTGTCATTTTGCACGCTTGTCATTATCTTCAACCCAAGCACTTAGTTTCATCTCCATTATGCACCAAAAGAAATTTTCCATAAGAGACCCAATCATTATAGTCCGATACTTGTTTATATTATTTACATCCCCTCCTTTATGCAAAGGATTGACCCAATTAGTACTCCAATCATAAGGCATACCATGTTGAAGTGCAAGGTTGAACATATCACACATCCACACATGGGTAAAATCTCCCGTCCATTTGATCATCTCCGGCTTGATACCTTAAAGATCTCCTGTTTTGTGAGTGGTCAACTTTTCAAGCCCACCGCATACGTCCTCAATAGTAAAAAAGAAGGCATACATGGGAATGAACCATAAAATGGTATTTTTTCAATATTTGATTGCTCATATAATTGCCTAGAATGTGTATACATATCCACAAGACTCAAGTTACCAAAATTCTCAACCCGTTTGCCCCTCAAGTTTCTCCAAAATCTTCCACATGCACGTGCCTTTTCTTGGACTTGAAAAAGTTGTTGCTTTACTTTCCATCTTCTTCTCTTGTTTTGAATCAATGCCTTGTATGTATGCAAATGACTTTGATAGTTGTATTTGTCCATAGTTGCATCAAGCTTTATCAATGACTTTTAAGCATCTTGACATTCTTTATCAAACCATCTTTTGCGTGATCTATCTTTGTTGATACCATGGAGATGCTTTATGGAAAAGCATTCTTCAGCACAAGAACAAATAACTTTTTTGAAAGCTTCCCATAGTTTCCAATGGTGCATCATATTGAAGCTTTGTCATCCATAACTTTTGCTCAACCATTTTAATGTACATTGGTGCTCGTTTGAAATCCATACATAGTAATAACTTCTCTTCCCTTTGGCTGAGATTATCATGCTTAGTTGCTTCTCGACATGCAAGGTCAATACATAAGGTCCAATGGTATGATTCCAGAGTCCATTGGCCAAACATAAAATTCTTTATGTGATACATGATGGCTTCTAAAAGTAACATATAGTCAATCACACTAGAGAGAGAGAGGGGGGGGGGGGAGGATAGAGAGGGATAGGTAGGGATGGATGGGGGGGGGGGGGGCGGGAGAGAGAGAGAGAGAGAGAGAGAGAGAGAGAGAGAGAGAGAGAGAGAGAGAGAGAGAGAGAGTTGGGGAGTGAGATAATTAAAGATACAAAGTGAGAGTGAAAGATAGAAAGAGGTAGAAAGAGAGACGAAGAGTTAAATAGATAGAGAGAGAAGGTAGACAATATTAGAGAGAGTTAGCAGGAGGGAGAAAGGGGAGAGACAATTAGAGAGATAATGGAGATAGACTTACAAAGAGAGAGAGACAGACAGAGAGAGAGAGAGAGAGAGAGAGAGAGAGAGAGAGAGAGAGAGAGAGAGAGAGAGAGAGAGAGAGAGAGAGAGAGAGAGAGAGAGAGAGAGGAAGGTGTAGAGAGATAGGGAGAGAAAAGAGAGATAGAGGGAGAGGAAGAGAGAGAGAGAGAGAGAGAGAGAGAGAGAGAGAGAGAGAGAGAGAGATGGAGGAAAAGAGAGAGAAAAATGACGAGGAGAGGCTCAAAGATAGAGGAGTGGGAAGAGAGAGGGAGATAGAGATAGAGAGAGAAAGGGAGTTAGAGAGAGATGGAGCGCAATAGTTAAAGATAGAGAGAAAGAGTGAAATATAGAGAGAGGTAGAAAGAGAGATAGATCGAGGGAAAGTTAAATAGATAGAGAGAGGGAGGGGGTAGTTGTTAACAATGGCTAACACTGGCTACACCGATTATGGAGATATGCTATGGATGTGCACAATATTTCTCACTCACTTTGTATAAGGTTTTGGACTCATTGGGAGTTCCAAAGTTGTACATGCTACCTAGAAGGCTCAAACTTAAACCCATAGTAGAAGGGATTGTGGTGAAAGCCTTTATAAGGAATCTTTTATGGAAGGAGGCTTCATGCTTGAGTATCCATTCTTGAGGATCCACTTTTGAGAGCTCTCTCTCTTGAGTGTTCACTCTATGGATGGTCTAGCCTTGAGCTTTAATGCCCATGCTTAAGAGGCATGCCCATGCTTAAGAGGCTAGTGCTAATCCATTGTCTAGAGTAAGATCTTCTTGATTAATCTAATCCCTATTTTACTCATTAGTCTTATCTTCTCTACATTTCATTATGTTATAAAGTACTTTTACACTCTCATTATTCTAGATTTGATTTTGTGTGATGACTTCTTGCTATTAACGACTCTTATCCTTCTATGAGCATTCAATTTGCATTATTTAGCATCACTAATTAGGTTAATTAAGTTGGTTCTTAATGTTGTAATTAGTTCTTAATTAGGTTAATTTGCATTATTTAGCATCACTAATTAGGTTAATTAAGTTGGTTCTTAATGTTGTAATTAGTGTGTGTGTCATATTGTTTGCTTGTGTGTGGATACGTTTTATGAAATTCCAGTACCATTCACCTTGTGTGTGTAGCTATTGATAAAGTGCCTTGATTGGCATGTGGTGATTGGAGAGGCCAACACCAATGCAATTAGTGTGTGCTTATCATTAGTGTGCTTTGGGTTTCTAGTCTATGGTAAGTCAGACTTTGGTGAGCTTGATGTGTATAGAAGTTGATTGATTAGTGGTTAAAGTATGATTAGAGTTAGTCTTGCCATGGTTAATCTCTACTTGCATTGGTGAGGTATTCTCTTGAATCCTCTAGTTCTATTCATTCGATGCTCGTGCTTCCATACCCTAGCCGGGTTACCGATCCACGGATTGATAATTTTATGTGGGTTGTGATTAGGTCATTGCTACAACGCCTCCCAACATTTGGCACCGTTGTCGGGGGTCGATAACCTAAGATAGTGAGTATAGGATGTTTAGAATAGAGAAATTTCACTACTATTTTATTGGTTTTGAGTGTGTGTAACTCAATTTTGGTTTGATTTTATGATGTTGTGCAAGTAATTGAAGTTAATTTTTGAGTTATGAATACCTCAAATCCCCAATTTCACTAATTTCATACTAACCCTTACTAATTTTGCTTCATTTTCATGTTATAATTGTACTAATTCCATGCTAGCTTTTACCAATTTTTACTAACTTTGCTAACCTAACCACTAACATTGTAAGAGTAATGTACGTTTAATCCCCTTACAAGAGGTGGAATGAGCACTTTTATCAAGTTAATTGTGCTAATCCATGCTTAATTTGTTGATTTGAGTGTTTGATTTTTGGCCTACAATGGTCAATTTTGGAGCCGATTTGATGGTGCACACACTTGTGTGTTCAATGATACGTCTTTGCGTGGAGCAAAGGAATAGCTTGGAGTGTGATTACAATGTAAGTGCACTCACTTGCTCATGTCAATTCTTGATTGATTAATGTTGTTCAATGTGTGCTAATTATTTGCTAAAATTAGGTGTCTAACTCAATTGACCTACACTTTGCACCTAATTTGATTCACTTGGAATGAAATTGAGAGTCAAAGTTTGACTACTGAACTTTATGTGTGTCAAGATAATGCTTAATTCTCATCAAGAAGTCATGTGTGTGCATAAAAATCATTGTGTGTGTAATGCAGCAAAGACGGAAAAAAATGACAAAAAATTCAAATGTGTGTGCACCTAATCTTGAGTGTGTGCATGCATAGAAATTGATGGAATTGATGGTATATGAGTATGCAATCATGTAATTGATGTGTATGTTAGGATAATTCAATCAATGGATAAGCCTAATTGCCAATCCTTTGGGCAAAATTTGAGTATGTATGCCCATCCAAGACCACTTGATATTCAATGATTGATGGTCAATTGGGGCACCCAAATGGTTTTTGATTTGTGAAATGTAAATTAAAAGTGTGTGAAATCATTAGAGATTGGCCTAATTGCATTGTCAATTGAGAAAAATTTGATCAATGTGCTTAATTTTTTAGTGTATACATTGCTTGATTGGGTAAAAATAGTGCTAATTTTTTAGAAATTAAGCATGCATGCATTCACTTATGCTTGATTGATTTTGCAATTTGAACATTGCACTGAGAAATTGATGGATTATGTGCATAAATGTTTGGCCTAAATTTGGGTGCCTATGTCTACTCAATGGCATTTGATATCCAAATTGAGGATGAATAATTGGGAGCAATTACCAATTATCATGATTGAAAGGCCTAAAAGATTGGTGTGTATGATCAAATGACTTGGTATGACTCCATTGTATACAATTGAGGATGATTTAATTACCATTGATGTGTATGCCAATTGGATATGGTAAAAATTTGAATGCTTTGTGCAATTTCTAGTGTCATAATCAAAAGTGAGTAGCCATGCAAAACAAAAAAGACAAACCTAAATTGGTTTGGATGATTTGAACTATTGGAGATGAGCAATTGATTTTACTATGATTGAAATTGGTTTGGGAATTGGCTATGATTGCCTATTTGATGTGAACTTGTATGTGTTTTGTGTGTTGGCATGCAAGACTACCGACAAGCCTACTTAGTCTTGATGAATTTTAATGAGCAACTTATGTTGCAATGATAATTATAAAGTGGGATGAATTAGAGAGGAAATTTATGCATTAGCGAAGCATGAATGCATCGCCCGATTAATTGAGATGGATTCAATTTTTTCAAAGTTGGGAAGTTAAATTTTTACATGAATAATCTCTCATGAATGCTCAAGAAATCATCAAACTAAAGCAATATGAATGAGAAACTGAATGAAAATGTGCATGAATTTAATGTATCCAATCTATTTTTTGTCAAAGGAAGATATGGTGTTTCGATTGTTCAAACAAGTTAGAATTTTCAATTATGAAAGGATTTGTGCATTGTGTGTGTGGAATTCAATGTTTTGATTCATCATTAATAAATTGTTGTGGAATGAGCTTGAGTCAGCCCTTTTTTGAAAGATTTGGATGGATGAGAGGATTTCCATCATCTTGAGAGAGTGTTTGAAGTCCATCTCCATGCTATCTTCACTCTCCGTGGGCACATCCCTTAAGAGGATAATTTTTACAAAAATGTTTTTTTTTAAATCCTGCCACTTGTAGCCCGCCCCTTTTGCCTACTTATGAGGCAAGTAGATCACTCACGTACTCACCTGGTCGCGGGATCCCACACTCGCACACACATGCGTGTCGATTGCCTGGATTGGCTCACAACACCACACACACACACTCTTTTTTTTATAGAAATGTCAAGTAGGCATCATTGCCTTGATTGCAGTTGCTAGCCTGTAGCTCGCTTTGGCCCCATTCCCCGCCCTAATCTCGCCTATCCTGACCCACTGTGCCCAGTTGCCTTGCGTCTCCTATGGTGGCTCATAGGCTTATTATACACGGTGACACACTGGTTGCATCATTCTCGGAGCACTGATCGATGATGTTGTGTATCCTGCCTAGATCGCAACTGTAGTGCAGTGAAGAAACACACACACACTAGCTCACATGCTTCGGTGCCCATTTTTGTCACCATCTATGTTTTTCACTTCCACGGTGGTGTATCCTCACACGCACACACGCGTTGCTCTTGCGTTGACTCAGACCCCACATACACACACACACACACACACACACACACACACACACACATTGTCAACCTAAAATGGCGTAACAGTGAACTCCCAATTCTGGCCCAAGCCTCTTTATATTATGCGCTCACTCACACTCCAGTCACACATACTATCTCTCATGCACCCACCATTCCTTCCACGCAGTCGCCTTCGATTCATGTCCATAGGATGTCGCCAACAGTAAATGAAAAAAACAAAAAACAAAACGAAACAAAAGGCTTTGTGTTTTTTGACATTAGAGAGTGTTCCCACCCTCAACCCAAGCACACACTTCATCACACTACTATCAAGACTTTGAGCCAAAGAAAATTGGGTTTAGCCTCACAATCAAGACAAATGGATTAAAATTGGGATTTGTGGTTTATTGAAATTTCGGAATAACTACACTAAGGAGAGATGTTCTTGGAGTTTTTGTGTATTGTTTTGTGAGATAATTTAGCATGTACTTATAATCATTGAAAATGTTGCGTAAATGGCACAAATTTTTTGACTCATAAACTTCCTGCCTGGTTTGGATGAAGTTGCTTCCGCAAGAATGAGTGACACACATTCATGCTTTCGAGATTGTGCTTGGTATGTGATTATGCTTTTTAATGCTTGAGTTGAATGCAAAATCCTTGCATAGCACTAAAATTGAGGTTTTTGAGTGGCCGCACAATACCAATTTGGATTTATGATTGAGCTCAATATTTTTTGGTGCTTGATGTGTATGTATGAATGCTTTGGCACTAGCAATTGTGCATTGTTTTGAAGGAAAGTTGGCCAATGACTCGACATCGGATTGTGCTTAACCAATTAAGAGACTTCAAAATTTTCTTCATCCTAAAATCTCTCTTTCTTTGATGTGTATGCCAAATATGCTAAAGTGAGCATGGTTTTGGGAGAATGGTCATTGAATAGCATTAAATTGTGGGTTTGCTCTTGAGCATAATATGGTGCTATAAATTACAATTTGGATTTGACATTGCTTGTACATTTTGGTGCTTGAATTAAATGAAAACATGGCAAAGCACTAAAACCAAGCTTGTTTGATGGCCAAGGGAGAGCATCAAATTTTTGGGGTTATGGTTGATCGTGCTTGAGCTTCATTTTGAAGGGGTGTGGCAAGGTTGAACTTTCATTGATCCAAGAAGGGGTCATTATTGCAAAAAATTGCAAAATTTGGCTATTTAGAGCCATTCAATTCTTTGGATTAATAGTTATATACATGCTAGCTCATAGCGGTCTAAAATTCAAATGTTTCCCTTTGAGCTAGTATTTACCAACTTTTTTGAGAACTTTCAAGTACAAAATTTGGCTATTAAGAGCCGTTTACTTTCATTCCATTAAAAGTTGAAGACATCTCTAGCTCATAGCTTTCTCTAAAATTGTAAAATTTCATGTGAGCTAGTTGTTAGGCCTTTTTTTTTCGAGGGCCTTAAAAATGTAAAATCTAGCTTTCAAGAGCCACTTCATTTCATCAAAGTTGTATTATTTTTTAGCTCTTGGATTGTTTTAAATTCCATATTTAACTTAGCTGGAAACTAATCTACTTTGAATCATGCATGAGAGATTGTAAAAATTGCAAAATTTGCTTATGAGGAAGCATTTTTCTCTCTCATTTTTTTTGTGTATGCATACACTTTCTATCAAAGAGCATCATGTGCATAACCAAAGGCACTTTTGCCCTTGGGTTTTTTCCCTTTGGCAAACTCGAGTATGCAAGATCCTAGCTGTAGGTTTTCATTAAATTTTTTTTGTGTGTGCTTTTGGCTTTCAATAAAAAGCCATTTTGAGCTTGTGTTTACACTTAGCTTCAAATCAGCTTGGATTGTAATAAAAAGATCAAGGGACTTCTCTACACAAAGGGTGCTTGCTAAAGGATGCACACAGAGCTTGAATAGGTGTAATCCTTCCATGATTTTTTTTCTTTTTTCATCTTTCCATTCTCTATGCTTGGCTTAAGTAATTTTTGCTTCTCTACACAAAGGATGCTTGCTCAAGGATGCACAAAGAGAGTGAATAGGTGTAATCCTTCCATGATTTTGCTCTTTTTTCATCTTTCCATTCTCTATGCTTGGCTTAAGTAATTTTTGCTTCTAAGCTATGGTTCTTTCATGTTCAAAAGCTAGGCATACTAAAGTTTCAACACTTTGCTTTGTGAATATTAACTCATCAAAAAAATTTGGTTTTATGTGGGGTAATCATAGGTAATTGGCCTTGACCTTAGGTTAATATAGGGTCATTTCTCATTAGTCCTAGACTCTTAGTGATAGTCTTAATACTCCATTCATTTTTAACATGACCTAAGTCAATGATTAAGCTTTAGTCCTTTAGTCCAATTGCCATTAGCATCTCATGTTGGAAACAATAAAAAAAGTGCTAAATAATGAAATAATGAAGCAAAAAAGTGTCAAGAAAAAGTACCAAAAATGCTACTAGACACATGAAAAGAAAATCTCTATGTCATGTTGTGTCTATGTGAGGCCTAGCACCTTATTGGAACTTGGCAGGTGAGGGGAATCACCTTGGCTCGCTTTGTCAAGGCCCTAAACGGTGCCCTGGGCTGATAGGGGTTAGTGTCGCCTTGGTAGGCTAGTAGGCTTTTGGAACACCTGCTTGAGGGTTCAAGGAGCCAAGAGTTGCACCTAGACTTGCCTTGGGGTAGTAGCCTTGTGATGTGTTTTACGTTTTCAATGAATGACAAAAAGAAAACTTCTATGAGCTTCAAAAGGCTGTGACAATGTACTAATAGATTAGGAGCTTTTTTATAGCCCGTAGACATGAGAGACTTGAATGATTTACTAAGAATTGGTCACATAGTTTTTAAGCTAATAGGTTTATTCTTTCATTAGCCTAGGGTCATAAAACTAAAATTTCAAGTGATTTAATCTTCATGATAGTTTGAGTGTTTTTTTGCTTTATGTTGTTTAGTCTTTGACTATGATTCACCCATCTTTTAGAAGCAAAAATTTCACTTTGCATGATTGTTCATAGTACTTTATGTTTTATATCCTTTTGACCTTTGATACACATTACTTGTTCTTATGTTTTGCAGCTCAACATTTCTTCCATGGACTTACTTTCTACCATGTATCGTGTTTTGCTTCACCGGCACACGAGTATGTGTGCCAAATTAGGGAGGGGGGAATGTTAGCAATGGCTAACACTGGCTACACTGATTATGCATCAAGCGAGAGATATGCTATGGATGTGCACAAAATTTCCCACTCACTTTGTATAAGGTCTTCGGCTCATTGGGAGTTCCAAATTTGTACATGCTACCTAGAGGGCTCAAACTTAAACCCATAGTAGAAGGGATTGTGGTGAAAGCCTTTATAAGGAAGCCTTTAAGGAGGCTCAAATCTTTAGTATCCACTCTTGAGGATCTACTTTTGAGAGCTCTCTCTCTCTCTCTCTCTCTCTCTTGAGTGTTCACTCTATGGGGCCTAGCCTTGAGCTTAATGCCCATGCTTAAGAGGCTAGTGCTAATCCATTGTAATTAGAGTAAGCTCTTCTTGATTAATATAATCCCTAATTTACTCATTAGTCTTATCTTCTCTACATTTCATTACGTCATGGAGTAGTTTTACACTCTCATTATTCTAGATTTGAGTTTGTGTGATGACTTCTTGCTATTAACCACTTTTATCCTTCTATAAACATTTGATTTGCGATATTTAGCATCAGTAATTAGGTTGATTAAGTTGGTTCTTAATTTTGTAATTAGTGTGTGTGCCCTATTGTTTGCTTGTGTGTGGATAGGTTTTATGCAACTCTATCACCATTTACCTCATGTGTGTGTGTGTGTGTGTGTGTAGCTATTGATGAAGTGCCTTGATTTCCGTGTGGTGATTGGAGAGGCCAACACCAATGCAATTAGTGTATGTTTATCATTAGTGTGCTTTGGGTTTCTAGTCTATGGTAAGTTGGACTTTGGTGGACTTGATGTGTGTAGGAGTTGATTCATTAGTGATTAGAGTATGATTAGAGTTAATCTTGCCATGGCGAATCTCTACTTGCATTGGTGAGGTATCCTCTTGAATCTTCTATCTCTATCCATTTGATGATCGTGCTTCCATACCTTAGCCGGGTTGCCGATCCATGGATTGATAATTTTGTGTGGGTTGCGATTAGGTCTTTGCTACAAGGCCTCAATAGAAGGCAATCAAAGAGAGAGTTAGAGGGAGGAAGGGGGAGAGGGAAGACAATTAGAGAGATTAATAGAGATAGACTTAGACACACACACACACACACACACACACACACACACACACGGACGGACGGAGAGAGAGAGAGAGAGAGAGAGAGAGAGAGAGAGAGAGAGAGAGAGAGAGAGAGAGAGAGAGGAAGGTACAGAGAGAGACAGGGAGGGAGAGAAAAGAGAGATAGAGACAGAGGAAGAGAGAGGGTGATGGAGGGAAAGAGAAAGAGATAGCGGGAGAGGTTCAAAGATAGAGGGGTGGGAAGAGAAAGGGAGAGCGAGAGTGAAAGCTAGAGAGAGGGAGAGTTAAATAGATAGAGAGAAGGGGGTAGACAATTAAAGAGAGAGTTGAAGGGAGGGAAAAAGGGGGGGAAGACAATGAGAGAGAGAGAGAGAGAGAGAGAGAGAGAGAGAGAGAGAGAGAGAGAGAGAGAGAGTGGGGAGGAGAGAGGTAGAGAGAGGGGGTGAGATTGACAGTGGGAAAGAGAGGTGTAGAGAAAGAGAAAGAGCGTGGGGAAGAAAGAGAGAGTGAGAAAGGGAGATAGAGGGGATGATGGGGGCAAGATAGAGAGAGAAAGGGAGAGATGGAGAGAGAGGGGGGGGGGAGATGGAGGGAGATGTAAAGATAAAGAGAGATAGGGGGATAGAGAGAGAGAGAGAGAGAGAGAGAGAGAGAGAGAGAGAGAGAGAGAGAGAGAGAGAGAGAGAGAGAGAGAGTGAGGAAGAAAGGACAGAGGGAGTACTCAGAGAGAGGAAGAGAGAGATGGAGGAAAAGAGAGGAAGATGTGGAAGAGAGAGGGATAGAAAGAGATAGGAGAGGAGGAGAGAGGAAGGGTAGTTGAGATAGGGAGATGGAAAGAGATATAGAGAGAGAGGGAAGGATATATATATATATATATATATATATATATATATATATATATATATATATATATATAGAGAGAGAGAGAGAGAGAGAGAGAGAGAGAGAGAGAGAGAGAGAGAGAGAGACTCGAGATAGAGAGAGGAAGAAAGAGATAAGAGAGAGGTAGAGAGAGAGACTTCAACCTCCAAGGTTCTTTCCTGGATATACTAGATGATAGGGTAACCTATAGTTTCAATATTTGGAATTGCATGTGTTGATTGTCTATAAATATAGGCTTGGGTGTCAAATAAATTGAGAAGTTTCTCCCAATGATGGCTTCCTCTTCACTGTGCAAGGTCAATTTGCTCTTGAATACTATTTGTGTTGAACCTTTGTTGATTGATTTTCTTGCAAGCAAGATGTTTGCCATCATTTCCACCCCTTATGGCGACATTCAAACTCAAGTGAAAGATGGTGTAACATTTGGTGATCAATTTCAATTTATACTGGATTCAACCTAGTCTACAAACTTTCTGTTGGTTACAAAAATGGATGTGACAAGCATTGTGTGGATATGTCATCAAGATGAAATGTGGCTAATGTGGCGTTGTCTGACAACTACTCTGATGAAAAAGAATTTGTTTGCTCAAACCTCAAACAAAAACCTTCAAAAATCTTTTTCTGTGTGCCAAGAATCAATGCAAGATGTTTGGATAGAAGAGGAGATGAAAGACAAAAACATATCTTCTAGTTCAAACCAGGTAGGCAAAACACACATACATTTGAGCACATTATGTTGAATAGCCACCAGTACCCCAAGTTAAAAGCAGATGGTAATGGGAGAAATTGTTCATGAAAATGGTGAACAAATAAATAGAAATGAGTTTCTCTCTATACTAAAGGATATGTGCCACTGATTCATACGTAGAGGTATTATTTCAACTTCTTAACTCTGAATAAGTTATGCACTCTTTTGGCTAACATCCTTGTATCTACGATATATCTCAGGTTTAAACACTTGCTGAGAGAAGAAGCTATTGCACAATTGGAGTCGGCGTAGAGTCTCAATTGCTTTGACTGAAGAACAATTGCGGGTATAAGTTTTTCCACGGCATGTTGTTTCCAGATCAATCCATAGACCCTACTAAAAGATGTCACGTATTCAAAATGTCGATCAATGGACCTAGATTTGGAGTCAAGGTGGTAAATAGAATGCAACAAGATGAGAATGGGGACTTGCAAAGAAGTTGGATTTTCTTCGATCATGTGCGTAGAGTAGTGGGGTGGACAACAATGGCATCACATGTCTATGATACTATGTTAAGCCCTTAGAGAAGATCATACAAGTCCCTATTTGTTCCACTGTGGCATTGATTAATCATTTAACTTTGCAAGATTCAAGAGATGCAAACAATTTCCATCTATGGAAAGAAAGAAAAAGACGCGCAAGCACGCAGGATGTTTTGAGAAATTATGAATACAGTGTTTTTAGACAACGGACACCATCCAACTAATTTTAGGGAACTGATGACACATGAGGCTGGAGCAAATTGGAAAGCTATTTAAACTATTTTCAATGGAGGTCCCAACAATGTTATGAAAGGAAGAGAGCCCTCATGCTTATTTCATTGGGAGTAGAGCTTGCACATTCACACATGCAATATGTGCATAAGAATTTCCAAGGTGAGCACAAACGTATGTGTGAATTATGGCACTGTGCAAGGAGCGAAGAAGATGCAGCCAGCTTGTACAAAAATATACGAGCTTGGTGGGCTTCATGAAAAGTATCTCACTTCAACTTCTTGCAAATGGACTATTGGCTAAGTTGGTGGCATGTACGATACCCTCGCTGGAGAAAACACTTCATTGGGGTAAACATTACCAAGCAGTATTTGAGGGCGGATTTTATTTTGGTGTTGGTATGCTAACTCTAAATACAAATGTGTTGCAAGAAGTGGATGATTTGTCATAGATCATACAAATGTGTTGCAAGAAGTGGATAGATCCATTTTATTCTTGCTCGGTTTTTATCAAATGCACGAGTCCTCGCATTCTATGCAAAGAAGAGCTCGATCCTGAATGCAGAAGAAAAGTGTTGGCTTCTCTTGAAATTATGCAAGCCCAATTATTACAACAATACTCTATTTCAAAATTGCAGCTCCTAGAGAAACAATGTTTAATATTGTAAACATACATTCTGACCTAACATGGCCATAATACAGCTTATACGTCATAGATGGACCAAAACCTGGCAGATGTAGCTCAACAAGTTGTCCTCTTCCCTTGACTCTCTTTTGCTTGTGAGGAAGCCTCTGGCTACCGGCATCGACTACTACTGATAGGTGAATGATTGACCTCTAGCTGATGGACTTTTGCATTGGTCTAATTAGTGGTGCACCTAGTTTAATGCAAATATACACATGGAGATCCACATGTCATTTGAATGATCTCATACAACCAAAGCACATATAGGTAATACAAAATTCCAATGCACAAAGACATATCGTACCCTATTAGTTTTGGGATTTTGGTATCTCACTATTTAATGATGAATCTCATTTAAATTGCACATTGGACTAAAAAATCTTGCAACTTGGTTGGCAATCATGAATTTCAGGAAGTTCTTTGTGTGTGTGTGTGTGTGTGTGCGTGCGCGCGCGCGCGAGAGAGAGAGAGAGAGAGAGAGAGAGAGAGAGAGAGAGAGAGAGAGAGAGAGAGAGAGAGGGGGGGGGGGGGAATTAGACAAGGACTCAAGTTTTCATAGATTAAAAAACTTCAATCATCAAGGATAAAAAGGGGAAATACCAAAAAAAATCTCAACTTTGAATGTTTTTTTATTAGTTTCTACATATAGACCCTAGCATTGTGTAGGTTGTGTTCAAGAAAATTGTGAAAACTTTCCAAGAAATTTTATCTTTAGCAAGGAATAGAATGAGGGAAAGTTCATTTTCTGTGAGTTTGGCTCAAGAGAGAGTGAAAGAGGGATCTAGGTCTATGTGCGACTATCATTATCACACGAGTTACCTTACTAAGGCCATTGTGAGCTTTTCCTTGTTTTTACCATAGTCAAGTTGCTAACAAAGATAAAAGAGTGAAGCTCGAGTGAAAAAATTACTTATGAGTGTAAAAGTAGTTTAAAAGGCCCCTAAATAAATTCTATTTGACGACCTATTGCACACCAAAACTTCATGAAGTGTAGAATGATATAACTTCAACAATGACAAGCATGTGCTTCTTTGATTTTCTATGTTGACATGAGAGGTAATGGCATTCTGCTAACAAGGTTAGCTAGCCCTTCACTTGAATAGCTCAAATAGATTTTTGTAGGCACATAACATTTGTATTGCACATAAGAATTTAGTATTGCACATGGCGTCCATCCCTCGCTCGCTTTTAGATGCTCATTCTTTGCTCGTTAAATGATAGCACTCCAAGATAGATTGAGGATGAGCTTGGAGGTATATATCTCTGTCAACAACCAACAACGGTTGGTGATAATATTATAGTATCCAAAATGCAAAAATAGTATGGGAAAGTAAGTTTTGAGGAAAATTCTTCACATTGACCTGAGTATCTCACACAAAACATCCGCAAAATTGTAGAGGCCTCCAAGAAACTACCAGAGTGTCCGGTCAGGTAGGTAATGAACACAAGGGTGGATTTGTGGTTGAAGAGATATACATTCATAAGACAATGTGGGAAATCCTCCATATACCAGAGTGAAGTAGGGTTCAATGTCAAGGGTGGTTAGGATCTCGCGTCTGTATATACAAAAAGAATATAAATGTTGGGGTATAAAGCCCAATGTGGTCGCCCAGGTAAGTGGGCGGGCCACCAGGTATGTACACATATTCTTTTGTTAAAACCTAATAAGAACTCACTATGCTCTACACATTACAGTAGAGCGAGTTCACCATATCATCGTGCTCTTCTTCTCGCACTCTCTCTCGCGTCGCACTTCTGCTCGTACTCCTTCAAATGGTATCAGAGCTCAGATCGAGGCTCGAGGCAGCACTGCAGGAGGCTAGAGTCATCAACTCAGATTGGAGTGAAATTCGACAGGCGAAGACACGGCCCCAAATCTTGTGGGAGAGCCCGAAGGGCTTGTTAAAACCTAATAAGAACTCACTATGCTCTACACATTACAGTAGAGCGAGTTCACCATATCGTCGTGCTCTTCTTCTCGCACTCTCTCTCGTGTCGCACTTCTGCTCGTACTCCTTCAACTAGTATCAGAGCTCAGATCAATGCTCGGGGCAGCACTACAGGAGGCTAGAGTCACCAACTCAGATTGGAGTGAAATTCGATAGGCGAAGACATGGCCCCAAATCTTGTGGGTAAGCCCAAAGGGCTAGGTGTTCTCAGAATTTCATTCTGAGGTCATCTCGGCCACCGTTTGGCTTTGACAAAGGTCTGCGCAGGCCATTTTCGACTACGTGGTCTCGACGGGTGCAAATCCGACTCTGCAAATTTGGGGTTTTCGGCCTACGACTGCAGGTGCTGAGGATATCGACACTCCCAGAGTGTTGATTTGTGGGTGTCTACACATCGAAGGACGGCTCACAGTTCTTGGAGGCGTGTCACATATGACACGGGCGCATCTACACACAGATTGTAGGCGACATCCACTAGTTCATCAGGTAGCTTGTGTTTGCTGCTTGATATTCCAGATTTCATCCTGACATTGCAGGTACTTCCACATGGGATGTATTGTCAGAGATGATGTATGTTTGTTGAGGGTTTGCTGGCTGTGAGTCACGCAGCAAATAACCGCCGCAGCGGTTACAGCATATAGTGGGAAATTTGTGGATGTATGACTTTGTGGGAAGTCTATGTACTGTCAGATTTACTGCAGCCTTTGTTGAGGGTCGAGTGAGGTTTTATTGAGCTGGGGGATTCTCGAATGTTGAGATCCTTTCGGTGATACAGGTCTTGGAGCGATCCCTCGAGCACCCTTAGATAGGCAGCTAGGATGTATTGACTGTGAGTTAGACAGTTGGGATTGCATCTTTGCTTTACTGCCGTTGAGGCATTGTCACAGTCTATGCTTACAGGACAGTGACAGGACAGTGAGAGACAGTACAGGTGCAGGACAGGTTTACCTGCAGCTTACAGTGTTAGAGAGATAGTGTTTTTAAAGCTGTTTTTTGGTCTGTTTTTTGAGTACACCAGAGCCATTTTACAAAGGAGACTCTGCCAAAATTTATGCAGAATCTGAAGCTTTCTTGGTTCATTTGACAGGTTGATATTGGTTCAGAGGTCAGTTTACAGGGGAAACTCTGCCGAATTTTTCCCAGGAAAGTAAACCACTATGAAGCGTAGCTATGGCTGGATCACAGGACACTGCTCTTTACAATATCAAGAAGCTGGATGGAACCAATTTCCCATTGTGGAAGAAGCAGGTTTGGCACATGTTGGTACAAAAGAAGCAGATAAAACCTATAAAGCTCAAGGGGATAAAACCAGAAGATATGGACGAAGATGAATGGAGCGAAATGGATGAATTGGCACTTTCTACCATTATGCTAACTTTGGCAGAAAGCGTTTACTTCAATGTAGCAGACGAGATGTCGGCTTATCAAGCATGGTTAAAGCTGAGTGATCTTTATGGGAAGCAGAGTGCAGCTTCACAGGTATACTAGCTTAAGAATCTTGTTGACTTGAAGATGAAAGAAGGGACACCTATGTCCAATCATTTGAATGAACTCAACACAATCTATAGTCAGTTGTCAGCTCAAGGTGTCAAGTTTGATGAACCTATTAGAGCTATGTTCCTGTTGATCACATTGCCGGAAAGTTGGGACACTTTTTGCACAGCTTTGAGTAATTCTGCACCTCCAGATGGTTTGAACATAGCAGGTGTAGAAGGAAGTCTGCTTACTGAAGAAACCAATAGAAATACAATGGACAAAGGCAAAGGAACAGCCTTAGTTGTCAGGGGAAGGACCAAAGAAAAGTACAAAGGTGGAAAGAGGAATCAGTCTCATAGAAAGTCCCGCAGTGCTAAAAGCAAGAGTGACATAGAATGCTACCATTGTTGCAAGAAGGGTCACATGAAAAGAGACTGCAGAGAATGGAAAGCAGAAAAAGGCAAAGAGAAAGCTGAAGACCATGGTGAGAAGAACAAGTCCTTAGTGAAGATTCAAGAAATAAATGTGACAAACACTGTTGCAGAGGATGACAGTCTAGTGTGAGGAGACATCTACTTCTTGAAGAATGCAATGGACTCAGCTCTTCTTACAACATCTGATGGAAATGCACTGAGTGATTGGATTATAGACTCAGGGGCATCACTTCATGTGTCTCCAAACAAGGAGTGGTCTACCTGTTATGTGACCACTAAAGATCATGTTCGGCTAGGCAATGGGCAGGCATGTGAGATCTTAGGTGTTGGAGATGTACAATTGAAGTTTCAGAATGGCTCTTTTTTCATGCTGAAGAATGTGAGACATGTTCCCACAATTACAAAGAGCTTGATCAGCACAGGTTTACTTGATGATGCTGGCTACGTCACCACTTTTGGACAGAACATGTGGAAGATATCCAAGGGTTCTATGACAGTAGCACATGGAGTAAAGTCTGGAGGACTTTACATGATTTATGTATCAAATGTCTCTAAAAATGTAATCAATGTAACCGAGCAGCCGAACATTTCTTTGTGGCATAGCCGGTTAGGACATATGTCCAAGAAGGGAATGGAAATCTTGTCTCGTTCTGGTTATTTGTCTGGCTTTTCATTTAATGATTTTGAATTCTGTGAACATTGTCTGTATGGTAAGAAAACACAGTAGCCACATAAGCATAGAAGCAGTAGAAGAGATACACAGTTGGCACTTGTTCATAGTGATTTGTGTGGACCTATGCCTAACCTATCTCTAGGGGGAGCTTCTTACTTTATGACATTTATAGATGATTACTTGAGGAAAGTATGCGTTTACTTTCTCAAGCACAAGGATGAAGCGTTTAGTGTTTTCAAAACGTTTGTGACACTTGTGGAGAATCAGAGTGGCAAGAAGCTTAAATGCTTATGCACTGACAATGGTGGAGAGTATGTTTCAAAGGCCTTTCAGGACTTTTGTGAGTCAAAAGGTATAAAATGTGAACTTACTGCTCCTTACAATCCTCCTCAAAATGGTGTTGCTGAGAGGATGAATAGGACCATACAAGAGAAGGTCAGAAGTATGTTGTCTAATGCACAGCTGCCAAATGGGTTTTGGGTTGAAGCTGTATCAACAGCTGTTCATCTTGTAAATAGATCTCCTAGTAAGGTTTTGTAGAAGGATTCAGTGCCAGAGATGGTATGGTCAGGCAAAATGCCCTCATAAAAGCATCTCAGAGTCTTTGGCTGTGAGGCATATACTCACGTTCCAAAGGAATTTAGGAACAAACTTGAGCCAAAGAGTAGAAAGTACATCTTTCTAGGCTATGGTAATTCTGGTGAGATGGGGTACAGACTTTGGGATCCTGAATCCAGAAAGGTTGTCCGCAGCAATGATGTTCACTTTAATGAATCCAAATATCATTCTAAACCAGAGAGGGTTGAGGAGATTAGAAGAGTTGTCTTCCAAGAAGATGGACCTGCACGTGCAAGACAAAATGTCAGGGCTCAAGAGGAGCAAGGACAGGATAGAGTGGAACCACAGGTTGTGGCTGATCCTAAGCCACCTATTGTTCATAGATGTGGACGTGTCACGCGACCTCCTGATAGGTTTGTTCCATCTATGAACTATGTCATGTTGACTGATTGCAATGAGCCTTCATGTTACAAGGAAGCAGTGCAAATGAAGGAATCCGGGAATTGGCAATTGGCCATGCTGTCAGAGATGACAGCTCTGCATAAAAACCAGACATGGAAGCTAGTTAAATTACCACGGGGCAAAAAGGCTCTACCCTGTAAATGGGTTTACAGGTATAAGATCACCGCTCATGATAGTCAGCCAAAGTACAAAGCAAGGCTTGTTGCCAAGGGCTTTAAGCAAGAACAAGGCATTGACTTTGATGAAGTCTTCTCTCCGGTGGTCAAAATGACTACATTGAGATGCTTTCTTGCATTGGTTGCCATATTAGATTTGGTGTTGCACCAAATGGATGTCAAGACAGCGTTCTTGCATGGTGATTTAGATGTGGAAATTTACATGCAGCAGGCAGAAGGGTTTGTTGAGAAAGGCAAGGAAGATTGGGTATGCCAGTTATTAAAGAGTCTTTATGGCTTAAAACAATCACCGAGGGCATGGTACCATAAATTCCACAAGTTTATGCTTTCTCAAGGCTACAAACGTAGTGAGTTCGATCACTATCTATATACAAAGAAGGCTAAGGATGGCAGTTGGCTGATGCTTATTTTGTATGTGGATGACATGTTGATTGCTGGCAAGCACTTGGAAGAAATTTCAGCTTTGAAGTCAAAGATGGCAAAATCGTTTGACATGAAAGACATGGGTGAGGCAAGTCATATACTTGGTATGCGCATTGAGAGAGACAGATCAAAGAAGTTGATTTGGTTATCTCAAACAGTGTATATTGACAAGGTTTTGCAGCGTTTCAATATGGAGAAGGGAAAGGCACTGAGTGTTCCATTGCCACCATATGTGAAACTTAGCAAACAAGATTGTCCTGTGTCTGAGGAAGAACAGGCTGAAATGGATAAGATTCCATATGCGTCTGCAGTGGGTAGTTTGATGTATGCAATGATTGCTACTCGCCCAGACATTGCATTTGCAGTGGGAGTAGTAAGTCGATACATGTCAAACCCAGGCAAGAAACATTGGGAGGCAGTGAAAGGAATATTGAGATACCTGAAAGCTACAAAGAGTATGCGTATATGCTATGGGAGTCAAGAGCTAAGTGTAAAGGGTTTTACAAACCCAGATTATGCAGGTGACTTAGACAACCACAGGTCTACGTCAGGGTATGTCTTTACATTGGCTGGTGGAGCAGTATCATGGCGTTCTAGATTACAAGATTGTGTTACTTAGTCTACTACAGAGGTTGAATATGTTGCAGCATCAGAGGCATGCAAAGAATCAATTTGGCTTAATCGACTAGTAACAGATTTGGGAATCAAAGAAGAGATGCCTGTGTTATATTGTGATAGTCAAAGTGCTATACAATTGGCTCGCAATCCAGTTTATCACTCAAAGACAAAGCATGTGGATGTGAAGTATCATTTCATCAGGGAAATGCTCGAGGATAAGCAACTTCAGCTTGTCAAAGTTCACACCACAGAAAATCCTGTTGATCTACTTACAAAAGGACTTCCCTCAGAGAGCTTTGCGCATTTTCGCAAGCAATTAGGTGTAGGGTAGTACATCACTTCTCTACATCTCTTGTATATTAGCTTGTATAGTAGCTTCTCTCACACTTAAAGTACCACATTGGACTTTAAGTGGGAGGTTGTTGGGGTATAAAGCCCAATGTGGTCGCCCAGGTAAGTGGGCGGGCCGCAAGGTATGTACACATATTCTTTTGGTAAAACCTAATAAGAACTCACTATGCTCTACACATTACAGTAGAGCGAGTTCACCATATCATCGTGCTCTTCTTCTCGCACTCTCTCTCGTGTCACACTTCCGCTCGTACTCCTTCAATAAAGAACATAGGTGCAAGTGCTTTTGCACCATCCTTTTGGGGTATTTACACTTGGGAAGTTGATATTCAAAGGCACAATTCATGTATTTCTGCAATGATAGCATGGATCACACATGGCAGATTTGTAACACAATCACTCAGTGCCCTACAAGAGTTCCTAGTATATGTTGGAATTAGTGTTGCAGAGAAACACACACAGCTTGGAGAAGACGAAGGAAGCTCAAGGCACACAATAGAGAGTGTGTTACTTAATGTGCAATGGAAAAGATAGATAGCCCTAGAGTGATGGGCATATATACAATGCTCCGGGGAAAAAACCTCCTAAAGAGGGAAAAATGCCCTGGTGGTCCTAGTGTGTTCACACACATCACTACCACATGTATATGGTAACAAATCCCCCCTGAAGTGATGCGGTGAACGAGAGTTGGCACATGAGTAAAGGGAAGTGCCATGCCCTGAGGACGTGATCAGTCCACAAAGGGGAGTAAGCCCAAAGCTTTGCGGAAAGCTTCAAGCTTCTCACGAGACAATGCCTTTGTGACAAGATCTGCAAGGTTGTCCTGTGTTGGCACATAATTCAGCCAAGCTGATATCTCCTGCTGAGAGCCTCTCCCTGACATAGTGGTAATGCACCTCAATATGCTTTGTGCGAGCATGAAAAACTCGGTTCCTTGCAACTGCCAATGAGCTCTGACTATCAGTGTAGATAGTGTTGGCAGTGTCCTGTCCCAACACCCAAATCAGCCATAAGGCGTCTGAGCCATACACACTCAACCGTAGCTGTGAAGACTGCCCTATACTCAACCTCACAACTCGAAGTGGCCACAGTAGGTTGCTTCTTGCTCAACCATGATATACATGAACTGCCAAGCATGAAACAAAAACCACTTCAAAAAATGATACCCCCTTGGGATAAAACAAGCCAAGATGTAAAGTGCCACTAAGGTAGGAGAAAATCCTCTTGACAGCCTGCCAATGCTTAGACCCTGGGCTATGCATAAATCTGATGACCTGTGAGACTGCAAACTGAATATCTGACCTCGTGTTGCATACATAAATGAGGTAGCCAACAGAAATTTGATAAAGAGTGACATCGGCAGGATCGCCAGCATCATGTAGACTCAAATTCAAACCTGTTTCCATGGGAGTGGAAATAGGTTTGCAATCCTCAAGTCCAAACTTACTTAGCAATGTCTCTATGTAACTTTTCTGACAGAAGGCAATACCAACTATCACATTGCTTAAAATGTATACCCAAGTAATGATGCAATAGTCCCAAATCTTTCATCTTGAAAGTAGCATTCAAATCAGCCTTAAATTCAGCAATATGTCTCTCATTTGGTCCAGTGATCAGCAAATCATCGACATAAAGAACCACAATGAGAAGTACATCACCCTCATGCTTTACATACAATGTGCTTTCTGTTGGACTGTTACGAAAGCCTCGTTTGACCAAATGAGTGTCAGCTTTCTCATACCAAGCACGAGGAGATTGCTTCAACCCATACAAAGCGTTCTTACATCTGCACACTTTGTCCTCTTGTCCTTTTACGACAAAACCGCGAGGCTGCGTTACATAAACTTCCTCAAATATGCCACCATTCAAGAAAGCAGTAACAATATCTGATTGATGTACATCCCAACCAAAATGAGTTGTCAATGCACGTAGAGAATGCACAGTAGTCATACGACAAGTGGGAGAAAAAGTCTCTTCATAATCTATGCCTTTTTGTTGTGCATAACCCTTTGCAACAAGTCAAGCCTTGTGGCGATCAATCTCACGATCCGGCTTGCGTTTCAACTTGTACACCCACTTCGTACCGATGGCCTTTTTGCTAGGAGGTAAATCACATAAAGTCCATGTGATAAGTGCATCAAATTCTGACTGCATGGAAGCCATCCAATTTTTTGAATTTTGTGCTTCATCAAAAGACAGAGGCTCCTCAACATCATGTAAGCTAACAGAGCCAAAGCATAAAAATCTGATACATAAGATGCACGGCGAGAGCCTGAACGAGTACGACTAGACAAAGGTGCATCCAATTTACTGTCACGCAAACTGTGCACCAACCATTTTGGCATACCTCTAACCTACTCATTTTCAGCCATTTCGTCATCAAGTTGTACATCTGCATCAGTAATAGGCTGATCTGTAACATTTTTAGAAACCCCCATAGGCTGTACATTTGCCTCATTGGAACTTACATTCGTATTTCCACCACTAAAAAGAGGCAACAAAGTGTCATAAATGTCCTGTGAGCTTACATTACTGTCTCTAGTACATGACAGCAAGGGCTGAACATAATCTTCCACAAACACTACATCCCGTGAAAGCAGAATACGTTTTGTTTGCAGATGATACAACTTGTAACCTTTGCTTTCAGCACTATAACCAACAAAAATATATTTGACAGCCTTATCATCCAATTTCTTGCGCTGTGTTTGTGGCACCAAAGCATATGCCAAACAGCCAAAAACACGCATGTGCTCAATAGAACGCTTTCTATCATGCCATGCTTCATATGGAGTAATAGACTGCAAAGCATTCATAGGACACCTGTTTAGTACATAAGTGGCACACATGATGGCCTCAAGCCAAAAACAATGTGGCAAAGCTTGACTTTTGACCATACATCGTGCCATTTCCATAAGTGACCTATTTTTCCTCTCAAACACCATTTTGTTGAGGTGTATAAGGCACTGTACATTGGTGTTTTATCCCACAACTAGCTAGAAATGCACTGAATTCATGAGACATATACTTCCCCCCCTCGATCGAAATGGAGGTTGCCCATAGTACATTTCTAGACATTTTCAGCCATAGCCAGAAATTGTTTGAAGCACATAAAAACTTTGGACTTTGCTTTAAGCCGAAATACCCATGCATGCCTGGAGTAATCATCAATGAAAGTCACGAAGTAAAGGTAATTGCCCAAGGACGGAGTTTGCATGGGCCCACAAACATCACTATGCACAAGCTGCAACCTGCATGTGGCCCGAACTGAACCATCCTTTGGAAACTTAGAACGCTGCATCTTACCCAAAATACAGCCTTCACAAACATGTTTGATAGGTGCTTCAAGAGGCGCCAAAGAAGCAACCATATCAGATTTCTGCAAACGCAGCAAACTGGCAAAATTCAGATGACCAAAACGTGCATGCCAGAGTTTTGCATCTGAAATAGCCCTTGAATCTGCAAAAGCATTTTCAAAATTTTGTCCACACTTGTCATACAAAGTGAGCTTATACAGCCCACGGCACAAAAGGCCAGATGCAATAATTTCATCACCAAAACTGAGATCATGAACTGTACATCTGTCATCCACAAATTTGACTACAAGTCCAAGTCTAGCAAGTGCGGATACAGACAAGAGATTCTTCTTGATCTCAGGTACATAAAGTGCATCAACAAGTGTGATGGAACTGCCATTTGCAGCAGTAAGCACAATCTTTCCAACTCCCTGAACCGGATAAGAGGCATTGTTGGCACAAGTGACTGACAACTCTAATAGCAACAATCCTTGCAGCAAGGCCTGCAATATCCTCAACATCGCCTGTATCCTCAAAACCAGGACGTACATCAATGCCCTGCACAATGTTCCAAATTCCCTTTGACACAAGAACATGTTGCATCATATAAGCCAACATAGGGTAGTTGTCCCCATCCAACCTGTCCTTAGCAGCAAACATCTTGAACACATCTGTGTTGTTGTTAGCCATGGTAAATGTTGCACCTAATGTGAAAATTGCTCGAAAATAGGAGAAACAGAGTGGGAACAACACATGCTATATAGCACAAACCATAGAAGACTGTAAGGCACTTGTTACGCAGAAAACAGCACTGACAGAAATTCTGCACAAAATGACAAAATTGCATGTGCAGACCTGTCTGTAGTGGAAACAAAGGCTGAAATGAGCACAAATTAGAAATCTGAGCATAGCTGAAAATGCTTGCCAAACCTCACTGAAATCGGAGAAAGTGAGCAGGCGTGTGCTGGAGCAGCTGGCGACTAAGCCCAGGAGGACGTAACCTGCTCTGATACCAATTGTTGGAGTTAGGGTTGCTGAGAAACACACACAGCTTGGAGAAGACGAAGGAAGATCAAGGCACACAATAGAGAGTGTGTTACTTAGTATGCAATGGAAAAGATAGATAGCCCTAGAGTGATGGGCGTATATACAATGCTCGGGGTAAAAAACCTCCTAAAGAGGGAAAAAAATGCCCCGGCGGTCCTAGTGTGTTCACACACATCACTACCACATGTATATGGTTATAGTATATGGCCAGTGAAAAAGGGAACAAACATGAATGCTTCAGAGTTGCAGGAATGGGAGACATGAGGCTTCACAATAAAGAATATTGTAGTTAAGGAAACCAACAACTCCAGCCTCCAAGAGAATTGAATTGACAATAACCATGAAAGCTCAGATTGTGCAGCGCACTATCGTAAAGACAAACATGTATGAGAAATTCATGGTGGAAACATCTTATTCACAAGTCCGGGGCAAGAGGTGTGAAGTTCATATTGCAAGTTCAATGAAAACCTTATAAATAGCTCCCACATGAGCTCGCTCAAAAATCTTGCTCCATTCCCATCCCTAACAAAAAGGGATACATTGCATTAAGCCAAGGTGGACTCATCAAAGACTATCTTGAGATTATTGAGTGAGTCTTAAAAATCATCGACCACCAGGGTTTTCTACTCACCTTGAGGAGTAACATCCCCCACTGATCAATATATCCAACATGAGATTCATCAAAACTAACAAAGCCATGATAGTTCCAACGCATTACGCTCATGAGGGTTTTATATTGCGAATGTCGTTGTGGTTTGTGACTATGTGTCTATGAGGCTAATCTCTAGATTTGAGTGCTTAAATCACTATTTTTTAACGTTTTGACAATAGAGGAGTGTTATTAGACCATAGGGTGACCTATTTGGGTTGTTCTATTGGAGTTTCTTTGACTTCAATCATGATGGATTGCAATCCATGTACCTTGTCAGAATGCAACCAAACCTGTAGAATTGTCTCTTTAGGCCTGGTGAAGCTTTCCTTTAAGTTTCATGACCATCCAAGTTTGTTTCCTTACTAAAATGGGATGATGACCAAGAGCACTGAGAAAGAACATAAGCAGATTTCTTGATCATTGAGTGGTGATTTCTTGATGATTGAGTGGTGATTTGCTTGTTGAGTTGATGCATTTTCTTGTTAGGTCCACTTCTTGAGGATTGACAACCTCAAAGAGTTTCCATCGAAGTCACTTCCTTGAGTATTGCCATATTATGTTAGTGCTAGATAGCCATGCTACAGATGTCCATTGCGACAACTCGCTAACAACGATCTCAACACAATTGATGTACTCAAGGAAGATGTGGCTTTGATTTTCTAGGGATTGCAAATCTAAAGGTAAGGGCAAGAGCTTTCAAAAGTCAAAGGCAAATGCAAGCTTGACATGGATAGTTGTGACAAGAATTCCACTGAGAAATACAACATAGCTCATGTGCTGAGAGCCATAGTGACCTTGGCTCTATAAATTTGGCTAGCTCGTATTTGCTGCAACATGCTTCAGCCAAGGAGACGTTTGTGAGTGGCAAAGAGGGACAATTGGAGCTCCCTTTGCATGAGTTGGACCCGTGTGTTGTAGTTCAAGTTATCGGTGTTTTATCCCATGTATCAAAGTTCAAGGCACATGCATCTATTAAGGAACCAATGAGACATATAAAAACAATGTAAATGGGTGCACAATCCATTGTTTTTTATTGGATTATGGACATATGTGTTCCAAATTTCATTGTCCTAAGAGTTTGGATGTGATGTGTTCATAATTTAAAAATGGGAATTCTTAGAGATAGTGTGATGTACATTTCAACTTTCTATGAGGCAACTAATCCTCAAGATGGCATTCATTTTAGGTGACAAGTTGGTAGCTACAAATCCATCAAGGTGTATCCAATAGGGGGTCTTGTTGGGTGTCCATGGTAGATTCTTCATCTACTTATGTACACTATGAACTATAGAGAGGGTGTTAACGTTTATGCATCTCAACTGAATGCCCATTGTGTGTTAAATTTTATGCATCTCAAAGTGAATCCTAGTTCTTGAATCCATGAAAGACCTTCTTAGTCGAGTAAGCATCATCCCTCACAATACATGTACCCTCATCACACAAAATATAGTCTACCTTCCTTGAAAATGCAAAACCCTCCAGCTAAAATGGTGAACCCACTATCTATAGAGTAATATCAAGTCCTCCTTAGGTGATTGGTATGGCCATGTCCATAAAATTTGGAGCTATGCTTTTTCCAAACATCCTACTATGTTTTGAATCCAGGGTATTGAGTCCACCCTTGAAGAGAAGACAATTGATTATTTAGCTAATCTTGCCAATGGAAAACAATGACGCAGGGCATGCAATGAGGCTACCTTCTCCATGATCCCTCACTTTTAGGAAATCCAACCTAGTTGCTACCATAGAAAACTCCCCTTGAGTATGACTATATGTATTGGAGGCCATATAGATGAAATTCATACTAATAGAGGCCCTTCGAACTTGTCTGAATCTATGAGGGCCATGCCATGGACCTCCAAATGCACCATCTCCAGATGGATACACCGTGATTCTTGACATCCCTCCCACTTGATACCAACACCAAGACAGGACTCCTCCTACTCTTCGATGCCAACTCAATTCACTTTCTCATATGGAACCCTTAACCCGGAAACATCTTTCCTTATCAGATCAACTTTCCAATCAAAGTAATCAGACTAATTTTGAACTCAACCTTCCAACGTCAATTCATGGGGGTTCTCTACTTCACCCTTGGTTCAAGATCATTAACGCCTTTTTTCCGGTTATGATCAAGCACAGTCGACAGTGCGTTCCCCTAAGATGAGTGTATATACTAACTACACGAATCCCTCATTCTCAAGTTTGATTCCCGCTCTGTAGGTTGGAATCCCTTTCCCCGTTGTGACTTAACTTAATGGACAACATTAAACTGGGTTCAACTTTCTAGCCAACAAATTAACCCTCTAGAATCCACCCTCCCATTGAACCGTTTGGTAAATGCACCTTTCCAAGGTAGTACTATAATACTAGAAAACAATAAGAATCCAACCTCCCACTGAAACATTTGTAAATGCACCATTCAAAGGTAGTACTATGATACTAGAAAACAATATTCTAAACATGTCAAACCAAGAATACATTTCAAGAATTTGAAAGTAGCATGCAAACTGTTGCATACCCTTGCAAGTGTGCATTTATCAGGCCATTCCCACCTTTTTCCTTTTTAAAATATTTTACTTCCTTTTTCCTTTAGTATTATTAAAGTTATCTAGTTATCTTTCAGATAGTCACATATACTTCTCCAGGAATATCCCTATCCTCATCCCAGGATTCAAGTATCTTGTTTCCTCCGCCACGTGTGGAGGCGGTGTCTTTATACAATTGTTCCTGTTCTTTCCAAGGTTCCTTTTTACCAAATAATTAAGTGAGTTTCTCAATTAAATCACATCTTCCTCCCTTGTCCAGTCCCTTCTTGGATCCATTTTCCTTTCTCATTTTCCCATCTACATCAGGCCTACCAGAACTAGGGTGATTTTCATATGCATCCGCGGGTCTCACCACCCGACCGGGACTCACTCCCATCCAATCTCATTTCTAGGGCATTGAATGAACCCGAGCTCCAAACATTGATCAATAGTTATCAGCCCTAGCCAGAAAGGACTATCCCATGTTGCATCTCATAGGTAAATGCCTACGTCGGCCTTTTTTCAAACATGTAAGACAAGTTCCACACTTAATCTTCATTGTTATGCTGGGGCTATCTACATCTAGTCTTCTAGGAAAAGTTTTTAATCCTAGTTGAAATTTGCACTAGGTTCATTGATTTATAATCCTTTAGTTCCTATTTTCTTTTAATCTCTACTCAAACAAGACCTTAAGAAATACAGCAAGTCTCTTGGGAGTTTAAGGTTTTGTCTCAACATAAGTTTCAAGTCAACCCCGTTTTGGGCAAATCCCATTTGTTTTTCTTGCATCATTTCCATCCATGATGCATCTCCATGAAAGTGATGGGAGTTTTATGTTCAAGCAACACGGTCATCACTTCCATGAAGCTATCCCCTTACTCCCCCCCATATCGCAATTGCAAAACAAATTTGAAAGAATACAAACTTGAAAAGAATAATGAATTTGCTCTTTATGATGATGCTTGATTTAGAGAGGGTCATGAATTGCAAACATAGAACTTTAGAGTGCACCAACTTACAATCGTAAACTTTTTTTAAGTGAGTATGCAAGAGTCAATGCTTGATTGTGTAAGAGTAGAACCACTCAATGAATGATAGTATAAAAGTAAAATGCAAAGTTACTAGTGTAGTAAAAATGCTAGTGTAGTGAAATTGCTCATGCAATTGAGTATGAATGGTTGACAAATCCTTCTTTGAGATAGGATTTAGGCATACTTGGCTACCATGCACCCGGGGCAGTCACTTATCAAAAGACCCCTATACCACGTGCGTTCAAGAGGTAATTAATAATACCCCAATATACATATTATACTTACACTGTGAGCCCATTTAAAAAACCCCCACCCCCCTCTGTATGTATACATTTTTATACATTTTGGTCTTTTAATAATCCTCTCCGGTTAACTCACGTGATATCATACACATTCTAAAAAGTGACCGCCCCGGGACCATGGAGAGGATTGATTCTGTACCTAGGAGTGGTTTTAGGATTTGGGGTTTTCCAATTAACAAGAGGAAAGGGAGGATAACCTACTTAGAAGGGAAATCCTCTTTCAAAGAGAACTCCTTTGGTTATGATAAAATTATCCTTCAAAACTGAAATCCTTCTTGAGAGAATTAGATAGTAACTAAAACTTTTACACACATAATTTATGCAAAATTAAGAAAAAGTGGTGAGTCTTTCATGAGAGTATTTCTTTTGGAGAAATTATAATTCCTCTTTTGAAAAATAAGATTAGTTCCAAAAAAACAATTCCATTAATCAGCTGCCTTTGATTTATGGCATTTACCTTTTTAATAGTAATTTAAGTGAGAGAATAAAAGTAGTTTAAAAATCAATAAAAAAGTTTATGTGAGAGAATAAGGGATAATTAAGGATATTAGTCACCATTAATCATGCATACTATTTAGGTAAATATGATCTCCAGTCACCTATGTTTAAAGAGAGTGATTTCTACTTCTCTATGCCATATTAGTTTAGTAATCTAAAGAACTAGAAATAACATCGTGGTTAGTTGTTAGAAACGTGGTTAGTTGTTAAAAACATAGTTAGTTATGACTATTAATGAACCAAAGTTAGAAAAAAAAAAACTTATTTAGGTTTTTGTCCATTGCTTCTCTTGGAGATGGGTCTGTGTGTGGGAGGAGTGTGTGAAAGAGGCTTGGCTATGGCTTCCTCAAGCTTACTCTTAAGTTTGCACCTTGAGAAAATGAAGGACAGAAGCGTAAAATGAGAACAGAAGCCCTCTTTTTATGCACATTTTTAAATAAGTGCCTTCACTTATCTTGATAGCTTATCTTTCTTATCAAAAATTTATTTTTGTTTATCTTGATAACTTATCTTCCTTTTAAAAACTTACTCTCAACAAGCTACTTATAAAAACAAGTTACTTATTTACCTTATTCTTTATCTTCTCTTTACTTTTTCTTTTTCTTATCTTTTTCTTTTTCTTTTTCCTTGTCTATTTTTTTCTTTTTCCTTATCTTTTTCTTTTGGCTATTTTTATTGAGATGAAAAACTAATATCTCATGCATTGGTTAGGAGGAGGCCCGTACATAATCATAGAAGAAGAAGGTGAAAGTGAAAGTAGTTGTGACACTGACCCAACTCAGCTCAAGGAAAAAGAAGCCAATGAGATCACCTACTCTTGCTTCCTAAATTTCACAATGGACTATAATAGTTGAGCTATGGAAATGATCACATCTTTGAGTTCACCACCAACCACACTAAGAATCTTGGTACAACATTGTTGAGATCTAGTTGGATGGATATGCATACACCCCTTTTTAGTGTAGGTTTGAAGCTTTATGATACTTTCCAAGAACTATTTGGAGGTAGAGCAACATGCTCTCTTGATGAAGTGTAAGTTGCGATGCAAGAGGAAGGGTATTTGCATGATGGCCAGTGATGAGTGAAGTGATGATGCATGAGAAGCAAGCTCCTGAGTAGGAGGTGGGAAACAAGGAAGAGGAATCAAATGAAGAGGAAAAGGATAAGAAGAAGGCAATTAGATTATTGACATGTGACATGGAGTCCTCTTCATAATGATGATGGTGAGGCAATGGAAGACAAAAAGGGACAAAATGGAATACAAGAAAATAATTAGTTCCTACAAGTAAGATGCACTAGAAAGAAAGGTGGCCCAGCCACTTGTATACAAGCTCACTATACTCTAGCTATGAGCGTCATAAGCCAAGAAAATGGTTTCCATCATGACTCTGAGGCGATTACTCATCAAAAGCCTACTATATTATGTGTGTTCGAGAGATTATTAATAATGCCCCAATATACATGTTACATTTACATTGTGGGCCTATTTTTAAAATCCCAACCTCTAAAGTATACATAAACGTATTTATTTTAGAATATTAACAATCCTCTCTAGTTAACTCACAAGAAATGTTACATATCTCAACATAGGTATACGACATAAACCTTAAAGGCATTTGGCGTGTTGGATTGTAAGTTTGCGGAAAATTTTCTTGTGTACCACTAGACTAGTAATTAGCATGTTAAATAGATTCTCAAACAAAATTAGAGAATCTCATTGGAATGCAAGCATGTAAGTTCCAAGGTACACCAAAGGTGCTTTAGATCATGGTATTTTATATGGTCATGGTATTGATACTCTACATGGGTGTTGTGGTTCAAATTAGGCTAGGGATTGTGATTCTAGAAAGTCTATTTCTAGTTATTGTTTCTCACTTGGGTCTTTTGGTTGCAAGGAGAAACATATGGTGGTGCTTTCTCTTATGGGAGTTGAGCACAAGGCTACTTTCTTTGCGGCCTTCAAACCAGTTTGGCTTAGAAAGATTCTTACAGATTTGGGTGTTCCAATGCAGATGGCAACAATTCTTCATTGTGACAACCAAAGTTACATGTCCAATACCAAAAACCAATTCTTCATTCTGAAAACCAAATTTACATGTCCAACACCAAAAACCAGCCCCCATTTAAAGGAAAGATCACCTAGTTCAACTTCTTGGTTTTTGTCAAAGAGACATTATTTTTGTCTCAACACCACTTTGTGTTGTGGGTACTCAAAATACACTTCACTAAATTTTACATCTTGTGCATGCTTCAAATTAGGAAGATTTGAGGAATATTAGCATTAGTATTGGGAAAAATATTCAATGTTTGGTATGAAAGATTATTGCTCTACCTTGTTTTTGACATGCAGAATACTATAGAATCATGTCAACATAAGTTAAGTGGTCTCTATCAAGCATCAATGTTTGACTACAACTAACAGTAGTTGCAAGAAACTTGAGTACAAAGAAAGACACTTTGAGATTTAGTTGGTGAACATGGCCTTTTTTCAATCCCTTTGACAAAAACCTCCTACAAAATTTCAAGAGCTTAGATCAAATTGTTGCATACTATGAAAGGCGTACCAACAATGGAGCATCCCCACAAACAATATTGTATGCACCAAAGACCAAGGAGATGCCAAGGAAGTCCTAGAGAAGCTATGATTGGTGGTATATCAAGGGAGCACAAGTGCAGCTAAGACAATACCAAAAATACTACAAGGCAGCAATACTACCAAAGAACCTATGGAAAGGTCCCAAGACTAAACGATTGGCACTATGCCAAGGAGGTACCAAAGACGTCCCATCCTACAATGATAAGGTCCAAGGCTCTACCAAAACAATGCAAAGGACCAAAATTACCTACAAAAACTACCAAAAAGAGTACTAAAGAGTCAAAGGGTACTTATGCACCAATGAGATCAAGAACATACCAAGGCATCTTCTAGTCAAATCTAGATTTGGTACTATAACGAGGAAGCACCAAGGAAATACCATCCTAAATGTATAAGTACCTAGGCACTTCCAAGACAAAGTAAACATACCAAAGCTAGCTAGAAGCAATACCAAATACAGTGGGAGGCAGTACTTATAAATAATAAAGAGACCATGGAAAAGTACCCGAGACAGCCCTACAATCATTAAAAGTACCAAACAGTATTGTATTCACCAAAGATTAGGGTGTAGCCTGAGGCATTCTAGTACAATCTAATCGCAACCCACACAAAATTATCAAATCTGTGGATCGGCAACCCGGCTAGGGCATGGAAGCATGAGCATCGGATGAATAGAAATAGAGGATTCAAGAGATCACCTCTCCAATACAAGTAGAGATTAGCCATGGCAAGACTAACTCTAAACCTACTCTAATCACTAATCAATCAACTCCTATACACATCAAGTCCACCAAAGTCTGATTTACCATAGACTAGAAACCCCAAGCACACTAATGATAAGTACACACTAATTACCACATGTCAATCACGGCACTTCATCAATAGCTATACACACGAGGTGAATGGTGCTAGAGCTTCATAAAACTCATCTACACACAAGCAAACAATAGGACACACACACTAATTACAAGATTAAGGCCCAACTTGATCAACCTAATAAGTGATGCTAAATCTCACAAATCAAATGCTTGTGGAAGAATAGGAGTGGTTAATAGCAAGAAGTACATATCTCTCAAATCTAGAATAATGAGAGTGTAATACTACTTCTTGACATAATGAAATGTAGAGAAGAAGTAGACTAATGAAAAAAAGGGATTAGATTAATCAAGAAGAGCTTACTCTAATTACAACAATTAGCACTAGCCTCTCAAGCATAGACATTAAGCTCGAGGCTAAGCCATAGAGTGAACACTCAAGAGAGAGGGAGCTCTCAAAAAGTGGATCCTCAAGAGTGGATACTCAAGAATGAAGCCTCCTTGCATAAAGGCTTCCTTTTAAAGGCTTTCACCACAATCTCTTCTACTATGGGTTTAAGCTTGAGCCCTCTAACTAGCATATACAACTTTGGAACTCCAAGTGAGCCCAAGACTTATACAAAGTGTGTTGGAAATATTATGCACAACCACAACATATCTCCCGCTTGATGCACAACTGGTGTAACCTATGTTAGCCGCTGCTAACATTTCCCCCTTCCTAATTTTGTGCACGTCCTCGTGTGCCAGTGAAGCAAGACACGGTGACATGGTAGAAAGCAAGTCCATGGAAGAAATGTTGAGTTGCCAATCATAAGAACAAGTAATGAGCATCAAAGGCCACCAAGAATGAAAAAACATGAAATACAATGAACAATTATGCAAAGCGATTTTTTTTTTTTTGCTTCTAAAAGATGGGTGAATCATAGTCAGAAACTAAACAACATAAAGCACAAAAGACACCTATACTATCGTGAAGATTAAACCACTTGAAATTTTAGTTTTATGCATGAAACACAAGCAATCAATTATGACCCTAGGCTAATTCAAGTTCATAAACCTACTAGCCTAAAAACTATCTGACCAATATTAATAAATTATTCAAGTCTATCATGTCTACGGGCTATAAAAAAGCTCCTAATCTATTAGTACATTGTCAAAGCTTTTTGAAGCTCATGGAAGTTTTGTTTCTGTCATTCATACGAAAAAGTAAATCACAACACAAGGCTACCACCCCACGGCAAGTTTAGGTATGACTCTCGGCTCCTTGAACCCTCAAGAAGGTGTTCCAAAAGCCTACTAGTTTACCAAGGCGACAACTAACCCCTATCAGCTCAAGGCATCGGTTTATGGCCTTGACCAAGCAAGCCAAGGTGATGCTCCTCACCTGCCAAGTGCCAATATGGCGCTAGGCCTCACATAGACAAAACATAATATAGAAATTTTCTTTTCATGTGTCTAGTAGCATTTTTGCTACTTTTTCTTGACACATTTTTTCTTCATTGTGTTACATTTTTTTAGCACTTTTTTTATTTATTTATTGCTTCCCACATGAGATGTTTATGGCAATTGGACCAAAATACTAAAGCCTAATCATAGCCTTAGGTCATGACAAAAATGAATGGAGTATTAAAACTATCACTAAGAGTCTAGGACTAATGAGAAATGAACCTATATTAACCTAAGGTCAAGGCTAATTACCTATGATTAGCACACGTAAAACCTAATTTTTTGATGAGTTAATATTCACAAAGCAAAGTGTTGAAACTTTAGTATGCCTAGCTTTTGAACATGAAAAAACCATAGCTTAGAAGCAAAAATTACTTAAGCCAAGCATAGAGAATGAAGAGATAAAAAGAGTAAAATCATGGAAGGATTACACCTATTCATGCTCTTTGTGTGCAAGCAAGCATCCCCTTTGTAGAGAAGCCTCTTGATCTTTTTATTTGCAAAAGAATCTTTTTAAAGCTACTTGTAAACACAAGCTCCAAAGGCCTTTTATTGAAAGCCAAAAACACACAAACACTACAACATGTTACGCGCTTCTCGACGCGTAATATTTCGACACACCGTACCTTTTCACACGCATTTCGACGGGCATACCCGTCGTCCATATACGCGTCGATACATACGTGGTAATACACGTGGCAATGCCTGTCGAAAGGTGCGTATTTCCATGCGTATATCGATGAAAAAAGAAATTGGGAAAAAAAACCAAATCCGCGCGCAGACGATCATTTTTGCCTGCGAGCGGGCGCACAGATCTAGCCTTTGGAAACCTGCAGCGCAGGTATTGTTCTCTCCTCTCTCTCTCTCTCTCTCTCTCTCTCTCAAGCGAGAGAGAGAGAGAGAGAGAGAGAGAGAGAGAGAGAGAGAGAGAGAGAGAGAGAGAGAGAGAGAGAGAGATGTGTGTGTGTGTGTGTGTGGAAATCAAAGAGAGAGAGAGAGAGAGAGAGAGAGAGAGAGAGAGAAATGTGTGTGTGTGTGTGTGTGTAGGAAATTAAAGAGAGAGAGAGAGAGATGTGTGTGTGTGTGTGTGTGTGTAGGAAATTAAAGAGAGAAAGAGAGAGAGAAATGTGTGTGTGTGTGTGTGTGTGTAAGAAATTAAAGAGAGAGAGAGAGAGAGATGTGTGTGTGTGTGTGTGTAGGAAATTAAGGAGAGAGAGAGAGAGAGAGAGAGAGAGAGAGAGAGAGAGAGAGAAAGAGATAGGAAAATAGAGAGAGAGAGAGAGAGAGAGAGAGAGAGAGAGAGAGAAAGAGAGATAGAGAGAGAGGGAAATAGAGAGAGAGAGAGAGAGAGAGAGAGAGAGAGAAAGATAGGAAAATAGAGAGAGAGAGAGAGAGAGAGAGAGAGAGAGAGAGAGAGGGGGAGGGAGAGAGATAGTAGTAGGTAGAGAAAGTAGTGGTGAAAGAGTTAGCGTGGCTGACCAATTGTGTGAAAAGGACAAAAACTCTCTCTATCTCTCTCTCTCTATCTCTCTCTCTCTCTCTCTCTCTCTCTCTCTCTCCCTCTAGAAGAAACTATGGAACTAAAAGAGGCAAAGGGGTTTTGCCCGCTACATGCATTGTCATGTACACTTGGGAGAGCACGTATGTGTCTACCCATATGGGATTTGACCAATAAAGACGAGATTTTGACCCGGTGGTCCTGATCTCCGTACACCTATTGACCGAGGTGTGCGGAGATCGGGCAAGACTAGAGAATGCGGGGTTGTGAGGAGTATATATATTGAAACAACATTCATAATCATTGTAGATGGCAACGTCATCAACTAACATGGAGGAAAAAATTGCATGCTCGTGCACGCTCTGCAAGTATCAAATCCTGCGCAAGCGTAGGATATGTAATGAGCATGTGCACAAGTACGGAGAGACTCCTGCAGAACGGGCATTGATTTTTGCGACATAACACCGAGAGAGAGAGAGAGAGAGAGAGAGAGAGAGAGAGAGAGAGAGAGAGAGAGAGAGAGGAGAGAGAGAGAGAGAGAGAGAGAGAGAGAGAGAGAGAGAGAAAGGATTATGTGTGAAGGTCTGACCAATCCAGAGCCAAGGATGGAAGCAGAGAAGGGCTTACAGACATAAGATGACGGCATGGAGGAGATGCTGGATGCCTTCTTCCAGACAAGCGCGGAGAACGCTAACGAAGCAGCACCAGAAGACGTGCACCTATCTCTTGAAGACATGTTGAGAAAGTTGGCACGTCAACCAATCTGTAAAGGCGCCAAAATATTTATGCTTCGTACTTGTCTGTCGTTTTTGAATCTGCAGTTAGTGTACGGGAGGTCAGATGCAAGCGTCACTGCTTTGTTTAGGTATGTAACTTACAAAATAGATTTTCTGATTGCAACGATGACGTGCTTGGGGAGCTTTTAATTTAATGTGGCTTAAACAGGTTGTTGCAGGAGCACCTATTCTCGACTGGCAATGAAATGCCCCCCTCCAGGCCAGACGCAAAGCGACTATTGACTTCAATTGGCTTGGACTACAACAAGATTCATGCATGTCCAAATGATTGCATTATTTTTCGCAATGAATTCGTAGATTTTCTGTCGTGTCCTAAGTACGAAGCAATGCGCTACAAACAAGATGCGCTACACACCGCTTAGCACATCTCGGACACCTTGGGGGGCACACGATCCTAGGGCCTCCAAGGTCTATATTGTACGGCCAGATGGACAGGTTGACATGGATAGTGTCAGGACTGAGATGAGACAGTGGGTTTGCCAGCTCGTGGAGCTGCAGTTTTCTAGCACCATCATGACGTCTTGGTCTCATCAGGATCGCAGCAAAATCAATTATATAGTGGAGACCATCATGAGAGAGTATCAGTCTACTCTGGGTCCAGAGGAGCTTCTGAGGAGGTGGATCACGAATATTGCAGGGGACACCGTGAAACATCGTCGAGATGCAGCTCGTCGTGCTTTCAGGCAGGGCTCACCGAAGCCTTCGGGCATCTCACACGAGTCGTGGCAACAGATCAGGGAGGATGAGCAGATAGCGGACACGAGGTTCAGACAGCAGCATCTCGCCACGGAGGTACGTAGGACGACCAGGGGCACATCTCATCTTGGCAGCGGAGGCTTCGACACCTTTCGCTATGAGTTTGTGAGTTTCCAATCCAATCCTAGCTATGGAATTTTTTTTCAACAGTGATGAATCATGTATTCTTAATTACTTTGGTTTTTGTATAAACGTAGAATCTTGCAATGCATCGAGCCCCGACATGCCATGAGGAGACAGATGGATATCAGAGAGGCATTTATGAAGTATTGAATGATCTTGCTACCGCAAGAGAGCCTGTAGACTGGGAGGCCTTAGAGTCTCGCTGATCGATTGAGGTGAGATGTCTGATCGAGACAAATAATATGTGTGAGTTGACATAATTAATTAAGTATATGTGAAGTAATATCATACTAATTTTGTGACTTGTCCCTTTATGTACAGGTTGTGACGCGCGAGTCATCAGTGGATTTCTATATATGTTTTGTGAAACACAGACACATCTCTGTGTTTCTTTCTTGTATAGACATGGTTATGGTTATGGTTATTGTTTATTTTTTATGGACGTTATGGTTATGGTTATTGTTTTGTTTATGGTTATGTTTAACTTTATGGTTATGGTTATGGTTATGGTTGTGGTTATTGTTTTGTTTATGGTTATGGTTATTGTTATGGTTTTGATCAACAAAGTTTGTTATATATGAAGTTCGTTATGGTTATGGTTTTAATTTGGTTATGGTTTTGCACAAAGTTCGTTTCATTTCTTCCATCAAGTTGTGAATTAAATCTCATGTGAGATCCTACATGGATATCATGTAGGAGGCATAAACATATGGTTTTTTTTTTAAATTTTATGTTAAAATGAAGGGAACTTTGCCGAAATTTCTACAGGAACACGGTTGATTTTGGTGCTGCTCGCTTTCTTGGGCAGAGGACAGGCAGTCTGGCTGTGGCTGTGTCCATCTTTTCACTAGGCACAGGCCAAGCTGCCTGTCCTCTGTCCAAGAAAAAAAAAATTGATATGGCCGTCGAAATACGCGTCGATACAGGCGTCGATACACATCAAAAACAGGTTCGTTCAACGTAGATATTGACGCGTATTTTGACGGTTTCATAGGGACGAAGATTTCGACGCAGTTTTCGACGGTTCGCGTCGAAATCTGCGTCAAAGGCACATGTTTTTGTTGTAGTGAAAAAAACATTAATGAAAACCCAAAGCTAGGGTCTTGCATACCTGAATTTTCCAAAGGGAAAAAAGTACCTTTGGTTATGCACATGATACTCTTTGATAGCAAATTTATGCATACACATCAACATTGAGAGAAAAATGCTTCTACATAAGCAAATTTTACAATTTTTACCATCTCTCATGCATGATTCAAAAGTGGATTAATTTCTAGCTCAATGAAATATGGAAAATACAAGCCAAGAGCTGAAAATAATGCAACTTTTCAATGAAATGAAATGGCTCTCGAAAGCCAAATTTTACATTTTTAAAGTTTTCCAAAAAGTTGGCTAGTAACTAGCTCATGAAAATTTTACAATTTTAGTGCAATCTATGAGCTAGAGATGATTTCGACTTGAGGAATTGAAAATGAACGGCTCTCAATAGCCAAATTTTGTACTTGAAAGCTCAAAAATTTGGCTAAACACTAGCTCAAAATGAATAAATTTAACTTTGACCAAGCTATGAGCTAGCATGTATACAACTTGTAATCCAAAGAATTTGGAGTGGCTCTAACTAGCCACATTTTGCAATTTTTTACAATGATGACCCCTTCTTGGATCAATGAAAGCTTTTTTGCCCACAACCCTTCAAAATGAAAGCACAATGGTTAGTGCCAAAGCATTTATACATGCACATCAAGCACCAAAATATCGAGCTCAATCATCAATTCAAAATACCATCTTTTGGTCTTTCAACAAAGCTCAATTTTAGTGTAATGCCATGATTTTTCATTCAAGGTGAGCACTAAAATGTATCAAGCAATGCCAAGCTCAAGCATAAAATCCCAACCAAACAAGTACACTCATCATTTATCAATGTGATTCTCATGCCCACATGCATATTACAAAGAAAAAATTTCCTTTTTGCAACCAAGCTTCCAACCAAGATGGCACGAAACCAATGCATAAGGCTCATATTGATGCATTCAAAGTTCATTCATGTATTGAAGTTCTCAATCAAAGCACACCTGAAACCAATGCCCACTTTCTTGCTCTTAAACTAGCAGATAGGGCATACATAGGAAAGGAGAGAGAGAGTTTTAGGATGAAGGAAATTTTCAATTGGTTAATCGCAACCGAACATGATACTTCATGTCCATTCAAAACTCTCAATTTTAGTTCTATGGCCAAGTCTTACCTAGTTAAATCAAGTACTAAAAATGTACAATCAATGCCAAGCCCTAAAATCAATGCTCACGCATGAAAGCACAATGGCTATTACTGCTTCAAAATAATGGTTGAATTCAGTGACGCCCATTCCTTTGAGCTAATGAAAAAAACAAATTAGTGGTCCATCAAAGGCTCGGATGTTGCCCCCCTTGCTAAGTCACCATTTTAGGGGCTGAAAGCATTGATGGGGTGGGAATGCCCTCCTTTAAATGTTTTTTTCTTCTTCTTTGTAATTAGTGTGTGCGCCCTATTGTTGATGAAGTTCCGTGATTGACATGTGGTAATTAGTGTGTGCTTATCATTAGTGTGCTTGGGGTTTCTAGTCTATGGTAAGTCGGACTTCGATGGACTTGATGTGTATAGGAGTTGATTGATTAGTGATTAGAGTAGGTTTAGAGTTAGTCTTGCCATGGCTAATCTCTACTTGTATCGGAGAGGTGATCTTTGAATCCTCTATTTCTATTCATCCGATGCTCGTGCTTCCATGCCCTAGCCAGGTTGCCGATCCACGGATTTGATAGTTTTGTGCGAGTTGCTGCTACAACGCCTTCCAACATTTGGCACCGTTGCAGGGGATCGATAACGTAAGCTAGTGAGTTTAGGATGTGTAGAATAGAGTAATTTCATTACTAATTTCTCGATTTTTGAGTGTGTGTAACTCAATTTTGGTGTGATTTGATGATGTTGTGCAAGAAATTGATGCTAATGTTGAGTTATGAATGCCCCAAACCCCCAATTCCACCCTCAATTTCACCAATTTCATACTAATCCTTGCTAATTTTGCTTCATTTCCATGCTAATTGTACTGGTTTCATGCTAATTTTTACTAATTTTTACTAACCAACCACTAACATTTCAAGTGTAAAGTATGTTAAATCCCCTTTTAAGAGGTGGAATCATCACTCTAATCAAGTTAAATGTGCTAATTTATGCCTAATTTGATTATTTGAGTGTTTGATTTTTGACCTGCAATATCAATTTTGGAACCAATTTGATAGTGCACACACTTGTGTGTGCAATGATGGGTCTTCGCATGGAGCAAAAAAATAGCTTGGAGTGTAATTACGATGTAAGTGCACTACTTGCTCATGTCAATTCTTGATTGATTAATGTGGTTCAATGTTGCTAATTATTTGCTAAAGTTAGGTGTGTAACTTAATTGACCTACACTTTGCACCTAATTTGATACACATGGAATGAAATTGATGGTCAAATTGTGACTAATGAACCTTGTGTGTATCAAAATAATGCTTAATTCTCATCAAGAATTCATGTGTGTGCATGCACCAACGAGGAAAAAAACTGTCAAAAATTTCAAGTGTGTATGTACCTAATCTTGAGTGTGTTCATGCGTATAAAGTGATGGAATTGATGGTATGCAATCATGTAATTGACATGTATGCTAAGCTAATTCAATCATTGGATAAGTCTAAATGCCAAAAATTTGAGCAAAAATTGTGTGTGTGTGCCTATCCAAGACCACTTGATTTTCTATGATTGATGGTCAATTAGGGCACCTAAATGATTTTTGATTGTGAAATGTTCATAAAAGTGTGTGAAATCATTAGGTGTTAGCATAAATGCATGGCCAATTGAGAAAAAATTGATCATGTGTGCTTAAATTTTGAGTGTGTGCATTGCTTGATTGGGTAAAAATAGTGCTAAATTTTTAGAAATTTAATATGCATGCATTTACTTATACTTGACTGAGTTTGCAATTTGAGCATTGTAATGAGGAATTGATGTAATTTTTGCATAAATGTTTGGCTTAAATTTGAGTGTGTGTGTGTGTGTGTGCTTACTCAATGGCATGTGCAATCCAGTGCTTGAATGAATAATTGATATTTTTTAACCAATTATGATGATTAATTTGGCCAAATAATTGATATGTGTGTCACAATTGGCTTTGGCAATTGGGATAAATCACTCAATTGGTATTCAATTGTGTAGATTTTTAGTGTATTTTCATGCTAATGATAAATCAATTGAATGAACATGGAAAAAATGCACTAATGTGTGCCTATGCAATGGCATGATCTATCAAATGAGAAAACGAATGATTGGTGTTGTGATCACTAATCATAATGATTGAATAGATCTAAACATTTGTGTGTGTCAAATCAATTAAGATGAAGGACTCAATTGCACATAATTAAGGATGATTTAATGCAATACCATTGAGTTGATGTAACCAAATTGATTTGATAGGGTGAAAATTTTTCTTTGAACAAGGTGCCTATTTGTGGCCCAAATCAAACTATGGGTATAGCTATGACAGGCCTAATTAGGGATGCATGAGCAATTTTTGCAATGATTGATAAAGCGGGCTTGGATTGGCTAAATTGATCACTCAAGGAAGGTCAACTTTGTTCATAAAATAATCCGAATGCATACCAAAATGATCTCAAATTGAAATAAATATGGATGGGAATGGATTCAAATCGGTGGGTGACATTGAAATTATTAAAGCTTTCATTGAATTTAATCAATGATGAATTAGAAGCATAGCCAATTAATGTGATTTCTATGCTCTTAGCTCCCTCAGCAACTCAACAAAATCAAACACATTAATACTTGCCTTTTCTCTCACTCCCCTTCCCTCGCGACATCATCCCTGTGGGAACAAGCCCCCAAAGCCCACACACACACACACACACACACACACACACATACACACAAAAGGCCATATATTGGCGAGTTTGACCCTCAGCTACTGGCCGTCGACACTTCAGGCTTCTTCACAAATATATTAAGGCCAATTATTTTTAGCTGCTTGCAGTAAAAACAAAAAGGAAGCCACTGCACACTGGCAACTGGCGAGTCCAGATTCATTGGCGCTAGCGAACACACACAAAAGCGGTCAAAGGTGCGTGCAGTCATGCAGCTCGATGTTATACCCTTGGTCAATTGACCCCACGTGCCCCTGCAGATCCCGGTGAGCAACACACATCATCCACAGCTTTTTCGGCCTCGCAGTCATGCTGCCCCTTTTTACGATGGGCACTATACACACACGACTCAGGTGCCCTCGCGAGTCTTCATATGCACACACAGTGATGCGGGGCTGCTTCTGGTGCACCATTATGTACCTGGCCTAGCCACACAACCCACACACACGACCCATACACACACACGCACCCTGCTCCAAAATCTCTCTCTCTCTCTCTCTCTCTCTAAACGATGCCGACATCCTCGCTGCAGACTGCAAAAAGTGGAATACGTTTGAAAAAAAATAAGACCCAACTTAATCAACGTAATTAGTGATGCTAAATCTCACAAATCAAATGCTTGTGGAAGAATAGGAGTGGTTAATAGCAAGAACTACATACCTCTCTCAAATCTAGAATAATGAGAGTGTAATACTACTTCATGACATAATGAGATGTAGAGAAGAAGTAGACTAACGAGAAAATAGGGATTAGATTAATCAAGAAGAGCTTACTCTAATTACAATGATTAGCACTATCTTCTCAAGCATAGACATTAAGCTCAAGGCTAGGCCATAGAGTGAACACTCAAGAGAGAGGGAGCTCTCAAAAGTGGATCCTCAAGAGTGGATACTCAAGAATGAAGCCTCCTTGCATAAAGGCTTCCTCTTAAAGGGTTTCACCACAATCCCTTCTACTATGGGTTTAAGCTTGATCCCTCTAACTAGCATATACAACTTTGGAAATCCAAGTGAGCCCAAGACTTATACAAAGTGTGTTGGAAATATTATGCACAATCACAGAATATATCCCTCTTGATGCACAACCGGTGTAGCCCGTGTTAGCCCGCTGCTAACATAGAGAGATGCCAATGTAGTCCCAAAGAAATCTATGATTGGTGGTATATCAAGGAAGCCTCAAGGCAGTACCAAGACAAAGAAAACTACCAAAGTCAGGTAGAGGTCATACCAAAATTAGCTAGGGTAGTGTTTATAAATACCAAGGAGACCATGGAAAGGTACCAAAGCCAATCCTACAGTATTCAATAGTGCCAAAGAGTATTGTATGCACCAAAGACCAAGGATGTTGATGTACAAGGGAAACCTTTGACTATATGCGCAATCCAAAATTGCAAGATGTATTACCAAAATGCATTACACAACCACTAATGAAGTATCAAATGTACCTAAATGCCCTAATGTAAAACATAGGAGTCCCTAGTCAGATAGACCAACTAGGACCAAGGGAGCATTTACCATACCTGCTCCTGCTCAAGCTCCATTTGGAGCTTTTTTATGTCCTCAGTGACCCGTAGACGTTTGTAGCCGTTCTTCGGCTTTCCATAATTCCCTTAGTAAGCTACCTCACCCTATCAAATCACTCAAACATTTTGGTTATCCCTACCATTTCACTGTACATAGGCGTGTGTGAGTTAGAGGACTTTTCCCATATCTTCTTAAAAACCCTCAATTAGCTAGTCACTGGGCTAGTTGAGCCAAAAAAATAAAAAAAATAAAAAAATAAAAAATATAAGTATATTATGGACCATTTGTGTGTAAATATTTCATTGTATATAGGGCCTAAATATAAGGATTTTTCATAATTATTTTTGTATTTATTTAAATATTTATACTTAGGCGTGTGTTATTTATGCTATGTACATTGACTCACCATTACCATATTTTTTCTTACCATTTTGCATACTATTTATTCCATATAATAATAATTTCATGCAAGCTTCTCTTATTTTTTGTGTCACTCCATCCCAACAAAAATCCAAAAAAACTAGTTCTATTTATGTGTATATTTTTTCACTATTGTGATTTTTTCCTTCCTACATCTATTCTCTATTACTCTCATAAATTAGACCACAAAAAATATTCATCTTTTTATGGTAGACTTATAATGAGAGAGATTTATTTTGACCCCTTTATATTTATTCCACATATATTATTTATATTTGACATGTACATATTTTTTTTAGACCCCTCAATATTTGATTTTCTTAGTTGTACTATTCACTTATATCATGATCTCAACAATATCTTCAATTATAGACCTACAAAATAAGGTCAAGGGTATGTAGCATTCATGCATGCACCATGGGGAGCTCACTCTTGGAGGTATTCAAAAGAATCATCCAAAGAAGGACCTCACAAGGACCTTGTGCAGTGAAAAAAACAGTCGGTTTTGCTGAATTTTTAAAGATCACATGCTCCCCGAATTTGAAAAGGTGATACAAAAAAAAGTTGTAGCTCGTTATCTGAACTTTCATCTCAAATGTTTTCATATTTTTTTGAGCTATGAGCTGTGAGCTATGATTTTATTGGTGGACCCCAGTTTGCCCATGCTATGCAGCCACACTCCCTCTTCCACTTTATCATTTTCCTCTTTCACACACACTCCTCCCTCTCCTTCCCACTCCCAAACTTGCAACTCCCATGTCCTAATTCACCCTCTTCACCATTGCCACATCTCTCACACCTCCATAGCCTTCATCCTCCATTTCTACACCCTATGTGTCCCCCTTTCTCTCTACATATATGTCCATATTACCATACTCTCTTCAGCTTTGTAAAGAACTTCAAAAAATCAGCAAAAATCCAAGGATAACCTCTGCAAATAAAGGCTTTTATCATGAATTTTCCAAGGTTTGAAGATAACATAGCTTCCTCGACACACGCTACTTCGCCATGCTGACCGCTTCTTCTATCGGTGTTGTAAAGAGGTGAATGTCAACTTCTTCAAGCTTCAACCTCTCTTTACAAGCTCATCCCTTCCCTAACTTTTCTCATCATATATCTCACCATTTGGTGAATGATTTTGTAAATATTTTTTAGTGATAATTACTAACTACTAACCACTAACCTTATTGTAAAATGCACCCTCTACTAGAGTAGGCCCTCCCAAATTATTCACTCAATCCCTCTCACCTTTCATCCTCAATAATTGTCTTCCCTTCAGCCCACATCCATGTGACTCAAAGGACAAGAGAGACCCACCCTCATTTAAAAAATAAAAATATGCATAATCTTTTATTCCTTCAAATAAACTTGATTAGGCCTAATCCAAATCGGGGCTTCTAAAACCTATAAATAGAGCCCTTCTCTCCCTTGTAAATGAACACATGATCACACTACACCACGCCATTTTCAACACATAACACACCAATCTTCAAGCCTAGTTGTGTAGAGTGTGCGCATTGTGAGTGCTCTATTCCATCACTACTCATAGGTGCATGGAGAAGCTTGAAGTTAGTTATGCCATCTAGAGGAGTGGAGTATATGCCATACTCTTCACCACACCTGTAGCCTACTCTTGTGCATAAATAAGATTTATAGTTTTGGGTGCAATTGTATGCTGCAACTACGACTCTTCTCTCCAAATTGACTTGATAAGTTGGCTCATCAGGTGGTTGAAGGTATATTGTCCTTGAAGTTTGTTGTGCCATTTCATGCTTGGTGGTTTGAGGGCTTGTTGAATTGTTTGCCTAAAAGGTCAATTGTAAGAGGGTGCTCGGTGAGAGGGCTCCCGTGACCCTAAGACAATTTGTGTATTGGCAACAAGGTCAAGTTTTGTGTTGTCTCTCTATTTCTCATCAAGCTTTGTGTGCATCTAGTCTTTAAGTCTAAGACTGAGTTGCTCAAGTTGATTTGTGCTCCTTACCTCTCTCTGGCGTGGTGAATGTTTGTGTTTGGTGTGTGTGGCTATCTTGCGTTCCCCTCTCTTTGTGCATTTGAGTACAAGGAGATATCACGTGCGTCCTACTTCGCATCTACAACTAGGTGGTTCCCATTTTCTTGTTTGGTTTCTGGCTGTGGTTTGTCGTTGTCTCTGATTTTGCTTGCCCTAGCCCCATTTGGGCAGCACGAGAGCCTCGAAGGATGTTTAGAGGCCGCTCTTCTTGTTGCCCGCCTCGGACCGCCTCAATGTTGTAGCATGCATTGGTTTGCTGCAAGATTGTAGACAGTTGGATAGTCACTATGTGGGAACGTCTTCTTAGAAGATGGGCAGCGAATTACTTAGTAATTACTACAGTAATTACTATAGTAAACCCGAAGTGTATAAATAGAGCCCATTACATTGTTATTGGGTTGGCAATTGTTATCACTTGGGTTAGCGCTTTGGCTATAATTGTACTTGAGCATCATTGGCAGTATTGTCGACTGTACTTTCTCTCTGTAATCATATTCGTTGTAATCTTGATCTGTAATCCTAATCATGGCATATATTTCAGTTATACTTACTTCTCGTCCAGTCTTCTGAATCTGAACCTTATTCCATTACCTAAGTCTGATTCTTATTTCAGTATCCACATTCCAGTTTAGTCTCTAATTCCTGTTCAGTCTAGTGTCTGAAATCTTCCCATACTAGTAGCTGAAATCTTTCAACACTGGAATTAGCTGTCTCAAGAGATCAGCTCCAATTCCATTTTGGCGATCACGGTGGCTCGAGTTGAAGCTCGTTGACTGAAAGACTCTTCTCCCAGTTGAAGTTTTCAACAATGGCACCAAAATCCAATCGTGGCCGGAAATCTACCATTCATGTGGATCCCATTCCTGAGGAGTCAAGAAGAGAGTCTGGCCCAAAGCAAGAGAAGAGGACTGACATTGAGGCTCAGGAGGAGCATAGTCAGGCTGATTAGGCGTAGGACTCACAGCACTCCAGTCATTCTCGACACCGACGGGCAGAACGGGAGGCACGGAAGGCAAAGAGTTCCAAGAATTCTCAGTCTCGCCAGAGAGATGAGGATACCAAGGGCAGTAAGGGGAGTCACCGTACTTCTAGTAGACAAACCGGAGAAGACACTGACACTGAGGCAAAGACAGAGATTGATTGGGATTCTGACATTGAAAATTGCAAGAAGGCTCCCAAGCGTCATTCAGAAACCAAGAAGAGAAGTGCCAGGATCAGTAGTAATCGAATCGAAATGATTACACAGCTTCCCTGAAGATTTTCTTTCCAATATTCAAAGGGGGGAAAAAGGATGATCCAGATGTTCACATACAAACTCTCGAGAAGTATGCTGAACTAAAAAACATTGATGAAGATGATTGGGGGGATTATTTTCCACAAACCTTGAAGGAGGCAGCGAGAAAATGGTATTACCATTACCTTGCATGCCAGCTGAGATCGTATGACAAATTGCTAAAGGCCTTCAGGTTGGAATATTCCGACAATAGAGGGGATGAGGATATTCTCTATGAATTAGATAAGATCAAACAGAGGAATTTGTCAGTCCGCAGATATGTGGAAAAGATAAAAGAGCTAACCAGGCAGTTACAAGAACCGTCGTCTAAGAAGAGATTGAGGGCATGGTTCCTGAATGGGTTCAGAAGCAAGAAGCTTAGAGAGCATGAGGTACCAGCTCCTACAAAAAAATTCAATGATCTGGTCCAAAGGGCATTAAAGCTGGAACAGCAGGCTAAGAAAGAAAAGATCCACAAGAAGTGAAGGACCAGTAGCAGTAGCTCTGCTACTGAAACTTCTGATTCCATTGAAATTTCCAGTAGCTCCGAGAGCAACTCCAATGAGCGAGCAAAGGAGAAATCAAAGAAGGGATCATGGACCAAGAAAATTGAAGAGATGGCTAGGCAAATTGCAGAAATTAGCCACACAAGATAGTCAATCCGAAAGATGGAGACTTGGTGTTCAAGATGCAAATCCAAGGACCATATCTCCACTGAATGTCCACAATGTACCTACTGCAAGGCCTTTGGTCACCTATGGAATAATTGTGGCATCAGAATTCACCATTTTAAGAAAGGAAAGGATCTTTCAGTGGTTGCCTACACTGAACCAGTGAAGGTAGAACCAGTCAAAGTAGCTCAAGAGGAGAGACCAGGTACTACTGGTACTAGTCAAGGACGTGGCAGATACCAACCAGGAATGGGCAGAGGAAGAGGAAGAGGCAATTTCCAGAACAGGAGCATGAATTGCTATACTTGTGGGAAGTATGGTCATTTTGCAACCCAATGTCCAGATGCACCTATAACAACTACTACTGAGGCTAAGGCACCAGAGCCAGTCCCAGTTAGGGTGGTTACCAGGAGCAAGGGAGTAGTCATTGAAGAAGTCCCAGACATTTCAGAAGTACCAGTCAATCCTAACAGCAGTAAGTGGGCTCAATAGAGGGAAGTTTGGAAGGCCAAAGGTAAAGAAAAGGTGGTAGATGAGTGGCAAGAGCAGCAGGAACTAGCAGCTAAAATCACGAAGGATTTAGCTAAGCAGCTGCTAGAGCAGCCAAAAAGTTCTGAAGCAAGAGTCATTCAGAGGATACCAGCCCAATCGACTGATAAAGATCAGTCAATACCGGCCATGATAGATACCATGCTGGTTGTGGTACATGGACTAGCTGATGAAATGGGAGTGGATGGAAAGAGTAGAAGGACTGCAAAAGAAGAATGGCAATATGAAGATACCAGTTCTTCAAGCTCTGACAATCAGTCTGACCAAGAGAGAGAAGAAATTCATGTGAAAATTTGTGATAGAATCCAGCTCCTCCAGCTGACTGTAGAGCTGGAGGATATAAGAAAGACCTTGCCTGAGGTAGCCAACTTTATCAGACAGCGCAAGAAGACTGAGGCAGAGGCCAGAACAGTGGACCTGACGGCTGTCCGGGATGATGAAGTTCCACTTATCCAGGTAGACTACAAGGTCAGAAAGCAGTGGGAACCTCTCTCAAGCGTTATCCTGGATGGAGGGCAGGAGTCAACATAATGGGAGCCCATCTTCAGCAAAGAATGGGTATCACTAATATGAAACCAGCACCATTCAAAGTAAGAATGGCGGATCATAGAGTCGTACAGGCGACCGGTATGATTGAAAACATGCAGATAAGAGTTGGGAGAGAGAAATTCAAAACCAGTTTCCTAGTCCTAGATGTGCAGGGAGCATATGGAATGCTACTAGGGCGCCCGTGGTTAAAAACAGCACATGTTGTTCATGACTATGCGAACCAAACTTTGACCATAGAAGGGGCCATTGGCAGAATCCAAATCCAGACCAACAATACCAGGAGCTAGAAAAAGGAACTGAGGCCGAAGGAGTTGTGTCAGAAGTACAGAGCCAAGAAAATCGAGTGAATGCTAGCGGCTATGAACATATTCCCTTTGGCAGAAATCGACTTGAATGTAGTCTTGCTGAACAAAGAGCAGGCTGACAAGCAGAAGAGACAATTCCCTGATCAGTTTACTGAAGTCAATGCAGGGGAAAGAACAGTTCAGCTAACTAGAAGGATGGAGGAACCAGTTGATACTTGTATATTAGAGGAACCAGTATGTTCTGAAGAGTACCCACTGGATCAGAATAGTGATTCAGAAATGAATGGACCATCCTGGGACTACACTGAAGAATCGACCAAATGAAAAGGAGGCGGACCAAACTGGTTGCTCCCAGATGATCAGGAAGTAGAAGAGTGGAACCTAGGATCAGAGGAAAATCCCAGAATGATCAAGGTTAACAAGCACCTCAACCCGGCAATGAAGGAAAAAGCACGAAAAATGTTCCAAAACTATAAAGATGTGTTTGCATGGGAACATACAGATTTGAAGGGAGTAGATCCTGAAGTCTGTCAGCTCCGAATACCACTGAAACCGGATGATAGGCCAGTAAGATTGCAAAGATACCAGATGAACCCCAACTATGCAAAGAAGGTCAAGGAGGAGATTGATAATCTTCTCAAGGCTGGGTTCATTACGGAAGTGGCAAGCAGTGATTGGCTATTTCCCATAGTTGTCGTTCCCAAAAAGAATGGGAAATTGAGAGTTTCTGTCGACTATAGGAAACTAAATGCCCAGACTATTAAGGATCCATTTCCCTTACCTTTTACTGATATGTTTCTTGATGAGATCGTAGGATATGAGATGTATAGCTTCATGGATGGTTATAGCGGCTACAACCAGTTACAGATCGCTCCTGAAGATAGAGCCAAGACCAATTTTATCATTGAGTGGGGAGCTTTCATGTATCCGGTGATGCCTTTTGGCCTGTGCAATGTACCAGCTACTTTTCAGCGGTGTATGATGGAGATGTTTAATGAATTTCTTCATCGGTTCCTCGCCATTTTCATGGATGACTTCACTGTCTATTCAGATGAGGACCAGCACCTTCTATTCCTAGAAATGGTTTTTAAACGCTATCAGGAGAAGGGATTTGTTTGAATCCATTCAAATCTGTTTTTCTGGTATGGAAGGGACAGCTACTGGGACATGTGGTTTCCCGCAATGGAATAGAGATGGCCAATGGCAAAATACATTGTGTCCAGCAAGCTAAAGCACCCAAAACTGCTTTAGAGTTGAGTTCTTTCTTGGGTTATGTGAATTTCTATAGAATATTTGTACACAAGTTTGCTTCTCAAGCAGTACCACTACATGATCTTACAAAGAAGACCAATAAGTTCAACTGGATTGCTGAGTGTGAGGAGAGTTTCCAGAATTTGAAAAAAGCCATTACCAGTAAACCAGTCCTTAGGTAGCCGAATTGGGATATTATTTTCCACATACATGTAGATGCTTCAGGATTGGCAATGGGGGCAATATTAGCTCAGCCAGATGGAAGAACAGACTATCCGGTTTATTTTGCTAGTCGCAGATTCAGTCAGGCTGAACAAGGCTATACGACTACTTAGAGAGAAGCTCTCGGAATGGTTTTTAGCGCCACGAAGTTCAGGCATTACCTGTTGGGAAAGTTATTTCATTTTTATGAGGATCATCAAGCTCTTTTGTTTCTGATTAACAAAGTCATTATTCAAGGCAGGCTGATAAGATGGATGATGTTCCTTATGGAATTTGAATTCAGAATTTTCCATAAGCCTGGCCAAAACCATTGTGGAGTTGATTTTCTTTCAAGAAGTACGGAAGGATATTCAGAATCACCCTTGAGAGATGAGCCAGTGGATGCTGATTTATTTCAGTTAGAAGCAGAAGAATCGGTGGATCTTGAATGGTATGATATTTATCAATTCCTTTCCCAAGGTGCCTTTCCAGAGGATTGGAAGCAGAATCAGAAGAAAGCTCTGATCATAAAAAGCCTGAAATTTACTATCATGGGAGGATTACTTTATCGACTAGGTGTGGATGGTATACTTTGACGATGTGTCCCTATGGAAGGAAGAATGCAAGTGATTTCGGAAGCGCATAATGGTGAGTCTGGTGGACACTTTTCCAATGAAGTAACCTACAAGAATATTTTGCAAGCTGGTCTGTGGTGGCAAACACTAATTGCTGATGTCATAAGTTTTTGTAAAACTTGTGACATATGCCAAAGAATGGGCTGACCAACAACTGCAGATATGACTCCCTTAATGCCAATACAACCACTGGGAGTATTCATGAAATGGGGACTGGATTTTATGGGACCTTTTAAGAAGGTAACTCCCAGGAAGAACAAGTACATAGTGATGGCTACTTGTTATGTTACCAAGTGGGTTGAAGCTAAGGCTCTTCCCGACAACACAGCCAAGTCAACTGCAAGGTTTCTGTTTAAGAATATTGTCTGCCAATATGGATGTCCAGTAGAGATTGTGACCGATCAAGGAACACATTTTATTAATGACACTATGGAAATCCTATTGGATATGCTTTCAGTCAAGCATCGAAAATCTACTCCTTAATATCCCAGATGCAATGGACAAGCTGAAAGTAGCAATAAGACAATAAAGACTATTCTCACTAAGGTGGTGCAAAAGAAACCAGACCTGTGGGATTTGAAACTTCATACAGCTCTATGGGCTTATAGGACAGCTTATAAAGTAACTACTGGAATGACACCATTCAGAATGGTGTATGGTACTGAAGCTGTGGTTCCTATGGAGTTTGTAATCCCCAGTCTGAGAATGGTTGTGAAGTATGGATTAGACTTCAACCATAATCTTAAGAAGAGGCTGGATGAACTGATGCAATTGGATGAACTCAGGCAAAGGGCTATATCGGAACAAGAAACTGTTCAACAACGAAGGAAGCACTGGCATGATCGCCGAATTAAAGTTCGAGAATTCCAGAAAAGAGACTTAGTGCTTCTATATCAGTCTAGACTGGGTCCAAAGAAGGCAAACTTGAAAATTGCATGGGCAAGACCTTTTGAGGTAGATTGGGTCTTCTCCAATGGCACAGTCAGACTCAAAGATTTATCGGGGTTGATGTTGCCAGGAGTATATAATGGAGCAAAGATCAAGCTTTATTATTCAGAGACCAGAGAAACTGAGCCGGAACAAGGTACTAAGGAACTAGAGGTTGCTGATCAAGAGATACTGGAATCATACATTTTTGGACTTTTTCATGTACAACCAGTTCCAGGTTCAGAACCAGTACCAGAAGGACCAGATCAGGCTGACCTTAGAATCAGTACCAGTATGGTCAAGCCAGATTGGAAATCAGTCCAGTACCAGTATGGATACACTTTCCAATTTTTAAGCGTCCAACGGTCAAATGGCACACCAGTGCTAATCATTTCAAGGATGGGTCGCAATCTTGTCCAATGCATGTCTGCCACGATAGCAACGACGCACAAAAGTCTAGGAGCGGCGAGTGGTGGAGATTTTATGGCGCGAACGCGTATAACAGTCAGGAGAGTTAGCATTTTTCCTCATAAATCCCCTGCACGACACTTCCCTCCTGTTAATCATTCGCCATCGCCAAGCTCTGAGGTTTCTTCGCTGCAGTCACAAACTTCGACCTTTGACGAGACAGTTGACTGTCAAATAGTCTTGCAAGCGACACCAGGAAACGGCTTCAACACGACAAGTCATCTTCTCCTTCGCCTATTTCATCGTCATCAACCTCACAGTGTATCGGTAGAAGGAAACGCTCAGAGAAGATGCAAGAGTCTCTTGAGGAAACCCAGGCCATAGTTGCTGAGGCAAAGGCAAGCCTTCCTGTTATCCTGTACAGTAAAATCCAGCGTTATGTATTTATTGATCAAGCAATGGCTCTGCTAAAACTCTAGGATCTTCGAGTTGTATTGCAAGCCACAAGGATTGCTTTTGATGCAAACATCATCAAGCAAGTTCTTGACTCCTTCGACGTTGAGAATGGCAATGCCATGGTAAATAGTAGGAAGGTGTCAGTGACACCAGAAGCCATAGCATTTTCATTCTGGATGCCCAATGAGCCTAAACCTTCTGTGGCGACTACGCAGCAAATCAGTATAGCTCTAAAGGAGGATGAAACGGCTAGACGGAAGCGCAAGGAAAGTGCTCAAGGAGTTCCAGTAGCCGGACTGGAAGCCTCCACTACTTACAGGTTTGTAGCCAAAGCAGTAAGCCTTAAGAACAACCCAACGTATGTATCTGAAAAATTGTTTTCTATGCTGTTGGCCAAGATACTGGATCCACAAGTCCATATCAACCTTTGTCAAATTCTCTCGCATAATGTACTCCAACAGACTGCCAAGCTAAAATCTCAAACCGATTTCAAGGCCTGGTATGTTTGGCAATTCCTGTATTGGGCTACTACTGCAGATGTTAATGAGCAGGTAAAGCAGGCTTGGAGTGAAAAGCCAATTTCTAAACCAAATAACATTGAACTGTCCTCAGACGACGAGGAAACAAACAGTCAAACCATTTCAGTCGACCTAAAAAGGAAAGCAATTGCAGAAGAAGCTGGCAGTTCAAAGAAGCCAAAAATTACACTGACAAAAAGCAGTGAATTTTTGAAGCAAATAGAAAGCCAGGTCAAGGCAGTAACCACTGAGAAAGCTGTAGTGAGTCAGACTGAGCAGCAATCTTCTCAAAAGACTGTGCCTGACCAGTTAGTTGTAAAGAATACAGTTGCTACTGGGTCTGGGAAAGATCATGCCAAGCCAGTCACTGTGGAGCAGATAGCCGACCAGTCAGGAGACAAAGGCAAGAGTCAATTGGACAAAGGGAAAGGTCCAGCGTTCTCGACTTTTCCTAGTGGAGTTGCTACAAATACTGAGAACCTTCTGCAACTGGTAAAACAGGATAAGTTGCAACAAATGCAGACTCAGCAATTGAAAGGGCATCTTCTGCTTAGCAAAGCTGATTATGCAACTCTACCCTATGTGGCTCTAGTGGCAATATATGACCCTATTGATTCTGATCCAACCACAATCAAAGACAGATGTTCAGTCCGTATATAGTCTTCTTGGAATACCATTGTCAGTTGTATGGGACAACTGATGGAGGCTGCTGGATCAGAAGAAGAAGTCAAAAAGCTCAAATCTGACTTGGCATAAGCACAGCATCAGATTGAAACGCTCCAGAAAGCCCAGGAAGTGTAGAACATACAACACAGGGTACTGGAAGCTCAATCAGAAAGGACTAATGAGTTGTTAAACAAAAAGATAGCTAAGGCTGAATCTAAAATCATGATCATCAAGAGTCAAAGGAATGAAGCACTTAGAGCTGCCGAGCGAGCTGAAACAATGCTCAAGATGAAGCGGGCAGAATTCAGAAAACTGCTACTGCACCATACAGCTCTGAAGGCTTCTCTGACTGAAAGACACATCTACAATAGCTTGTCTAAAATTTTAAATCCATCAGGCAATGCTGTTTTCAATCTAGAGAATTTGAAGTCCTTGATGGAAAGTATGCAGACCGATTTGCAGGACAAGGTGGGTGAGTTCAATAATGCTCTGATGAACCAAGCTATAATGGATTATATTGAGCAGCAGACTTCTCCGGATGAAGAAGAAGAATACGAAGAAGATGAAGATGATCAGGAGGAGGATGATCAAGAAGTTGGGCATACAAAGGATGATGATGATGCCCCACCACCATCTCCACCTCTAGGACCTGGTACTGGTGGAACAGGGCCAAATGAAGGAGGCCATTCATCACAGCCAGACCAGCCAGATCAGAATGAGGGCTAGCAAGAAGGACAGGACAAAGAGCACCAGTCGGGTGACCAGCAGACTGAAGAGCAACAGCCTAGTCCCACTGGGAATCAACCAACTAATGAGTCCCATCTCAGCAGAGATGCTAAAGGGAAAATGAAAGTACAGGATGAGGGACCAGTTGCTGATCATCAGCATTCATTGCAGCTCATTACCCTGAATAGGCAACTGAGACATCAACAGGCCTCCATCACCAGACAGTATCTGGAGGATGATGATCTCCTTACTGACTTGGAAAGATTTCAAAGGCTATATGTGGGAGCCAGGGAAATGGTAGAACATTGGAAATCAGCAGCTTTCCATGATAAAGAAGCTTGCCGACTACCTGCACATCCCAGTACAGTCCAGCTACTGGAAAGAGTTCCTGAATGGATACTCAATGCTGATGAGAGAGTGGTAAACCCACACTGGCAAAGGCAGTCTACTACAGATTGTCGCTCCCTAGCCCTGGAACTGGAACTTCTGCTGGGTAACAAACCAACTTACCGCTGTATGAAGGATGTTAGGATACAACTCAAGGAAGCTTTGGTACAAATGCAAACTGCCATAGGTGTTTTGGATCAGAGAGTCAAAGCCATTCTTGAGGACCAAACAACCACTAGCAGAGGACCTCAGACACGAATGTCAGTCGGAGCACATGCAACTGCTCTCCGGACACTGTTCCAGCTAGTGAGAATCACTAGAAAGATGATGCGGCAAGAGAACCAAGCTGTTATCAATTTCTTAGAATTTGTGCTTGATTCTCCAGTTCTCTTCTCTTGCTGTTCTTGCAAGAGAAACCGAGCTGCCAAGATTCTTTCCAGCGTTGTATCCTCAACATCAAGAACCAGTTGATCGTCTCACATACTTCAAAATTACTGATGAGCTTCAGGATTGGTATGAGCGGTCAACTGTGGAATGGAAGACTTGGCAGACGTTGTTCAATGACGCTCTCCAAATCAATGACATTCAGGCACTAAAAGAGGAGATGCAAAGGATCCAGCTGTGTATGGGCCAGTGGAAGATTCAAGTCAGAGGACTGACCAGGATTACTAATCAGTTTGCTACAACTTACGGTTGAATCTTCCAAATTACCAGAAAAAGACATTGCAGCAAAGCCGGGTCTAGCACCACAGTACAGGGAGATGGATGAGATTCTTTTCGAAGCTCGAGTCAAAACTAATCAGCCTCTTCCAGAAAGATGGATCCATACTGCTTCGCATTGTCATAAGCTGGCCAGAACCAGACTGAGTAAGGGCAGGCATACACTCTATGATCCTGACACCAAAACTTATCATTCTCTCACACCTTATGAAGAAGAGATGACCACCGCCCGGCGGGATCAACTTGAGTAGGAGTCCATTTACCGACTGATTCAGAAGGAGAATGCTGGTACTGGGACTTCTCAGGCACCGTCCCGGTCAAAAGGCAAAGGCAAACGGAAGACGGCCCAATGGAAGGATACTGGGTGTGAGAAGTCACAATCTGATCGATCACCTGTCTCTGCCATGAGCACAAGTAGCAATCTAGATAGCAAAACCACCTCACCAACAACACCTGGAAACTGTCTACAAATATGGCCAAAAACACAATGTAAAACCTGTGAGACACACTCCAAAATAGAGCTCCCGCAATGTCAATACAAGCCTCGCATGCTCTAGTATCACACTGCAATCTGTGAGCTAATCACCAAGTCCACACTGTGCGGTATCGATGCATACACACGCACAAATCTCCCACCTGCAGAGAACACCGCACGCAAATGCTGAGTGCAACCTGCAATCTCTACCTAGATCGCATAAATGATACGCATAAAACTCCTGGGAAAATTTTGCCAGAGTTTCGACGCACAATGGCTATCAACACAAAATAACCATTGTCCTGCAAGCTCAATACAATGAGCAATCAATGCGCATCAAACTACACTCAACATACATCAACGGAGTGACCGCGCATAAGCAAACGCCAAAAGATTTGCAATCCGGAAACTTGATCAATGCGAAAACAATGCTCTCAAGAGAGCTCACCGGCACTTGGAAGTGCTCGTCAAAATGCATGTATAATGGGCATCAACCATGCGCCATAACCATATGCAAACCATCCGCAAAGACCATGAATCCAAGCACAAAATCACTGCCAAAGTATCCTGTGAAAACCAGTGAAAGAAGCTCCACCTGTGTGCTCCAAAAAACTGCGTCTCTCAAGAGACCGCCTCGATGGTGTGTAAACGCCTCCGTACTTCGTTGCCCAAGTGTACCAAAAAACCCTCAAACCACAAGCTTAACACAAGCTGCAATTGCATCTTCAGCTCAGAATTTATGCACTCAACTTCAAGCATCTCCCGTGCTTCAAAAAGTGCATCAAACTCGCACACAATGCGACAACGGAAAATCTTGAATTTCTGTATACAGTCAGTTTAAGCTGAATATCAGCAAAACGGTGAGGAATTTGCAAAAAGTTTCTTCTGCAAAGTTGTAGACCACATCGAAACGGATGGGCTACAAGGACAGAATTCTCAGATCTGCATTCTACAAGGAGAAAAACGAATCTGAAAACAGTGCTACTGCGTACACAGTTTTAGGGCAGCACCTTCACTTACACACAGTCTTCCACACTCCTTTCTGAGCTTCCACAAGAGCATACATCACGCTCAACTGAGCTCACAAGCTCCTCTCACCAAGGAAGCCGCAACTGCCTCCTCGACCAAGCTTGACCACACCAAGCTCCTAAGCTCCAAAGACAATGCTCCTCAAGCTAAAATCGCTCTCCGTGAAACTCCGCGATCGAACTCCACCATCGAGAGCGAGCAAGCTATCGCCTCGAAGCTCTCAAAGCCGTCGTGCTCTCCGCGGTCACCATACCTCTGATACCAATTGAAGGGGATCGGGGAGCACCACAGACGGAGTGCGAGAGAGAGAAGGAGATACACGACACACAGATATGGGTGGGGAGACTCAAAGAGTGAGCAGCCCCCTATACACTTATGCTATGTATAAGGTATACAAGTCAGTGGGCGCCCAGACTCTGGGCGGCCGGGCAAGGCATCGATACCGCACAGTGTGGGCTTGGTGATTAGCACCACAGACGGAGAGTGCGAGAGAGAGAAGGAGACACACGACACACAGATATGCGTGGGGAGACTCAAAGAGTGAGCAGCCCCCTATACAATTTATGCTATGTATAAGGTATACAAGTCAGTGGGCGCCCAGACTCTGGGCGGCCGGGCAAGGCACAGGCGCCTATACCCCAACAACCTCCCACTTAAAGGCGACTGTGCCTTTACGCAAGGGAGCCTAGTCTAAAGACTACAAAAGGCGAGAGAAAACCGCTCTCAACCGATGCCCACTGGCTGGCTGTGATCATATGCATCCGACTGTCCTGCTCTAGTGTAAGTCCATACACCACCAGACGTACCGCACACGTACTGCAAGTATGTACGCAATACCTGCATATCTCCCTCGTGCACTATGCCATCATCAGTCAACAAACGACTGACAACCCCAACTGCAAATGCTCCCACTGTAGCTGCGATATCCGGTCTCAAGATCAGCATCTTATACATGAGACCACCGAATGCCGATGCAATGCTAGCGGGCCCTGCTAGCTCTACCGAGCATGCATCAACATATATATCCCTGGCAATAGGCATCTCTGACTGACGAGGCGTGTCAGCCACATGCATCTCCTGACTGTCCGCAAAAGACGCATCAACCTGTCGTGCAACCTCAGAGCAAACCAGCTGCTCTAGATGTCTGCTGGAAGACATATCCTGCACAACTATATCCCCATGCTCACTGTCGAGCATAGAAAGGAATGATTGCATAATCGCTGACATCTCAGTCTCCTCTGCAATCATCCACTTCAAACATGACCACTCAATCTGATGTGACTCACTAGAGCTCTCACGCTCTAACTCCGTATGCATAGACTCTTGCACAATGTCCTCCTGTCGTGACTCACTAGAGCAAGACCGCTCTACCTGTCTATCCTGCATAGAAGTATCTCGCACAACTGACTCTCTGCTTTGCTCAGTCACTAGCAAAGCATGCATGTCTGACTCTGTCACCTCTCTGTGTGATTGCTCAAGTCGTGCCCTAACTGTGTGCACAACGAGCTCACTACTCTGCACTCCATGCAAAGTACCCTGCAACCCATGAGCAAAAGAGACTCGCCTGCTCTCTCGCTCTCTACCTGGCTGCATGATCACAGAGACAACACCGTCTCTCGCGTGATCCACATGCAATGGGTAACCTGTACCACTCCTGGCACCTCTCGCAATCACTAGCGAACCCAAATGCATCACAAAATCTTGCTCTCGTAGCGAAATCTGACATCCACAATCTCTAAGCTGACGAATCGAGATCAAACTCACTGTCAAATCTGGTCCATAGCGCACATGTCGTAACAAGTAAGATGCACCACTCGGTAATGACAGTCTCACATCTCTTGCACCTGCTGTCGCATGCACTGATCCATCGGTCAAACGTACACTGCCAAGCATCCCGCCAGAATAGCTACAAAACCATGCACGATGCGGCGTGACATGAAACATAGCATCTGCGTCTAGCAACCACTGCGAAGGGAGTGCACTATCCACATGTATAGCATCTCGTGCATAGCTCGAGGTCAAAGTGACATCCCCGTCACTAGTATACTCCGACAGGTCTACATGTGCCTCAACTGTCAAAGCAATTGAGTCCATGGCATCACTACATACATCTCTGAGACTGCCATGTCTCCTACGATGTCGCATACGACGAAAACAGCGTCGTCTAACGTGTCCAGAATGACCACAATACCAATATGTCACCTGTCGGCGTACTCGTGAATGTACATGCCTCACACGAGTCCGTGATGACTCATATCTATCATACATTTCATGTAATCTGCACCAAAGTGCTCTCGAAGTAGTCTCATACATAACAAGAGCATATACAGATTCCGCAAGGTGCAAAGAGAGTGTAGATAGTGCCATCTCCTCTAGCTCCTGCCACTGATCGTCAGACATGTTTGAAGGTCTACCTGCATCACCACTCAATGGTCGATGCAACCCTCGCTGTGTCAATGCATCAAGCATACAATCTCTCCATGCCGCAAAGTCTGACCCATCAAACACGCGCATCTGTGAGAGGTCACAATCTGATTGATCACCTGTCTCTACCATGAGCACAAGTAGCAAGCTAGATAGCAAAACCACCTCACCAACAACACCTGGAAATTGTCTACAAATATGGCCAGAAACGCAATGTAAAACCTGTGAGACACACTCCAAAATAGAGCTCCCGCAATGTCAATACAAGCCTCGCATGCTCTAGTATCACACTGCAATCTGTGAGCTAATCACCAAGCCCACACTATGCGGTATCGATGCATCCACACGTACAAATCTCCCATTGAAGGGGATCGGGGAGCACCACAGACGGAGAGTGAGAGAGAGAAGGAGACACACACGATGTGGGTGGGGAGACTCAAAGAGTGAGCAGCCCCCTATACACTTATGCTATGTATAAGGTATACAAGTCAGTGGCAGTGGCCGCCCAGACTCTGGGCAGCCGGGCAAGGCACAGGCGCCTATACCCCAACACTGGGTAGTTCCATCTAAGAATTCAGTGGCGACTTTTCTTCTCAGCAGGCAGGGAGAGATGACAGCTCCACCTTGTCCTTTTCCACTGCCTCTCGCAATCCCTGGTCCTTCTTAAACTCCTACTCGTAATCTTTGAATGGCCATTCTCTCAGCGGTCAAGCCGGCATCCCAACACCAGAACCAGACGATGGATTTATAAGTCTCACATCAGATTCAGACAGGGGAATTTTTTTTCAAAAATTTTGGAATCTTGCCAAAATTCAAGAAAGAAGGGAAGGATGTAGACGGCCAGATAGTCACTATGTGGGAACGTCTTCTTAGAATATGGGTAGCGAATTACTTAGTAATTACTACAGTAAACCCGAAGTGTATAAATAGGGCCCATTACATTGTTATCGGGTTGGCAATTGTTATCACTTGGGTTAGCGCTTTGGCTATAATTGTACTTGAGCATCATTGGCAGTATTGTCGGCTGTACTTTCTCTCTGTAATCATATTCGCTGTAATCTTGATCTGTAATCCTAATCATGGCATATATTTCAGTTATACTTACTTCTCGTCCAGTCTTCTGAATCTGAACCTTATTCCAGTACCTAAGTCTGATTCTTATTTCAGTATCCACATTCCAGTTTAGTCTCTGATTCCTGTTCAATCTGCTGGCTGAAATCTTCCCATACTAGTAGCTGAAATCTTTCAACACTGGAATTAGCTGTCTCAAGAGATCAACTCCAATTCCTTTTCCTTTCTCTAACCCTCAATCTTCCGCTCCAACCTCCCTCCTCTTGCTCTACACATCTGAATAGCGTTCTCACCAAACTTGGCCCATGCCACGGTGTGGCCTGCAGGGTCTTTCGTCGTAGCATGGAACCTCTCAAAAGCATACCCTCGAGAAAACTTCATTGTAATCTCTCCCCAAGATGGTGGTGCTTGATACACCTTGTGGAAGAGCGGCCTGCAGTCGTCTATGAAGCGAGGGTGCACGTGATTAAGATAAATCTTGGCACCTTTGTTGTGCTTAAGCCTGAACATTATTAACCACTAACCCTTTGGAAACATAACTTCATTTAAATCCTTTGGAAGCACCCCTAGTAGGCTTAGCCCATACTCCTCGTGTAGCTCCTCTGCTGTATGACAAAATTTTGTGAGCATGGGGTAATCTTCCATTCTATATTTCCCTACAAAGATGAAGTCAATTCACACATTCCAATAGTTAGAATGATTTTTTTACTACATACATATAGTATCAAATCTTGTAATATGCAAATTGGCATGTGCATTGCAAATCTCAAACATGCAGCTTGCACTAGGACACATGGAAGACCTTGTTTTGAAAATCAGCTACCCTAATTTCCCTAAACCCTAAAAAACTACATCATTTATTTATGTATTGACATACATATAAAACAATGATCAACTAATCTGCATTAGCACTAGACTTGTAATGAGCCACAAAAGTGGCTAAAGCCACAAAAATGGCTCACATCAGGATTCTAGTAAATGAAACATAACTTTCGTATATGACATCAGAATTTTATGAAACCTCTTAATTATGGGTGCAAGATATGAAAGAGGTTTTTGAATACACAATTTACATGAAAATCTCAAAAATTAAAAATTTTTACTTTTCTAAAATTAGTAAATTTTACATAAAATTGCACTTCAACACTTAACTTGGAGAGGTAAAAAATGTCGGCAGTCTTTGCATATGGGTTGAAAAAGCTTGGTACATTTATCACATACCTATTGAGGGATTTTTCAAAGAATTTTGTGCCTGCTTAACAATGATTTGATTTACTTTCAAAAGAAAATCTAAAAAATTTGTCCATCTGCACAAATTAGTTGTAGAAGATGGCAATGGAAAGACACCTTCAAACCTTCATTTAGCTATGTACTATTTTTTATCAACTCATATTGAGCGTTGGTCATAATTCCCTGAAACCATTTTCTATTTAGATAACTAACTTAGTGTTGAGAAATTTTTTACAAAAGTCTCAAAAAGCCACAAAAGTGGCTAATTTTTTACAGGACTAGTGTTAATAGCGCTGCATGCAAAAATGTTCAATATGCAGTTTTCATCACAACATGCACAACTCACCTCTGCTCTTTGATGTAGACCTGTCGTCGTCGGCAAGGGTAGAAGACCCTCCATGTTCAGATTGCGCGACTAAGAAACTCAACTTGCTTGCGTGAGTATTCAGCATCCTCACTTCCTCAGACGGCACAAATGGTGTGGTCTTGGTGCTACGAGGAGACATGAGCTTGGAGTTGCCCTTGGTAGGCTTGGCTGCTCTCTCAGGAGTGGACTTAGTAGCAGCAGCCCTCCGCGGGGACCTCATAGCAACCAGCAAAGGGGACACCAAGAAGAGATTGGGATGAGCACACAACACAACTCAATTGAATGGAAGCTTGTGATGTGACAATAGGAAGGCCAATCGGCATGTCAGTTCCAAGGCACAGAGGATAGCTCGTCTCATACGTGAGAGAGAACAATTTGAAGTGGATGTCCTTGCAATTGTTACACTACACACACACGTTTTCTGTCAAAAGTGGCTCATAATATAAAGTCGGGAGTTTTCCCCCCAAAAAATAAGAATATGACATCGTTTGTTTTATGGCCATAACAAAGCAGCACCAAACAACTGAATTCAAAACTGGTCTTTTTTTGTACCACCAATACGTACCTTCACCTATATAGCCTTCAAGGTCTGCTTCTTAAGCTCGTCAAATGCAACTGGAAAGAGTTCTTGAAACCTCTGAAGAGATTTCTATTGAAAAATAACACTAAAGACTCTACGCCCTGGCAGTGGGCTAAATGGAGACAATTGCGAGACTTGGGGAGCAAGGCAGTCTAGGGATTCTTAATCTTAACATTCATGCGAAGGCCTAGTGTGCTAAGTTTGTGGTTCCACTAACTAGGCAAAACCAGACGTGAGCTATTATGACCAGGGCTATGATGGACATCTCTAAATTATGCTAAAAAATTGACAGGTGGGCTCACTCACAAATGAAACTAGGCAATGGAGTCTGTGAGGGAGCCACCACATACCTAGCTAGGTACAATTGGGGGCAGCGGACCATGGGCTCCCCTGCCCTCAATCGGATAGGTATGTGGTGCCTCTCAAGGACAAGCTCATGATGTTATGCATTGTATGAAAAACACTGAAAAAGACTTGCGACGGTTGCTTTCTCGTGCTAACATACATACTTACATACTGGTACGACGTAAATAAAATGCAATAGACACGAATATTCCAAACCACCCGTACGCAAGGCACAATGCTACATCCTTCGCCTCGACTTCCCCTCCCATCTCTGATGCACTCCCCTTACCTTTACCTATCACATAATTCCTTGTGAGTTCTCTGTCGCATCCGCCTCTCTACTTTGTATTCTCTCCCCCACCAAAGAAATCAGAAGACTCTGCATGCCACACACACACACACACACACACACACAGAGTTGCTTCAACGTTACCCTCCCCTCCCTCATCTTCATATTGATCAAACCCTAGTTTAGCAGAGCAAAGGAGAAAGACAATGATTGATCACAAGCGCGCGAGAGAGCGAGAGAGAGAGAGAGAGAGAGAGAGAGAGAGAGAGAGAGAGAGAGAGAGCCGCCCCACACCCCTTGAGCGTACTGCAACAAACAACCACTTTAAAAGTTTCACTAACCTAACTTCTTTAGCTAATCCCTGAAAGAATCTACAATAGATTCTCTTAAAATATGTATTTTCAAAAATCGTGGGCACATACTCGTGCTATTGGGGCAGTTTATAAAGCCGCGAAACCAGCTCCTCGATCACAGGACCTTGCCTTCTCAGACGCGGCAGGCGCCTCCCATCAACAGACGGAAGCAACGATCCTCTATACAGGCCAGCTCCATTAATATGGACTCCATCTCCCACTCCGGTACTTCACCTCGTCTGCCGGCCGGTGATTTTTCTCTGTGTCCACCTCCCCTGCCTCCTCCTGGATTTCGTCTGCCTCCTGGATCTCGTCTGCCTCCTCCTCCAATATTGGGTGATTTTCCTCTGTGCCCGCCTCCCTTCCCTCCTCCTGGATTTCGTCTGCCTCCTGGATCTCGTCTGCCTCCTCCTCCAATATTGAGTGATTTTCCTCTGTGCCCGCCTCCCTTCCCTCCTCCTGTATTTCGCCCGCCTCGACCCCCTCCAATATTCCGTGTCTTTCCTCTGAGCCCACCTCCCCCGCCTCTTCCTGGATTTAGTCTGCCTCCTCCTCCAATGGCAAGGCCATCTAAAAGATTATGCTCCTCCATAGTCACCTCGAAGCAAAAAGCATCAGCTGGCTCCCTATCCTGGTTTGATTGCAATGTTGACGTGCTGCAGCACATCTTCAAGCGTTTGGGTCTCGCTGATGTGCTGCAGTGCCGACTCGTTTGCAAGTCGTGGCTTCTTTCTCTTGGAAAACATGACCGCATCCGGCGGGCACATTGTTGCCTTACCTCTGTATCAGACGTTGAGGATGAGGATGTCTTATGGCTTCGTCAGGAAGAAGCAGATATGCATGTTTGCCCAAGACTTGCTGATGCAGGCCCTTCTACACATTGCTGGAAAAGTAGGTTGAACATTGACTTGCCGGGGTGCTCGGGCTATACAGGATGCGTAGTGGTGGCATCAGCGCATGGTCTTCTGTGTTTGCAATTGCAACAGCAGTATGGATTGTCAACAACATTGGTTGTGTGCAATCCAGCAACAGGGGCTCACAAACTTTTGTCCAAGCCCACTGGTATAGAAACCATTGAATCTGTTGGCATGCACTACAATCTTGTCACAAAGAACTACATAATCTTTGTGATTGGCAACAACAGGGCATCCCGCGAGTCATACTTCCATGGCAACGGAGACCCCGTCAAGAAGCCATTCTATGTCTCACATGTGCAGATTTACAACTCACAGGTGGGCTCTTGGGAGAATCACTCTCATTTCATCACTGATACAAACGTGGAAAAGGGAAATGTGGCATGGTGGCAGGGACAGTTCTATCGTACCGTCAGCAAAGAGAATAAATCAATACACTTGCTTGCGTACGACATGACAAAAAGAAAATGGGTTGATTCAGAAGCGGAAGGTTTAACAAATTCTTTTCTCTGCAACCGGCCCCTCCTGTTTGCTTGGAGAGATCTTCTACTCTGCAAATTTGAAGGCCTATTCAGCGACAATGATATGTATTTCAAAGTAGTCAAGCAGGCGTCACCATTGTTGTCAGCTGGCAAAGATCAAATATTGTCATCAGGAGGTGAAAGAACAATATTGAGATGGCAAAGAGCATACTTCAAGACTCCATTGGAGCGGTTTGGAGACATGAAGAAGGCAACTTCCTTGCATGTTGCCACTCACTTGTCCCAACCCAACATCACTTGTCCCAACCCAACAATATGCTTAATGTGTGCATATATGATCCTTACTCCTTCACTCCAATGGAGACCCCAGTTACTTCATCATAGCGCGTCATTATCCGTAGCAAGCGTAAGAAAAATATGCCATGTTTCTCATTTTCCCCATGTCTCTCTGCAAATGTATGAGATTGGCTTGCTCCAAGATGCAATTCTTGCAATTAGGACAAGAGTGGAAGCTTGAGGACATGCCTTAAAGACTCTCAATACTCAGTGCTGAATAGGTTTCTCCTCTCTTCTCTATCAGAGTATTTCAGGCTAAACCCAACAAACCATCCGGCCTATCTCAGTTTTTAGGCTTTGTAGTCTAACACAAACCCCCATAGACTCAATACTAGCTTTTAAGCGATTGAAAGGACAATACACTATACATTATAGCTTTTTAGCATGAGTCTTAATGGTTTTTACTGCTTCAATTTAATTTTTGTATGGCTATTGGCATGATTGCATGTATCAGCCACATTGGGCTGATTAAGTAATACACATGTTGGAACTTTCTCCTCTTGGATCAAAGTATTGGTACCTATGGTTGTTAAACATTTTTCTAGTTGAGTCATTATATTTTCATTGTTAAATGAACTCTACTAGCTTAGCACAAACCTATATGTTTTGCATGTATTGTTTAATCTAGTGGATCATCAAAATCCAAATAAGTAGTTCTTCCTTTCAATAATAATGATTGTGCAGTTTCATAAGTTATGTTAGCCAATGTAATCAATCATTTTTCTCTTGATTTAATTTGGATACATGAAAACTCCACCCATTTAGATATTTGTGTTGGTGACTTTTTCCTTGGACATTAAAATTTTCTTTTCTGTAAGGTCCCTCCCTAAACCCTAGAGCCATTTAGAAACTTTTCAGCCTAGAAAATAATTTAGAAAAAGCAAAACCGACAAAGAAGTCATGCGGATAACGAGACTTTACTCCAGAATGAAAAGACAATGATATTTTGGATAAGAAATTACGTCGTCCCTATATTTTTCCAAAAAGATTAAGATTATTTTTATACTTCCTCGTGAAGATCCGTGTGGGAACTGATATAGATCGAGAACCAAGAGAAAAAGGGACTAACTTAATTGAAAGGTAAAGTTAAGAGATAAGAACTAAGAAGAAAATTGGGGTCCAATAGCATCCAATAGCATTTGAGAAGAGAAATTGGGGTCCAATAAGAATTGAGAAGAGAATTACACACACCTTTTTCCTATATAAACACCCCTTCTCTTTTGTATTTGGAGAGACACATATATTGTTAAGCTACTTGCATACTTGCGATGCTCAAAACTATGCTTAAGTAACTCAAGGTTTCCAATAAACCTTGATCTTGCTCTCTCCCTCTCTTGAAGGCCAAACCCTCAACTCTCCTCCTCTCTTGAAGGCCAAATCCTTGAGAGTTTTGTGAAGAAGCTCCTCTCTCCTTCCTCTTCACCATAAATCTCTTTCCTTCCTCCTTGAGCCTCACATCTCTTCAAGAAGGACTTTAACCCCACATCCCTCTTGCTTAGAGGAGGTAATCTTAATTTCTAATAGGTTTAATTAAATGTGTTTTAATACTAGAAAAGTTTATGTGCATCATTTTAGGTTTAAGCTTTAATGAAAACCTTGCAATTAGGGTAAGTGATAAGAGTATCTACGCATCATAAAGTTAAGCTTCAAAGGTAAATTTACACTCGTAAGCTAAGCTTTAATGGTAACTTTGCACTTAGAAGTAAGTTTTAGTGATTACCTTGTAATTAGGGTAAGTGATAAGAGTATCTATGCATCATAAAGCTAAGCTTCAAAGGTCGATTTGCACTCATAAGCTAAGCTTTAATGGTAACTTTGCACTTAGAAGTAAGCTTTAGTGATTACCTTGCATTTTTAGGTTTTAAGTTTGAATGGAAACCTTGCAATTAGGGTAAGTGATAAGAGTATCTATGCATCATAAAGCTAAGCTTCGAAGGTAGATTTGCATTCGTATGCTAAGCTTTAATGGTAACTTTTCTCTTAGATGTAAGCTTTAGCGATTACCTTGCATTTTTAGGTTTTAAGCTTTAATGGAAACCTTGCAATTAGGCTAAGTGATAAGAGTATCTATGCATCATAAAGCTAAGCTTCGAAGGTAGATTTGCATTCGTAAGCTAAGCTTTAATGATAACTTTGCTCTTAGATGTAAGCTTTAGCGATTATCTTGCATGTGGCAAAAACTCGCTTGTATTTTCTAAATAAACTTGGCTAGTAGATAATTAATGAAAGTAGGAATTAAGATTGATAAATGAATGAACCTGTAAATTACCAACTAGGAGTTAAAAGAAATCTCGAGAGGTGATAGAGATAGCCCATTGCAAAACATAGATTTAACTAGGAGTTTTGAAGATTGTCTGGAAATGACCGGGAACCAAGATGGATCTTCTTAGGGTCAATTTGATTGAAAGGCCGGCCCATTGAGAAGATTCTCTTGGGGAACTTGTCGGAGATTGGCCCTTTTCCGCTAGGGCAGTGTAACCGGCGAGTTGTTATACATAGGTCATTCATGCCCGAGGGATAAGGGATGAATGGGTTTGTTTTATTTTTGCCCAGTCGGGTGAAGTACCCGCGGTATCTTATTGGAACTTGGTCATAATCCGGGTATGGCGTGATGCCAATAGTTGGCTGAGAAGGTTATTCTCAGGGAGGATGATGTGAATTTAATTAAGGAAATTTGCTTAAAAAGGAACTAGAAAGGCTAAGAATATAGGGGCTATCTTGTGCATCTGTCACCATATAGTGCTATACCTCTCGAAATAAAATGCTTAAGAAGGAATGATTAAATTAATTGATGAGCCTTTTCCAAATACTTAATTCTGGGAATATTGTGAAGGTGTTGCCATTTTGATGGCTTGTAACCGATTATCTTGGCCTGAATGGGGAGGCAAGATGAATTGGTTGAAACTAAATGTGTTGCATGATTAGTGATAAAACTAGTTACAAGCTAATTATAGCAATTAAAGGAAATAAAATGAATTAAAAGTTTCTAAATAAAGATCTGGTAGGAACAACCAGATGAATTTCCCTGAACGAGGGTATGCAAGAGATTGCATGCTGCTTGTTGTTTGATGATGTCTGATAGACTGATGTCTTCCTGATTACGTAGTAGTTAAGTACTACCTCGGGAAGGGATTTTCATGAAATGGTTCGATGGGTGGGCGGATCCGGAGGGTCAGATAGCCGGATGTTGATTTAAAATTTTTATGTTAAATGCTAGGACTACGTGGGATAAAAATGGGTAATCGGGGACGAGCGAGACCAGGTAGGAATGCAAGATCCCTCTTCTTAGGGGAAAGTGATAATTGCCGTGCCTGCTTGTCAAGAAAAAGGGGTTATCGCCATGAACCAAGGGAGAACAAGAAAGCAAGAGCAGATCCTGAAGTTAAAAGATCAAGAGAAATCAAGACTAAGGACCACGATTTTGGGTGCAGAAAGCTATCAAGGACAGATTGATTATGAGAAATGGATAGAATCATTGAATGAAGGGATGCACCCCCTTGGGTTGGCAATCGAGATAGGCCGGAGTCCTGTCTGAGTGTCGGTTCCAAGTGGGAGGGATACCTGCAGATAGATCTACGTCATTCCTTGGAACGGTCTGGAGGACTGTGGGAGTTGAGTAGGGTCGAGTCTGGGTATGGCCCTCACATTGCGTTGGTGTTCAAGATAGACCGGAGTCATGTATGAGTGTCGGTCCCAAGTGGGAGGGATACCTGCAGATAGATCTACGTCACTCCCTGGAACGGTGTGGAGAACTGAGGGAGGTGAGTAGGGTCGAGTCTGGGTATGGCCCTCACAAGTGGTATCAGAGCCAGGTTTTGAATCTTGGACCTTGGAATCTAAAATTTTGGATTTAAGATTAATGCATGAGACAAAAACAACTCAGTCTAGCACCCAAATTTCAATTATATTACCGAATGAAGTCTTGATGTTCCAATAAATTATTCAAAAAATTTCAAGATGGCTTGGGATCTGCCATAAGAAATTCAACGGATCATCTATGAGGGGATGGAAATTGCGATGCTAGAGTGAAGGCTCGCTATGCTGGAACATTTTGCAAAGCTCATAAATGAGAGATTTATGAAGGTTTGAATTATCAGGATTGGAAGATTACATGGAATGACAAAGATGGCATTTTTGTTTACATCAATACAATGAAAAATTGAGTACTTATCCCACTGAATTGAAGAAGTCTTGTTGAGCGCAAGAGTTGTGGATTTTCCAAGTTTTCTATTGCTAGGACTTCATGAGAATTCAAGATTAATGTAGATCGTACCAAGATAACCTTCAGACAGAAGGATTCTTTTTTATCAAGTGAAGAATTGAATTGCCAAATTGCAAGTCATAAGAAAGAATCTTAAGAGTGCAAGTGATGACCAAGTGTTTTTTTTTTTAGTCCGACCAAAAGAAATCCCTTAAAGATGGGAAAGTGCAAGAGATAAGTCACAAATTCTGCAGATCATTCAAAGACTTAAGAAGAATAAGAAAGCAAACTTATGAGTTAGCCAAGAACTTTAAAGTGGGAATCTTTACCCAAGACTATTGTAGACGAAAGACCATTTGCAGAAATTAAAAGTACATAGTAAAGAGAAGTCATTAAAAACTCATTGGAAATTGAAGAAGAGAGACTCACAATTGAAGAAAAGGAAATACTGACAATACTCAATTTTTTCAAAAAGGGTTATATCTTCAATTAAAGCCAAAAAGGATTACAAGGGAGGCAGGAAGTAATTACAAGAGAGGCAAGAAAAGTTTACAACTCATAAAGATCCTCTAATATATGGTCACATAACCAAGTATCACAAGCGCCACACATGTTAGGACGCTCACCCTTTGGAATGGTTCTACGAGAAACAGCTTGAGCAATTTCTCGAGTATGAGCTGAGAAGAGAAAAGGACCTCTAAGAGGAAGACTCCAGATGGTATCAAGACAAATCTTAGAATGGGGGATAAATTGCACAAGCAAGAACAACCTTGCGGAGAACCCAGGATCTCGTGTCCTTTTGACGCAGTAGTATCGAGAGCTTAGTCCCAGAGCTTCTGTAACCATAGCAAGTCGGGTATTGTTGTGGAAATGGTCTCTACCCCAGAGAGTCACTCTTGTGAGATGTCGCCATGTCTTCCATATCATCTGGCTGACACAAGAATTTGGCTAAGGAAAGAGGAGATCTTTGTATCACTCTAAGAACTGTCTTTTAACTACCTCATCTGCATTTTGAAAGTGAGAGATGCATACAGGAAGAACCAAGTCTTCTTGCCAAGATACCATCAGATAAGAAAATGACTAAGTTACAAGAGAGTGAAGATTGCAAAAATAAGAGGACAACAAGTGCTGATAAAGAAGAGATTACCAGTAGCTTATAAATAGGAAGTAGCGTATCGAAGAAGCCTCAAACATGATGATTTATTCAAGAAGATATCTTATTAAGAAAGATTTCTCATGACTCCAATATTATATTAGCATATTTTTGATGAAGAAGTGTAAGAGAGAAGTCAAGTTGAAAGCATGAACAAGAAGTTAAGTCACAAGACGTATCCAAGAAGCTTCATCAATTACATAATTTATTCGAACTGAGGACATCTCTTTCTTCTTTTGTTGGGGAGGTATGCTTCCTTCAATAGACTCAAAGACCTCTTGACCAACAGTCCTGTCCTCATCAACCCTAACTATTTCACTCCTTAGCTCTTCTTTACCCGAGGAAGTTCAACAAGAAATTCAAGTAGACCCCTATTTTAGACCTCTTCTGCAAGAGATTCAAGCTCAGAACCAGAGGGAACATTTAGCTGACTATACCCTAGCAGATGGTCTTCTTTACTTCAAACAGCGGATGTGCATTCCCACCAGTTTGAGCACCCAGATTTTAAAGGAAGCCCACGATAACCCATTGGCAGCTCATCCTGGGTACCATAAAATGTTTTCTACCCTCCAAAGGAATTTTTACTGGCCTAAGATGAAGAAGGACATCCTGGAATATGTTCGCAAATGCCTTACTTGCCAGAAGACCAAAGCAGAACGCGTCAAGCTACCTGGTAAGCTTCAACCCCTAGATATTCCTCACATGAAGTGGGAATGTTTGAGTATGGACTTTGTCACTGGTCTTCCAAAGACAACTGGAAACTATGATTCTATTTTTGTCGTAGTAGATAAGCTCACTAAGGTGGCTCATCTAATTCCAGTCAAGCAGACAGCCACCGCCGTCGACATAGCCCAAGTATTTGTCAAAGAGGTAGTAAGATTACATGGAATCCCTGCAAGAATAATCAGTGATCGGGATGCCAAATTTACTTCTAAGTTTTGGCAAGCCATGTTTCAATCTCTAGGTACCCAATTGAATCTCAGCTCAGCATATCATCCGAAAACTGATGGTCAAACTGAGCGAGTGAATCAAGTCATTGAAGATATGCTTTGAGCATACTGCAATCAATAGCCCCAGCAATGGATCAAATTTCTTCCCCTAGTTGAGTTTGCTTATAACTCTTCTCACCATCGCAGCCTCGGAATGTCACCCTTTAAAGCCTTGTATGGTCAGGAATGTTTAGTCCCTCTTCGATTAGCCGATCTAGCTCTTCATGTTCCTGCCGCTAAGTCTACCCTAGAAGAGATAAATCAATAAACTTCCAATCATTAGAGACAACCTGAAGAGAGCTGGTGATAGGCAGAAGAGCTACGCTGATCTTCACCGCATTCGTTAGAAGCTTTAGCTAAGACGAACAAGTTTTCCTCAGAATCAAACCCAAACACAACTCTTTAAAGCTAGGGAAATTTCCGTAAGCTTGCATTCAAATATTGTGGACCTTTGGAATCAAACCAATATCTCCCTTTTGTCCAAACCCTTGATCATATTTTTGGTTGGTTCTTTAGGAACAACTTATAATTATTCTTCAAGATATCCATGGCACTTTTGATGTAATTTTTATGCGGATGTAATCAATCGTCATATTTATGGGATTCAAGCATCTCTAGTCAGTTAATTCTTTGGAGATTCAAATCATCTATGGTGTTTTACAAGTCTAAATTGTTATGATACGCAAAATATCTGATTACCAAGAGTTGAGGCAGTAAGCTACAGACATAAGAGAAATAAGGATGGAGGAAATAAAATTGGGTACACACGGGAGGAGATATTGCAAGATTTAATTGAAAGATCAGTATGAAATCCTTAACTGGCAAGAACATGGTATCAGTTGGACGATATTAATAGAGAAATGAGTCAACGCTCAAAACGGAAAAAGTTAAAGTCTAGGTAAGAATGGTAAGATTTTTTATAAAGCATATTGAGACTAGATAGAGAGCAAAGTGAAGAAATGATCTTCAGACCTCACAAGAGAAACACAATCCAGTCACACCAAAGGAAAAAATACCTAGTTGAGTAAGATCACACTCAGTAATTAAGGTAACCCCGAGTCATAAGTCTCCTTTATGATTCAAACTTTTGAGTCAGCACTAAAAATGGAAGAAAAGTGTATTATTCAAGGTCCATACCAGTTTCACTGCCCTTTAATCTAAATACCCTAAAGTTACTGAACATCTTCAATCATGACTTGACCGAAGATCGAGTCTGACTATTCTCTAAAGTATGTCCCGAGCTGAGGACGGCTCTTTGTTTTTGTTGGGGAGTTTGTAAGGTCCCTCCCTAAACCCTAGAGCCATTCAAAAACTTTTCAGCCTAGAAAATAATTTAGAAAAAGCAAGACCGACAAAGAAGTCATGCGGACAACGAGACTTTACTCCAGAATGAAAAGACAAGGATATTTTGGATAAGAAATTACGTCGTCCCTATATTTTTCCAAAAAGATTAAGATTATTTTTATACTTTCTCGTGAAGATCCGCGTGGGAACTGATCTAGATCGATAAATAGGAGAAAAAGGGACTAACTTAATTGAAAGGTAAAGTTAAGAGATAAGAACTAAGAAGAAAATTGGGGTCCAATAGCATTTGAGAAGAGAAATACGGTCCAATAGCATTTGAGAAGAGAATTTGGGGTCCAATAGGAATTGAGAAGAGAATTGGGGTCCAATAGGAATTGAGAAGAGAAATTGGGATGCAATAGGAATTGAGAAGAGAATTACACACACCTTTTTCCTATATAAGCACCCCCTCTCCTTTGTATTTGGAGAGACACATATATTGCTAAGCTACTTGCATACTTGCGATGCTCAAGACTATGCTTAAGTAACTCAAGGTTTCCATTAAACCTTGATCTTGCTCTCTCCCTCTCTTGAAGGCCAAACCCTCAACTCTCCTCCTCTCTTGAAGGCCAAACCCTTGAGGGTTTTGTGAAGAAACTCCTCTCTCCTTCCTCTTCACCATAAATCCCTTTCCTTCCTCCTTGAGCCTCACATCTCTTCAAGAAGGACTTCAACCCCACATTCCTCTTGCTTAGAGGAGGTAATCTTCATTTCTAGTACGTTTAATTAAATGTGTTTTAATACTAGAAAAGTTTATGTGCATCATTTTAGGTTTAAGATTTAATGGAAACCTTGCAATTAGGGTGAGTGATAAGAGTATCTACGCATCATAAAGTTAAGATTAAAAGGGAGATTTACACTCGTAAGCTAAGCTTTAATGGTAACTTTGCACTTAGAAGTAAGCTTTAGTGATTACCTTGCATTTTTAGGTTTTAAGCTTTAATGGAAACCTTGCAATTAGGGTAAGTGATAAGAGTATCTATGCATCATAAAGCTAAGCTTCAAAGGTAGATTTGCACTCATAAGCTAAGCTTTAATGGTAACTTTGCACTTAGAAGTAAATTTTAGTTACTCCCTTGTATTTTAGGTTTAAGCTTTAATGGAAAGCTCGAAAAACTCGTAAATTATAGGATGACCTTCTAGCTTCTTAAAATGGAAAGCTAGGTACCATAAGAAAAGAGTAGTTGTATAACTCGATAGAAGTAGTTCAATTTTTGGTATTGAAGAGTATTTCTAAAGTTTTAAATTTCAAGTTTGTTTGCAAATACGGGATAGGGGAGATAGAGGATAACTTCGCGGGATTGATCTCCGTGTTGTTTGAACCGAAAACTCTACAAGCTTCCATGGAGATGCCCCATGGATGGCAAAGGATTGCAAAAACCTGGGAATCGACAAGACGGGGATTGAACTTAGAAGGTTGGCATTTTCGAAGAGACATGAACCATCAAATGCCTGTGGCAAAAACTCGCTTGTATATTCTAAATAAACTTGGCTAGTAGATAATTAATGAAAGTAGGAATTAAGGTTGATAAATAAATGAACTTGGAAATTACCAACTAGGAGTTAAAAGGAATCTCAAGAGGTGATAGAGATAGCCCATTCCAAAACATAGATTTAACTAGGAGTTTTGAAGATTGTCTGGAAATGACTGGGAACCAAAATGGATCTTCTTGGGGTCAATTTGATTGAAAGGCCGGCCCATTGAGAGGATTCTCTTGGGGAACTTGTCGGAGATTGACCCTTTTTGGCTAGGGCAGTGTAACCGGCAAGTTTTTATACCTACGTCATTCATGCCCGAGGGATAAGGGATGAATGGGTTTGTTTTATTTTTGCCCGGTCGGGTGAAGTACCCGCGGTATCTTATTGGAAATCGGCCATAATCCGCGTATGGCCTAATGCCAATAGTTGGCTGAGAAGGCTATTCTCAGGGAGGATGATGTGAATTTAATTAAGGAAATTTTCTTAAAAAGGAACTGGAAAGGCTAGGAATATAGGGGATATCCTGTGCATCTGTCACCATATGGTGCTATACCTCTCGAAATAAAATGCTTAGGAAGGAATGATTAAATTACTTGATGAGCCTTTCCCAAACACTTAATTCTGGGAATATTGTGAAGGTGTTGCCATTTTGATGGCTTGTAACCGATTATCTTGGCCTGAATGAGGAGGCAAGATGAATTGGTTGAAACTAAATGTGTTGCATGATTAGTAATAAAACTAGTTACAAGCTAATTATAGCAAATAAAGGAAATAAAATGAATTAAAAGTTTCTAAATAAAGATCTGGTGGGAACAACCAGATGAATTTCCCTGAACGAGGGTATGCAACAGATTGCATGCTGCTTGTTGTTTGATGATGTCTGATAGACTGATGTCTTCCTGATTTCGTAGTAGTTAAGTACTACCTCGGGAAGGGATTTTCATGAAAATTTGGTTCGATGGGTGGGCGGATCCGGAGGGTCAGATGGCCGGATGTTGATTTAAAATTTTTATGTTAAACACTAGGACTACGTGGGATAAAAATGGGTAATCGGGGACGAGCGAGACCGGGTAGGAATGCAAGATCCCTCTTCTTAGGGGAAAGTGATAATTGCCGTGCCTGCTTGTCAGGAAAAAGGGGTTATCGCCATGAACCAAGGGAGAACAAGAAAGCAAGAGCAGATCCTCAAGTTAAAAGATCAAGAGAAATCAAGACTAAGGACCACAATTTTGGGTGCAGAAAGCTGTCAAGGATAGATTGATTATGAGAAATGGATAGAATCATTGAATGAAGGGATGCACCCCCTTGGGTTGGCAATCGACATAGATCGGAGTCCTGTCTGAGTGTCGGTTCCAGGTGGGAGGGATACCTGCAGATAGATCTACGTCATTCCCTGAAACGGTCTGGAGGACTGAGGGAGTTGAGTAGGGTCGAGTCTGGGTATGGCCCTCACATTGGGTTGGCGTTCGAGATAGACCGGAGTCCTGTTTGAATGTCGGTCCCATATGGGAGGAATACCTGCAAATAGATCTACGTCACTCCCTGGAACGGTCTGGAGGACTGAGGGAGGTGAGTAGGGTCGAGTCTGGGTATGGGCCTCACATTTTCTTCTTGAATTAAAAACCATGTGCAACCAAGTAAGCATATCTTCTCCTACAAACACGTACGGCTTGCTATAATCATGGGTAACAGCATGTTAACGTGACATGCTTTTTATGCTAGTTAGCATATTTAAGATAACACATCTGAAAAAACTTGGGCGCACGGTAAAATTTTCACAAATCTTATCAAAATTTGTTAGAGTTTGTACATTTGGATTGCTCGTTTCAGGAGATTTCTATGGATATATCATACGTCATAAATCTGTAGAGATCTAGCTCGTCCTATTGTGCTAGCCTAGCATATGTCAAAATTGTGCTAATTAGCACTCTCCAAGATAGCAAAAAGCATGACACGTTAACATGCTTTCACCTTCATGCAAAGCCTCCTTAAGCTTGCACACAATCTTTTGCTTCCCTTTTTAACAAAATAAGTAGGCTTTTCTACATACACTTCCTTAATGCAAACCACTATTCAAAAATATGGCATTTATGTTCAAATGGTGTACATTTCAAAGTTGGATAGGCAATAAAGCCTACAGAAAGAACCCCTTAAAGGTAGGCTGGTCAAGAAGAAACCTCATTGGGTTGTCTTTCCCTGTGATTTTCCAATGACAATATATAAGATAAACCAGACGGATCCAGAGGTCATCACCCAAGGATGTGCGTCCGCCATCCAATCTCGATGGACCAATCTAGATGGAATAACATTGTCAACTCCATCAGCAAGATGATGTAAGTTCAGGCCTCCAGTTCTAGTTCAGATACAATAAGTTTCCAAGATGAACTTCATTAGGCCAATACTGATCTGGAAAGACTACGACAAGAAAACTCTGGATGGCCATCTAAAATTTTGACCTTATAAATAAAGGAACCGCGGTAGGAAAGAGAGTTGGAGGGACTTCAAAAGAAGATTGATAAGCTTACTGAGGAAAATAGGGTCATGACAAAAATGGAGGACAAAGCTCAAAGAGATAGTGATCATTTCGAAACCCTCCTCGAAGCTAAAGGAGTAGACTATAAGGAACTATACAAAAAGAATCACCTTATGAAAGAGGCTATCTCACATAAATACATTTATCACTGACTGATCAAGATTGTGGATAAGAATGGAGATCCGACTCTCAATGTGATTGACTTGGAGTATTTCATTGAGACAACTCAGTTTGAGCTCCAAGAAAAGTCAAGTCAGTAAACTACGACACTTGCCAATGAAGCTCAAATTGAATATCTAGACAATAAAAATAATCAAGATGAAGACTATGAAGAAGAGGAAGAAGATGATGATGATAAAAAAACGACTGGGGCCAGTAGACTAATGATGACAACGATGATGATGATGGTTAGGGTGGGCACAACACAAGCTCAGATGTGGGTGGCTCAACAATTGAAAGTAAACCTCAAAATCAAGCTATAGAGAGGCCAATTGAGGACCAAACACCACCTGCTGGGGAGAACTAGAATCCACTTGATCAACAAGCTTGCAGACAAGAAGACCATAGTCGGATTAAGGGAAAATATATTCTAGTGGAAACCAACTATGAGTCTAACCATAATCATTCCACTGAACTACTAGAATTAACTAAGGGGCTACGAAAAGCGAAGCATCTTCAAATCCAGAAATTCTTGGAAGATGATTCAGTATATTCAGGTTTGGAGAGATTTTAGATGTTGTATGTTGGAGCCAGATGCATGGTCATAGACTAGAAGTCAGCTAGCTATCACGACTAGATAGTCTATAAATTGCCTCCACATCCCGGCTGTGTTGAAGTATTGGAAAGAACCCCAAAATGGGTGCTGACAAATGATGACAGAGCGTTCAACCCAGCTGCAAGGGACTTATAATTAACGACAATAGATCTTACGTCAATACTAGGGGTTCGGGTGGAAATGTTGTTAGGTAACAAGCTGACATATAAATACATGAAAGATATTCGACAGCAAATAAAGGAAATTTTTAATCAGATGCAAAGTACCATAGGTTTTCTGGATCTGCAGATCAAGGCTTTACTTGAAAAAAATGCTGCTAGAAGTAAAGGACCCAAGACCAGACTGACTCAAGAGCAAGAGCTACATTTGAAAACTCTATTTCATTTAGTACGTGTTATCAAGAAGATGATGCAGTAGGAGAATCACATGGTTCTAAATTTTCTAGAGTTTGTCCTTGATTCTCCAACATTCTTATATGCCATCCCAGCCACAAAAGATAAGTTACGTTGCTTCTTTCCAACTCTCTATCTGCCTCACACTGACAACATACCACCAAAGATATATTCAGATAGCAGATGGGCTCAGAGTCTAGTACAAGGAAGAAACTATGGAATTGCTGGCATGGAATCAAGTCTTGCACGAGGCGCTTTAGAAGACTGTGGTCAGTGAGATACTCAAGTTCCAACTCTTAATGGGCCAATGGAAAGTCCAAATCAAAAGTCTCATTACGATCACAAAACAGCTATTGCAGTTGACAATTGAAGCTTGTAAGATTCCAGAGAAGGAACTGGCTAGCAAGGCAAGCTCTGAACCCCAGTTCAGGGAGATGGCTGAGATACTATTTGAGGCTCGCATTAAATGCAACCAGCCATTGCCTCAAGGATGGATACACACTGCATCCTACTTTCACAAGCTAGCCAAAGCTAGACTGCTGACAAAAGGAAAACACACTTTGTATGATGTTGACACCAAGACTTGGAATCCATTAACGCCCTATGAAGTTGAGATGAAGACTGCCAGGAAGGACAAGTGGGAGCAAAAGGACTATTCACACTGGTTCATAAATAAAATGCTGGGACAACCACTTTTTAGAGGCATCCCACACACCACCGAAGAGAAAGAAGGCACTTGAGAAGAAGAGGGTTCACTAATGGACAGTGAACCCTCTAGCATTTTGCAAGATGAAGTAGATCCCATGGTCTCAGAAGGCACCTTTGGAGTACTCCTATGCAGAGATTGGAGGGCGTTGATGCTCAAATCAATAGAGACACGTAGCACGTCATACAAGGCTTGATGATTAGATACAAGAGATACAAGAAGCTCATGAGAATCGTTATCTGGAAATTTTCGTGTATACCAAAATTCAAGAAAGGGGAGGAGGAATGTAGAAGGTGGGACAACCCCTAGCAGGCGACTGGCAAATATCAGAAGCTTCCAAAAGCAATAACCAACGAGTTACCACAATAACTAACAATGTACAACCAATTAGACACCACTCCAAGGGCCTATATATAGGACCCATTATTCATTTTGAGGGGCTTTTTCCATCTTGTAATCATGCTCTCTCTCTCTCTCTCTCTCTTGTGTACTTGATCTTGAGATCTCTTATAATCCCAAAGCCATTTACAAGCGTACTTTTTAGTTTTCAATATAACTACCAGTTGTACTTTGATTATTCTTTTGAATACAATTCCTATTTTAGTTCCAATCACAGTGTCTTGTTATTTCATTTCCACTTCTGTCTTCTAGTGTTCTGAAGTCTGATATGAACTTCCTAAGTCTGATATCTCTAACTCTAAGTACCAACTTCGAATAGCTGTCTGAACATATCCATCTCATTCCAATCTATAACTTGTACAACTTATTGACAATTACCAACATAAAGACAAACTATAACTACAAGACATCACTTTCTACGAGAAGCATCAATGCTTCTGCATCACCATCAACCATATGGCGTTGTCATTTGTTCTTCTTAAAACACATATTTCAAGGATGATTGGTCTTTCCATAGTGAATACAAGAATTTTTGCTAAAGCAATCCTTGGTTTGATGATTGTTGCGGCCACAAATCGCACAAGGTCTAGTGCTGGTGGTTGGTCTAGTTGAAGCTGTGGTTGAAGGGAAACCATTGACTGCATATGCAGTAGGGTAAAACTGGCATGTGATACTCGTTTCTCCTCTTCCTGCAATGAATTAACAATACCATCCATAGAAGGCAGTGGATCTTCATCCTTTAAAACAATCAAAATTTGATAAAATTTTGTAGGTAAGCTATTAAGGAAAATAGTTATAAGATCTTCATCTGGTATGGGGGACTCAACATAAATTAAGTGAGTTTGGATCTCTTCAATCTGTTAGCTAAAGCTGCAATATTTTCATCATCATGCATGTTAAGAGAGTATAATTGCATTTTAAGGCTCATCTTTGAATATTTTTCTTTAGCACCAAAAAGCTTCTCTATCCATCCAAGAAGCACTCAAAGATTGAACGTCATCCAAATAGTGAATAAATTTGTCTTCTAGAGAAGTTAGAATAATACCTAATGCTTGCTTGTCCTTACATTGTTTCTGCTCTGGTAACTGCAGTAGTTGTGCCTGGTTCGTCTAATGAAAGAGGTTAGGGCTTGGAAATTCAACAAAGAGGACACAAAAGTGTCATGGTACCAATCTAGTGTTAAAATAATCAAGGATAGAGGTGCACTTCTTTTTGCTAGTGCAAGAGACTCCTAATGTTATAGGGAAGGTTTGGGATTTGAGTGTTGAAAACGAGTATTTTGATAATATATTGTAAGATTCTTGAACCAATCGAGGTAAGTTCTCATGAAGTTGGAGTTCATACAATTTTCCTTTGAGACATCAAGTAGAGAAGGGAAATTAAAAGGCAACGGAAAGGAGGAAGTGCATTTATTTTTCTTCTTGTTATAATCACATTTGATTTTCTAAGACAACCGAACCCCTAGGTTTAGATACCAACCACTAATTGAAATAAACAATGGATAAAAAATGCGTTTTGGTAGATAGTGTAGAGTAGACCAAGGTGGCTTTGTCAAACTTGAAGCCTATTGTGCTCTTCAAGTAACTCCACTGATCAACATTAGGAATGCCACAAATGTGTTCTGCACATGTCAAAAAACATGCTTCCACATGTTGAAGTAACTCCTTCTTTAGTTGTGCGATGTTGGGCATATGGTATTTTGCCTATGCACCAATACAAGGTGTGCACTACCCCTAGACCAGTCAGTGCATGTGTGTTGGAACCCATGTGTAGAACCATGTGATAGCATGTGTATCTTTCCACCTAGGATATGTGATGGAGATAATGACGTGTGGATGACACAAGTCATGCTATCATCCTCTTTTTTGAGCCTATATAAGAGGCTTTGCATTTCTACTTTCTTAAGTATTATCAAGCATAATCTAGTAGCTATCATTTTGGTTTACATCGAGTCTTGCAAGTTTCTCTCTTTCCATCACACACACACCATGACTACTACACTCTCTCATCCATTTAGGTCCAAACGATTGGTATCAGAACCTAAGCATGATTAGTATCTCTTAATCACATAATAGATCCTAATTGTCTTTTCTTAATAACTCCTCTTTGATTAACCTTCCTCCTAATATCCATTGCTCATTAGTTATCAAACTAACTAGTTATGAGAAAGCTCATGGATTTGAGTCCCATGGACCACTACTCTCGATAGTTAAGCTCGGTGATTAAGAGAGTGATCTTTAAGCTTAATTGTATTTTAATCTCTTGGAATAGTGTGTATATAATCCATTTGTCCACTTTTGTGCATTAATAATTCTTGATTTACAAGCTTCATAATTGTATATGAATATCTCCAATCATAGATTTTTAATTCAGCCACAATCTCCTTGAATTTTACTTACAATCTATGGATTGCACTCTTTGAGAGCCTGTTATTCCTACAAAGGCTTAATTCTTGCAAAACAATTACCCATAGTTCTGTTTGATTGTGAAGAAAATTGGTAATCATGTTAAGTATGGAGCATGATTTACCCTTGTATTTTTCTGTGGTAAAAGCGCACATATGTAAGGCCCCCATTATGAGGAGAAGCCATCGTGCGTGAAGGAAAATCACTCACCGGAAACCAAAAATTTCACGGACAAGAATCAGGGGCAGCTTTAAAGGCCTCGGGGGGCAGAGGCCCCCGAGATTTTTTTTTGCCGGAATATTCTTTTTCGCCGGAATATTATGGCCGGACGGCGGCCGAAAAGTGGTCGGAAAGCAACCGGTCAGTTGGCCGGTGGCCTGTAGTCAATGGCCGATGGCCGGAAGTCAATGGCCGGTGGCCGGTGGCCGAATTCAAAAGCGGACTTGTCTTCTCAAGGGCGGCCACACATGGGCGGATTGGAGGGTCCGATTTGGACTTATTCGCACAAGGGCGGCTACACATGGCTGTCTCTCATAAGAGAGGGCAGCCCTTTTGGCCTATAAAAGGAGGCCATTTCTACACACATTTCATAGTGTGAAGTTGATGCAACAAGGTGAGTGTGAGGTGGTGAGAGTGAAGCAAGGCGGGAGCTCCATTAAGGGTATAATCCCTTTGTAAACTACTTCTTGTTTTGAAGTACTAAAGCCATTGAGTGGCTGCTTTCCCGTGGACGTAGCCCACATTGGGTGAACCACGTATATCGTGTGTACTCTCTCTCTCTCTCTACTCTATAATCTCGTGTATATAAATCTGTCTCTCTCCATTAAGTAATCTACTCAATTATCTATTTAGCTACGTCTTATTTCCTAACAAATCAGAGCAGCAACAAGTTAATGCAATTTGTTTGATTGCAATGCTAAGGCAATTTGGGCATCAAGCTTTTGAGAGCACAACTGAAATGCATCGACACAAGCTGTGAGCCAAGCCTCATGTAAATTGCAAAATCTAGTTATTATTGGTAGCTCTTTATTGATGTGCCACTGTGGCAACAAATCCTAGCACTTGGACCAAGATAGCATGAGTACTTGCGACCCTTTCTCTACAAGAAAATGTTCTTCATAAGGTTCCTCACCCAAGGCAGCTTTGCATCACATCTAACAAACAAAGTACAACAAAACGGTCATAGTTGTTGTCATACATAGATTGACAACTTGCATGTTTCTTGTTCAAGTACAACAACACGGTCATAGTTGTTGTCATACACGGATTGACAACTTGCATGTTGCTTGTGCACAAGCAATTACAAGTGCACAAACAGGCTAAGGTTAGTATTAGCGTATTTAATGCCTATTAAATCTTCACAAATGGCTTACATTTGGGCCAAACAACAACGAGTGATTTGCACCATTTCTTTTTGGCTAACCTTGAGCCCCTATCATTTGGTAGTCGGGCAAAGCACAACAAGTCCAGCAGTCAAAGCCTCAACGGCACATGTAGATCTGACACACATAAAAATTCATGTGCAACAAAGTGGTCCATAAAAAAATTTGGTTTGATGTTACTTTGGCCAAGTTTCCCCTTGCTGCTTGACAACACACCTATAGCCAATTTTGTTAAAGCTCTAAATATTAAAGGCATCTCATCATTTAGGCTTGGGAATTAACTACAAAATTAGACATCTTGTAATCATGATCCTAGCTCTCTATATTTTTAAAATATTCAAGATTTATTCTTATTTTAGGTGGCCTTTCACACTCTTATGTGCATAGTGAGAACCGGTTCACAATAGCTTTATTTTTTCAAAGCTATTACCATGTGTTTCAAGAGGGGTTTTTCACAAGTAGAGCCAAAGAATTCAAAATATTTTAGCAATGAGTTTCTTCAGGGGAGTCCACATCAAAGCCACAAAGCACGGCAAACCAACCTACGACAATGTATGAAACATATATTATAGACCTTTCACACACACGATTGAAATCAATGTATGGAGGTGATACTCATGTACTAAATCATAATGAAATGTATGCATTATCCATCATATATGAATTTGATACTTTGTGCATGCTCGATGTGAGAGGACCAGACACTACCCTAGTTATATTTGGAGGTAAGACCTTTTTCAAGAGCATCTTCTACGAGAGCAACTTTTGTGCTGCTAGAAGTGGGAACCCAAAAGAGCTAACCAATAGCCGTGAGAAATTAGAATGAAGAATCAAGAATGAAGTGCTTACCATGACAAGGAAAAAATGGGAAAGGCGATTAAACATGGGGTGGAAGGAATGGGAAAGGGTGGGTGTGTCTGAGGTGTGTGTTTGGAGACTAGGTAGCAGCAACTAGATGTAGTTGTAACCGCTTTTTGGGCTATGGCCATTGTCCCATGTATGCTACATTGAAAAGTAATACATATGTGTTGTTCTCTTGTGTCTGAGTATTGGGTTCATGTCTTTATGTGTGTATCTGGTACTGCCATAGCCCCTATGCTATAACCAAATTTGGCTAACCCATAGTAGTCATGTTTGCTTTGATGAGCTAACCTTTTTGAGAGTCTAACATTGGCGATTCTAGTGATAACGCTTTGAAAAAGAGCAGCAAATATGAAAGATCACACAGAAGAGACGACAAGAACTAGTAAACCAAAAAGAGGCCATGCAAGCCGAAGGAAGAAAGCAATAGAGGAAATAGGAGAAGTAGACGGGGTCACCTTTGACTAGGATGACTATTTTGAACCAGATGCTTCCTTGAGCTTCTCTTTGTCTTGTTGATTTGGCTAGCCTGATTTAAGTTTTAGCTTTTTGCCTTCTCTCTTCCTTGAGCTTCTCTAGTCTTGCATAAAGTCTTGCATCAAGCTTGGCATCATCTGAGTCAAATAGAGAGGATACTTATTGTGTTTTTTCTACTTTTTTCTTTTCCTCTTCTCTCTTTGCCACTATCTCCTCTCTTAGCTATGTTCAGCTTCCTCCATAGAGAATTGCGCTTGTGATTTGGGGAATTGCTCAATTTGATGTGGTCTCTTTCTGATTACAGGGACTTCTACCTCTTCTTCTTTGGATGATTGATATGCAGATGGAATGTCCTCTTTTTTATTGATTTCACCACCGTGAAGCTCAAAGTTTGACTCTATCACTTTGCTATTCTTTGTTGGTGCTTGAGAGCTATTGCCATGGGTTCTTCTCTTGGTGGGTGTTGTTGAAGAGCTTCCCACATCAATTGATATAGTGCTTTGCCTTGTGAAGGAGGTCCAACTGAGATTCTACGTGTTGTATATGTAATCTATGTGAGCATGTGCATGGCATTCATGTAAAATTTATTCCTCTAGTGCTCTTCAAGCTGGCTCCTACCAAGTTTTCCAAGATATAGCTACCAAGGTTGCATTTGATGACCCAATGCTCTACTAGACCAATTTTCATAACCACATTTAGGTGTAATAAAGGTTCAGTGTAGTGGGGTGGCTTCTGTACCTTGAGATACTATGAGATGAGTGTCAAGGGTAACTTTGTCTCTAAATCTATCAAATCTTTATAGATCATTGTGTTTCCTTGTTGATTTATGAAACCTTCATCATTATCTATGGCCTTGGTCTTCAATAGCAGGTTGTGGATTCTTCCAGGAAGTAGATGGAGTGCCTAATAGATTATGTTGCTTGTTATCTTCACTTGGATGGTGTCTCCATCTACCAGCAAGTAAATGGAGTGACTAATATATTATGTTTCTTGTTATCTTCACTTGGATGGTGTCTCCATCTTTATCTATGAGTGTAGCCTCACCATTGTATTGAATGGACGATATCTATTTTTTGGATTCCAAATTGATGCTTCTCTGTGGTGAGTAGTTGTTGATTTTTTTTTTTAATCTAACGCTTGAATACATAATTAACACCTTTATGTGTAATTTTCTTTGAATTCTTAGTGCAATCTAACTCAGACTGATCTTCCTATCCTTGCTATCAAAATTCATGATTTTGCTAAGCAATTTCTAGTTAAACTTTGTCGCTTTGGGCACAACAACATTTCCAAACCTCACCTTGAGATCTTTCTCTTCAAAAATTATAATTGCTGACATTGTAAGACTCTAGAGTTGCAAACTCTTAGAAGTCAAGCAATCTTGCATAATTTTCTCATTACTTGAGGCTCGTGACACTTCAATACACTTGGGAACCAATTTTTGGTAATTCTGCACCTGGGAGTCATGGATCGCAATCTATGTTTGGAATCCTTTTCTCACTAACCTTGTGGGGAAGCATCTAGACATGTTCTTAAAGCATTTGGTCATCAACTTTTACGGTTTGTATCACCTTTTTTTTTCATGTGTCCAAATGACCATTTATAGATGGATTTTCCAAGAATTGAGGGTTTTGTGGTCAAAAAGTGTCCATTTTCTTCCAAATTTGAGGGTTGACTTTCCCAAGCCCTAATCTAGCTATGCACAACTCTTGGTCCCACTTTAAGAGGTTGGGACACATGGATCACGATCCATGTTGAAGCAACTTTGTCATGAAATCTAACATCTAATTATACCCAAATGATTTTCTCATATTAAACTGATCATTTAATGTGGGAGAATAAACGAGAACAAGAGTTAGAAAATTAGACATGTGCTTTTAGATTTATCTCAGCACCGGACCAAAGGCAATGGGTCCAAATGGGAGATTGTCTAGTAAAGAGAAATGCCAACTAATGGAGCTTAAAAGACCTTAGGGCTAGCTTCATTAAATACCTCCAATAGTTAGTGTTAAAAGTCCGTAGACCTAGGGCCTTAGTTTAAACTAGGCCCATGCTTTTGGTGTTTAATAATTAAGATGCTAGGCATGCTTGATGACTAAGGTCCTTGGCCAAGCTGGCCATGTGCTTAAAGTATTCCAAACTCAACAAGCAATCCTACAAAGGGTGGGTGTGGGGGGGGGGGGGGGGGGGGGCAAGCCTACAAGCTAGGGGCATGAGAGAGAGAGAGAGAGAGAGAGAGAGAGAGAGAGAGAGAGAGAGAGAGAGAGAGAGAGAGAGAGAGAGAGAGAGAGAGAGAGAGAGAGAGAGAGAGAGAGAACCCATGCTCATACTAAGCCTATACTTGCTGACTAAGCTACTTGAGAAGATTCCCATGCTTGGAGGGTAAGGTACTTGAGGGGCTTGAGTCAAATAATTTCCCTACAAAGGAGGGGGCGAGCCCCAAAGCTAGGGGAATGTTTGACTCAACCTCTCACTCACCCAAAGGGCACCCCTTTCTCAAGGGGCACAAGGACACATGTCAGGTTCACCCAATGCTTAGCCACATGGTGTGCTTGAATCCTATTGGCTAGGCTAAAGAGTGGTCCAATGAGCATTTAGATTAATAGTTCTTCGTGACATAGAGCATGGGCGTACTCTTACTTGTTATGCACACTTAGATCCATAGAACAACACCAGATTTCACAAATATGATCTACTTACCTCTCTCGACATATGCATGTAAGCAGCACAACACAAAAGACCCTAGATAAATCACACAAATAAAATCCAATACAAGATTTCTACAAATTTTCTGAGGCTAGTCGAGGGGGTAAAAGTACTCCAAATGCCATCACAGTCAAGTTTGGTGGTGGAATATAGATAGCGATCCATGTTCCCCCACCTCCAAATTTAGAGAAAAGTCACATGAAGCACGCCCAAGATAGCACCTTACTACTTTTGCAAGAATAGTAAAAAAAGTTTGTAACAGAAATAGACTTGTAACATTTGAGAATAGCAAAAATAAAATAACTTAAGTGAGCATTTCTTTAAGAGAGTTCATTATGAGCATAAGAAGAGTATTTTGATTAGAGATAGCAACATAACCATTATACCTAGTTAGCTTGGCATGAACAATACTTGTAAGAGAGAGAGAGATGTAAGAGAGAGAGAGAGAGAGAGAGAGAGAGAAAGAGAAATTGACAACAGTTGAGGACCGCATTTACTTGGAGCCGGTCCCCCCTCCAATAGGCTTTTGTATTATAGATTCTCCCATGAAGAGACTTGATACAATACAATCTTTGTGTTCCTCAAGACATAGGTGATGCAATGAATATAGAAAAATTCATGCATCACAAGCATAATATAACCTTTGTAAAAGCATTAACCATCCTCGGCATCAATCCCAAGGCCTCAAACACCTTCGAAGATGGAGAGAGCTAACGGAGAATGAGGGTAGGGAAGAGGAAGAAGAAGTAACATACAAGAAAGAAATATTCCTCACTTATCATTACCCTTCTTGCTTAGCATAGAATAATAGCAAAGTAATAAATATGGAGAAGGTGGCAAGTTTTTGCATTGAAGTATGGCTCTTGGTTGGATTTTCATTCCATAGCCAAGAGTGTTGGTGTAGGCTCTCAACTTCTCAACAACCTTGAAGAAGGAAATGGAGTTCTTGCACTTTCACCAAGTGAGAATGAGCACATGAGATTGTGTGTGTGTGAGAGTATACCCCCAAGAACACCCCCAACTAGCTTTGGTCGACCCCTCCTTGTAGCTCAAGATTTAATTTGATTGGACCCCTACAAACGTACCCAATCACGTGCTTTAGTCATATCAAGCAACAATGTCAGCATTTGGACAAGTGTTCTCCTTACCCGTTTGAGAGAGAGATCTTGATAATATTAGGACAATTGATTAAACTATATCACTAATTATCTAATTAGGATCATTAGGCAAAATTTGGACTCACAAAGGGGCCCTTTAAGGAGTTTGACTTTACCTCTCTCTACCAAAACGGGCACATGGATAAATTTTTGCAAACAAACTCCAAATTTAGCGAAGGTTTGACAATTAGAATGTCCTCTTCAAGCTCTATCTACTGATATATAGCATGCCATGAGATTCCTCATATTTTAGAAGATTATTTTTTTGCACTTAGATTTAGACAGAGTTGTCACATCATAGGTGAATCAAAAAAAGAATCTTCTAAAATATGAGGAATCTCATGGCATGCTATATATCAGTAGATAGAGCTTGAAGAGGACATTCTAATTGTCAAACCTCCGCCAAATTTGGAGTTTGTTTGCAAAAATTTATCCATGTGCTCGTTTTGGTAGAGAGAGGTAAAGTCAAACTCCTTAAAGGGCCCCTTTGTGAGTCCAAATTTTGCCTAATGATTTTTGTCTTAACTTTCTTTATTACAATAAGTTTTAACTTAAAAAATGACCTCATGAATTTTGAAGTTGTTTTGTTAATTTCTCCTTTTGATTTACTATCAAAAATAGAGAATTTTGATCATAATAATCATATAGAAGAATTATTTGATTAAGATATTTCTATCTTAGATCTCAAATATTTTTTTCACCTTTGTGAATTATCTCTTGAGTTTAAAAATTATTTTGCTAATTTATCCTTCTAATTATTAAAAATAGAGAATTTTGATCAAAATAGTTATATTAAAAAAATATTTAATTAAGATATTTCTATCTTAAATCTCAAACATTCTTTTTCACCTTTATGAGTTATCTCTTGAGTTTATAAGTTATTTTGCTAATTTCTCATTCTAATTTACAATCAAAAGAAGATAATTATAACCCTAATAATTTTCAAAATTATAAAAATAATTTTGATGTGATTTCTACAGCTTACTAACAATGTGTAACAACTTCTAAAATTATCTTATGAGTTTCTATATTATTTTGCAATGTTAAAACCACAGAATTTCACCTCTAATAATAATTAAAATTATGAATATAAGTTTTATATAATTTTCACAACTTATCTTGTAAGATTATTTTAATATATTTTCAATTCAATTTAAACTAAGATCATACAATTTTAACCCTACTATAATATAATAATCGTATAATATTTGTTTTTAATCAATGAATTGATATTTCAATAGTTCAAGTATATTTAATACTTCAATAGTTTAAGTATATAACATAAAGTTAATAGTTTATATAGAGTAATACTTTAGATGTTCAAGTATATAGAGTGATGTTAATTTGTGATATAAAGAAGCTAATTCTTCTTAATTTATAATATAAATGTATCAAAATAAACCTCGATATATTTTCTTTCACTAATCTATGTGGTGTAAGATTAATAACTTTGCTTAGCCTACTAGATTTTGCTCTCGTAGTGAGTTTGAGAAGACTCTCTAGAACTAAAGAGTTTTTCAATAGGATCCTTGAGTTTGAGGGGAATTTTGAGAAGCACCAAGTCTTTTATAGACTTTGTCAATAAGTTGTGGTCACTAGTTGTTCTTAAGCACTCCCCAACTAGCTTCCCAAATAGTCCCCCTAAGGAACATAGCGCACATGTCGTAGTGTGTATCACGCACCACTGGGCAATGACAAACAAACGTCTCATGCACCCTCTATAATATGTTAAACAACTCATGACATGGTGTGACATAGAAAGCAGCATCGCTATCTAGTAACCAGTATGAAGAAAGTGTGCTATCCATAGACAAATTTACAAGAGGTACACTCAAGGCAAACATGACATCAACATCACTGGCATAGAATGCCACTGGAATTGCCTCTCTAACATGTGTCAAAGCCATATCTGCATCTCGCATGCATCTCCGCTATTGTCTCATACGTCTGAAACAACGGCGTCTAATGTGCCATGTGTGACCTCAATGCCAACGACGTAAGTATCAGCAAGAACGAGACTGCCATCTCTCAAAAGTCATCGTAGTGGACTCTACACTGTCACACATATCTGCAACCATAATTGAATGGATAAGAACCAAAGTTTGGCAAAAAATCTGGCAGAATCTCCCATGTAAATTGAGAAAAACCTCATGTACAATCTCAGCCATAAACCACGCCAAAAACTAGTAACAAAATGGGAGGTAACTCAACCACTACACGATCATCAAAAGCATGATCAAAATTGACACTCACATATGCATCCCTTTGCAAGCTTAAACTAGGACAAACTGCTCAACCAAGCGTAAAACACATAACCATATATGCAAGTAGAGAGCAAACTAGCTCAAAATGCATCCCACAAACTACCTGCAAAAACCTGTGAAACCTGTAACTAGCAAAATCTATAGCCACACAAGCATACATAATCCTCACTCCTGCAAGAGTGGGTACAAGAATACCAAACTGACAAAACTTGTCAAAAGTGAGAGTGAACACTCGATCACTGTCAAAGTGGGAGTCTAGCTCAACCACTAGACCATTAGAGAGCAAATGGCAGATACGCATAAAACCATGGCGAGAAATCCTAGGAAAAATCTAGCAGAGTTTCCCCTAAAAAAATCAAAAGAACTAACACATAGTGTCTCAGTAGCAAAATCCACAAATGGCATACATAGCAAATGTCAAAACCCTAGCAAAAAGGCTCACTCCTGACGGAGTGGCTCTATGGACGTATACCTATCCAAAACACATGTAAACCTACGAACCTGCTACCTACGAGCTATGGCTAGCTCAAACTGTATCCACATAATGCATACATAGCCTGGAACTACACAAAACCTCGCAAAAAAAAACCTCTAGAAGAATGCCCCACACAGTCAAACAATGCGCATAAAACCGCATGTGGATGTGTAAAGATCTAAAATTCACATCCCAAAGCATCACTTATATGCGCAAAAACAAGATGAATTCTCTCTCAAATAGCACCACAATGTTCCATACATAGTCAAAGATGCAAACCGCATCACTCTCTACAATGTAGGAATCAAATTACATAACCTCGATATGTCGAGATTGATGACAGGCTGCTGCAAAAAACTAAGTACTCAAAATTTCAAATAAAGAATAGGCACGCAATGTCTCAGTAGCAAAATCCACAAATGGCATACATAGCAAAATTGTCAAAACCCTGGCAAAACAGCTCACTCCTACGAAGTGGCTCTATGGACATATACCTGTCCAAAAACACATGTAAACCTGCAAACCTTCTACTTGTGAGCTATGGCTAGCTCAAACTATATCCACATAATGCATACATAGCCTGGAACTACACAAAACCGTGCTAAAAAAACTCTCTGGAATGCCCCACACGGTCAAACAATGCACATAAATCTGCATCCGGATGTGTAAAAATCTAAAATTCACAACCCAAAGCATCACTTATATGCGCAAAACAAGATGAATTTTCTCTCAAATAGCACCACAATGTTCCATACATAGCCAAAGATGCAAACTGCATCACTCTCTACAATGTAGGAATCAAACTGCATAACCTCGATATGTCGAGATTGTTGACAGGCTACTGCACAAAATTCGATGCTTAGAATATCAAAATTTTGATATAAACAGCGCGTCCAAAACATGCCAAAACTCCAGGGTAGACTCCTGGATAACATATATCCGAGTCCAGGTGTGAGAGATATGCCCAAAAACATTCGTTTTTGGCCCAAAAACGCAGCATAAACTTGGTGTTGTTTCACCTACTATAATTTTGATCATAATTTTAGAATCTAGACATCACCATCGTTTCTAAAATGTGCCAAAACCCCAACCTAGACTCCTCAATCATATTCATCCGACTCCGTGTGACGGAGATATGCAAAAAACACTGTTTTGGGAGTTAAAAACAGCAAAAAGGACCTGCAACACTTCTTGTTCATGCTCTTTCTCTACAAAATTCAGCAATGTCTTGCTACATAAGCTCTATACAAGTTGAATATACATGCTTAAGCTGAGATCTGACGCCTCAATTCATATCCACCGTCGTCGAGCTCAAGCCGCCGTAGCTGAGCTCTGTCGCTTCCGTCTCACCGGGAAGACGTCGCACGCGCGTCGCCAAAGCTCTGATACCACTTGTGAGTGCATGTGTGCATGGATGCATGTGTGCGTGTGTGGTGCGGTGCATGTGCGGGGAAGGGAAGGAGCACGAGATGTGGGTGGAGCAACCCCTGGAACTAACTCAAGTAATAAGTGAGGTGCTCCTTATTCTCATGTATAGAAAGAATAAGGATATGTGCATACACAATGGGCGGGTGGACAGACATTGGACATCTAGCCCGGGCAACAGGCGGAGCACCTTTACCCCAAAGATTCAAACCCCAAACTTGGAGATGGAGAAAGAGAGACTTCTACCAATTTCTTGGGTTGCAAAGATCCGGCCATGCCAAACATCTTTGTACTCATCACAGAAGTCTATCAATAGGCCTTGCCATACTAAGGTCTCAACCCCTCAACAAGTGAGAAATTTCCTACAAGAGACTACAAAGATGAAGTAGAAGAGGAAGGCCGCAGGACAAGCTATTCTATTGGGAAATTTAACCCACAAGGTAGCCTATAGATTTTATATAGAAGCTCTTAGTTTGAAGAAAAACGCCACATATGTATCTAAAATATTGTCTTTCATGTTACTGGCATGGGCTAAGGGTGAAACATGCCCCAGTAGTTTGAATACAATCTTGTCTCAGAGTGACATATCACAAATAGGAAAAATTAATCATTAGAGTTTGTTCAAAGCATGTTATGTATGGTAGTTTGCATACTAGTAGATGCTTGAACCCACTCACACTAAGGTTTTGACATTATCCTTGAAAGAAAACAAGATTAAGAGGGCTCATCTAAACCAACAATAAAGATGCAACACACCATGACTGGCCAGAAAGATCTCTAGAGCCTGATCAAAGGTTAAGGAAAGGGCAGATCAAATCATCTTGAAGACCTAAAAACTCAAGGGTTAGTAGTGTTGGTGGGGAAATTATCAAAAAGTAGTGCCAATTCTTCCATTGAATGGTCAAAATGTTGATTGCACTAAAACAACAATAGTAATATATAAGGGCCCTAGCACAAACCCTTAGACTAAAGAGGCAATTCGTACAAAAACAACACAAGGCACAACCACTACTTCCACCATAGTTTTCTCGGCAAGTTACAAGCACTGTAGGTAAACCAGTCTCAAGGGTAGCTCCACATTGATACCCTACCTTATGATTCTCATGCTATACAATTTAGTAGCGACCATTGTAGTCAATTTTGTAGCTAGGTTAACCAAGCCAAGGCTCAAGCTAATAGGGAGTCTGATGAAATTAGCCGTTTGCAAAAGAAGCTTTCAAAAGAAATTAGTAGTAACCAACATCGGAAATGGTAAGTTCACCAACTTGAAGGCCTACTAAAGTAAGAACAAGAAGCATGAGATTAGTAATAAAAGAGAATCAAAGAACTACAACAAAAACATGGAGAATTATAGAATGAAAACATTAAAATGTTACCATAGAATAAAACTCTGGCAAAAGATCTTCAACAGAAAACGTCTGAATTTGAGTTGCTTTTTAGTTGAAATAAGCAAGTATAAATAGCCTAATGGCTACCAACAATGTGATAAAACAAGGTATAATTAGTAAATGCATCTATTAGCCATTGGTAGACATTGCTAATTTTGAAGGAAATCTGACCCTGAATCTGGAAGATGTACAACAATTAGTTTAAATATAAAGGACAATATGGAAGCTCGTGCTTCATAATAACCGTTGTACTAGCCAATCACTTGATCATTGAGCACCTCCAAGCAGGTCAAGACAATGATAATTTATCGTATCAAGAAGAAGATAAATATGACAAGGAGGACAAAGATAACAATGAACATGATACCATTGATCCAAAAGCAGATTTCTTCCACAATAAAGATGGTGATGATGATGATAATGATAATGTTGATTTAAAAAAAGAGCCACTACTGAGGAAACCCGAGATTAGCCCAAGGAGGAGCAATAGCAAGGTCCGAGCAACCAAACAGACCAACCAGTGCAAACTCAAAAGCAGCAAAACAATCTGAAGGAGAGATAGCTAGAATTAGCAAAGATGGACAAGGGTAAATTTATTTAGAGTGATAAATAATCACATACCCAATTCAATTCATGAATCTTAGATTAGTTCCTTAGTTCAAATGCTCAAGTAATGAAGGAAAAAAAGCTCCAGATCCATGAATATTTGAAGAATGATGTGCTTATACAGATCTAGAAAGATTTGAGATGCCGTTATGTGGGAGTCAAAAGGATGGTAGTACAATGAAAGACTCAAAGTTTTCATGACCAACCTCCTCATCCCAATCTTATGAGTAGAGCACTAAAATATGTGATGTTCAAGGTAGATGTGGATGGTAGTCCACAAATCAGAAAACTGACCATGGGTGAATATGCAAAGCTTGGGACTATAAATAGAGTTTTCACTAGGAAATAGAACAATTTAAAAATGTCAAGGCATTAAGAGACTAGATGAAATCTACTCTTCAGAAAATCCACATTTCTAGGAGAATTTTATATCATAGAGTATCCACCTTACTAGAGAATAGAGACTCAAGTAGTAAAGGGAACTACAAGGATTACTTTCATGAGCGAGAGTAATTCCTTAAGATATTGTTTCATTGGTCTCAATAACAAGGAAAATGATGATGGGAAAAAAATGATATAGTAATGCCTTTTATCAAACAAGTTCCATATTCACATGTACTAATGCATGTTATGCGAAGGTAAGAGGATGAACTATTGAGATTCCATCCAGTTTTTTATTCCATGTACAATGGTCTTGTAGATATAATGATTTATATAATCATTGTTAATTAGCTCCACATTTATCATGAACACCTAAATTTCCTATGGGTGACCCAACACTATGCTAAACACAATTGAGAAGGACAGTATTGATGAAGTCAAGGAGAACCTAGCAAATTTTAGAGGTATGATGTGCTACTCAAAGGATCAGTTGGGTAGTGAAGTATGCTACACCAATGATCTTCTTCAATGTTCCATACAAGCCTCCAAAATCCCTAAGAAATATTTGTCAAAAAAAGCCATCCATAAGCCACAATTCAGAGAAATTGTTGAAATCTTGATTGAGGATAGGCTCAAAGTGAACCAACTAGATCTAGCTAGATGGATGACCACATCTCCTATCTTTTATAAGCTATGAGAGGCAAATTAGCTAGAGGAAAAAATAGCATCTATGATCAAGACACGGGCAAGTACTATCACTGAGTACCTTACCAACAAGAGATGCTTACCTCTAGGAAAGAGGAACTGGAGCAAGAGGAAATCTACAAGCTAATCATGAAGGACAATGTAGCCTCAAGGCCTCCTCAAAGCCAGATGGTGTTTGGAAACTCTAGAACAATTGAGCAAACATGTGGGCCACCATCCTTGTTTCTTCAAAAGCCAGCTCCCATAGTTCAAAAGGTTGAGGTCAAGAAGGCACTTGACAAGAAGAAGTCAAAAGGGGAAGAGGATCGTTGTCTTCACTCAAATTTCTAAAATTTTGGATACACCAAAATTTAAAGAAAGGGGAGGAGGAATGTAGACAGTGGGAATAGTCTCCTACAAAGCAAGTGGCTTGGAAACAAGCAAATGAGAAACTTGGTAGTTCTAGTTCGATATTGTATGCTTGGAGTAATAATAAGAGCCCCAAAAGGGAAACCTACAAATAGGGGACAATAATCTCATTTGAGGGTGCCATTTGTACCATTTTGAGCTAGAGCTTGACCTTTAGCTATTAGTCAATCCCATTAGGAGTCTCCCAGTAGTTGTATTATCCTTGATCACTACTCTAGAGAGATCCTTGCAAGAGTTTAAGCTAGTTTGTATTAAGATGTTACAGAACTTGTCATGCTTGTAATCTGAATCCTATTTCTAAGTTGTACTCTCATTCAACATCTTTATGATCTGTATTCATTTGATTGATCTGTTCATTTTCTTAGTCTATTCTGGTATTCCATGTCTCTAATCATGAGTTTCACTAGTCTAATGTTTGATGTCTGACAAATCTAAATGTGTTTAATCAGTAGTCAAATCTTTGCCTTATTTGATTCCATATAATTTGGACATTTGATAGATGAGGCCTTGAACCATTATCAAATCTTACTGGTTCAATTGGTATTCAAATCTCCCAGTAAATAACTCCAAGTCTTATCTCTAGAAGAGTTGTCAATCTCCAGCTCTTCCCAATCAACAACAAGAGAGAGAGAGAGAGAGAAACAAAAAGAGTGATGTTGTTTCCATAGAGATTACTAGATTTCTATGCCTTGTAAACAACAAGAGAGAGTGGGAAAGAACGATGTTATTTCCACAAAGACCACTAGCTTGCCATGCCTTGTAAACAGCTTAAAGGGCTAGATGGGCCCCCTTTGGCAAAAAAATTTCTCATTTTTTTGTTAGACTATGCTTTCTTTCCCAAGGCCTATAGAAAACATTATATGTAGATAACATGGAAATAAGGCTAAAACCTTATCACTGTAGCCAAGGACCACACAAATCAAAGTAACATCTTTTTATGAAGGAGCTTTCAAATGAAACTCATCCATCTTCATTTCAAACAATCAAATTCCCTTCCTCATCCATGGCTTCTAAACTATAGATATTTACATGACTAATAATAGAGCTTGTGGAGGTGATGGATCCATAAAATCAAAGGGCAATAAATCATTAATGCCCATAGCCTTCAGTTGCAAACCTGTATTGCCCAAATTTATTCTCTAAATCTGAGGCACAATTTTTGGTAGCATGTCATTTCTATATGTGTTCTCTATGTACAAGTAATAGCACTTCTGCCTACTTTCCCTACTCTTTGCTTCACAAAATCTTGAGAAATTGATTACTTACTATGTTACTAGGAAAACCATAATGCCTATAAACATGTTTCAAAAATACTCATGGTAACTTCAACATCTCATAGCAGACTTGGTAGGATGAACTTACACATTTTGGTGCCCACATTGAGTCATGTACTGAGATAGAATTAGGAAGACATAGTAGATAGTTTGAAGGGGTTGCAAGAATTCACCTACTTTGAGGTGCTCTTCTTTGTTAACTTGAGATTTCTAATGATGTGAAGATACATTATGTTGAACATGTCAATGTAATCCTCACCAATGAAGTTGTCATCATACAAGTGCATAAGCTAACTAATGCCGCAGTGTCATGCACTTGGAATATCATGAAATCTATAACAAAATTAGCACCAAATGTTCTTCTAAATTGATATGTATACACTCTCCTTCTGGAATAGATACCCATTTTTTTATAAATAAATTATTCCATCAATTCAATCACTTGATAGAGGAGAATTGTTTGTGGAGGTACAAGAAGCATATGGGTGCTAGAGTGAGAAGGATCCCTCTTTTTAACATGGATTTGTACCTCATAGTATGCTTTTTCCTGCTCAAATTTTTAATATAGAGATGCTAAAAATTTCACTTTGTAATTCCATGAACAAGAGAGTTAATCTCCAATATTTTAGCAAGAGCATCTCCTATAGTGTTATATTAGCCTTTGAGATATTCTTGAAGAATTTTATTCCACCTTGCCTTTTGGTCCTTGAAATTAGTTTGTTGTGTGATTTCTTAATGCTTTCATGGTCAAATACAATGTCAAATTGAGCTTCATATAAACAATGTATCCATTTCTTCATTTTACAATATAGAGTTTTGATTCGTAAGTAGAGTAGTTTTCCTAGGCTTGATCAAGTTTCTTACTCTTAAAAACCACTGGTCTATGTAGATGGTGGAAACAACAAGTGCACATACCTCAAAGGATGCAACAAGGAAGTGTTACCACTACCCAACCTACAAGCTCAGAACATATAGAAAGTTGATTAAAGCTTTTCTATTTGAGCTGGATAAAATCAAGCCAGGGAAGCTTTTAGTCAAGAGCTATGTAGAGAAGATCAAGGAGCTGACTAGACAATTGAATGAGCCTACTTCAAAGAAAAGAATGCATGCTTGGACCCTTAGTGATTTCAAAAGTAAAAAGCTTAGGAAACATGAGGTTCCAAAGCTTTTAGTCAAGAGCTATGTAGAGAACATCAAGGAACTAGCTAGACAATTGAATGAGCCTACTTCAAAGAAAATAATGCATGCTTGGTTCCTTAGTGGTTTCAAAAGTAAAAAGCTTAGGAAACAGGAGGCTCCAAAGCCGACGAAGAAGGTCAACGATCTGGTCCAAAGAGCACTGAAACTAGAGCAACATGCAAAGAACAAAGGGGGCCAAAAGGGACAACCAGTGGTAGTCAAAATGTCAACTAAAGAGTCGGAGTATAGCTCCACACTAGTTCATCTTATAGTCACTCAGATGATCAGGTCAACCCTGGACAAGAACAATTTGAGGCAATGTCAAAGAAGATCATGAAAATTCCAAAGACTAGACCTTCAATCGGCAAGGTCAAGACTTGGTGTTCAAAATGCAGATTCAAAGATCATAGGTATGATAAATTCTCTCAATGTACATACTATAAGGCATTTTACCATGTTTGGAATAATTAAAAAATAAGGATACATCTTTTCAAGCAAGGGAAAGATCTGTTTATGAGAGGCGGAAAAAAGAGATGGAGCATCTAGTTCTAAAGAAAACAAGGCCAATACCAGTAGTAGGACTAGAAGAGGAAGATATGGGGGCTAATAATGGCCAAGGGCAAAACAGAGAAATTTCAGTTGCTAGATTTGTGGAAAGTACGGTCATTTTGCAGCCCAATGCCCTGATAGTGTGAAGCTAGAAGGAGCTAAACCAACGCTAGTTCCAATGCGAGTTATTACCAAAAGCAAGGGAGTGGTGATTGGGGACCTACCAGACAAGTCTGAGTAGGAAATGAAGCAAACTAAAGAGGCTTAAATATGGAAATAAAACTGCGCTATGTGGAAAGCAAAGGGCAAGGCAAAGGTGATCAATAAACAACAAGAGTAACAAAATCTTTCACCAAAGATTATAGAGGATCGAGCCAAGAAGAGATGCCGAAGCAACTTGAGTACTCAAAAGCCAAAATAACATCCAAATTTTTCCACCATAGTCTTCCATGGATTAGGAAAATAAGCCCATAAGAGTGTCTAGTAAGGAAAAGGTTGGTAAGGAACCGGATGAGTCGGTAACAACATCAATGGAAAGTCTGGCTAAGGATGTACGAAAAGTCAAAATAGACTTGGTTGGGGCTGAAAACACATACTTGAGGACAAAAAGTGCTCAAGAGAAATCCAAATCCTCACCTAAGGGTGAGCCAACAACCACCAGGCATAGGAGGCCAATTGAGTGGCACTGAGAGGATAGTCGATTGGAAGAAAGGTCTTCCAATTTAGATAGCCCAAACTCCATGACACCTCTTATGGAGTTTATTTAACTTTATTATGAAATCTATTTTAGGTTCTAAGTATTTGAGGCCCCTCTCCATGAGTGGAAGCTATCACTTCTTACATGACCCTTTATAGGGTGAGTTCTCATTAGATATATACAATGAAACCTTATTGGCAAAATATAACTAAAACACTATGCAAATAAAAAATGGTCAAGAGATATTATTTGGTGTCTTCTCTTGAGTTCCCAAAATTGCAATCTACACAACATCAATCTCATTGTTAGTAAAAATAAAAGACAATATTGTGATTAACCATTACATGCCAACTATCCAATTTCAATGATAACCATATACAACAGGGTGCCCAAACTAATAACATGAAGCAAGTAGTTTGATGTCTTCATTTTGCAGGTTTATCCTCACTTGTTGAAGTGTGCACAATGATCTTATCTTTAGGATTGCCAACTAGCCTATTATTAAGCTAGATATCTATATCCTGGATTATATTTTCACCAGAATTCTCTATGTCTTGATCAAGGAGAGTAAGTTGCCCACCAACATAATTCCCTCTGGTGTAAACGAAGATCAAGGTAAAATTTTAACTGGAGATCATTTATTTGCAAGCAATGGAGTGAGGTTGGACATTGCATGGGACTCCATCAATTGTTTTTGTGCTCTATCCCTCATCCACAAACTTGAGAAATTTTTCATTGCCTAAGCATTTGATTGAGAACATTGTTCTGGAAGCTCCAACTTCAGCATTTGAGAAAAAGTCCACAAATACATTTATTGGCATGAAAAGTGTTATTCTACTTTGTTTGCTTGCAATATTCGGCTTCAAGCATCTTTGGATTTCATTGAAGAGTTTACACCTATAGCTCTCACTTGTCATGGATCTTGGAAGTGGCCAATCTCCACTTTTGAAACCAGGATTATCTACTTTTGATAGAAAACCCCATTCCCCATTATCTCTTGGAGGAATATAAAAAATGATAATGAAAAAACACCAGTTTCAAAAGGAGATCCCTTGGTTCTCTCTTTGTAAAGATTTTCACCAATAGACCCATGAAAGACATCCAAGATGTCAATCACACACTCCATAGGTTAGAATTTCCTTAACACTAGAATGGTAACATGACACTTTTATGTCCTTGGACACTTTTGTGTCCTGTTAAGTGACCATTTTGCTTGAATTATTTGAAGAGTATGAAAATGAATTTTTAGGTGCTATATATCCACAAAGTTGCCATATGAGGTGAAAAAAACTTAGCATTTTTTTTTGAGTATCGATCTCACCATTAACCTTACTCTTGCACAACATTTTTGAACCTAAATTGTGTGAAAAAACAGGTCCTGTTTTTGGTATTTTTTCAATTTTTGGCAACTATACCACTCTAAACTTCATGTTTGTGAGGTTTAGATGGCTAGAGGTTAGGCCTTCATAGTTCTCAAGATGTTTTGATGCTTGTAGGGAGAGCTAAGTGTTAAAATTGAAAGTTATGACCAATTTACAAGAATTGCATAATCCTGTTTTTTGGCCAAAATTAGCACTTTTATGATTTTTTTGGTGGCTTTCTTGATATCCAAATTCAATTTTGATTGTGTAAGTCCATTTTGTGAAGCATACTAAGAAAAAGTGAGAATTGACAAAAGCTATGCATCCATGCCTGAATAGGTTCGGCTTTGGCTCAGTGCCCTGAAGATATCACCATCTGCCAGAATTGTTGATGGATAAACATGTTCTCATTTTGGCTTAACCCTAGCACACACAGATAAATAAAATACAAATGTTTACATGCAAGATATGGTTTTTGCTTTGACACCCGTTCCATGAAGTCTGGACATGTGCACGATGGCTGGTTGCAAATACAAACTTTGTACATCCCGACATGACCATCTTCACTTTTGGTCTCTACTTTGATGACCTCATTAACACCATCTGCTGCCGCATATCTCTTCTATGACCTTCGCTCTTAGGGCTAGTGCTAAACTGATATTGCGAGTAGAATCCTCGAAAATGGAAGTCCGATATCGTACACGCACACCATCTCACACTGTGGCTCTTGCACTGCCTTCAGGAGTGGATGTATCTTTTGACTTGAAAGGAGAGTTGGTCATATTTTGTGCAGGAGGAACCGGCGTTACATTAGATATTCCTTCTTTGCTGAGCTCCACTTGATACCCCCCTTCATGCAATATTTGCACCTCGTCCTCCGATAGGTTGGTGCCCACATGCATGGGCCAAGTGTGTGGTGGATGCTGAGACTGTGGCTCAATGTTCTGGTCTACTCAGTATGGCAATGCAAGACATGATCCGGACAAAACCAAAACCATTGACGCACCACACCATTTGGATGCTTCCGATATCCTTCAAAAGACGGGGCCGGTATACCAAGGCTAGAACTTGCAATACTGCATCCACACCTTCGTCCTCCTCTTGGTGTGCTGCTACATGTGACCCTACTACCTTGTGGAGTTTGGCGTATGGCCCACATTGCCTCATTGACCTTGCACTCAACTACATACTGCCCACCAAAACCTATACTTTGTTTTGGGGTTTGTGATATCCCTTCTTCTGCAAAGTTGATCTTACGTGGTATTCCACACTTCTTGCGATCTTTGGGACCGAGTTGTACTCAGGCCTATGCGATGCATCATCTTCCACGTTGATAACCTCATTTGGCTTGCATTTTTTCTTTGATGTCTCCTTATCTCCTGTCAATGGAGTTGGTTGTTTATACATTGGAGTGCCCTGAGTAGCCGCATTCACTGCTCTTATCACTTGGCTGGGACGTTTTTCATGGCATTCCGCAAGCTTTTGTATTGATGGACCCTTCCTACTGTGTTTTCCATGGCTGTATGAAATGTCCTTTGTGCTCTGTAAGATGGAATTTTCAAGGTCGGTTGTACACGCATCATATAATGAAATGCGTTTACGAAAACCCTCCCCTGCTAGCCAGCTGCCATGCTTGCTCTCCGCAAGGTTAGTGCATGGAGTGTTTGGTCCATCAGAGCTACTTTCTACGCATGTCATAATGCCACCCCAATGTGCAATACACATTTACCACCAACTAAGCCATGAATCCATGTATGGAATGTTACGGTCTATGCAATGACCGTTACACCACCATTGGTGTATCAGATGAGCCTCTGTTGTTGCAGCCTCTTTTGTTGGTGCTTGCCTCCACTTCTCACACATTTCTTTGTGTGTGTGTTGAGAAGCTTGCACCACATACTTCATTGTGTGTTGATTCAAGCTTTGATTCCAATGGAAATGATAAGAACGCTCTCGACCGCTCATTGTATTGGTCTTGTCACCACCATTGAAAACAATTCGAACTGCATTCCAATTTTCTTGAGCTTCATCCATCATGAAGCCAAAGAAATTAGCTTTGTCACACACACACACACACACACACACACACACACGATATCATTACATCATTGAGGAACTCCCAAAACAAACATTGTGTTTCCATGTCTTCCTGTTTCATTTCACAAGGTGCAATATTCAAAACGTCCAGCATGCTATAAACAAATTGTTTTAGAGAGAGTCAAAGGGAACCCACAAAGCTGTTAAGGTGCACCATGTACCTTGGATCATAGACATGACAGGCCATAGTCACCCATTCGTTAATATGTTTGGTGTGATCAAACTGGATCCACGCATGTCAAAGATCGCCATCCCAATCTTATCTCATTCGGTTCACCAGGTCCACACCGGATGCTGGACCAATTTTGGACATTTTGAAGACATAACATTCCTTCCCCTCCGTACCTTGACCAGGAAACTGACTTCCATGGAAAAAGTCATATGTGCAGTCTCGCTTCAGCTTTAGGAGTGCATCAATGCCGAAAGATTCTTTGTCAACCTCTCTACGTAAAATAGATACTGACCTTCGAAACCTAAGAATGTTCAAAGTGTTTAGGTAAAAAATAATTTAGCAGAGAGTTTTGCATCGAAATAAGAATTTGAAAATGCTCATACCAATTATCTTGCACCAATGGCCCCAACCTCTCAGTGATTGCAAATAGCTGTTGCTCGCCTAAAATTCCTTCGTTGGTGTTGTTGCAAAGAAGTGTTATACTTATAATTTCGTTTGCCAAACACATTTGAACCTTCCTAGCTCCTACGTGTGGGTCAACAGTCAAAATCCTTTGCACCATCACCTTGGTGTTGTCCGTTAGTGTTTTGGATGTGCCGCTGCACACATCGTGTCGATGTGTGCCACGATGAATCATGACTCTAGTGGCTGTCTCATCGGATGGCATGACATAGTATACTACACAATCACATGTTGCAATACAGAAAGCAATTGCCTTACAAAAGTAGCATGTAAGGCTCTTATCTCCAATCTTACAATATTGTCCAGGTGCAGTTGCCTTTTGTATGTACCCGTTGAAATGACTTGTATTGGGAATATGATAATTAACCAAGCGGACACATTGTTCATTCATGCACTTGAGAGATCCTATGCAATGACTAAGATGCTCTACAGCTAAAAAATATTGGAAGTTTGTGGCTTCGACCACAAATGAGGATCATACTTATGCTCCATTGCATCTATATGGTGCAACTTTCCCATGGTAGGTGGAAATTCTAAAACAAGATCACCATTGTAAGACCTTGGAATCTCTGTAACTTGTTCCACTTGTTGTATTTGCATTAAAAGCTTTGTCAATGTGCCCTTATTTTCGGCTTGTAAGAGTTTTTGTCTTGTACTCCTTTTGAAGCTATTTGAGAGCAAAACTTGGGGCGGGGTGCATAGATCTATTAACTCCTTTTGACCGAATTGCACCTGTGGACGGACTACACCTTCATTCACCTCTCTCACACACACACATTTAAAATTAATTAAATTAAAAAATTAAAATTAATAAATAAAATTCAAACCTTTATAAAGAGCATTGACACACTCTTTTCACTTCCTTATCTCTATTTTCTTCTATTGCACATCTCCCTCTGTCAAGTCTTCTTTTGCTCACTTATCTTTCTCAAACTCTTACCTACAATTTCTCATAAGTCATACTTATATCTATCTTCTTTAATTCTTTAGCGCAAGTATGAGAACAAGAAATCAATCCAAAAATACTGGTGCCGTGGATGAGGTTGATGTTACTACGTCGCAAGAAGTCCCTCCGCGATGCACTCAAGATACCGAACAATCTCAAGCCTTGAGTTCTTTAGATCGCATTGTGTCCATCGTAACCGGAGTGGATGGAACAACACAATCAAGTGGAGGAGTGAGTCATCGTGTGGAAACAGCTACCGCAATTGAAGATGTAAGAGATGAAGCGTTTGGAAATATGGTCGACAAGCACATTTCATTGGGCTGGGTGGATTCTCATAGAGCTCCATACGATGGCAAACTTCCACGCTTGCCTCTATGTCGACTTCTTTCAAACCCCGCCATCCGCACGCATGATGACCATGTGGTGGATTTGCAACTCTCCATTGCAAACAAAAGCTACCAACCAACCATGGCAAGATTTATTGTTAGTGAACGCGCGGATTCCTGGGGAGGATCATAAGCAATTTTCTTGTCGTGGTCACCCTTCGAGGGATCTTGCAATGTCATACGATTTGGATGAGGAGCTTCGTCAAATCCTCGAGCTTAGTCACATGGTCAAGAGGTACTTTGTGGTTTGGGATGGTAATCACAGATTGGAGGCATGGATGCGGTGGATGAACGAGAATGACATCCCAATTGAGAAGGCACCAAAGGTGGAGTGCGTTGTAGTTGATTTTCAACCCCATGAGACAACGGAGTTTCTATTGGTTTTGGGAATGATCAATAGGTAAGCCCAACTTTTTTTTATGTGAATGTAAATGCATCTTATTTTTTTGACAATGTAAATTAAAATCGAGTGTTAAACAGGGCCACGAGGGTTTCAGTGCCTCACACAACTGCTCATAATATTTTCATGATGAGAAAGCTAGGGTTGACGGACCCTACTTCACTTTTGCAAAAAATTCCCGAAAGAGCGCGTTTGGCAGCAGAAAGGGCTTTGAATTTTAAGGGTCCAAACAAGTCAAAGTGGCTAAAATTGCCAATGGCTGTCCTTGCGCAACTTATTTGGAAGGTATGCTTTAAACCAATGCTAAATGAGAATATGTTTTGATTGTGAAATCTTATTATGTGTATTTTGATTGAGTCCTTGGCAAATGATAGGAAGAGTTCGATGCTATGTAAAGCAGTAAAATGAAAGGGCTGCCATCAAAAGAGAGTTTTGACTATGCGTTGGCACCTGACGCATACGAGGAAAGTATCAATCTAGTGCTATCTCAAACAGAGCAATATTTTACGCGCAAAGGGCTTGAGATAGCCACCATTGCAAATCCAAAGAACGGCAATGATTTTTTCCAGAAATGTATATCATTTACAGGTTGGGGTGAGAAGACCACCAAAATGACACCCTCGAGAGTGGCAGATGTTGCACGTGCACGCATTAGCCCAAAAGAGTAAGTAAATGTCATTTAAATCATTCGATATCTTTCTCTTTTTATTATGTAGCAATGAAAAATAAGTCTCGCTTTTCCTTTGCCAGGAAGTGCTGCTTGCTTGATTTGCTCCAAGTTGGTGATGCATCCTTGAAGGAGAATGACATAGGGTTGACGGAGAAGGCCTGGATCAAGTGTCTTCGATATCACGTGTATTGGTGGCAATTGGAAAGGTGAGATTTATTGATTATGTGCACCAACTAACAATTTTTTGATAATCTAACTTGTGACTTATTATTTGCTGCAGGAGAGTGCTTGAGATGGCCGAGAAAATGGAGGCCGAGAATCATAATGTTGTTATCCAACACGAGAAGGCTGAAGGTACGCATGGTTGCGCACTTGCCCACACATTACTGACATACAGACGCAAGCACTTTGAGAAGGCCTTCAAGAAGTGGAGTGCTCGGATCAAGTCCACACAGGATCCTGAAGAGCAACCCCACTTTCCTTGCACTGCACGACGCTTGTTGTACAGGTTTGACATCTTTAATTGACAAATTAAGAATGTAGTAGGATACACTAATCTTATTCTTGGTGGCTCAAAACATTGTGGTCTGTCTTGTAGATGATGGAGAGATGCTCTTGTCTTTCCCATTCCCGAGGTGCATGTCAGAGAGAGAGGAGACGGGCTTATATCCTGACGAGTGGATAGACGACTTGCGGCCAAAGGGAGCGTGGCTCAAGTGTCCTTAGTGGCTGGACTACCTGGACAAGGACTACCCACCCGAAGAGGAAGCGCTATACATAGGTATCAGTCTATATAATTTTTACCTTTGCCATGCAGCAATACAACATGGGCTCAATAACTGTTCTTTTTTAATTAATAGCGGATCATACTACGTCACGGAAGAAAGTGGTTGTGATAGAGGATGCTCTATCTGCAAACACATCAAAGAGACCGGACAAAAAGAAACAGGACTCAAAGAAAGACTCGCAAGCACTGTTGGCTGACCGGCAACGTGGGAAGAGAAAGAAGAGGGCTGTTGTTTCTAGTGATAGTGAGAGCAAGCATGTGGTTGAGGAGTATTCTGTAGAAGTCAGTGATAGTGCTCATAGCCTTGGTGCTATGAGCCACAGTGTACCAAAACTTTCCTTCACTCCAAGACCAGTAGGGGGCATCCACGAGTCCCCTCCATGTTCACCATCACATGGCAGGGCAGCAGAGGACCTATCAGACATGGCCAGATTATGGGAGATAACCATCCAGGTATGTGAAAATGGTTAATGTTGTGTTGTTCTCTTTAGCATTGCTTGAAAGATATATTTGATCTTATGTTGCTACATATAGATATGAATGTAGAGACATGCCACCTTGCAGTGCATGCTAGTGTCAAGTGCTTGGCAAAAGCTATTCCAGATGTGTTGTGCAATGACAGGTAAGACACACTAATTTACAATCAAAGTTATGTCCATAATTTTAGTGCTAACAAAGATTGCATGCAGTTCTATGGAGTCACTACATAGATTCTTGGGCTCTCTATCAGGAACATGGAAGATGAACCCCAACTTGAGATTGGGTGGCGTACGTTTGATGTACATGGTCTTTCCCTTACACACTAGGCCACATGAAACTAGCACGGGTGGGGTTCCTTTATGGAACCAATGGGATAGTGAGCTTGTGAATGCTGCATTCCTTCTGGAAACCGAGTTTCTTATGGTTGATGGCATGGTTGTGGCAACATGTCGTGCAGAACATCTGTCCATTGTCACTTCGAAGGCAGAGGGAGCTCATTTCCAGTTGTTGAGGATATTGTACATACGGATTCCGGAGTCTAGTTGCATGACTGTTCAGGACTATTTAGAGGGGGTATGTTATTTTTTGTTTGATACTGAATAGTAACTTTGATGTTTGCATTTAAAAATAATAACGTTTTACTGTTATTCGTAGGTTGGTACTTTGTTGCTGGCCATTTTTTCACCCCCCAGAACCGGTGGGTATCGGCTTCTATGTATGCTCGAGCGGATGGAGAGATTGTAGCAAATGTACGCGGCTTCTCTGTAGATGATGACATGTTGTGGGAGAAGCTACCAGGTTCAGATTCCACATAGTGGACGCTTGATCGTATGGGCATGCCTTATCGTAGAGGTGTTGAGAGGAGTCCAACGTTTGCTAGGTGGTAGAAACTTTTTGGAAGTTTTTCTTCATGTTCCTTTTAAATTATAGATATAACAAATCTAAAGATTACTTTTTTTTTTTTTGTAGATGGCTACTAGATACCTCCACAGACATGGGAGATGCTGTGTTGGATTGTTTTGCAGGAGTGGGGACATTGGCAGCACAATGTTTACTACTACGCAGGCATTGTCTAGAGCCAGCTCAACGCCTACCTTCTGATTTAGGCTTGACATTGATGTTTCATAGGAGTGTTAGAGCTCACGTAACTGAGCAACCGAAGCAGGTGACAGAGTAGCTTCATCCGCTGGAGCCACCTTTCCCACACCACTCAGCAGTCAGGGCGGAGTAGTAGCAGCTCTGTATCCCAGTTTCATGGCCCCAGTTTTGGCATGGCATGCAACTGGACCGTCTCCTAGTGCATTCATTGCCTCCACAATTGAGGCCCCACCCGGAGTTGATCCATTTCCTCTTTCACTACCTATAGCCCCCCCCACATATAGTTCGTACCCTCTGCCATTTGGAGGAGTTCCCGCACCATTTGGTGCACTGCCCTTGTTGGCACGACCTTTGTTTCCTCCCAAAGCATATGGCCCCCCACCACCCTACTTTCATCCACCACAGCCATGATGTATCCCCCCCCATATGTATTTACTTTTGATGCAATGGAACACATAGATTTGGGGTTTGCTATATGAAATAGACCATAACTGTGTGTAAGGAACTTCTGTTTCTTATTAATAGTGTATTGAATGCATCCATGGTGTTTTTTGTTTGAATGTAAGTTGGCCGTGAACCGACAATCAAATTTTAGTTGAAGAGAGAGAGAGAGAGAGAGAGAGAGAGAGAGAGAGAGAGAGAGAGAGAGAGATAGATAGATGGGTAGATTATCCCTTCTTTTGGGAATCCGCTCGCCCGATTCTTAAAAAGCGCTCGCCAAAAATTGCTCGCCCAAAAATTGCGCCCTCCTGGAGCATATTTGACAAGAGTCAAGAAATATTGATAATACGACTCCAGATCTCTGGTCCCTTGAGTACAATCAAGAAACTCATTCATACGGTCCGAATGATATACTTTGTTTTAATAATTCTTCTTGAGATAATCCAAAGTTGTTGCATTAAGGTCAATATCGTTCTCTGTGCAATGGTCTCTCCACCAACGCTTGGATGTATTTTCTAACTTAGCAATACTAACCGAGTTTTACCAAAGGCTGAGTGAGTTTTTTTTGATCAAATAGGAAAATTGAGCAAGACATGGACTCTGAAAATCCACTATTTGTGTGAGAAATAAATGAAAAAGAAATGTATGGGAGGGATGCCAAAAGTGGAGAGGCAAGGAGGAGGGAGGGGAATATATATGTGTATAGATCTCTCTCTCTCTCTCTCTCTCATATATTCATATATATATATATATATATATATATATATATATATATATATATATATATATATATATATATGTATAGATATATATATATACATACACACACACATATATATATACACACACACACACACACACATATTTATATAAATGTCTTGTAAATCAAGCTAAGATGAAAAAATGAAGTTGTATGTTTGGCTCTATGTTGCTCTCTTTGTCTCTCTCTAACTTGATGCACTTGGAAGCCCCCTATATTAAATCTGTATGAACACTTTCAAATTAAAGGTAAGTGCTATTGTTGGAGGTAGTGTTGTTATACTACATATACACTTACTATGGTTGCAAGACTTACGACACACCTCACCACTTAAGGGGTGCATCACATCAACCCAAGGTTGTGAATCATAGCATACTATGAGATTTTAGGGCCCTATGACACTTACCATCGACGAGTATCAAAATTCACAATTCCGACTCAACATCATCAAGCTACATGCACCATCTTTTCTTTGGCCCAACCAACTCAAAACCTTTTGTTCTCACACATACTCAATTGTCTGTCTGTCTCTCTCTCTCTCTCTCTCTCTCTCTCTCTCTCTCTCTCTCTCTCTCTCTCTCTCTCTCTCTCTCTCTCTCTCACACACACACACACACACACACACACACACACACGCACACACACGCACACACACACACACACACACAGTGGTACTTAAATATAGTTTTTGGCCTTTATTTTTTTAAACTTCCCCTCCTCACCATCAGACTAGGCCCGTATCTATTAGCTGCAAGTAGTTTACTTACTGGTTTATTACCCTACTACCATTACTTACCGTGAAGGAGCATGGGCTTTCTCTCTGCAACCATAGGCGACCTCACTATCGGGTAATGCAGTCGGTACACTCATGGCGATTCTACTCATGACTACGATCTGGCGGGCCGCCTCCCTCCTTCCTCTATATAAAGAGGTGAGGGCACTTCTCTGGCCCTCACTTAGATTTGTTTGGTTGTTGCCTTGCCTAGAAAAATCCGCGTTGTGTTTTGACATTGAAGCATTGAGCTCACACTCCAGCACACAGGTTTGCTTCCTTGGCCATATGTTTTTCGTTGCAGGTTTTTTATAAAAAATGAAAAAGGGAAGCATTATATTGAAGTAACTACTATTGAGGGTGTTTTCTTAAGCATGTTGCTCTTGCTCTAATACCGGGTTGTGATACTCCTTGATGAGAAGCATATATGGCTAATCATGCCATGACATAGTGACTATGGTAAGTTGTTAATGATAAAGGTGTTTACTAGCTGCCTAATACATGAGTTTTTTTTTGGCTTTTTTTGATGGGGGCTCTTTTTTGCCGCTTTGCTGAACCTGACTTTATTTTGTTGAGGGGTACTGACAATATCATAATGGCCTAGATAGGCATCAGCATAATGCATGAATTAACCAAAATTGTCGCTGTTTTTTGCTACTGGTCGTATGAACTGTCTTTCTCTGACAGCTGGGTATGTTTTTCCAACTACTGGGCCGCGTGGTTGAATTCTGTCATCAACTAGGATTGAATATATGATTACTCTACTGTAGCAATTGGTTGTCCTCTTGGGATTGCCGTTGCGTTACTTTGTTTAACTGAAAAATCTCGAAGGAGAATTGATACTGAAAAGGGCATGCCGAATACCTGTTGGTTCATGAATTTGGTTAACTTGCTTGGCATATTTAACTACTTAAGTGGTCGGAGTTTTTTTACTTTGCTCTAGCTCCTGGAATATTTTGAGCTCGGTTGCACCATCCGGTTATTTTTTACCTAATGACTTGGTTAAGCTATTCACTACATTACCTAATCATACATAGACTACCTAATCATACATAGACTACTGGCTAGCCGAGATTGTTCTCTATCCAGCTCTGCGCTGTAGTTTGTTTTTGTAAAAAAATGTTGGGCCGCTTTTTACCTTGGCCGCACTAAGGACTATATTTACTTAGGTTAATGATGCTCATCTCATAAACTTTAAGTACCAAGGTAAGTATAGACATAGTGAATTACATAAGGGTATAAGCATGTTAACTTGTCATGCTTTTTGGTGTCCCAGACAATGCTGATAAGAGGTGCTTGTTAGCATCTATTCAAAACCAAAGAGCAAGTGAAGTTTGAAATTTTAATAACCATAAGATATATTATTTGTTCCCTCCCATATGGGGTGTGGCCTCTGTTTTCAGTTACGACGACGACGTGGGGTGTGGCTTCTATTCTCTCTCTCTCTCTCTCTCTCTCTCTCTCTCTCTCTCTCTCTCTCTCTCTCTCTCTCTCTCTCTCTCTGTGCGGCGCAGACTCCCTCTCTATCTCACTCTCAGACCAGTTTACAGTTTTCCCTATTCCTACTCCCCCCCCCCCTACCCCCCCCCCCTCTGTGTGTGTGTGTGTGTGTGTGTGTGTGCGCGGCGCATACTCCCTCTCTCTCTCACTCTCAGACCAGTTTATAGTTTGCCCTGTTCCGACTCCCTCCCTCCCTCTTCCTCTCCCTCTCTCTCTCTCTCTCTCTCTCTCTCCCTCTCTCTCTCTCTCTCTCTCTCTCTCTCTCTCTCTCTCTCTCTCTCTCTCTCTCTCTCTCTCTCTCTCTCTCTCTCTCTCGCATTGCTTCTTGCCTTGAAGTTGAGTTGTCAAAGCTTAGCAGACTTGCAGATATGGAAAACTAGCAGACAACATTATTGCCACTAAAAATGGAGGCAGAAGGGAGCCATTATAGGAAATGAATCACAACTACTAGCATCCAGCTCTTTCTATTATCAGGAAATATGAGACAGAAAGAAAGCGTAAACAGCGGGAGCACCGACAGATGACAACTAAACGAGGACATCATGCCGTCGACGATGAGGAGAAAATGAAAATCTCCTTTGAGATTGTGAAAGCTTTCAAGAGCAGGACTGAAGGTCTCAACAAAGAAGCAAAGTGTGAAATCTGGAATCTTGTTGCTCAACATCCGCTTGTTCGGGCAATCCGTGATCAGTCTTTAAAGGAGGAGGCTGCTGTGCAGAGTGCAATTGTCTCCAATGTCCGCAACACACTAGCTATCATCAAGCAGCAAGCTTCTAACGAGGAGCTGTTTTTGAAGAATGCAGCATTGCAAATGATGATAAATTCAAAGGAAAACATGCCTATTTCCAAATTCTCCAGGGTCCTAAAAGTCAACCGTTGCAGCTTGTTCAAAGCAAAATCACGGCGGGTGAAGTCTGGTGTCAATGCTCGACTGTTTTCATTGGCTGGATGTCACAAGCAACACCGTCATAGCCCTATCACAGATGAAATTAAGGAATTGGTCTACACATTTTGGAAAGAGGAGACTCATGTTTCACCCAACAAGAAGGATGTTTGTCGAAAGAGAGTGGGAAGGAAAAGCTACATAAAACACCCTGTGCACCTCCTGGATGAGTCTCAGGTGATCAATGACATACTTGCACCATAACTTATGCATTCTAGCATGCTAGTAATCTACCTAGCATACAGAGCATGCTAGTTATCACAATATGTTATGCTATGTATGCCACCTAGCATGTGTGCTAGTTAGCATAGTCTCACTCCTAGTATGCTGGGTATGCTGTTTAGCGTGATAAGTATGCTATCTAGCACAATATGTAAGCTACTATAACACCCTTTATGCTAGTTAGCATACCTATTATGCTAACTAGCATGCTCAGAATGTTCTTTGACACAATGAGTATGCTATACCTTTCGTAGTATGCTAACTAGCATAATGGGTAAGCTGGTTTATGGTATATGATAGTTAGCATTCCTGTATGGTGGGTATGGTGTTCATCATAAATCTTCTGCTAGTTAGCATGCCTAGTGATCTTGAGGACTACGCTGGTTAGCACAATATGTATGCTACTTTAACATCTTTTATGCTAGTGTGCCGGCTATGCTATTCAACATAACAAGTGTGCTGGTTAACACAATATGTACGCTAGTTAGCATACCTTCTATTCTTCTTAGCACACTTTGTGTGGTTAACCATGACTCATATGTTAAACTACACACTGATTTTGCTTGTTAGCACAGCTAGTATGCTAGTTAGCATACTCAGCTGTGCTAACTAGCAATATAGCATGTTAGTAAGCATACTCAGCTAGCTAACTAGCATGCTGAGTATGATAGTTAGCACAGCTAAGAATGCTAAGTAGCATAACGGGTAAGCTGCTTTATGCTAGTATGCTAGTTAGCATATTCACCTATGCTAACTAGCATACTCAGCATGCTAGTTAGCATACTTAGCATGCTAACTAGCATGCTCATGAATATGCTAGTTAGCACAGCTGAGAATGCTAAGTAACATAACGGGTAAGATGATTTATGCTAGTTAGCATTCGTACTATGCTGGCTATGTTGTTCAACATAATAGTGTGCTGGTTAACACAATATGTATGCTAGTTAGCATACCTTCTATTCTTCTTAGCACACATTTATGTGGTTAACAATGACTCATATGCTAAATTACACACTGATTATGCTTGTTAGCACAGCTAGTATGATAGTTAGCATATTCAGCTATGCTAACTAGCATACTCAGCATGCTGATGAGTATGCTAGTTAGCACAGCTAGTATGCTAACTAGTATGCTGATGAGTATGCTAGTTAGCACAACTAATATGCTAGTTAGCACAGCTAGTATGCTAGTTAGCATAGCTAGTATGCTAGTTAGCACAGCTAGTATGATAACTCAGCATGCTAGTTAGCATACTCAGCATGCTAACTAGCATGCTAATGAGTATACTCAGCATGCTGATGAGTATGCCTCATATGCTAAACTACACACTGATTGTGCTTGTTAGCATAGCCAGTATTCTAGTTAGCATACTCAACATGCTAGTTAGCATACTCAACATGCTAACTAGCATGCTGATGAGTATGCTAGCTAGCACAGCTAGTATGCTAACTAGTATGCTGATGAGTATGCTAGTTAGCATAGCTAGTATGCTAACTCAGCATGCTAGTTAGCATACTCAGCATGCTAACTAGCATGTTGATGAGTATACTCAGCATGCTAACTAGCATGCTGATGAGTATGCCTCGTATGATAAACTACACACTGATTGTGCTTGTTAGCACAGCTAGTATGCTAGTTAGCATACCCAGCATGCTAACTAGCATGCTGATGAGTATGCTAACTAGTATGATGATGAGTATGCTAGTTAGCACAGCTAGTATGCTAACTCAGCATGCTAGTTAGCATACTTAGCATGCTAACTAGCATGCTGATGAGTATACTCAGCATGCTAACTAGCATGCTAATGAGTATGCCTCGTATGCTACACTACACACTGATTGTGCTTGTTAGCACAACTAGTATTCTAGTTAGCATACTCAGCTATGCTAGTTAGCATACTCAGCATGCTAGTTAGCATACTCAGCATGCTAACTAGCATGCTTAGTATACAATGTTATACCCAGTTACATGCATGTTAGTACCATACAATGTGCTGTTTAACACACCAATTTGTTTCTATGGTGGATGTATTAAGTAGCAATGCGTATAGTCCTGTTTGGATTATTTCTCCTAGTAAACATACTGATCAAATATGGATATTGCAGGTTGAGCTCTTTCAAAGATAAAACATCCAGATTGCAAGATTGGCATGAGGATGTTTGAGATGTTAAAGCCATTCTTTTGCAGGAGGATGAAGGATAGGTACACATGCTATTGCGAATACCATGTGTAGATGACCTTTTTGAAAGACGCACTGAACCACATGCGCTCTCGTGCTTTTGGGCTGCATGATACATGTCGCAATTGTGTATGCAATATCTGTGCTACAGGCAAGAACATTAGCAGCGGCTGCCTGGTTTCACATCACACGTTCAAAGGTGTCACACAGATGTGGGAGTCCGTTCTCTGTCCAAAGCCAGCAGATGCAGTTTTCCATAGAAGGGAATGCCTGATGGGAGACTGTAACATATGTGGAGTAAAGAAGTTAGAATTACGTTGCTTAGAAATAGCAAAGCCAGGTAAGAGTATTAATGTGAAAGTATTTGCGTATGTAGAAGAAAAAGATAGGCATGGAAACAGTAAGAAAAGAAAAGATCTTTTGCATAAGAAATGCAATGCTGGGAGTTTCTTCGACTGTTGCAGACCAAGTTGAAGCTCTTCATCACTCATAACTATGTGGCACGATGGCAAGGACAACAATTTAAGGATTGTATACTTCGCTTTCCGGATGATGTCATTGTCTCAGTTGTTGAATTTGCTGAAAATTACGCCTTCAAGGAGCAAAATGAGATTCAGTCAATTCATTGGCACTCTAGTCAAGTAACTATTTTTGTACACATAACGTACTAATGCAAGGCAGGGGAGGTAGTCAAAACAATCCACTTCTTCATATCAAATGATAGGGTGCATGACACACTGTTTGTGCAACATTGCTTCATGCCACCCGTGACTGGTTACAACAAGAGGGTGTCACTTGTAAACAACATTGGGTGTGGTCAGATGGTGTGGCCTCGCAATTCAAGGGAGCCAGGAATTTCTATTTTGTTGCAAGATATGGTGGACTCACAGGGATTGGGATGAGCTGGTTCTTCTTTGGATTAGGGCATGGCAAGGGCGAGCATGATGGTGCAGGAGAAGTTGTGAAAAGAACCTTGACCCATGAACAACTAAAACCTAATGGAGCTATATTGCAGTGTGCAGCGGATGTGGTTGCTTATTGCCAGGCCAACCTATCGCAGGGAGCACCTGCATCATATCCTTCAAAAGAAAGGGAATGTGTTCGTTTGTTCTGGGAGGTTAAAGAGGGATATGTTAACAGGGAAGTTAAGTGGAATTGTGCCACTGTGGCAAAAACTCGCTCTTTGCATGCTATTCGTGGTCACAACCTGCAGGATCCAACTGCCCTTGCAACAAGAAAGTTGGCATGCTTCTGTGATGCATGCATGAACGGAAGGTGGAATCGCTACATCAATAAAGCTCACATGGAGGCTTGGGATTATCAGATTCTGCAGCCATTACTTGAGCAAATAGATGAAGTTTTGATAGAGGAAGTCGTTGGCTATGATGACTTCACATACAAATATCATCATGATGTGTTGAGTAGCGCTCTATGTTCTGGAGACACATTTGTTGTAAATCTAGATGCTTTAACCAACGCCGAAGATGTGGATTTCTATCTGGCCAAGTGTGTTGCAGAAAAGGAGAAGGTGGAGAAGGGGTACATTGATGAATGGAGCAATGTAATTGACAGAGGCTTATATGTTGTGCAAGGACTGTATTACAAGCAATTGGATGCATACACCTTCAAGCTAGACCACAAGCAGCCTATCATCCACCTACTTTCACATATGGTGCGATGTATCAAAATACCCATGGATCACTTCCCAAGGAGAAGGCAGGTGTACACAATCACTCCAGAAAGCTATGAAGCAATCTGTAATAGCATGCCCTTCAGCTTTTAAGTTGTATCCACTGGATTTTCTATATACCACTTTGTTGTAAGGGTATGCAATTTTATTATAAAGTTGGTTTTGTGTCAGCATGCTCAGCATGCTAACTATCCAACTATTTACATTAATTGCCAGCATCAAATTATTTACATAGGGTTCAATTTTACAATGACAGTCACTGCCCCCAAAACCCTTTAGGCCTCCTCGGAGGGCGCTTGTGAAGGGGATCGGGGAGCACCACAGACGGAGAGTGAGAGAGAGAAAAGGAGACACACACACGATGTGGGTGGGGAGACTCCAAAGAGTGAGCAGCCCCCTATACACTTATGCTATGTATAAGGTATACAAGTCGATGGGCGCCTAGACCCTGGGCGGTCGGGCAAGGCACAGATGCCTATACCCCAACAACCTCCCACTTAAAGGCGAATGTGTCTTTAAGCAAGGGAACCTAGTCAAAAGACTACAAAAGGTGAGAGAAAATCGCTCTCAACCGATGCCCACTGGCTGGCTGTGATCGTGTGCATCCGGCTGTCCTGCTCCCGTGTAAGTCCATACACCACGAGACGTACCGCACACGTACTACAAGTATGTACGCAATACCTGCATATCTCCCTCGTGCACTATGCCATCATCAGTCAAAAAACGACTGACAACCCCAACTGCAAATGCTCCCACTGCAGCTGCAATATCTGGTCTCAAGATCAGCATCTCATACATGAGACCACCGAATGCCGATGCAATACTAGCGGGCCCTGCTAGCTCTACGGAGCATGCATCAACATATATATCCCTGGCAATAGGCATCTCTGACTGACAAGGCGTGTCAGCCACATGCATCTCCTGACTGTCCACAAAAGACGCATCAACCTGTCGTGCAACCTCAGAGCAAACCAGCGGCTCTAGATGTCTGCTGGAAGACATATCCTGCACAACTATATCCCCATGCTCACTGTCGAGCATAGAAAGGAATGACTGCATAATCGCTGACATCTCAGTCTCCTCTACAATCATCCATTGCAAACATGACCACTCAATCTGCTGTGACTCACTAGAGCTCTCATGCTCTAACTCCGTATGCATAGACTCTTGCACAACGTCCTCCTGTCGTGACTCACTAGAGCAAGACCGCTCTACCTGTCTATCCTGCATTGAAGTATCTCGCACAACTGACTCTCTGCTTTGCCCAGTCACTAGAAAAGCATGCATGTCTGACTCTGTCACCTCTCTATGTGACTGCTCAAGTCATGCCTCAACTGTGTGCACAATGAGCTCACTACTCTGCACTCCATGCAAAGCATCCTGCAACCCATAAGCAAAAGAGACTCGCCTGCTCTCTCTCTCTCTACCTGGCTGCATGATCACAAAGACAACACCGTCTCTCACGTGATCCACATGCAATGGGTAACCTGTACCACTCCTGGCACCTCTTGCAATCACTAGCGAACCCAAATGCATCACAAAATCTCGCTCTCGAAGCGAAATCTGACATCCACAATCTCTAAGCTGACCAATTGAGATCAAACTCACTGTCAAATCTGGTACATAGCGCACATGTCGTAACAAGTAAGATGCACCACTCGGTAATGACAGTCTCACATCTCCTGCACCTGCTATCGCATGCGCCGATCCATCGGTCAAACGTACACTGCCAAGCATCCCGCTAGAATAGCTACAAAACCATGCATGATGCGGCGTGACATGAAACATAGCATCTGCGTCTAGCAACCACTGCAAAGGGAGTGCACTATCCACATGTATAGCATCTCGTGCATAGCTCGAGGTAAAAGTGACATCCCCGTCACTAGTATACTCCGACACTACATGTGCCTCATCTGTCAAAGAAACTGAGTCCATGGCATCACTACATGCATCTCTGAGACTGTCATGTCTCCTACGATGTTGCATACGACAAAAACAGCGTCGTCTAACGTGTCCAGAATGACCACAATACCACATGTCACCTGTCGTTGTGCTCGTGAATGTACATGTCTCACACGAGTCCGTGATGACTCATATCTATCATACATATCATGTAATCTGCCCCAAAGTGCTCTCGAAGTAGCCTCATACATAACAAGAGCATATACAGATTCCGCAAGGTGCAAAGAGAGTGTAGATAGTGCCATCTCCTCTAGATCCTGCCACTGATCGTCAGACATGTTTGAAGGTCTACCTGCATCACCACTCAATGGTCGATGCAACCCTTGCTGTGTCAATGCGTCAAGCATACACTCTCTCCATGCCGCAAAGTCTGACCCATCAAACATGCGCATCTGTGAGAGGTCACAATCTGATCGATCACCTGTCTCTGCCATGAGCACAATGTAGCAAACTAGGAAGCAAAACCACCTCACCAACAACACCTGGAAACTATCTACCAATATGGCCAGAAACACAATGTAAATCCTGTGAGACACACTCCAAAGTAGAGCTCCCGCAATGTCAATACAAGCCTCGCAAGCTCTAGTATCACACTGCAATCTGTGAGCTAATCACCAAGCCCACACTGTGCGGTATCGATGCATACACACGTAAAAATCGCCCACCTGCAGAGAACACCGCACGCAAATGCTGAGTGCAACCCGCAATCTCTACCTAGATCGCATAAATGAAAAGCATAAAACTCCTGGGAAAATTTTGCCAGAGTTTCGACGCACAATGGCTATCAACACAAAATAACTATTGTCCTGCCAGATCATTACAATGAGCAATCAATGCGCATCAAACTACACTCAACATACATCAATAGAGTGACCGCGCATAAGCAAACGCCAAAAGATTTGCAATCCGGAAACTTGATCAATGCGAAAACAATGCTCTCAAGAGAGCTCACCGGCACTTGAAAGTGCTCGTCAAAATGCATGTATAATGGGCATCAACCATGCGCCATAACCATATGCAAACCATCCGCAAAGACCATGAATCCAAGCACAAAATCAATGTCAAAGTATCCTGTGAAAACCATTGAAAGAAACTCCACCTGTGTGCTCCAAAAAACTGCGTCTCTCAAGAGACCGCTTCGGTGGTGTGTAAACGCCTCCGTACTTCGTTGCCCAAGTCTACCAAAAAACCCTCAAACCACAAGCTTAACACAAGCTGCAATTGCATCTTCAGCTCAGAATTTATGCACTCAACTTCAAGCATCTCCTGTGCTTCCAAAAGTGCATCAAACTCGCACACAATGCGACAACAGAAAATCTGGAATTTCTGTATACAGTCAGTCTGAGCTGAATATCAGCAAAACGGTGAGGAATTTGCAAAAAGTGTCATCTGCAAAGTTGTAGATCACGTCGAAACGGATGGGCATGCCGGACAGAATTCTCAGATCTGCATTCTACAAGGAGAAAAACGAATCTGAAAATAGTGCTGCTGCGCACACAGTTTTAGGGCAGCACCTTCACTTACACACAATCTTCCACACTCCTTTCTGAGCTTCCACAAGAGCATACATCACTCTCAACTAAGCTCACAAGCTCCCATTGCATTCTCACAAAGCTTCCAAGCTTTCTTAATCTCTCTACCGTCGAGAGTGAGCGAGCTATCGCCTCGAAGCTGTCAAAGCCGTCGTGCTCTCCGCGGTCACCATAGCTCTGATACTAATTGAAGGGGATCGGGGAGCACCACAAATGGAGAGTGAGAGAGAGAGAAGGAGACACACACACGATTTGGGTGGGGAGACTCCAAAGAGTGAGCAGCCCCCTATACACTTATGCTATGTATAAGGTATACAAGTCAATGGGCGCCCAGACTCTGTGCGGTCGTGCAAGGCACAGACGCCTATACCCCAACAGCTTGTAGTGACCGGGCTGTCCTTCTCACTGTTTGTGTTCTTCCTGCTGCCTCTTTTCTTTTCTCTCTGCTTCCTCCTTTCTCTTTGCTTCCTCCTTTCTCTCTGCTTCCTCCTCTGCTTCTAGGTTGGCACTATGCTGCTCCCTTTCTCTTCTTTCCCTCTCTAGCTTTTCTTTCTCTCTTTCTGCTTCGAGGTCAGCTTCCCGCTGTTTGCGATGAATTTCTTCCAGTCTTTTAACCTCTAAATCCATCTTTTGAATGTCAAGCAAACGTATGATGACTACATCAAAAAACTCATCAGAGCCTGTCTCAAACACATTATCAGCAACATATGCTTCTCGATCATCCGTTTGTAGCCAAAGAAAAAGCCAGGACTTCAAAGTTTCTATAAGGAACGTTTCCCTCTGCTCAGCACTCTGGTGCTCTAGACTGGGAGTAATAAGCCAAGTTTGTGGTGGGTTCTGAAACACTTTGTAGAAGCTATTATCGATTATAAGTGTGTTTTGGGCGTTGTACCCCGGAGTGTGTTTCCAGAACAAGGATAAGTCTTTCATAAACACAGGTTTTCTCTGGATCTGCCAGGATTGCTTTGTACAGTGGGCTTGAGCAAAAAACCCAGTAATCTTTGGCACCTGCTCTTTAGAAACAGTACGAAAAATACTCATGACTTTACTATGGAGGCTTGTGCTCCATATAAACACATTAAAGAACTGCATGCACCAGTCCAAAAAAAAAAGGCTGTCCTTGCGACATAACACCTGCTTATCAAGTACATCGTATTTCAACATTTCATCTGCATATGCCGGGGGCTTTTCACCAAAGCGAGGCTCTACCTCTGCCACCAAAAGACTGTTCAGGTCCAGTACCAGAGCCATCACATAAACGCTTAGGCACCCATATTGGGTCTGGTAGAGGATACCATTCAACAAAAATAACCGGCCCACTTGGGTGCACATAATTTAGGCGCTCAATAATACTATGGGCAAGCTGTGAATATCGTTCAAGGCATTTTTCAATCTCCATTTTCTGTTTCCTTAACTGCCTGGCTTTGTGGACTCGCCATCTCCGTAATTTCTTCCATTGAATGGTCGCAGTTGCATAAGGCATGACGATTAATGCCTGTTTCACTTCCTCTGCAGGGAAACCGCGATACGAAATGAGCAAGTTTTAAAAAAAAACCGCACAAATTATAATGAACTATTACAATGAACTGCTGCTCAGATTTATATTGCACAAAAATACATTTTCATTGGAAAACAAAATGCATGTGAGTTACAATAAGCATTTGGGTTTCAAAATGGTCTAGCATATACAGTGAAGGGCACAACCGGGTAGGGAGCAATAAGTCTTAACACAATTTTTTGCAAGCTCTTGAGCGGGTGGCTTTATTTTCACCTTTGGAGCTTTCAGCCCTTTCCAAACCACAGGCTGTGCTTGCAATGTCTTCGGGTACCTCTTCAAGGCCAACTTTTCTTTTCAGCTGAGCTTTACGCAAAAAACCCTCGAGAGGGCTATTGTCACCAACTTCTTGCTCATCTTCTATGTTTTCATTCTTCAAAGTTTCCCTTGAGCCACTAACCACTGTCTCTACTGAGAAGCTTCTGCTTTGTCAGCTGCAGCAGGCATCGCTGGCACACGAGGAGCCATGACAAAAAAATCATCTTCTTTTTCATCTTCTGAGTTCCTGCTCACATCACCGCCTTCCTCCGTTGTTTTCATGCTTTCATTTGGCATCTGCTGGGAGCCCTCATCCACCCCTTCACTCCTTGCATCCAGCTCAACACCCTTCTCCGTCGAAGGGTTCTCACCTGTATCCAGCTCATCACTCTCCTCGATCGAAAGGTCCTTCATTACAGCCTTTCCCTTGCCCTTCGTGTCATGCACACTGCCCACATCACGGAGGGACTGCCATAGGCTTGCAACAAAAAACGTGGATTAAGACTCATAAGCATGTCATGTATGCTAGAAAATGTTTGATATGCTGTGACTATGTGTGCGGCCTGGCATACATTGGAATCCATGATGCTGACAAGCCCAATATGCTAATTCGAATTGATGAGTATGCTAACTAGCATATCCAATATGCTAGTTTGCATCTGGAGATGGTAGTTTACTTACTAGATTTTCCATTATGAAAAACTTACTCTAGTCTGTACACTGAGCACAAGTATGCTAATTAGCATACAAGATATGCTAATTAACATATCCAGTCAACACACTCAATATTCTAATTAACACTGTGGGTATGCTAATAAGCACACCCTGTACGCTAAAAGACAGTCCTTGTATGCTAGCCACTAGCAGTCCCAGTATGCTAATTAGCATACCCAGTATGCTCATTAGCATACCCAGTATGCTAATTAGCATACCCAATATGCTATTTAGTATTCCCAGTATGCTAATTAGCATACCCAGTATGCTATTTAGCATATCCAATATGCTAATAAGCATATCTAGTATGCTAATCAACATACTCAATACGTGAATCAGCATACCCAGTATGCTAATTAGCATTCCCAGTATGCTAATTAGCATATCCAGTATGCTATTTAGCATATCCAGTATGTTAATTAGCATATCCAATAAGCTAATAAGCATATCCAGTATGCTAATCAGCATACCCAGTACGCTAATCAGCATACCCAATATGCTAATCAGCATATACAGTTTGCTAGTTAGCATTTGGATATGGTAGTTAAGTTACTAGATGCTAATATATTCTCACTGGGAATGCTAATTAGCATATCCAGTATGCTAATTAGCCTACCCAGTATGATAATTAGCAAATTCAGTATGCTAATCAAAATACCCAATATGCTAATCAACATATCTAGTTAACACACTCAATATTCTAATTAACACACTGGGTATGCTAATTAGCACACCCTGTACAATCTTACCAGATGTTGGTGTGATTGGATGTCTTTGCCCTGTGGGTTTCCAATACCATTCTTGTGGTATCCTTTGCTAGCAGGTCACAGCTCTACATTTTGTCGACAAGGAGCATGCAGTTGCAAAGCAGAGAAAGTGGTAGCTATGCCCACAGGGCAGCTTGACCATGGCATTGGTTCCCTTTACTTCAAGTGGAAAACTGCAGCCACTGCACAGGTTGATCATCGTTCCATCGCATACCCCTTCTATACTTTCTGTAAAAGTGCCCATGGCCATATTACACAGGGCAGTGGGAATGGAGGAGCCTTGTAGCATCTTGCTCATGTGCATTAGGATCTGCAGTTGACCTTCACATGCATTCACTTTTGCTTCCATAACCTCCACATTAATCTGCACACCAAAAAAAAGAGGATCATGGTAAGTACATAGGTTTGTTGTGCACATATTCCAATCATACGGTGGAAGCATAAAAGTCACGCACTTACACGCTGACAAGTTGAGTCAGCAGGCAAGAGTGTCCTCACAGTCAGGAAATGCCAAACCTTCCAATGTCTCTTTAAATGTCCGTATTTTTACTTTACACTCTATTTCCCTCTTTGCATCCACGCTGTCGCTCTGTAGTAACCTCTGTAATTCATTTTCAGCGTCGTGAAGCTTTTGTCTCATAGCAAGCACAATTGGGGTGACCCTAGCATTGCTTGCTTGGACAACCCTCGCAGCTTCAAACTCTGATTTTGCAGTTAGAGATGTTCTTTAGCACCTTGCAGTTGTTTGCTGAGAATTTCAAAGGTAGCCTTTATGTGTTGCAAATTCTCAATGCCAAAAAAAGACACGCTTTCAGCCTACTGGTGAGTGCTATGGCGAGAGATGGGTGTCTCCTTGGTATCCTCCTTATTTTCAGCTTGCGCCTCCTCGATGTTTTGACATACATTGCACATCCTCCACTTTTCGACATGGGCCTTGTAGTATCCTTTCTCTCAGAGGTCCTGCAAATGCTGGATAGCGAATTCAACCCAATTGAATTGCATGGCTGAGCTACTTGCAATTGTCGTCGGGCTGAATTCTTTTACAAACCCCTTGGCGAATGCAGAGTTGATCTCCATGTTTGTTGGGGGCTTCTGGTACACCTTGTAATGCAGCTGCATCACCTAGTTGAACATATCACTACGCAAACAACTGCATTTAATGCGATAGTGACTACGATTCTTTGACTCTTTGAAAACACTGAACCACTCCACATCACTGATCTGATCCCACCTCACTATTTTGGGGTTGGCACCAGCCAGGGAGAGGCCATGAACATCATTGAGCTCTTCTGCTGTAATACAGAACTTGCTCTGTACTGGGACTGTAAACTTTGGAGCTTTCCATCGGCCTGCACACCCCCCAATGTCACAAGATTAGCAGATTTTTCTATTTGTTGGTAGGTAAAAAATAATGTAGCCAGGAGTGTGTTAACAGTAGGAAAGTGCAATATTGAGCACTTCCTTCCAATTTCAAGGTTCAAATCAACCACTGGTTTGTGCTTCTTGAGCCAGACTTCGACTTGAGCAATTGTATTTCAAGTGACTATTCACAAGATGTCCTACTGCTAAAGACGACATCAAGGGACAACTCTCCAGCCAAGACAGCACCAACAACTATCCTCACAAATCATAATGAGGTAGAGAGAGAGAGAGAGAGAGAGAGAGAGAGAGAGAGAGAGTACCTGAGTCATCCTTCCCCTTTGTATGCAAGGTCTTTGCCATTGGGGATGCTAGGGAATAAGAGAGCTTCACCCTTTTTCGGGGCGGAGAAGAAGCAGCACAAAGTTCAGCCCTCGACTTTGTTTTTGGTTCTCTCTTACCTCTGGCCCCTGGGCCCCGCTTCTCTCCATGCATGTTGACTGCCCCACTCCGCTTCTCTCCATGCATTTTGACTGCCCCACTCCCCTCAGAGTAACACTGTGTAAATGGTCAGGAAAGTGGATTCAGGGTGGTCCCCCTATTTTGAAATATTTGATGGATTCCCACATGTTTGAAAAGTTACACTCTCATTATGCTTACAAGATATGATTGTTGCCACATGATAACTAGCACAAAAAGCATGACAAGTTAACATGATTACACCCATAAGGGGTATATTTTTCAAATGAATGAGTAAAGATGGTGATATGGTTATGGTTTTTTTCAGAGATCATTCTATCTTAATGGAATACTGACCAATTTTTTAGAGAACTTGGAATAAATTTGAGAAAAACTTCTCATTTATATTACACTTGATTAGGATTTATATTAGTTCAATATGATGGTGAAATCAAACACTTGCAGGGGTGATTGCCTTCTAATAAAAATGATATTTGTTTATAAAAATAACTCTGGATTTTTTGAAATGGGTGATAGAAATTAACATTTTTTGGACTTAGCTTGGTAAGGTTTTTTTTTAAAAGCTTGTAAGATGGACATGGATAACAACTGGTATGGTCCATTGATACCTGTAATACACATCCAAGGCTAACTGAATTGTTGTCTTGCTTGGATGGATGCAGGTAAGGACTCTATCTTATCTTGGAAGGTTCTTACAAACATTGTACAAAATAATTCTAAGAATGAATTGTTTTTGTACTTATCATTTCATTTCTTCCAAAGCCAGCTGAATTTTGAATTTAAAAGTTCAATTATGTCATATTATTTATGGTAAAACATCTACACACACATCCTATACATAAGGTTTTTTCTCTTTAAAAAAATCAAGATGCTGGTTCTGGAAACTATTTTGGAAACTTAGTTCTAGGTTTGACCCACAGTCTATAATCCCCTGACTGGTTGACCGGTGTTAGGTGGTCCTTCTTAGACTATTTTTCTGGTCTCCTGCTCACGGCTATTATAGTCCTTGACTTTGCCCGTTTAAGGTTTGCAGGCCCAACTTATTAAATCTAATCCTATTCATGTTGTTATATTTCCTTTCAAGATCACAAACCCTTGAGAATGACAGTTCGCATGAGTGTAAAACACAACCCTGAAAATAATACAAAGATTCTGGATCAGATTAAGTTCTTTTTTAACTTCTAGCTCTTCTTCCAGGCGAGGGAAGGTTTGAAGCTACACTAGGGGAAGAGGCAGAAACTCTCCCATCAGGAATTATCTTGAATTATAATCCTTGGTGATTTGCAGGTTATTACAAGCCCTTGTGGACGGAGGTCTCTTATCAAAGTTGCTCCTAAACCATTAGGAGAAATATGAACCTTGCATGGGCCTTGTAAGGAATCCTAATTTTTAGGGATTAAGGCTAATGGTGTGTAGGGTTAAGGGGACAAGGGCATTCAAGAAGCTAGTTTTGAGTAGGCTTTTCTAGCCTTTTTTTAAGACACATGTAGGATGTGGAACTAGGAGGTTACCTTCTCTCTCTAGCTTTTTGAAAGTGAAGGGAGTAAAGAGGTGTGGCCACATCATCAAAAACGTGGATCACGAAGAGCCAAAATTTGACTTTAAAAAAGAAAAGTTATTTTTACTTATTTTTGACTTAAAACTCCCCCCCAACATATATCCATATCAAAAAAGTATTTTTTGACATTTTTTTAAACTTACAAGCACTAAAAGTCCAATTTTTCAAAAAAAAAACTCTCCTAAAAAAAAAAAACCTTTCTTCTCTCTTCCTCCTCCCTCCTTTCTCCCTCTCCTCTCCCTCCCTGCCCCTTCTCTCCTCCTCCTCCCCTCTCTCCCTCTCCCCCACTGTCCCCTTCTCTCCTTCCACGTTCCTCCCTCTCCCTCCCTGCCCCCTTCTCTCCTCCTTCTCCACTCTCTCTCTCTCTCTCTCTCTCTCTCTCTCTCTCTCTCTCTCTCTCTCTCTCTCTCTCTCTCAGTGCAGTCGTTTTTTGACCTAGTAGACAGCAGTCCACTCTTTTGATCATAACTTCTTCATCCGAACTCCGATTTGGGTGATCTATAGCCTCAATCGAAGAGCACGAAGTCCTCTACGCATTGATGTAAAGACAGAAATTATCAGAGTTATGGAAAGCGTTTCTGTAGCAGCATTTCCGAAGTGAACAGGTTCAACAAAATTGATTCTCATCTCCTATTTTACATACAATGTCTTCCGGCACTCGCAAGGGTTCTTCTTCTTCAACAAGATCCACAACCATTGTGGAAAGTGATCCAAAATCTCCTAAGTGTGGAGATAGCAACACAACCACCCAACCAACGACATCGAAAACCATGATCATGGCGTACTTGGTATCATTGCAAGAGACCGTAAACAAACAAGGCGAAGACTTACGAGCACTTGCAATGGAGAATGGCACACTAAGGGTACTTGTGGTTGAGAATGAAAATCTCAAGAGGACACTTGAGATGCAAACAACACGTTTGATGCAACTTGAAGAGGAAGTCAAGGAATGTAAACGCTCTCTTGTGGACTTGAATGCTTTGAAGGAGCGGATGAGCAAAGTAGAGCATGACCATGTATTGAAAGAGGAGAAATTTGACACTATGAGCCGGGATGTATCTGACATGAAAAATGTATGCACAAACATGTCTTGGGCTGATGTATGTGGTAGCAATGTGGTTTCTAATTCCTCACTCATGCAAGCTATGGTTCAGACAAAGAATGTTGAGAATGTGGATGTGGAGGAGTTGAAGGAACGGGAGCGACGTTCCAAGAACATTGTTATTCGTGGAATTCCCGAAGAGAAGTTAGAGACACCTCCTTCTCTTGCCATTGTTATTGAAGATTTCTTCAAAACCCACTTTGGCATGTCCGGAGTTATGGTCTATGGAGCACATAGAGTGGGGAAGCAAGGAGCTCCTCGCTCGGGAGAACGGCCAATTGTATGCACCATGCCGGATGAGACCAAGCGAAAGATTATCCTTGATAATAGTTGGATCTATTTGAGGGATACAAAATGTTTTATATGTGAAGATCGCACTATTAAGCAACAAAATATGCGTCGCAAGGCATATGAGGAAAAGAATAATAAAAACAAGGAGATCTCTCATGAAGAAAATGTGCCCAAGGAGGAGGCAAGTCTCTCAAGCAAATAGGGATGCGTGACCTATGAGACCGAGTTACAATTGAAAATATGCTTTTGGAATTGTAATGGATACCCATGGAATGCGGGGGTTGGCATTGATGAACTAACAAGCAAAGCCGATGTTGTACTTCTTGTTGAAACTTGGGAGCATGATACACAAAGGATTGACGGCTTGGAGGATTACAATGTACATTCATTGATGTGGTCAAAGAATCTCAAGCAACGAAGAGGACAAGGAGGGTTAGCATGTATGGTTAAGAAAGGATTGGAAGATTTTGTATCAATTGTGAAAGATGACAAGTACAAACGTTATGTATGGCTGAAAATTATGACACCAAAAAGAGCACCCATTTTTGTAGCCGGTTGCTACATTCCTCATCATGATTCTCCCTTTTATGCTTGCATGGATAGAGATCAACCATTTTCTGATTTGGAAGAGGACATTTCTTATTTCAAAGGTGAAGGTGATGTTATTGTATTTGGGGATATGAATGCTCGCACAAAAACATTGCAACATGATACTCAACAATTTGATATGCCATACATTTCAAGGGAGTTGCAGGAAAATCACTTGTATGATCGTACTTCAATGGATGAGAAAGAGCCGGATCACTATGGAAAGTTACTTTTACACATGGGTAATAGCACGGGTATGCTCATTGCCAATGGTGTATCTTTGTGGAGTGGAACCAATGGATTTACATGTAGAAGACATAATGGGGATAGTGTGATTGACTATATGCTACTCTCTGAAGCCATCATGTATCGCATAAAGAGTTTTATGTTTGGTCAATGGACCCCGGAATCCGACCATCGCACCTTATGTATTGACCTTTCATGTGGAGAAGCAACTAAGCATGATAATCTCAGCCAAAGTAAAGAGAAGTTATCACTATGTATGGATTTCAAACGGGCACCAATGTACATTGAAATGGTTGAGCAAAAATTATGGATGACAAAGCTTCAATGTGATGCACCATTGGAAAATAAATGGGAAGCTTTCAAAAAAGCTATTTGTTCTTGTGCGGAAGAATGCTTTGCCATAAAGCATCTCCATGGTATCAACAAAGGTAGATCACGCAAAAGGTGATTTGATAAAGAATGTCAAGATGCGCGAAAGTCCTTGATAAAGCTTGATGCAACTATGGACAAAGACAACTATCAAAGTCATTTGCATACATACAAGGCATTGATTCAAAAGAAGAGAAGAAGATGGGAAGTAAAGCAACAAGAATTTCAAGTCCAAGAAAAGGCACATGCATGTGGAAGATTTTGGAGAAACTTGAGAGGCAAGCGGATTGAGAATTTTGGTAACTTGAGTCTAGTGGATATGTACACACATTGTAGGCAATTATATGAGCAAGAAAATACTGAAAAAATACCATTTTATGGTTCACTCCCATGTATGCCCTCTTTTTTTACTATTGAGGATGTATACGGTGGGCTTGAAAAGTTGGCCACTCGCAAAGCGGGAGATCTTCAAGGTATCAAGCCGGAGATGATCAAATGGACGGGAGATTTTACCCATGAGTGGATGTGTGATATGTTCAACCTTGCACTTCAACATGGTATGCATTATGATTGGAGTACTAATTGGGTTAAGCCTTTGCATAAAGGAGGGGATGTAAAGAATGTAAGCAACTACCGGACTATAATGATTGGGTCTCTTATGGCAAAGTTGTTTGGGTGCATAATGGAAATGAAATTGAGTGATTGGGCTGAAGAGAATGACAAGTGTGCAAAGGGACAAGCGGGTTTTCGTCGATGCCATAGCACCATTGATCATCTTGTCACTCTTCGTGTTCTCATGAAGGAAAGTCGGTTGAAAGGCAAGCGATTGTATTGTTGTTTTGTGGACTTTAAGAAAGCCTTTGATATGATTCCACGTAACAATTTGTGGAGAAGGATGGAAGAACTCCAAGTGCCAAGTGAGTTTATGCTTGCGGTTTCTCGAATCTATGAGAAGGTGATTTGTCAATTGCGCATGGGAAGAGAAATTTCAGAAATTTTTGTAAGCACTAGTGGGGTTAAACAAGGATGTCCATTGTCACCAACTCTCTTTGGTCTATGCATCAATCAATTGGGACAAATGGTACTTGACTTTATGCAAGAAGAAGGCATTGAAGAGGTCACTAGTTGCAATGCGGTAATCATGCTTTTGTTGTATGCGGATGATGTAGTGCTTCTAGCACACACTTTAGAAGATGCACAAAAGCTTATGGTTATCCTTGAGAACTTTTGCTTGCATAGTGGGCTGATTGTAAATGAATCCAAAACAAAGGTTATACTTGTGAAAACCAACCATAAGGAGAAGCCATGCATTGTGTACAACAACGAGACACTTGAAGTTGTTGAGAGCTTTAAGTACCTTGGCCTTGAGGTTCCATCCAATCACAAGTGGCATGAATGTGCTATGCGTCGTTTGGAAGCGGGAAAGAGAGCATATTATGCATTTGAGAACATGTGTAATGCGGGAAACATCAAGTGTTGGGTTCTCAAGAAGTATCTTTTTGATGCATTGGTGACACCGGTTCTTCTTTATGGAGTTGAAGTGTGGGGCGAGAGCATCTCAAAGTCTACTTGGAAAGAGTTTGAGAATGTCCAAAAGCGTTTTCTTACAAACTTTCTCCAAGTTAAGACACAAACACCATATATGCTCCTACTTCTTGAGTCGGGATCTCTTCCAATTGAGGTATGGGCATGGAAAGGGTTGTGGAGTACATGATAAAGATGCGTCAAAACCCCTCACATCGACTTCCTACAATTGCATGGGAAGCAAGCAAAAAAGTTCAAAAGACGCATAAAAGCAAGATCTTGAGCATGGGATGGATGCAAGACATAAAGAAGTGGTTTGGGAGATGGGATGCATTACACTTGCTACATGATGCTTCAATTGACTCTCAAGTGAATGAAGATTTTCTACAACGCCAATGTATTACGGCTTGGGAGAAATCCGGTGGGTCACGCTTCATACATTACACCACCTATATTGCCCCCAACTACAAAACCATGTTCTTCGCTGAGAGAGGAAACCGTACTCACACTTACATGCTTGAGCCTATTCCCTTGTCCGCGATACGCACTATTGCAGCAATTCGGCTTAGCTCCCATTTCCTTCGATGCGAGATAGGGCGTTGGGGCAATGGAGAAGAGTCAAATCGATTGTGCACATTATGCTCACTGCAAGTTCGAGAGTCTGATTACCACACACTACTAGAGTGCTCAGCTTTTGATCACATCCGAACTTGCTTCTCTCACATTTTCAGCCATAACTTAGACCTACACACTTTCCTCTCCCAACCAAAGTGTGGGCTCTCCATTGCGACTCTCATCACTACAATTTTGGAGCATCGAGAGTCACTCATCAGCCATACACATACTACATCACATGTAACTTTGGTCCCATAGGTCATATTTGACCTCCGAGGACGATAATAAAATCTATCTATCTATCTATCTCTCTCTCCCCCACTACCCCCTTGTCTTCTCCCATGTTCCTCTCTCTCCCTCCCCCCTCTCTCTTTTCATCCTTTTCTTCCTCATGCAACAGCTACCATGGTGCTCAAGGACATCACAAATCGTATGCATACATATTTGCTTGTTCGCAACATTTGCATCGAAGGCCGCACGTGAGGGTGAGCAGAGATCATCCCAGGAACGTCGTACCATCGATGAGATGAATGTTGACAATTCTTCAATATCTTGCCAATACCATCACAGATTTGAATAAAACACCCCTTTATGCAAGGTAACAATATACTTTTTACTTTTGATTGTGTTCTTCTTATCATAAACTTTGAAGTCTAAGGTGTTGCCTCTACTTGTTTTGTAGTGCTTGGCACAAAGGATTCTTTTATGCACAAATAGTGAAAGGCTGCAGGTTAGAGAGGCCAAGTGCCACCACTTTTCCTCTAAAACAGTCTTCTTTGTTACATCTTGCAGGTAGGTGCTTCAAATCCATGCTTATTAGGGGTGGTAGTCTCATCCTGATGTATATTTTTGTATTGTTTATTTCCAGCTAGATAGAAATACTTGCAAATTTGTACAACATATACTTAACAAGTGTCTTCATTATATAGCTTGCAAATGTTGAATTCATACATGCTTTTGTTACAAGGTGACCTCTTGCTATGCTAGTTGAGTGGCGTTGTTTGCAAGAATGGCTCAAGGAACTGGCATAACATGAAGCTTTTATGGTGGCACAAAGCTCTCCTCAGCGGCAATGTGGCTCCCACTACACCAAAAATCATTATGCTGACATGAAGAGATCCCTAGTAGGAAAATGAAAAAACTTTTCATCAGCAGCAACACACTCTTTCCTAACATGAGGGCACTCCTACCAAAGATATTTTTATGTGATAGGTCACCCCAGGAGCATACCATGTCATGGAATGGATGTAATAACTATGACCGCACTACTCCTTGGGAAGTCTTCACAGATGTATGTTTATCAAAGTTAATGAGAAGAAATTTGGACTTTTTTGTTTGTTGATATGTAAGAGCACTCTAGGTCTACCATATTTTAGATCGTTTGATAAGTTAAATATAATTTGTAGTCATTTAAAGTGTAAGTTTGTTTTTGTTTGGTAAGATTGTACATGAGAAGACATAATAAAGTATAAGAGATCTTGACGGAATAAGCCTCGATTAGATTCCTACCATGCACTTGTGACACCAGACCTCTCCTTGAACCTTTTGATTTCTATCATTGTGGGAAGTCCAAGGGTGGTCTATTTTCAATTTTTTAGCAATAACTTTTTTTAAAAGGAAATTTTGGTTATTTTAAAGTTTGTACACAGTCTAGGAGTTCATTCTGATTGTTTTCCTTCAATTTCAATTTTTGATCGAGGGCACTCCTTGGAAGCCACTTTTGAAGGTGTTAGGGTGAGATTTTGAGAAAGTTTTGTATGTAGGAAATGCAGTTCTTAACACAATAAAAAACATTGGTTCTTTGAGTATTTTCAGATTCCATGGTTTTAATGCCCGTTCGAGCCCGTAGATTAAGGAAAAAGTAAGAAATGTCTGTTTTACATCATTTTTTAAGAAATTGCCAACTTGCACGTTGATTTTTGGAAAATCCGAGTAGGATATGATTTTTTTGCATCACACGATGGTCTAAGAGCACGACGAGATGAACAAATTTATGTGAGACAAGCCCAGACAGATTCGGAGCCAATTGAACACTAGAAGCTCTTGAAAACAGCCTAAAAGTTCAACACTTAAAAAAAAATATGACCACTTAAATATGCCCAGACTGGCTAGTTTGCGCGCCCTTGTGGCCCCTCTTGTGGAGGGTCCCTGGGCCCCTAAAATGACAAGTACAAGCTTTTCTTAATGCATGGCCATGAGATAGAACTGGGCAGTTTAATGTGTTCATAGCAACCCCTCCCCCCCCCCAAATGTCAGATACCTAAACCTTGTATCATGCTTATCAATCATTTTTTGCTTCCTTATGTCCATCCCCTGTTCTTGAAAATATCTTGGTCCCTATTTGTGCCTCGATGGGCATTCTACGTCCCGTTGTGGTCCCTCTTGTTGAGGGTCCTTGGGGCTTCAAAATGACAAATAGTGGCTTTGTTTTAATGTATGGCCATGAGATAGAGTTGTAGTGTTTGATGTCCGGAGTATTCACTATGTCAAATTTTCCTATATCATGTGCGTTCACCACAATGGATTGAAAGTAGCCCCTATAGGCCTTACCTACACATGTTTCTGTAACTTTACAAGAATATAAATTCCCTTATGGTAAACACATGTGCTATGTTACATATACTTTAGTGAACTCCCAACGTCAAAGGCCTCACAAATTTTGTGCACTCATAACATTTAGCACTAGAAATCAACCAAACAAGGAGCCAGTTTTTACTTCCTTGTGTTCACCTCGTGTTCTTGGGAATGTTTTGGTTAAGCCATTTCTTTGGTATTTAAAACCACATGTGACCCCTATTGTTATAGTATCCGACCAAAGGTTTCTTGATTAGCAGTTATATAGGTTCGAGTGATATATATCTTCTATGTTAACAATGCGTGTATCTATAATTTATGTTTACACTTTCTCTATCCAAATGAGCTACATAGTAAAAATCAAATCCGCAATTGAACAATTAAGTTCACAAGGTGATAGCTATTGGTATGATATTTAGCAATACCAAATAAATAGCTACCAATAGCGAATGAATAGGGATATTTAAGAAGGTTTGATACCAAAAACTTGTCAACACTACTCAAAAAGTTGGAAACTCAAAGGCTTTATAATATATATGATGAAACAAGAATCAATAATAAGTCACCCCTATATATCTACACCTCCATCTCAAGTTGTCATTTCTCTAAGTCAAGCTTGACATAGGCATAGTATGGAAACAATAACATTTTGGAAAGCAAGAATTTAGCTTTCTCAACTTTTGAAATGTTGCTATTGATATATATTCAACATCCCCAAATGAGGACATCTTGACAAAGGTTATGATCCACTTAATAAGAATAACCATTAGTGATTAAATTGAAATCAAAATATTGTATGAATTTCTTCATGGTGGAATGATTAAGACTTGAAACTTCAAACATCTTACAGGCAAATCAGAATATCCAAAAAAATCAACAATATTTCTCAAATCTGTATGAAACTCCAGTAATCTAAATAAAATACTCTCACTCAGTGTGACACCATTTAACAAAAAGAAATACTTATATTGCATTTATAGAGAAATCCAACCTCATAAAATAATTACAAATGGAGACAATGTTGTTGCTGTTAGGCTTCTCTTACAAGTATTTGTCTTTCCCATGTAGAGATTCATATTGAAGGGGATCGGGGAGCACCACAGATGGAGAGTGAGAGAGAGAGAGAAGGAGACACACACGATGTGGGTGGGGAGACTCCAAAGAGTGAGCAGCCCCCTATACACTTATGTTATGTATAAGGTATACAAGTCAGTGGGCGCCCAGACTCTGGGCGGTCGGGCAAGGCACAGACGCCTATACCCCAACAACCTCCCACTTAAAGGCAACTATACCTTTAAGCAAGGGAACCTAGTCTAAAGACTACAAAAGGTGAGAGAAAATCGCTCTCAACCGATGCCCACTAGCTGGCTGTGATCGTGTGCATCCGGCTCTACTGATAGACAAACATCCCGCTGCGGAAGCCACATAGAGCTAGCTCCAAGCTCTGCAAAGAGTCTACAAGAGCTCATGCACTCCTGCAAGTATCGGTCCAATACCTGCAAACCTCCCCTATGCTCTATGCCGAGATCAGTCATCGAACAACTAATCAACCCTGCTGCAAATGCTCCCACTGCATCTGCTGAGCCTTGAGATCAGCATCTCGTACATGAGGACACCGAATGTTGATGCAACCCTGGAAACCTCTGCCACCTCCAACTCAGAACTCAACTCATGGTAATCTTGTCCCCTATCATAGAGACCATGGCACTCTGACTCCGAGCTTTGGAGTGACTCCTCGTGTCCACCACATATCACATGTGTACCAAGAGTATCCATCTGTCCTGAATCTGCATCAAGCTCTGGCATAAGCATATCAAGAAATGACTCCACAATAGCCGACATCTCAGCATCCATGTGAGTCATCTCTGTCATCACCTCTGATGACTCATCCTGTTGTGACTCACTAGAGCTGTCCCGCTCTACCTGTGCATCCATAGACGCAACCTGCACAACAAGGTCATTGCTCTGCACTCCATGCAAAGCATCCTGCAACCCACAAGCAAAAGAGACTCGCCTGCTCTCTCGCTGTCTACCTGGCTGCATGATCACAGAGACAACACCGTCTCTCTCATGATCCACAAGCAATGGGTAACCTGTACCACTCTTGGCACCTCTCGCAATCACTAGCGAACCCAAATGCATCACAAAATCTCGCTCTCGAAGCGAAATCTGACATCCACAATCTCTAAGCTGACCAATCGAGATCAAACTCACTGTCAAATCTTGTACATAGCGCACATGTCGTAACAAGTAAGATGCACCACTCGGTAATGACAGTCTCACATCTCCTACACCTGCTATCGCATGCGCCGATCCATCGGTCAAACGTACACTGCCAAGCATCCCGCTAGAATAGCTACAAAACCATGCATGATGCGGCGTGACATGAAACATAGCATCTGCGTCTAGCAACCACTGCAAAGGGAGTGCACTATCCACATGTATAGCATCTCGTGCATAGCTCGAGGTAAAAGTGACATCCCCGTCACTAGTATACTCCGACACTACATGTGCCTCATCTGTCAAAGAAACTGAGTCCATGGCATCACTACATACATCTCTGAGACTGTCATGTCTCCTACGATGTCGCATACGACAAAAACAGCGTCGTCTAACGTGTCCAGAATGACCACAATACCACATGTCACCTGTCGGCGTGCTCGTGAATGTACATGTCTGACGCGAGTCCGTGATGATTCATATCTATCATACATATCATGTAATTTGCCCCAAAGTGCTCTCGAAGTAGCCTCATACATAACAAGAGCATATACAGATTCCGCAAGGTGCAAAGAGAGTGTAGATAGTGCCATCTCCTCTAGATCCTGCCACTGATCGTCAGACATGTTTGAAGGTCTACCTGCATCACCACTCAATGGTCGATGCAACCCTTGCTGTGTCAATGCGTCAAGCATACACTCTCTCCATGCCGCAAAGTCTGACCCATCAAACATGCGCATCTGTGAGAGGTCACAATCTGATCGATCACCTGTCTTTGCCATGAGCACAATGTAGCAAACTAGGAAGCAAAACCACCTCACCAACAACACCTGGAAACTATCTACCAATATGGCCAGAAACACAATGTAAATCCTGTGAGACACACTCCAAAGTAGAGCTCCCGCAATGTCAATACAAGCCTCGCAAGCTCTAGTATCACACTGCAATCTGTGAGCTCATCACCAAGCCCACACTGTGCGGTATCAATGCATACACACGCACAAATCTCCCACCTGCAGAGAACACCGCACGCAAATGCTGAGTGCAACCCGCAATCTGTACCTAGATCGCATAAATGATACGCATAAAACTCCTGGGAAAATTTCGCCAGAGTTTCGACGCACAATGGCTATCAACACAAAATAACTATTGTCCTGCCAGATCAATACAATGAGCAATCAATGGGCATCAAACTACACTCAACATACATCAACAGAGTGACCACGCATAAGCAAACGCCAAAAGATTTGCAATCCGAAAACTTGATCAATGCAAAAACAATGCTCTCAAGAGAGCTCACCGGCACTTGAAAGTGCTCGTCAAAATGCATGTATAATGGGCATCAATCATGCGCCATAACCATATGCAAACCATCCGCAAAGACCATGAATCCAAGCACAAAATCAATGTCAAAGTATCCTGTGAAAACCATTGAAAGAAACTCCACCTGTGTGCTCCAAAAAACTGCGTCTCTCAAGAGACCGCTTCGGTGGTGTGTAAACGCCTCCGTACTTCGTTGCCCAAGTGTACCAAAAAACCCTCAAACCACAAGCTTAACACAAGCTGCAATTGCATCTTCAGCTCAGAATTTATGCACTCAACTTCAAGCATCTCCCGTGCTTCCAAAAGTGCATCAAACTCGCACACAATGCGACAACAGAAAATCTAGAATTTCTGTATACAGTCAATCTGAGCTGAATATCAGCAAAACGGTGAGGAATTTGCAAAAAGTGTCATCTGCAAAGTTGTAGACCACGTCGAAACGAATGGGCATGGCGAACAGAATTCTCAGATCTGCATTCTACAAGGAGAAAAACGAATCTGAAAACAGTGCTGCTACGCACACAGTTTTAGGACAGCACCTTCACTTACACACAATCTTCCACACTCCTTTCTGAGCTTCCACAAGAGCATACATCACTCTCAACTGAGCTCACAAGCTCCCTTTGCATTCTCACAAAGCTTCCAAGATTTCTTAATTTCTCTACCATCGAGAGCGAGCGAGCTATCGCCTCGAAGCTCTCAAAGCCGTCGTGCTCTCCGCGGTCACCATAGCTCTGATACCAATTGAAGGGGATCGGGGAGCACCACAGACGGAGAGTGAGAGAGAGAGAAGGAGACACACACGATGTGGGTGGGGAGACTCCAAAGAGTGAGCAGCCCCCTATACACTTATGCTATGTATAAGGTATACAAGTCAGTGGGCGCCCAGACTCTGGGCGGCCGGGCAAGGCACAGACGCCTATACCCCAACACATATACACAAGTATTTGTGTGTCTATGACACTAGGGAAGATAGTAGTACTATAGGGATGGCTTTTCTAAGAGCTCCTAGAGAGTACCTATTGGTTCAAGATTCTACAAAAATCCTACTATTCTTATCAAAATATTTTAACACAGTAGTGAAAGGTTCCTCACGGAACAAAAATAGGGTGATTTCCATCTCTGCACATGGTTGCTTGCTCATGTCCTCTCAAAACAAGTTGACTCTGTAAGTAAACAACAGATTATGTGAGCACAAAGTTATAAAGTAAAAAATGATATTATTCTAATAATCTAATGACAACTATACAAAGAATAAATTATAAGAAAAATCTTTGATGACTCTCCATAGATAACAAAACTTACTTACATTGTGAGACTCAATCACATGCTACAAAACTATAGATGGCGCACAAAAGCCATCAACAAAATAGAACCACCCAATGTTATGCGGTGTGAAGCCTAAACATTGAAAGCCATAAAGAGGTTAACTCCCTCCAGCATGATAAACTTAAAGATGGAGATGATCTTAAGCTCTGAATGTAAGCTACAAGGGTAGTTTTCTCACCATTCTATCTTTGTGTTGGAGATGAATCCTTGCGATGCCCATGCACTATTCACACCTCCTATTCTTGTTGTATGCAAGTCATGTGAGTTGATGATTTTTCCATCTTTGGGAGTAGAGGTTTCCATGTAGTGCGAGTGAATGAAAGTAGAAGGAGGGGAATCTTGTCTCATGCTGTAATGGAGGTGAGAGAAGGGAGAGGAGCTAGCTTGGTGTGGAACTATGTGGTGGGCAAGGGGAAGAGATGGGGGAGAAGCTTGCTTGGTGCTACAATGGAGATGGGAGAAAGCTAGTAGAGAGATAATGTTGGACTATAGGGGGTGCATGTGGTTGTTGCAGCCATGGAGAGCTTGGAAAAGGGTTTGTAGAGAGAGAAAATCACTTTTAGCTATAGAATAGGTTTGGAAAGACTTTGGAGGGTGGAAAATGATGTTTTGAATTTTTTTGGAAAAATTTAATTTTTAAAAAAATTTTAGTGCACGTTTTTTACTTTTGGAGGTCAAAAATACTTTTTTGACCATGAAATAGGTTAGGGGACCTTTTAAGGAGGGAAAACTTGAAATTTGAACTTTTTTGGAAATTTGAAATTTTTAGTGTATTTTTAAATTCGGGCCAAAAAGTGGGGGAAAAAAGGTCGAAGTGGTCCCCCCCCCCTCCTCCCCCCTCCCTTTCCCCTAGCCACCTCCCTTACCTTCTCACTAGGTAAGAGGCCATTAAGAGGTGTAAGGCTACCTTGTCCCCCTACTTTTTTGAGGGTATAGAGTGTGTCCACCACCCTCTTCCTATTGGCTGGCCTCTAATTAACCTTAATCCCAAAGGGCCCCTAGAGGGTTCATATTTTTCCTAATGCATGACTCTATCTACGTACAGTGTCTCTACCGCAATGTACTTCTCAATTGGATACAACCTAAAGCTCTTTTTTGTGAGTGCTTTGACTTATTTTTTGGTAATCACAAATTACTTAATAATGTTCTCATTGGTTCGATATATCAACCACCTGTTAAAATCTTGGTGTATAATAATGATTTCCTTAGACATAAATTAGTTCCCGATTGTTTTGCTATCATTTTACCATATTTTGCAGGAGCTTTGATTCATATGGAATACATGTTTGTACTTGTGATCTTAGCATCATTGAGAATATAAAGATACGAAAGGTCTTGGCCAATGGGCTCAATCACATACCTAACTTTCCAAAAAACCCTTATCTCGCTTTGTCATCTATACTATGATGCCTAACTGATCTTGTCAATTCTCTCCGACTGGAGAAGACATTCCTACTGGACTTAACTAAATTAGTGGAAGAAAGCTTTGTTCAGAGAATATCATAGATTCCTAGAAAATGGTTATCCACCCACTGATAACTCCTGGCTAACATCACAACTTGCTCTTGAATTTCAAAAATATCTCACAAATGGTTCATAATTGGTCTTGACAAGAGTTCTAATTATCCCACTCTTATCTGTAAAAACCTGGCATGAAATGCAGCCCGAGATTGAGTCTCTAGGAAAGAATTCATTAGGATTAACTCCTCATTACATATAGTTACCAGTAGGATCTCTGAACACTTAGGTAATTTGGGCTATTGTATACATGACACTAAATTACTAGTGCTATTTTCCACCTATAGGTTACATAAGCATAACTTCAGATGGATTTCTGATGCTTTGAATGGTATCTTTACTGATACCACCAAAGATATCACACTTTGCCTTGGATTAGTTCTAGCTGAGTTTGAACTTATCTGTGCCACTAAACAAAAAATCTGCCATGACTTCCTACAAATTCAGTACAACCCCTTCTGGCTAACAAGAAATCCCACTGAAGTTTCTCTTAAGCTCCCAAACAAAATTTTCACATTTTTTCAGCTGATATCACACAATGCTATGAAAATATTCCCCTTGATGGTAATCTTGGCCTTAAGAATGTCTTAGCCAAAGTGATTAAAATGGCCTTCTCTAATGCTAGAAAAAAAATGTTTTTTCTACATTTCTCTTTCCGATAAACCCAGGTGGATAACAAAATCTCACTCTATACATGCCCTGCACTTCAACGAAGAGAAGATTTGTCTTTATGTCTCATGGCTACTTAATAGCTGTACCATCACCTCTGGAGGTTTATGTTTTAACCAATGCCTGGGCATCCCCATGGGGTTCTCATGTTCCCCACTTATGTGTAACATTTACCTTGCCTACTTTGAATACAAATGGTTTCTCATGGCCATGAAAACCGGCAAGATTAATCTTTCGCAATTCGGACATACCTACAAATACATGGATGACTTTTTAAGAATCAACAATAAAATTTTCCTTAGTCAAATTAACTGAATTTATCCTCACTGCCTTAGGATTAAACCTACTTCTTTACATAAGTTCATGACACCCTATGGGGATTTTTTTTACTTCAATACAGTTCCTTAACCTCTCTATCTCTCTTCATTTTCCTTCTGTTGGTGGTTATGACCTAAAATATGTTTGGAAAAGGTATCTCCTAAAATTGCCACTTGTGGAGCCTCACAAAGCTGCTATTAGCTCGTGTATCAGCTTGCTACATTTGATTTTCTATTCCTCCTTTGACTACTTCCTTGTCTGGGAGGATGTTAAATTACTAATTAGAAAGTATTACCTTAACGGGTTTAACAGAAACCATGTCCTAAACATCATTACACAATCTCTTACTCAGTTTGATTGGCTTGGGTTACACTTTAACCGAGATAATCTCATCTCTCTAATAAGGTAGTAGGCCCATACACAATGGGCCTAACACAGGCCCATTGTGTATGGCACCTGGGTTAGGGTGTGCACGCACGCACACACACACACACACAATGGTACTTAAATATAGTTTCTGGCTTTTATTTTTTTAAACTTCACCTCCTCACCATGGGACTAGGCCCGTATCTAGTACCTGCAAGTAGGTTTTTACTTAGTGGTTTACTACCCTACTACCATTACTTGCCGTGAAGGCGCATGGGCTTTCTCTCTATAACCATAGGCAGCCTCACTATCGCATAATGCAATCGGTACACTCATGGTGATTCTACTCATGAATACGATCTGGCGGTCCGCCTCCCTCCTTCCTCTATATAAAGAGGTGAGGGAACTTCTCTGGCCCTCACATAGCTTTGTTTGGTTGTTGCCTTCCCTAGAAAAATCTGCGTTGTGTTTTGACATTGAAGCATGGAGCTCACTACTTCTAGAGCACACATGCCTGCTTCCTTAGCCATATGTTTTTCGTTGCAGGTTTTAAATAAAAAATGAAAAAGGGAATCATTATATTGAAGTAACTACTATTGAGGGTGTTTTCTGAAGCCTGTTGCTCTTGCCCTAATACCGGGTTGTGATATTCTTTGATGAGAAGCATATATGGGGGACTCTTTTCTGCCGCTGTGCTGAACCTGACTTTATTTTGTTGAGGGGTACTGAGCATACCATCATGGCCTAGATAGTGTCAGAATACTGCATGAATTAACCAAAACTGTCATTGTTTTTTTCTACTGGTTGTATAAATTGTCTTTCTCTGATAGCCGGGTATGTTTTTCCAACTACTGGGCCACTTGGTTGAATTCTTTCATCAACTAGGATTGAGTATATGATTACTCTACTGTAGCAATTGGTTGTCAACTTGGAATTGCCGCTGTGTTACCTTGCTTAACTGAAAAATCTGGGAGGAGAATTGATACTGAAAAGGTCTTGCCGAATACCTGTTGGTTCATAGATTTGGTTAACTTTCTTGGCATATTTAACTACTTAAGTGGTCGGAGTTTTTTTACTTTGCTCTAGCTCTTGGAATATTTTGAGCTCGGTTGCACCATCCAGTTATTTTTTACCTAATGACTTGGTTAAGCTATTCACTACATTACCTAATCATACATAGACTAGTGGCTAGACGAGATTGTTCTCTATCCAGCTTTGCGCTGTAGTTCATTTCTGTAAAAAAATGTTGGGCTGCTTTTTACCTTGGCCGGACTAAGGACTATATTTACTCAGGTTAATGATGCTCATCTCATAAACTTTAAGTACCAAGGTAAGTATAGACATGGTGAATTACATATGGGGTATATTTTTCAAATGAATGAGAAAAGATGATGATATGGTTATGGTTTTTTTCAGAGATCCATCTACCTTAATGGACTGCTGATCAATGTTTTTCACTACTAAAGTTTGAGAACTTGGAATAAATTTGAGAAAAACTTCTCATTTATATTACACTTGATTAGGTTTTTAGGAACTATATTACTTCAATATGATGGTGAAATCAAACACTTGCAGGGGTGATTGCCTTCTAATCAAAATAATATTTTTTTAAAAAATAACTCTGGATTTTTTTAAATGGGTGATAGAAATTAACATTTTTTGGACTTAGCTTGTAAGATTTTTTTAAAAAATCTTGTAAGATGGACATGGATAACAACTGGTATGGTCCATTGATACCTGTAATACACATCCAAGGATAATTGAATTGTTGTCTTGTTTGGATGGATGGAGGTAAGGACTCTACCTTATCTTGGAAGGTTTTTTTAAGCTTTGGCAAGCTGTCCTACACTGGATTACACTTTCACTTATTGCTTGGGAAGTTCTTCTGTCACTTTGTATAGGTGGAATGAGGCTTCATTCTTACAAACATTGTACAAAATAATTCTAAGACTGAATTGTTTTTGTACTTATCATTTCATTTCTTCCAAAGCCAACTATCTTTTGAATTTAAAAGTTCAATTATGTCTTATTATTTATGGTAAAATAGCTACACATGCACGCACGCGTACACACACACACACACACACACACACACACACACACACACACACACACACACACACACACACACACACACACACACACATTTTCTCACGCCTATGATAAGTCCTAGTACGTCATAGTTGAGCTCATATGCACATTTGGAGGGAATTATGCTTATTTAGAGAGAGAAAGACAGAGGAACGAAAAGTGAAAAATCATAAAAAATTGGAAACTTAATATGCCAATTTGGAAAATGTTTGTATCCATGAGAAAACGGCATAAATCATGGACTAGATGTATCATGAGCTCGTAACACTTAGGCACAATTTACCCTTTTGGTGCATGAACTTATGGACATGTGCATATGTGTGCTCGTTTGTGACACTTGTCATGTGTATGATGCACCCTTGCTCGTGCATATACACATTGGTTTGCGTTCATTGTGCTTATCCCTTTTCTCAAGCATTGACTTGTGGCCTTGGCACTCCTTCAAGGTATAGTACCTCTACATGTGTGTCTGTGTCTGTTTCCCTATAACAAAGGCGGAGACCATCCGATGAAGCATGGCTAGATTTTGGCCTAGAATGTAGAGAGGATGGATCTCTTCAAAGAAGATGTGGGATTTTGTAAGTATGTAGTGCAAGGAGGCAAAGAAAATGACGTAGATCTATAGTAGAAGAGTAAACCATCCTTCTTCAAACACCCCATTTATTACTTCCCCTTCTTTGGCTTGAGACATGGGCACCGTGCTGAAACTATTTCGCATCGGTGCAGAATGGTTTCAGCATGGTGCCCACATCTCAAGCCAAGAAGAGGTAGCAAGAAAAAGAACGGCGTAAATCAATTATTGACATAATATAGTATGCCTATGATAGTCACGTTGGCTTTGCTGTTAACCTGGTAGAGTGTTGGACATTCATGTGACGCAGATGGGTTCGAATTTATGAAGCTTATCTTGTGCGTTCAGGTGTTTTCATCTTTTAGCTTCCACACTTCACGCCTTTGCAAAGTTATTTTAAACACTTTCAATGACCTCTTTAAGCGCTTAGCCTTATTTGCTTGGATCTTTTAGCTTTACTTTTAACCAGACCACTCAAGTGCTTAAGTGCTCATAGTTGGGGCTCTAGTCAAATTTTGATTGTATCATTGTAAGGTTGAATCTTTTAGCTAGACTTGAAGTCGTTATTTCAAAGAAGGCCTTCACACGGTGATGCTCAATTTCTAAAAAGGGGCTTTGAAGTGTAATTTTTGGAAACATATGAGCTAGAAGGTCCAAAGGTGAACTCCACCTAGCAGGCATTTGTATCCCATTTTAGGGTTGTTTTGGACGACTGTACAAAGCTCCACCAATTAGGTTACTACAAGATTGCTGCCACAATACATACATGCACACATGCGTGCACACACACACACACACACACACACACACACACACACGTTATTGATCATATAAATTCTAGTAATATTTGCTGGAGATTTTGGTTTGCTCGCTTTTTTTTGCTCGATGAATGGAAACCCTGTAATAACCTTGTTCTCTGCAGATGAATGAGCCAAATCGAAGTTGTCATCCATGCGCTCAATTCAATCTTCAAGAACTTTTTCTACATCTTTTCCTTCCTCACTAAAGTTACCAAGTTGAGACTTGCGAAGCATAGCATTGATGTCCCTATCAATGATGATATGTTGAGGTGCAAAAGACGCATTGGCATTAGCAGCAATCACATTTCCTCTAGGAGACATGGTAACTTACTGCACCATATCACCCAAGGTCATTCTTAATACAATATTCTAGTCTGCTTGAAGTCCCCTTTTAGAAAATAAGATAGAAAATTGAGAATAAGAAAAGAGAGTAGGGAAAATAATAACAAATAAATTAAATCAATTCTACATTGCAAAAATCTCGAGGTTCAAAAAGCTATAATGTGTATGGTGTGTCCCATCCATCAGAGCTGTGTATGTTTGCACAATCTGCAAGGCATTGGGGTTTGTTATAGGCATTGTAAAAAACTTTTATATGGTGAGGATTGTGGATTATGTACTTTCCAATCAAGTCAAAGAAAAACTTTCAAGGTACCGCGCTAAAGGAGTGTTGGTCATTGGTTTGGCAATGACGGCCCCATACAATGAACATGACATTACGAAAACATCTCATAGCCATTACTAAGGGAAGTATGTCCCTAGCTATCCAAGTTTCTTTTGATAATATCAAGGTAAGTTCATAAATATTTATATATAGCATTTGGTTAGTAACAATGATCTCCTTTCTCAACTTGGACTGAATCCATTCGATACTCCCAATGGGTGAGGGTTTATGTTCAAGTGGTCTAAACTCTGGGTTTCCTGTAGCGTAATGGTACCAAGCTCAAAATGTATTAGGCACAATACAATTCGTGGATAGTAATTTGTCTTCTCTTTCCCATGATGCATGGTCATGACAAGCCGTTGCACTTATACTCCTTTTTGAAGATGCACTTCCACCATAAGGGGAGAGAGTATATTTGCCCATATCCCTCGAGGTAAGATATCAGTCATCTACATACACACCCCATTGCTCAAGTTAGGTAGAATGGAAAAACAAAAGATCCAAAGTCGAATATTATGACCTGAAAACAGTACGAATCATATCAAAATTAGATTTTTATAACCATAAGAGTCAATAAGATACATGCCATGTTTAGTGAGATACACTAATGTAAAAAGATTCTATGAATCAATACTTGGTTCCTATAACCAAGTTTCTACCCTTATATTTGTTTACAACTCGGGTTTCAAAGTTTAGAACTTCAACTTGTGCGTTAAGATTCACATCCTCCTTCTCATACCATTCTTTCCCTCAAGATACATTTGTGGGTGGTATTGCATTAAAGCAGTTTACATGAACATGTCGTTCATTTACATCATCTCTATAGAAATATCTACTCAAGTTCACTGCCATTGGATGTACCTGAGAAAAGTCACTAATGCATCTAGGCTTCCCTACTCATCAAAAGTGATTGTGAAATTATGAGGATTGAACTTAAGAATAGGTCCGTAGACTCTATTGAACCAGTCCTGAGGTACATAATAGAATCCATTGCCGCCGCCATTTGACTTTTTCCAAACCCTGATTATGACCTTTTTATAGAAACTGTATCTTTGATTAAGCACGAGGAACTCCTTACTAAGAATGATCTCTCGGCTTGGTATGTCCAGAAGCGAGCACAAGTTAAGGTAAAGAACATATCACTGTACTTTGACATTGCCTTCCTGAATCTTCTCTTTGACCCAGAGCTGTAAGTCGACCATATACCTATTAGGCACTTGGGTACGATGTTAAGGTTGTGCTTTGACATGTAATTTCCATGCTATGTAAGTGTTTGGAACAAGGTAATCTCTAGCCCCCTTTGAAGCTCGAAATCCCCAATGATGTTGAATCCAACCGCATAATTGAAAAAGACTTTTTGTGCAAAATCACTTGGGACTTCATCTAGACAATTAAGAAGATCCATCTAAAAACAAGACAAGGAGAGAGAATACTTAGTACACATGTGGAAGAAAACAAGACAAGGAGAGAGAAGACTTAGTACACATGTGGATGAAAACTGAGTTTATGCTCTTTATTCATCAAAATTTGATTTTTATGATTTCTTTGTAATATTACTGATTTTTTGGAGCCAACTCTCTAAATAATCTTTAACTCTCATGACTGGGTATTCTCTTAGACCTCTCACATGACAACATGGTCTATAGTTATTCTCTAGATTTTCTTTCCCTATGACAGCTGCAAGTGCTTCAAACTTCTTGGAAACTTCGGCAATCCTTAGCATTTGGGAGCGCATTGCTAAGTAGTAGAACATATCTTCTAGACCAAACCACATTCTGAGTTGAAGTACCCTGAGGTTGGAAAACCAATCTCACACTACCATCAATGTAAATAAAGACTGACAAAAGGGTTCTTGGTGATGAGTATAGTAACTACGATTGACACTCTTCCAGCAAGTTGTGTTTCTTGGAATTGCAAAGATTTTGGTCCCGATTTCTAAGTAAAAGAGTTCCCTCACATACCTTAATAACCGTGTCGCCAGATTATTGAATAACATAGCCAAAACCTTGCTTCCCTTGCTAAAGCATTCATACGTCACGTTATGAGCCATTTGTTACTACTAAACAAACATTCAAAAACATTCTTAACACCATTGCTGAACACTTCAACCACTTCACCACCATAACTCAATACCATATAATGCCATACAAGAAGACAAGTCAAGTAGGTATCACCAATTTATGTTACTCATAGATGCATATTATGAGTGAAAATAACTTGCTTGCTTGCTTGATTAGAACTAGAGAGAGAGAATTACAAGCTTTGGTTATGACCATTTATAGGCTCAATGTAGAGAAGTGCAATAAACGGCTGAATGGATATGCACCACAAGTGGAAATGGAAAGAGTAGTGACAAGTGGAATGTGGCCATCAAGTGTGTGGCATGTGGCCATCATGTGTGTATGGAATGAGTAGCATGTGTGAGGCTTTGTAGGTCCCACAAGAAAAATGCGACTATGTACTTTTATGGTGTGTTCTCAACATGAGTGGAAGATAAGGCTTACCACAATAGACGCCCCCATAAGATAAAGCTTACACTACACAATAGATCATGAATTCAGATCAAGAAGTCTATCATGGGTTACATCATTGGGTAAATACATGTGACTCATAAGCTGGAATCTGATGCAAAAACTAGTGTAGGTCTTTCCTCCAAACTTTATGGTATGGGGCCATGTCAAAACACTTACAATCGCAGGTCATCATTTCCTTTTGAGAAATTTGTTAGGGGCCTCATGTTCTATGCTTCTATATCCTTGATTTTAGAATCTGGAGTGTTCCATTGATGGTGCATGCATGTGGTGCACATGGGATCCATGCTAGGTGAATATACATCGTGGAAGCGCATTTGGGTATGTGTATGATGATTTTTGGTGCTTCAGTTATGGGGAGATCTTACCAATGTACACTAGTAGTGTCTAATACCCCTTACAATCTTGAGATTAGATATGGCATGCATGGCATCAATGGTTGCACTCTCCTGTAAGAGTTTTGATGACTCAAATGTTGCATACATTACAACTCTACCAAAAACTTGAATGCTTTGATTCCTTGAAGTGTTGTGTATGCTCCTACATGATTACCTTGGACTTCTTTGAAATGCATTTGTCTGCCTCGCTCCTCATAGGAGGCATGTACAAGTACCCAAATATAACTCCAATAAGAGGCCAAGAGTTTTTGAATAAAAGTCGAAGAATTGGATGGCCGTCGGAGGATAAGCATTGGCCAAAAATGAAAGGCAGTCTTTGAGGCCTTGGGAGACCCAAGCAATAGAGTGAGGGTGTGATACTAATGAGGCCAAGTTAAGGGAGCCAAGGGGCTTGAGATACAATGGAGTTAGAACATTAAGTGGGAATGGCTGCTCACAAGGAAAAAAAAACCAATTTTTTTTTCCAAATTTCCATTGGGTTTGAAAGTTGATAGCCGGCCTTGACAACAAGTCCAAGGACAAGTTGCAAGGTGGGTTGCGTAGGCCATGTGTTGCAGGTGCATTTAGTCAATGAGATTTACGATGCATAGGCAAGGAGCCAAATCAAATGCCATAGCTAGAGCATGATGTTGGGAGATGTTGGGAACCGAGGTTGAAGTGGGCTGTTGCGAGCATTGAGCAAGTTTAACCTTGTGGGCAAGTTGACACGGCAGTGGCAAGATGGAGACAAAATAAGATGGCACATGCCCCATGATGATGACGAGGCTGATTTAGGTGACAATGGCAAGCCTAAAGTAAGAGGCAGTGGGACCCATGGTTAGTTGAGGGCAACGTGAGAAGAGGGCCAAGTCTCCGAGGGTAAAGTGAGGCAAAAAAGGCATTAAAGGATTTTTTTTGTTCACTAGGCCACACACAACTTGCATTCGGAAGGGAACACTCACACACTCACTTAATCAAGGGCTATTAAACATAAAATTATCGAGCAAATCAAGCAAGAAATTTATCAAAAATTGTGTTAAAAAATGCAATACACATCTAAGTAATCTCAATTAGCCCAAGAAGAGGAGTGGCTCGAGGAACTAGTCCAATAACATACTCAAAGGTTGGCTAATTAACAATTAATAGAAAGTTTAATTAGTGCTAATGTTATTATGCAATGCATGGGGAATTATAATAAGAAATTGCAATGTCTAAGAGAGAGAGGGCCAATGCAATCTAGCATAGTGAGAATGCCTAGGACCTAATGGATTAGGAAATTCTAATCTAAGCCACACTTTGATACCACATGTTGGGCTATGGTGGATACACCATTGTGGCATTCATGGTTCTACCATAGCCTATGGATAATTAGGAGTAGACTGGAAAGTGAGCTCAATTAACAATATGAGTGAAAATAACTTGCTTGATTGATTGATTAGAATTGGAGAGAGAGAATTACAAGCTTTGGTTATGGCCATTTATAGGCTCAATGTAGAGAAGTGCAATCAATGGCTGAATGGATATGCACCACAAGTGAAAATGGAAAGGGTAGTGTGATCTACCACAAGTGGCATGTGGCCATCAAGTGTGTAGAATGTGGTCATCATGTGTGTATGGAATGAGTAGCATGTGTGAGGCTTTGTAGGTTCCACAAGGAAAATGTGACTATCCACTTTTATGGTGCATGCTTGGCTTTTAGGGAGTATTCTCACCGTGAGTGTAAGCCAAGGCTCACCACAATAGACACCCCCGTAAGCTATAGCTTACATGTCATGATAGGGCATGGATTTTGATCAGGAAGTCTACCATGGGTTACATCATTGGGTAGCTGCATGTGTCTTATAAGATGGAATTTGATGCAAAAATTAGTGTAGGTCTTACCTCCAAGCTTTATGTTATGGGGTAATGTCTAAACAATTACAATTGCATGTCATCATTTCCTTTTGGGAACTTCATCAGAAGCCTCATCTTCTATGCTTTTGTTTCCTTGCTTTCAAAATCGTGAGTATTCCATTGATGGTTCATTTGGGTATGTGTATGATGATTTTTGGTGCTTCAATTATGGGGAGGTCTTACCAATGTACATTGGCAGTTTCTAATACCCCTTACAATCTTGAGATTAGATATGGAATGCATGGCATCAATGGTTGCACTTTCTTGCAAGAGTTTTGATCACTCATATGTTGCATACATCATACATTACAATTCTACCAAAACTTGAATGCTTTGATGCCTTGAAGTGATGCGTATGCTCCTGCATGATTTCCTTGGACGTGCTTTGAAATGCATTTTCTACCTTGTTGTGTGAACGGGGCCTCATAGGAGGCATGTACAAGTGACCAAATGTAACTCCAATAAGAGGCCAAGAGTGTTTGAATGGCTGTTGGAGAATTGGATGGCCGTTAGGGGATAAGCATTGGACAGAAATGAAAGGGAGGATTTGAGGCCTTGGGAGACCCAAGCAATAGAGTGAGGGAGTGATACTAATGAGGCCAAGTTTAGGCGCAGCGGATGTGTGCTAGGTGCTTATACATCATGGAAGCACATTAGGGTATTGATAGCCGTTTTTCGGCTCTCCGATATTGCCATAGTGAGTTAACCCACCCTACCAAAATCATCCAAACACTGTGGCTATCCCTACCATTTCACTGTATATAGGTGTGTGTGAGTTAGGGGACTTTTCCCATATCTTCGTAAAAACCCTTAATTAGCTAGTCACTGGGCTAGTTGAGCCAAAAAAATAAAAAGAATATAAAAAATATAAGTATATTATGGCCCATTTGTGTGTAAATATTTCATTGTATATAGGGCCTAAATAAAAGGATTTTTCATAATTATTTTGGTATTTATTTAAATATTTCTACCTATGGTGTGCTATTTATGCTATGTACATTGACTCACCATTACCATATTTTTTCTTACCATTTTGCATACTCTTTATTCCATATAAAAATAATTTCATGCAAGCTTCTCTTATTTTTGGTGTAACTCCATCCTAACAAAAATCCAAAAAAACTAGTTCTATTTATGTGTATATTTTTTCACTATTGTGATTTTTTCCTTCCTACATCTATTCTTTTACTCTCATAAATTAGAACACAAAAAATATTCATCTTTTTATGGTAGACTTATAATGAGAGAGATTTATTTTGACCCCTTTATATTTTTTCCACCTATATTATTTATATGTGACATGTACATATTTTTTTAGACCCCTCAATATTTGATTTTCTTAGTTGTACTATTCACTTATATCATGATCTCAACAGTATCTTCAATTATAGACCTACCAAATAAGGTCAAGGGTATGTGGAATGCATGCATGCACCATGGGGAGCTCACTCTTGGAGGTATTCAAAAGAATCATCCAAGGAAGGACCTCACAAGGACCTTGTGCAGTGGAAAAAACAGTCGGTTTTGCTGAATTTTTAAAGACCACATGCTCCCCGAATTTGAAAAGGTGATACAAAAAAAAGTTGTAGCTCGTGAGCTGAACTTTTATCTCAAATTTTTTCATATTTTTTTGAGCTACGAGCTCTGAGCTATGATTTTATTGGGGTCCCCCCAGTTTGCCCATGCTATGCAGCCACACTCCCTCTTCCACTTTACCATTTTCCTCTTTCAAACACACCTCTCCACTCATTATCCCCACCTCTCTCACCACTCCTCTCTGCACCCTACTCACCTTCTTCTCAACCTTGAAGAATAAGATAAACCATGGTGAACTCATGTCTCCTACCCACACTTCCATTCCAAAATTGACCACCTAGTCTCATTTTTTCTCTTCCATATTACCCATATTTATAAAAAAAACCACAAAATTCAGCCTCTTCTTTTGAAAGATAGCATCATGGTGATTGATTACTCATGTTCACTTACCTTGGCTCTCAAGGAAGGTCAAGAGTGGAGGAAAAACGTACCGTCAAAGCTAGTGGACTGTCAACAAGAGTCAAAATTGACTCTACTCAAGACACTTGGAGCATCAACATTGTAAGAAATCCATGTTTTCTTACCTATTAAGAGTTTTTTCTTCCTTATTTGTATCCTACATGGATACTCCCATTGTAAATATCCAATTCCATTTGTAAATCAATAAAAATACTAACTCTACTAATTTACTAACACTAACCTACTATGAAAAGTCCTATCACCTCCACTTCTCTCTCTCTCTCTCTCTCTCTCTCTCTCTCTCTCTCTCTTCTTCATCTATCCACACCAACTTCTTGATAATTCCAAGCAAAAGAAATTAGATAAGTGCTGAAAATCTAACCCAACCATGGTTAGAGGAGTAACCCTAGCCTTCAAAATTGCTATAAAACGAGGGTGTAGCTAGCACAAAAAGGGGGGAGCCATAAGCAAGAGCACTATGCTATAGCTTGAGAAGCCAAGCTCAACCTCTCTAGAAGAAGCTCTTGAGTGGAAGCTCATTGTCTTATGCATATGCATGTGTTGTATTAGGGGTGATTAGCAAGGGAACTCTATGCCATTGTAAGAGAGAGTGACCATTCAATTGAGAGTAGGAAATCTATCATTTCTCCTACTAGTGTAAGCCCAACATTTGCTGAATCAAGGAGGGTGGATTTGGACTAAGCTTGATACTTTGTCTCTCTTCCAACGTGAAGTAATGGACAACAATGATGTGTAAGTGTCTTGGTGTTTTCTTAAGTTCTTCATAGCTTGTCTCTGGGTGTTGTCATCAATTTAGCCATAAATCCCACATACTGTAAGAGGGTGACAGGGTGGAGAGGACTCCCCTGGCCTTAAGACAGTGATTGGGGTGGCTTTTCTTGTGATGTGTTGTGGTGTAATTTACTCAAGCTATGTTGAACAAATACTAATCTCACTTTGATTGGTCATGACAGATTTGTAGGAAGGTATTAATGCAACAAGCACCCCCTCCCCCTTCTCTCTCTTTCTTACATATATAATTGTGTTTGCTTGATCACTGTCGATACATTTCAAAGCATCCTGAGCTCTCTCTCTCTCTCTCTCTCTCTCTCTCTCTCTCTCTCTCTCTCTCTCTCTCTCTCTCTCTCTCTCTCTCTCTCTCTCTCTCTCTCTCTCTCTCTCTCTTTACGCGTCCTAGTTCGCATCCAAAACTAGGTGGTGCCCCAAATTTGTGAAGGGTTATTGTTAGGAAATAAGACTTAGCTAAATAGATAATTGAGTAGATTACTTAATGGAGAGAGACATATTTATATACACGAGATTATAGAGTAGAGAGAGAGAGAGAGAGAGTACACACGATATACGTGGTTCACCCAATGTGGGCTACGTCCATGGGAAAGCAGCCACTTAATGGCTTTAGTACTTCAAAACAAGAAGTAGTTTACAAAGGGATTATACCCTTAATGGAGCTCCCGCCTTGCTTCACTCTCACCACCTCACACTCACCTTGTTGCATCAACTTCACACTATGAAATGTGTGTAGAAATGGCCTCCTTTTATAGGCCAAAAGGGCTGCCCTCTCTTATGAGAGACATCCATGTGTAGCCGCCCTTGTGCGAATAAGTCCAAATCGGACCCTCCAATCCGCCCATGTGTGGCCGCCCTTGAGAAGAGAAGTCCGCTTTTGAATTCAGCCACCGGCCATTGACTTTCGACCACCGGCCATCAGTCGTTGACTACCTTTTCATCGGCCAACCGACCGGTTGTTTTTCGACCACTTTCCGGCCGTCGTCCAACCATAATATTCCGGCGAAAAAAAAGTCTCGGGGGCCTCCGCCTCCGAGGCCTTTAAAGTTGCCCCTGATTCTTGTCCGTGAAAATTTTGGTTTCCGGTGAGTGATTTTCCTTCACGCACGATGGCTTCTCCTCATAATGGGGGCCTTACAAATGTGCCCTTTTACCATAGAAAATTACAAGGGTAAATCAGGCTCCATACTTAACAATCTCCCACTTGGAGACTGATCTCCAAACCAAACCTGTGACTGCTTTCCATTCTGGCTTCTTATCCTTGAACGCCGATTGAAGATGAGCAAAAGCTCAACTTCTCCTTGCTGACCACCTTTGTAAACATGTCTGCAGGATTTTCACTTGTATGCACCTTTCCTAGCTTTAGTTGTCCCTCTTCCAAAAGAGTGCGTATGAAGTGATATCTCACCTCAATGTGCTTTGTCCTTGAATGAAAGGCCGAGTTCTTTGCAAGATGGATAGCGCTTTGGCTATCACTGTACAAGACACAATTGTCTTGTTTGAATCCAAGCTCTTCTAAGAATCTATGAAGCCACAAAATTTCTTTGCTTGCCTCCGTCATTGCTACATACTCTACTTCCGTGGTAGAAAGTGAAACCACTTTCTGCAGCTTTGAAGCCCAGCTTATTGCTGTGCCTCCAACCATGAACACATAGCCAGTAGTGCTCCTTCGAGTATCTTTGTCATCTGCCATATCTGCATCAGCATACCCTTCTAGAAAAATATCAGTTTCTCCAAAATACAAAGCATTTGTTGCTGTCCCTTTTAGATACCTAAGTATCCACTTCACAGCTTGCCAATGCTCTTTACCTGGATATTCAGTTTGTGTAGAGTATGTGTAGCAAGCCATTGTTGAATTTTGTAGAAAAAGAGAAAGAACAAGAAGTGTTGCAGCTCGTCTTTGCTGTTTTTGGCTCCTGAAATAGTGTTTTTTGCATATCTCCATCATACGGATTCGGATGGATATGATCCATGAGTCTAGGTTGGGGTTTTGGCACATTCTAGACGCAATGGTGATATCCATTTTCTAAAATTATTCTCTAAATTACATCAAGTATAACAACAACAAGTTTATGCTGCATTTGTGGGTCGAAACGAAGGTTTTTGGCATCTCTCTCATACTCGGACTTGGATACACATGATTCATGAGTCTACGCAAAGATTTTGGCATGTTCTGGACGTACTGGTTGTATAAGAATTTTGAAATTTTGAGCACTAAATTTTTTGTAGCAGCCTGTCAATAATCTCGACATATCGAGATTTTGCAGTTTGATTCCTACAGTGTAGAGAGTGATGCGGTTTGCATTTTTGGCTATGTATGACATGTTGTGGTGCTATTTGAGAGAGAATTCACCTTGTTTTTGCATATGCAAGTGATACTTTGGGATGTGACTTTCAGATTGTTATAGACCCGGATGCGGTTTCATGCGCATTGTTTGACTGTGTGGAGTATTTCAGAGAGCTTTTTTAGCATAGTTTTTTGTAGTTTCATGCTGTGTATGCATTATGCGGATACAATTTGAGCTAGCCATAGCTCAGGAGTAGCAGGTTTACAAGTTTGCACTGTTTTTTTTGGACTGGTACACGTCCATAGAACTACTCGGTCAGGAGTGAGCCAATTTGCCAGGATTTTGGCATTGCATGTAGGCCATTTGTGGATTTTGCTACTGAGGCAGTGTCTATTGCTATGCATATTTGGTTAGATTTTTTGAGTTTTTGCTCAGTTTCTAGGGGAAAACCCATTGGATTTTTCCCAGATTCTCGCCATGCTTTATGCATATTCGCAATTTTCTCTCTGATGGTATGTGGTCGATATATTCCCACTTTGACACTGAACGAGTGTTTACTCTCACTTTTGACAAATTTTGTCAATTTGGACATGGTTTGGTGTTCTTGTATCCACTCTTGCAGGAGTGAGGATTTGCATATACTTGTGTGGCTACAATACAGGCTAGTCACAGGTTTCACAGGTTTTTGCAGATTTCTACGAGCAGTTTCTCTTGTGGGACGCGTTTTGAGCTAGTTTTCTCGCTACTTGCGTCTATGGTGATGCGCTTTATGCTCGGTTGAGCAATTTGTCCCAGTTTATGTTTGCAGAGTTTGCAAATTGTGGAGTTGTTTATGAATATGTGAGCATAGATTTTGTTACCTCCCACTTTGTTTGCCATAGTTTTGCCATGGATATGGAGACACTTCAGGTTAGAGGTGGTTCTTGCTCACGATCGCGAAGACTGACATCTTGGCACTGCGGCCACAATGGGCATATTAGTCACCATTGCTTCATGCGTATGAGGCAGATGCATGGTGCTACTACGAGGACATATTTTAGAGAGTATGCATGTGATGAGCATGTCACTTTTAAGTCTAGCTTGCCTTCAAACTACTTTGTGTTTTGGGATAGCACATTGTCTAAACGTTTTCTACTAGATGAGCGTGTATTTTTTTATGTGGCGCCACGTGGTGATTTGTTTTTCTCTTTCTCTAGTGGGAGACTTGGTTATGCGCAGTTTGCTGATGGTTCAACATATGACATAGAGGGTGCTGGAGATGTATGCATGTCTTTACCTAGCGGTGCATTGCTTATGCTACGAGATGTATGTTATGTACCAAGACTCACCTAGAGTCTCATTTCAGTGCATCAGTTGTTGCAGAGTAGTGGACATTGTCTACTACTTGGAGAGTGGTTATTTGTGATAGCCAGAGGTGCTAGGAGTGGTCTTGTATACCCTTTGCAATTTTTGACACACAAGGCGGTGTAGTCTCTGTGTATTTGCAGCGATGTTTGGAGCAAGGGACAAGGCGTGTCTCTTTTGCGGATGTGTAGCATGGAGAGCAGGTTGTGCATTTGTCTTGTGGTGACGTTCACGCACACAGTGGTATCTCTAGGGATGCACAACTTAGTTAGTCATTAGTTGAGTTGACATCAATTGAGCCAGAGATCGATGCATTGTTCTATGATGCATTTGATACGTTTGAGGGTGACAGTTTCCTTCAGACAGCTGTGTGTGATTGCAGTGGTGTTGATTTTTTGATTTTGCAGTCATTCTCAGCAGATATGCCTTTGCCAGACGATACTAACATGGTGATGCATAGTCAGGTGGTTCTTGATGAGGATGCATATGGCACTGAGGTTGTTGACATGGATAGGTTGGCACACATAGTGCATGTTTCATCGGCTTTCGGGTACATTTTGGTATCAAGACCTGATATTTCTTATGCGATTGGTGCATTTGTAGTGGGAGTTGTCAGTCATGCGATGATTGACATGGCATTGTGCATTCTGGAGCCATGCAGGTCGTTACTTGATACCTGCATTAGGGGTGTCATTATAGATTTAGCCCTAGTGGTATGCATGTTGAATCTACACTAGAGCGGTTATAGGGTGAGCTAGTGGGCATAGGTTGAGAGCCGTCTTCTCTCACCTCTTGTATATACTAGTTGTAGGCTAGTCTTCTCGCCACTTATCAGCACACAACCGTTAGTGGGAGAATGTTAGGTAAAGGCGATGTGCCTCACCGTGCTTTGCTTGTGTCTGTTGGTTAGTGTCCGACCGCCCACATTTATCTCCTTATTCTTTATACATACAAAAAATAAGGAGCTCTCACTCATTCTCACATTGTGCTCATACAGTGAGATTTGGTAGCTACACCCACATCTTGTGTACTCTCTTTCTCTTCCCTTCTCACTCTCCACACATGCACAGCATTTGCACACTCACACTCATATGTTGCATACATCATACATTACAACTCTACCAAAACTTGAGTGCTTTGATGCCTTGAAGTGTTTTGGCATGATATCCTTGGACGTGCTTTGAAATGCATTTTTCTACCTTATTGTGTGCATGTGACCTCATAGGAGGCACGTACAAGTGATCAAATTTAACTCCAATAAGAGGCAAAGAGTGTTTGAATGGTGGTTGGAGAATTGGATGGCCATTAGGGGATAAGCGTTGTCCAGAAATGAAAGGCATGATTTGAGGCCTTGAGAGACCCAAGCAATAGAGTGAGGGTGTGATACTAATGAGGCCAAGTTAAGGGAGCCAAGGGGCTTGAGCTACAATGGAGTGAGATATTGCTGTGGGAATGGATGCTCACACGAAAATAAAACCCAAATATTTTTTTTTATAAAAAATTTTCATTGGGTTTGAACGTTGAGAGCTGATAGCGATGAGGAGTCCGAGGATGAGTTGCGAGGCCGGGTGCATAGGCCACATGTTTTAGGTGCATTCTTATCAGTAATCGATGACATTTACAATGCATAGGCCAGGAGCCAAATCAGATGCCATAGCTAGAGCATGATGTTGCGGGATGTTGGGAACCAAGGCTGAGGTGAGCATTGAGCAAGTTTAACCTTGTGGGCAAGCGACAAGGCAGTGGCAAGTTGTAGACAAAATAAGATGGCGTGTTCCCCAAGATGATGACAATGCTAATTTAGGTGACAATGGAAAGCCTAAAGTAAGAGGCAGTGGGACCCATGGTTAGTTGAGGGCAACGTGAGAAGGGGCCAAGTCTTTGAGGGTAAAGTGAGGCAAAAAAGACATTTAAGGATTTTTTTGTCCACTAGGCCACACATAGCTTGCATTTGGAAGGGAACACTCACACACTCACTTAATCAAGGGCTAGTAAGCATAAAATTATCGAACAAATCAAGCAAGAAATATATCATTACAAAAAAAAGGATCACAATGCAATACACATTCTAGGTAATTTCACTTAGCCCAAGAAGAGGAGTGGCTTGAGGAACTAGTCTAGGAACATGCTCAAAGCTTGGATAATTAACAATTAATAGAAAGTGTAATTAGTGCTAATTTTATTATCCAATGCACGGGGAATGATGATTAGCAATTGCAATGGCTAAGAGAGAGAGGTACAATACAATCTAGCATAGTGAGAATGCGTAGGACCTAATGGATTAGGAAATTCTAATCTAAGCCACACTCTGGTACTACATGTTGGGCTATGGTGGATACACCATGGTGGAATTCTTGGTTGCACCACAGCCTATGGATAATTAGGATTAGAATAGAGAGTGATCTCAATGCACAATATGAGTGAAAATAACTTGCTTGCTTGATTGATTAGAATTGGGGAGAGAGAATTACAAGCTTTGGTTATGGCCATTTATAGGCTCAATGTAGAGAAGTGAAATAAATAAATCAAAGGATCTAAACCACAAGTGGAAATGGAAAGTTAGTATGAGCTACCACAAGTGGCATGTGGCCATCAAGTGTGTATGTGTTAGCGGGTCGCGCAACGGACGTCTGCACAATAGCTTTCTGATCCTAACATAATGTCAATATGTAAGGAAGTGACTTGCGATGGGACACAAAGACTCAATAAGATCGTCAATCTCACCGAAGTGAAACTAAAGAACTATTCATACGCCTACAATAGAAAATTAACCACTTCCTAGTTAGAAAATCAGTCTATGTCCAATCTCATCGCTCTACATCATCACGTCTTTTTAACATCCAAACGAAAACTTAAGGAGAGGTGCTACAACGCCTAAGGGCATATTCCTACCAAGTTCTAAAGTCATCTAGAAAGGTACATAAATCACAATCCATCCCAAAAAATGTATAGAAAATTGAAACAGAACTACAAGATGGAAAGGTTCCCATCAAGCTTAGAAACACTTTTCCAAGGTCAAAACAATTAAAAAATAACCATTCAAGACCTCAAATCAATGCATTTAGCTTACAGACAAGATGTCGCAAACGATAACATAATTGAGAATGATTACAGTTAGATTAGAGAGTAAGAGACAAGGAACACAATGTGCTATTCGGAATCAAATTTTGATTACCAGACAAGGAGAAAGATTGATTACAACTTACAACTTACAACTTACAACAACAATGCAACTCTCAATTGATGTCAATAATTCCTAAGATAATCATAATGTGTGTTCCAAAACTAAGGGTTTTGATTTAAAAACTTGGGATCCTTTCCCACGGCCATTTGGTCACTTACATGGTTTGTAGGCTCAAAGAGACTAAGAGGGAATGATAGACTATACTACAATTTGAGAATCATCTACAACAGAATTACACAGCTTCTTTTGAAAGAATGGTTGAATACAACAAATTTTGGTGTGTATATTGCTTTTAAGTGACATTCCACTGTATCCACCAAACATTCCCCCGTTGCTATTCATTGCACGTCCTCGTGCAATCTGCATTTTACTGTTGCCTTTAGTAGACGATCAGTCTCTTTTCCAACGTCCCTGTGAGTTGCCTGAATTTTTTCTGCCCTTGCCTCGATCTCCATCTTTGTTGCCAGCTCTCTGAAAGGATTATTGCTGAGAGTGCTCTGATACGCGATATACCGAGCTGGTAAATCTTTGGTCATGGGATTAAAGATGGAGGAGTTGACTTCAAAGAATCTTGTCATGAATGCCTCCTCAAAGGTTTGCATGTAGTGGGAGGAAAAAAACACGACTCTCACATACAATCCCATGATGATTTTTTTTGCTGGGAACCTCTGTTTCCATATTCTAGCATAGTTCTCTTGTGCCTTCCACAAAGACCTTCCAAGGATGCTGCGCTGCTTCTATATCATTGAATGCCATGATGCAGGTGATTAGCATCTTTGCAGTTTTGACAAGCATCTGGAATGGCAAGCTCTGGTATTTCCTTCATCATGTTGATGACTCCTCTGAGCATGTGAAGCATATAAATTTTGGAAGGGAGGAGGTTATTGCCTGGCTTGGTTATGATTGGATAGTAAGCTAGAATTGCCAGTCTCCTTCTTTTCCATGAATAAAAGCTTTACTAGGACCGCCGTTTGTTGTTGATGGGACAATAGGTTGGGTCGATTTGGAGATGCTGTGGAGAATTTCTATAATAGGTTTCATCGATCAGGCACTACTCAAACCATTTCCTTCACCAGGTTGATTGATTATTGATGATCATCTGTATCTGTATGGTAGTGACATGAACATCCCTGCAATCTCCTTTTTGGTTGGGCTCAAGGGAGGTAGCATTTTTCTTTTCCATAAGAGAGTCTTGTGTCTCATTAGTGGGGGTGCGATCATTTCATGCTCGAGATTTTTCACCACTTTGTCAGGAGTGATCATGAGAAGGGCAGCTAACTCCAACACCTTGAGCTCATATTGCAAATATTCTTTGCGTGAAGGGTCTTTAATTTCTGAGATCCATCGCTGAATTTCATATTTTGCAGTGTCAAAGATTGATGTTATGGCTGGATCTTCAGATTCGTGCATGGCCTTTCTGTGCTTGTACATGGCGGTGAGCTTTGAAAATGAACTGTCCCGGTCCTTCTGTTTGTGTGGCTTCCACAGGGACTCTTTGCACTAGCTTCATTTGTGTTTCCCTCTGAGCATTCAATTCTTCCTTTACCTCTGCTAGTTGCTTCCTCAGATTTTCAATCTCTTTATCTTTAGCTTTTTACAAAGCTCTGTTCCCGAGTGTCATGATTTTCCTGTCGTACTACTCTTGAGCCTGTTGTATTGCTCTTGCCTGTCCTACTGTCTAATTTCAAATTTACTTTCGTGTTATTCATCTAAAGACTGATACTCTGAAGGAGTTTCTCTGTCCTTTGACTTAGCTTCTGTGCTGTTTGGCGCATTTGATTCTGTCTTCTTGCTGTCAGTGTCATGTTTCATTGAGCTTTGCCTTGTTTGCTTGATCTCTGGTTGTGGCCTTGTAGATGGTTCGGCTACTAACTTTACTGCCCTTTTAGATTTGTGGATCAAATCCAGTTGTGCTTCATCAGGTGGTAGTTCATCAATCATACCTAATGCTTGGTAAGAAATTCCAGTCAACATTGGTCCAACATTCGTATATGACTTGCTTCCACTATATTGTCAAGGAGGTAGTTGCCAAAATCACAGCTAACTACTCTTCTTTCTACCAGTCCCATTGCCATCACCACTGCCATATGCAAAAGTGGTTCCGTGTAGCGTGGTGGCTTTTGTACTTTGAAATTTTGCGACATTAGTCATAGCGACAAATCTGTCTCTAAGTAGATCAAGTATTGATAGGTTAACTTATGTCCTCTTTTCATTGTCTATTGCCTTGGGTTTTTGCAATAGATTGTGTGTTCCTTGTTGTAGGTGGAGAGCTTCATTGATTATCTCTGCAGTGTTTTTAACCTTGACAAAAGATCTGTCTTTGTCTGTGAGGGTGGCTTCCCCATTGTACTGAATAGAGCTAATAAGTTCATAGGCTCTTCTGAAGTTTGTTCCCTATGGAGGTAGTCTTAAAAAGCTGTCCAGTTGTAGACATCTGGTCCCTTCTAGCACTTTGGGCCTTTGGTGTAGCATCCATAGCTCCCTTGGAAAAAGGGCGGCCTTTACTATCACTCCATCCGTTGTTTGCAGTCTCTCTCTCTCTCTCTCTCTCTCTCTCTCTCTCTCTCTCTCTCTCTCTCTCTCTCTCTCTCTCTCTCTCAGTGAGTCCAAATGAGCTTAATTTGCCCTATTTTGATTATATGTTCCCTACCTACTCGGAGTGCCCCATTCATACTTACCTCCATTGATCATATCTTCCTGTTCATATCACTAGCGGTTTGAACCGTTCTTCATTCTGATATTCGGTCAACAAATGGCCTTTAATTTAGAGTTTTGATCCTTCAAAAGTTGGCTCAAAATCCGTCTTGTGCCAATACTTTTCATATTTGCCATGTTCGAAGCCCTTGCTTTGAAGATTCGACGTTGCTCTCAAAAGTCAATTATGACTTTCTTGGGTTGACTTATTTATTTTTGTCGATTATTTGTCCTTTTTAGTTTTTTAGTGTTAAAATTTAAGAGAAAATGCATGGTTGTCAATTTTTGCAGATGCTCATGTGGTACTTTGATAGTGGTGCTACAAAGCACATTACCTCTCATCGTTGTGACTTGTTTACCTCTCTCAAGGATGTCCCTCATGGGAATTCAGTCACTTGTGCCAACAATGCCTCTTATCCAGTCAAGGGAGTTGGAAAGATTGTGTTTATTGCTGCAAATGGTAGTTCTTTTACACTTGTTGATGCATTGTACGTAACTGGGCTCAAGAAGAATCTTTTGTCTGTATCTACACTTGTTAGACTTTGACTTGTAGTCAAATTTGTGGGATGATAGATATACAGTACATGATGTCAATTTCACTCATGAAATCGTTGCATCTGCCATTTTTTGTGTGGGATGTATAAGCTCACTTTATATGACAAGTGTGGGAAGAATTTTGCAAATGTAGTTGTGGATTCTAATGCTATTTCACATGCAAAACTATGTCATGCACATTTGAGCATCTAAATTTTACCAATTTGCTGCGTTTGCAGAAATATGATATGGTTGCTTCTTTTCCGCCTCTTGAAGCACCTATCAAACATGTTTGTGAAGGCTCTATTTTGGGTAAGATGTAGTGTTCAAAGTTTCCAAAGGATGATTCAATTAGGGCCACATGCAGGTTGCAGCTTATGCATGGTGATGTTTGTGGACCCATGAAAACTCCATCCTCGGGAAATTACCTTTACTTCATGACTTTCATTGATGATTACTCCAGTCATGCATGGGTATATCCATTTAAAGCAAAGTCTAAAGTATTTATGTGCTTTTGGCTATGATTGAAAAATGTCTCAAAATATACTATGGGCACCCTCCATTTCGATCAAGGGGGAGAGTATATGTCTCATGACTTTAATGCAGTTTTTGCTAGTTGTGGGATAAAACACGAATGTGTAGTGCCTTATACGCCTCAGCAGAATGGTGTTGCTAAGAAGAAAAACATGTCACTTACAAAAATGGCACGATGTATGGTCAAAAGTCGAGCTTTTCCACATTCGTTTTGGCTTGAGGCCATCATGTGTGCCACTTATGTACTTAACAGGTGTCCTAAAAAAGCTTTGCAGTCTATTACTCCATATGAAGCATGGCATGATAGAAAGCTTTCTATTGAGCACATGCGTGTTTTTGGATGTTTGACATATGCTTTGGTGCCACAAATGCACCACAAAAAATTGGATGATAACGCTGTCAAATGTATTTTTGTTGGTTATATTACTGAAATCAAATGTTACAGGTTGTATCATCCGCAAACAAAGCGTATCTTGGTCTCCTGAGATATTGTGTTTATAGAAGATTCTATTCAGCCTTTGCTATCATGTAATAGAGACAGTAATTTAATCTCATATGACATTTATGACACTTTGTTGCCTCTTTTCAATGGTGGAAGTTTGAATGTAAACTTAAATGAGGAAAATGTACAGCCTATGGGGGTTTCTGAAAATGTTACAGATCAGCCTATTATTGATGCAGATGTACATGATGTACTTGATGAGAAGGGCTGAGAATGAGCAGGCTAGAGGTATGCCTAAATGGCTGGTGCATACTTTGTGTGATAGTAGATTGGATGCACCTATGTCAGCTAGTTGTACTCATTCAAGTTCTCACCATGCATCTTATGCATCAGATTGTTATGCTTTGGTTGTGACTAGCTTACATGATGTTGAGGAACCTCTATCTTTTGATGGAGCATAGAATTTGGAAAATTGGATGGCTGCCATGCAATCAGAATGTGATGCACTTATAGAAAGTGACACGTGTCAATAGAGCCTTGCCACTTGTCCGCTGCAAGGCGCATGGATCCCCTAAACATATCTACCTTTGCATTGTTTAGGATCACCATGTCACCTTCCTGCAATACATCCAGTTGCTCATAACGGGTAGGGAAAATGATCACGGTAGTCTCATGCCGGCATCGAAGCGGCTGTTCTGCAGTGACCTGCTTGGCGCTCAGCACCTTCACCACCAGGTTGTGGCCGGATGTGCCGGGCCTTAGATCTTGTACCTTAATTGCCGTCCCCTGCTTCCCCCCTCACTCTCCCTCTCTCTCTCTCTCTCTCTATCTCTCTCTCTCTCTCTCTCTCTCACACACACACACACACACACACACACACACACACACACACACACACACACACACACACACACACACACACACAAAGAAGCTCTCTGAAAGAGCGCGTGCCGGTGCGCACTCTTTCAGAGAGCTTCTTTTTGAGAGAGAGAGAGAGAGAGAGAGAGAGAGAGAGAGAGAGAGAGAGAGAGAGAGAGAGAGAGAGAGAGAGAGAGAGAGAGAGAGTGACCAGTCCATGTTTGTCTACAGATGAAGCTCAACCTTGAATGCCTACAGTACCATTATCACCACGATGGCGATCTTAGCGCTCTTGTGAAATCAACCAGAAACACCGGAATGCATACATATACTTGCATATCATTGCCAAGCCCAGTACTCTTGTACATACCCTGATTACATAGTAGTGCTCTCAATTAATTCTGAGCTTGTTTCTTGCCACGATATACTTCGTCGAGCTTCCTCCTCCGTAGATTTTCTTCATATAAATTTGCTTCATCTTCACATAACTTGAGAAGACTGTAATTCTTGTGTGACAGTGTCATTTTGTCAGTGATTTCCACTAGATAATTATCGATGCATTCCATCCAAGGGGACCTCACCAACAGCATGCACGTGGATTAAGCCCACAGCGGACTTGCACAGAAGATCGTTGGCAGAAACCCTCAAGCTGGCTGCGGATTTGTCGGGCAGGCCTCGATTTATATGCTGCATGTCCTGAGTAAGTATTTTCAAGTCTGCATACTTCATCTGATAACCAAACTTGTAATTATATAGCCCGCATTCATTTATCAACAGAGCTGGACGAGGAGTGTGACTACAAGAAGTTTTGGACAAATTCTCACAATAATTCCCACATTGTGACTTACCTTAACATCATGAGCTTCTGTGAGGGAGGCACCGCATACCTAGGTAGGTACGATTGGAGGCAGGGGACCACTGGCCTGGTGGGGGGGCCGGTGGTCCCCTGCCTCCAATCGTACCTAGCTAGGTATGCGGTGCCTCTCGAACAGAAGCTCGTGATGTTATGCATTGTATGAAAAATACTGATAAAGACTCCGTTTCCCTAAATGCAAAAAATCCTAAATCTTCTTGTGGATTGAAGCCAAAGGCTCAGCAGACCATGACTTGCACTAGTGGAAAATTGCAATATTCCCCAAATACGCCTTTCCCTTGACATTGATCAGTTGTCTGCCACTAATCCCCTCACACACTCTACTAAAAGCACAAGTAGCTAGCTGCACTCATGAAGCCGCTGGCTTAATTACTTGAGGATTATAACCATCATAAGCTTTTCTACCCTCATGTCCACTTTGATGTTTACTCGTTCTATTTCTTTGCCCTCTGTCGTCTGCATCGCCAACAGCCTGATCGCATCAACAAAAGAATGTGCTGACACGTGGGGACTCAAGTACTTGAGCACTACCATTATCTCGTCCAAATGCCTTGTTAAGGGGAGGATCACATAAGATTTGCGATTTCTTAGTACTACTCTGGAGCTTGTGAGCCTTGATGTAGTCCCATACTCGCTTGAGGGCATCAGGCCTTTGGTCTCCGAGATTTGCAAGATGGGAGCGAGGTTGGAGGAGAGCCTGTAGAGGATCTGAGAGCCACCTCTAGGCTCGGGCTTGGGGTGGAGCTCAGGAGTGGTTTTGAGTTCGGCCTTGGGTACGTTTTTGCTCATCTATTCATCAACTCATGCAAAATGCAGAGCACTCACACATTAGACTAGGGGCAAGATCCTGATCGATGGCAAGAACACAGATTGGGATTGGGTGGGGTTGAGCGGCTGAAGCTAGCACTTGCACGTACAATACCCCCATACTGTAGCAACAAGGTTGCATGATAGAACAGAGCATTGGACGACAGAAGTCAAGTAGTAAATCATGCAGGTGCAATTAGGAAGCGAGAGCTAATTAGCATGGGAAGTAGCAGGAGGCATGAGCAGCAGCTTGCACTACTATTATATGATTCCTACAGCCGCCAATATTTTAGCTGATTACAAGTAGTAGTACTAGCACCAGTGCACAACATTCGAAGAGCATAATAATTCATTGCTTATTAGATATGATGTTGATCATTTTACTGCAAAATTACAAAAAACTCTTTTCTAAAAGATCTTCTCACAAACAATCGGCCACAGAGCGTATGATAAGGCCTATGATAGAATTGAATGGGAGTTTATACTTCAAAGTCTATATGATATGGGTTTGGCCATATTCTTTTTCACAATATTTTTGGGAATGCGTCAGCTAGAATTTTAGTTAATGGTACTCTTACAGATGTTATTCCATTGCATAAATCCATAAGACAAGGGTGTCCAATTTCTCCTTTTCTCTATGCTATCTCATCTAATGCCTTGAATTGTCTTGTTAAAGATGTTATGCAGTAGGAAAAACTCACTGCCATAGACATACCTGGCTCTATGAAGCAAATGTGCCTCTAAAAGTGTGTTGATCATACCAATGCAACCGTGAGGAATGATGTACATGCAAAGGAGAATTTTAGGGCTTGTCTCAATGTCTTGCAAGTGGCTCGATTATTAACCATGTTAAAAGTTTGGTTTGACGGGGCTGTTTGCTTTGTCTAAGCCAGTTTTCACCTGAAGACTTAAACTGCTGTGTTGGGGGGGAAAACATGCCCATGCTGCCTGCTAACTAGTGTTTTAGGTCGAACCATTATCTAATAGTTTATAGTTCAACTTATTTTTTATGTGCCATGTCCGTATGACAGGCTAGTCATCAACATTGATGGATTCATGCTGTAAATATCCACTTTCTAGCAAGGCAATTTGAATGATTGGAAGATCCAGACCAATTAAAATTGTAATTGGAGGTCTGGATACTAAAATAGTTAATAGGAGTTTTGGTTATGACTTGAAAATTAATGGTATTCCAAGGATTCTCTATCCTCTTGACTGAGAGAGAGAGAGAGAGAGAGAGAGAGAGAGAGAGAGAGAGAGAGAGAGAGAGAGAGAGAGAGAGAGAGAGAGAGAGAGAGAGAGAGAGAGAGAGAGAGAGAGAGAGAGAGAGAGAATCCTGCAAGGAAGTGTTCACCAAAACCTTTTGTAGGAGCCAATGGAAAAAAGAACATTGAATATTTTAACAAAAAAAATTTGGATTTTTATCGAGTTTTACACTAAAGTCCTCCAAATTTAGCTAGTTTCCTTCAATGCCACCCTCAAAACTAGCCTGGAATTTTTTATTTTGAGAAAGAGATCTAAGCATTTTCTCTCACTTAGCATTGTTCTTTTTGATGGATACCACCTTATCTCGAGCAGACACAAGTTGAAAACATACTGAATTTGTTGCAAACAAATTAGTATGCAAATTCATTGCAGCAACCTTCCTTCTTGTTGAAATTATCGTTCTAGATTTAAAGAAGGCTCTAGTACCACCTTTTACGGTATGGCATGGATTTGATCTTCATAGATTGGAGCCGAATTCACCTTTTATAATTGGTGGCAGCATGAATATTCCACATGACCAAAGATGTAAAGCATATTCCAACGATGATGTGCCCATTGTGTGGTGGATGCTATGGCCTTCCTGACATCTGCCATATTTTTTCAAACAATGATTCAAAATGGAACGAAGCAGCATCTTCAATATTTGTGAAAGAAGTTGTTCAATTGAAGCTTTGAATTTGTCACATTGTATGGTAAAAAGATCCTCAATATCTTATTTGTTTCCAACTAGCCTATTTCAATTATGATGATGTCTTTCTAGAAAATTTTAGACATAGAACTCTATTAATTTTGATTGTTGTTTTTGTAAATTGATTACAAAAAGGCATATATTGGTCAATTAAAGAAAAACATGATTTTATTATAACAAAATAAGTCTTTCATAATTAATGGTGTTTGTCGAACACGTGTCATGTAAAAATGGTGCCCTTGTATGAAGGTCACAACCTTGTAGTATGGGTAGGGCAAGACCACATGGAAGGGACAATTGGTGTATAAATGAACTAATGAGGTGCAATAAATTGCTATCAAATTGATGTGGCTAAGAGGAGGAAGGATGCACATGCTCTCAAGTATAATGCAAAGGTAGGTGGACCAAAGAATGTGACTGCTATTGTCACAGATAATGCGGCCAACTACAAAGGAGCAGGAAGCTCTATTCAAGTCAAGTATCTGGAGATTTCTTGGGTACCATGTGCAGCTCACACTTTAAATTTTCTTTTAGAAGATATTGGTAAAATGGCATGTGTGAAGGAAACTTTATTGGATGCAAATCGTGTGGTGAAATTCATTAGAGAGCATCAATTTTTGTATGCTCTTTTTTGAACCAAGTCACCAAATAAAGCTTTGCAAATATTTTGCATGACAAGGTTTGCTACGGCATACTATGTTCTTGCTTCTTTGCAAGAGTTGAAGCCTGCATTGATGGAAACCTTAACAGACAGAAGATGGGATGGATGGCTCAGCAAGTATCCAAGTTATCAGGAAGCAGCTGGTCGATGTGCGCAAATAGTAAACTCGCCAGTCTTTTGGCGTAATGTAGAAAGAATAGTAACTGTGTCAAAGCCATTTGTAGATCTTTTGAGAGCAGTTGACACAAATTCTTTTTTTTTTGGTCGGGTCTACTGGTATATGTCAGAGGCTATACGCAAGCTAAGAGAACATGTCAGTTTTGGTGCAAAGGATAAAGCTACCATGATTACAACTGTTAACAAGCATTGGGTTGCATGCGCCATTGCATGCGGCTTTTGTATTGGATCCTAAGTTTCAAATGCATCAACAATCTGCCAACAAAGAAGTTATGTCCGACTTCAAAACAGTGTGCTCCCAACTCTTAGGGCACGAAGATGGAAAAGCAGATTTTCATCAGCGAGTAGATTATGCCAATAAAACTGGTATGTTTCAGGATTCGTGGCATATAGATGCCATTGGAAAAACAAGTGCACCTTTATGGTGGAAGGAGTATGGTGGAGAGAAAGTGGAGTTGCAACACATTGCAATTAGAGTTTTATCAGTAGCTGCATCAAGTGGAAGTTGTGAGAGAAATTGGTCAGCATTTGAATTTGTGCACACTAAAAAGAGAAACAGACTTCATACTAAATGGGCTGTTGATTTGGTGTATGTTTTTTGCAATATGAGACTTATTCATAAGCCTCAAAACATTGCAACTAGAGCCGCTCAAAAGCAATATGGAGTCTTCCAAACGCATGAAGCTATTTCTGTAGAAGTTGTTGATGATGATGATATGGAATGGGAGATAGTTTAAGAATGCTCAGATATGGACGAAGTAGATGATATGGTTGCAGTTTTTGAAGATGGAGATGATTTGTGAGAGTACCATTGTAATACTTACTCAACAAGTTGTAATTCCTAGCTCAGGGGATGGTTCAGCAAAATCTTTAATTTATGTGAAGTGGTAGTATCATCTGGCAAAGGTCCATACAATGATTCATATCGTTGAAGCTTTGCTTGTGCATCACTTAACTCTATTTCAAGCTCAAGAATCTGGCCACGAAGCATGTCTGGTGTTTCTCCTTGGCTGGAAAGGTCTTGTCCTTGGCTGGCTAATTCAGTCAGTGTTTTTGACTCTTCAGGAAGTAAAAAAATAGGACTCTTGTGAGGAGGCATTGGATTATTTGCATTGCGTGCTGCCATCTTTTCTGCAATGCGTCCACGTCCAACGCCAACAGTGCTTGGATGATCTGACCAATCCACTCTCTTCAGCAAAACATATCGAACATAGCATTGCTGGATAAAGTAAATTGCTACTTGGTTGTTGTTTGGTAGGCAAAATATTCTCTTGGAATAGCTCTACTGTTCCTGCAAAGAGTACGTAATCGCGAATGACAGGCTGGCTGCCGTCTGCAGTGCATTCTTTTATCCATTTCTCCACATGGCCGCCATTCCAAAATTGTGAAATGAGCATAGGTCGCTCCACGTGGCACACCATGGCAAGAGGGTAGATAATACCACGATGTGAAATATCCAAAATTGTTGCTTCTCGTCTTTGACCTGTTGCTCCATGGTGGGCCCATGTAAGTGTACTTTGAACACTTTTGCAGCATACACTTGATCTTTGAAAGCGGGACGTGTGACACCCACACGCTTCACATGTGCCCATCTTCCCTCTCCCAAATGTGGAGCTTGGATATTGAAGACGGATGTGTCGGGTAAAAGGTGTAAAATAGGTGGTAGCTGAGAGGGGTCTACTGCAGATGACGTTGCAAGCTCTGTTCTAAGAAGGATTTCTGGTTCAACAGCAGCTTCGGAAGAGATGGCTTCCACTCTTGCACGCTTTGCTGCTCTTTCTAACTTTTCCTTGCTCTTGAACTCCGTATAAAGCTGTTGCACAAGATGTATGCGCTCAGCTATGTTTGGCAAGGAAGTAATTGCAGGATTTTTCAGTTCTTGAAAGGTTTTCATGATCTGTCCAATGGTTTGTTTGACCATGTTTACTAAATCACCTGATGTTAGGAGGGCTATGTCAAAAATAGTTGGTGCAAAGTCTGCCTGGAGCTGCTCAAACACAGACTTGGTCAGAGTCTCTGTAAGCTAATAAAAATGCTCTGGAGCGACAGGGTTTAAACAACGCCTAATATCTGCCTCTGACATGTAATGAAAGTATCTCACAATCACTTCGGAGACGAACTTTTGTTGATGTTTCGCTAGCTTCGTGTCTGCCATATCTGTATGACAAAATTATAAATTAAGAATCTTACGAAAAGATTGTACACCATAGTAACATAGTTATTATATAATGAGTATTAACACTATATATATTAAATGATGATACAAATTTATTAAACAATATTAAATTATTGAAAATTAAAGAGAAAATCTTATGATTACAAACCACATTGTGCGAATTGACCATGAAAATTACATTAGAGAGAGAGAGAGAGGGAGAGAGAGAGAGAGAGAAACAGGCGAGGAGTGTGAGATGCTCTCAGCACAAGAACTGGACCCTGCTATGTGCAGAAGTGTGAGATGATGAAAGAAATCACATCTAAAGGATTGGAAAATCATACATGTGAACAACTTATCTAGTCCTGGATGCTGTTGTAAAATAGATTGATAGTTTTAATCAATCTAATCCCTGATAAAGTGTGTGGAACTCACAACACGACTATCAGCTGGATAAATTAACAATTGTAGATGTAAGTTACCTATCGTATATGTTTACGTCCAAAACAACACCAAGTCATTTAATGATGAAAAATGATGTTCTTTTGGAATATGAAACACACGAGTAACCAGTATGTCACATTAAGATGAAGAGGGCATGAAAATATGCATCTCTTCACTCTTAATATAACGAGTGGTAACGCTTGTGTTTCTATGTAACACATATGACAGAAAAACTTAATCTAAAATTGTAAATTTTATAAGCTATTTCTAATGGAGTGTGTGGAACGCACAACACAACCATCAGCAAATAGCTCAACAATCTCAAATGTAAATCAATTGTTGTATATATCTACGTTCAGAGTAACACCAAGTCATCTGCTGATGAATAATGATGTTACTACAGAAATAGAAGCACAGAAATAACGAAAGTCACATTAAGATGAAGAGGACATAAAGTATGCATCTCTGCACTCTTAAAACGACGAATGTTAATCTTTGTGCTTCTATGTAGAATAATCAACAATGATTTACTTGAAGATTGTAAATTTTATAGGCCACTCTGAAGTGAGAGGTGTAGCATCATGCTACTACACTCCACGAGTCGACCTCTAATCCTAACTCATCTGTATGGTGAGAGATATACTACTACACCATACAAGTGAGAATCTAAATTTACCCTAAGCCTTCCCTGGAGTGAGTCATATGACTACACACCACGGGAGAGGAGACTATATTCTACACACCTCTGGAGTGATCCATATGGTTACACACCATGAAGTGGCCTACGAGCTGCAAGCCAACTTTGTGGTGAGAGTCGAAACTACTGCACCACACAAGTCTGGCACAACACACAAAAAAAGTTAGTATTTACTAAAAATTAAAAAAATATACCTGAAAACTGCTATAAATGGAAGGGGCTGTTGCTATCTGCTAATCTTTCAAAAGCTCCAAGCTCTGCAAACCCCCAAAAAGTCTAGAATGCTTTTTGATCGAATACGGCGACGATTGTATATATATAGACTTTTTCGATCGAGATATTTTTCAATCAAAAAATATCTCGATCGAAAACTGTTTTATACGGGTATGCGTATATTATTCGGAAATACGGCGTATATTGACGTTTTGTACGTATAATTTTTGTTATAAGGGCGTATAAATGCAACGCAGTCTATAGCAACTAATAAACATGCATCATGGACAACAGGATTGTAAGTGCACTCTGTGCTAAAAGCCCATTCTGCATCAACATCAACATTACAGTCTCCTTTTACTGAAGACTCAAGAATGGTTGTATTTGTAGTGGAAGCAACATTTGGAGTGGAGTCACCCTCTTTCTTCTTAGCCTCTTTGGCCTTCAACTTAGGACACTGCTTGATCAAGTGATCATTACCTTTACAATAATGGCAACGCATCTTCTTTTTGCCCTTATCACCAAAATTTCTAGATGAATTGCTGCTAGTAGAAGCATTAGGAATAGAAGTTTTTCCACTCGCAGCAGAACCATAAGAAGTGGTTGCATTGCTGTTACCATCCTTTCTTTGAGAAGCAATAAAAGCCTGTTCAACTGCACGCTACCTAGTCCTATTTTTTCTGGAAAGTGATTCTTGCAACAACAATGTGCATAATGCATCAAGCTTGACAACTTCAGGATTTCCTTGGGTCATCAGTCTCCAAGTACTAGCAAAAGTCTGGTAGGAATCTGGTAAGGCATCAAGAACAGTCTGCACAAGGAAACTATCTGAAATGACTTCACCTGCAGAAATAAGTTGCTCATTGATATCCTTGACACCAGCAAGAAAAGTGTCCATATCATCTTCCTCATGCATAATCTTCGACTCCAGCTCTTTACGCAGCAAAGAAATTTTAGCCTCATTGCAACTTGCATAAAGACCAACCAATATATCCCAAGCCTGTTTTGCAGATTTTGCTGAATGAATGTGAGGAACACATGCTGCGCTTCACAGAAAACATAATCAATGCATGAGCCTGCGCATCCTTTACATCCCAACAAGATTGTTTTGCCGTTGGCAAAACAACTCTAATAGTAGCAATCCTTACAGAAAGACCTGCAACATCGTCTACATTCTCAGAACCAGGACGTACATCAATGCCCTGCATAATATTCTAGACGCCTTTTGACACAAGAACATGTTGCATCATATAAGCCCACATAGGGTAATTGTCCCCATCCAACCTGTCCTTAGCAACAAACATCTTAAAGACATCTGTGTTGTTGTCAGCCATGGTAAATGCTGCACTTGATGTGAAAACTGCCCAAAAATAGGAGAAACGGACAGGGAACAATACGTGCTATATAGCAAAAACCATAGAAGACTGTAAGGCACCTGTTATGCAGAAAACGACACCGAAAGAAATTCTGCACAAAATGACAAAATTGCTTGTGCAGACCTGCCTGTAGTGGAAACGAAAGTCGAAATGAGCCCGAATCATAAATCTAAGCAGATTAAGCTCTACGAGCTTGCCCGAAATATTTATCGACCCGCGAACACTCGCCTAACCTCACTGTAATCGGATAAAGTGAGCAGGCGTGTGCTGGAGCAGCTGGCGACTAAGCTCGGGAGGATGTAACCTGCTCTGATACCAATTGTTGGAATTAGGGTTGCAGAGAAACGCACACAGCTTGGAGAAGATGAAGGAAGCTCAAGGCACGGGGGAAAGAACCTCCTAAAGAGGGAAAAAATGCCCCGGCAGTCCTAGTGTGTTCACACACATCAATACCACATGTATATGGTAGCACTCCATTCTATTGTAGTTTGCAACATCTTGTTTGTGAGCTAAATGCATTGATTTGAGGTCTTAAATGGTTATTTTTTGATGTTTTGACCTTGGAAGAGCGTTTCTATGCTTGAAGAACCTTTTTGTGTAGTTCTGTTTCGATTTTCTATACATTGTTTGGGATGGATCTTGATTTATGTACCTTCCTAGATGACTGTAAAACTTGGTAGGAATATGCCCTTAGTCATTGTAACACCTCTCCTTAAGTTTCATTGCATTCCAAATTTGTTTGGATGCTAAAAAGACGTGATGACCTACAGTGGTCAAATTGGACATAGATTGATTTTTTGACTAGGAAGTGGTTGATTTGCTATTGTAGACGTATGAATAGTCCTTTAGGTTCACTTTGGTGAGATTGACGATCTCATTGAAGCTTTGTGTTCTATCGCGAGTCACTTCCTTGCATATTAATATTATGTTAGTACCAAAAAGCTATGCCGTAGACGTCCATCGGCGACCTGTTAACATTGGTGCCACTGCCGAGGAAGTCGATCCTTAGGTGGTGAGCGACCTAGTTGTACAAAAAATCCTTTCCAAAGAGTTTGACACCCATTCTATTTACACTTAGACAGTAAAGCAGTTAGACGTAGGTTTAGTGATTAGTAGAGATTGGAATTTAGGATCAGCCAGTGCTACTCCTTATGAGAAAAGAAAGCTATGAGTGAAGTACAAACAAGTATTTTGTTGTTTGATTCACATGCTTGAAAAGGATTGCTTCACTGTACATTTTGTTGTCATTTTTGTACTGTTAAACTCATTTATGTTTGTGCATATACTTTAGTTTATAGGAGTAGGTTAAGTAACAAATTCCACCATCAATTGGGGCCAAAAGAATCAAGGTACAAAACTGTCCAAAACCTTATTTTGGTGCCGAAGACCATAACTCTAAAAAGTCATAAAATTGATGGTCAAAGCTTCAAAGCTGAACTAAATTCAGCAAAACTTGGCAAAAGGGGATATACAAGCTTGCATGAGATAAACTGAGCAATTTTCTCCTAGTTTGCCTGCCCAACATGGATCGCGATCCATGTACCTTTTAGGCCAAATGAGTAGAAACTGTCTCCATTGCTTAGAATTGACTCTCAGACAACAGAATCCTAAGTTTGCTCAAAAATAGTATGCTAAAAGAATATCCAGATCAAGAAATTGGGCTACGTTGAACAAAACCATGAAAATTGAGAAAATTGAACTTTTTATTTGACCAAATTCAAAAAGAGGTGAGAATTGGGTTCAACTAAAGGCAAGGAGCCAGCAAAAGAAAAATTCATGAAAAGATGCTGCCAAACATGGATTGTAATCCATGTACTAGGTTGACATTTGTACATGATAAACCAAGAAATAATTGCTTGCAAAAAAACCGCAAAGTAGACACAAAATCTTGCTTTTGGCCTGGAAAAAGTGGGACAAATCCAAAAAGATTTAGGGAAAAGAATCACCATAACCACTATTACAAACTCATCAAATCTCATCACGATCCATGTATCTTCTGTGAATTTTGAGCTGATATTTGACAGTTGAACAAGACTGTTTTGAGGTACTTTTTCCTAAACTACCATTGCCAAAAAAGTTCAAAGAACTGGGTCAAAAGGGCATAAAACAACTCAAGGTGAAAACCACAGGAACAGACCCGAGGATTGACATTTGGTTGACCTAAAAAAGTCTAAATTCTACAAAACCCCTCAAGTTGACATGAGGGAGCCAAAAGGAAGCTGTGTGCTAAGTTTCAGCTTAATCTGCCAACTAGGTACATGGATTGAACTCCATGTTCCTCTGACACACATTGATACAAAACTTGCACCATATCTAGGAAACCTTCCATGGACTCTAGTGATCATTTCAAAACTGAATTGGAATATCCAAAATCAAGCCAGAAGCCCAAAACTATCAAGCATTCTGAGCAGGTGCCAAAACGGATCTAAGTTTAAATCCAAAAATCCATTTTAAAAAAAATATAGTGCCAAATGACCTATTAATTATTATGATTCTATTGGTACCAAGAAAAGTAAGTTTGGCCTTTCAACATGGATCGCGATCCATGTTCGTCTGAGTCAGAATAATAGTAAAATTTGACCAAAGAGAGAGATAGTCCCCAGGACCCTGGTGGCTTTTTCAAAATTGAAATTGGACCTGAATTGTTGATGTTGTGAGAAAAAATGTGGAGTATTGAAGTATCTAATTAAATTTTGTCGATTGAATGCTTGAACAAACATGAGCGGCTATAAACTCATAGCCATCAAGCATTTTTTGACAAGTTGCAAGTGCTAGAGAGTACGACCCAACAAGTAAGACCAAATCGGGGAATTCAAGTTAGCCAATGAGATAACAAGGTTTGGATTTTGTAAGATCAATTCTTCATGTATTTGCGACTAGGAAGATTGTGCCAAAATAGGAATCCCAGTGTCATAGACCAAGTGAGCAATCACTCAACTGAAGGTAGTGTGAATCAAAGACCACTACATTCTCTAGAATCTATTATAGGGAAAGTTTTTCTAATACCTCATCAAAAAAATCATACACCCGACTGACGAATCCAAGAAGGTGAATACTAAGGAAGGAACTTTCATGGGGGCAAGTCCTTTACAACCTCCATCATCTTAGGACTAGATTTCCATTGAGATGCTACTTTCCTTACTTTTAATTTGGTTTCATGGTTGACAAATGAATGAAGCTAATGGATTCAACGGTTGAGGTTTGTTGTCTTCCGACATTTTTGTACCTGCATCACCATACAGTGATTAGATATCATTTGGGTAAAGCTCATGTTCAAGTTGGATCTCTCAGCAATAGGAGCTGACTGAAGCATTGTGCTTCCATCTTTCCTATTTTTGATATCCTCCCACGGATCTTGTGGCCATGGTTCCTCCACTTTAGTAATTGGTGTAGGTGCCTGTGAATACACCCCATCTGTTTATTGGCTGCCATCCTCGTATCTAATGGTATTTCAACTACCAATTCTTTTTTGTCTCTGTCTTCGATCCCTTACTCCTTTAACTCTTGGATTTTTTCACGGATTAACACCTCAGCCCTTGGAGCAGTCGGAACAGGTGGTTCGATAAGAGATTGACTTGCCTAGATGAATTCCTTGGACATCTTTAACCTCTCTTTTTCATACCCTGGGTGAGGATACGTTAGCCAATTATGCTTCTGGGTTTGGTTGGGCTTTAACCAAGCTTCATAATCTTTGAAGATCGCATCCAAAGGTTCAAGGGTGAAAGCATGTATAGGTGGCCTGGAAAGTAATGTCAAGGACATTGCTTTTTTGCGCTTAAAAGTGGGTGTTTTAAAAGTGCTTCAAATCTCAAAAATAATATCATTCTCCTAAGGTACGTAAAGTGGGTCCTAACATACCACAATTAATGAGACTAAATGTAATTTACTACTGAACGCTGGGTCATTGTCCGCCGCGTCTTTCCCGCTTCAACCTGTCTGAGCTTTCTTTGTCTCTGAGATCTCTCTTGGAGCTCTATCTAGCTCCTCTCTGTCTCTCTCTCTCTCACAGAGCTCTTACTAAGCTTTCTATATTGCTCAGCCCCCCCCCCCCCCCCCCCCCCCTCTCTCTCTCTCTCTCTCTTTCTCTCTCTAATCATGGCTCCTCTTGTGTCTGAGCTCGCGCTCATATCTCTCTCTCTTAGCACTCTTTCTCTCTTTCTCACGAACTCTATCTCTATAGGTTCCTCTTCTACTTGATGATTCTTGAGGTATGTAAACACTTATTATGCTTTGTTAGTATCTTGCTAATTAGTGCAAGAAGTGCCATGTATTAATTAAAAGTATAGCGTGTAGTTATGATTTGTATTGTATTTCTTGTAGAGAAATCCGTTGAAAGTACTGCAACAATGGAGCACAGTGAAGAACTGTCTATCCTCTCATCGTCATTGAGTAGAGAAGCTCAACTTCAACGCAGAAAATTAATGAGGGAATATTGGGCTGCTCAGAAACAAAAGCAACATAAGGCAACGGTCAACTTTGTGACGGAAAGCAATACAGGGGAGATGGATGAAAGAAAGAAACGAAGGATATGTCAATCTATGGTACAACACTTTGATACATTAATCGTGGGAATGGATGCAAGTGGTAGGAAGGAAATCTTTGATGAACTTCTTCAACATCCTTGCTTCCTCACTATGCAGAGTAAATCCAAAGAGTTGGAAGCAATTATGCTGAGAAACATCCGCAACACTTTGAATCATGTGAAGGTCCCAAGATCTTCAGACGAGTTTTTTGTGAAGAAATCAGCAATGATGATGTTGGTGAATGGTGGAAGCAAGGATCAAAACACTGACATGAGCATACCGCAAGCTGCCAAGCTTATGGGGATCCACAAAAGAAACTTATATTCAGCTAAACATCACTTAATAGTGTCAAGTGAATCTGATGGTTCGTTCCCTGCATCTGCGTGTCATAGAGATGATGCACGGAGAACTCACATCACTCAAACTGTTAAAGACATGGACGGATGAGACGAGGGTGTCTCCCAACAAGAAAGATGTTTGCAGTAAGAGACTAACTAGATATTCATATGTAAAGCATCCAATCCACCTTCTTGAGGAGCCTCAGGTAATTGATATATTTTTTTAGCACTTTTTATTGGTGCTACAACTCATATTCCTGCTACAACATTATGTTTCTATACCACTTTTTATTGGTGCTACAACTCATTACTGCCACAACATTATGTTTCTATACTTCTTTTTATTAGTGCTACAGCTTGTTTTGGTGTTTTGCACCACTTTCTAGTTGTGTTGCAACATTAAAAAGTGGTGAAACATTACTATACTGGTCTCTAATTGTATCTGAACCACTTCTAAAATTTGATCAATAGTTCTAAATGTTTTTGAAGCACTTTTACGTGTGTTTCCACACCACTTTTTAGTGCCTTTGAACCAGTTTTTAATGTTTTGCAGCAGGTTTTAATGTTTAAGAAACAGTTTTTACTAGAAATGCACCAACGCTTCACCGTAAACCCTACAAAGTGGTGTTCACCCACTAAAAAGTCTTGTTTACCCAATGCTAACAGACGTGTTTTACAAACTCGTAGGGGTGTTACAGGTGCAAACATTTTTGGTGGTGCAACTCACTTTTTCCAAGTGATGTAGCAGCTTTTAGTCATGGTGCAACAGTTATAGTAGTGCCATAGAATTTTTACTGCTGCTTCACGAATGGTGCCCACCACCTTATGATGGTAACCAAAACCATATTAGTGGAGTTTGAACACATTTTGTTAGTAAACACTTACAAGTGCTGTCACACCACAATGAAGCGGTGGACACAACACTTACACGTATAAAAACCACTTTCACGTGGTGTCTGACCGCATTCAAGTGGTGAGAAGCCACTTTCATGTGCTAAGTCACTACGTCAGTCCATCACTCCATGCAAGTGGTGAGGCACCACTCCCAAGTGGTGTGACACCACTTTCAAGTAGTAACTGAAACCTTATCACTGCAATCAAGCGGAAAGTTCCCGCTTTCAAGTGGTTAGACACCACATTCAAGTGACAAGAAAACGCGTTAAAGTGGTGACTGTCCACTTTGAACTAGTTTCTCACCACTCTCAAGAGGTCATCAAGTGGTGAGACACCACTTTCATGTGCAAAGTACTACGTTAGTCATCACTCCATGCAAGTGGTGAGACACCACTCCCAAGTGGTGAGACACCACTTTCAAGTGGCCGAACACCGCATTCCAATGACTTGAATCCGCGTTCAAGTGGTGACTGCCCACTTTGAACTAGTTTCTCACCATTGTCAAGTGGTCATCAAGTGGTGAGATACCACTTTCAAGTGATAGCTTAAACCTGGTCACTGCAATCAAGCGGCAAGCTCCCGCTTTCAAGTGGGCAGACACCGCATTCAAGTGACCAGAATCAGCGTTCAAGTGGTGACTGCCCACTTTGAAGTAGTTGCTCACTAATTTCAAGTGGTCATCAAGTGGTGAGACACCAATTTCATGTGCTAAGTCACTACGTCAGTCATCACTCCATGCAAGTGATGAGGCACCACTCCCAAGTGGCAAGACACCACTTTCAAGTGGTATCTAAAACCTTGTCACTGCAATCAAGTGGCAAGTTCGCGCTTTCAAGTGGCCAGAAACCGCGTTCAAGTGACCAGAATCCGCGTTCAAGTGGTGACTGCCCACTTTGAAGTAGTTGCTCACTACTCTCAAGTGGTCATGAAGCACTTTTCACAAGAGCTTCTCCACTTCCAAGTTGTGTTGGACCACTATCTAGTTTTGATGCTGGTATGTCGCCTAGTATTTTGTCCCTCCTAGCTACTTTTTAAGTGCTAGATTTTAATTGGTGACTGGCTACTTTGAACTAGTCGCTCACCACTCTAAAGTGGTCATCAAAAACTTTTCACAAGAGCTCCTCCACTTTCAAGTTGTGTTGGACTATTATCTAGTGCTAATGCTGGTCTGTCGCCTAGTATTTTGTCCCTCCCAGCTACTTTTTAAGTGCTAGTTCTGAACTTCCCCAGAACTTTCATGTCCTTACTCACCACTTTTTAATCGTTGCCCACCATATTCAAGCAGTGCACACCATTTTTTATTGGCGGTTCATCACCGTCAAGTGGTTTGAATTCACTTTTAAGTCGTGCCAAACCACTTTTTAGTTACGCTGAATGCGGTTTCTCACCACTATTAAGTTGTCCTCACACAACCTCTTAATATTCTACCTTTTTGTATGGTTACTAGTTTCTACACTAATTTGTATTTGTGGTGCATTATTTTCACAGGTAAAACAATACTACTGAATGTATCATTACTAGTTTTTAGTGGTGCACACTAGTTTTTAGTGATATAGAATCACTTTTTAATGTTTTGAAACAATTTAACTAGTTTTGAATGCTAAGTTTATTTTTAACATTTGTATACATGTATATTGCAGGTGGAGCTTTATTTAAGATTCAAGACAAAGTATGCAGGTATTCAGATTTCCCAACGTTGCTTCGAGTCTATGAAACCGTTCTTTGTCCAAAAATTGAGGGCTACACCTGCTGTTGTATTGTGCATGTACAAATGATTTTCCTTAAAGAGGCAGTAAATCACATGCGAACTCGAAGTTTTGATCTTCATGGTTCTTGCTGCATGTGCAGTTGCCCTATATGCCTTCATCATGATGAAGTTGTGAACCATGGATGTCTTGCATACAAAAATGAAAGTATGAGTACCACTTCACTATTGGAGTCTATACTCTGCCCTATACTTGCAGAACATAGTTTCCATAACTACCAATGCTTAATGGGAACATGCAATGCATGCGGTGTAGGTAATATTTAGATCTGTCCAAGAGAAGAAGTTGAGCAGAGTAAGCAAGTATCTGTGAAGTTTTTTGAAAATATAGTGGGTGCCACTGGATTAAACAATGAAGCTAGAAAGAGCACTGTGAAAGACATTGTCCACAAGAAAATGCTGCCTAGAGAACTTTTCCGAGTGTACCAAGACCACTTGAAGAAGTATGTCACTCACAATTTTATATTTAGGTGGCAAGCACAACATTTCAAGGACTGCATTTCTTTGTTTCCAGATCATGTGGTTGTCTCCGTCGTTGACTTTGCAGAGAAGTACTCCTTCAAGGAGAAAAATGAGATCCAATCAATGCATTGGTACACTAAGCAAGTCACTATCTTTGTCCTGATTACTTATTTCCGCATCGCATCAGGTGCAATAAAGAAGACCATGCACTTTTTTGTCTCAGATGATAAACAACATGACACTTTATTTGTGCAGCATGATTTTCTCTTACATGCTCAATGGTTGAGAGATCAAGGGCTAAGCTTTAAAAAACATTGAGTTTGGTCAGATGGCGCAGCTTCACAATTTAAAGCAAAGCGACCGTTTTACTTTGTTGCTAGATATTGGAGCCTTACTGGCATGGAAATGAATTGGAATTTTTTTCCCTCAGGACATGGAAAGGGGGAACATGATGGGGCTAGGGCTGTCATTAAAAGGGCTCTAACTCATGATCAATTGAAGCAACATAGCATGCGGTTGACTTGTATGCAGTTGAAGTTGTCCTTTTTTTGAGAATGCATCTCAGTACTAGAGCAACTACTATGTATGACAAGCAAAAGAGGGAGGTCAGTAGGGTATTCTGGGAGGTCAAGCTAGGCAATGTTCAGCGATCCCATCAATGGGACTGCAAACCACTGAAGGGCTCAAGAGCAATGCACTGTGTGAATGGGTATTCTGAGAACAACACTTGTGCATTGCGATCAAAACGGTTTTCATGCTTTTGTTTTCCTTGCAGGCTTGGCCATTGGAGAAAGTGTATGAACAGATCACATGTGGAGACGTGGCAATATCACACTTTGGAGCCACTTGCTACTGATTCCCAATCATACGGAGAATCAGACAATGAGGAGTTCCATGGTGCCACTTATGCAGGTCATTATGACTCCTTAAGCGATGCTCTCACACCTGGAGACAATTTTGATGTCACTTCTGAAGAGAATAATGAGGAGTCTGTTGACTTCTACATTTTGAAGAGTGTAGTAGCTAAGGGCCCAACAACTAACGAGCAAATTGATGCATGGGGAAAAAAGATAGAGAAGCATACTTATATGGTCACGGGCCATTGGTATAAATCCCTACAAGAAAACTTGTATGAACTGTGGGATAACAAGCCATTAGTTTTCATATATTCCCACTTGATAAGGGAAATAAAGTTCCCTATGGAGCCTGTAGTGCTCGATGGCATAGGAGAAGTGTTCGAACTTTCCAATGAAAACCATGAGGCAATATACAATAGCATGCCCTTTGAATTGTAAATCAAATCTGATTTTATATCATCTAGTGAAAGATTGAACACGATGGAATTGGTGTAAACGTACGATGGAATTGACATGTTGGTTTTTGAGAATGCTTCACCACTCCTCCCTCCCCCCCCAAACATCACCACTAAAAAGTGTTGCAGTTTCAGAAAAACTCAATAAAAATTTACCACTTTTTAGTGGTACTAAAATGGTTTAGCACCACTAAAAAGTGGTTTAGCCCCACTAAAAAGTGGTTAAGAATGCTTCACCACTCCCCCCAAACATCACCATTAAATGGTGTTGCAGTTCCAGAAAAACTGTTGCAATAACATAATAAAAATTTAACCACTTTTTAGGGGTTTAGCACCACTAAAAAGTGGTTCTGAGACATTCAGAAGTGTAGAGACATGTATAGTGCAGAGACAGTAAGGTGCCAGAACTTCTGTATATTACAAAAAGTATATTACAACAATTATCCAGAAACGTCTACATATCCACCAAGAATGTACAATATATAACGTTTCTGGCACTTTCGGATGTACAATCTCATTCATCTCCATTTATGACAAAGTGCTCAAAGACTAGACTCGAAAGTTCATCTTTGGGATTGCTGATGGGGTTTGCCTTTGTATACTCCAGGGTATTGGGGGTTAGTGCCCATCTGCACAACCATGGCAACAGTGTGCGCGTGAGGTAATCAGGGTCTTGTTCTTCATCAAGAGGATCAAAGGTACCTGGACATATACAGTTGTCCCAGACATTGCGCAGATTTTTATATCAGGAGTCATCTACCAGCAATGTCCGAGAGGAGTCGTATTCTAGAAACTTGTTCCAAACATGGTAAAGGGGCTTGAAAGACAAAGGTTCACCTGCAAGGTCTCTTGGAGCTCCAGCAATCTCTTCAAAATATGACCACTTTTCACATTGCCAGTTTGAGAAGAGATCCCTAAAGTAATAAGTCCTATGTTCCCATATGTCTGGCCAACATGTACTGAGGATATGCTCAATGTTAGTAGCAGTACAAGTGTTCCAAACAATTGCATCTGCTGTTTGCCTCAAATCCCAAACAAATTGCTCAACATCTCTACGGTAGTAGATCCACAACTTCTCGACCACTCTTTTTAGTTTAACTCTGTCGGAAGCTGGACGTGGAGGGTGTTTAAGTTGTCCAGTCTTTGGATCACGTTTGGTTACATCTCGTTTCACGAATAGTCCATCGAGATCAAGGATGATGAGCTTTTTGATCTTGCAGAAATTCGAAACAAGATATCCCCATCTAGGGCAGTTTGGCAAAATCTCCTCAATTTCGGGGCAAACTACTGGTTCCTAGTCTTCCTCTACTTTATCTGGTGTTACATCTGCATCCTGCTCTGCATCCTGCTTAGCTGCTATGTCTTCAACCTTCTCATCTGGTTCTTGAACATCTCCAATCCAGCTAAGTTCTTCCATAGACAAGTAGCATGCCTTGAAAACCTCTATCAGACTGACATATTAACCTTTTCAAAGTACACTTGAAAAGTATACCTTCCAGGCTATTGATTTCCATTTCATTAACTTCCTGAACTTCTATGGCAACAGTCCACTTGGCAGGAGATACTAGAGAGAAAAAATAAGCTCTACTTGAAGATGCTCATGATGATGTCGGAAAGAACAATACGAGTACAATAAATAGACAGTCAATGAACAATATGAGTACAATAAATAGACAATCAATGAGCAATAAACAACTAGTGAACGAAAAATAAAGCCATCGTTTCATTATCATCAAAATGAGGGTACAAAGACAAAATTACAAAGAGGCTACAAAGCACAAAAGGTTAATAGAGGCTACAAAAGTTTCTTGCGGGACTTTGGTTTGGGAGGTTTAAGGTTGGGTGCTTGGAGGTTAGTCTTTTTCCGAGCAGATGAAGGCTCCTTAGATTCTTTACCTCCTGGAGTAGGCTCTGGAGGCTCGGATGCAACCTTATCTTTTTTCTTTGGTGTGGCGTGCTCTTCAATGTTGCTCCTCTTTCTCCTACGCCCCAAAATCTCTACACAAACCTGTGAAATAAGAAGTTCTGAGTCCTCATCAGAAAATTTCACTGTTGTATCCTTTTTAATTGGCTTCTCAGATGATTTTTCAGCGTCCTCTACGTCCTTGTTCATTGCAGGTTCTGGCTTCAGAGGCACCTTGGTTGACTCCTTGGATGCGTCACCTTGAGCTCCCACTACATCTACTCTTTTTTCAGCCCTTTTTTCTGCCTTTTGTTGGTCCGGAGTGTCTTCACCTTCTTGTTTCTGGGATGCATTCTTATCCCCGCACCCACCACACATGCTATCAATATTGGGCTTGCGTGATGACCTAGCTTGGGAGTGTGCTACATAAAAGACAATGTAATAATACTCAATATTAAGTTATGTGAACATTCAAAGAGAAGAATGTTCCATAGAATATTACCAATTCCATCAACAAGAGATCCAAAGATGCCTTCCATTGGATCTTTCTCTGCAATTACATGAAGAAAAGAAACAAAATGGTCAAGAAATGAATCTACAATCAGCTTCATATCATAAGGTATAAAAACATCGATTACCTGTACCAACATGCTCATCCATGTTTGCCTCTCCAGGTGCCAGCAGCTTCGAAGCATCTTTTAAAGGTTCCTCACATCCATGAAATAGACACTGGCAGGCAGACTTACAGGTAGTTACAAAACAAAGTGGGTGATACGGATGTTGACACCGGAGAATGTAGACACCGGTAACAACAGTCTGCATGATAGACATCCCACAAGCAACACAATCACCTAACTGCACACAGCTATTGTTTGATCCCAAATGAACAGGCGGCCTGATAGGAAGGATAGGCATTCTTGACTTGAAAAAATTAATAATCATTTCCACAAATCGAAGATGCCCTGTCGCCACTTCTACTTCCCATAACAAAGTGTCATGCTGACCCTGTAAAAAAATAGCACTACATACTTTATAAAACAATATAAGTGTTTGTGCATTACTTTCAAGAGTCTTCATCACTTTATGTGGTACCAATTAAGAGTGTTATATAAACACATTTAAGTGGTCTTTTACCATATAAAATGGTCTCTAACCATTTTTTCCTTAGTAGAGTTTAAACACTTTTAAGTAATATCAACTACTACTAGGTGAATCAATCAAGCTTACATACCTGTAACTCTGCTGCCTCTTCACCTAGGTTATCGAGATTGTGCACTTCAATATCAAGTCCCATGTCTTTGAAAGCCTCCTTTCTGATTTGAATCAAGGTCTCAAGCTTTTCCATTGCTTCCTCGTTTGGTACAAGCCCAGCCTTATACAACATGAGTTCCTCCATATCCTTGTTCAGTCTCTCTACGATCTTGGCGGCGCCTCGCATCAAACCAACCTGCTCATCTCTCTTTGTCTTTGATTGATCTAAAGCAATTTTTATTGCTTCAAGACATTGCTGCTTCTCTTTTAGCTTTTCAGCAGCATTAGCCTTCATGTTAGAAATAGATGCTACATCAGCCGTTGACGTAGAAAATGCAGTCGAGGAAACATTTGACATTCCAAATGTTCCCATCCAGCCAAAGGCTCGCTTCTTTAGAAATTCCTCCTTAGCCTGCCCTGAAAATTGATGCCCACCTGAGTATGTCTGCCAGTCAAAGCTTGTGCCAGTACTGTCAGTGTAATTAGGCATATTTTTTGCATTACATTTCCACTCGCTTCCAAGACATGGACCGTTTGTGGACCTCCATTTCTCCAATTTCCTATTTAAAGTTTTCTGTTGGCGTAACATTTTGATAACACCTTCAGCATACACAACCCATGAAACTAAACCTTTAGAATCTTCAGCGGCCTTGCACTTCTGCCAAGTAAATCCATGTGCAAAATGCACGCCTACCTCGTTGTTTGGGGGAGCTCCCTGATATACTTTGTGGTATAGCAGGAGACATTCTTCATACATTTCAGGCCTCAGCCCCTTTAAATGCATCTTCTCCTTTTGGTGGCGCTTGTAAAGCCATACACTAAGCCACTCCTCATCTGAGAAATCATCATCACATAGGAGCTTCGGATCCTGGCCAACCAAGCATAGCCCATATTCGGTATGAAAATCTTCCTTGGTGAAGCAAAATTTTGTTTGAGTGGGTAAGGCCACTTGTGGTACTGTCCACCTCCTTGTAAAAACATATAAGAATGCATTTTAGTATGTAATGAGCCATAATTAAACTTGTTTTATCAACAATAAGAAGTGGTTGAAATGATTTTTGCACCATTCTCAGTGGTACTGCAAAATTTTTAAGTGGTGGTGTACCACTTAATGGTTCTCAACCACTTAAAACTAGTTAGGTAACACTAAAAAGTCTTGCTACACCACTATTTTCTAGTGATACATCCCCTTTTGGTGTTTCTTCACCACTTTAAAGTGGGGCTCCAGCACATAAAAGTGGGCTGAACCACTGTTCAGTTGTGCTACACCGATGTGAATTGTACACAACTTAAAACTGGTGCTACACCAATAGAATGTGGTATCTCCTTGTAAAGCTTCATCACTTAAAAGCACTTAACCACCACTTTTAGCAAAGATGCAGAACTAATGATTATTGCACTTTTGTAAAGCATCACTAAAAAGTGGTTCTACAGCACTAAAAGTGGTTGACCATCACGCACCACCACTTAAATGTGATTTGAACCACAAAAAGTGGTGACCACCACTTTATTGGTGTTTACCACTTTATACCAAATAACGTTCAGGTTAAGAAGCACCACTTTTCAGTGGTCCTACAAACTTTTAAGGTACCGAATAACGTTCTAGTTAAGGAGCACCACTTTATAGTGATGTTCCCCACTTTATAGTGGTCTTCACCACTATAAACACCACTTAAATGTGATTTGAACCACAAAAAGTGGTGAGCACCACTTTATTGGTGTTTACCACTTTAAACCAAATAACGTTCAGGTTAAAAAGCACACTTTTCAGTGGTTTTACACACTTTTAAGGTACCAAATAACGTTCTAGTTAAGAAGCACCACTTTATAGTTGTGTTTACTACTAGAAAGTGGTGCTTTTTAACTAGAACGTTATTCGGTACCTTAAAAGTGTGTAAAACCACTGAAAAGTGGTGCACCATCGTGATGCTTTGCTTAAAAGTGATGCTTCACCACAAAATAGTTAGGGTTTTCCACTGGAAAGTGATGCACCCATTGTATCGCCAGTTTTTACTAGAACCTAACCTCTTTTTAGTGCTACCCAGCACTTTAAAGTGGTCCAGTATCATTTTTAAGAGATGGTGCACCATATCAGCATAACTATGTAGTGATGCAACCATGGTTTCTGCCCAACTTTAAAGGGTGCTGCAGGTGCACCACTTCAACACAGCCTATCAGTGGTGCTGTACCCATAAAAAGTGGGGTTCACCCACTTGATATTTACTAGTGGTGTGCACACTACTTTTTCCTAATAAAGCAACACTTTAATTGAATCCATGGGGAAAATACTTGCATCTAACCTGCTGAACATTTTGCTTCTTAGGTGTACCCTTGGGGGACTCGGAAGTTCTTTTTGTAGCATGCATGTGCAAAAAATTCAGAAATTTTACAAGACATAAAACCAATTTTAGAAATGCATGCATGATGCATCTAACCTGTTTTGATAGGCGACTCCTGCGTAGAGCTCTTTCCCTTCCTAGGTGTACCCTTGTCAGAGTCTGAAGGTCCTTTTGTAGCCTGGTTCTTCATCCTGAAAAAATCACAAATGCCACATAGATACAAGATCAATAGTTAAATGCATTCATGCTTGAACCTGCATGATGCATTCGTATAAGCATGCACACACAATTTAAAATCTGCATTCATGCTTCAAGCTGCATGATGCATTCTTATAAAGCATTCACAAGGGTGATCAATTAGATGTGCACAATGCATATACATTCCAGAAATAAATTCTAATTAACTTACACATGCATCATTAATAGTTACAATCCATGATTATCTTGCCACCCAACAGAGGGCAGACCATATCGCCAGGGGTTGAACCTGGGTCCTTACGCACCCACCCATTCACTTTAACCACTAGTCCAAGCCCCCTTTGGTTATCTTGCCACACATTCAGAGACAAGCATACAACGCTTCTACATCTGCATGAATCATGTTAAAACATGGATCAATGCTACCTGCAAATGCTACCTAGGAAAACCAGCCACATTCAAATTCAACCAACATTCAAGATAGAATGCTTCAAGCTACATGATGACACATACCTGTTGCTACTGCAGGGGATTTTTACTGAAGTTGATGACCAGCCCAGAAAAAAGTACTCCTCCTGAATTTTCTTCTTGTTGTTGTGATGTTGCTGCTTGTTGCTTCGGCTAGCAGAGAAACGCGAAGGAGGGAGGAAAGAGGGAATCAGAAACCTGAATGGCGCTGGCGAGACAGAGAGAGGGGGGAGGAACGAGAGAGACAGAGCGAGAGGGACGAGACTAGAGAGAATATTTGCATTAAGTTCTTGAACGTACCTTGAGGTGATCATTAATGAGTAAGCACTTTCACTTAGTACACATCAAATTTTAACCCTTTTTTTTCCATAAATTTTGAATTTAATCCCATTGTTTCAAACGCCTAAACCACCCATTTCCACCTATACATGCTTTCACCCTCAAAGACCTTGTCCACCAAGATAGATCCTCTCGATTGTATCACTAATGGTTTTGCTACATCACCCTTTTCTTTAAGGTCTCTTTCCATTATCAATTGTTCCTCTGTTTGCTGCAATTTTGTTTTCAAACTTGATTTTTCTTTCACTCTTTTGGCTTTCATCTTGTCTCTTTTTGCCTTCCATGATTTCCTAGGATTCTAATAAACAAATTCTCTATCTTAGTTTGGCTGGCTGGGATATTCCTTGCAGCCTCTTGTGCTTGTGCTCTTGTTACCACCTTTATTGGAATGGTTGGTTCTATTTCTAATCCACTTGAGCTTGATACAATTCCCATTTTGTTCATGGTAGCTTTCCCTTTGTTATCAGGGTTTTGAGACAAGGTGGAATGAGATGGTCATTTGTACACCCCTCACAATACCCAAAGAGTTTGATACGCTCTCCTTTGTGGGGGAAACTTCTTGCATAATGATCACCGCTGCATTCATAGCATGGTCCTAGAGGTGGTGGAGAAGCTTCTGGAGCCCCCATCAGTTGTCATGTTCTAGGAGGATATCCCCTAGGTTTGTAGTTTTGAGTTGGCATGAACATAAGCATATTTTCATCGATCAAGTAATGGTTTTTTGTTGGTTGTGCTATGTATGATGATTCTGACATCTCTTCAACCATGGAATTTGTCCATCAAAAGCATAAGAATTTCCATCAAATCCTCTCTCATAGGAATTGTATAAATCTTCTTAGTAGGAAACTACTTGGACCATACTCTGATCAGTAGGTGCTTCTATAGAGTTGTAAAATTCTTACCATGGCTCTGTTTTCATGAGGTAAATGAGGATGATCTCCCAACATAGGTTGAGGTTTTTCCTGCCCTTATACTGTGTTATTTTGTTCTACTTGGTATCTTGGAGGGGGTGGTAACTATTGCCCTCTAGGTGACCCATATTGTCTTTCTCTAACATAGTTTTTATTGTAGAAACATTCATGGGTCTCATAGTTTGTCCATTTTTTTGCAATAGCACACCACTTCAACACACATTGTACATTTCATCCTAGCCTTGGTTGTATGTTGCACCACTAAGTTGGATGATCTCCTCCACAAGTGTCACATTTTTGTGTGGGATGTTGTCGTGTGTTTGGTTCGTCTTGTTTTCCTTGGTTCATCCTTCTGATCAATTCCTCGATACCTTCATCAACGTCCGGCATAGTTGGGTTTTTCCCACCCAATTTCATCATGGTTTCATTGTGGATTCACTAGTGATTGAAGAGGTGCTACTCGTCCCTTGGTGTCTGTGTCCTCTGTCACCTCCCCATATGCCTTACAATTGTTTACCAAATACAACGCCTCTTTCGTGACTTGCTCAAAAGTAACACATGCCTTTAAATGCAAGTATTTTTTGAGAGTGTCATTTCTCAATCCTTCTATGAAAAGGTCTATCAGTCTCTCATCCTGAGGTAGTTCTCTAGTAGAGCATGTTTTTATGTATTGCTTAAATCAAAGTGAGGCTTCCTTCACCTTTTCCTTCTCCTTTTGTCTAAATGCATAGATCTGGGAGACAATATTATGCTTAATTCCTCTCTTTGAGAATTCCTCCGCAAATTCTTGAAGAAGTTGCTCGATACTTGGGAATTCCCGGAATGGTTGAAACCAGGTCAAGGATGCTTCTTCTAGGGTCAATGAAAATTGTTCATATTGAGTATGGAAATCGGTTACCTGTTTAGCACTAAACACTTGTTTGAAGATTGATACATGAGCATACGGATCTCCCGAACCACTATACTTTTTGGGTACATACTTTGCCACTTGAGAAGGTTGCATGCATCTAGACTCTGCAACCATTCTAACCATCCCTGGTCCTCTTGATGTTGTCTCTCTAGCTTCATATTCTCCCCTTGTCACTATAATTGATATCCACTCCACCATGCGTTCATCAAGTCTATATGTTCGATCTTGTGTAATAGTCGGAGGGATTCTAGTTGTGTATGTCAAATCAGGTTCTACACTGCCCCCGTGTGTGTTCATAGAATACCTAGACCCCGTTGATCCCATGGGCCCTGTGTTCAAGACTCGTTGGTGCCTAGATGAAACTTCCACTCTAGTTCTTACTGAATTTACATACCCAATTTCTGGTCTTGTTTGAGTATTCGTGGTTTTAACTTCCTTTGAATTTACATAGTATTGGTGGAGTGGTTCCCCAAAATATGTATATTTCTCTAGCTCCTTACGGTCCATAGGAGAGTATTTTTGGCCATGGTTATCCATTATGACCACTTGGATACTTCTCCCCTCTGTGTATGTAAAAATTTATAGTTTTTTGCGATCAGCCAGCTCCTTGATGCGGGGTTCATCACATCTATAACAGAGTGTCTGTTTTCCATTGTTGAATTTATATAGCCCCACGTAAGTGTTGTCTGTATTAAGCCACTCCGTCTCATTAGTGCACCTGAGCATAGCGTTTTGCTTGTCCATTTTGGGTGGTTCATCTACTAACTCTTCATCTACCTTGTCCTTGGTGCTAGTCAATCCCATTTGTCCACAATAAAAGGGGTGGGAACAACTAGGTACATCATCCCATCTCGGTCAAAGTATCTGTCTTCGTCATAGTCCACCTTTACAAGGTCCTTGAACTCGCTTGGCTTGTTTTCCAACACAATAGCAATCCATTCCATCCTTATAGATTCTGGCTTTAAGTACATTCTTGAATTGAAATTTTAGATACAACAATTTTACATTAGATAGAGACCAAAACTCTTCATGAGTTGATGCCGTCCTCTATCCATTGTATGCTAACTCTATCTGAGTTACTGCAAGTAAGACCTCATCTTTGGAAGAGGTTGGAATTTTTTTGAAGAAAATAGGGCTGGTAATTTTGCTACCAATCATTTCTCCAAGATCATTGAATAACCAGACCTTGAAAAAAACTTAACATGAGCCAGTACCAGTGAATAAGGTGGGAGACTATTGTGAAGGAAAAGAAGGGAACACGACCTTGCCTGTGGAGTGCAAAGGAGTAAAAACAATTGCTATATTGGATAGTGGAGCCGGGATTGCCATAGCCACAAAAGAAATGTGGGAAAAATGGGAAACTGTTAGCTGGTCGCCGCGTCGGACATCTACAACATAGCTCTTTTGCACTAACATAATGTCAATATGCAAGGAAGCGACTCGGGGTGGGGCACGGAGACTTAATGAGAGTGTCAATCTCACCAAAGTGAACTCAAAGACTACTCGTTCTTACAACAAAAGCAAATCAACCACCTCCTAGTCAGACAATCAGTATGCGTCCATTCTCAACACTCAACACAATCATGCCGTTTCGGTATCCGGAATGTCACGAAACTTAAGGAGAGGTGTCACAATAGTTATGGGATCAATCCTACCAAGTTCTATAACCATCTGGGAAGGTACATAAATCACGATCCATCACAAAAAATGTGCAGAAAACTGAAACAGAAGTACTTGCAAAGATCCTCCTTAATCATCGAAACACTTATCCAAGGTCAAAACATAAAAAAACAACCATTTTAACTCCCAAATCAATACATTTAGCTCACAAACGACTCATCGCGAACCACAACAGAATTGGAAATGATTACACTTAGATTGAAGAGCAAGAGACAAGGATACTATTCGGAACAGAATTTTGATTACCAGTTCAGGAGAAATGATGATTACAAATTGTAGTCACAAGAAGCTTTAGCAGCGTACGTTTTCTTTCCCAAGCTAATGATGATTATTCTTTCAAAACTAAGGTTTTTGACTTTAAAATTTAGGGGGCTTTCCCATGGCCAACCGGCCTCATACAAGGGGTAGACTCAGAGAACATAAAGAGAATATGGTCTAATCTTCTTTGATTACAACTCAATTTAGGTAGAGTTACAGGGTTTTTGCTGAAAAAATAGAGTATCCGCCGAGTTTGGTGTGCATACGCCTGCTCGCTCGTATCCACCAAACATTCCCCCCTTCCTATTCATTTGCACGCCCTCGTGCAAGCTGCATCTGAGGGAAGTCACTTTAGTGCCGTCTTTCTAGTGTTGTAGTGAGATTTCTAAACTTTTGTGCTCTAGCTTCTATCTCGACTTTGGTTGCCAGTTCTCTAAAAGGATTATTTGCAATGGTGCTCGGATAGGCAATGTGACGAGCTGTTAGATCTTTCGTCATTGGATTGAATATGGAAGAGTCCACTTCAAAGAAACCTTTCATGAAAGCTTCTTTGAAGGTCTTCATGTATTGAGATGGCAGAAACATGACTCTTGCATATAATCCCATGATAATATTTCTGCTGGGAATTTCTGTCTCCATGTTCTAGCACATGCCCCGTGTGCCCTCGACAAATACCTGCCATGGATGCTCTACCTCTTCAATGTCTCTAAAGGCTGTAATGCATGTAATGAGCATTTTGGCAATCTTTACCAGCATCTGGCAAGCGAGGTCTGGGATCTCCTTCATCATGTTGATGACTCCTTTCAGAGTTTGAACCGTGTAATTCTCTAATGGGGGTTGTTATTGATCGGCTTGGCTATGACAGGGTAGTTCATCACTACCGGTCTTTTGCTTTGCCAACTGTAAAAACTGTCCCAGGATCGCCGCCTGTTGATTGGACAGTAAGTGGGGTCAATCCTGAGATGTTGGGGAGCATTCCTGTAATATGTTTCGTTAGTTGGTCGTTGATCGAACCATTTCTTTCTCCAGAGGGGTTGATTGAGGACTATTTCAATCTGAAGAGCTGTAATTGGGACCTCTGTGTAATCCCCTCTGCTATTTGGTTCAATTTCACGGAGCATCTTTTGCTACCATAATCGAACCTCTTGCCGCATCAACGGTAGAGCGATCATTTCGTGCCCAAAATTTTTTACAACCTCATCTGGAGTGATCAAGAGGAGGGCAGCTGATTCTAGCACTTTCAATTCATATTCCAGATATGCCTTGTGCGACGGGTGTTTGACTTCTGAGATCCAATGCTGAATTTCATCTTTGGCCAACTCCAAGTTGGATGTCGTGGTTGGATCTGCAGACTCTTGTGTGCCTTTTGCAGTGCTTGTAGTTGCTATCTACGTTTATTGAGTTTCAAACTCGAAGTGATCTATCTTTCTCCCTGCTCAAATTCTCCGGTTTCTGGCTGATCCTTTGTCTGATTGGCTTTCAGATCCTCTACTTCCTTTCTTGCCTCAACCAGCTGCTTTTTCAAGTCTTCAATTTTCTCATCTTTTGCCTGTTTGCAGGGCCCTATGACCTGCTGTCATGATCTGTCTATCATATTTGTCTTGTTTTAGGGCTTCTTTTAACTCCTTAATCTCCTGGCTCAAGGAAGTAGAGCCTGCCGGCATAGTCAAGAGGAGGGTGTCTCCTGTATTGCCAAGAGTTGAGTGAGAGACCTGTTAACCACGGCGTATGAGCCTTGTAGCTTCTCATTTTGTTCCTTTTCCTTGGTTAGCTCCTCCTTGAGGCGTTGTTGTTCGATCTGTAGAACCGAGTTCACCTCATTGAATTGCTGAACTTCTTTATAATAGTAGCTTGCATTTTCTCTTTCTCTCTGCAGCTCCAATTGCACCTGGACTTGCACGTTATTTAGTGCCTCTATTTGTTGCATCAATTGATCGGATTCTGCTATTGTTCTAGCTACCTCCTTTTTGTTATCTTCCAATTCCAACTCCTTGAGGTTATAAAGATCTCTTTGACATTGAAATTGCAGTTTGATCTGCTCTCGGTGACTGTCAATATGAAAGAAGCTAACCATCTCAGCTCCTTCTTTTATGGCCGCTTGAGTGCGTTGCGTTCTTGGTCCCTACTGATCTGAATGCTCGACCACCTCAGTTTTCTTTTCCTCTTATTTTAAACCCTCTCTTGTGTCAGAGGTCGTGGCAGGCTGCGTCCGTGACTCCGTTTGTTGATTGCCTTGCTGTTCCGTTTTCTTTTCATCATCTTTTTTCTCCGATTGTCCTGCATGTTCGTTTTTTTCTTGTTCTGACCTCTCCAAAACTGTCTCAGCATCCTTGGGCGAGCTGAGGTCTTGGTGTTGTTCTTCTTGTCTCTCAGGTTGTTCCTCACCTTGCGAGAGACTTTTCTCCTCTTTGCTTTTTGCAGATTCTTCAGATGATTCCAAATCATCGATGCGTTGCTTCTTTGATTCTTCTTGCTGTCTCTGTTCCATCTTTTGTTTGAGCTCATTGTGAATTCTTTGCCGCATGGCACTGGAAATTTGTCGTTTCTCTTCAGCTTCCTTCTATTTTGTTTCTTGATTCTTTCCAAGGCCTCTTTCTGCCTGCGTATTAGAGGAACATCCTCGACTTCATCATCTTCTTTCTCGTCATTTGTTTCCATCTCTTGGGTTTGCTGATGATCTTTCTTTTGTTGGCGAAGCTTCTCCCTCAATGCCTGTGCCTCTTCCATTGTTCTTCTGGCATGAGTGATGGGGATAGCTTCTTCCAAATGTGTAGCCTTTTTCTTTAATCGAGTGTATCCCAGGGGTATCCTTCTCTTCCTCCGAAGATTGGTATTCCGAAGGAGTATCCCGTGGGTTGGATCCCTCCCCTTGGCTGCTGTGAGCATCGGACTCTGTTTTCTCACTGTCTGAATCCCTTAAAGGTGCACTTTGCCTGGTTTGTTTGACTCCAAGATTCGGTCTTGTAGAAGGCCCTACCACTGGTCTCACGGCTCTTTTGGATCTGTGGATTAGGTCAATTTGCGCTTGGGCAGGTTGTACATCATCAATCATGCCCAATGCTTGATAGGCTATTTGTGTGAGCATGGGTCCTCCGTTCATGTAAGCTTTACTTCGTTCGCCGCCCTTTAAGTTTGCTTCCACAACCGTGTCAAGGAGGTAGTTTCCAAAGTCGCAACTGACCACCCTGCCTTCAGCCAATCCCATCGCCATCACCACTGCCATATTCAACAAGGGTTCAATGTATCTGGGTGGCTTCTGTACCTTGAAATGCTGGGATATAAGATGCAATAGCAGTTCTGTTTCTGAGTAGATCAGGTCCTGATATGTCAGCTTGTGACCCCGTTGCTTCAAAAAGGCCTTATCATTGTCGATTACCTTTGTTTTCTGCAAGAGGTTGTGCGTCCCTTGTGGCAGATGGAGGGCTTTATTTATGATTTTCGCTATAATTTTTACTTTAATAGCTGCCCCGTCCTTGTCTGTCAGTGTTGCTTCCCCATTGTACTGAATTGTGCTTATGAGCTCGTGAGCCTGTCTGAAATCCGTTCCCCAAGGAGGCACTCTTAAGAAATTGTCGAGCTGTAAACACCTGACCCCTGCTTGCACTTCTGGATTCTGGTGCAAAGTCCACATTTCCTGGGGAAAGATGGTGGCCTTTACAATTTATTCGTCAGCGGCTTGGAACGTTCCTATGAAAATATTTGCCGGAATTGCTTCAAGTACTTTTTTTGTGAGGTGAGCTTTCTCATTTGATGAGATGTCGGTTATCTCATAGGGTGCCAAATGCCACTCCTTGTGTGCTTTCCGTCGGGGCATCCTGTTGCCAATTTGCTAGTGAAATCAGATTTTAGCCATTGAACAAAGTTGTCGAAAAGTGTAAACTTGACCATAAAATAAAACAGTGAGCTTAACTGTATCAAAACTACTCCAAATTTGACCAAATTTCACCAGTGCACCTAGGAAAACTATAGGCACAAACTGTAATGAAATAGATAGATTTTGGCAAAAAGGAACATGGATCGCGATCCATGTTGAGAAACATTTTGAAATTCTAACTTTGGGAAGTTGTCCCTGGGCATAAGGGGATGCTACTGAGCAATTTTCTCTGGATTAGAGCTAAAGGTACATGGATCGCGATCCATGTTGGCTTGTTTGCCCCATTTCTTAGTTTATGGCCATATTTTTTCCGTTTTACCAAATCTGTTTCTGGTCACCACTTTTGGAGTCATGTTTTGCCTGAAATCTCTCCTTGCATTGATTTCTGATGGTTGAGGTCTGTAGTTTATAGCTTTGCTTAGTTCCCTGGAAAGTTTCCCCAGACTTTGAAGTCTTTTGGGAAGGCAAGCTGAATCTTGCAAGTTTCACCATTTTGCAAGTATACTTTTGCTTGGTTTTGATCCCATCACCCTTCTTAGGTTACCATTCCTTGTTGATACACTTCGAGGAAAGTTTGAAGTTTTTCAAATTACTTTAGCAATACTTTTGACCAAAAGACCATTTACAAACTGATTGTAGCAATCCAGGTGGACCTGATGATCTTTAGAGCATTGTTTGTGATCATTTTGCAACCCCAAGAATATTGGTACATTGTCCAGCTAGTGAACCTCTTTGATCCTGATTTTGGCAAAAAAGGTACATGGATCGCGATCCATGTTGGGAAGCAGTTTGCAAAAACAGTCATGGGGTTTTGTTCCTGGGCCTCTTTAGTTGCTCTTGTAGGAAGTTCCTTGATTTTAGGGTTTTGGGAACATGGATCACGATCCATGTTCCAACACCTTTTTCCACTGTTTTTAGTTTAGCTGATTCTGCCAGGTAGTTGGGGTCTACTGATGAACTTTTCTTGTTTTTAATGAGTTTTGGACCCCCACATTGGCTTTGTGAGTTTTCCAATTTTGTGACCTTGTATTGCTTTGATTTTTTGTTTTGGTACTGTTGATGCAGTATGGGTCACACACACATGCTCTTGCAAGGTTAATGATCATATCTGTCAAATCTAGTGTAGTGAGATCCACCGAGGTGGTCGTAGCAGGCAAAAGTAGTTCTGAAAACACTATGCTCCTGTGGCTCTGTGTGTGTGTGTGTGTGTGTGTGTGTGTGTGTGTGTGTGTGTGTGTGTGTGTGTGTGTGTGAATGCAAATGAGCTCTTGCTGCCCTTTTTTGACTATATGATCCCAGTCTACCCGGAATGCCCCATTTATACTTACCTTCATTGTTCATATCTTGCTGGGCACATCACCTGGCGCAGGTTGGAACCGTTCGTCATTCTAACACTCGGTTTACAAATGGCGTCCGATCTGCAGTTTTGATCCTTCAGAAGTTGGTCCAAAATTCATTTTGTGTTGAATTTTTCCATGTTTGCCATGTTTGTAGTCCTTGCTTTGAATTTTTGGAGTTTGCTTTCAAAAGTCAATTCTGACTTTCCTGGCTCGACTTATCAATTTTTTGTTGATCACCTGTCATTTTTTGCGTTTTTGTAAAAGAAAATTATTTACAATGATTATTAGTTGGCCAAAATTAGTGTCACCTCCCTTATATACATACTCTTATTCCGGTATTAGATTATGACGGTATGACTCATGATTATGCCAACTAAGAGTCTGTCAGGCTCCGAAAACTTGTCTTTTTAAGGAAACGGAAAGAAAGGAAACAAAAAGAAAAGAAAAGAAAAGAAATAGGATGATAGTAATGGTATATACAAGTGGTAATCCAACCACTTTTTCCCCCTTCCTAAAGTGAGTCGTCCGCGACGAGCATGTGTCAGAGTGCATGGGAATAAAGCACGTGTCTATGCATAGCCGTATAGGGTGACTCTATGATGCTTATGGAGGAAATGCATGGGAAAACAAATTGCTATGCAAGAGATAGGTGCTGAAAAATATGTTTAGTGGATGCTGATGGCGAGGTTCCTTGGAAGCTACATGGCCCAACAATAGTAATTGTAGAAGGCATGCTCTGTGTTTTACTATGCACTGCAAAAGTTTTGATGTTGCCGATGGTGGCGGTTGTTGGCATTTTTTGGATTGCCATCGAAATTCCCATGGTGGGGATCCACTAGAAGAGGCATCATGAAGGCGATGTTGTTTCAGTTGCCATACCCATTTTAGTGTGGTTGGATGTCGAAGAGAGTGGTCCATCGGTTTAGGCCGTTTGACAACGGCGGTGGGCAATTCGTGATGGTTTAAATTTTTTCTAGGCAATGTAGGTTTACGGGTATTGATTTGGCGCTTAGGTATCCACAATTGCATGGGCTTGGTTTCCATGATTGATTTCTTGACCCATATTTTCGTGACCTTGGTGATGGATGATTGTTGAGCTGTCGCCTGTGGCGAAGGTAGAGGTTCCCATTCATAGTCCGTTTGTACGAATGGCGTGGCTAAAGATTGGCCCTCATAATCGATGCGTAATGTGTTGTCTTGCTAGTTTGGTGTTGCCTGATAAGTGCGTATCCACGGCACGCCTAGAATAACTACTTCATTGAGATGATGATCTTCGACCACATGAGGATGTGGATACACTATTCCATCAATGTTGATTGGCAAATTTATGTGGCCTAGACTGCCCATAGTACCTCTGTTGGAGACCTTGAATCCCATAGTGTTTGGCATTAGAGGTTCCTGTGTGATTTTTTTGAAAGTGGAGTAGTTAACCACATTAGCTCTGGATCTTGTATCCACTAACGCTCATTCGGTGGTGCCGTCAACAAGCTGCAACCGAATACGCAGATCCATTCCCCCTAACCATGTAGTCGCCGTTTGTATGGATGCTATCAGAGCATGCTGATTAGCCATTGCCGGTTGTTCTTTCCTCTGAAAATTGATTGTTTCTTGCGTTTCAATATTTTGAGTTTGTCCTCTTGCTATGCTTGTTCCCGAATGTCTTGTGCTTGACATTTGCATTGAGCTGCCGCATGTAGTGTTGCGAGTTCGTGTGGTGTTAGCGGAAGAAGATATTTCTTTAACCTGCAACCACTCGTCCAATTAGGCATCTCCTCTCCTGCCAATGTTGCAAGTTTAACGGCACCACTCTGCGATATATCATGGATCACAAAAGGCCCCATTCCTCGCTTTTTGAGTTTCTTAAAGTGCTGTTTCAGGGTGTACATGAGAACGTAATCCCCTTTCTAGAACTCCTTACCAATCACGTGTCGATCATGAAAAGATTTCATTTGCTTTTTCTGAGCATATATCCCAGCTATCGCTTTAAGTCTAGTTTCATCTAATTGTTCTAGGTTGTCTAGTCTCTCCGATAGCTCATGGCCCATCCATCCTAATTGTGTTGCCACCCTGAGGGATTTTACTAGGAATTCCAATGGTAGTATCACATTAATTCTGAAGACCAGGTTAAATGGAGTCGTGCCAATGGAAGTTTTAAAATCTACACGGTAAGCCCATAAAGCGGTGTGTAATTTTTGATCCCAATAATTTCTTGAGTCACTGACTATTTTGGTGAGCACGGTGCATAGGATTTTTTTAGTGCTCTCTGCCTGTCCCTTGGCTTGCGGATGATAGGGTGCTGACTTTCGGTGGACCACCATGAATTCGTCAAGGAGAGTCTCAATGATGTCATTCACAAAGTGTGTTCCTCTATCACTTGCTATTTCGATTGGTAGTCCATACCGCGTAAAGAAATTTTCAAAAAGGAACTGAGCTGTAGTCCTTGCATCATTTTTTTGGGTTGCTTTGGCTTCCGTCCACTTTGTTATGTAATCTGTTGCTACAATAATGTACTGTGCGTGTGTCTTGTATACTTTAGGGTTGATGGGACCAATGAAGTCAATGCCCCATTTGGCAAAAGCGCGAACTCCCATCATCGGCCTCAGTGGCATGTCATCTCTCTGTAGGGGTGGTTTCATGCATTGACATTCGTCACATCGTTTGACGTATGTTGTTGCATCCATGAATAGGGTCGGCCACCATATACCTGAGTTTAGCACTAGCTTTGTCGTTTTATCAACGGAGAAGTTTCCTCCCGGTTGTCCCGCGTGTGCGTGATCTAGGATGATGTAATATTCGCTTTATGTAGCACATAGCCGTAATTGTTCGTCTTTTCCCCACCTATACAGTTGGTTGGCAATGAGAAGATAGTGTTTGGCCTCTTCCTCAACAATTTTCCTTCTTGATTTGTCCCATTCTTTTGGAAAGGTTTTGTTTTTCAAGTACTCAATGATGTGAGCACCCCATTTCGGGGCTTGCACTACTCGAAACATTGTGGCATGTTCCACTAGTGGTTGTATTATACATTTATCACAGGATTTGGCATATTGATGGACACTGTATTCCATGTTTGCTCAGTAGACGCCCAATCTTTGTAACCATTGGCCTGTCTGTATTTCACTAGTGTGAAACCCCGTGTTTTATATATGAGCTTGTTTGAGATAGTAGGTGATATCTTCTGGTTGCACATAGTCTCAATATTCCATCCTTATCGTGTTTGTATAGCTGTCTTGCTAAAAGGATGAGATTCCGTGTTTTGTGTATCATTGAGGGTTGTCTTTCTATCTGCAAAGAGCCGATTTGTGAGTAGTGGCATGACCTCTTCACTCCATCGCGACACCATTTCTATGTTGAACAGATATGAATCAGGAAGTTCATCATCGACACCCACAGGTGCTTCCCCATGAAATAGTCGTGAAATATGATCTGCTCTCTGGTGTGTGGTCCCCTTTTTTACAACCACGGTGAAGTCAAACTCAAGCAATAGTATAAACCAAAGAACAATTCTTCTAGTGTTGCAAGGTTTGTTCACTAGATATAGCAGTGCTTGGTGATCGACGAAGAAGACAAACTTATTTTCTAGAAGGTAGTGTTTAAATTTCTTGACATCATAGATCATTCCCAAGACCTCTCTTTCTGTAGTGGTATAATTTTGCTCTGCGTTGTTTAGTTGTCGACTGGAGTAGCAAATGGGAAAATCCATTTTCTCCTCCCCTAGCTGGGCTAATATGCACCCAATGGCATAGGCTAATGCATCCACATGGACATGGAAGATTTTGCTCCAGCTAGGGGCTTGCAAAATTGGACCTGAAATCAAATGTTGCTTCAATTTTTGGAAAGCCTGCTCACATTCCTCTGTCCATTCAAACTTAGTTATGAGGGAGTACAATGGCTTGGCTATTACATCATACATATATATGAATCACCGATTATATCTGCAATGCCCCATAAATGCTTGCACCTCTTTATCTTCGTTGGTCTCGGTAGTGCAGCAATTGGCTTCACCTTTTGTTGAAATGCCGTTTTTTGACACTATGTGGCCCAGAATTTTACCCTATCTCACCATGAAGGCACATTTTTTGGGTTTAAGCAAATACGATACGTTCTGCAAAGACATTACCCAGATGAGTGATGTGGTCACTTCGTTGATGGGAATGAACACAAAGATCATCCATGTAGATCTCCAGAAATTGTCTGAGATATTCTTTGAATGCGTGGGCCATTAGTCTTTGAAATGTGGCTGGGGCATTGGTCAAGCTGAAGGGCATTACCCTATATGCAAATATACCCCACTCTGTCGCAAAGGCTGTCCTATGCTGATCTTCCACCTTAATCGTCAACTGGTTGTAGCGTGAGAACCCATCCAAGAAACTATAGGCCTCTTTCCCTGCTACCCTGTCAATAACATGATCAATTATTGGCAGTGGATAGTTATCCCTAATGGTGGATGCATTTACTTGCTTGAGATTTACACAGACCCACAGTTTGCCATTCTTTTTGGGTACCACCACAATCGAGGACACCCACTCTGTGTGCTCAATTTCGTAGATAGACTCGACGTCCTTTAATTTGTCTATTTCCTCCTTGATTTTCTGTGCAAAAGTTTCATTGTACGTGTAAGGACATTGTCTGCGTGGTCTGGCATCACTCTTAAGGGGAATCGTGTGCTGACATATCTCAGGATCTATCCCCTTAAGATCTTTGTAAGACCATGCAAAAACATATTTATATTATCCGAGCGTATCGACTAGAAGTTTCTCTTCCTCTTCAGTAAGGTCCGTGGCAATATAGGCCGGTTGAGGCTCCTTTCCGGGTTTCTGCTAAGTCGATGCGTTTCATTTGGGTTTTTGCACCACTATCTTCCTATCCTGAATGGTATACTTCTTATAGTGGGATGGTGCATCGAATTTATCATTATGTGATTCCTCATCAGTTTCCATTTCGGTTGTCCAAACTTCTTTCAATGCTCGTTTTAAATCATTGTATTTGACTTTGCGTTCCATTTTGGACAACTTAGACGATTTTTCGGTATTTTTCTCTTTTTTCGGTTTATGTTTTGATGTCATAATAATCAATATCTAATTCTCCTAAATGATTTTCTCATATTAAACTGATCATTTAATGTGGGGAAGTGCCAAAGGAGAAAAAGCTAGAATATTGGTTAAGCTAGCAGACCGGCCACAGTAGGGATCCAAAGGAGGGAAAATAGGGATCCAAAGGGGGGGCCATCTGCAAAAGAGCCATGTGAAACAATGGGCCAAAAAGACCCTAAGGTTCAGCCCATTAAGACTTCCAAAATGCTAAGGTTCCAAAATTCAAAGGTTGTGTCCAAAGGTCAACCCTAGGGAAAATTGGATGCTTAGTGTGTGCCCTAAAAAGTCTTTGCACATCCCTACATGGGAGGGGGCGAGCCCCAAAGCTAGGGGATGAGAGAGAAAGCCACACACACACACACAGGCTCCCTTTACACAAAGGGAATGAGGGACACATGTCAGCTCCCTAGGCCAGATGCCCACAAGGTGTGCCCAATTCCTATTGGAAGACCCTTGAAGTGGACCAATGAGAATTAAGCTAGAGTAAATCTAGTTTAATTAATTTAAAAACATTTAATAAAAGAAACCAATGAGAATTAAGTCTCCGAGAAGACTATTGGGCAGTCTCCCAAGGGGTCCAATGAGCATTCAGGAGCCCCATGGCTTGCCTGATTCCTATTGGCCAGGAGGCAAAGGGGTCCAATGAGAGTTTAGTTTAATTATTTAATTACCTAAAGCTCTCACAAAAGGGGAAAGGGGGACACATGTCAGAAGGCTATCACTTATGCTGCTTAATTCCTATTGGCTTGACCTGGGGAGGTCCAATGAGGCAAAAGCCAGACCTAATTAGCAGCTAGGGCTCGCCCAAGAGAGAGGGGGGGCTGATTTTTTCTTGGCATTGACACACACACACTCACACTTGACCATGTGTGAAGGAAGAATACTCTATCTCCTCCCAAGCTTTAATGGAGAGCTCATCACCTACTCCAAGCTTGTGAGATAGAAGCCTACATCAACACTCTCTTGGCATATGGATGCAAATCCAACCAAGAGCCAAGCTTCAATGCATGCTCATCTTCTCTACCAAGCTAATTACTAAGCTAAGCTATGCTAATATGAGTGATTATTTGAGGAGATGTACATCTTTCTCGTAAGATACTTCTTTTTCTTCTCAATCTACTCTCATACCCTGCTAGCTCTCACCATCTTCGAAGGTGTGTGAGGTCTTGGGTCTGAGAACGGGGATAATTCAAGTTGTGTTTGATTAAGTGTTTTGCTTGGTGTATGAAGTTTCCATCTTCATTGCACTAGCTAGTCTTGAAGGAACACAAAGAATTGTATTGTACAATGTCTCTCTTGATGGGAGAAACCATAATACAAAGCCTTTTGGAGGGGGGACCGGCTCCATGCAAATCCGGTCCTCAACTGTTGTCAATAGCTTAATTGCTCTCTCTTTTGAAAGTATCGTCGATGCTATCTAACTAGGTGTTATGCTTTTTGTTGCTCTCTCCACCCAAGCACTCTTGTAATTCTCATTAGGAATCTATTCTAATGAAATGCCCACTATATTCATGCTAATTTCCGCTACACATAAGATTTAAGGCCATTAAATGTTACATTTGATGATGTTTTGGTTGAGTCATGTTTCATGTATCGCTTGATATCGTGTCCTTGAGGCAGTCAGTCACTTCGACTAATCTCAAGTACTATGTTTTGTCAGTTAACATAGATAATGAGTCCTTGTGGTGCTTGTTGTGGTTGTTTCTGTGTTTATCTCGATACCTGCGTTGTCTTCAAGGGTTTTGGTTTGGGCAATCATAGTAGATCACTCGGCGATCCTTCCGTTTGACGCTCCGACCCGAGCTACTGGAGAGCTCATCGTCCACGTTATCCCCTAGCGCCCTATTAGTCGAGTATTGAAACTCTTCTTCGTCATTCGTTTGGACAAGGTCACTTACAGAGATTTCGTCCACTATGCGTCGGCACTCGGCCATTCCTTCCTTGCCAGGTATGTCTTGCTCGCTCGTATCCACCAAACATTCCCCCCTTCCTATTCATTTGCACGCCCTCGTGCAAGCTGCATATGAGGGAAGTCACTTTAGTGCCGTCTTTCTAGTGTTGTAGTGAGATTTCTAAACTTTTGTGCTCTAGCTTCTATCTCGACTTTGGTCGCCAGTTCTCTAAAAGGATTATTTGCAATGGTGCTCTGATAGGCAATGTGATCGAGCTGTTAGATCTTTCGTCATTGGATTGAATATGGAAGAGTCCACTTCAAAGAAACCTTTCATGAAAGCTTCTTTGAAGGTCTTCATGTATTGAGATGGCAGAAACATGACTCTTGCATATAATCCCATGATAATATTTCTGCTGGGAATTTCTATCTCCATGTTCTAGCAGATGCCCCGTGTGCCCTCGACAAATACCTGCCATGGATGCTCTACCTCTTCAATGTCTCTGAAGGCTGTAATGCATGTAATGAGAATTTTGGCAATCTTTACCAGCATCTGGCAAGCGAGGTCTGGGATCTCCTTCATCATGTTGATGACTCCTTTCAGAGTTTGAACCGTGTAATTCTCTAATGGGGGTTGTTATTGATCGGCTTGGCTATGACAGGGTAGTTCATCACTGCCGGTCTTTTGCTTTGCCAACTGTAAAAACTGTCCCAGGATTGCCGCCTGTTGATTGGACAGTAAGTGGGGTCAATCCTGAGATGTTGGGGAGCATTCCTGTAATATGTTTCGTTAGTTGGTCGTTGATCGAACCATTTCTTTCTCCAGAGGGGTTGATTGAGGACTATTTCAATCTGAAGAGCTGTAATTGGGACCTCTGTGTAATCCCCTCTGCTATTTGGTTCAATTTCACGGAGCATCTTTTGCTACCATAATCGAACCTCTTGCCGCATCAACGGTAGAGCAATCATTTCGTGCCCAAAATTTTTTACAACCTCATCTGGAGTGATCAAGAGGAGGGCAGCTGATTCTAGCACTTTCAATTCATATTTCAGATATGCCTTGTGCGACGGGTGTTTGACTTCTGAGATCCAACGCTGAATTTCATCTTTGGCCAACTCCAAGTTGGATGTCGTGGTTGGATCTGCAGACTCTTGCGTGCCTTTTGCAGTGCTTGTAGTTGCTATCTACGTTTATTGAGTTTCAAACTCGAAGTGATCTATCTTTCTCCCTGCTCAAATTCTCCGGTTTCTGGCTGATCCTTTGTCTGATTGGCTTTCAGATCCTCTACTTCCTTTCTTGCCTCAACCAGCTGCTTTTTCAAGTCTTCAATTTTCTCATCTTTTGCCTGTTTGCAGGGCCCTATGTCCTGCTGTCATGATATGTCTATCATATTTTCCTTGTTTTAGGGCTTCTTTTAACTCCTTAATCTCCTGGCACAAGGAAGTAGAGCCTGCCGGCATAGTCAAGAGGAGGGTGTCTCCTGTATTGCCAAGAGTTGAGTGAGAGACCTGTTAACCACGGCGTATGAGCCTTGTAGCTTCTCATTTTGTTCCTTTTCCCTGGTTAGCTCCTCCTTGAGGCGTTGTTGTTCGATTTGTAGAGCCGAGTTCACCTCATTGAATTGCTGAACTTCTTTATAATAGTAGCTTGCATTTTCTCTTTCTCTCTGTAGCTCCGATTGCACCTGGACTTGCACGTTATTTAGTGCCTCTATTTGTTTCACCAATTGATCGGATTCTGCTATTGTTCTAGCTACCTCCATTTTGTTATCTTCCAATTCCAACTCCTTGAGGTTATAAAGAGCTCTTTGACATTGAAATTGCAGTTTGATCTGCTCTGGGTGACTGTCAATATCAAGGAAGCTAACCATCTCAGCTCCTTCTTTTATGGCCGCTTGAGTGCGTTGCATTCTTGGCCCCTACTGATCTGAATGCTCGACCACCTCAGTTTTCTTTTCCTCTTATTTTAAACCCTCTCTTGTGTCAGAGGTCATGGCAGGCTGCGTCCGTGACTCCGTTTGTTGATTGCCTTGCTGTTCCGTTTTCTTTTCATCGTCTTTTTTCTCCGACTGTCCTGCACGTTCGTTTTTTTCTTGTTCTGACCTCTCCAAAACTGTCTCAGCATCCTTGGGCGAGCTGAGGTCTTGGTCTTGTTCTTCTTGTCTCTCATGTTGTTCCTCACCTTGCGAGAGACTTTTGTCCTCTTTGCTTTTTGCAGATTCTTCAGATGATTCCAAATCATCGATGCGTGCTTCTTTGATTCTTCTTGCTGTCTCTGTTCCATCTTTTGTTTGAGCTCATTGTGAATTCTTTGCCGCATGGCACTGGCAATTTGTCGTTTCTCTTCAGCTTCCTTCTATTTTGTTTCTTGATTCTTTCCAAGGCCTCTTTCTGCCTGCGTATTAGAGGAACATCCTCGACTTCATCATCTTCTTTCTCGTCATTTGTTTCCATCTCTTGGGTTTGCTGATGATCTTTCTTTTGTTGGCGAAGCTTCTCCCTCAATGCCTGTGCCTCTTCCATTGTTCTTCTGGCATGAGTGATGGGGATAGCTTCTTCCAAATGTGTAGCCTTTTTCTTTAATCGAGTGTATCCCAGGGGTATCCTTCTCTTCCTTCGAAGATTGGTATTCCGAAGGAGTATCCCGTGGGTTGGATCCCTCCCCTTGGCTGCTGTGTGCATCGGACTCTGTTTTCTCACTGTCTGAATCCCTTAAAGGTGCACTTTGCCTGGTTTGTCTGACTCCAAGATTCGGTCTTGTAGAAGGCCCTACCACTGGTCTCACGGCTCTTTTGGATCTGTGGATTAGGTCAATTTGCGCTTGGGCAGGTTGTACATCATCAATCATGCCCAATGCTTGATAGGCTATTTGTGTGAGCATGGGTCCTCCGTTCATGTAAGCTTTACTTCGTTCGCCGCCCTTTAAGTTTGCTTCCACAACCGTGTCAAGGAGGTAGTTTCCAAAGTTGCAACTAACCACCCTGCCTTCAACCAATCCCATCGCCATCACCACTGCCATATTCAACAAGGGTTCAATGTATCTGGGTGGCTTCTGTACCTTGAAATGCTGGGATATAAGATGCAATAGCAGTTCTGTTTCTGAGTAGATCAGGTCCTGATATGTCAGCTTGTGACCCCGTTGCTTCAAAAAGGCCTTATCATTGTTGATTACCTTTGTTTTCTGCAAGAGGTTGTGCGTCCCTTGTGGCAGATGGAGGGCTTTATTTATGATTTTTGCTATAATTTTTACTTTAATAGCTGCCCCGTCCTTGTCTGTCAGTGTTACTTCCCCATTGTACTGAATTGTGCTTATGAGCTCGTGAGCCTGTCTGAAATCCGTTCCCCAAGGAGGCACTCTATAGGTAGGGTAGTATTTCCTTCTTCACCTTCACAATAATCACCTACCTTGTTGACTGGCACTGGCTCATGTTTAGTCTGCTTCGTGGGTTGTGTTTTTAACGTGTTTTGAGAAACCTCGGTTGAAGGAATTACAAGCCCTATTTTTTCCAAAATTTTCACTACCTCTCCCCTAAGATGCAGTCTAATATTCAGCAACTCTAACAAAGTCAGTGTACAATGGATAGGTGATGACATCAGCTCATGAAGAGTTTTACTGTCCATCATCTTAGGATTGGCTTTCCATTGATATGGAACTTTCCTTACCTCTGATCGAGTTTCAGGGTTACCAATAAATGAAGGTAAAGTCTTCAATGATTGCAATTTGCTGTCTTCTGATATCGATGTGCCTGCATCTCCATACAATGATTGGATGTCATTTGGGTAGAGCTCATGCTCTAGGTGGATTTTCGGGATAGGAGCTGACATAAGTGTGGCACTCCCGTCCATGCTATTCCTAATCTGTTCCCATAGCTCTTGACGCCATTGTTCTTCTACCTCCGAAATTTGTAGTGGTTCCTGAGAATGCATTCCATCTGCTGTATTGGCTACTACCCTCGTTTCCAAAGGTGTTTCATCGACCGGATTGGGTAGGTTATTCACTCCAATTCCCCTCTCATCCAACTCCCGAATCTTTTCTCGTATGAGTACCTTGGTTTTCGGAGTCGTAGGAATTGATGGTTCCATAAGCGCTTGAGCGGCTTGAATGAGCTCCTTGCACATCTTGAGCCTCTCTTTCTCATACCCTGGATGAGGGTACGTTAACCACCAATCCTCTTGGGTCTGGTTAGGATTTAGCCTTGCTTCGTAAGCTTTCAGAATTGCGTCCAAGTGTTCAACCACATTGTCTACTAGGACTGACCCCCCGGATGGCAGTTTTCTTTGTCTCGTTGTTACCATTAAGGCCTCTTTCCCTTTAAAGTTCTTCCTCCATTTTCCGCAATTTGGTTTACAATTCCATTTTTTCCTTTTCTCTTTTGGCTTTTATTTTGTTTCGTTTCACCTTCCAGGATTTTTTAGGAGTTCAGCCGGACAAGTTGTCTATCTCTGTTTGGCTGGCCGGAACACTCTTTGCTACCTCATGTGCCTGAGCTCTAGTGACCGCTTTTATTGGAATGTTCCGTTCTGTTTTTGATCCACTTGAGCTTGGCACAATCCCTATTTTGTTCATGGTTGCTTTTCCTTTATTTTCGGGGTTTTTTGGGCAGTGTGGAATAAGATGGTCCGTTGTCCATCTGTTGTAGAATCCAAAAAATTTCACCTGCTCTCCTTTGTTTGGACACACTCTAGCCCAGTGATCCCCACCGCATTCATAGCATGGTCCTACAGGTGGTGGAGAAGCTTGAGGAGCCCCCACTGGTTGTCCTGTTCTAGGAGGGTAGCCTCTAGGTTTGTAGCCCTGATTTTCCATAAACATTAGCATATTTTCATCGACCAGGTAATGATTTTTGGTTGGTTGTGCTATGTATGAGGTCTCATGCATTTCTTCTGGAATTATCCATGGATTACATCCCTTTGGAGCATATGCATTCCTATCACTTTCCTTTTCATAAGTACTGTCTGAATCTTCTAGGTGTGAGATTAGCTGGATCATACTCTGATCAGATGGTGGTTCTATAGGTTGAGAAATCCTTACCATAGCCCTATTTTACTGGGGTAAAGGAGACTGGTGTCCCAACACTAGTTGAGCTTTTTCCTGACCCAAGATTGCGTTATTTTGCCCCACTTGGTACCTTGGAGGGGGTGGAAGTTGTTGTCCTCCAGGTGGTCCGTATTGTCTCTCTCTAACATAGTTCCGATTGTAGAAACATTCTTGAGTTTCATGGTTTGTCCCATTTTGTTTTGTATCACACCATTTCAATATCCGCTGTGCGTTAGCTCCTGGCCTTTGTTGAAGGTTACACCACTGGGTTGGATGGTCACCCCCACAAGTATCGCATTTTCGGGTGGATGGTTGTCATGTGTTTGGGTTCGTCCCGTTTCCTTGGTTCATCCTCCTGATCACTTCCTCAATCACTCGATCAACATCCGGTACAGTTGGGTTTTGCCCTCCTGATTGTGTCGTGTAGTCACTTGTAGTTGAAGAGGTGCTACTAGTCCCATGATTTGTGTCTTCAGTCACCTCCCCATATACTTTGCACTTATCTACAAGATACAATGCCTCTTTCGTGACTTGCTCAAAGGTGACACAGGCTTTTAGGTGCAAGTCCTTCTTGAGCGTTTCATTTCACAGTCCCTCTATGAAGAGGACTGATAGTCATTCATCCTGAGGTAGTTCTCAAGCAGAGCATATTTCGTTGTACTGCCTGAAACAAAGCGATGCTTCTTTCACTTTTTCCTTTTTCTTTTGCCTAAATGCATAAATCTAGGAGACAATGTTATGCTTGATCCCTCTTTTGGAGAATTCCTCAGTGAATTCTCGGAGAAGTTGCTCAATACTTGGGAATTCTAAGTTGTTCAATGGTTGAAACCAAGTCAGGGAATTACCCTCCAATGTCAACCCAAATCCTTCATACTGAGCGTGGAAATCAGTCACCTGTTCCGCTCTCAATACTTGTTTGAAGGTTGAAACATGGGCATACGGATTGCCAGATCCATTATACTTTTTGGGTACACATTTTTCCACTTGGGAGGGTCGCATACGCCTCGCCTTTGCAACCATTCTAACAACTCCTGGCTCCCCTGGGATGGCTTCTCTTGGTTCGTAATATCCTCTTGGTACTAACAATGGTATCCTATCCGCCCTACGTTCATGAATTTGATCTCTTGTGATAGTCGGAGGGATTCCAGTGGTGTAAGTGAATTCAGGAACAGAGTTGCCCCTATGTGTGTTCATGGAAGCCCTAGTTGCCGTCAACCCTTAGGGTTCTGTTCTCGACACTCGTTCATGTCTCCATAAGAATCCTCCACTCTTGTTCTCAAGGGACTCTCAAGTACAGTCTCAGGTTTGATGTGAGTGGTCGTGGTTTTTTCAGCTTCCGGATTTACATAGTATTGGTGGAGTGGTCCTCCAAAATATGCATATCTCTCTAACTCCTTCTGGTCCATTGGGGAGTACTTTAGGCCATACTTGTCCATTATGACCACCTGAATACTTCTACCCTCCGTGTAAGTGTAAACATACAAGTTTTTTTGATCGGTTAATTCCTTGATGCGGGTCTCATCACATCTGTAATAGAGTGTTTGATCTCCATTACTGAACTTATAAAGCCCCAAATATGTGTTGTCTGTGTTAAGGCGCTCAGTCTCATTGGTGCGTCTGAGTACCGCATTTTGTTTTTCCATTTTGGGTGATGCATCGACTGGTTCATTATCTACTTTGTCCTTGGTGCCGGCCATTCCCCATTTATCCACAATATACGGGTTATGAATCACTAAGTACATCATTCCCTCTCGGTTGAAATACCTATCTCCGTCATAATCAACATCTACAAGTTCTCTGAACTCGCTCAGCCTATTTTCCAACTTAACACAGTAGCGGTCCATTCCATCCTTATAGATTTTGACGTTAAGCACATTTTCAAATTGAAACTTCAGATACAACAACTTTACATCAGATGTGGGTTGTGAAGGACTTTCACCCATCGAGGCTGTTCCCTTAGGGTTTGACTTATTAGAATCTTCAGTCATGAGTCCGTATGATCTCTCAGAGAAGTGTCAAAGAAATTCTCCTCCAAAATGGGTTCCAAAGGCCGTAGTGGTCTTTGATTCACACTTTCTTCTGTTGAGTGATTACTCCCTTGATCAAAGATATTGTGGTTCCTATTCTAGTACAATCTTCTTGATCGCAGATTCATGAAGAATGGGTAACAAGAAAAATCCAAACCGAGTTACCTCATTAAATAGTTTGAATCTCCCGTTTGTTCTTGCTTTCTGGAAATATATTCTAGTACCTGTAACCTGTCAAGAATGTGCTTGATAGCTGTAATCTTACAACTGTTCTTGTCAATTTTTGCTTTTGTTCGACAAAACTTGGCACACAATTCCCTACACAACCTCCACAATTTTGATCCAATTTCAATTTTGAAAGAAGCACCTGGTTGCTATGGCCTAGCTCCTTGTGTGGTAAGTTTCTGTCTTTGTTCTGGCTCAGAGGCACATGGATCGCGATACATGTTGGGAAGCCATTTGAACTTTTGTTGATACCCTTAGCTTCAGCATGGTTAAGGGATCTTATGGTATCAAAATTTTTAGAAATGGATCTCTGGGTTGGAAGCTAAGTTGATTTTGTCACTTTGCCTAAGCTCCTGTCAGTTCTGAGCTTTGGGAAGGGTTTCTTGCACCCAATTTCAACTCTGGAAGGACCACCAGACTCTCTATGATACTCTCTAGCTATGGCACTAGTTTGGTGTCAATTTGTGTCAGAGGAACATGGATCGCGATCCATGTACCTTTGTGTCAAAATACATTGAATTTTGTCCTACAGCTAGTCCTTGGCCTAGTGATGCTGCCTATATGGTTTTTGAATGTTGTAAATGCTTTTAGGAAAAGCAAAAGTCAGTTTTAGGGTTTATGTCAGTGGTTTCCTCCCTTGTCCCGATTTTTGCCACCTTTTGTCCTCTTTTTGAGATTTCCTGATAAGGATCATTAAGGAGAAAGTGTTCCACTTGTTATCAGTTCCTTGCTTGTCTTTTATCAGCTCAAACTTCCAAAAAGGAGCATGGATCGCGATCCATGTTTGGCATGATTTTGGACTAACACTTTGTGAGTTGATCACACAAGCTATGATGATGCTATTCCCCAAGTATTTTTGGATTTGGTTAGTTTTTTCCAAGTGAAAAGCAAAGTTTTGTGTCTATTTTGTGGTTTTTTGCAAACCACTCCTTTTCTGGTATTTTGACCAGCTTTTTTCACTTTTTGTCTATGGCTCCTTTTGGAAAAGTTGTTCAACTGATGATCAAGAGTACACTGGTCAAATCTTGATGTCAGATGTCTACTTGGAACATGGATCACGATCCATGTTGGGAAGCCCTTGTGCATGAAATTTGGTTCAGTGGATTCCTTATTTCTAGTTGGTCCCAATTCTCATCTCTTTTTGGATTTGGCCACCTAAAAGTTCAATTTTTCCTTGTTTTCCCCTTTTCTCCAAGTTTTTTTTTTGTCTGATCACCCCAATCTTGATTTTTATGATCTTCTGGTCCTCTTCTTCTCACCAAACTCAATGTTCTGATGCCTGAGAGCCTGTTCTAAGCAGAGGAAATGATTTTATCACATTTTGCCAAAAATGTACATGGATCGCTATCCATGTTGGGCAAGATTTTTGACAGATTTTTTCATAGTCTTTTTCAACAAGTGTTTTTATCCCTTTCTTGAAAGTTTTACTGGGTTTGGTCCAATTTTGAAGCTCTGACCATCAGTTCTTCAATTTTCCCGAGTTATGGTCTTCAACACCAAGATAAGGTTTTCGACAGTTTTTCCCTCGACTCTTTTGGCCATAAATGATGGTGTAATTTGTTACCTAACCTACTCCTACAATTGAAATGAATGTGACAACATAAGTGAACTTAACAGTACAGAAATAACAACAACGTGTGTGGTGGAACAACCCTTTCCAAGCATGTGAAAAATCAAAGAACGAAATACTATCTTGTACCTCACTCACAAATTTCTTTGCTCTTAAGGAATAGCACTGGCTAGTCTCGGACTCCAGTCGCTATTAAGCACTAAACCTATGTCTAGCTGCTTCACTGTCTATGGGTAAACGGAACGGGTATCAAAAGCTTGAAAGGAGATTTATCTTTTTGTTTTTTTTTGTACACTGAGTCACTCACCACCTAAGGATCGGTTTCCCTGGCACTGGCACCAATGTTAGCGGGTCGCCGCGACTGATGTCTGCAGCATAGCTCTTTTGCACTAACATATTGTCAATATGCAAGGAAGCGACTTGGGGTGGGGCGCGGAGACTTAATGAGAGTGTCAATCTCATCAAAGTGAACTCAAAGACTACTCATTCTTACAAAAAAATCAAATCAACCACCTCCTAGTCAGACAATCAGTATGCGTCCATTCTCAACACTCAACACAATCACGCCATTTTGGTATCCAAACGAATCCGGAATGTCACGAAACTTAAGGAGAGGTGTCACAACACTTATGGGCTTAATCCTACCAAGTTCTATCACCAACTGGGAAGGTACATAAATCACGATCCATCACAAAAAATGTACAAAAAACTGAAACAGAAGTACTTGAAAAGATCCTCCTTAAGCATAGAAACACTTATCCAAGGTCAAAACATCAAAAAACAACCATTTTAACTCCCAAATCAATGTATTTATCTCACAAATGACTCATCGCGAACCACAATAGAATTGGAAATGATTACACTTAGATTGAAGAGCAAGAGACAAGGAACACAATGTACTATTCGGATCAGAATTCTGATTACCAGTTCAGGAGAAATGATGATTACAAATTGTAGTCACAAGAAGCTTTAGCAGCGTACGTTTTCTTCCTCAAGCTAATGATGATTATTCTTTCAAAACTAAGGGTTTTGACTTTAAAAGTTAGGGGGCTTGCCCATGGCCAACCGGCCTCATACAAGGGTAGACTCAAAGAACATAAAGAGAATATGGTCTAATCTTCTTCTGATTACAACTCAATTTAGGCAGAGTTATAGGGTTTTTGCCAAAAAAAATAGAGTATCCACCGGGTTTGGTGTGCATGCGCCTGCTCGCTCGTATCCACCAAATAGGAAAGCCTGCTCTAAGGAAAACAACTATGAAACTACAGCGGATGGGCACCTTAAGAGACCTATTGGCATTTTGGAGCAGCTTGTAGTAACGTCTTGTGAAATTGCATATGGACACACCTTTACTGTTATGAATTGCGATGAGAGCAACAATTTTGATATCATAATGGGCAAACCATTTATGCATCAGCTCAAAATGGTACAGGATTGGGGCTACGACTATATCTACCTAAGACGCAAGGATGTCACTATGAAGCTTAGTGTCACAGATCATAGTTATAGAGATGTGGAGCGAACCCCAGGAGAAGAATTAAACTCCACAATTGACCAGGAAGGAGAAATACCTGCTTGGCTACAAAACAAAGCCCACAATTGGACGTGTGAAGCTTCTGAGGGTGGCAGTTTGAAAAAAGAGGATTGTATTCACAATAGGTTAGTACAAGAAAAGGCGCATGTATTAGAGCCTTTTTCGGAAGAGATGTTCAAACCTTTTGGATGGTAGCAAATACTAGCCACTCTTGATGTGTGTGTGAATGAGGTGACCCTGATAAAATTTTGTGATGAAAAAGGATATGATATCATTCCATTCCATATGATGAGTGTCAACCTAAGTCCAAAATCAGGATCGAAAGTCCCTGGCATGGAAGGGGTTGCAAATTACCGACGCATAGTGGATGAGATCTCTATAAGGGACCTTGATCAAACTGGTGAGGAAGCATCTAAGACTCCATAGACAAGACTTTAGAAGACAACACAACCAATGAGCTTTCTAGTAGCTTAGACTAGGACATAAAACGGAAGGATTGACAAGTGGTCTACTATGATTTTCCAAACCAAAATCCTCGAAGACAGCGTACATATTGAATAAACGCATCAACAAATGAAATAAAACAAAAGAAAATTTGGTACCTCTTTTAATCAACAAAACGTAGTACTTGAGGTTGGTTGAAGAAACTTGTTTCCTTAAAGATGAGATATCAAAGAGGTTCATGAAACCCGACTCAGTAGAAAAAAACTTGAAAAATAAAAACAACAAAAATCACAAGCGAAAAGTATCTTTGAGAAGTCAACAAAATTATCCAAAACCAAGCTCAAACACAAATACAATGAAGTGAAATGAACTTTGAAAGATGTTTGGACAACTGAGTTGGAAACTCATGATGAATCAGACGATGATAAGTTGATGCACCTTCCCACTACAAAGGTATACTATTCAAGACAGAAAAATTATAGTGCAGAAACCCAAACAAGACCCAAAAGAGCCTGGAACCTTATATGAAGGGCATGAAAAAGACAAAAGCATAAATTTAGCAGAACCAGGCGAGGAACCTAAACATGCATACATTGACACAGACCTCACAAAAGAAGAGAGCAACTATTGATAGCAACATTCAGACGATATAAAGATGTGTTTGCTTGGTCATACAAAGAACTAAAGGAAATAGATCCAGAGATCTATCAACACACGATACCCCTTAAAAGTGATGTTAGACCGAGTAGACAATGTCCTTATACGTACAATGATACTTTTGCCAAAAACATTTAAGGAGGAGATAGGAAAACTAAAGGATGCGGAGTTTATCTATGAGATTGAACACACCGATTGGGTGTCCCCGATTGTGGTAGTACCCAAAAAGAATGGGAAATTACGAGTTTGTGCAAACCTCAAAGAGATAAATGTTGCTACCATTAAGGACAACTATCCACTATCAATAATAGACCACGTTATTGAGAGAGTTGCAGGGAAGGAGGCCTATATTTTCTTAGATGGGTTCTTAGCGTACAACCAGTTGACCATAAAACTAGAACATCAACATAAGACAACTTTTGCAACATAGTGGAACATATTTTCATACAGGGTAATGCCTTTCAGCCCGACCAATGCCCTTGCCACTTTTCAAAGACTAATGAGTCATGCATTCAAGAAATATCTCAGATAATTTTTAGAGATATATATGGATGATCTTTGTATTCGTTCCCAGTTGAGAAGTTATCACATAACACACCTAGAGAAAGTCTTCAAAAAGTGTAGAACTTATCGTATTTTCTTAAACCTTGAAAAATGTGTCTTCATGGTAAGACAAGGTAAAATCTTGCGCCACATTGTGTCCAAAAACGGATTTTCACTAATCAAGATAAGATACAAATAATTATTGCACTGCCAAGACTAACAAAAATGAAGGAAGTGCATGCTTTTGTGGGTCATTGTGGGTATTATAGACACTTAATATACATGCATGCTGTAAAATCTAAGCCTCTGTATGCCCTCATTGCTAAGTTTGAGTGGATAGAAGAATGTGAGAAGGCTTTTCACAAATTGAAGCACGAATTAATTTTTTCTCCAATTTTGCAAGCTCTTGATTGGAACAAGATCTTCTATGTTCATGTAGACACATTATCCTATGCCATAGGGTGCATATTAGCCCAATCAGGAGAGAAGAAAATAAATTTTTCCATTTCTACTCTAGTAGGAAACTAAACAACGCAGAGAAAAATTATACCACTACAAAGAGAGAGGGTCTAGGAATGATATATGCTGTGAAAAAATGTAGACATTACCTTCTTGCAAACAAGTTTGTTTCCTTTGTAGATCACCAAGCACTGTTATATCTAGTAAACAAACCTTGAAACACTGGAAGGATTGTTCACTGGTTTATCATATTGCTAAAGTTTGATTTCACAGTAGTCATAAAAAACATGACTACGCACACGCAAGCAGATCATTTTTTGAGACCGTTCCATGTGGAAGCACGTGAAGGTGTTGATGATGATCTTCCAGATTCATACTTGTTTAACATTGAAATGGTTCCAAGGTGGAGTGAAGAGGTCATCCCTCTACTCAAAATAGGATCATTAGAGGTAGAAAGACAACCATCAATCATACATTGAACGATAAATCTTCAGCTTTTAGCTGGATCACTTTACAAGAAGGGTAAAGTATGAGATTTTGAGACTATGTGTACAACCGGACGAGAATGAATACTACCTCAAACAGGCTCATATACAACACACAGGGTTTCACATTATGGAAAAACACAAACACACCAAAGAGTAAGGAGACTTGGGGTCTACTAATAGAACATGGAAAAAATTGTCTATAATTACGTAAAATCATGTGAAACCTGTAAAAAGCAACCACCAGTAGAACATACCACCCTATTTTGAGTAATACAAGCGACCAAATGGAGTACTTCCATAATCGAGTACTTAAAGACCAAGAACTTCCTAGAGGGATAGGGTAAGGTACCAATGAGAACCATAGAGGAAGAAGCAAATCACTATTTTCTAATTTCAAACCAACTGTACATGCGGGGAAAGGACAATCAATTACAATTGTGTGCTACTGAAAGATAATATTTCTCTATCCTAGAACAAGCACACTTGGGCCAGCCAGGGGGACAACTTTCTTATGATAAAACTGCAAGGCTAGTACTTCATGCAGGAATATGGTGGCCAACGTTATTTAGAGATGTGGAGGCATATGTCAAAAGATGTGATGATTGTCAACTCACAAAAGCACCTTTGCAAAGAGATGAAATGCCATTACGGCCAATGATATGAATATGATCCTTTGCCAAGTGGGGCATAGATTTTATAGATCCCATCATCCCTCCCGCATACATGACAATACATCATTGTAGCCACAAATTATTTGACCAAATGGGTGGAAGCAAAAGCAACACAAAAAAAAATGCACGGACTACGACACAACTCCTTTTTGAACATATCTTTATCACATATGGTCTACCTATCATAGTAACTAATATCTAATTCTCCTAAATGATTTTCTCATGTTAAACTGATCATTTAATATGGGGAAGTGCCAGGGGAGAAAAAGCTATAATATTTGTTAAGCTGGCAGACCGGCCACAGTAGGGATTCAAAGGATGGAAAATAGGGATCCAAAGGGGGGGCATCTGCAAAAGAGAAACATGCAACAATGGGCTTTAAAGACCCTAAGATTCAGCCCATTAAGACCTCCAAAATGCTAAGGTTCCAAAATTCAAAGGTTGAGTCCAATGGTTAAGCTTAGAAAAATTGGATGCTTTGTGTGTGTACAAAAAAATCTTCGTGACTCCTACATAGGAGGGGGCGAGCCCTGTAAGTAGGGGATGAGAGAGAAACACACACACACACACATTCACAGGCTCCCTTTATACAAAGGTAATGATGGACACATATCAACTCCCTAGGCCAATTGCCCACAAGGTGAACTCAAATCCTATCGGATGGCCATGGAGGTGGACCAATGAGAATTAGGCTAGAGTAAATATGGTTTAATCCATTTAAAAACACTTAATAAAAGAACGGATAAAATTTAAGCTCTCTAGACGACTATTGGATAGTCTACAAAGGGGTCCAATGAGCATTCAGTAGCCCAATGGATTTCCTGATTCCTATTGGCCAGAAGATAAAGGGGTCCAATAAGAGTTTGTTGCATTAATTAATTACCTAAATCTCTCACAAAAGGGGAAAGGGGAACACATGTCGGAAGGCTATCACTTATGCTTCTTAAATCCTATTGGGTATGGAGAGGTCCAATGAGGTGCGAGCAAGAGAATTTAGCAAGAGGGGTCGACCAAGAGAGAGAGGGGGCTGATTTTTCAAAGGCATTATTGCACACACACTCACACTAGCTCATGTGTGAAGAAAGAAGACTCTCTCTCTCTCCCCTTCTCAAGCTTCAATGGAAAGCTTATCACCTACTCGAAGCTTGTAAGAAGGGAGGCCTACATGAACAACTCTTGGCTTTGTGATGAAAATCCAACCAAGAGCCAAGCTTCAATGCATGCTCATCTCCTCTACCATGCTAATTCCTAAGCTATGCTACGCTAATATGAGTGATTATGTGAGGAGATGTACATATTTCTTGTAAGACTACTCCTTCTTCCTCTCAATCTACTCTTATACCCTGCTAGCTCTCACCATCTTCGCAGGTGTGTGAGGTCTTAGGTCTGAGACCGTGAGGGAATTGATGTTGTGTTTTATAAGTGTCTGCTTAGTTCTTGAAGCTTCCATTGCACTAGCTAGTTATTGAAGGAACACAAATAATTGTATTGTAAAATGTCTCCCTTGATGGGGGAAACCTATGATACAAAGCCTTTTGGAGGGGGACCGGATCCATGTAAATCCGGTGCTCAACTGTTGTAAATAACTTAATTTCTCTCTCTTTTGAAGTATTGTTCATGCCTATCTAACTAGATGTTATGATTTTTGTTGCTCTCTCCACCCAAGCACTCTTGTTATGCTCATTAGGAATCTGTTCTAATGAAATGCTCACTATGTTCATGCTATTTTCCGCTACACACAAGTTACTAGGACATTAAATGTTACATTGGTATCAGAGCACAAGGTTTCTCTTTTCTTGCTCAAGAAGGGAGGTCCTCAAGCTAGCTATCAATGGTTGTTATTATTAATTACAATTGAGTAAGTAGAATAGGGATTTTTCAGCCTTGCATTGCGCCTGCATTCGTGCAAATAACGGGGCATCACCATTGAGAGCTATGGTCTTAATACTGGAGTACTATGGGGGTTGCGTACGCCTTAACCGCTATTGAGCTATTAGAAGCTTGATAGGAACCGGTGCTATTGATAGCCGTTTTTCGGCTCTCCATAATTGCCATAGTAAGTTACTCCACCCTACCAAATTCACCCAAACGCTATGGCTATCCCTACCATTTCACTGTACATAGGCGTGTGTGAGTTAGGGGGCTTTTCCCATATCTTCTTAAAAACCCTCAGCTAGCTAGTCACTGGGCTAGTTGAGCCAAAAAAATAAAAAAAATAAAAAATAAAAGTATATTATGGCCTCTTTGTGTGTAAATATTTCATTGTATATATGGCCTAAATATAGGGATTTTTTATAATTATTTTGGTATTTTATTTAAATATTTCTACTTAGGTGTGTGTTTTATTAAACCTATGTACACCTTCTTTCATTCTCTTACACCATAATTATATTTTTTGCCAATATGTACATACTCTAACCTCATATTTTTTCCTTTATACAAATCACTCCCACATTTTCACCCTCACCCTCGTGAAAACAAAAAATTGATTTCTACTCATTGGTTACTTTTATTATATTATTTACTTGCATACCTTTTCCTCTTTCACCCAAAATAATTCAAGGAGGGACCATATCATATGATTCCAATATCTTTCCATATCCATAACTCCTCCATATTTTTATTATTATTTTTACTCATTATTCTAACACCATGTGCTCATTGAGCTAAAGTCCATGAATAGTCCATACACTAGTCCCACCATGTATATATTTCTTTATTCACCAATAATCCTCCTCCATGCATGGGTCAAGGGAAACTTGGATGCTTTGTATTATCATATGACAAAGGAGGGGCTCACTCTTGGATGCATTGTACAAATTCAACAAAGGAGGGGGCCACTAAAAGACTTTTGCAGGCATAAAAAACAGGCTTTTTGGTGAGAATTTTGGCACCTATCTCCACTCCGAATTTGGAGCAGTGGTGAAAAGAGAAAATGTAGCCCACACTCTGAGTAATCACCTCAAATTTTTTCATGATTTTTGGAGCTACCAGCGGTGAGGTATGATTTTTTGAGTGGACCCCCGCCTGCCCACTTTTCTCACAAGTAGCCCTTAGTCTTCTCTCACCCTTCCACACACCTACTCACTCTTACACATCCCTCCCTCTCCTTTCCTCACTCAAACCTGCAATTTCCATGGCTTCTCCCACCCTCTTCACCATTACCCTTCTCTCTCATCCCTATAGTTCTTTTATGAACCTATACATACATACACCCTCTCCATGTCTCTCTCTATTGCTTCTATGTTACAATTTCATTTACCTCTCCTAAAAATATCTAAAATTCAGCATCTTAACCATGATAACTTCTGCAAATTGAGGATTTTTCATCAACAAATCCTCTTTTCATTGTGGTGGTCAACCGTGGCGGCGGCGTAAAGAAGCGAAGAAGAAGAAGAAGACCAGCGGTCATTTTTTCCACAATCTACACAAGGGTGAATTCAAGCTTCTTCAAAGCTTCACCATCTCAATGATTCTCTTTTAATTCACCCCTCTTCCTTCATCAAATCAACTCATCCTACCCATTGTAAATGTATCACTAACAATTCTAGTGATTATTACTACTAACAACTAACTTCTCTTGAAAAAATGCACCCACACTATGAACATATGGAGTAGGCAACCGCACAAGTAAACCAAAATCACTCACTCCCATGGAAGTTTCTCTCCTTTGACCACATCAATAATTCTCTTACTTGAGCCCACATCCATGTGACTCAAGAGAAAAGAGAGACCCCATTATCATTTGAAATTCATAAAAATTCATAATCCTTGATCTTTCCTAATAAAATTGATTAGGCTTAATCCTAATCAAGGCTTCTAAAACCTATAAATAGAACCCATTCCTCCTTGTAAAAGACATCACTATACCATTGCACACTAGATTGAGCGTACCACACGCCAGTTCTATCTTGGTTGTAAAGAGAGAGTAAGCTTTCTATACACCATCACCTTGGTGCATAGAAAAGCTTGAGCTAGTTTGAGTGAGTGCGAGTAGAAGATATTATTCCTACCATTGTTGTATCTACCCCAACATCAATGAATTGGTAGTTTTGGGTGCAATTCATGTCCAAAGGCTCACGCTTCTCCTCCAATTTGGCTTGGCAAACTCATTCAGCTTCATAAGGTGACTTGTTTCATTGAAGGTTATTGTTTTGTTGCTTGTGATTCATTGGCTATTGTTTGGCTACCATTGTAAGAGGGTGGATGGTGAGAGGGCTCCCATAACCCTAAGACAATGTGCTAGTAATGCTATAACCAAATCTTGTCACTTGATTCCGCAAGCTCTAAGTTCCTTTTTTGTGCAAAATATAAAGTTGAAGCTAAGTTGTACACCATCTCTCTCTCTCTCTCTCTCTCTCTCTCTCTCTCTCTCTCTCTCTCTCTCTCTCTCTCTCTCGTGTTTTAGTGTGTGAGAGTGTTCCATTGGTGTTAGGGTTAGTGTAAATTCCTTGCTTGTTTGTGGGTTGCTCTAACGATTCTCCTCTTTTGCATCCTAGTTCGCTCTTAATCTAGGTGGTGCCGCTTGTGTATTTGGGATTTGGCTGTGGGTTTGTTGTTTTGGTTTGTGCCCCAGCCCTATTGAGCAGCACGGGAGCCTTGAAGGGTGTCTAGAGGTTGCTCTTCTTGTTGCCCGCCCCGAACCGCCTCAATTTTTGTGCCCCCACTGAGGAACAGGCTTGTGTATGTTTTGTGAAGGCTCAACCTTTAGCATAATCAAGTAGCTTGCATGAATCACGAGAATTTGTATGATCCCTTCATTCCCATTACAAGGCAAAAGGTACACATAATTGTTAGTACTAAGTTGCAATTTCAGCGAGTAATTCGTAGAATTTTAGGTCCTCTTAGGTTGGTAGAGATAAACGCATCAGTAAATCCTTTTATTTTGCCTCTCATTAGGTACGACCTTAGTTTGGACGTCTATATTTTTGTTTTGTTTTAAGAAACAGGTCATGCATAGACCATGGATAATGGCCCAGGAATACAGGTTTTTCCCTTTCATTTCACTCCACACATTAGAGTAAACATTGCAATTAGTAGAAAAATCCATTTTCAACAACGTATGGTATTCATGTTTGGTGCCCAAAGAGTAGGAGAAATTCTCGCTTCACCAAACCCTGTCATTCTACCTCTTATTGATTATCATAGGTCATTTGATATGAATATTTTTATTTTGTTGTAGAATAGATTACAATTTAGAAAATATTATTGTGTAAATCTTTTAAAGAAAGAAAAAACAAAAACGCGTCACTTTGAAATCAATTCAATGGAGAGCCAATGCCAAATGTCTGGATATCCTCTTTTCTTTGGAGAGCCTGGAGAGGATGCAGAATTATTTCTAGCGAATTTCAAGATGTCTTGCCGTATCAAGAGAAAAGTAACTGATCAATAACGTGTAGAAATGTTTGAGGTGGTCGCTAGGAAAGATGCTAGCACTTGGTTTGACTCTTTGCCTGAGGAAGTTAAAGGGAATTACACGGAAGTTTTGAATCGTTTCAAGAAATACTTCTTTGATCCCCAAAACACTCAGAAATTATGGTAAGACATTGTTTCTCATAAGCAAAAAGACTTAGATGACTACTACTTGTACAAGCAAGAGTTCCTACGTCTTTGGGCTCTATGGATACGAAATGTTTCTAACCCTGGTGATGGTGCAGAATTTCTAAAGAAGGAGAGGTTCATAGCCGGACTCTTTCCTGACCTTAAGGTAAAAGTTGAGGCGGGTGCACCTGCTACCTTTGATGTAGCTGAAACTAGGGCTTCTAAGAAATATAGGAAACTCAAGTGCTTAAGGGGGGAGGTTCCAATAGAAGGTCTTAGACCCAAAGGTAAGTCACAAGCATCAACATCTAAGGAGATTCTTGAGGTAACGGCGGAAGTGATTGAGAAGTTAAATGAATCTTGAAGCAGCTTGTCAATTCACCTTGCACAAGCTGTAGGTCCAAACGGACAAGCAAAGAAGTCTGAAGAGCGAGACCCACGACCTAGGAGAGTCTTGCAATGTTGGAATTGCGGTGAGTCTGGACATGGGATGTATAATTGTCCTTGGCCCCGTGGGGAGCCAGGGAGACCTAACTTGAATTACCCAGTGATGAATGCAGGTGAAGGAACTAGTAAGCAACCACGGCTTATACAAAGGCCAAATGGAGCAAGACCACCTCCACAAGGAGTGGAAGGAGTTCCACCTTTGCCAGACCCAAACGTGCATGTGGTAGAGGTGACAAATTCAAGAGAGGTTGACATGGAAGCAAATGGCATTAAGCATGGCCAACGGAATGGTAAGGAGAAAGAAGGAGTTACATCACAAAGTGACCATGGACGAGAAAAGAAGGCAAAGGAGACCAAGGAAGCTAAGAGGACTCGACGTCGTATCAACCTCCAAGACTTTCCTCTTGGACATGGAATGGCTCCATACAACCTGTTGGAAGACATGAGAGGTAAGGGTCCTGATATCTCATGGCCTCAATTTCTTGCATTATGTCCACAAGTTAGGAGGGATTTAACAAGGGCAGTTAGCACTAGGAGAAAGGTAAAAGAGAGTGTGCGTGTTGTAAAAATTGCACAAGCTGAAATGAATGAGGACATTACACATGTGCTAGATTCCTACATAAAAGGGAGATTGGTTAGGAAAGGTCTAGTGGATGGGGGTGCACAAATTTGCATCATGACAGAGGGACTCATGCAAAAACTAGGCATGCACATCCATGAGACACCTGAAATTAAGGTCAAGATGGCAAACAATAGCAAGGCTAGGTGCGTAGGCATTTGTAAAAATGTTTTTGTGGAGGCCTTTGGCATTAAGAAGGCAGTGGATTTCTATGTCATGTCTACCAAAGGAAATGGTTACCCATTTATCCTAGGGAGACCATGGCTAATGAAAATGCGAGCTTTGCAGGATTGGGAGAGTGGAAAGCTAATTTGCAGGAACGACAATCATAAGAAGGTTGTCTTTGACATGAAGGAGCAACGCCAAGAGGAGCTCCATGAAGAATCATCTCAAAGTGAGACGGAAGAAGGTTGGACCGATAACACTTCAGAAGAAGAAAGTAGCGGCAGCATTACTGAAGAGGAGTCTTCCATCGAAGTCATGGGGGTAAGGTTTAAGCCAACCAACCAAGAGAACTCTTGTCAAGGTTTGGAGGAGGTAGTTCCTCAAGAGAACCAAAAAGTGGATGATGAAAGAATGCTAGAAGGTATGCTATCTACAACACTTACAAAGGATGAAAGAGAGGAGTTCAAATGTGTGCTAAGGAAATTTCCTAGGCTTTTTGCTAAAGACTACACCGATGTGCGTGGAGTAGATCCTGTTCAACACAAAATTGAGTTGAAGCCAGAGGCCACACCTAAGGCTCAGAAGCTACGAAGGCTAGGAGTCATCAAGGAGCAGGCTTTACTCAAGGAGGTAAGAAAGCTTCTAGCAGCAGGTTTCATTTATCCAGTGGAGAATTCAGAGTGGGTCTCTCCCATTGTTGTCACTCCTAAGAAAAATGGAAAGTGGAGGGTGTGTGTGGATTACCGTCCACTCAATGAGGCAACAAAAAGAGATCACTTTCCCCTCCCATTTCAAGATGAGATACTAAATGAGGTAGCTGGTCATGAGAAGTACACTGTGTGTGATGGCTACTCAGGCTACTTTCAAATAGGTATCGCATTGGAAGATCAATTGAAAACAACCTTTATCACTCCTTGGGGTTGTTATGCTTTTAGAGTCATGCCATTTGGTCTGACAAATGCTCCTGCAACATTCCAACATTTCATGAACATGGTGTTTCAAGCATTCTTTGGAAAGTCAATTAGGGTGTTCATTGATGATTTCTGCATTTATAGATCAAAATCATTGCATTTACAAAGGGTAGAAGAAGGTTTAAAGAAGCTCTACGACATGGGAGGTCAACTCAACCCCGACAAGTGCCACATAGGTGAGGATGAAGTGATCTTGCTCGGTCACAAGGTTTCCTATAAAGGCATTGAGGTGGATCCTTCAAAGGCAAAGGCTCTTATTGAGCTCCCATCACAGAAGAGTCTTAAGGAGGTCATCTCTTTCATTCAGAAGGTGAAGTATATGTCACGCTTCATTCATTTAGCCTCGGAGTTGCTTCATCCTTTGCAAAAGTTGACACAACAAGTAGAATTTGCATGGTCTGATGAGCTTGAAGAGTATTTTTGTAACATTAAAGTCATTTTGTCAGAGCTACCAACACTCATGCCTCCTTGTTGGGAGTACACATTCTTTGTTAGCTCTAGTGTTGGAAGGGAAACAATTGGTGCTGTGTTGCTACAACAAGATCCCCACAGTACAAGGATGCGACCCATCTACTTTGCTAGTAGGGTCATGAATGCTTTGGAGAGAGACTACACAGAAGCAGAACTCATGATGCTTTCTCTCATGTTTGCGGTGAGAAGGTTTAGATCCTACCTGCTACCAAAACCTTTTGTAATTCTCACTGCAGAAAATTTGTTCCCTTGGGTGTCATCTCAAATGAATCTTAGTACTAGGATCTCAAAGTGGATTATGGAGTTGCAAGAGTTCCAATACTCTTTCAAGGTAGAAGATAGTGTGCGTGCACAATTGGCAGGGATTCTCACTTATAGGGTACATGAGAAGGAAATTAAGGTGCCTCAAGTAAAGACCCTACCATTGCCACCACCAAAAAGTATTCCCAATGCTTTTGCCTTGTTCTTTGATGGAGCTTTTCGACGAGCCACAGGGAAAGCAGGGGGAGGGCTAGTGTTGCTCAACCCAAGTGGAGAGGTGGTCATGAAAGAGAAGGTCAATCTACTAGGTTCAACTAGCAACAATGAAGCAGAATACGACACACTACTTCATGGTTTGAAGATGTGCATTGGCCAAGGGATAAAACGTCTCATGGTAAAGGGAGATGCAATTCTCATTGTTAAACAGATTTTAGGCATTTGGGCATGCAAGAATGAAAGCTTAAGGACAAAAGTTCATGCCATTCATAGGATGTTTAATCAGTTTGAAGAAGTGCAACTATATCATATTCCGAGGAAACAAAATGAAGATGTCGATTTACTTGCACAACAAGCAGTTACATGTGTTGAGAGAGAAGTGCAGGTCATCATGGTGGCAGCAGCTGTCAAGAAACCGAGATACCAGGGATTGGAGTCATTGGCTCCCATTATTGGCTACATTTTGGAGGGTGAGTTTCTACAAGACTTCACGAAGGCTCAGAAGAGGAGACTCATGAAGAAGGCAAGTTTCTATCTCTTCCTAGAAGGCTCCCTCTATCAAAGAGGAAAGGATCAAGTGTGCAGAAGAGTACCAACTATCGAGGAAATTCCAGCCATTCTAAAAGGTTTGCATGAAGAGGCATGTGGTGGTCATTTTGCCCAAGAATCAACTGTGAAGAAGATTTTGCTTGCGGGGTATGTTTGGCCAAGCTTGCATGTGGACGTTCAACATTGGTGTAAAAGTTGTTACAATTGTCAGATAAATGGAAATAGAAGGTTGGTGCATGGCCCGAGGCAAATAGTTCTTGCAAATGGACCCTTTAAAAAGTGGGGCATTGATGCTATGGGTCCTCTGCCTAGGACAAAAAATGGTAAACTCTACATTCTAGTGGCTGTAGACTATATGACTAGGTGGGTGGAAGCTCAAAGTGTGGCAAGAGTGAATGAGAGGACAGTTAGCAAGTTTGTGTACAATCACATTTGTTGTAGATTTGGCACACCTTTGGAGATTGTTTCTGATAATGGTCCAGGGTTTAGGAAGGGCTTGCTCACAGAAGTTTGTGAAGAGCTTCACATTCTACATTGTCATAGCACACCATACTACCCACAGTCAAATGGTTTGGTGGAGAAGGCTAATGGTGTCATTGCAGGAATCATTAGAAAAATGGTGCAAAACAAGACAAAATTATGGGATGACTTCTTGGATGGTGCCTTGTGGGCATATCGAACCACATATAGGGAAGCCACGGAGTTCACACCATTTCACTTGGTCTATGGTCAAGAGGCTTTGCAGCCTATCGAGCTCAACATTCCAACAATGCGACTTCATGGCAAAGGAGCACAAGATGATCAAGAGGTATGGATGGATCGACTTCTTACGTTAGTGGAGCTTGAGTGGAAAAGAGAAGCAGCATATGAGTGCTACAAGAAGAAAGCCACACAAGCGAAAGTGGAGCTTGAGTGGAAAAGAGAAGCAGCATATGAGTGCTACAAGAAGAAAGCCACACAAGCGAAAGAAACGCACGACAAGAAACTGAAGGACAAAGGCATCAAGGAAGGAGAGCTTGTGCTAAGGTATGACAATCGACTTGACAATTGTTTTGATGCCAAGTTTGAAACTAGATGGCAAGGCCCATACATAGTCAAGAAGGCTTTCAATTCTAATTACTATCAGCTTATGGACTTGAATGGTAAAGAGCACTCCAGGAAGGTAAACGGGTATCGCTTGAAGCCCTATTTGAGTCGCCTTCTACCAAAGGATCTACCAAAGATCTGTCCAAAGGTCGCTGTCTCATGTAAGTATTGTTACATGAAGCATGAGTGTAACTCCAGCCAAAATTCTGAGGGGCCAAACAATGAAGATCTCGTCAAGGACTCTGAAGCACTCTCGTTGGAAAAGATTCTCTATGATGGTACATGAATATACCATCTTCCTGGGGGAGGGCTAATGATAGCCGTTTTTCGGCTCTCCATAATTTCCATAGTAAGTTACTCCACCCTACCAAATTCACCCAAACGCTATGGCTATCCCTACCATTTCACTGTACATAAGCGTGTGTGAGTTAGGGGGCTTTTCCCATATCTTCTTAAAAACCCTCAGCTAGCTAGTCACTGGGCTAGTTGAGCCAAAAAAATAAAAAAAATAAAAAAATAAAAGTATATTATGGCCTCTTTGTGTGTAAATATTTCATTGTATATATGGCCTAAATATAGGGATTTTTTATAATTATTTTGGTATTTTATTTAAATATTTCTACTTAGGTGTGTGTTTTATTAAACCTATGTACACCTTCTTTCATTCTCTTACACCATAATTATATTTTTTGCCAATATGTACATACTCTAACCTCATATTTTTTCCTTTATACAAATCACTCCCACATTTTCACCCTCACCCTCGTGAAAACAAAAAATTGATTTCTACTCATTGGTTACTTTTATTATATTATTTACTTGCATACCTTTTCCTCTTTCACCCAAAATAATTCAAGGAGGGACCATATCATATGATTCCAATATCTTTCCATATCCATAACTCCTCCATATTTTTATTATTATTTTTACTCATTATTCTAACACCATGTGCTCATTGAGCTAAAGTCCATGAATAGTCCATACACTAGTCCCACCATGTATATATTTCTTTATTCACCAATAATCCTCCTCCATGCATGGGTCAAGGGAAACTTGGATGCTTTGTATTATCATATGACAAAGGAGGGGCTCACTCTTGGATGCATTGTACAAATTCAACAAAGGAGGGGGCCACTAAAAGACTTTTGCAGGCATAAAAAACAGGCTTTTTGGTGAGAATTTTGGCACCTATCTCCACTCCGAATTTGGAGCAGTGGTGAAAAGAGAAAATGTAGCCCACACTCTGAGTAATCACCTCAAATTTTTTCATGATTTTTGGAGCTACCAGCGGTGAGGTATGATGTTTTGAGTGGACCCCCGCCTGCCCACTTTTCTCACAAGTAGCCCTTAGTCTTCTCTCACCCTTCCACACACCTACTCACTCTTACACATCCCTCCCTCTCCTTCCCTCACTCAAACCTGAAATTTCCATGGCTTCTTCCACCCTCTTCACCATTACCCTTCTCTCTCATCCCTATAGTTCGTTTATGAACCTCTACATACATACACCCTCTCCATGTCTCTCTCTATTGCTTCTATGTTACAATTTCATTTACCTCTCCTAAAAATATCTAAAATTCAGCATCTTAACCATGATAACTTCTGAAAATTGAGAATTTTTCATCAACAAATCCTCTTTTCATCGTGGTGGTCAACCGTGGTGGCGGCGTAAAGAAGCGAAGAAGAAGAAGAAGACCAGCGGTCATTTTTTCCACAATCTACACAAGGGTGAGTTCAAGCTTCTTCAAAGCTTCACCATCTCAATGATTCTCTTTTAATTCACCCCTCTTCCTTCATCAAATCAACTCATCCTACCCATTGTAAATATATCACTAACAATTCTAGTGATTATTACTACTAACAACTAACTTCTCTTGTAAAAATGCACCCACACTATCAACATATGGAGTAGGCAACCGCACAAGTAAACCAAATTCACTCACTCCCATGGAAGTTTCTCTCCTTTCACCACATCAATAATTCTCTTACTTGAGCCCACATCCATGTGACTCAAGAGAAAAGAGAGACCCCATTATCATTTGAAATTCATAAAAATTCATAATCCTTGATCTTTCCTAATAAAATTGATTAGGCTTGATCCTAATCAAGGCTTCTAAAACCTATAAATAGAACCCATTCCTCCTTGTAAAAGACATCACTATACCATTGCACACTAGATTGAGCGTACCACACGCCAGTTCTATCTTGGTTGTAAAGAGAGAGTAAGCTTTCTATACACCATCACCTTGGTGCATAGAAAAGCTTGAGCTAGTTTGAGTGAGTGCGAGTAGAAGATATTATTCCTACCATTGTTGTATCTACACCAACATCAATGAATTGGTAGTTTTGGGTGCAATTCATGTCCAAAGGCTCACGCTTCTCCTCCAATTTGGCTTGGAAAACTCATTCAGCTTCATAAGGTGACTTGTTTCATTGAAGGTTATTGTTTTGTTGCTTGTGATTCATTGGCTATTGTTTGGCTACCATTGTAAGAGGGTGGATGGTGAGAGGGCTCCCATAACCCTAAGACAATGTGCTAGTGATGCTATAACCAAATCTTGTCACTTGATTCCGCAAGCTCTAAGTTCCTTTTTTGTGCAAAATATAAAGTTGAAGCTAAGTTATACACCATCTCTCTCTCTCTCTCTCTCTCTCTCTCTCTCTCTCTCTCTCTCTCTCTCTCTCTCTCTCTCTCTCTCTCTCTCTCTCTCGTTTTTTAGTGTGTGAGAGTGTTCCATTGGTGTTAGGGTTAGTGTAAATTCCTTGCTTGTTTGTGGGTTGCTCTAACGATTCTCCTCTTTTGCGTCCTAGTTCGCTCTTAAACTAGGTTGTGCCCCTTGTGTAGTTGGGATTTGGTTGTGGGTTTGTTGTTTTGGTTTGTGTTGGGTTGTGCCCCAGCCCCATTGAGAAGCACGGGAGCCTTGAAGGGTGTCTAGAGGTTGCTCTTCTTGTTGCCCTCCCCGGACCACCTCACTATTTTGGTGTTGAAAGGCCCTCTCTTCTATTCCTTGCAATAAATGGTATTCGCACCACGGGTACAGTAGCTTGAGTGCTTTACTAAAGGGGTAAAGAGGAGTACTAACTATGGCTTGAAGTGCCAAAGTACACCTTAAAAATTTTACAACTAAAAGTTGTTAGAATGGATGACAATAGTAAAGAGAGTGAAATTAATGTTGATAGCTTTGATTTTGCTAATGAGCAGGCTACTAATGATGCCCCAGTGCTTGTTAACTACCTTGTTTCTAGGCTTCAACAAGCCATGGGCAATCCATCCCTCCAAAGTGAAGTGCAACAGCAGCCTCGTGCTCATGGGATTCTCCAAGCTCCCCACCATGACAAAAGAGTACCTAGGAAGCCTCCTTGCAAGACTCCCAAAAGAAGCCTCTCTCTGATTCGGGAAGAAGAAGAGGATCCATATGAAGGGCTCAAAAATTTCCTTCTTAATGATGCATCTCCTTCCCAAAGGAGAATTCAAGAGCCCCCACCAAAGGAACGAGAAAGAAGTGAGTCTCTTGCCACCTCGGAGGAGATGGTTCCACGAAGACGACAGGCAAAACGCTCTCCATCACCTCCTAAATGGAGAAGACCATCGCACACTTTTCCATGTCATAATTCAAAGAGGGATGAAAAAAATCAAGAGAAGAAAAAGGCGATAAATAGGTCACCCTCTTCTTCATCCTCTTCCTCTTATGAAGAAAGTGATGGTGCCGACAAGGAAGACCAAGGCAAGAAAAAGCAAGAAAGAGGTCAGAATTTCTCCATCTTCCTCAAATTATTCATCTTCTGAAGAAAGCAATGGTGAAAATTTTGAACCATAAAAAAGAAGAGGCCATAGGAAATCCTATGCTGCATGGAAGAGATCATCCAAGCTCAAGAAGTTCAAAGAGGGAGGAAAGAGCATCTCTTTCCTTACGTAGGATGGCACCTTTGGTGCTATGGACAAAGTCTTGGCGGTTATCGAACAATTCGCTGCAGCATTTGGAGATGAGGGCTTCACAAAGTCCTCTAAGCTATGCCATGTAGCCATGCACTTTCAAAAGTCCGCCAGACAATGGTGGTCTAGCCTACGGGCCAATGGTGAGGCTCCATGAACATGTAAAGCTTTAAGAGCTTCCATCATGAAGCAATTTTTTGCCACCGATGCCAAAGAAAAAGTACTTACCAAATGGCGAATCTTGAAGCTCTCTCCCTATGAATCCATTCATAAATATGTAGACAATTTTTGGGACTTACATCTCAAAGCCACTGTCTTCAGAAAGATGAATGTTGGAGAGCAAAAACAACAATTTTGTGCGGGCTTAACTAAAGAAATGGTGGAGTATGTCAACTCCCAAAGGCCATGCACTATATTTGCGGTTATACACCATACTATGGTGGCTTCTCAAATTAATTTCCAAACAGGGGCTAAGAGAAATCTTAAGCCCACGGAAAGCAAGGGTTCCAATGAGCCTAAGGGGAGGGAAAAGTGTCCAAAAGTCTCCTAAGGGAACTTCCAATAACAACAAAGCTAAGGAGAAGGGAGTTTACAAAGGCAAAAATAAACTCTCTCCTGAAGAGCTTGAGTGTTATCGTTGCAAGGATAATCACTGTTTCAAGTGCGGCGAGCAAGGACATGCGTACCGCACTTGTCCCCAAAAGAACACCCGCCATGAGCCTCCTAGAGCTACCTTGGTCGAAATCCAAGAAGAGGAAGCTCGCCACAAAGGATCTCCTCTGTGCCATGATTGGGGAAAGTTAAGAGAACATGATGCTTTTATTTTCTTTGTCCCTGGTTCTACTCACAATTTCATATCCACAGAGCTGGCCACCAAGCTAGGCATCCAAGCCTATGAGATGGGAGATGTCCTACCCACAGATGGTGCTTTCAAGGGGCAAGAAGCTTCAGTCACTCCCTTAATCGGGAAATTGAGGCTTCATGTCCAAAGATATGTGGACAAAGAGGACTTCTTTATCTCTCCTCTCAAGCACAAGGATGTAATTCTAGGGGCACCATGGTTTGATTGCATGGCTGCCAATGTTAAATTCCCTGAAAGAAAAATTTACTTTAAGTACATGGAGAAAGATATGTACATAGATGCTAAGGAAATGGGTAACACCATACCCATTGTACATACGCAAGATTTCAATAAGTCAATAAAGAGCTCTATTTTCCATGTACATGATTTTTGTTAAAGATTCTCAAAATGAACCTAATGCTTTAGCGAAAGAAAATATAAACAATCACAATTAGGAATTAGAGTTATCCAATTTTCTCAAGGGGTTTCAAGATGTCTTTATTGACGACATCCCTTGTGAACTACCTCCTAAACGAGGCAATGATGACCGTGCAATTGAACTTCTTCCAGGAAGTTCACCGGCTAATAAACCTCCTTATAGAGTTTCTCAAGATCAACAAGACGAGATTATGCGGCAAGTGCATGAGTTAGTTGAGAAGGGCATGGTTAGGCCTAGCTCATCTCCATTTTGCTCAGCCATATTATTAGTGGAAAAGAAAGATGGCACATATCGTATGTGTGTCGACTATAGAGCACTAAATAGGATCACTATCAAGAATAGGTTTCCCATTCCATGGGTAGAAGACCTATTTGATAAGCTACAAGGGTCCACCTACTTCAGTAGGATTGACCTTAAAAGTGGCTACCATCAAATAAGGATAGTTGATCAACACATTGTAAAGACCGCATTTCACACTACGTTTGGTCTTTACAAATACATTGTCATGCCTTTTGGGTTCACCAATGCACCAACCACATTCAACCGCTTGATGGAGAAGCTATTCAGGCCTCATTGAACCTTTACTGGAGTGTTCTTAGATGATATCATCATCTACTCTAATTCATTAGAAGAACACAAGAAACACCTCCAAGTAACATTTTAAGTCTTAAGAGAGAATAAACTTTATGTTAATCAAAAGAAAAGTGAGTTTTTCTTACAAGAGATTCAGTATTTAGGTCACATTATCTCTCAAGATGACATCCAAATGGATCCATCCAAGTTAGAGGTAATAAAAGGATGGCCTAAACCAAGGAGTATTCATGAACTAAGAATCTTTATAGGTATGTGTGCATACTATAAACGCTTCATAGTAAAGTTCTCACAAATCACGGGACCATTACATGACCTAACAAAGAAAAGGTATATATGGTCTGCCAAGGAGAACATTGATTTCAAAAAGCTTAAAGAAAATCTTATCTCTCAACATGTGCTTACATTACCGGATCTCTCAAAGCTATTTGAGGTCCAATGTGACGCTTGTGGTGATTCCTTGGAGCTATTTTTCTCCAAGAAGGGCACACCATAGCCTATGAAAGTCGAAGGCTTGACCTTGTTGAGCAAGCTCTAGGCATGTATGAAAAGGAACTCCTTGTAGCTCTACATGCCTTAGACTCATGGAAGCACTATTCACTAGGGACTCCTTTCATTCTACGAACGGATCACCAAAGTCTTAAGTATTTCATGATGCAAACCAAGATCTCCGACATACAAATGAGGTGGGCAAATTTACTTTCGCAATTTCATTTTCATATTTCTCACATTGCTGGCAAGCATAATCAAGTAGCCAATGCACTCTGAAGACGGCCAAGAGTGAATGCGGTTTTCATAGAAACTCACAATGATCTATCTTCTATGATAGATGAGTATGCTATTGATTTTGATTTTTAAGATGTGATTTCAGCCGTTGCACCAAGGAAGAAAGAGGAACCATGATTATCTTCTCTATGGAAATAGACTATGCGTTATCAACTCACTATGTGAGAAAGTAATGTATGAATCTCATGCTCCTTCTTATGCGGGGCATAGAGGGATTCAGTCTAACCTAAAAGGGATTGAAAGATATTTCTCTTGGCCTACCATGAAAGTTAACATACTAGATTATGTTTATAAATGTGTGATATGCCAAAAGATGAAGTTTGATAAAGGGAAGCAACCTGAATTGCTTCAACCTTTGCCAATCCTTAATTCACCATGAGAGAGCATATCCATGGATTTTATCTTTGGATTACCTAAGTCTATCCATGGGATTATGGACAATAGTAGACAGGTTTAGTAAACAAGCTCATTTTATACCTGTCAAAAAGACTATCAAAGCCCATCAAATGGCAACCCTCTTCATGTCACAAATCTTCAAGTACCATGGCTTGCCAATGTCCATAGTGTCGGACAGAGATCCAAGAATGACTAGTAATTTTTGGAAGGGTTTCTTTGAGAATTTAGGGACAAGGCTAAATTTCTCTTCAGCCTATCACCCGCAAACCGATGGCCAAAGTGAAATAGCGAACCTAACAATTCTTGATCGACTAAAAACCTATGTAATGGAAGTAGATCAAAGGTCCCAATGGGAGAAGTACTTACCCTTAGTGGAGTATGCCTACAATAACACTGTACATACTTCCACGGGAAAAGCACCTTTTGAGGCAATTGAGGAAAAAGTCCCCTGCTACTTAAGGTACACCGGAAGATCTTTGCGGCGGATGAGTATAGCCGAGACCTACGAGAATCTTTCCAAAAGATTAAGGATGCTATCTCTACCTCACAGCAAAGGAAAAAGGATCCTGTTGAGAGCACAAAAGAGCCCAAGCCTTTAAAGAAAATGATTGGGTCTTACTTAATTTTCCCAAGGCTCGATTAAGGCACACGATTGGCAAGAATCCTACGATACACCAAAAGTACTCTGCTAAGTTAGCAAAAAGGTTCTGTGGTGCCTTCCAGATTCTTAGACCAATCAATGAGATGGCCTATCAACTCAAGTTGCCCAACCATTGGCTCATACACAATGCTTTTCATGTGAGCCTACTAAATCCTTACAAAGGAGAGCCACCTTAAAAACCAATTATTGAAGACCCACCAGAGATCGAGAACCAAGAAGAGGTGATGCAGCCCGAGTCCATTCTCCGACATGAAGACAAGGTATTAAGAGGCGGTAAGATTATCCGACGACATCTTATTAAGTTTAAAAATTATCCTTTTGAAGATGCTAGATGGATGTAAGGCATACAATGAAAGGATAACCTAAACCTTGTCCATGCTTACAATGCTTCTCTAGAGTAAGAAAATGTACAAATGTTTAAAATGAACAAAGTTTCTGTCTTATAAGACTCTCTTTTTCTTTATTGTGCACAAATGTGAAGTAGTATGTATGCTTAGAGTCAAGTTTGCAGAGACGACGTCTCCCAAACACCAAGTAGAGCTTATCACTCTACTATGGAAGATTGATAGGACTAATGTAAAGAGATGCTTGCGGAACCTTAGGCTCTCAAGCGCCAAATGGATTAGTCATCCATTCTGGAACAATCTCATAGGGTAAGATAGGTATCCTCTACCTGCTAGAAAAAGGACTAATGAATAGGCTTTATCTTATCTACCCCATAGTCAAGGACGACTATGATTTCAAGAGAGATGTAATTTCATAATAACTAATATCTAATTCTTCTAAATGATTTTCTCATGTTAAACTGATCATTTAATATGGGGAAGTGCCAGGGGAGAAAAATCTAGAATATTGGTTAAGTTGGCAGACTGGCCACAATAGAGATCCAAAGGAGGGAAAATAGGGATCCAAAGGGAGGGCCATTTGTAAAAGAGAAATGTGCAACAATGGGCTTTAAAGACCCTAAGGTTCAACCCATTAAGACTTCGAAAATGCTAAGGTTCCAAAATTCAAAGGTGGAGTCCAATGGTTAAGCTTAGAAAAATTGGATGCTTTGTATGTATACAAAAAAGTCCTCATGACTTCTACATAGGAGGGGGCGAGCCCTGTAAGTAGGGGATGGGAGAGAAACACACACACACACACACACACTCACAGGCTCCCTTTACACAAAGGGAATGAAGGACACATGTCAGCTCCCTAGGCCAATTGCCCTCAAGGTGCACTCAAATCCTCTTGGATGGCCATGGAGGTGGACCAATGAGACTTAGGCTAGAGTAAATCTAGTTTAATTAATTTAAAAACACTTAAGAAAAGAACCAATAAGGATTAAGCTCTCTAGAAGACTGTTGGACAGTCTCCCAAGGGGTCCAATGAGCATTTAGTAGCCCAATGGCTTGCGTGATTCCTATTGGCCAGAAGACAAAGGGGTCCAATAAGAGTTTAGTTGCATTAATTAATTACCTAAATCTTTCACAAAAGGGGAAAGGGGGACACATGTCAGAAGGCTATCACTTATGCTTCTTAAATCCTATTGGATAAGCTTGGAGAGGTCCAATGAGGTGAGAGCAAGAGAATTTAGCAAAAGGGGTCGACCAAGAGAGAGAGGGGGCTGATTTTTCAAACGCATTATTGCACACACACTCACACTAGCTCATGTGTGAAGCAAGAAGAATCTCTCTCTCTCTCTCCCCTTCTCAAGCTTTAATGGAAATCTTATGACCTACACCAAGCTTGTGAGAAGGGAGCCCTACACGAACAACTCTTGGCTTTGTGATGAAAATCCAACCAAGATCCAAGCTTCAATGCATCCTCATCTCCTCTACCATGCTAATTACTAAGATATGCTATGCTAATATGAGTGATTATGTGAGGAGATATACATCTTTCTCATAAGACTACTCCTTCTTCCTCTCAATCTACTCTCATACCCTGGTAGCTCTCACCATCTTTGAAGGTGTGTGAGGTCTTGGGTATGAGACCATGAGGGAATTGATGTTGTGTTTTATAAGTGTCTGCTTAGTTCTTGAAGCTTCCATCTTCATTGCACTAGCTAGTTATTGAAGGAACACAAAGAATTGTATTCTAAAATTTCTCCCTTGATGGGGGAAACCTATAATACAAAGCCTTTTGGGGGGGGACCGGCTCCATGTAAATCCAGTCCTCAACTATTGCCAATAGCTTAATTTCTCTCTCTTTTGAAGTATTGTTCATGCCTATCTAACTAGGTGTTATGCCTTTTGTTGCTCTCTCCACCCAAGCACTCTTGGTATGCTCATTAGGAATCTATTCTAATGAAATGCTCACTATGTTCATGCTATTTTCCGCTACACAAAAGTTACTAGGCCATTAATGTTATATTACCCATTGAAATTGTGAGTGATTGAGGAACACACTTCGCAAACAACATCATTGAAAGTGACAAATTCATGGTGATCCATCACAAAGCAGTACCCTATCACCCCCAAGCTAATGGACAAGCGAAGAGTACCAATAAAATCTTATGCACGGTGCTCACCAAAATAGTGAGTGACTGAAGAATTGATTGGGACCAGAAGCTACACTCAATAGGGTAGCGCTTAAAACTTCCATAGGAACCACTCTTTTTAACCTTGTGTTCGAGATTAATGCAATTCTACCCATGGAATTCTTGATTAACACACTTCGAGTCGCAACACAGTTAGGATGGATGGGACACGAACTATCTGAAAGACTAGATATCTTGAAGCAATTAGATGGAACTAGAATGAGAGTGGTAGAAGGAATATACACTCAAAAACGACAAATGAAATGTTTCCATGATCAACATGTGATTAGCAAGGAGTTCCAAAAATGGGATTACGTTTTGGTGTATACCTTAATACAACACTCCAAAAAACTCAAGAAGCAAGGGATGGGGCCTTTTGTAATACATGATGTATCACAAAGTGACACCATCAAGCTTGAACATTGGAAGGTGAGGAGATGCCTAATTGGATGAGTGGCTGTAGGTTAAAGAAATATCTTCTCCCACTGACACCAAAAGAACTACAAACAATTCATGCAACAGACAAGCAAAGAAGTGAAGCCCATGATATTCAAGAGCAGGGTAGGGAAGAGGCAAAGATTAGAATATTAAAGCAGAAAGAGCTAGCAAACCTTGAGAGAAATTGCAAGCAAAACAATTGCATCAATTCCCCTCCAATAGCATCCATACAAACAGAGCCTACATGGTTAGGTGGCATAGATCTACGAATTTTGCTGCAACTTTATGATGGTACTAGAGAACGAGCATTAGTGGACCATGGGGGGCAAGAGAAATATCAACTATCCACCTTTGTGAAATTGACAAGGGAACCTTTATTGACAAATACTATTGGGTTCAAAGTGGCCAACAAAGGAACAATGAACATCTTGGGACATGTCAATTTACCACTAACTGTTGATGGAACATTTTATCCTCATCAATTTCATGTGGTTTTGGATACAGACCTTAATGAAGTAGTTATTCTAGGAGTGCCATGGATGCGCACTTATAAAGCCACACCAAATTGGCAGGATAATACCTTACAACTCATGCTAGATGACAGATCTTTCACCACACCATTTTTACAGTCCAATTACCTATGGAAACCTCTTCAATCAACCCCCTCTCCAATACCGCAAGGGTCTCAAAAGGTGGTCAAGAAAATATGGGTAAAAAAGTCCATTATGCAAACCCATCCGAAGAAATTATGGATACCCAAACAACATTGTATTGAAATTCAACCTACACAGCACCAGACAAACCCAAACCCTACCCAACCACCAAAACCTCCAACTTTTGTCAAGCAAAAAGGGTCAATATAATCACACCATTGAAAACCAAAATAAGCCATTTGGAAATGGAAATAGAAACCAACTCGCACACTGCATGACTTGAACTTGAAGTCCAGATCAAAGCAATTCTAGTGGAATCCGAAAAAGAGCCATCAATCAAAAGACAAGTATTAGCAGCGGCCAACACAAGCTACCCCGAATATGCATCAATCGGGAGATATGCTATTTATGTGCACAATATATCCCACTCACTTTGTATAAGGTCTTGGGCTCATTGGGAGTTCCAAGGTTGTATATGCTAGCTAAAGGGATCAAACTTAAACCCATAGTAGAAGGGATTGTGGTGAAAGCCTTTATAAGGAAGCCTTTATGCAAGGAGGCTTCATTCTTGAGTATCCACTCTTGAGGATCCACTTTTAAGAGCTCTCTCTCTCTCTCTTGAATGTTCACTCTATGGATGGCCTAGCCTTGAGCTTAATGCTCATGCTTAAGAGGCTAGTGCTAATCCATTGTAATTAGAGGAGCTTTCTTAATCTAATCTCATTAGTCTCAATTCTTCTATTCCATTATGTCATGAAGTAGTTTCACCTTTTTCATTATTCTAGATTTAAGTATGTGTGATGACTTCTTACTTATTAACGACTCTTATCCTTTTATGAGCATTCGATTTGTAATATTTAACATCACAAATTAAGTTGGTTCTTAATCTTGTAATTAGTGTGTGTGCCCTATTTTTTGCTTGTATGTGGATGGGTTTTATGAAACTCTAGCACCATTCACCTTGTGTGTGTAGTTTTTGAGGAAGTTCCTTGATTGGCATGTGGTGATTGGAAAGACCAACACCAATGCAATTAGTGTGTGCTTATCATTAGTGTGCTTTGGGTTTTTAGTCTATGGTAAGTCGGACTTTGGTGGGCTTAATGTGTGTAGGAGATTCTTGATTAATGATGTGATTAGAGTTAGTGACTAATGACTAATCTCTATTGCATTGGATGAGCATCCTCTTGAATCCTCCCATTCAATACATCCGATGCTCGTACTTCCATACCCTAGCCGGGTTGCTCATCCTAGGATTGATAATTTTGTTGATCTTGGGTTGATTAGGCTATGTTATGATTGCCCCCAATATTTGGTGCCACTGTTGGGGATCGATAACCTAAGCTAGTGAGTGTAGGATGTTTAGAATAGAGTAAGTTCACTACTAGTTTCATCAGTTTTTAAGTGTGTGTAGCTCAATTTTGGTTTGATTTGATAATGTTGTGAGAGAAATTGAAGCTAATATTTGAGTTATGAACACCCCAAACCCCCAACTCCACTCCCGATTTCACTAATTTCATACTAGCCCTTACTAATTTCGCTTCATTTCCATACTAATTTTTGACTAAATTTGCTAACCTAACCACCACTAACATTTTAAGTGTAATGTATGCTAAATCCCCTTTTGAGAGGTGGAATCATCACTCTAATCAAGTAAATTGTGCTAATTTATGCATAATTTGATGATTTGAGTGTTTGATTTTTGGCCTACAATGGTCAATTTTGGAGCTTATTTGATGGTGCACACACTTGTGTGTGCAATGATGCATCTTCATGTGGTGAAAAGGAATAGCTTGGAGTGTGATTACAATGTAAGTACACTCACTTGCTCATGTCAATTCACTACAAGAGGTTGTGTGCCCTTGTGACGCTGTTAGCAACGGAAATACACTGGGTTTTTATAACCCCCGGCGTCTCTAAAATCGTCGCTAATAGCGTCGCTACGAGAGCGTCGCTATAGGCGTCGCTATATGCGTCACTATAAGCGTCGCTATATAGAGACGCTCATAGCGACTGTCGTAGCGACAGTGATAGCGACGTTTACACAGAAGTCTATAGCGACGCTCATAGCGACGCTCCAGAGCCATAAATAGCGACGCTTATAGCGACGCCCGAGACAATTTTTTTTTGGTGATAGGGCATTGAATGCCCTGCCACCCATCAACCATATTGTACTTGATTCACTTTTTAAAAAAAGTGCAAAGGTAGATAATAGACCCAAAATAGTCACCCACAAGACGCATTGTTTGCAAAATTGACAAGCGTAAAATTGACAATTGTACACATCATAGGCAAAATGAATTGATTGGCAAATGTAATAATGACAATTGTACAACATCATAGGCATAAAGAATTGATTGGCAAAATGAACTGCGGTGACAAATGTAATAATATACATGGTTCAAAAAGACGTATAAAATCCGTCTCATGATACATAATCTATGAGAAACCCTAAACTAATGCTATCTAGCTACGACTAAACTGACGTCGTCTAGTCAGACGTCTCATCGCGTCCAAGCGGCGTATCTGTCGGATTCTGCAAAAAAAGACAATAAGACAGCTTTCAGTAAGTATAAACATATAACGACATTTATAAAACAATACAAAAAATAGAAAAGAGTAAACCCTAATACTAACCATGCCGCCGCGAGAACTGAGAATGTCCATCAGGGCGTTTAAGCCCTTCCTGCCTGCGTACTCGCGCTCGTATGGTGTGGGATCACGTCCTATCATCGACCACTGTCAAAACTTACAAAGATTTCATTATGTTAGAATTAAAAAACTCATAAACCCTAAACTATCGAACATTAAGAGCAATGCAAAAACACTTACAAAATCGGCCTCAAATGATGCCCATCCCCCGCTCCCCAAGTGGTGCGAGCTCCCTGCCTCTACTCGCGCTCTGGCTGCATCCTTTTGTTGCTTCCACTTGTCGGGATTCTCACGCTGCTTTCTTCACATTCTTCCAATCTTCTTTGGCCAGCCAATCTGGCCTGTTCCACCCATGCTTGATTGCTTTTTGCACTTCGGAACTCTTGTGTTTGCAGTATTCGTGCATTCGAATCTTCATCAGGTCTTCATTGAAGCGTTGATCCCGTGTTGGAATGGGAAACTCATCATGAAGTATGCTGATGACTCTGTTTTTTAAATCACTTGGTACTTCACTCCATTTGTTTAGTATGTAGTGTCTAAACAGCTGAGAGCAAAGACCACGCATGCGCGAGATCACCTTCTTGCCGTCATCATCCATGATGATGCCGCCGCTGAAGTCGACGGAGTAAGGCAAGCCCTCTGGCCGGTGACGCGTGAACCTGGGTGTCCCGGCAGGGGTCTCTAGCGGTGTGTTGATGGGGGTACGGACGTCAGGTGTCTCCACCGGCGTCTGGGCCCCGAAGCGAGGAGTGTCGAGTGGGGTGGCTCCTAGCGGAGTAGGTAGAGGTGTGTAGCTGCTGGAAACAGTCAGCCGCGCAAAACCTGGCGTAGATGGCGATGCTGTGGCTGGTGTGGGGGCGGGCAAAGAAGGGGAGGTTAAAGAGCCTCGTCGAACACGAGGTGGTGTGGAGGCATTCGCGGCGGAATCCCCACATCAACCGCCACCGCCACCACTAGAGCGCCGGTGTCTAGACGAGTGTGAAGCTCGTCTCGTCGACGCCGAAGATTCGGAGCGCGCCGAATGCTCCGAAAGAGAGGGAGATGCGGATGGAGTAGGAACGCGCGATGATGCCCCAGAGCGATGACGCTCCACGTACCACTGTCTCTGCTGCGTTCACAAAGAAGAAAGAAACTCCTCATCATCCATACCTGCATTAAACACACGAATATTTAAACTTAATATTGAATGAATAGAGTAGACAATGATGCAAAGACCATTAAATACAATGACGTAATGACGCATATAAATACAATGACGCAATGAATTGAGTGATAGAAGAGGCAAGTCGAAAACTCAGAATTTTCAATCAAAAGATGTGAGCGCGAGTAGAAAAGAGCGTTATACACCATGGAAGGTACTTAGAGAGCTAGAGCTTTTACAACACGGAGCAAAATTGTTCAAATACAATATTTGTGGCTTTAAGAGATCTCTCTCTCTCATCCTCACATAACTCAGCGTAACTTCCTATATCTATATAGAGCTCTCCATTTAAACACATATCCTCTGTTTCATTTTGTAGCTCCTCTGCCTGCACCCCATATAGAGTAGTAGCATCTTGATGCTCGTCTGGCACCATCGCAGCAGCTTCTGATTGAGCATCTTCTTTGATCTCCTCCATTGATGCCATTGTGATTGGCACATGGTAGCCTTCATACGTCCTTGCACTACGAGGGGCCTCTATGACGTACCACCAGTTTGATGTAGACTTTGTAGGATGAAATATTACCTGCCAGAGCCACATAACTTACATGAGAGCTTTCAAGCACATAACTTGTAAAAGGGGGATGTTAACTATTTACATACTTACTTGTTCACAGTGCTCGGGTAGTACGAAAGTGTCTCTTAGGTCAGTCCATTTCTTAGTAGAATCCACCTCAAGAAAACCAGACTCTCCTCTACCCACAGTAGCGTTGCGACCCTCCATGATTATCTTGAACCATTGCACGTCGAACAAGTTGACAAAAAATCCTTTGTTATCGATCCTCAAAATCTCTTGTAGCGTGCCGAAGTAAGTGAGTTCCGCCACCACAGGATCTGCATCAGAGGAACGTCGTGGACTAGACTATTCAAATTTTGCCATGATTCCACAATCTTGAGTAAAATGATTTTTGTCGATCCGTTCCACCCTAAAATGTCGACCTTTACACCATGCTGCTGTGTATGACTTATACTACAACGAACAAAGATTATGAGTGGCCGTTCAAACGTTTAGAAATAAAGTCACTAGCTAGTTGTACATTGCAAACTTACCTTGATCACGCAACCCCGAGAGTACTCCCACTATTCCTCAGTCACTTCGTCACCGCATTGTTGTGCGCTTTTCAATTGGTTGTGCAACCATCTTAAGCTCATGAATGTTGGTAGGCTCTCCAGAACCATCGGATAGTGCATCGGTGGTCGTCTTCCCCGTCTCCACTCGATTCGTGCCCTTTGTCGCTCTTGCTTTGCATCCTCATATTGTGAAATCCACTTTTGCATCACTGAATTGTGAAGTATGCAAAATCGGTTGATTTTAGCCTCTAGATCTTCCGTCATCTTCTTCTCAACACCGAGATTTCACATGACAATCCCAGATATGCGCTCATCATCTATGGTTCGCCATAGCGTGTCCCGGGCTTTATCAAATCCGTCTAGCCACCCTCCAATGTACACTAGGGACTCTGATACCAACCAACCTTCTTCCATGCTACCCTCCGGACGTGCCTTTTGACGCACATATCCCTTAAGCGTTTTCATGAAACGTTCTAAGAAGAACATCCATCTGGAATGAACTGTGCCAACTCTTTCCACCTCATCAACTATGTGAACAAGAAGATGCACCTGAATGGTTAGCATGGTAGTAGGAAAATGTTTCTCAAACATGCACACAAGCTCCGCAGCATTTAGTTTGGCGAATGGTATGGAGTCTACGTTGATCTCCTTTTGTGAGATCCATTGCACCAGCTTTGGAAGTTTGTAGATTGTGTTACGGATGTCGAGAGACAAACATCCCTCAATGGCAACCGGTAAAATAAACTGTAAAGTATGTGCAGCAATGATATTAAAGTCCACTATGAACGTACTTGACACATTTTATGCCAATCGTGTGACTTCAAACCGGTAAGCTTTCCTTCTTTAGTAAAACACGTTCAGAGCGAGTGCATTACGCCAGTGGGGGTCCGCAAAGATCGAATGGTCTCTTTTACTTTGCGTTCTTGGGCTCTTGTGAAAATCCATGGTGCTTTAGGGAGTTTTATCGATCCATCAGACGCTGTTTGCGGCCAATATTGCTCCATACGATCCACATTTCTAAGCTCAACTCTGGCTCCCAAAGTATCTTTCTTGCCGGTCAGATGGTCCCATAGTAGATTACCCACATTCTTGAATATTTGCATTGGATCGAGCAAGTGATTGATCATGAGCCGGGGCCAGTATGGTAACTCGTACCATAGAGATAGTCTCTTCATCCCTGGAGGCAATCCGTCATCGCACATCTCCTTCTGCTCTAACCATGCTTGTGCAGACATTCTTGGTGGCTCTCTTCCCAAAAAGCCATCGCGTAACACATGATTCTCTGGAAGATACGCTTGATGACCTTCGTAGATTTGCTTCTTCAGTGAGGGCGCCCTACGTGCATTCTGTCTAGGTCCACATGTGACACATGCTCTGTATCCGCTTGTTTGAAGCCCTGCATGTATACACATGATAATAGATCAACTATGGGAAAAAACAAGATTTACAGTGTCTGAGTGAGGAGTGTCAATAGATCACCTGAGCATTCTGTTAGCCCGGGATAGTCATGCATGGTCCACATTAGAATGTCTCTGATCAAAGCATTCCGTCGTTCTGTGTGTCGGCTCATATCCACCACCTCTATGCCAATCCACAATTGTTGTAGCTCTTCCAATAGTGGACGAAGATACACATCCATATTCTCCACTTTATATCGCCCTGGCACAATCAAGCTTAGCCATAGGTGCCCCTTCTTCGTAGTCAACCACGGGGGAATGTTGTAGTTGACGATGACAACAGGCCATACACTGTAAGATGTTGATCTTTGACCAAATGGATTTACGCCATCCATAGCCAGGCCTAAGTGCAAATTTCGAGCTTCCCTGGCAAAATCTGACCATGTTCCATCTATATGTTTCCAGGATGTGGAATCTGCAGGAATTCATAGCACACCATCCGAAGATTTATTCTCCTCATGCCATGATGCTAAGGCGGCCATGGACTTACATTCCAAGAAATGCTTGATGCGAGGAAGCAGAGGAAAATGTCGCAAAACCTTTTGTGGAATTTTTGTCCCGTGGAGATCTACTCGATATCTTTCGGAATCACATTTCGGACACTTCTCCATGTCTATGTATTCCCCACTGAAAAGAATGCAGTCATTAGGACAAGCGTGGATAGAATTGTAATCCATACCCAAGTTTCGCAAAATCTTTCTTGCTTCATCTCGGGAATCTGGCATCACATTGTCAGCTGGTAGTATGTGCTCTTTAAGCAATCTACACAACATAAAAGTACGATACAGTCGTGTAAAAATCTATTAGATCATTATACATTTAGAGTTTTATTAAAGTAAACTAATTGTAATAGATCACCTGAAAAGCGCTGTGACGCTAGTGTCACTCCATCCAAACTTTGCCTGCATGTTGAGAAGAACTAGGAGTGCTTTCAATCTAGACATACATGCTCCATTATACAATGGTGTATCGGCTTCACTTTTCATATCATCATAGATAAGCCTTTCTGAATCCATGATCGTCTCGATCATTTCATCAATCTCGGGCTCAAACATTGCCTCGTTGGGAATGTGCTCTGCATGATCATCCCCGGAGCTGTCAGAGGCTACATCTTGTGGCCTCACGTATGCTGCTTGACCAAAGCGCCTGCGAACACGTCTATTGGGTTGCAAGATTGCTGCTTGTTGGCCAGCGTCAGAGTCCGACGAGTTATAATTGGCAACAACTCGATCTATAATAGATGGATCAAACTCGCCAAATTCGCGAACGTGCTGCAAAGAAACACGTTTTGTCCGTCGCACAGCATGCTTGCATTGATTACAAGGACATAAGACCCTCGTCGAGAGATAGGTGTTTCGGTTGGACGGTCCCACATCCTCGTCACTACTCATAATGAGGATAAAAATCTTATAGCCTGGACAACAAATTTAATATTCTATTGGCATTCTTCGTCTTATCTCTCTCTCTCTCTCTCTCTCTCTACCTAACATTCTCTAGTCATGTCCAATCCCCGCACACCTCGGTCTAGAGGTGCACGGAGATCAGAACCACCGGGTTATAATCTCGTCTTTATTGGTCAATACCTATATTTGTGGGTACAAGAAATCTACAGACCCACGCCTACATGATACTGCATGTAGTGGACAAAACCCCTTTGCCTCTTCTCTAGCTGTAGCACTTCACAGCATCTTAACATCTTTTCACAGTAGATCTTTTCACTGTTCGTCTAACTCTAAACCCTAAACCGTAAGTAATTCTTGCGTGGACTCGATCTAACGTAAATAAGCGTAAATCTAAATAAACGTAAATCTAACTAAAAATAAACCTAAATCTAATTTAACGTAAGTCTACATCTAACCTAATCTTTAACGTCTTTTGGGATAGTTTCCTACGACGTTAAAACTCTCTTCTTCTTATGTGTGTGTGTGTGTGTGGGTAAACCTAAATAAACCTAAGTCTAATCTAATATAACATAAATCTAAATCTAACGTAAATTATGTTATATTAAAAACAAAGAACTAAACTAACAGGGATTATAAGAACCTTAAAACTGATTTAACACATAATTTTTCACATAACTCGGCAAGAGTTGGCATTCTCATCACTAAAGATGTGAGAGTTTACTTCCGGCGGTGACGCTGCCTCATCTCCATCCACATCTGACGACAGCAATTGGCCCTTTGGACCGTTCTTGCTCTTGTTACTAACTTTGAAGTTGCTGTTGAATGACTAGAGGTTGTCTAGATGGTCATTGTCGGGGATGTAGTGACTCTTGCCGCCCTGAAGATCCACCTTCTTCCCTATCTTCTGAAGACATTTCACCAGTACTTTTGGATCGACGGGTACCACCATGAGTGAAGGCAGCAATACCCTATATTCCATTGAGGGCTTTCTTCACCCGCTTCATGCAGGCATCGCAGTCTATGGAGACCTAAATCTATTCTAATATAACGTAAATCTAAATCTAGCGTAAATAAACATAAATCTAACTAAAATAAACCTAAATCTAATTTAATTTAACTTAAATAAACCTAAATCTAATTTAACGTAAGTCTACATCTAACCTAATCTTTAACGTTTTTTAGGATAGTTTCCTACGACGTTATAACTCTCTTCTTCTTGTGTGTGTGCGCGTGTGTGGATGTGTGTGCCAATAAAAAGAGATAAATGGTATAACCTTTCTATCACCCATGCCAAGTATGATAGATTGGTTATGCCATTTCCCTCTTGAATAATAGGTCTTGAGTTCAACTCCTCGTCGGCTAGATCTTTAGGTCTTTTAATTTTAATTAGTTTCCTACGACGTTAAATTAGTTTCTCTCTCTTTCTCTCTCAATGTGTGTGCGTTTTTTTGTTTATGCATGTTTTCTCTCTCTTTTCCTCTCTCAATGTGTGCGTTTTTTGTTTATGCATGTTCTCTCTCTCTTTTCCTCTCTCAATGTGTGCGTTTTTTGTTTATGCATGCTCTCTCTCTCTTTTCCTCTCTCAATGTGTGTGTGCATTCTTTGTTTATGTATGTGTGTGTGCGTTTTTGTTTATGTTTGTACTCTCTCTCTCTCTCTCTCTCAAAAAAAAACATTATGTGTGTGTGTGTGTGTGAGAGAGAGAGAGAGAGAGAGAGAGGGAGAGAGAAAGAGGGGAAGGGAACATGAGAGTGAGGAGAGGGAAGGAGCATACCTGGCTCTCCTTCCTCTCCTCGTGTGTGTGTGTGTGTGTGTGTGTTTGTGGAGAAGAGAGAGAGAGAGAGAGAGAGAGAGAGGGAGAGCGTTACTTGCTCCTTGCTTGAGGGCGCCGAAAAACTCAGATCTGAGATCTGAGTTTTTGGGCACTCTCTGTTAATGTTTTTAGCCTAGCTGGCGTTGCTATGAGCGTCGCTAATTTACAAGTAAATTTGCTACGCTCATAGCGACGCCGGGAATTTTTTTTTTGAGCGTTGCTGTGTGAGCGTCGCTAATATGAATAGCCTCTTGTAGTGATTCTTGATTGATTAAAGTGGTTCAATGTGTGCTAATTATTTGCTAAAATTATGTGTATAACTCAATTGACCTACACTTTACACCTAATTTGATTCACTTGGAATGAAATTGATGGTCAAATTTTTACTAATGAACTTTGTGTGTGTCAAGGTAATGCTTCATTCTCATCAAGAATTCATGTGTGTGCATAAAAATCATTGTGTGTGTAATACACGAAAGAGGGAAAAAACTGCCAAAAAATTCAAGTGTGTGTGCACATCATCTTGAGTGTGTGCATGCATAGTCATTGATGTAATTGATGGTATATGAGTATGAAATCATGTAATTGATGCAAATGCGAAGCTAATCCCATCATTGGATAAGCGTAAATGCCAAGACTTTGGGAAAAATTTGAGTGTGTGTGCCCATCCAAGACCGCTTGATTTTCAATGATTGATGGTCAATTGTGGCACCCCAAATGGATTTTTAATATGTAATGTTCATGAAAAGTGTGTGCAATCATTAGGTGTGGGCCTGAATGCATTGCCAATTGAGCCCAATTTGATCTTTTGTGCTTAATTTTTGAGTGTGTGCATTGCTTGATTGGGTAAAAATAGTGCTAATTTTTAGAAATTAAGCATGCATGCATTCACTTATGCTTGATTGAGTTTGCAATTTGAGCATTACAATGTGAAATTGATGGGATAGTTGTATAAAATTTTGGCCTAAATTTGGGTGTGTGTGCCTATTCAATGGCATGATCTATCCAATGAGAGAATGAATCATTGGTGCCATCACTAATCATGATGATTGTAAGACCTAAAATGGTTGGTGTACATGTGTGTATGATTGACTTGGGATGATTCAATTGTTATCTAATTAAAAATGATTTTATGAATTACAACTGCTATGTATGCTAATTGGATATGGTAATTTGTGCATGCAATATAAATCAAAAGTGTGTAGCAATGTGATGACAAACCAACTTATAAGGTTTGGACGATTGTTATATGGGATATGAGCAACTTAAGGTTGCAACGATTGAAAAAAAAATTGAGTTTGAATTGGGCCAAGGAGAATTTATCGATCACTCATTTGGTGTATATGCACTATCCAATTGATCAATTTAAAACCCATCTTTGTGCATGAATTTCTTCTTCAAGAGTGTGCCAAATGATCTTCACTTGGAAGTGATGTGAATAAAAAAGGGACAAATTGATGATTTTGAATTTGGTCAAGTTCTTCGTCATGATTGCATAATGTGTAATAGAAAGCTTGCATGTGTATGTGCAAAACTCAAATGAGTGAAGGTTGAAATGATTGTGAAGAGGGAAATTTGGCTTCATGTGCATGCACAAATTCTAATTTTTACAAGTGTGTTTGAAGGACTATAAATGGGAACAAAAGCAAAAGAGTATTTTTGTGATATTGTGTATGATAAGTTGATTTATTTTTATTGTGTGTGACCTTAAAATGCATGTTTACTTGATTGAGCCCGTCTCCATACCCATTTGTATGAGCAACATACACACTCTCTTTTTAATTTCCCTTGCATACTCTTAATACACTACAAGAGGTTGTGTGCTCTTGTGACGCTGTTAGCGACGGAAATACATTGGGTTTCTATAACCCCCGACGTCGCTAAAACCGTCGCTACGAGCGTCGCTATATGCGTCGCTATGATTGTCGCTATATAGCGACGCCTATAGCGACGTTTACACAGAATACTATAGCGACGCTACAGAGCCATAAATAGCGACGCTTATAGCGACGCCCGAGAGAATTTTTTTTTGGTGGCAGGGCATTGAATGCCCTGCCACCCATCAACCATATTGTACTTGATTCACTTTTTAAAAAAAGTGCAAAGGTAGATAATAGACCCAAAATAGTCACCCACAAGACGCTTTGTTTGCAAAATTGACAATTGTACACATCATAGGCAAAATGAATTGATTGGCAAATGTAATAATGACAATTGTACAACATCATAGGCATAAAGAATTGATTGGCAAAAGGAACTGCGGTGACAAATGTAATAATATACATGGTTCAAAAAGACGTATAAAATCCGTCTCATGATACATAAGCTATGAGAAACCCTAAACTAATGCTATCTAGCTACGGCTAAACTGACGTCGTCTAGTCAGACGTCTCATCGCGTCCAAGCGGCGTACCTGGCGTAGATGGCGATGCTATGGCTAATGTGGGGGCGGGCAAAGAAGGGGAGGGTAAAGAGCCTCGTCGAACACGAGGCGGTGTGGAGGCATCGGTGGCGGAATCCCCACAACAACCGCCACCGCCACCACTAGAGCGCCGGTGTCTAGACGAGTGTGAAGCTCGTCTCGTCGACGCCGAAGCTTCGGAACGCGCCGAATGCTCCGAAAGAGAGGGAGATGCGGATGGTGTAGGAACGCGCGATGATGCGCCAGAGCGATGACGCTCCACGTACCACTGTCTCTGCTGCGGTGACAAAGAAGAAAGAAACTCCTCATCATCCATACCTGCATTAAACACACGAATATTTAAACTTAATATTGAATGAATAGAGTAGACAATGACGCAAAGACCATTAAATACAATGACGTCATGACGCATACAAATACTTTGATGTAGACTTTGTAGGATGAAATATTACCTGCCAGAGCCACATAACTTACATGAGAGCTTTCAAGCACATAACTTTTAAAAGGGGGATGTTAACTATTTATATACTTACTTGTTCACAATGCTCGGGTAGTACGAAAGTGTCTCTTAGGTCAGTCCATTTCTTAGTAGAATCCACCTCAAGAAAACCAGACTCTCCTCTACGCACAGTAGCGTTGCAACCCTCCATGATTATCTTGAACCATTGCACGTCGAACAAGTCGACAAAGAATCCTCTGTAATCGATCCTCAAAATCTCTTGCAGCGTGCCGAAGTAAGTGAGTTCCGCCACCACAGGATCTGCATCAGAGGAGCGTCGTCGACTAGACTGTTCAAATTTTGCCATGATTCCACAATCTTGAGTAAAACGCTTTTTGTCGATTCGTTCCACCCTAAAATGTCGACCTTTACACCATGCTGCTGTGTATGACTTATACTACAACGAACAAAGATTATGAGTGGCCGTTCAAACGTTTATAAATAAAGTCACTTGCTAGTCGTACATTGCAAACTTACCTTGGTCGCGCAACCCCGAGAGTACTCCCACTCTTCTTCAGTCACTTCGTCACCGCATTGTTGTGCGCTTTTCAATTGGTTGTGCAACCATCTTAAGCTCATGAAGGTTGGTAGGCTCTCCAGAACCGCTGGATAGTGCATCGGTGGTCCTCTTCCCCGTCTCCACTCGATTCGTGCCCTTTGTCGCTCTTGCTTTGCATCCTCATATTGTGAAATCCACTTTTGCATCACTGAATTGTGAAGCATGCAAAATCGGTTGATTTTAGCCTCTAGATCTTCCGTCATCTTCTTCTCAACACCGAGATTGCACATGACAATCCCAAATATGCGCTCATCATCTATGGTTCGCCATAGCGTGTCCCGGGATTTATCAAATCCGTCTAGCCACTCTCCAATGTACACTAGGGACTCTGATACCAACCAACCTTCTGCCATGCTACCCTCCGGACGTGCCTTTTGACGCACATACCCCTTAAGCGTTTTCATGAAACGCTCTAAGAAGAACATCCATCTGGAATGAACTGTGCCAACTATTTCCACCTCATCAACTATGTGAACAAGAAGATGCACCTGAATGGTTAGCATGGTAGTAGGAAAATGTTTCTCAAACATGCACACAAGCTCCGCAGCATTTAGTTTGGCGAATGGTATGGAGTCTACGTTGATCTCCTTTTGTGAGATCCATTGCACCAGCTTTGCAAGTTTGTAGATTGTGTTACGGATGTCGAGAAACAAACATCCCTCAATGGCAACCGGTAAAATCAACTGTAAAGTATGTGCAGCAATGATATTAAAGTCCACATTTTATGCAATGATATTAAAGACCACTATGAACGTACCTGACACATTTTATGCCAATCGTGTGACTTCAAACCGGTAAGCTTTCCTTCTTTAGTAAAACACGTTCGGAGCGAGTGCATTACGCCAGTGGGGGTCCGCAAAGATCGAATGGCCTCTTTTACTTTGCGTTCTTGGGCTCCTGTGAAAATCCATGGTGCTTTAGGGAGTTTTATCGATCCATCAGACGCTATTTGCGGCCAATATTGCTCCATACGATCCACATTTCTAAGGTCAACTCTGGCTCCCAAAGTATCTTTCTTGCCGGTCAAATGGTTCCATAGTAGATAACCCACATTCTTGAATATGTGCATTGGATCGAGCAAGTGATTGATCATGAGCCGGGGCCAGTATGGTAACTCGTACCATAGAGATAGTCTCTTCATCCCTAGAGGCAATCCGTCATCGCACATCTCCTTCTGCTCTAACCATGCTTGTGCAGATATCCTTGGTGGCTCTCTTCCCAAAAAGCCGTCGCGTAATACATGATTCTCTAGAAGATACGCTTGATGACCTTCGTAGATTTGCTTCTTCAGTGAGGGTGCCCTACGTGCATTCCATCTAGGTCCACATGTGACACATGCTCTATATCCGCTTGTTTGAATCCCTGCATGTATACAAATGATAATAGATCAACTATGGGAAAAAACAATATTTACAGTGTCTGAGTGAGGAGTGTCAATAGATCACCTGAGCATTCTGTTAGCCCGGGATAGTCATGCATGGTCCACATTAGAATGCCTCTGATCAAAGCATTCCGCCGTCCTGTGTGTCGGCTCATATCCACCACCTCTATGCCAATCCACAATTGTTGTAGCTCTTCCAATAGTGGACGAAGATACACATCCATATTCCCCACTTTATATCGCCCTGGCACAATCAAGCTTAGCCATAGGTGCCCCTTCTTCGTAGTCAACCACGGGGGAATGTTGTAGTTGACGATGACAACGGGCCATACACTGTAAGATGTTGATCTTTGACCAAATGGATTTACGCCATCCATAGCCAGGCCTAAGCGCAAATTTCGAGCTTCCCTGGCAAAATCCGACCATGTTCCATCTATATGTTTCCATGCTGCGCAATCTGCAGGAATTCGTAGCACACCATCCGAAGATTTATTCTCCTCATGCGATGATGCTAGGGCGGCCATGGACTTACATTCGAAGAAATGCTTGATGCGAGGAAGCAGAGGAAAATGTCGCAAAACCTTTTGTGGAATTTTTGTCCCGTGGAGATCTACTCGATATCTTTCGGAATCACATTTCGGACACTTCTCCATGTCTGTGTATTCCCCTCTGAAAAGAATGCAGTCATTAGGACAAGCGTGGATAGAATTGTAATCCATCCCCAAGTTTCGCAAAATCTTTCTTGCTTCATCTCGGGAATCTGGCATCACATTGTCAGCTGGTAGTATGTGCTCTTTCAGCAATCTACACAACATAAAAATATGATACAGTCGTGTAAAAATCTATCAGATCATTGTACATTTAGAGTTCTATTAAAGTAAACTAATTGTAATAGATCACCTGAAAAGCGCTGTGACGCTAGTGTCACTCCATCCAAACTTTGCCTGCATGTTGAGAAGAACCAGGAGTGCTTTCAATCTAGACATACGTGCTCCATTATACAATGGCGTATCGGCTTCACTTTTCATATCATCATAGATAAGCCTTTCTGAATCCATGATCGTCTCGATCATTTCATCAATCTCGGGCTCAAACATTGCCTCGTTGGGAATGTGCTCTGCATGATCATCCCCCGAGCTGTCAGAGGCTACATCTTGTGGCCTCACATATGCTGCTTGACCAACGCGCCTGCGAACATGTCTATTGGGTTGCAAGATTGCTGCTTGTTGGCCAGCGTCAGAGTCCGACAAGTTATAATTGGCAACAACTCGATCTATAATAGATGGATCGAACTCGCCAAATTCGCGAACGTGCTGCAAAGAAACACGTCTTGTCCGTCGCACAGCATGCTTGCATTGATTACAAGGACATAAGACCCTCGTTGAGAGATAGGTGTTTCGGTTGGACGGTCCCACATCCTCGTCGCTACTCATAATGAGGATAAAAAACTTATTACCTGGACAACAAATTTAATATTCTATTGGCATTCTTCGTCTTATCTCTCTCTCTCTCTCTCTCTCTCTCTCTCTTTACCTCATATTCTCTAGTCATGTCCAATCCCTGCACACCTCGGTCTAGAGGTGCACGGAGATCAGAACCACCGGGTTATAATCTCGTCTTTATTGGTCAATACCTATATTTGTGGGTACAAGAAATCTACACACCCACGTCTACATGATACTGCATGTAGTGGACAAAACCCCTTTGCCTCTTCTCTAGCTGTAGCACTTCACTTCATCTTAACATCTTTTCACAGTAGAGCTTTTCACTGTTCGTTTAACTCTAAACCCTAAACCGTAAGTAATTCTTGCGTGGACTCGATCTAACGTAAATAAGCGTAAATCTAACTAAAAATAAAGCTAAATCTAATTTAAGGTAAGTCTAATGACTAGAGGTTGTCTAGATGGTCATTGTGTCGGGGATGTAGTGAATCTTGCCGCCCTGAAGATCCACCTGCTTCCCTATCTTCTGAAGACATTTCACCAGTACTTTTGGATCGACGGAGCCCACCATGAGTGAAGGCAGCAATACCCTATATTCCATTGAGGGCTTTCTTCACCCGCTTCATGCAGGCATCGCAGTCTATGGAGACCTAAATCTAATCTAATATAACGTAAATCTAAATCTAGCTTAAATAAACGTAAATCTAGTTAAAAATAAACCTAAATCTAATTTAATGTAAGTCTACATATAACCTAATCTTTAACGTCTTTTAAGATAGTTTCCTACGACGTTATAACTCTCTTCTTCTTGTGTGTGTGCGCGTGTGCCAATAAAAAGAGATAAATGGTATAACATTTCTATCACCCATGCCAAGTATGATAGATTGATTATGCCATTTCCCTCTTGAATAATAGGTCTTGAGTTCAACTCCTCGTCGGCTAGATCTTTAGGTCTTTTAATTTTAATTAGTTTCCTACGACGTTAAATTAGTTTCTCTCTCAATGTGTGTGCGTTTTTTTGGATCGTATGCATGTTTTCTCTCTCTTTTCCTCTCTCAATGTGTGCGTTTTTTGTTTATGCATGTTCTCTCTCTCTTTTCCTCTCTCAATGCGTACGTTTTTTGTTTATGCATGCTCTCTCTCTCTTTTTCTCTCTCAATGTGTGTGTGCATTCTTTCTTTATGTATGTGTGTGTGTGTTTTTGTTTTTGTTTGTACTCTCTCTCTCTCTCTCTCTCTCTCTCTCAAAAACACTATGTGTGTGTGTGTATGTGTGTGTGTGAGAGAGAGAGAGAGGGAGAGAGAAAGAGGGGAAGGGAACATGAGAATGAGGAGAGGGAAGGAGCATACCTGGCTCTCCTTCCTCTCCTCGTGTGTGTGTGTGTGTGTGTGGAGAAGAAAAAGAGAGAGAGAGAGAGAGAGAGTGAGGGAGAGCGTTACCTGTTCTTTGCTTGAGGGCGCTGAAAAACTCAGATTTGAAATCTGAGTTTTTGAACGCGCTCGGTTAATTTTTTACCCCAGCCGACGTCGCTATGAAGAGCCTCTTGTAGTGATAGTATGCCCATTTTGGCTTTTTGGTAAACCTTGAGTCCAACACATAGCCTCCCATTCTCAAACACTCACAATCCCTTGCTTCCGTAGCTGTGAGAACCGCTTCTTAAGGGTGAGTTAACAAAAAGAAGAAGAAGAAGAAAAAAAAACAACACACATACAATCAACTGCACTGCTCAGCTTGGAAAGCCAGCTGATGAGTTGGCATGCAGTCCAAAATCTGCCCCACCTGCCGCTTTCTTGAAGCATGCGTACCTGGCCCCAATCTCTTTTTAACCAATGCATCATCAACTTGATGAGCAAAGTCAACATGCCATTTCCAAATCACCCGGAGGCTTAACACCCCAATTCTCGCGAGCCCCACGTTGGCGAGTTCTTGTTAAACAACCTCAACACACCAAAACACACACAACGTTGGCCGCTTGCCTGTTTACACCTGTCTCTCGCTTTCCACTTACAGGGCTCACCTGCCCCATCTGTCCTGGCTCGTCAACTGCGCATACTAATAACTTGCAAGATGCACAACCCCACACTCTGCATGCTTAAAAGTAGTGAGCACACACTCGCCCCTCTCAGCTCACATCCGCTACGGATGGTACCTGCTGGTGCTGGTCGGCACACACACACAACTCTATGTTTCACAAATTTGTTGCGGTCGGGGACCCAATCTCTCCATTGATTGGCTCTCAGTCAGTGCATTGAGTTGATGCACGAATCCCATAGCCCTGCCTATCTACCACCAGGCCTAGTGGCACAGATGGTCGTTCCATTCATAGCCCGCCATCACAGTATCATAATAGCTGTAGTACTGCACCCGAACCCTTCAAGCTGCAGCCTTGGATCATCCTGTTTTGTCGGCTTGCATAAAGTCCATGGCCCCGGGCTGGAGATACTTATCCATTCAACACTTGCGGTGCTGCTGCAAGTCAACTTGCCATTACCAAAACACACACACACAGTTTTTTTGATAACGCCAAGCCAGGAAAATGGGGCGATTTCTCTAATCCTGCAGAGCAGACCCCACACACCCATCCGCCATCACGCTCCATCTTCCACTACTGACCCCGCTCCCTTCGGCCCACTTGCTTTGGTGAAGCTCGCATAAACGTGCTGTCCCACTACTGGATCGGACAAACAGAGAAACAATAATGACAAGTCCTTTTAAAAAATAAAAATAAAAAGGGTGTTTTCACCTCCCACCATGGAAGCTGCTTGGGTCCACAGAATGATTTACTCTTTTGCATTGAATACAAGTAGGGGCAACACATTTTTGATTAGCTATAAATGGGTCTCATAAAAATTGCAAGGGCTTATGGTTCATGATAAGATTTTGATGCTTGGTTCTTGGGAGCTTCTTTTCTGCATAATGTCATAATATCTAATATCTAATTCTCCTAAATGATTTTCTCATGTTAAAGTGATCATTTAATATGGGGAAGTGCCAGGGGAGAAAAAGCTAGAATATTGGTTAAGCTGGCAGATCGACCACAGTAGGGATCCAAAGGACCAAAGGAGGGAAAATAGGGATCCAAAGAGGGGGCCATCTGCAAAAGAGCAATGTGCAACAATGGGCTTAAAAGACCCTAAGGTTCAGCCCATTAAGACTTCCAAAATGCTAAGGTTCCAAAATTCAAAGGTTGTGTCCAATGGTCAGAAGCTTAGGAAATTGGATCCTTGTGTGTGTCCCAAAAAGTCTTCACAACTCCTACATAGGAGGGGGCGAGCCCAAGAAGTAGGGAATGAGAGAGAAACACACACACACACGCACACTCACAAGCTTCCTTTGTACACAAGGGGAAAGAGGGACATATGTCAGCTCCCTAGCCCAAATGCCCACAAGGTGTACTCAAATCCTATTGGATGGCCATGGAGGTGGACCAATGAGAATTAGGCTAGAGTAAATCTAGTTTAACTAGTTTAAAAAACACTTAATAAAAGAATCAATAAGAATTAAGCTCTCTGGAAGACTATTGGACAGTCTCCCAAGGGGTCCAATGAGCATTCAGCAGCCCAATGGCTTAGGCCAGGAGGCAAAGGGGTCCAATGAGAGTTTAGTTACATTTATTAATTACCTATAGCTCTCACGAAAGGGGAAAGGGGGAAACATGTTAGAAGGCTATCACTTATGCTGCTTAGATTTCATTGGCTAAGCCTGGCATGGGCCAATAGAGTGTGAGCATGAGCAAATAGCAAGAGGGGTCGACCAAGAGAGAGAGGGGGGTGATTTTTCAAAGGCATTATCACTTACACACTCACACAATCTCATGTGTGGAGCAAGAAGACTCTCTCTCTCTCTCCGTCTCAAGCTTTAATGGAAAGCTTATCACCTACTCCAAGCTTGTGAGAAGGGAGGCCTACACCAACAACTCTTGGCTTTGTGATTCAAATCCAACCAAGATCCAAGATTCAATGCATGCTCATCTCCTCTACCATGCTTATTACTAAGCTAAGCTATGCTAATATGAGTGATTATGTGAGGAGATGTACATCTTTCTCGTGCAAATCCGGTCCTCAACTGTTGTCAATAGTTTACTTTCTCTCTCTTTTGAAGTATTGTTCATGCTATCTAGCTAGGTGGTATACATTTTTTTGCTCTCTCCACCCAAGCACTCTTGTTATTCGCATTAGGAATCTCTTTTGAAGCATTGTTCATGCTATCTAGCTAGGTGGTATACATTTTTTTGCTCTCTCCACCCAAGCACTCTTGTTATTCGCATTAGGAATCTATTCTAATGAAATGCTCACTATGTTCATGCTAATTTCCGCTACACACAAGTTACTAGGCCATTAAATGTTACACATAACCTTTTGATTTGTATGCTAAAATTACTTCATGAGATCGTCCAAAATAAAATTTTGTGTATTTCTTTGTGATTATTTTCTCATAGAATGTATAAACAATGAAAGATTTGCATATCATGTCAACTTAGTGCTTGTTTTGAATGTAAACGTTCGGCACTAACTTGGAGATATTGGCATTGAACTTGCATTGAAATGGAAATTTCATTGATCACCTCAAGAGAATTGAAAAATCATTTCATCATTTGATTTTCTCTCTTTTTTTAGAGATATATTTGCTATGCATGAGCAAGGGTTTGAGCAATGATTGAGCACCTTGATTGAGCTAGTTGAGAGCTTAATGCTTAAACTGAATGAAAAATCATTGGAAAGCACTAAAATTGAGCTTCTTGATAAGATAAGAGATCATTAAATTTTGGGCTTGGCATTGTTATGCATTATTTAGGTGCTTAATTTGATTGCAAATCACTGCATAGCACTAACCATTGAGATTTTTGAATGACCATGGGAGAGAAGTATCATTTTGAGTTTGTGATTGAGCATGCTTTTAGTGCTTGTATTGGATGTTCAAATGCTTTTAACACTAGTTACGGTACCAAAACAAGACACTTTAAGTGTCATTTTTTAACAAATTTAAATTAAATGCTACTTGCATTAGACGGTTTATTTAAGAAAACCCTCTTGATATGCTTAAATATGTTAGCTAGAAGGTCTTTTAAGAATATAACTTTGCATTTTAGAATGTATCATGATCAAGAACTATACTCATCAAGTTGACCCTGGTAAGACTACGATTGACGATTTGAAGAAATCACCTTTATAAGCTCAAGAAAAAATGAAGCGACCTTGTAGAAAATTTTAGGTAACTGATCTTCCACAATTTTTTAATAAATAATTGAAAGTTTCATGTGCAAAAAAATTGACTTTGGAGTATATAAAATACTGGAAAGCTCCATGTGTTCGATAAGGTCCTTTCAAGAATATCGTTTTATACAAAGGAAAATATGTTTCTGATGTATTTGTGAGTTTTAGAAAGTGATACATTGCTTGCCCTTTCCGTTGAGCATTTAAGGTGGCAAGTAGAAGGGCTTTGGTATGCAAAAATTATTGGATCATTTCAAATATTCAAAACTGCATAAGAGAAACCTTTCATATTTTCATTCTTGAGACATAAGCATTCAAAACTTCCAATAATATCAAACTTTCCATGTAGATCAACTAAATGTATCAATGTACGTGGTACATACACAATTGGGGTGCTTAAAACCTTGATTTCAATGTTGTTATGGAGAACTCAAGATTTTCAAGAGTTTTTGCACGATAAAAAATTCAAGATAGAGTTCAAGCAATAAGATTTAATTGAGTTAGGGAGTCCAAAAAATACGTAGTTTCTTGGTTTAAACATATAAAGTCATTTATAGTTGTCAAATTGCACTAGAATAGTATCAATTTTATTAGGGGGCCTTTGGAAGACCAAAATTATGCTCTTACTCAGCACGTGCTCAAGTATAAAATTATGTCTATATAGCTTGCATGTGACTTGAAAACTTATCTTTAAAGTGCATTGCATTATTTTGCAACACTAAGTGCTAACACTTGGCTTTTATAAACATAAAAAAGGCCATCTCTAACAAAAGATATAATGATTTTATGATTTTTTGACAAAACAGCTTGAGATTTTACTAAAATTTATGTCTTAGAAGTTACCAAAATTCTCTCCATATAGATTGTATGTTGATATGGAGAAAAATACAATGTTTTCTTTCCCTCATAACCAATCTATGGTAGAAGCAAGGAGTAAAAAACATCTTTCTAGCTTGACAAGTAAATTGCCAAAACTTGGTAGAAAAACAGGACACTTTAGTGTCTTAGGACACTTAAGTGTCCAATTACAGAACTAGAGTTAAGAGCACTAATGATTTGCGTTTTTCTGAAGGGGTGTGGCATGGTTGAACTTCCATTAATCCAAGAAGGGGTCATCATTGCAAAATATTGAAAAATGTGGCTAGTTAGAGCCATTCAAATCTTTGGATTAAAAGTTGTATACATGCTAGCTCATAGCTTGGTCTAAAATGCAAATATTTTCATTTGAGCTAGTGTTTACCCAACTTTTTTGAGAGCTTTCAATATAAAATTTGGCTATTAAGAGCCGTTTACTTTCATTGCATTAAAAGTTGAAGTCATCTCTAGCTCATAGCTTGCTCTAAAAGTGTAAAATTTCATGAGCTAGTTGTTAGCCAACTTTTTTAGCTGGATTCAAATTGTAAAATTTGTCTTTCAAGAGCCACTTCATTTCATCAAAGTTGCATTATTTCTAGCTCTTTTCTTGTTTTAATTCCATTGAGCTAGAAATTAATCAACTTTTGAATCATGCATGAGAGACGGTAAAAATCGTAAAATTTGCTTATGTGGAAGATCATTAGATCTCTCTTTTTTTATATGTACGCATAGATTTGCTACTTTAGAGCACCATGTGCATAACCAAAGGCACTTTTTTCCCTTGGGTTTTTTCCCTTTGGAAAATTTGGGTTTGCAAGACCCTAGCTTTAGGTTTTCATTAATTTTTTTTCTGTGTTTTTTGATTTTAAATAAATGGCTTTTGTACCTTGTGTTTACACTAAGCTTCAAAAATCTTGGATTGTAAATAAAAGATTCAAGAGACTTCTCTACAAAGGGGATTCTTGCTCAAGGATGCTCAAAAGAGCATGAATAGGTGTAATCCTTCCATGATTTTTCTCTTTTGTTCATCTCTCCATTCTCTATGCTTGGTTTTAAGTAATTTTTTGTTCTAAGCTATGGTTCTTTCATGTTCAAAAGCTAGGCATGCTAAAGTCTCAACACTTTGCTTTGTGAATATTAACTCATTAAAAAAATTTAGGTTTTATGTGTGCTAATCATAGGGAATTGGCCTTGACCTTAGATTAATGTAGGTTCATTTCTCATTAGTTCTAGACTCTTAGTGATGGTCTTAATACTCCATTCATTTTTAACATGATCTACGGTTATGATTAGGCTTTATTCCTTTAGTCCAATTTCCATAAAAATCTCATGTTGAAGCAATAAAAAAGTGCTAAAAATTGAAACAATGAAGCAAAAAAGTGTCAAGAAAAAGTAGCAAAAATGCTACTAGACACATGAAAAGAAAATTTATATATTAAGTTGTGTCCATGTGAGGCCTAGCGCCTTATTGGCACTTGGCAGGCAAGCGGAATCACCTTGACTCGCTTGGTCAAGGCCCTAAACCGATGCCCTAGGCCGATAGGGGTTAGCTGTCGCTTTGGTGGGCTAATAGGCTTACTTTGGAACACCATCTTGAGGGTTCAAGGAGCCGAGAGTCGCACCCAGACTTGCCTTGGGGTGGTAGCCTTGTGTTGTGCTTTACTTTGTTTCAATGAATAACAAAAAAAAAACTTCCATGAGCTTCAAAAAGCAGTGACAATGTACTTAATAGATTAGGAGCTTGTTTATAGCCCATAGACATGATAGACTTGAATAATTTATTAAGATTGGTCACATAGTTTTTAGGCTAGTAGGTTTATGAACTTGCATTAGCCTAGGGTCTTGATTGATTGCTTGTGTTTCATACATAGAACTGAAATTTCAAGTGGTTTAATATTCATGATAGTTTGAGTGTTTTTATACTTTATGTTGTTTAATTTTCACTATGATTCACCCATCTTTTAGAAGCAAAAAATTCACTTTGCATGATTGTTCATTGTACTTCATGTTTTTATCCTTGTTGGCCTTTTGATGCTCATGACTTGCTCTTATTTTTTGCAGCTTAACATTTCTTCCATGGACTTGCTTTCTACTATGTCACCATGTTTTGCTTCACCATCACACGAGGATGTGCACCAAATAAGGAAGGGGGAATGTTAGCAGCGGCTAACACATGCTACACCAAATATGCATCAAGCGGGAGATATGCTATGTATGTGCACATTATTTCCCACTCACTTTGTATAAGATCTTGGGCTCATTGGGAGTTCCAAAGTTGTATATGCTAGCGAAAGGGCTCAAACTTAAACCCATAGTAGAAGGGATTGTGGTGAAAGCCTTTATAAGGAATACTTTAGGCAAGGAGGCTTCATTCTTGAGTATCCACTCTTGAAGATCCACTTTTGAGCTCTCTCTCTCTCTCTCTCTCTCTCTCTCTCTCTCTCTCTCGTGAGTGTTCACTCTATGGATGGCTTAGCCTCGAGCTTAATGCCCATGCTTAAAAGGCTAGTGCTAATCCACTGTAATTAGAGAATCTTTCTTAATCTAATCTCTACTTTCTCATTAGTCTCAATTCTTCTATTCCATTATGTCATGAAGTAGTTTCACCTTTCTCATTATTTTAGATCGATTATGTGTGATGACTTCTTACTTATTAACCACTCTTATCCTTCTATAAAAATTCAATTTGCGATATTTAACATCACTAATTAGGTTGATTAAGTTGGTTCTTAATCTTGTAATTAGTGTGTGCGCTCTATTGTTTGCTTGTGTGTGGATGGGTTTTATGAAACTCTATCACCATTCACCTTGTGTGTGTAGATTTTGATGAAGTGTCTTGATTGGAATGTGGTGATTGGAGAGGCCAACAACAATGCAATTAGTGTGCTTATCATGGAGAGGCCAACAACAATGCAATTAGTGTGCTTATCATTAGTGTGCTTTGGGTTTCTAGTCCATGGTAAGTCGGACTTTGGTGGGCTTAATGTGTGTAGGAGATGCTTGATTAATGATGTGTTTAGAGTTAGTGATTAATGACTAATCTCTATTGCATTGGATGAGCATACATCCGATGCTCATGCTTGCATGCCCCAGCCGGGTTGCAGATCCTAGGATTGATAATTTTGTTGATATTGGGTCTATTAGGCTATGCTACAATTGCCCCCAACAACAAGGTAGTGTCAAAACTTCTAGTTGCCACTGTCAAAGACCGAGCGTGTCTTCTACAACTTCACTTGTTCAGACCACGCAACTTCAAACTAACCTCATCATCAAAAGCCCCTGAACATATGGTTCAAAACCCACATCTTGCACAACACTTTGTTACCCCATGCATATTTTCCATTCGCATCCTAGAGCCACAATATATGGCTATGCATAAAAACTTATTTCTTCATACTCATGCACTTTGACACAAGTTCGTCTACGGACGACTCACTCTAGGAAGGGGGGAGAAAGCAACAAGAAACTCATTATTTTTTTTGTATTATTTTATTTTTATTTTTCTTTATCAAATTTTCAGAGATTTTTAGCTCTCAGCAGACATAATCATGAGTCATATTGACACCATTCACAAAAAATAAGCACTACTAGCATGTAGCACAAGGGTGTGTGTGTAGGTGACAATGTGCATATGGGGTAGAGTGTGTGTGAGTGTAGTGTGTTTTTTACAAAAGAGGAGGCCTCCTTTTATAGGCCAATAGAGTGATTAGGGAAGATATTATGAGCAAAAGGAGTTATCACAAAGTAACCTCAGTTAGAGGCATTCCCCCAATGAGAGAGTTCTGTGTGCCCTGTTTATTTACCAAATTTCTCCTAATTGCCTTCATCATGGCTAGCTTTGTCTTTATGCCACCTTCCAAATCTTGACTCCAAGATCTTCCTTATAGTATTTGAGATAAAAGAGAAAATACAACAATAATGGAGAGAAACCTATAAGAAATTGTGTGTGTGGAGTTGGATAACCATAACTTCTTTCCAACTGGACAGATAGGCTCCACCATTTTGGCCATATCTTCCGAACCATAGCTTTAAAATTAAAAAAAAAATAGGGGCCAAAAGATTAGCTCAACACCTACAACTTTGCCGCCGTTGAAAACTTTTTCCAATTCAAAATGGAAAAAATAGAGAAAAATCCCACAAAAATATGTGTCCATCTTTTCCCTTCCAAAAGTCTTCTAGGTGGTCCCCTCTTGAGTTCATGTGCAAGCCTTGTGTCTACAAGTGAATCAAGATTGAATTTGATACTATTTTGTTGACTCCAACTCCATAATGCATAAGATTCTCTTCCCTTTCACTATTGACTTTTACTCTTCACCGGTAGACCGTCACGAAGTGACCGTAGGCGGGTAGAATTGGCATCCAATAAAATTTTCTTTTTCATAGGTTTTGTTCCTACCTCTCCTTATTTCTGAGATCCATATGTGTCAAAACCATAGCTATGTACAAAATAAATACATAGATTTTCTTTTTGTGATCTTCATGCATTAGGTCCTTCCTCCTCTTAGGGTCCTTGAAGCCTTGCCACCAAGTGCATACCAAGAGAGAGGTGGAGCAAAATTTGAAAAGCGGATCTCATTAGTCCTCCCCCTAAAGCTAGAGGGATTCATATCTCTAGCTCTGTAATTCTTCAGTTGAGGTGGAGGAGTCTCCCTCCTCAGGGGTTTCCATCATAGGTGCTTGATCAAACCTCAAAAAGTACTGCTTTAGCCTCTATCCACTGACACCTGTTTTGTGGAGCCTACCATCTGCATCCATCAATCGATAGCTGCCATTATGAATGGCCCCTCCCCTCTGGGTGAAAACTTTTTATCCTTCCTAGTGTCAAACCTGATATCATAGCTTAGGACCAACATACCTTTATTGAGACCTTTTTCCCTAAGTCCCTTGTTGAAGGTAAGTCGACATTTCTCTACCTGTGTTGCATAATAGTTGATAGCATCTTCTCTGTCTAGTTGAAGCCTCTTTAGATCAACAATGTGGTTGTGAAGATGATTATTAGGGCATTCCATCTGCCTAGCTATCACCCTGAGACTAGTCAATTGTACTTCAATGGGTAAAATGGCCTCCTTACCATATACTAAGTGATATGGTGTGAACCCAAGGGATGTGTGAAATGAACTGCGATAAGCCCAAAATGCAGTCATAAGATGCTTGTTCCAATCACTTTTGTGATTGTTTACATGTCTAGTGATGATCTTGTAGATTATACCATTTACCTTTTCCACCAAAACATTGCATTGTGGGTAGTAGAAAGTTGAGTTTCCTAACTTGGTGAAAATGGCCTAGCAAGCTATGATTTTTACAAGCCCAATATCCTTGTGTTTGTTTTATTAAAAGCATGGCATCACCGAATACATTTAACTGTTGAATACCTTGTGTCACACACCACTCTAACCCAGGAGTTAAGGCTGCATATTCTGTCTCATTGTTGTAGTGGGAAGCCAAGAGATGCCCAATGGAGAATAAATTTTTCCTTTGTTCGTTGAAGATGACTATTCCCACTGCAGCTTTGTCCATTGCCCTTTTACAGGCTCCATCAAAGAAAAGAGAATGAGTCCCCTCTATATTAGGGACTTCCAACACAGGTGTTACTTCATTGTCACTTGTCTTGATCTTCAACTTCTTTTCATAGTGTCGATGAGTGAGAATGCCTCCTAGACTGGCTCTTGTGGAGCTCTCCACTTGCATTGTGTAGTCAAACTCTTGTGGGCCTTGTGAGCCATTTGGAAATCCTAGAAGAAACATCCATGTGATGCATTACATAAGAAAATACTTCTTCCATTGTTAAGATTATGAATGGTCTAGACAATAAATAAGAGAAAAATTTAGTGGTAGCAAACATTAATGCAAGCACTATGTGCTCCACTGCCGTGTATCCCTTTTCTAATGGAGTCATCATGTGACTAGAGAAGTATATATAACAGATGAAAGAAGTTTGAGGATCCTTTTGTATCAATACCGCCCCAAGTGTGTCATTGCCTGCACTAGGGTTTACATAAAATGGACTGTCCCACTTTGGAGGTGCATTGGTGGGAAGTGAAGCTAGAATTTGTTTTACCTCATTGAACTATTGTTCATTTTCTTCATTCCAAGTGAAGATCTCTTGATGGGTAACTTGTTGTAAAGGGAGAATCACTTGAGAGAGCAAGTGAATGAACCTACTCAAATACCTAACCTTTTGAATAAAAGAGACCAACTGCTTTGTTGTGGTGGGAGAGGGCAAAGACACCAAGGCTTGAACCTTGCTTGGGTCAGCTTCAATGCCCTTGGCAGAGATCACATGGCTAAGAAGAGTAACCTTGTTTTCACCAATGTGGCATTTCTCCACGTTAATGAGTTGGCCACCCAAAGCTTGCAGCCTAGCTAGACCTTCATAAACTTTGTCCAAATGAAGAGAGCGGAGCTATAGATACAAAAGTTATCAATAAAAACAAGGATTGATTTTCCAAAGAATGGCTCAAAAACAAATGTCACATAGCACTGAAAAGTGGCCGGAGCATTAGTGAGACCAAAAGGCATAACTCTATAAGAAAAACATCCGCATGGTGTGATGAAGGTTGTCTTCTTTTGATTTTCTTCAGTGATGCTAATTTGGAAGTAGCTTGAGTAGCCATCACATACCATGTAGCGCTCATGTCCTGCTACCTCATTGAGAATTTCATCTTGAAAAGGAAGAGGAAAATGGTCCCTCTTTGTGGCTACATTAAGGGGATTGCAATCAACACAAACCCTCCAATTAACATTCTTCTTTGGTGTGACTACCACTGGAGAGACCAACTCTGAGTCTTCAACAGGATAGATGAAACCTGCTTCTAGGAGTTTCCTAACCTCTTTGAGCAAAGTGTCTTGTTGAATAACTCCTAGCCATTTGAGATTTTGCACTACATGTTTACTTCCCTCCTTGAGCTTAATGTGATGTTGAGCTACTGTGATGTGGTTGGATGGGTGGTTGTAGGATTTGCACAAGTGGTGCTTGCTGTGGTGCCCTCGGTGGTGGTGGTCTTGCTATCGATGGTGAAACCTGGTTTTGTCTAGCTCCTTTGTTGACATTTTTCCTCCTTGGGTGTGGGCAATAATACATGCCATGGCCATCTTCCCCACAATTATAGCAGTGTTATTCTTGGTTTTTCCTTTTTTGTCCTCTCCCTTGCTCTTGATTGCGGTTGTGTGCATGCCCTTGTTGTACCAAATGAACAAATAGATTCTCTAGTTGATTAGTGATGTGGCTCAATAGGTCTTGTTGCTCTTTTGATGCCTCTTGTGGTTGGGTCCTCTAAGCGGTTGTTGCAGTCACTGGGGTTAGTCAGACTGAGCTTGATTCCTCTGGCTCATTGACTCTTGCTTGCATGTGCAACTTCTTGTATTTAAGGCGGGATACTTCCACTGCCAACTCATTTGTTGCAGGGAATCTCCCTTTCACCTTCTCTTTAAGAGGTGATCACAAGACAACAATGAAATGGTCCTTCTTCAAGAAATTAGCCACTCCTTCACCTTCCTCCAATGAGGCAACCCATCGCTCCCACAAATCCACAAACTTGTATTTGTAAGTGGCATACTCTAACAGACCTCCCTACTTTAACTCCCTTAGCAGCAACTGCCATAACTTTTCTAAGGTTATGCCTCCACCAAACCTCTTCACAAAGGTAGCACGTAGTAAGTCCCATGCATCCTTGGTAGCTTGAGGCAAAGCATTGTACCAAGACTTGGCCTCTACTTCCATCAGTAGAGGAAATATTCGTAGCCGCGAGGCATTGTCATCCTTGTTGGAAACCACACAAGCGATGTCAAAGTTATCCAGAAAATTAGTGGTGATATCTTCTCCCTTCTTGCCACTGAATGTGGGAAAAGAGACACTTGCCATGGCAATAAATCAATCAGCACACAATTATATATATATATATATATATATATATATATAGAATGACTTAGTGATTGGTTTATACATGGGTGGAAAAGCAGGAGCTAAGAAGAGCGCCAGGCTAGAATAGAATAAAGAATCTTACATAAATAGAGTGGTAGTAATCAAGAATGGGCAAGATGATGGGACGTGGGGATCTAAGGATTTCATCAAGCATCTCTGCTCTCGAATAGGAAAACAATATTTTGTTGGTAGAATATCTTCCTATCAATGTACACGTTTACATGCATGTGTTGCAAGAAATGGAAAGGAAAGACTTCTGCCCTATTGTTATTATCCATGTTGGGTGTAGCACAAGGATTTGAACCTACAGTTGCATAACTTAAGTGTCGACAAGGTGACACCTTCACCACATGCCTCTACCTCTCGTTGAAGTCCACATAGTCCTCCATATTGCCTTCAAAATAGACTGGGCGAGAAGAATCTACCTCAATCGGATTTCCATTTTGTATGTGGCAGTGACGCTTGGGTGGTTGTACTTGACTTGAAATCTCTAGGCCTAGAGAGAGCATAGGCCCACTTGATTCCAAAAAATGCTTTAGGCTTTGTCGCTTGGACTTTGTGGTTGATGTAGTTGACGACTCTTCTCTTACCGTTGGAGAGAAAACACTTGGTGCTACACAAAATTTGACTGATGTGAGAGAGTTAATGCGATTCTTAAAAGAAAAACTCAAAGTTCTTTCTTCACCTCCTTTGTCGGGACTCATTGACAGAGTTCTTTGGTTGACAGTAGTGATGAAATTTTGTATCCCTCCCTCTTGATGCTCTTGATTTGCAATTAGAACGAGCAATGCAAAATGTGGAGCTCACCTCTTGGATATCAACGACACTACAACTTGGAAGTAGCACTTCAATGAAGTCCTTGAGTGCTTCTATAGTCTCCTCTTATTCAGTCCTCCAATTTAAAAAATCTTGTAGCCACTGGTCCATGATTGACGGCATGCATCATGCTACTCTCTCTCTCTCTCTCTCTCTCTCTCTCTCTCTCTCTCTCTCTCTCTCTCTCTCTCTCTCTCTCTCTCTCTCTCTCTTGCTCTCTCTCCTTGGTCTCTAATGCTTCCTCATCTATCAACTTTGATAGAACCCACCCATCTCTGTCACCAACAATTTCACTTTTCATCCAAGAGACTACTAAGATGCCCCAACCATGTGGTGGCATCAACGTTCACTACCCCCTTGAAGACAAGGTTAGAGCAAAGTCAACAATGCCAATAGACCATTCTTCCTACATTCTCAAAACTCTTAAAAGCACCAAAAAATCAAGTGGAATCAGTTACTCAAGTGCACCAAAAGTCCTCACCAAAATTTCTTACCATGTAGTGGGTATGACATATAATTTTCCATCTACTCTAGATCATATTACTTTGTTGGTAATCAGCCTGAAGAATAAAGAAGAAGAAGAAGAATTGGCATCCCTCATCAAAAGATCCAAGAGGAAGTTAGTGTAGCAAGCTCTAGTTGAGAGTGATGAAGAAAGTGACAAGTGTCCAATAGACTCAAGTAATTGGAGGCTTCAAACTTACACCTACTTGCCAAAAGAGATGTGGCAGATGCATTTGTAGAATACGACAACCTATACAAGAAATCTCAAGGAGAGATTTCCAGTCAAAAAGAAACTAGCATTAAGCACTTTTGTGGAACATCTGACAACGGCTAGTGAAAGATGTGAAAAGAAGCTGAAAGAAGTCAATGCCACTCTACTGTATACAAATGCTCATGCTTAGTGGCTACATGTCCAGTTGGAAGTTGCAAAACTCCAAGTAGCACAAGCTGAAGCTAGAATTAGAGATCAAAGCAAGCTACTAGAGAAACTAAAGTCCATTCCTACAGTCTTTACACTGCAAGGGTCCACCCCGGCATATCAAGTAACGGAAAAGAGAAATAAAGACTTAGAGATAGAGATCAAATTGGAATAAATGCAAATAAGGGAGCTCTCACTCTCGCTCATGACCAAGAAGAAAGCCTATCAAAATCAAATAGCTGAACTGCAAGCGGCCCTAGAGTAGCATCTCAGAAATAGTTGAAGGGCAAGCAAAAGATATAACCAGTGGAATTTGCTTGAATTAGAGCCATTGGAGATTGAGGCACTATAGTTTCTATAGCTTGAAGAAGAATCTAACACCATGGATGTACCCCCAAAATAATCCACAATAGAGCTAAAAGCGGAGCAAGGTCCTATTGATAGCTTCACAGCTGAAGCCAAGAAATCTCTCAAGGTGAACATAGAGACAAACATAGAAGATATCTGGAAAGAAACCATGGAGTGCGAGCAACGTATTCTACACTCAGTTAATGTTTCCTAGCTCACTCCAAAGCAAATCATAGAAACATGGAATCAACAATCTCTCCCATATCCTCTATTAAAGTATGAAATCCTCAAGGTTAAGGAATGACTATTGAAAGATCAAGCCATGAACATTGCAAATTCACACCCGTCTTGGAGAAATTATCGGTAAAAAAAACATCCATAATATCTGATCCTGTACACTCAATCTCCAACAAAGACTTGAAAGGATCCTACATTTTGCCTAGTGCTTGAAGTTTGCAGTTGGTGCAACCATCAGCTTATACTCAAGAAACATCCTATATGGTTCAACTACCCCCGAGCAAGTCCATTAAAGGTTAAGGCAAGCAAAGTTTTTATGATCAAGACTCTCTTAGAGGCCATAGATATCTTCAAGTGGATTACAAACATGGACTATATCATGTTAATAAAGATTGAAAAGATGCTCCTTACATGCATCCATACCTTCCATTAAGTATAGAAGACAAATTCCCCATGGATGGCATTCTTAGAAGGCAATCAAGGGCTTTGTTACAACCTATCAGATCAACCGCCCAGTGTACTCTAAGAAATATATGCCACAATCATGTTCTTGCCCTCTTACTATATGCAGAACTTTGAAGAGGCCTTCTACATAGGGTTCTTCACATTTAGATCAAGAATATTTGGCATCGTGGTAGAAAATTTTTGTGCCATATTTATGGGATACATTGCTATGGAGCTCAACACTCCCATAGATTTGCAGCTCTTGCCAAACTAGATAAGATTCTTAGAGTAAAGTACTATGAAGCTATTGAGCCCTAAATAAGCAGCAAGCATCACACAAACCAGAGCACTATCCGATCCCATGAAGTTGTGTCATAAATGACTTAGGAGGAGGGGGAAAATGTTAGCCCTCTAGCAAACATCAGAATCTACATACAACCAAAATGTAATATTTTCATTCTTTTTCAAGCAATATGGATTTCTATAGCCTTAAGCCTTTGTAATTCATTGATTTTTAGCTTTAATTTGTAAATAATTATGAGATTATGAACCAGACAAAGTGGGGCTATACGCTTTCAGGTTGTATGTCTAACATCCCATGCTGTAACAAAGATAAAAACTCCTCATTTTTTATCCAAAACCTTTGACTAAGAATAAAAGACATTTTTTGTAAAACCTAAGGGAGTTCTTTTGGACAATAAACGTTACATGGTTTTTGCAAAGCACTGTGTTCTCTTGTGTTTTCTTCTGAAACTCTTTCTTGTGAAGTGTCTATTTGAAGTGTCGTCTGCTTCATCGCATTCATATGTTAACGTTCTTTGCGACATTGTGATTTTCTCACAGTAGAATTGTGTTTTTGATGGAGCTCACCTTCTCCCTAGTTACTCGTAACTTAGTATTTACATAACAAACCTGCATTGCATGCATTGGAGGGGTGTTGGGTCATCATTGCTAAGCTCTAGGGTGCATTCAGGGTTGAAGTACGGTTAGGTAAAACCTGCCCTGTAGATAATAAGTACAATTTTGGCAAGTGGTCAAAAGGGCACCCCGATTGGGATTTGCCTAGAAATAGATAGGCAATTCACTCTATAGGAAGAGCGGAGTGAAAGACCCACTTTTACTCCATCTCGAGAGAAGATTATAGGATTTCATCCCATTCAATATATAGGAAAAGAGAAGCCAAGAAGTAGAACTACTAGTGGTACTAAAATGGAGGGTAGGTAAGATGTAGTTGAGGGTATGGGCATGTGTCTTTAGATATTGCCTATTCAACCTATAAGTTTCGTCTCTATTGGATAACCTCTTGGTGAATTGACAAGAATTGCTTGCAATGGACTAGTTATTATCATTTGATGCTTGGCATGCAGTTGAGTGAGTTTTGAGTAAGATAGGAATTGAGTGTGTTTTTTGAGAGATTGACAACCTCTTGTAGCCTCCATGCACTAGTCAAGTTGACTTCATCCCACATATGAAATTTACATTCATGGTTCTTACTATCACTTCGATAAGGTAGCAAGGTTTGACATTTGGGGATCCCCACACCCCCTAACATAGCCTAATACCTCATCATATAACTTTGCTTATATGATATTTATGCAAACAATTGTGACACAAAAAGAAAAACCACCTTATCTATATTTGACTATACAATTTAGGTTGACTAACCATATATTCTCGTATAAGTTTATGGAAATAAAACATTTGAAATTAACTCAACAAAGCGAACGATAAAAAAAATATGAACTACTCATCAAACTCACGACTCCATATGGTTCTCCCCCTAGGTAGCACCCCTACATGCATAGGTAACTTCGTACATAGAATAGCTAATAACTTGCACTCACAAAGTGATACTAGTGATCTAAATACATATATTAGTAAGTTTAATCAAGGTTTTGATTTGGTTAAGTGGGTTCTTTCATATGATGACCTATATAGTGGTTCTCCAAGGAGCCTATGGTCCAATATTAACTTGTGCAATGGGCAATAAGATGTATTTTGACCATAACTCTTTACTCGTGGAAAATTTTCATGTGACACATAGAAAATGTTCTAAATCATGTGTTTAATCTCTATTTCAAAGGGTTTCACGTGATTCATAGAGGTTTAGGATATACAATCAAAACAATGTCCCTATCGCCTACATGATGTGAAACAAAAAGTGCTTTTTATGCATCTACGTGACCATAAACACTCTGTATGTACAAATTACCCTGCTAAAAATGATGAAGTTAGCATGGAGAATCCTTGTATATATTTGGCAAGTTGTTGATGACTGGGTCAAGAACACAACATAACTCCGCAAATCCTTATTTTTTGAGAGTTATGGAATGCTTACGATTATGGTTATAAACATCATTTGTAATAAGTAGGTAGTCTAGTTGCAGAAGCCGAGGTGCAATGGCACTTCCAAATTGTAAATACCAAGCCATTTGACCCCTCAAACTCTATTTTAGGTTTAAACTAAGGTGACCTTAGTATATAAAGTACCTAGGTCACTTTTGTACCAAACTTTTATCATAATCATAGTTTTAAGCTGTCGTCGGCTGTGTGCGAGAGAGGAAGAGAGAGAGCATGAGCTTCATCTTGGCACTACTCCTATCTCGCTCATCACATTGGAGAACCAACAACACCATCGTGCTAGCCTCAGCAAGAGCTACGTGACAATGCCAAGCATTCCTCACGAAACGGAGCATACACGCTCACACATCTACGAGCTATTTACGGCTGTAAGTATATCAAACGATGCCTCTTTTTTTCATGCAAATAGTCATTAGAATCGTAGGGATATAAGCACTCATAGGTACTCATAGATTTCAGTTTTGGGCACTTTAAAATTAAGATTTGTCTTTATACACGTTTTTGCAAATAGGTCTAGAGTGAGGATTTTGAGTGTAGAGGCTTAGGGACAGGTGTATCCTAGTGAGGGGATGGTGTTCCTTGAGCTTCGTATGATTATTGCATGGTTTATTGAGTTTCCTTCCGTTGTGTGTATGTGGATAGGTGGTGTAGTTGAGAGCAATGAGATTCTAGATTGTGGTTTAGTTGGCCTTCCAGAGTGATGTATGTGTAGGATGGTCTCAGCCTGACAAGCTAAAGAGATCTCCATGTGCCTATTGTATCATTTGTGTCCTCGATTGACATTATGTTGATCCAGATTGTGTTACATGCACTTTACAAGTGGTGTGATTCATGCCTGAAACATTGGCCACTACAAGAGGTTGTGTGCTCTTGTGACGCTGTTAGCGACGGAAATACACTGGGTTTTTATAACCCCTGGCATCGCTAAAACCGTCGCTAATAGCGTCGCTATGAGAGCGTCGCTATATGCGTCGCTATAGGCGTCGCTATATAGAGACGCTCATAGCGACGGTCATAGCGACGTTTACACAGAAGTCTATAGCGACGCTCATAGCGACGCTCATAGCGACGCTACAGAGCCATAAATAGCGACGGTTATAGCGACGCCCGAGAGAATTTTTTTTTGGTGACAGGGCATTGAATGCCCTGCCACCCATCAACCATATTGTACTTGATTCACTTTTTAAAAAAAGTGCAAGGGTAGATAATAGACCCAAAATAGTCACCCACAAGATGCATTGTTTGCAAAATTGACAAGCCTAAAATTGACAATTGTACACATCATAGGCAAAATGAATTGATTGACAAATGTAATAATGACAATTGTACAACATCAAAGGCATAAAGAATTGATTGGCAAAATGAACTGCGGTGATAAATGTAATAATATACATGGTTCAAAAAGACGTATAAAATCCGTCTCATAATACATAAGCTATGAGAAACCCTAAACTAATGCTCTAAACTGACGTCGTCTAGTCAGACGTCTCATCGCGTCCAAGCGGCGTATCTGTCGGATTCTGCAAAAAAAGACAATAAGACAGCTTTCAGTAAGTATAAACATATAACGACATTTATAAAACAATACAAAAAATAGAAAAGATTAAACCCTAATACTAACCATGCCTCCGCGAGAACTGAGAATGTCCATCAGGGCGTTTAAGCCCTTCCTGCCTGCATACTCGCGCTCGTACGGTGTGGGATCACGTCCTGTCATCGACCACTGTCAAAACATACAAAGAATTCATTATGTTAGAATTAAAAAACTCATAAACCCTAAACTATCGAACATAAAGAGCAATGCAAAAACACTTACAAAATTCGCCTCAAATGATGCCCATCCACCGCTCCCCAAGTGGTGCGAGCTCCTTGCCTCTACTCACGCTCTGGCTGCATCCTTTTGTTGCTTCCACTTGTCGGGATTCTCGCGCGCTGCTTTCTTCCCATTCTTCCAATCTTCTTTGGCCAGCCAATTTGACCTGTTCCACCCATGCTTGATTGCTTTTTGCACTTCGGAACGCTTGTGTTTGCAGTATTTGTGCATTCGAATCTTCATCAGGTCTTCATTGAAGCGCTGATCCCGTGTTGGAACGGGAAACTCATCATGAAGTATGCTGATGACTCTGTTTTTTAAATCACTTGGTACTTCACTCCATTTGTTTAGTATGTAGTGTCTAAACAGCTGAGAGCAAAGACCACGTATGCGCGAGATCACCTTCTTGCCGTCATCATCCATGATGATGCCGCCATTGAAGTCGACGGAGTAAGGCAAGCCCTCTAGTCGGTGACGCGTGAACCTGGGTGTCTTGGCAGGGGTCTCTAGCGACGTGTCGATGGGGGTACGGACGTCAGGTGTCTCCACCGGCGTCTGGGCCCCGAAGCGAGGAGTGTCGAGTGGGGTGGCTCCTGGCGGAGTAGGTAGAGGTGTGTTGCTGCTAGGAATAGTCAGCCGTGCAAAACCTGGCGTAGATGGCGATGTTGTGGCTGGTGTGGGGGCGGGCAAAGAAGGGGAGGGTAAAGAGCCTCGTCGAACACGAGGCGGTGTGGAGGCATCGGTGGCGGAATCCCCACAACAACCGCCACCGCCACCACTAGAGCGCCGGTGTCTAGACGAGTGTGAAGCTCGTCTCGTCGACGCCGAAGCTTCGGAGCGCGCCGAATGCTCCGAAAGAGAGGGCGATGCGGATGGAGTAGGAACGCGCGATGATGCGCCAGAGCGATGACGCTCCACGTACCATTGTCTCTGCTGCGGTGACAAAGAAGAAAGAAACTCCTCATCATCCATACCTGCATTAAACACACGAATATTTAAACTTAATATTGAATGAATAGAGTAGACAATGACGCAAAGACCATTAAATACAATGACGTAATGACGCATATAAATACAATGACGCAATGAATTGAGTGATAGAAGAGGCAAGTAGAAAACTCAGAATTTTCAATCAAAAGATGTGAGCGCGAGTAGAAAAGAGCGTTATACACCATGGAAGGTACTTAGAGAGCTAGAGCTTTTACAACACAGAGCAAAATTGTTCAAATACAATCTTTGTGGCTTTAAGAGATCTCTCTCTCATCCTCGCATAACTCAGCATAACTTCCTATATCTATATAGAGCTCTCCGTTTAAACACATATCCTCTGTTTCATTTTGTAGCTCCTCTGCATGCACCCCATATAGAGTAGTAGCATCTTGATGCTCGTCTGGCACCACCGCAGCGGCTTCTGATTGAGCATCTTCTCTGATCTCCTCCATTGATGCCGTTGTGATTGGCACATGGTAGCCTTCATACGTCCTTGCACTACGAGGGGCTACCTCTATGACGTACCACTAGTTTGATGTAGACTCTGTAGGATGAAATATTACTTGCCAGAGCCACATAACTTACATGAGAGCTTTCAAGCACATAACTTGTAAAAGGGGGATGTTAACTATTTACATACTTGCTTGTTCACAATGCTCGGGTAGTACAAAAGTGTCTCTTAGGTCAGTCCATTTCTTAGTAGAATCCACCTCAAGAAAACCAGACTCTCCTCTACGCACAGTAGCGTTGCGACCCTCCATGATTATCTTGAACCATTGCACGTCGAACAAGTCGACAAAAAATCCTCTGTAATCGATCCTCAAAATCTCTTGCAGCGTGCCGAAGTAAGTGAGTTCCGCCACCACAGGATCTGCATCAGAGGAACGTCGACGTCGTCGACTAGACTGTTCAAATTTTGCCATGATTCCACAATCTTGAGTAAAACGCTTTTTGTCGATTCGTTCCACCCTAAAATGTCGACCTTTACACCATGTTGCTGTGTATGACTTATACTACAACGAACAAAGATTATGAGTGGCCGTTCAAATGTTTAGAAATAAAGTCACTAGCTAGTCGTACATTGCAAAATTACCTTGGTCGCGCAATCCCGAGAGTACTCCCACTCTTCCTCAGTCACTTCGTCACCGCATTGTTGTGCGCTTTTCAATTGGTTGTGCAACCATCTTAAGCTCATGAAGGTTGGTAGGCTCTCGAGAACCGTCGGATAGTGCATCGGTAGTCGTCTTCCCCGTCTCCACTCGATTCGTGCCCTTTGTTGCTCTTGCTTTGCATCCTCATAATGTGAAATCCACTTTTGCATCACTGGATTGTGAAGCATGAAAAATCGGTTGATTTTAGCCTCTAGATCTTCCGTCATCTTCTTCTCAACACCGAGATTGCACATGACAATCCCAGATATGCGCTCATCATCTATGGTTCGCCATAGCGTGTCCCGGGCTTTATCAAATCCGTCTAGCCACTCTCCAATGTACACTAGGGACTCTGATACCAACCAACCTTCTGCCATGCTACGTTGGAGTCTACGTTGATCTCGTTTTGTGAGATCCATTGCACCAGCTTTGCAAGTTTGTAGATTGTGTTACGGATGTCGAGAGACAAACATCCCTCAATGGCAACCGGTAAAATGAACAGTAAAGTATGTGCAACAATGATATTAAAGTCCACATTTTATGCAATGATATTAAAGTCCACTATGAACGTACCTGACACATTTTATGCCAATCGTGTGACTTCAAACCGGTAAGCTTTCCTTCTTTAGTAAAACACGTTCGGAGCGAGTGCATTACGCTAGTGGGGTCCGCAAAGATCGAATGGTCTCTTTTACTTTGCGTTCTTGGGCTCCTGTGAAAATCCATGGTGCTTTAGGGAGTTTTATCGATCCATCAGACGCTGTTTGCAGCCAATATTGCTCCATACGATCCACATTTCTATGGTCAACTCTGGCTCCCAAAGTATCTTTCTTGCCGGTCAGATGGTCCCATAGTAGATTACCCACATTCTTGAATATGTGCATTGGATCGAGCAAGTGATTGATCATGAGCCGGGGCCAGTATGGTAACTCGTACCATAGAGATAGTCTCTTCATCCCTGGAGGCAATCCGTCATCGCACATCTCCTTCTGCTCTAACCATGCTTGTGCAGACATCCTTGGTGGCTCTCTTCCCAAAAAGCCGTCGCATAACACATGATTCTCTGGAAGATACGCTTGATGACCTTCGTAGATTTGCTTCTTCAGTGAGGGCGCCCTACGTGCATTCGGTCTAGGTCCACATGTGACACATGCTCTGTATCCGCTTGTTTGAAGCCCTGCATGTATACACATGATAATAGATCAAGTATGGGAAAAAACAATATTTACAGTGTCTGAGTGAGGAGTGTCAATAGATCACCTGAGCATTCTGTTAGCCCGGGATAGTCATGCATGGTCCACATTAGAATGCCTCTGATCAAAGCATTTCGTCGTCCTGTGTGTCGGCTCATATCCACCACCTCTATGCCAATCCACAATTGTTGTAGCTCTTCCAATAGTGGACGAAGATACACATCCATATTCCCCACTTTATATCGCCCTTGCACAATCAAGCTTAGCCATAGGTGCCCCTTCTTCGCAGTCAACCACGGGGGAATGTTGTAGTTGACGATGACAACGGGCCATACACTGTAAGATGTTGATCTTTGACCAAATGGATTTACGCCATCCATAGCCAGGCCTAAGCGCAAATTTCAAGCTTCCTTGGCAAAATCCGACCATGTTCCATCTATATGTTTCCAGGCTGCGCAATCTGCAAGAATTCGTAGCACACCATCCGAAGATTTATTCTCCTTGATCATGCCATGATGCTAGGGCGGCCATGGACTTACATTCGAAGAAATGCTTGATGCGAGGAAGCAGAGGAAAATGTCGCAAAACCTTTTGTGGAATTTTTGTCCCTTGGAGATCTACTCGATATCTTTCGGAATCACATTTTGGACACTTCTCCATGTCTATGTATTCCCCTCTGAAAAGAATGCAGTAATTAGGACAAGTGTGGATAGAATTGTAATCCATCCCCAAGTTTTGCAAAATCTTTCTTGCTTCATCTCGGGAATCTGGCATCACATTGTCAGCTGGTAGTATGTGCTCTTTAAGCAATCTACACAACATAAAAATACGATACAGTCGTGTAAAAATCTATCAGATCATTATACATTTAGAGTTTTATTAAAGTAAACTAATTGTAATAGATCACCTGAAAAGCGCTGTGACGCTAGTGTCACTCCATCCAAATTTTGCCTGCATGTTGAGAAGAACCAGGAGTGCTTTCAATCTAGACATACGTGCTCCATTATACAATGGCGTATCGGCTTCACTTTTCATATCATCATAGATAAGCCTTTATGAATCCATGATCGTCTCGATCATTTCATCAATCTCGGGCTCAAACATTGCCTCGTTGGGAATGTGCTCTGCATGATCATCCCCCGAGCTGTCAGAGGCTACATCTTGTGGCCTCACATATGCTGCTTGACCAAAGCGCCTGCGAACACGTCTATTGGGTTGCAAGATTGCTGCTTGTTGGCCAGCGTCAGAGTCCGACGAGTTATAATTGGCAACAACTAGATCTATAATAGATGGATCGAACTCGCCAAATTCGCGAACGTGCTGCGAAGAAACACGTCTTGTCCGTCGCACAACATGCTTGCATTGATTACAAGGACATAAGACCCTCGTTGAGAGATAGGTGTTTCGGTTGGACGGTCCCACATCCTCGTCACTACTCATAATGAGGAGAAAAATCTTATAACCTGGACAAAAAATTTAATATTCTATTGGCATTATTCGTCTTATCTCTCTCTCTCTCTCTCTCTCTCTCTCTCTCTCTCTCTCTCTTTACCTCACATTCTCTAGTCATGTCCAATCCCCGCACACCTCGGTCTAGAGGTGCACGGAGATCAGAACCACCGGGTTATAATCTCGTCTTTATTGGTCAATACCTATATTTGTGGGTACAAGAAATCTACAGACCCACGTCTACATGATACTGCATGTAGTGGACAAAACCCCTTTGCCTCTTCTCTAGCTGTAGCACTTCACAGCATCTTAACATCTTTTCACAGTAGATCTTTTCACTGTTCGTCTAACTCTAAACCCTAAACCGTAAGTAATTCTTGCGTGGACTCGATCTAACGTAAATAAGCGTAAATCTAAATAAACGTAAATCTAACTAAAAATAAACCTAAATCTAATTTAACGTAAGTCTACATCTAACCTAATCTTTAACGTCTTTTGGGATAGTTTTCTACGACGTTAAAACTCTCTTCTTCTTGTGTGTGTGTGTGTGTGTGTGTGTGTGTGTGTGTGTGTGTGTGTGTGTGTGTGTGTGTGTGGGTAAACCTAAATAAACCTAAGTCTAATCTAATATAACATAAATCTAAATCTAACGTAAATTATGTTATATTAAAAACAAAGAACTAAACTAACAGGGATTATAAGAACCTTAAAACTGATTTAACACATAATTTTTCACATAACTCGGCAAGAGTTGGCATTCTCATCACTAAAGATGTGAGAGTTAACTTCCAACGGTGACGCTGCCTCATCTCCATCCACATCTGACTATAGCAATTGGCCCTTTAGACCGTTCTTGCTCTTGTTACTAACTTTGAAGTTGCTGTTGAATGACTAGAGGTTGTCTAGATGGTCATTGTGTCGGGGATGTAGTGACTCTTGCCGCCCTGAAGATCCACCTTCTTCCCTATCTTATGAAGACATTTCACCAGTACTTTTGGATCGACGGAGCCCACCATGAGTGAAGGCAGCAATACCCTATATTCCATTGAGGGCTTTCTTCACCCGCTTCATGCAGGCATCGCAGTCTATGGAGACCTAAATCTAATCTAATATAACGTAAATCTAAATCTAGCGTAAATAAACGTAAATCTAATTAAAAATAAACCTAAATCTAATCTAATTTAACTTACCTAAACCTAAATCTAATTTAACATAAGTCTACATCTAACCTAATCTTTAACGTCTTTTAGGATAGTTTCCTACAACGTTATAACTCTCTTCTTCTTGTGTGTGTGCGCGTGTGTGGATGTGTGTGCCAATAAAAAGAGATAAATGGTATAACCTTTCTATCACCCATGCCAAGTATGATAGATTGGTTATGCCATTTCCCTCTTGAATAATAGGTCTTGAGTTCAACTCCTCGTCGGCTAGATCTTTAGGTCTTTTAATTTTAATTAGTTTCCTACAACGTTAAATTAGTTTCTCTCTCTTTCTCTCTCAATGTGTGTGCGTTTTTTTTTAATGCATGTTTTCTCTCTCTTTTCCTCTCTCAATGTGTGCGTTTTTTGTTTATGCATGTTCTCTCTCTCTTTTCCTCTCTCAATGTGTGTGTTTTTTGTTTATGCATGCTCTCTCTCTCTTTTCCTCTCTCAATGTGTGTGTGCATTCTTTGTTTATGTATGTGTGTGTGCGTTTTTGTTTATATTTTTACTCTCTCTCTCTCTCTCTCTCTCTCTCTCTCTCTCTCAAAAACACTATGTGTGTGTGTTTGTGTGTGTGAGAGAGAGAGAGAGGGAGAGAGAAAGAGGGGAAGGGAACATGAGAGTGAGGAGAGGGAAGGAGCATACCTGGCTCTCCTTCCTCTCCTCGTGTGTGTGTGTGTGTGTGTGTGTGTGGAGAAGAAAGAGAGAGAGAGAGAGAGAGAGGGAGAGCGTTACCTGCTCTTGCTTGAGGGCACCGAAAAACTCAGATCTGAGATCTGAGTTTTTGGGCGCTCTCTGTTATTTTTTTAGCCCAGCGTCGCTAATATGAATAGCCTCTTGTAGTGGGCGTGGCTGCCGGGGATACAGGGACTTAGGTAAGTATTCCTACTAACACTTGTGTGATGGTTGCTTGCTTTAGGTTTGGCTAAAGAAAGCATTTTTCTTAAGTGGATCCGGAAGAGGTTATTCCGAGATCAAGTGGATAGCCAAGAAGCGTGTGGCTTGCCAAGGGTCTACAACTAGGTAGATTTAGTTAGGATTTGTAGATTAGAGTAGTTGTTGGGTGGTCGAGCGATTTGTGAGGTGATAAAAGCGTTTGCTAGTCCGTGTGTGGCATTGAAGCGTTTTTCTACTCATAGATGCGAAACCCCATATGATTTGTAGGAGTAGCTTTAGGTAAATAATTTGATTTTGATCTAGAGTTGTTCATAACTGAATTATTTTCTAAAGTTCTTGTTTGCATTTGAAATCACTGAAAAGTCTTCTTTTGAGGAAAAAATACAATAAAAAGATGTTTGTTGACATTTTTGCATGGATGATTGGTAATGAGCATATAAGAGGGCATGTGCAAGGGTTCTGTAAACAAAAACTGTAATTTTGTAAACTTGAACATTATACACGTATAATGTCTAAAGGGGCATCTGGAGACAAAATTTTGAAAATTTTGACTGCACCAGTGTGTTTATAAGGGGGTTTTTACCCTAAGTACACATTGAAAGTAAAGTTTTGACCAACTTTGAACACCCAAAGGACAAAAGACAGAGTGTCGGAAACGGGAAAAAGAGAAACTTGAGATTCTAAGCAAATTTTTGCATGAAAATTGTTTAAGTGGTTGAAAGCCAATGCTAGAAGCTTGGGGATGCATGCGAATGAATTCTGACAAAAAACTCATCAGTAGACATCATACGCTTATGATGTCTAAAGGGGATTCTGGCAGCAAAAATAAACTTTTGACATGATACCCATCTTCTGCTTGTTGTGTTGAGAACATACACCAAATCTCATATCATTTGGTCTTATAGATTGAAAACTGGGAGGATTTTAATCTCTCAGGAGATTTCCTTGTCAAAAGTGATGATTTTGTGCATTTTTGAGTTCCAAAATTTGTTGTGATCACATATTCCTATTGTACACACTAAGGGGCACCTCTGGGAGAAACATAACTAAAATCTGAGCCAAAAGACTTTATACGCGTATAATGTCTTAGACGCCATATCTGAGGTCAAAATTTACATCTGAGTGCACCCTTGTGATGTACAACATTTACGAAGCATATAGGTCAAATTTCATCAAATTTGGATCACTTTTGGGCTTGCAAAGACCAAAAGACACATCTAGGCAAGTGAATGCTTGTATTGGCCATAACTTGCTCAAAAAGTGTCAAAAATTCAATTTTGAAACTTGCTGTGAGTTGCCAGTATAGTGAGGAACCTCTAGAGTGAAATTCACTTTATTCTGAGCCAAAAGACATCATACATGTATGATGTCTAAAGGGCACTTTTAGAGACCAAAATTGAAATATGAGCTTACCAGGGTGTTAAGTAGCACCACAAGACAAGCTCACTGACCAAATTTAGTCAAATTATGAGCACATAGACATTATACGCATATAATGTCTCAAGGCCAGATCTAAAAGGTAAATTTCATTTTTGACCACATAGGGGGTTGGGAAATGATGTTTTAAGCCTGTTTGCAAAATTTCATGTCATTCTAAGCCAAAAGACTTTATACACGTATGATGTCTCATAGGCCAAGTCAAATGTTGTTACAGTCCCATCACAGAGATTATCACCGAACGAGGTCATCAATTCAAAAGGGTTGATAGACATTTTGTCACCACCAGTCACCTATATGATAACGTTGGCTGAGTTTCTCAAAATAAGACTAAACATGTGGGCTACCATGGAAAAATGCCTAGAGAATTTTGGTGTTAAAAAACCAATGACTCAAATCGAGGAAGGGATCTAAGAGCTTGAAATGTCTAGGCCAAACACTAGGCTAGTGCCTTTAAACAAGGTAGGCAAATACTATGAGAGAGAAGATGGGAATACCACTCTTCTTGTGGAACTTCAAGGTGTAAAAACCATGGCAATCCTTGACAGTGGAGCTGGAATTTCCATTGCAACAAAAGGGGTTTGGAAAAAATGGAGAAAACCAGTAGTGAGGGCTACAAGGATGAAACTACAGCTTGTAGACGGACATAGAGAAAGGCCCATAGGTCTGCTAGAAATAGCAATTGTTACTTCTTGTGGCATTGAATATGAGCAAACCTTTGCTATTGTTGACTTTGGCAAGAAGAAAAACTATGATATCATTCTAGGAAGACCATTCATGCAACAATTGAGAATTGTCTAGGACTTGGGATATGACTCTATCTATCTACCTGAGACATATGGAAACCACAACAAGGATAAACTTGAAGGACCATAGTTACAGAGATGTAACAAGAACACTTATGGAGGAGTTTGATTCCGCTATTGAAGCAGGATCAAAACTTCCAACATGGTTGGGTAAGCCTAAAGATCTGTGTATATGTGGAGTTTTGCAATGCGGAAGCTTAAAGTGAGAGGAAGGCATCCTAGAAAGGACAATTGAAGATGAGGATTATATCCTAGAACCCTTTCCTGAGGAAGATTTAGAGCCACTTGAATGGGAACATATCTTGGATACTCTCGATGTGTGCGCTATTCCAAACGATCCAACAATGAAATTTTGTGATGAAAATGGCTATGATGTTGTTCCTTACTTTGCAGTGAGTGTAATCCAGCAGAATAAAAACAAAGAAGAAGACGAGTTCTACGACTTTGTAGAACATTTGGAGCTTCAAGAAGGTGCAAACAATGGAAATACGGATGACCCAACAAGTGATAAGCACGAAACTTTAACTAATGCACGGTTTTCTAATTGTCCAGAACAAAAAGCCAGGAAGAAATGTCAGTGCTACAAGAATAAAGTGCATCAAAAGTGGATTCCAAAATCCTCAATGGAAACACAACGGCAACAAGCATCCTCATATGTGGCTCCTATACAGGAAGAAAATACTCAACCAAGAAGAAAATCATGTCAATGATCTACCAACACTCTAATCAAGTGGATACCAAAGTCATCCCAAAAGCAACAACCCAAGAGCAAACAGACATTAGCTTTTCATAACCAACCAAACCACAAAGGGAAAGGGCTAGAATGCAACCTTGCAGAGGATAGAAACGATAATGATGATTCTTATGACATCCCCTACCAAAAACTCAAGTCATCATTGGACAATGAAGGCCAAAAGCAAAGAACAACGAGTCAAAACCAAAAAGTTCAACAAATCTGGATACCAAAGAGCCATGTCCGCCAAAAGAAGATATGGATCAAGAAGACAAAGATCTCGGATGACAAATTGCAAGATCCAATGCCAAAAGCAAAACAGTCAAAGCCTGCAAGAATAGCTAAGCAAATCCCAAAGTCGCAAGATTTTGCAAATCAGATTTGGGTTCCAAAGAAGTTTCTTCAAGCACAAAGAGGTGAAGAGTTCATTTGGATTCCAAAACAAGCAAAGTGCAACTCCCAAAGTCTGAATCCAATCCTCAACCAAGCATACAAGAGCTGAAGCAAAGACCACTAATGACTCACACAAAGACAAGGTGCATCTCGAAGAAGTCTCTTCAAACACAAACAAAGCAGGGACAAGTATGGGTTCCCAAACGAGCATCACCAACAAAACAGCCAGAAATCACAAAGAAGTGGGTCCCAAAGGAAACCAAAAACACTAATGTTACTACACTGTGGCTTGAATTATTTTAATTTCTCCTACGATTACAATACAGTTAGAAGATAACCCACTCTAAGGAACAATGACAAATACGAAAACCAACCACAAGGCTAAACTGGATTCCAAAGAAACATCAAATAGATAAGTAAGCCTTCGAAAATCTCTACAACCTTCCATCGAGCAATGGCACAGAAGCTTCAAAGAACATCACGTTGCTTATAATAGGAAGCCTCATCATCAAATGACAATAAGAAAATTGCTTATACCCACATCTTGCACAACATAAACTTTTCCATGTATTGACTGTGTATGCATAATAGAGCTACATTATAAGGCCTGTATAGGCACAATTTTTGATTGCCCAAGCACAACACATACTCATGGTGATACCCTGTTGTCAAGGAGGACTCCAAATAGGAGGAGGGGAGGTATTCTAAATGTGGACCTAATATTATGAGTATTAGAGGGCAATGTTTTGTGAGTTGTATTGAATTTTTGCATTTGATTGTGATAATTTCTTGACAAAATTCATAGTATTGATAGCCGTTTTTCGTCTCTTTGTAATTGCCACAGTGAGTTACCTCACCCTACCAAAATCACCCAAACACTGTGGCTATCCCTACCATTTCACTGTACATAGGCGTGCGTGAGTCACGGGACTTTTCCCATATCTTCTTAAAAAACCCTCAATTAGCTAGTCATTGGGCTAGTTGAGCCAAAAAATAAAAAATAAAAAATATAAGTATATTATGGCCCATGCGTATGTAAATATTTCTTTGTATATAGGGCCTAAATAAAAGATTTTTTTATAATTATTTTGGTATTTATTTAAATATTTCTACCTAGGTGTGTGTTATTTATGCTCTGTACATTGCCTCACCATTACCACAATTTTTCCTTACCATTTTTCATACTCTTTATTCCATATAGAAATATTTTCATGTAATTTGGTGTAACTCCACCCCAACAAAAATCCAAAAAAACTAGTTTTATTTATGTGTATATTTTTTCACTATTGTGATTTTTCCCTTCCTACATCTATTTTGTTTTTTTTTCTAAAAAATTAGAACACCAAAAATATTTATCTTTTTATGGTAGCCTCACAATGAGAGAGATTTCTTTTGAACCCTTTATATTTTTTTCCACTTATATTATTTATATTTGACATGTACATATTTTTTAGACCCCTCAATATTTGATTTTCTTCGTTGTACTATTCACTTATATCATAATCTCAACAATATCTTCAATTATAGACCTACCAAATAAGGTCAAGGGTAGGTGGCATGCATACATGCACTATGGAGGGCTCACTCTTGGAGGTATTCAAAAGAATCATCCAAAGAAGGACCCCACAAGGACCTTGTGCAGTGGAAAAAAACGGTCGGTTTTGCTGAAGTTTTAAAGTTCACTTGCTCTCCGAATTTGAAAAGGTGATACAAACAAAAGTTGTAGCTCGTGGGCTGAACTTTTGCCTCAAATGTTTTCATATTTTTTTGAGCTACGAGCTGTGAGCTATGATTTTATTAGTGGACCCCAGTTTTCCCATGCTATGCAGCCACACTCTCTCTTCCACTTTATCATTTTCCTCTTTCACACACACTTCTCCACTCATCATCCCCACCTCTCTCACCACTCCTCTCTTTACCCTACTCACCTTCTCCTCAACCTTGAAGAATAAGAGAAACCATGGTGAACTCATACCTCCCACACACAATTCCATTCCAAAATTGACCACCTAGTCTCATTTTTCCTCCTCCAATTTACCCATATCTATCAAAAAAACCACAAAATTCAGCCTCTTCTCTTAAAAGACAGCATCATGGTGGTTGATTACTCAGCTTTAATTACCTTGTCTCTCAAGGAAGGTCAAGAGTGGAGAAAAAATGTACCGTCAAAGCTAGTGAACCGTCAACAAGCGTCAAAATTGGCCCTACTCAAGACACTTGGAGCATCAACCTTGTAAGAAATCCACCTTTTCTTACCTCTTAAGAGTTTTTCTTCCTTATTTGTATCCTACATGGATACTCCCATTGTAAATATCCAATTCCATTTGTAAATTAATACTAACTCTACTAACACTAACCCACTATGAAAAGTCCTATCACCTCCATTTCTCTCCTCTCTCTTTCCTTACCAACTTCTTGATAATTCCAAGCAAAAGAAATTAAATAAATGGCTGAAAATCTAACCCAACCATGGTTAGAGGAGTAACCCTAGCTTTCAAAATTGCTATAAAAGGAGGGTGTAGCTAGCACAAAAGGAGGAGCCATAAGCAAGAGCACTATGCTATAGCTTGAGAAGCCAAGCTCAACCTCTCTAGAAGGAGCTCTTGAGTGGAAGCTCATTGTCTTATGCATGTGCATGTGTTTTAATAGAGGATTAGCAAGGAAACTCTATGCCATTTGTAAGAGAGAGAGTGTTCATTCAATTGAGAGTAGGAAATCTATCATTTCTCCTACTAGTGTAAGCCCAAAATTTGTTGAATCAAGGAGGGTGGATTTGGACTAAGTTTGGATACTTTGTCTCCCTTCCAACGTGAAGTAATGGACAACAAGGATGCGTAAGTGTCTTGGTGTTTTTTGTTAAGTTCTTGATAGCTTGTCTCGGGTGTTGTCATCAATCTAGCCATAAATCCCACATACTGTAAGAGGGCCACAGGGTGGAGAGGACTCCCCTGGCCTTAAGACAGTGATTGGGGTGGTTTTTCTTGTGATGCGTTGTGGTGAAATTTACGCAAGCTATGTTGAACAAATACTAATCTCACTTTGATTTGTCATGACAGATTTGTAAGAAGGTATTAATGCAACAAGCACCCTCTCCCCCTTTTTCTCTCTTTCTTACATATATATATTTATGTTTGCTTGATTATTAACGATACATTTCAAAGCAGCCCGAGCACCATCTCTCTCTCTCTCTCTCTCTCTCTCTCTCTCTCTCTCTCTCTCTCTCTCTCTCTCGTGTTTTAGTGTGTGAGAGTATTCCATTGGTGTTAGGGTTAGTGTAAATTCCTTGCTTGTTTGTGGGTTGCTCTAACGATTCTCCTCTTTTGCGTCCTAGTTCGCTCTTAAACTAGGTGGTGCCCCTTGTGTAGTTGGGATTTGGCTGGGGTTTGTTGTTTTGGTTTGTGTTGTGTTGTGCCCCAGCCCCATTGGGAAGCACGGGAGCCTTGAAGGGTGTCTAGAGGTTGCTCTTCTTGTTGCCCGCCCCGGACCGCTTCAAATTGGTGCCCCCACGGAGGACGGCTTGTGTATTTTTGTGTAGAATCAACCTTTAGCATAGTCAAGTAGTTTGCATGAATCACAAAAATTTGTATGATCCCTTCATTCCCATTGCGAGGCAAAAGGTACACATAATTGTTAGTACTAAGTTGCAATTTCAATGTGTCATTCGTAGAATTTTAGGTCCTCTTAGGTTGGCCGAGATAAACGCTTTAGTAAATCCTTTTATTTTGCCTCTGATTAGGTACGACCTTAGTTTGGACCTCTATATTTTTGTTTTGTTTTAAGCATTAGGTCATGCATAGACCATGGATAATGGCCCAGGAATAGAGGTTTTCCCCTTCCATTTCACTCCACACATTAGAATAAACATTGCAATTAGTAGGAAAATCCATTTTCAACAACGTATGGTGTTCATATTTGGTGCCCAAAGAGTAGAAGAAATTCTTGCATCACCAAACCCTGTCATTCTACCTCTCATCAACTACCACACTTCTTTTGATGTACATGTGTTCATTTTATTTTAAAATGAAGTGCAGCCTGGCAAAATAGTGTGTATGTTTGTTTTTTCTTTGTCCAAGTTGTTACAAGAAACAAAAAAACGATCATTTGTTCTAACTGGGAATGTGTGTGCAGTGAAAGTTCAATCCTTAGAGATCTAGCTCTATTACCAATTGAGTTGCAGGAGAAAGTAGTAAGGCGTCTCCCTCATAACAAGAGGGTGGTGAAGTTAAGACGGAAGGTCCTACGCGTGGATTCCATTTTCCTCTTGTTGTTGGGCACTAAGGAAGACCGCGCATTCATCCAACTAGTGTGTGCCCTAAGATTGGTAAATAGAGTGAAATTTGGCGTTTGGCGAGTGCATTTCACCATTGAGGAAGACTCTTCAGGAAACTTGCGGCCAGAGTTCATGCTTCATAGACTCACATTTGGTGAATTTTTCCCTCATTTGCGTCTTATTAATAGTCTTCCTTTCGCTTTCAACAAAGTAGATAGGGAGCTATTCAGAGCTTGTCTTAATAAAGAGAGCATAGAGAAGATTGAAAATTTGTATAAATTCTCATCCTTCTCTACTTTCTATGACACTTTGTTCATAGAGACATTGTAAATCTCTTTATGCTTTTGAATGATTTAACCATAATCCTAAGGAGTTTTTGTCCAGGAATTTTGTAGCACAAGTGGAGTCTTTAAATCTTGCAAACTTGATTGGACTTGATGAGGATATTCTTTATGAAATTGTGAGAAGGTTGCCTCACTCCGACTGTGTGGAACTCGAAGGAAAGGAGTTCCTAGTCAATTGCTACTTTCTCACGGCCTTCGACGAGCATGAAGATCTAGTTTTTATACAAACCGCTTGTGCTTTGGGAATTGTAGAACAAGTGCAATTTATCACTTGGGACATGGTTGCTCTTTTGGATCCATAAAATGAAGTTCTAGAGATTTCTGTTTATCGCCTTAGCTTTGAAGAATTTCAACCCTTCTTAGAGCTCATCAATAGTCTACCTTTTTGTTTTGATCAAACAAATCGAGACCTCATTGAAGCTTGGATAGCTGAAGAAGAAAACCTAGAGTGGTATTTTCTTACTTCTTCATTTGCAGGCGAGTGGTTCTAAATCTCTATTGTATCCCTTATTGTAACTCGTGTTGTAATCTTTCATAATAATGAAGAGCCAACGCCAAATGTGTGGATATCCTCTTTTCTTTGGAGAGCCTGGAGAGGATGCAGAATTATTTTTAGCAAATTTCAAGATGTCTTGCCGTATCAAGAGGATAGTAACCGATCAAGAACGTGTAGAAATGTTTGAGGTGGTCCTTAGGAAAGATGCTAGTACTTGGTTTGACTCTTTGCCTGAGGAAGTTAAGGAGAATTACACAGAAGTTTTGAATCGTTTTAAGAAATACTTCTTTGATCCCCAAAACACTAAAAAACTATGGAAAGACATTGTTTCTCATAAGCAAAAAGACTTATATGACTACTACTTGTACAAGCAAGAGTTTCTACGTCTTTGGGCTCGATCCATGGATACGAAATGTTGCTAACCCTGGTGATGGTGCAGGATTTTTAAAGAAGGAGAGGTTCATAGCCGGACTCTTTCCTGACCTTAAGGTAAAAGTTGAGGCGGGTGCACCTACTAATTTTGATGCAGCTGAAACTAGGGCTGCTGAGAAGTATAGGAAACTCAAGTGCTTAAGGGGAGAGGTTCCAATAGAAGGTCTTAGACCCAAAGGTAAGTCACAAGCATCAACATCTAGGGAGCTTCCTGAGGTAATAGCTGAAGTGATTGAGAAGTTAAATGAATCTTTAAGCAGCCTATCAATTCACCTTGCACAAGCTGTAGGTCCAAAGGGACAAGCAAAGAAGTCAGAAGAGAGAGAGAGCCACGAACTAGGAGAGTCTTGCAATGTTGGAATTGCGGAGAGTCTGGACATGGGATGTATAATTGTCCTTGGCCCCGTGGAGAGCCAGGGAGACCTAACTTGAATTACCCAGTGATGAATGCAGGAGAAGGAGCTGGTCAACAACCAAGGCTTCTACAAAGGCCAAATGGACCAAGACCACCTCCACAAGGGGTAGAAGGAGTTCCACCTTTGCCAGATCCAAATGTGCATGTGGTAGAGGTGACAAATTCAAATGAGGTTGACATGGAAGCCAATGGCATTAAGCGTGGCCGAGGAAAAGGTAAAGAGAAAGAGGGTGTCCCATCACAGAGTGACCATGGACAAGGCAAGAAGGCAAAGGAGACCAAGGAAGCTAAGAGGACTCGACGTCGTATCAATCTCCAAGACTTCCCTCTTGGACATGGTATGGCTCCATACAACCTGTTGGAAGACATGCGAGGTAAGGGTCCTGATATCTCATGGCCTCAGTTTCTTGCATTATGCCCACAAGTTAGGAGGGATTTAACAAAGGCAGTTAGCACTAGGAGAAAGGTAGAAGAGAGTTTTCCTGTTGTAAAAATTGCACATGCTGAAATGAACGAGGATATTACACCTGTGCTAGATTGTTACATAAAAGGAAGATTGGTTAGGAAAGGTCTAGTGGATGGGGGTGCACAAATTTGCATCATGACAGAAGGGCTCATGCAAAGACTAGGCATGCACATCCATGAGACACCTGAAATCAAAGTGAAAATGGCAAACAATAGCAAGGCTAGGTGCGTAGGCATTTGTAAAAATGTTTTTGTGGAGGCCTTTGGCATTAAGAAGGCAGTGGATTTTTATGTTATGTCGACCAAGGGAAGAGGTTATCCATTTATCCTAGGAAGACCATGGCTAATGAAAATGCGAGCTTTGCAGGATTGGGAGAGTGGGAAATTAATTTGCAGGAATGACAATCATAAGAAGGTTGTCTTTGACATGAAGGAGCAATGCCAAAAGGAGCTCCATGAAGAATCATCTCAAAGTGAGACGGAAGAAGGTTGGACCGATAGCACTTCAGAAGAAGAAAGTAGCAACAGCATTACTGAAGAGGAGTCTTCCATCGAAGTCATGGGGGTAAGGTTTAAGCCAAGCAACCAAGAGACCTCTTGTCGAGGTTTGGAAGAGGTAGGTTCCCAAGAGAACCAAAAGGTGGAAGATGAAGGAATGTTAGAAGGTATGTTGTCTACAACACTTACAAAGGATGAAAGAGAGGAGTTCAAATGTGTGCTAAGGAAATTTCCGAGGCTTTTTGCTAAAGACTACACCGATGTGCGTGGAGTAGATGCTGTTCAACACAAGATTGACTTGAAGCTAGAGGCCACACATAAGGCTCAAAAGCTACGAAGGCTAGGAGTCATTAAGGAGTAGGCTCTACTCAAGGAGGTAAGAAAGCTTCTAGCAGCAGGTTTCATTTATCCAGTGGAGAATTCAGAGTGGGTCTCTCCTGTTGTTGTCACTCCTAAGAAAAATGGCAAGTGGAGGGTGTGTGTGGATTACCGTCCCCTCAATGAGGCAACAAAAAGAGATCACTTTCCCCTCCCATTCCAGGATGAGATACTAAATGAGGTAGCTGGTCATGAGAAGTACACTGTGTGCGATGGTACTTTCAAATAGGGATTGCATTGGAGGATCAATTGAAAACAACCTTTATCACTCCTCGGGGTTGTTATGCTTTTAGAGTCATGCCATTTGGTCTGACAAATGCTCCTGCAACATTCCAACGTTTCATGAATATGGTGTTTCAAGCATTCTTTGGGAAGTCAATTAGGGTGTTCATTGATGATTTCTGTATTTATAGCTCCAAATCATTGCATCTACAAAGGGTAGAAGAAGGTTTAAAGAAGCTCTACGACATGGGAGGTCAACTCAACCCCGATAAGTGCCATATAGGTGAGGATGAAGTAATCTTGCTTGGTCATAAAGTTTCTTACAAAGGCATTGAAGTGGATCCTTCAAAGGCAAAGGCTCTTATTGAGCTACCATCACCCAAGAGTCTTAAGGAGGTCATCTCATTCATTCAAAAGGTGAAGTATATGTCACGCTTCATTCACTTAGCCTCGGAGTTGCTTCATCCTTTGCAAAAGTTAACACAACAAGTAGAATTTGCATGGTCTGATGAGCTTGAAGAGTATTTTTGTAACATTAAAGTCATTTTGTCAGAGCTACCAACACTCATGCCTCCTTGTTGGGAGTACACATTCTTTGTTAGCTCTAGTGTTGGAAGGGAAACAATTGGTGTTGTGTTGCTACAACAAGATCCCCACAGTACAAGGATGCGACCCATCTACTTTGCTAGTAGGGTCATGAATGCTTTGGAGAGAGACTACATAGAAGCAGAACTCATGATGCTTTCTCTCATGTTTGCGGTGAGAAAGTTTAGATCCTACCTGCTACCAAAACCTTTTGTAATTCTCACTGCAGAAAATTCCCTTGGGTGTCATCTCAAATGAATCTTAGTACTAGGATCTCAAAGTGGATTATGGAGTTGCAAGAGTTTCAATACTCTTTCAAGGTAGAAGATAGTGTGCGTGCACAATTGGCAGGGATTCTCACTTATAGGGTGCATGAAAAGGAGATTAAGGTGCCTGAAGTAAAGACCCTACCATTACCACCACCAAAAAGTATTCCTAATGCTTTTACCTTGTTCTTTGATGGAGCTTTTCGTCGAGCCACAAGGAAAGCAGGGGGAGGGCTAGTGTTGCTCAACCCAAGTGGAGAGGTGGTCATGAAAGAGAAGTTCAATCTACCAAGTTCAGCTAGCAACAATGAAGCAGAATACGACACACTAATTCATGGTTTGAAGATGTGCATTGGCCAAGGGATACAACGCCTCATGGTAAAGGGAGATGCACTTCTCATTGTTAAACAGATTTTAGGTATTTGGGCATGCAAGAATGAAAGCTTACGGAAAAAAGTTCATGCCATTCCTAGATTGTTTAATCAATTTGAAGAAGTGCAACTATATCATATTCCTAGGAAATAGAATGAAGATGCCGATTTACTTGCACAACAAGTAGTTACATGTGTTGAGAAAGAAGTGCAGGTCATCATGGTGGCAGCAACTGTCAAGCAACCGAGATACCAGGGATTGGAGTCATTGACTCCCATTATTAGCTACATTTTGGAGGGCGAGTTTCCACAAGACTTCACGAAGGCTCATAAGAGGAGACTCATGAAGAAGGCAAGCGCATATCTCTTCCTAGAAGGCTCCCTCTATCAAAGAGGGAGGGATCAAGTATGCAGAAGAGTACCAACTATTGAGGAAATTCCAACCATTCTAAAGGTTTGCATGAAGAAGCATGTGGTGGTCATTTTGCCCAAGAATTAACTGTGAAAAAGATTTTGCTTGCGGGGTACGTTTGGCCAAGTCTGCATGTGGATGTCCAACATTGGTGTAAAAGTTGTCACAATTGTCAGGTAAATGGGAATAGAAGATTGGTTTATGGTCCAAGGCAAATCGTGCTTGCAAATGGACCGTTTGAAAAGTGGGGCATTGATGTTATGGGTCCTCTGCCTAGGACAAAAAATGGTAAGCTCTACATTCTAGTGGCTGTAGACTATATGACTAGGTGGGTGGAAGCACAAAGTGTGGCAAAGGTAAATGAGAAGACAGTGAGCAAATTCGTCTACACTCACATTTGTTGTAGATTTGGCACACCTTTGAAGATTGTTTCTGATAATGGTCCAGGGTTTAGAAAGGGATTGCTCACAGAAGTCTGTGAAGAACTTCACATTCTACATCGTCACAGTACACCCTACTATCCCCAATCAAATGGTTTGGTAGAAAAAGCTAATGGTGTCATTGCAGGCATCATTAGAAAGATGGTGAAAAACAAGACAAAGTTGTGGGATGACTTCTTGGATGGTGCCTTGTGGGCGTATCGAACCACATATAGGGAAGCCACGGAGTTCACACCATTTCACTTGGTCTATGGTCAAGAGGCTTTACAGCCAATTGAGCTAAACATTCCAACAATGTGACTTCATGGCAAATCAGGACAAGATGATCAAGAAGCATGGATGGATCAACTTCTTACCTTAGCTGAGCTTGAGTGGAAAAGAGAAGCAGCATACGAGTGCTATAAGAGAAAATCCACACAGACAAAGGAGAAGCTTGACAAGAAACTGAAGGACAAAGGCATCAATGAAGGAGATCTTGTGCTAAGGTATGACAATCGACTCGATAATCGTTTTGATGCCAAATTTGAAACAAGATGGCAAGGGCCATACATAGTCAAGAAGGCTTTCAATTCAAGTTACTATCAGCTTATGGACTTGAATGGTAAAGAGCACTCCAGGAAAGTAAATGGGTATCGCTTGAAGCCCTATTTGAGTCGCCTTCTACCAAAGGATCTACCAAAGATCTGTCAAAAGGCCACTGTCTCATGTAAGTATTGTTACATGAAGCATGAGTGTAACTCTAGCCAAAATTCTGAGGGGCCAAACAATAAAAATCTCGTCAAGGACTTTGAAGCACTCTCTTTGGAAAAGATACTCTATGATGGTACATGAATATACCATCATCCAGGGGAAGGGCTAATGATAGCCGTTCTTCGGCTCTTTGTAATTGCCACAGTGAGTTACCTCACCCTACCAAAATCACCCAAACACTGTGGCTATCCCTACCATTTCACTGTACATAGGCGTGCATGAGTCACGGGGCTTTTCCCATATCTTCTTAAAAAACCCTCAATTAGCTAGTCATTGGGCTAGTTGAGCCAAAAAAAGATAAAAAAAATATAAGTATATTATGGCCCATGCGTATGTAAATATTTCTTTGTATATAGGGCCTAAATAAAAGATTTTTTCATAATTATTTTGGTATTTATTTAAATATTTCTACCTAGGTGTGTGTTATTTATGCTCTGTACATTGCCTCACCATTACCACAATTTTTCCTTACCATTTTTCATACTCTTTATTCCGTATAGAAATATTTTCATGTAATTTGGTGTAACTCCACCCCAACAAAAATCCAAAAAAACTAGTTTTATTTATGTGTATATTTTTTCACTATTGTGATTTTTCCTTTCCTACATCTATTTTGTTTTTTTTTCTAAAAAATTAGAACACCAAAAATATTTATCTTTTTATGGTAGCCTCAGAATGAGAGAGATTTCTTTTGACCCCTTTATATTTTTTTCCACTTATATTATTTATATTTGACATGTACATATTCTTTAGACCCCTCAATATTTGATTTTCTTAGTTGTACTATTCACTTATATCATAATCTCAACAATATTATCAATTATAGACCTACCAAATAAGGTCAAGGGTAGGTGGCATGCATACATGCACTATGGAGGGCTTACTCTTGGAGGTATTCAAAAGAATCATCCAAAGAAGGACCCCACAAGGACCTTGTGCAGTGGAAAAAAACGGTCGGTTTTGCTGAATTTTTAAAGTTCACTTGCTCTCCGGATTTGAAAAGGTAATACAAACAAAAGTTGTAGCTCGTGGGCTGAACTTTTGCCTCAAATTTTTTCATATTTTTTTGAGCTACGAGCTGTGAGCTATGATTTTATTAGTGGACCCCAGTTTTCCCATTTTATGCAGCCACACTCTCTCTTCCACTTTATCATTTTCCTCTTTCACACACACTTCTCCACTCATCATCCCCACCTCTCTCACCACTCCTCTCTGCACCCTACTCACCTTCTCCTCAACCTTGAAGAATAAGAGAAACCATGGTGAACTCATACCTCCCACACACAATTCCATTCCAAAATTGACCACCTAGTCTCATTTTTCCTCCTCCAATTTACCCATATCTATCAAAAAAACCACAAAATTCAGCCTCTTCTCTTAAAAGACAGCATCATGGTGGTTGATTACTCAGCTTCAATTACCTTATCTCTCAAGGAAGGTCAAGAGTGGAGAAAAAATGTACCGTCAAAGCTAGTGGACCGTCAACAAGCGTCAAAATTGGCCCTACTCAAGACACTTGGAGCATCAACCTTGTAAGAAATCCACCTTTTCTTACCTCTTAAGGGTTTTTCTTCCTTATTTGTATCCTACATGGATACTCCCATTGTAAATATCCAATTCCATTTGTAAATTAATACTAACTCTACTAACACTAACCCACTATGAAAAGTCCTATCACCTCCATTTCTCTTCTCTCTCTTTCCCCACCAACTTCTTGATAATTCCAAGCAAAAGAAATTAGATAAATGGCTGAAAATCTAACCCAACCATGGTTAGAGGAGTAACCCTAGCCTTCAAAATTTCTATAAAAGGAGGGTGTAGCTAGCACAAAAGGAGGAGCCATAAGCAAGAGCACTATGCTATAGCTTGAGAAGCCAAGCTTAACCTCTCTAGAAGGAGCTCTTGAGTGGAAGCTCATTGTCTTATGCATGTGCATGTGTTGTAATAGGGGATTAGCAAGGGAACTCTATGCCATTTGTAAGAGAGAGAGTGTTCATTCAATTGAGAGTAGGAAATCTATCATTTCTCCTACTAGTGTAAGCCCAACATTTGCTGAATCAAGGAGGGTGGATTTGGACTAAGCTTGGATACTTTGTCTCCCTTCCAACGTGAAGTAATGGACAACAATGATGCGTAAGTGTCTTGGTGTTTTTTGTTAATTTCTTGATAGCTTGTCTCGGGTGTTGTCATCAATCTAGCCATAAATCCCACATACTGTAAGAGGGCGACAGGGTGGAGAGGACTCCCCTGGCCTTAAGACAGTGATTGGGGTGGTTTTTCTTGTGATGCGTTGTGGTGAAATTTATGCAAGCTATGTTGAACAAATACTAATCTCACTTTGATTTGTCATGACAGATTTGTAAGAAGGTATTAATGCAACAAGCACCCTCTCCCCCTTTTTCTCTCTTTCTTACATATATATATTTATGTTTGCTTGATTATTAACGATACATTTCAAAGCAGCCCGAGCACCATCTCTCTCTCTCTCTCTCTCTCTCTCTCTCTCTCTCTCTCTCTCTCTCTCTCTCTCTCTCTCTCGTGTTTTAGTGTGTGATAGTATTCCATTGGTGTTAGGGTTAGTGTAAATTCCTTGCTTGTTTGTGGGTTGCTCTAACGATTCTCTTTTTTTGCGTCCTAGTTCGATCTTAAACTAGGTGGTGCCCCTTGTGTAGTTGGGATTTGGCTGGGGTTTGTTGTTTTGGTTTGTGTTGTGTTGTGCCCCATCCCCATTGAGAAGCACGGGAGCCTTGAAGGGTGTCTAGAGGTTGCTCTTCTTGTTGCCCGCCCCGGACCGCTTCAGTATATGCCCTCATAGTAGAGTTACAAGAGAAGTACGGGGACAAAATCCATATATGAGCCCCTAGGGACATGTGTACAATGTATATAGCATTTAGAATTCTATTAGAATGATTTTGTTTTAAGTTGAGTTGATTTATGGTGCAAATACTACAACCTATACTTTCTTCACGTCAGCAAAATGACAACAATGACCGCACCAACATTGACAACCAGGTCATGTCAGGGACGACATAACGCGGAGGGATGGAGTGTTGACAGTTGGGTCAACAACACGACATAACTCAACAAATCCTTATTTTTTGAAAGTTATGGGATGCTGAGGATTATGGTTATAAACATCATTTGTAATAAGTAGGTAGTCTAGTTGCAGAAGCCGGGGTGCAATGGAACTTCCAGATTGTAAATACCAAGCTATTTGACCCCTCAAACTCTATTTTAGGTTAAACCTAAGGTGACCTTAGTATATAAGGTACCTAGGTCACTTTTGTACAAAACTTTTATCATAATCATAGTTTTAAGCTGTCGTCGACTGTGTGTGAGAGAGGAAGAGAGAGAGTGTGAGCTTCATCCTGGTGCTACTCCCCGCTGCAAAGTCAGTAAAGAGCACGTCAATTATCACCTTGCATACAATCAGACACATACTCTTCTTCACATGCTTTGGCATCAAATGGATCCACATCCTTTCTTGTGTATTTTGATGGAATGAAAATTTTACTTTTATCCCATCAAGCTCACTGAAGGCATATGTAGGAGTCTTACTAAAGGGCGATCAAATGTTTTTGAGAGAGACAAGAATCGAGCGAGCATTCCTAGAGAGAGAGAGAGAGAGAGAAGGGGGGGGAGAGAGAGAACTTTGTTCCTTTTTTACTTCTAGTTAGGTGAGCCTTTGGAGAGAGCAAGAGAAGGGGGGAGAAAATAGCACCATTTGAGAGATCCTACAGTATATATATATATATATATATATATATATATATATATATATATATATATATATATATATATATATATATATATATATATATATAGATAGATAGATAGATAGATAGATAGATAGATAGATAGATAGAGAGAGAGAGAGAGAGAGAGAGTACTTTGGCTATAAGAAAAAGGCCATTGGTGTGTCATGATTCCATGAAAATCCACAATAGCAATGAATACAAACACAAACTTTTACTTAAGCTACTAACAAAACGAACCCTCAAAACAAAATGGCTGCTTGTGCATACTACCACAAAGGCACCATGTAAAAATTATGGTAAATGTGTACTCTTTCTACATAGCAAAACATGGTGAATGCATAATCCCTCCACATGATAATCATAGAGAGAAGGTAGGACCATTTGAGTAATCATGTGTGTGTGTGTGTGTGTGTGTGTGTGTGTGTGTGTGTGTGTGTGTGTGTGTGAGAGAGAGAGAGAGAGAGAGAGAGAGAGAGAGAGAGAGAGAGAGTCATGCCTATAAGACAAATGCAGTAGGTGATTCCATGAAAATTTTTAATAGCAATAATATACACACAAACCTTCACTTAACATAATTGAAAAGTTAAACATCAAAGAAGTATATTATCACAAAAGAACCATGTAGAACTTATGGTAAATGCATAGTCCTCCATGTGATAATCATAACGCATGTTGGATGCCATCAACCTTGCCATTGCTTCAACATAAGGTGGTAATACACTTTCATGAAACCCAAAAACAAAAGTCAAAAGAAATTTGCGACCTAAACATGTTAGCTATACTCCAATCTTACAAAAGAACTAATCAAAATGAAATAGCATATGTCCACCAAGAGATAGCAGCCAACCAAGATATGTTTGAAAAGCAAAGAACAATGACATAACAAGAGTCAATACCTCACTATTCTTCATATGGGTTGAGAGTTGTAGTCACATCCACTTCTTTATCCACATCATTATGAAGTGGAAGCCTCCTCCCTAGGCCGCTTTTTCAAGTGGATCAAAGGCTACAGATGGGCGGGAATCAAATGCTCATTGAAGTCTATGGATACGCAGCCATGACTTGAAGCTAAACAATATGTTAGGATGGGTGCCATACCACAAGAGGGTCGAAGATGGTCTCCACTTCATTAGTGGAAAAAATGGTTCTCCCCCGAGGTATTACGGGAACTATGAACCAAAGTTTTGGTTGGTGGATTGTTGGGATATAGATGACCTATAGAAGAGAAGCTCAAAATGAGTAACATTAATTGATGAAATTAATGTTACAACCAAATAAAGGTTAAGACGGTAGTCACTCACTTGCTCACAATTGTGTGGCAAAACTAAATTGTCATACCTCATTGTGTGATGCACATTAGAGTCCACCATGTAGGGGCCGTTCTCATGCCATCTAGACACATTTGCAAACCACTTGCACTAGAAGATGAAGGTATAAAAGGTTCTAAAATTAACCTTTAGTATCCTTTCAATAGTCCCATAGTACGTGGCTTCATCACCATCTGTGTCAAAGTTGCCCATGATACCAGAATCCATGGTGGTCCATTGCTCGTCAATGTGGTGTGTATGAAAGTGTCGACCCTTTGACCATGTAGAGTTAAAGGAAAGGCACTACAGAATAAGAAAATATCTTTTATCAATTACAAAGAAAAAATCTTTTATTAGTTACAAAGATAAGATTAAGAAAAAACTATACAGTATGGTTTAAGTATATGAGTACTCTACCTTTGGTACGCAACCTCGTGCCTACTCCCATTCTTTGTCGGTGATGGCTTCTCCGTGTGATTTTGCTTCCATCATTCTCTTATGAATCCACCGGGCACTAATCAGATTTGGGAAACATATAAGGTGTCTAGGCACAAGGGGTTCCCTCATTCCTCCATGCATCTATTTCCATGCTTCCCTCTCCTGCAAACACCTTGCCTTTGCCACTGTCCACAAGTCCACCCACTTGGTCATAACCTTTGTATTGAGGATACAAAAGTTTTTGACCACTCAGGATAGATTCATATCCTTGCTAAATAATTTTCTCTTTCCACTTGGCAAGTGTGAAGTCATCCTTGCATTCTCATCATCTGACCACATGCAAGGCATTGAGGGATCAACTTGTGTCGAATACTCTGATATGTAAACAAATGCCTCTTGCACGATCCACCCTTCGGCCATATATGCCTCTAGCTAGGACCGTAGCCTCACAAAATCTTTGAGTCTTTAAGAACCTCTCTAAAAAGAATATCCATCGTGCATGCAAATTGAGCAGTAATCATCCAAACCCGGTGAAACTTGGCTAGGGATCTTAAGTTGAGTTGCTTAACCTATTTGTATCAACATTTTGGCAAAAAGTTGCAAAACATTCCCAGAAGTAAATAATCATCATTATTTACATTTGCTTCAAAATTGACTATTTTTGCACAATTGAGTATACCATAAGGTTAATCATATCAAATAGACTCCACAAATCAAATTTGGTGTAACTTGGATCACAAAAGTGTGACTTGAGACAGATTCTCGAAAACTGAGTCTGCGGACACTAATTAACAGTTGATAACTTGGAAATTTTGTTCAAACTCAATGAAACTTGCAAGAGACCACAACAAGGTGATTACCTGGAAAAACAATCCTAAAAAGTGTAAAAAATGTGGAAAGTAAATAATGGTGATTATTTATAGCTGAGATCGAGAGACAAGATTTAGGACTTTTGAGCTTGCACAGTGTTAGAACAACATAATACAAGGCCACTGGTCAAGTTTGGGGTTTCATCGGGTCCAAATTAGTACATGTTAACTCAGTTTCTAGGTTGCAGATTAATCCTTTAGCTCTTTGCAAGGGTAAAATTTGAAAGACTCACTTATCTCAGATTGAAGTGATATACATAGACCGATATAAATAGTTAGCAAAAATTATACAGTCTTTGTGAAAAATTGCTAATTTGGTTAAAACTGGCACAGGAATCAGGTTGCAGGCAAAGAAATGAGAGCTTGATAGAAGTTTAATTCAAGTCAAGTGGAAAAACGGATAACAGTTCATCCACCGGTAAGTACTCTATCCAGGGCTTAACAAGTCTACATGAACCTTAAATCTGGTCGTATACTAGCAAATCAAGGCATATTTGGACAAACCGCTAGTAGAGTATCCACCAAAGAGAGTCTGAATCAAGGTGATCACTTGGACACTATCTTTGAAGAATTCTCAGATACCTATTCTGACTCAACATCTGAAATGTCTTCCTATTTGACTCATTCAGGAACCGGAGCAACAATACAATATAAGCACATACTCACCTTTTATAAGACTAATTTCCATGGAGCATTTACTTGGGTCCTAATGGAGAGTATGCCATTTGCATTGATGACCATGACATAGAGTTTGAAGAGGAAATAAGGAAAAAAAACAAGGGAAAATGTATATGGATAAAAATGGGACTCAATATTTAAAATTTGATGTGATAGACAAATGTGGTTAGAGGTGAATACTATAATTCCGGATATGGCAGCAAAAAAAGGTCCACTGACTTTAGAATTCAAGGGATACAATCAAGTTGATTTGAAACCTTTGAAACGGATTAGCACGGATAATCCTAGGATCGGAGTCTATTGTTGGGAGGATAGGAACGCCAAGGATCTTTTATGGACCTCTCATGCTAAATTGGGAGAGTTAACACCCATAAAAATCATCTGTATCTTCAAAATCAAAGACAAGGGTTCAACTAATCTACCAACTTACCTATTTAGGGATTGTTATAACAATAACTTTGTTATGATGAGTCCTGAGGAGGTAGAACAGACCAAATACCAAGGGTACTCTATAAGAGATTGGATATTGGGCCAAGGACCAGAAACTATTCCAAGAGAGGAACTCCATGAGAGATCTTTTGGGAGCAATTAAAAAAATCCGAACCTACCTCATCACAAAGAAAACCAAGTGACATTAAAGCCAGTCCAGGGCTACAGGAGTGAATATTTCCAACTAATTGGTTTTAAGGACTCGAGATAGGACCAACTGCCAGAGGAACTAGAGTTGAGCTAAATAGACGTGTCAAACCAGCTGATTTTCAAAAATGGGTGGTTCAAAAAATACAGTGGATCTAAGGATCCATATGACCACTTAGCTAGCTTTAAGCAAGAGCTAAGAGCAAAACACATATTTGATTTCCACCTTCAATTTGAGGGATTTGGAATGACATTAGAAGAAAAAGCTTTGACATGGTTCCAAAACACTCCACCAAGGTCAATCATGGATTTAAATACATTATCTCAGGGATTTGTAGTTGTATGTTCCAAAATTGGGATCAAACATAATACGGTAGCTCAACAAATATATAGCTTCAAACAGAAACAAGGTGAGTCTGTTAGAGATTGTGAAACTAGAATGAAGCAATACATTACAAGATGCCTAGAACTAGAAATACCTATAAAAGAAAGGTTAAAGTCATTGTTTTTAGAAGTATTCCTAAACAAAGAACTTCATGCTATACTATATAGCAAGAAATATATGACCCTAGAAAAGTGTGTATCAAATGCTATTGAATTGGGAGACAATTGTGATATTTTCAATAAATAAGATGTCCCTAAGGATACTCAGAGTGAGAAAATAGTATCCACAAAACCAACATGTGGGAACGGCTTTTGCAGCACTTACAACCATAGAAGACATGCTCAAAAGGATGAATGAAATGATGCAAAAAGCACCTATGAGAGGACCAGGACAAGGGATACCTCAACAAGGACAACCAAGTAGGCCACAAAAATGGTGTGCTATTGAGGTTAAGTGGACCAACCATGAGACCAATGAGTGCTATTATCGACCTAAGTATGATGGAAATGTTCAATATGTGTCCATGAGGCCACAAGGACAACCCATCAGCCTAATATGTCCCCGCACAAAGACGACCAATGGGTATGGAAAGGACACAACCAGTGTTGGGTCAATAACCTCCATATCCTGGACATAATGCAATGCCTGTAAAGTACATGCATTTTGAAGGAGTCATAGATGAACAAGCACTAGTGCGTGCTACACCTTACGTTGAGCCTAGCCCTGTTGGAATTAGGGTTGCAGAGAAACACACACAGCTTGGAGAAGATGAAGGAAGCTCAAGGCACACAATAGAGAGTGTGTTACTTTGTATGCAATGGAAAGATTGATAGCCCTAGAGTGATGGGCGTATAGAGCTGGCACATGAGTAGCGCCATGCCCTGAGGACATGATCAGTCCACAAAGGGTAGTAAGCCCAAAGATTTGCGGAAAGCTTTAAGCTTCTCACAAGACAATGCCTTTGTGAAAAGATCTGCAAGGTTGTCCTGTGTTGGCACATAAGCCAAGCCGATCCCTCCTACTGAGAGCCTCTCCCTGAAATAGTGGTAATGCACCTCAATGTGCTTTGTGCGAGCATGAAAGACTGGGTTTTTCACGTTGGGGAGGTTGTAAGGTCTCTAACCCCGATCAAAACGAGCACCCTTGTACCATGAAATGAACATAATGGAAAAAGTTACTATTTTTAGCAGTTTTCCAAATTCTGTCAGTGCCATGATGTTTAGAATGTTTCAAAGCTTCGAAATATGAACTAAAATAATTTTTGTAAAAAATTTCCAAAAATAGTAAGTTTTTGGTCACCTGACCCGTCCAGGTTTGATCGTCTCGAAAAATTGCACCCGTACCCCAAATTTGAAAAAATGCATTTTCGGACCCCGGGGGCTGCTAAATATGGCAGGTACTCAGGCCAGTACGTCTTAGTTAGAGCTTGCTATAGCAATTTTCGGCATCAAAATCCGACTCGTATGACCCGTTTTAGCCTAGAACCAAAATTTCTCCAAATTGTCCGGGGAGGTACCGGGGGCCCGAGACTGTGTGGGAACAGGTCCCAGCCCACTCCAGATCAGCTTTAGCAGCTAGGGGGCGCCCTCTTGCCTTGTGGGAGTCTTGGGAGAGTTTCTAAGCCAGTAACTAAGTCTCAGAGCCGGTTAACCAAGCCAACCTGACACTTGGTGGGTAGGGGAACTGGACTTGCCAATGCAGAGACTGAGTGCTCCTGCAGATGCATTTAGCAAGGCTGGTCAATTTTCAGCCTGTAGGAGTCTATTTAAAGGCCTGCACACACACACACACACACACATATGCTCACACACACACAGTGCATACACACACACCTACACACACTGGGAAGGTGCTGCCCGTACACACACCTGTTGAAGGAGAAGCAAGGAAGGGAGGTGCTGCCGAATTCTTGCCTCAAGAAGCTCGATTAGATCAGAGAATCGAGAAGATTATCAGCCCTTAATCATGGTAACCACGGTTTAATTAATGCCTTTTGTAAATTCCTTTCATTACCATCTAAATTCCTCATCTATTATGCTTATTCCTAGTCGTAATTCTTCATAATTACTCTCTAATTTCTCCTTAACCATATTCTATTATGTAGTCATCATCCCATAGCTGAATTATCAGCCATTCATCACTCTTAATTAATGATTAAGTGCATGATTATTAGAATTTCTCTCTTTAGGTAGCATAGTAATTAATCGGTAAGCCGGTAATTGTGTAGATTGATGAGAACCACTCTTTCTATCACTCATTAATATTGTAGCTAAATTAAATTCATTTCTCTCATGCATTAAGTCGTAATTAAGGAAAAATTAATCCGTTGTTAAGTCTCTAAGAGTTGACTTTTCTCACACCTATGCATAAGGTGAATCTGCACAATCTATTTGCTAGGAAAGAGATTAATCATACTTAATTCATCTCTCTGGTAATTCCATTAGTGAAATCCTATTATTCTTAATCATGTAAGCTGAGTAATTATCTTTAGAGCCGGTTCCCATAGGATTATGTGTCATCCATAATGATTGCTATATGAAAAATCTAGACCTCTCTTATAGGAGGGATTAATTGATGTCACTAATCTATCTATTGGGTTGTTGTGACTCTTGCAAACCTTAGCTTTTTCTCCAAGCTAACTATTTAAAGTAGTGAGTAAAATGGCACCGGTTAAGAGAACTCGCTTTGGTGGTGCCCACGACCGCGAGGCAGGAACAAGCAATGTCAATGGAAAGGGAAAAGCTCCCATGAAGGAACAAATACCGGCCATCTCACGGGCCATTGACGAAGAAATGGAAGAGGTAGGTCATAATTTTATTTAAGTTGTTTGAATTAACATTGCACACGTTTAGTTAGGAATGAACATATCCCCAAACATGTTGGAGAAATCCGACGGAAACCTCGGCATTGAATTCACTGTACATTAAGTTCTAAAAGTAGGAAGGAAATGATTGATGGGTATGTTGTTTGCAATAGGAAAGAATGTCTGCTAGGGGAAATTTAGCTCGACATGTTCATTTTATTTCCAATGTTGAATCAGTCCTGAACCCCCTACTGATCACAGGGGACAGAGTTCCTCATTAAGGGCTCTTGAATCCACGACTTGCTTTTTATGCGGTGGATACCCACGACTTGCTTTCTATGCGGTGGGAACCCACGTCTGGCTTTCTATGCGGTGGGAGTGTCCATGACGTGCTTTCTATGCGGTGGACATACCTAGTTGTATGGGCAGCTAGGCGACAACGGGAGGAGTGAACTCTCGCTGGAGGGGGGATGTTGTACCTCCAGAACATTGGAATTTTTATGAATAAGTTTGAGTAGAGTTTTTACTAGAATTCTGTCTTGGTGTTGTTTGCAATACTGGTTGAAGGGCTGTCTTAACGAACAATGTGATTCGGAATTAAACAAGGAATGTTTATGTTGAACAACCTTTGTGGTAGTAATTAGGTCACACAAGGAAGTGTGAGTGTGGGGGTGGAAAGTGGGGGCTTGGCTCAGGTTGCCAATGCCTACGAGATGGGTGGTCCCGATTGGTCGGGAACTCTCTGTCCCCATAGTGCTTACTCGATATTAGTAATACACATTGCCCCTTGAGCGGCGAATTCTCGAGAGTACGTGCCCCTGAAACATGGGAAAAAAGGCACTCGGGTTTTCTCTCCTCTTGGAAGGTGGGTCTTAGGATCGCTAGATAGTTCAAGTACGCTTCCCCTACGAGGTGGAGCTAGATCTCCCTGCTAGTAGGCTCGAACTCAACTCACCTTGTGATGAGAGATCGTCCGCTAGTCGAACCCTGAACCATTTTGTTTGCTTCCGCAATAGATCTAGTGGCCACCAGGTTCACCATCAAATCCGCTGGTTGATACGGCGGGGTGGGGACCTCACACCTGGTATCAGAGCCTAGGTTAGGCTAGGAAATAAAGTCGTACTGTTTGAATATGTAAATAAGGAACTGAAATTATATAGGTAGTTGATCTGAATTCCTTGCATTGGTGTTGCAGGAAGACCCCGTGCTCGAATATCGGAAGTTCCAAGTGTTTGAGCTTATTTATGAGCAAGCTCGAAGATCCCCAGTTAACTAGTTTAGGCGAGATGTCATGGAGATACTGATGAAGGCTCATACGCCACACTCCACTCGCATTGATAAAGGATGGGAACTTGATTGGACATTTCCAGGAGGGGTTTACTACATCAACGCTCGGAATCTAGGATGCCTGGCTACCGATTTGAAGAAGATACGTTGGGGAGAAGAGTTGAGGGTAATAGAGATATTCTACTTGGTGCCCACACGATTGGACCAGACTGTTTCAGACAACTCCAATCAAACCATCCACGACTGGCTCTTGGAGAAGGTCACCAATGTGATCCCAGCAAACAGAGTCAAAACCTTTGGAGTACCAAAAGAGGAACTCCGGCTTGATATCTTAGTATATTATCCACTCAAGAATGAGTATAGGAACTATTTCACAAACGAAGTAGTGCATCATGTGAATACCATCTCCTAGGCGTATATCATACGCAATCCATAAATCCATGTAATAAGCTGATCACCAGTTATCCTAAACCTTGAGGGGTTTCGATTGTAATAAATTTTCATCAATAAAGTGCTTTTGTCTCTGAATCTTTGTCTCTTGATAAAGTGGAATTTTTGAAATTTTATTAAAGTCTCGTGTCTATTTTGAAATCCAAGTAATGGTATCAAGAAATTTGTATAACCCATGTAGGCACCGCCTGTTGCTCTATACTCGGGAGCGCAAGAGAAGAAGCTCCTCCTTAAGCAAGAGAAGAAGACAAAATCACGGGTAGATATCCTTCAGACAACTATCAAGGAACATAAAAAACATTAAGAAAAACAAGAAAGGAAATTCAATCAAAACCTAAACACTAGGATGATGATTCATCCATGACACGAGTGGAACGAAAGAAGAAATATCAAGAGTTGAAGAAATCTCTAAAAGAGATGTATACCACTGAAATGGAAACAACCGAGGAAGAGAGTAAATACGTAATGAGTGTTCCATTCCATTACAAGAAATATACTCTCCAAGACCAAAAGATCATAGTCAAACAACCTGTCAGGGAACTAAGAAAACAGGGTGAGCACTATGAAGGACCTGAAAATGCAACGAAGTTAAATCTAATTGAATCAGGAGAAGAACCTAGACCTGCCTACATTGCAAACAACTTGATTTAAGAAGAAGAAGAGATTTTTCTAAGCTTACTGAAAGAATACCAAGATATCTTTTCTTGGTCTTATAAGGATCTTAAGGGTGTTGATCCATAAATTTGTCAACATACCATACCTATGAGAGATGATGCAAAACCAAGTAGACAAAGGCTATATACTTATAATGAAACATTTTCCAGAAAGATCAAAGAAGAGATAGAAAAGCTCAAGGAAGCCAAATTCATTTATGAAATTGAACACACAGATTGGGTGTCTCCAATTGTGGTAGTACCCAAGAAAAATGGAAAATTAAGAATGTGTTTTCAATCTCAAAAAAGTGAATGCAGCCACCACTAGAGACAACTAACCTCTTCCAATGACCAAGCATGTTTTAGAATGAGCTGCAAGAAAAGAAGCTTGGAACTTTTTAGATGGATATTTAGGGTACAATCAACTTTTGGTTGATCTCAAAGATCAGCATAACACTACCTTTGCAATTGAATGGGGTATTTTTGCCTATAGGGTTATGCCATTTGGGTTAACTAATGCTCCGGCAACAGTTCAAAAATTGATGAGCCATGCTTTCAAAGAATATCTTAGGAATTTCTTAGAAGTATATATGGATGATTTATGTGTACATCATCAATCCAGGCTGATCATTTTGAACATCTCAAAAAGGTATTTGAGAAATGTAGACTTTATAGGATTTGCTTAAATCCTAAAAAGTGCACCTTTATGGGTAGACAAGGAAAGATTCTTGGATATATAGTGTCTAAAAATGGCATAGCGATTGATATGGATAAAATTCATATTATTATTGAATTTCTTAAACTGATAATAGTCAAAGGGGTTCAAGCTTTCATGGGACATTGTGGATATTACAGAAAATTCATTTACATGTATGCTATAATCGCAAAACCCATGTATGGCCTGATTAGACTCTTGGACTGATGAATGTGAAGATTGCTTCATGAAACTTAAGGAAGCTCTCACTTCAGTCTCAATATTGAAAGCACCAAATTGGAATAATATATTCCATATACATGTTGATGCTTCCCCAACTTTGCTATTGGGTGCATACTAGCTCAACCAGGAGACGGAAAAATTGATTTTCCTATTTCTTATGCTAGTAGACAATTGAATGTGGCAGAGAAAAACTTATACAACCATTCAAAGAGAAGGATTAGCGATGATCTATGTCATATAAAAGTATAGACAATTACCTATTAGCCAACAAATTTGTGTTCTTTGTGGAACACCAAGCTTTATTATACTTGGTCAACAAGTGATGCAACACAAGAAGAATAGTGAGATGGTTCATCATTCTTTGGGAATTTGAAGCTAGAACGATATACAAAAGAAATCGAGATGGAATATTGCTTTTGTGTATTAATCCTGAGGGGAAAACCCAATACCTAAGTCAAGCACACATTACCATAGTGGGACTTCACACTCGAATAACAGGTCTAGGCTCAAGAAAAAACCCTAGAATCCCACATGTGCACGAACTCCTACGACAAAAACGGGCATAGCGGCTTGTCATCTCAACCGAATGATACTTGAATTGTAGCATGCCCCTAGACAGTAAAACACCTCCATATCATTAGATGACCATTTGGCAAGGGTCGAGGGGGTCCCAAGTAAATAATCTAGGTTTTTTCCACATGCGAGAATTGGATTCTGACTCCACAAGCAGCTTATAGACAAGGTCGATACACAATGCACCTAGATGGTTTCAAGAAAACAGTCTCTCAAACAATAGGAAACAACTCAAAGACTACAAAGTGTAAAATTTGACATATGAAGTCAAACTGACTCCAAATGAGCCCAAACTAAACGAGCAACATCATGACTATGTAGTGGACAAGTCCATGGCTTCAAAAGTGACAAAAAAACTCTACACACCAAGTAGTAACAAAAAAACCGTGATTTCAGAGTCGACAAGAGCACAGAGTGATGCCGACACGACTAAACCTGACCAAATTCATTTTAGGATTTTTTTTAGATGTATTAAAGATGTTTAGGCCATCAAATTGTCTTTTCATGCAAAAAAAGTAACTGTTGCTGTAAATAATTGCAATTATTTACTTTTGTGCACATTTGTCTTGAAAATCATCATGCCACTTCACCTATCATTTGTACACATCTATCTCATGTCACATGTCAAATTTGAGCCCAAAAGACCAAGAAAATACTAGATTTTATCAAAAAATGCAAAATGGACATCATTTGCAAAACTACAGACTCACGGCATTTTAGAGCGAAATCCATGGAATTTTCCAGCTTTGACACTCTATTCTCCTAATAGGTGTAGTGCAAGTGGTTGAGAAGGCAAAGAAGAGGATGCCTCAGAAAGAAAAGCTGCAAGAATTTCCACCATACTAGTTGGAGCCAAGATCTACCTGTCCAAAGAACAGCTTGAAGAAAACAACACTACAGTCTTTCCTCAATGTACATAGATAATAATATGGTGTGAGACACTATTGTGTACCACCATACTTACAATATATGCAAGCAAACACAATTGTAATTTCAACTAAATTGAATAGCTTCTGTAGTTTAAGATGATATGAAAGTATGCCAGGGCTTGAAGAAAAAAACAAAATTTCTATGAGTGAATGAGTTTTACGGCATGCATTTAAGCAGCATATTGCACTCATGGCTACTTGGGAGAAGAAAATCAAAGGTACTCAATATGAAGTATTAGTCAAACCAACGCATCACTATGGTATTAAGGAGTCATAACAAGATTCTTATTCTAAATCAAGAAAGTTAAAGGTAAAAGTTTGGTGAGAAATATAGATTCTTTCTCATTCTCCTATACATATGTTAATTCGTTATTTTATAATAGCATCAAAGAAAGAGCCTACCAAGGCTTGAAAAAGCTAGTTAGACACTCAGAAAATAGGTGTTTTGTTTTTCTCTTAAATTGCTTTAATATGTCTATCCCTCTATTTTATTTGCTCGCTTTTTGTCCCTTGCTCGCTTTTCACCACTTGTCCAATGATAGCAGCCCCTGGTATGCTTCCATCAAAGAAAGATTCTCTACTGTGAAAGAAAAACATTGCAGAGTATTGTGTCCATTGAAGTTACAATTGGTTATGTTGATGATCATGAGACATTACACCACTTTGTGAGGCACGTGTGTCCATAGCAAAGAGTAATGGCCAGCAGATGTCCCATTTTTGCCACAAAAAAGGAAGTCCTTGTTAAATAAAGAAACTTGGATGGATAAGAGGAGGTCCTTGCATCTAGAATCGGTCTTGAGTTCCCCCTTCAACCTGGCAAAGGGAGGACCAACTAAGAGGCGGGGTGTGGTTTTGGGTGCGTAGAGAAGAAGGGTATATGTCAACATGATTGAAAAGAAAGAAAAGAGAATTTATCCTCACCTGGCCCTACCAGATTGCATTTCCAAATGCAAGTTGGAAAGGGCATGTGAGATCAAACCCTTTAAAAAATCAAGTTTTTTTTAGTTTTCACTCTCACAAAGAAGGCTACATGGGATCGATGACCGGGTGAAAATAGATTATGATCCTGATACATTCAAGCCACGCGTAAGATGAGATTCTCTTAGGGTATTTTCTCAATGTGTCAGTAGGTGCTCAATGTGTTGGTATGTGGACAATGATGGTCGCATGAAGCCAATGTTTTGAAGAGAATTTAATCACTTAGGGCATGAATGTGGTCAAGACAAGGTAAACAATAGTTTTTACCAGTGACTAACAAGCTCAACAGTAGATGAAAGAAGGTAAGAACATGGGGAATGTGCTACTATATTAGTGATAGCATTTAAAAAAAGATTAGGAATTCTCTTCTAGTCAGCCAAGAGAAATTTATGGTTTTTGTTGTCTTTTACATGACATCAAACTAGATGTGATCGTGTACCTCTATAGTGCACCCTTCATTATTAGCTTCTTCTAGAAGTAGTGGTTTTTAAGTTCATAGTTTCTCTTCTCCATGGACAAAAGTATCATTGCACTCATTATTAAACTTCTCGGTTCTTGTTCTCCATAGATAGCATCATCACTATCATTATTACCTCATGGTTGATATATGTAGATGTATTTATACATCTAGTCTATAACTAAGACCTATTGAGTTGCACGATATACCTTTTTTTTTCAAGAAATGATATTTTGTTTTAGGCGTATTCTCCATTTGGTAACATATATGGATGTCTATGGCTAGAGACAATAATGCTATCACCAAATCATTATTCTTTAAATCTACTTTGTTTTGATACTCTTGCATCAATTTTTTTGTTGGTTTCTTTAATAATTTGTAAAGATACTCTTCTCAATTTGAGCATTATGTTGCCTCTTAATGATTGATAGTAAGCTTAGCCTATAAAATTAACAAATTTGATATAATAATTAAGTTGCAAGAAAAATTTTCAAAGTAGATCACATTATTTCGTATGATTTTGTAGTACTTTGAAGTTCTACAAACTTTTTGACAATTTTTCTTGTTTGCTCAAAGTGGGTGCTCCAAAAGTTTTAACAAGAATCACATACCATGCTATTGGAAAGAAAGAGCACAAAGAAGGAAGGAAAGATAACAAACTCGGGGCTCTAGAAGTTTTAAAAAGAATCACATACCATGCTATTGGAATGGCTGACAACTTGCTGCCAACCCTAGATCAAAATACGTGGATAATCTCAGCTCAACCCTCTCCATGAACCACTAGATCAAAGAAGAAAAGGATATATAAATAAGATGAGGAATCAACAAAAAGCTCGCCTGAAGCCCACAACAGTGAAAGCTCGGACAACGAAGAAACAAGGGCAAGAAGACAGGAAATGAAGAAGAAAGCACTGGCATCCCACTAGGAAGAACCTCAGCAGAAGAAAGCAAGTTTTGAAAGAGAAAAAGAGTCTTTTGAAAGAAGCCGCCAAGCTGCAGGAGAAAACCCGGAATCATGGAGTCCAAGGGAGATCGAGGGTCCAAGGACCAAGAAGCCCACGAAGTAGGTCCCATAAGATTTGAAGGATTTGCTTGAGCAAATGTATGCAGAAGCCGAAGCCTTGAAGATACAAGACGCTCTAGAAGCGCAAAGGAAAGCAAGAGAAGAAGTGGTTGCACAAAAAAGGCAAGCAGAAGCTACACAACAAAGTGAACCATATTATGAACAAGAACAGATGTCTCCAAGACCCACTTCACCCACTACGGAGCAAGAAGACCATCCCATGCCAAGTCCAAGCCCTTCACCAACTGCTAAATCCAATGAACGAAGCAAAGGGAAAAGAGAAGCAACAAGAAGAGGCCAGTTTTGAACAGCCCAAGGGAATACAAAAAATTGAAGTTGGACCTTCTACAACAACCCAATCAGAATCAGCTAAAGCAGCTATGAAGCCTCAAGAAGAACCAGTTGAACCAGCTACAAGGCCATAAACAAAATCCGTTGCATCGTCAAAAAAGCCACAAACCAAATCTGCTAAAACCTCTAAGCAACCCCATGTAGAACTTGAAGAAAGGGAAACCGCGGATGAGGTCATCATTTAGGTTAATGAGTATGAAAAACAAATGCAGCTAATGACAACAAAGATGCGAACAACAGTACTTAGCCGTAGTGCCAAGGCTAGAGAATTGGAATAGGTAATAGATGCTCTACAAGGTTAGCTCAAAGAAATAATGAACATCATCGGGGATATTCAAGGGTAGAATATAGAGCTAAAAAACAAACTGAAAAGAGATGGAAGATTTAGGGGACCTCCTCACACGAAGTTGTCAGATGCATGCAAAAGCAAGGACCAATAGCTGACTGAAGTGACCAATGAACTTTTAATCACTACTCCGTTAGTCCAAAAGATACAAGTGCAGCTAGCTATAGCTATTGCCTCAGTGTAATACTCCGAGAAAAGAATCTATGACCAAGACGAATTTCTAAGGCAGATCAAGAAAACCCAGCTGTAGATTCACTCAAGGGGACAGATGAAGTCTACAAGACTTTGGAAAAGAGAAACAAGGACCTGGAACATGAGTTGAAGCTTGAAGACAGGCACAAAGACAAGACCTTGCCTTAATGCGGGTACAAAGAGAAGAGCAATTGATTAAGGAGATAGAGGATTTAAAAAGAGCTAACCAGCTCCTGAGAGAAGGACATAAAAAATCTCATGAGGAGGCAGGAACCTCTAAACAACCAATCATAGACATACCATCAGTCTCCTTTGTAGATATGGAAACACAGCCATCAGAAGGGCTAGAAGATGATTTGGAGTTTCAAGTGCCAATCAATGAAGAAGAACAAGTGCCAATGGTCCAACTTTCTAAAGTTGAAGAAGATGCACTGAAAGAGCATATTTTCCATGAAGTAGATGTTGAATGGAAAGCGAAAATGGATTGGGAGTTGAGAGTTCTCCACTCAATCAATGTAACTCATCTCACTCCCAGCCAAATCAATGCTCAATGGCATCAACAGTCGTTGCCCTACCCTTTAATAAAGGTAGATCTACTGCAAGTCAAAGAAAAACTTTACAAGGATATGCAGGAAGAAGGTTCAGATGCTCTCCATCCCAAATGGCAAAAGAACTGGCTCAACAAGAACTCAAGATACCTTTTGTTTACAAGATCACCTACAACAATCATAGAGAGACCCTATATTCTGTCATGTACCAAGGGTAAGGACATGATAGGAACACGACGCATTGAGGAAGAAGAGACCAACTTGGCTCAACTACCCAAGACAGCCAGCTTCAGATCAGATACCAACAACGGAGGACTACATGGTGAGAACCCTAATGGACACCATAAAGTTATTCAAAAGCCTCCCTGACCTCTCATGTGCAATGCTCTATAAAATCTACAAAATGTTGCTTACATGCATTCAAGATTTTCATGAGCTTGAGCAAGCAGGAGCCCCATGCATATCTTTCTTGGAAGGTAAGAAAGGTTTATGCTATGATTTGAGTGGACAGCCTTCAGAAGAAGTCCTCTATGGCTTCTATGTCAGATGCATGTTCTATCATCAAGCAATATGTTGGCATTTGAAGAGGCTTTAATTTTATATTGGATTCTTCACATGGCGGACAAATATTTTTGGGCCAGTGATCAACAATCTGACATCAAGGTTTGTTGGCTATTCTTCCATTGAACTTAAAAACAGTCACTATTCAGTTTTTGCAAGTCCCTGACAAGGAAAGAGGCATCAGATATGAGAAAGCTCTACACGCGCTTCAAGACCGCCTCGCCAATCATCAACCCAAAGACTACTTTAATCCATGAAACTGTGTCAAGGGACAACACAGTCGAGAAGGGAGGGAATGTTAGTAGTAAGCTAACCCATGTAACATTTTTCAGGAGCTTTTATTGTAAAAACATTTATTCTTTTGATAGATTGGGAATATTAAAACTCCTATTTTCCAGATGGATATTGTAATCGATGACCCGTGCCTAAAGAAAGCTTGGCTAAGGTATAAAGGCTAGTTTTTGTGAAGTTATTTTCAAGTTTTGGATAATAGAAACACGGTGTGAGCTAAGGATGCTCACTTGCGCTTCCTAATCACTTCCCGATTGTCACATTGCAGTGTCGTCTGTTGCATTGCAACCACAGGTAAGAGCTCTATGCATTGACGTAAATATATCATGGTAATCCATAGCTTTTGACATCACCGACCCGTGCCCTAATTTCATCATAAGTAGGAATTTAAGCTAAGAAATCACAAAGTAAGCATAGGCGGGGTATTGGAACATCATTTGCTAAGAATTTAGATGCATTCGGGATAAAAAACGACTAGGTCGAAAACTCACGGCTGTTAATAATCATGATTTTTGCACTTGACCTAAAGTAAGATTTTAAACCATAATCATGTGTGCTTATCTCTTATAAACATGTCCTAGAAGTTTCATAACATTTGGATGTCGTGTAATGCTGTAATAGTTATGATTTGTTTGCCGCTTAGCGATTATCTTCTGATGACTTAGGTCATTTGAGTGTATCTTGTGTGAGATGTGAGTTGTCTATTGTTTTCCAAGAGATTGACACCCTCTTGTAGTCTCAATGCACTAGTCTAGTCAGCTTCGTCCCATGGATTACCAATTATATTCATGGTTCTTGCTATGTCTGCAATAAGTTAGAAGTGAGGTAAGAAACCTATCCCATAGAGAGATAGAGAGGGAGAGAGATACAGGGAGGGAGAGAGATAGGGAAAGAAGGAGGGAGATAGAGAGGGAGAGATAAAAAGAGATAGGGAGATAGTGGGAGAGAGATAGAGAGAGGGAGAGAGATAGAGAGGGAAAGTGGGAGAGATAGAGAGGGAAAGAGAGAGAGAGAGAGAGAGAGAGAGAGAGAGACTGAGAGGGAGTGGGAGATAATGATAAAGAAAGGAAAAGAGAGAGAGAGAGAGAGAGAGAGAGAGAGAGAGAGTGAGAGAGACTGAGAGGGAGTGGGAGATAATGATAAAGAAAGGAAAAGAGAGAGAGAGAGAGAGAGAGAGAGAGAGAGAGAGAGAGAGAGAGAGGAAGAGATGTAGAAAATGAGAGGGAGAGGGAGAGAGCAATAGGAGTGAAAAATATCCTATTGATCTCTCTCTGATCTATTTCCCTTGTCATACACCTCTCTACATCTCTATAAAGAGAGTGTAGTGATAGATAGTTAGTGATTAGATCTTAAGTTTCATTCTTCTCGATCTACCTAACGAGCGATGCACTCTTCTAATCTATGAAAGGTTGGAGTTGTTCATTGCAATAGGGTAAGTGGGACTGAGATTTATTATCTCAATTGGCATGCATGTTTACAAGGTTTGGGGGACACCATTGAGAACTAAACTACATCTCTATAAAGAGAGTGTAGTGATAGATAGTTAGTGATTAGATCTTAAGTTTCATTCTTCTCTACCTAACGAGCGATGCACTCCTCTAATCTATGAAAGGTTGGAGTTTTTCATTGCAATAGGGTAAGTGGGACTGAGATTTATTATCTCAATTGGCATGCATGTTTACAAGGTTTGGGGGACACCATCGAGAACTAAACTATTATTGAGCTATTATCAAGCTTGATAGAAACTGGTGCCAGCTTAGCATTGTTAAACCCACTCCACTACTCTTTGCAATAAACAATATTCTAAACCACGGGTGTAGTTACTTGAGTGCATTATTTTGAAGGCTAAGAGAAGTAGTAGTCGAAGCTTTAATCTCTATGTATCACTACCCTCTCTATAAGTATGTTTAGGTGTAAAGAGAGGATTGGATGTATGCATGTAGTAGTATGCACATTAGATATAGTGTTAGGTCCTGATACTTATCAACATGTAATGTAGATGTTAGAAAAGCAACCACCTGGTGGGGAGTAGCCATCACATTCTTCTTTTGATTGGTTCATGTCCCAGATGGGCTCACATCTAGGGTGGACATCGCCTCCAGTGGACCCAAATCTTGAGGCGATAAGTCCAAACAAAGACATTAAGCTCATTTGTAGCTAGTTTTTTGTGAGCATGAGTGTAGGTTTCTCTTTGATATTGGTAGGCATGGACTTCCTACACCTTCAGAGGTGCCACTTCATCTACCTAGGTTCCTCCACCAATGGTAGATCCAAACCTCCAGCGGGCACTCTCTTTACAAGATGAGTACTTCCATTTGATAAAGATATTGTTTGGTCATTACCTTAATAGCAGCTTGTAGTCTACGGCCTTTCTCAGCAATCCACCCCATGGGGTAGCCATGGCGGGACACCCTACATCCATAGCCTTGCATTGATGGCACGTCCTTCTACGGTCCCATTTTACCGACCTTCTCCTCTTCCATGGTAGGGCCCCACACTACTCCATTCTACTCTTGCTTCACCCGAGCATCATCGACGCACTTCTTCTGGCAGCACGCGCCAACGTTTGTCTCAAGGGAGCAGCATCAATAGAGGTGGAGCGGTGGGGGATCATGTGGCTTCGCTTGTTTCGTAGTGGAGGGGGGAGGAAATCCCCTTATTTAGAGTGTGCCGCCCCATACGTAGAGTATTAGGATACTGACGCACCCATGCTAGACACACATGGGTGCTACTATAGAGTAAAGTATGGAGGGGAAGTGGACTTCAAGATGGCACAAGGCAGCACATTTTAATGACATCTTAAGATTCTCATACACTCGACGTCTAAGAATTGTTTTGTAAAGTTCAAAGATTAGCATCCCAATCATACATGCTACATTGAGAACACGTTGCATGCTCTATTCCCAAACATCCCCAATGAGCAATTTTCATCATAGTGGTTGGAGGACTACATTAAAACATTTTTGAAAAACAAGCAGTCTAGTGTACGACGTGATACGTACAACTAGGTTAGAGATCCAAATAGGAGTTATCACAGAGGCAACATGGCAGATGCGGAGTGGGAGTGGGCCATGCAAGAAAAGGGAAAACAAGCTGCAATGAACTCATCCTACAGACAACAATTAGAAGCTCGGGCCATACCAAATCCCACACACTATGGTTCGGGAGACAAAGCAGCTTGGAAGGACAAATATGTAAGTTTGGTTAAATTGGAACCTAAACCATTTCAAAAAAGGTTTTAGTTTATGAATTGATCTTGTTATTGCTAACTTAGAAAAATATCACTCTAAGTTGATCAATGAGAGAGATGGTCATGTTTTGGGAGAGGCACATAGAATTCAAAACTTGGCAATGGTTTTTGGAGAACCATCACATCTCTTGCGAGAAATTTGACTCAGTGATCGAATCTCTACAATCGATAAGTCTAAACACATCATATTATATTAATTGTTTTCAATTGTTAATTTGGTGAATTTGGTGAATTTGGTTAATTATGTAGAGTCAAGGCAATCAAACGTACGTGCCTGTGGACGAGGAGGACTTGGACAAATAGAAAATTATTTTTAGTCCTCTCTTAAAGTCCCAATGTGGCACAATAAAAACTCTATGAGCATATGTATACACAACTGAACTAAAATTCCATCTTATTTGTGAATCTTTTAAATAGTTGGTTTTTTGCACTTTAAATTATCAAGGAAAGTTATATTCAAATTCTATTGTTTATTTTTTTCTTTACACCTTACCAAAAAACAATTGATGTTGCATATGTTTTATGAAGGTAAAAAATAAAGGTGCTCATTTGTGGGTGGCCCACATGAGCACCTTTATTTTTGAATAACCGTGTAGCGGTAATTTGCGGTAATAGGCACGACACTATATGTGGTAATAGCCACGAATATATTTTCGTGTCTATTATCGCGCTTATTGTTGACCAACTTTTGTTGTTTCTATTACCGCACACATACTTTTTTTTCTCTACTTTCCCATTTGTTGTGAAGTGGTTCTCAATTTCTCCTCTTATAGGTCTGGAAAAATAGTTTTTTCTCCAGAATAAAATTTGGTGGACTCAAAAATCTTCTATGTGCCATAAAGAGCATAGAAAATTCACACTACATATAATGACCGGCATTGATTTAAGTAACTCTAGGACAAAAAGAAATCCTACCTCATTGTGATCACCCGCACAATCAAGAAAGCCATAGGGACTGTGGTGTTGAACCATAATGCAACATATAATCATGAAGTCCAACAAACGACAATACTTCTCATCCACACAACAACGTCACCTTTGCAACAAAAACAGGTATCTTTTGACAACAATAATTCTTTCAAAAACAAAGAATATTTATGAGCAACACACACCTGCAAATGATGCCATAATCAATAACCATCCTGAGTCGGTAAGTGTGGAAGCTGAAAGGTGAACACCCTATGAACATGACCTTCTGATAGAGCATCCCACTGTGGCCTTTCCATATGACCAATATGTGCTCCTCCAAGTGGAAGATCTAAGAATATAAAGTCAGCTGCCCATGCCACATGTCTCCCTGTTCTAGTGTATTGCACAGCATCCGGAATTGCCTTGAGAAATATGCTCATGGACAGGTGACCGTGAAGGATTCTTTCACCCTATCTTAAAGTCAGTAGCAATAGCAATATAACCGCCATGCATCGAAATGCATCAAGAATCACTCAATAATGGCAATGAAGGCAAAGATGTCTATGAAACATAAATGAATGAAAAGTTCTTCCTAACAACCAAAGTGCCCGGGTTCACTGAAGAACATAATTAATCATCAATAAACTAACAAAACTGAGGCAAACCATAAGATAAATGCAAAAGAACAATCACCATCTTGATGAGATGGAATGGATTCATTTATGAATGTCTCCTCGATCACATCCTTATCCTTATTTGTCCTTGGGTCTAGCACATTAGAAGCATGTAGCATTGCCATACTTCGCAATTTAAACACATTTCAATAAAAATATACTTACAGGATAGTTTTTCTTGTACACGTGGAGGTGGAAAATTGTTCGATGTGGTACCCTTTTTCATTGCATCATAAATCTCTCTCTCTCACGTGCAAGCACATGACCTACGACCATGTCAATCTACCAAGGAAAACTCTCCATTTCCCATGGAGTCAATGTATGAACAGAGGGAGAGTACATGCATGCATCTGCAATAGAGATCTACCTCCACTGCTTAGCCAAAAAAGGTAGACCTGGAAGATGATTCTTGGACACCAAGAACAATATGAATCTATAATATTAAAAGAATACAAAAATATTGTTCATTTTCATTCTAAAAAAACATACAACCATATTCTCATACTTGTGAACTAACAAAGTAGAAACTTGTATGCCAATCTCTGTGCTACCATGCGCATTGTCTCCACCTTCTTCAATGCATGCTTGTCCACTTCTTTGGTTCTATCTTCCAAGGAGGTCCCAATATGGTAAATATATGGCCTTGCTTCAAACTTGATCTCCTGAAAGTAGGCAGCAAGTGAACAATCATGAGGGAACACGACACCCCCCAGGCACATCAATGAAGTATGACACTAGTTTTGAGGCTCTAATCAAAATTCTTTGCAGTAATCCTTCTTTATGAAGCCAACTAGAAAGACCAAGTATACTTACCACCATAAATTTCTTATATTTCACAATCTATAAACTAGGCAAAAAAGTTTATATATACTTACATGCAAAACTAGTCATCACCCTTTTTTAGACCATAAGCTGACCGTGTGATCTTCTCAGCCTCCAACAAAGTAACCCAAAGTATCTTGTTCTCTATAAGAGTGTCATGAAGAGTGATCAAGTTGAGATTTTCAAGTGTTGCCCAACTATCTAGCTCCCATTTCAATGCAAGAACTCTTGCAAAAACATACTTTTCCAATTTGATCTCCATACTTCAATGCAAGGTCATTATGGACTTTTCTTCCTCCTTTTTGAGATTCTCTTTAGTCATTGTCAATTTAACTTGATCCAATCTAGTATTGAGTTCTTTGCTAATTTGAACCTAATAAATAATAAATCCTTAAATTTCCATGCAATTTTCCTATTTAAATATGAAAAACCATGAGCAAACTTACATCATATAGAAGCTTTCCCAAATAGCGACGTGTAAGAGGGTGCCATGGTTGAGAGCCTTTGGAGTACTTCTTTTTCACTACATCTATTAGCTTTTGATACCTTTCAGAAAGACCCTTCACATAGTCTTCATGGTTCGCATCACAAATATGCAAACAACTCACAAGCTCGTCCTTCAAATGTGTCACAAAAAGAGCATGTGTGTTCATGCTACAATAATACAAAAGTAAATAGAACATGGAGATATAAATTATTGTAAACAAACATCCAACAAGTTTAGAGGGAGCAACAAAGTTACAAATTCATGTGTTGCAAACTGTTGAGAAGTGCAATCTCGGGCACTCTTGTTGGGTCAATGATTGTGAATGATTGTGGAAGAAAGCAGTACATCTAACCTACTTTTCTTGCACAAAAGAGCAGGGTGCCTCTAAACTGGTAATATTTTCAATTTTCTTAGTGATGTACCTGGATAGAAGGTCTCATTTCTCTTTTGTTACCGCTTCAACATGAGGTATGGTTGAGAAAAAGGATAGGAGGAATAATCTCTTGACATGCCTATGGGAAGTTCCTCCTCTTCTTATTGGCAATCATTGAGCCCCGTCAAGGGCCCCCTCGTGAGAACCCACTCCAACACACTAGCAAGCCATCGGCCTGCAACTGCTACAATCAACGATCACCATCAACTCAATTCATGTATCAAAGTGCTGCTTATGTTTGTCTTCATTGTTCTCAATTTTTAGCACCGGTGAGACCTAGAAGCATCTTCTGTCATTGGACCAACTCCAGCTTCCGCATCAGAGCTTTGCTAGCATCTTGCAAGCACTCCACTCTTGCTAGCATCTACAAGTGAAACTCCTTCTCCTCATTGACCCCACAACTACTCCAAATTGTTAAAATGCATGCAAGCTAAGGGTGTGAATGTCTATGTTTTTGTACCTACGTGGTGTGAAGTGCTTGCTGTGTGTCATATCAAAGCATCACTGCTTGTAAATATTCTACAAGTTTGTCTTGGTCTCAATAATTTCTACATTCATCTTCGACAAGACTTTGCTTGACGTTCAGGTTTTTAATCCCGGAATGACTACATAAATATCACCTTCTTGAAAGCATCTAGCTATGGATTCATCTAACCAATCACTAGAGAGTGCATCCAAGAGGAATTACAATCAATCAGCTAGTGTAGGGAGAGGAAGGAAAAACGTGCTAGCAGACTTGCTTGTAATGACTCTCCTATTGTTGGCCTGGCTCCGGATTTTGGATCAATTACAATCATATTGTGCAATTAACAGTGGCTTAGCATCCGCAAGGCTGCAACACTTAGTAGTACCCTTTATGCCTCCCATTTATGTGCCCCCAACACCTCCCTTGCCTCAATGGCTCCAACACCGTTTCATTGAGGAGACCCCCTATCATCCACCTATCTTCACCAGACCCTACCAGCTTGTGTTTCCGAATGCAAGTTGGGAGGGGCCCGTGAGACCAAACCTACAATAATCTCCAACATTGTTGCATTGCTTCCCACTTCATACGTCTATCTTCACCACACCCTACCAACTTGCATTTTGAAACGCAAATTGGGAGGGGCCCATGAGACCAAACTTATGGTACCCTTTGTAGCATCGTTGATAATGAAAGGCCAACCCACATCCACCAATCTCTTTGTTGAAGTGCTACTAGCATACCACTGCATCGCTTAATGATTACCATAACTAAGGCGAGGAAAGGCTAGATGTGGATGCTTTTTTGTTTCTCCTTGTCTACGATCTTGCTTTCAGGAGGAAGCTCAATGCTCTTTGAGGCGCTCATACATGCTCACTCTTTTGGTTGAGGTCAATGATGAACTCTGCTAATAGTTTGTCATAATAATTGATGTTGGTTTCCAGCTCCATGTAGACCTTTGAAACAAGTAATAAGTACTCTAAAGTTTTTCTATGTGCTAATGTGTCGTACCTTGCAAGCTACAAGGTTCTACTCTATTTTGTGTGTGTGTGTGTGTGTGTGTGTGTGTGTGTGTGTGTGTGTGTGTGTGTGTGTGTGTGTGTGCACGCACCCATGCTCACTACAAGCATAGCCACACTGCATCTTATTTTTGGCACTTTTATCCCTCATTCAAATATTTAATCACGGCTTGGCTTGCAACCTGCATCTTCCATTGTCTTATGATTAGTGATTGTGATTCTGCCAAGTGGCTTCATGCTTTACCTTTGTTTCAAAAAAAGCTATTTGCCTAGGTAGGGCCAAAGTTTTTTGATATTCAATGGCTATAAGGCTTCACACTGTTCAAATCCCCACCTTAGCTTTATGATAGTGGAAATTTTACTACCCCTTGGGAAGGCAATTTTTGTTAACTGTGATTGCATGGAAAGGACTCACCTTTAACACACATATACACTAATGGAGACAAGTTTTATGTCATAAGATCAATCCCTCTAGACTCAAATATATATGTAAAGGCTCAAATTCAACATTTACTACTGAAGTGGAATTAGAGAGAGAGAGAGAGAGAGAGAGAGAGAGAGAGAGAGAGAGAGAGATTAAGATTCCCCTAAAAAGAGACTCATGTGATTAAAGAATTTTTACTCCGCTTGCCTAAATATTCCTATCATCTGCTATTGCTACTAGAACTCATCTTGAAAGAGATTGATGGATAAAATGTGCTCTTTTGGGAGCGTCCATAAGTACTCCACATGCCTAAATATTCTTACCATCTGTTATTGCTACTATAACTCATCTCCAAAGGAATTTATTAATGACATGTGCTCTTTTGACTCCCTTGGGAGAATCCATAAGTATGACTCCCTTGGGAGCATCCATAAGTATGAATGAGAGTGGTCATCTTGTCAAAGTCTACATTTTGAACTTGTTGAAAACACAAAGTGGTGATCCACTCATGCTTTATGCCATCATTTTTATTGTCCCTCCACTCATGGAGGACAAAGGAAATAGAATAAAATAGGACTCATTTACCTTAAGCATAGGTCAAATATGCCTATACATAGACCAAGCACTTAGTGTTTTGTGATAATTTTCTTCAGTGTTGATGTGTACACACTACAAGAAGCTCATGTACATATAGTTGAAAGTATGAGTTGTTACAAAAATCTAGGTATTACTTTGGAGCTAACCATGTTGCTAGGAGCAAAATACAAAAGTCAAGATGATTACGCCAATATAATGAGAAACCCTCAAGACCTCACGTGCATTGACCTAATTATGCGCATTAATTCAACAAAAATCACTATTATCATGATGTGGAATGTATCTACCACATAGGTTTATGGACCTAGTTTGAAGCACGAGTTCATGTAAGCCAAAGATAAACATTCCTCTATGTGGATTTGTTTTTCAATGAATTTTTTTTTCAAACCTAGTTTGCTAAAGGCCATTTCTTAATGCATTTATACAAGCACATTGGGATTTTAATACTAACGATGTAGCTAGATCCTTTGTCATATGGCTTTTCAAACACTTTGTAAAGGTTAAGTACATGTCATAAAATCTAATATCTAACCAACCCAAATGATTTTCTCATATTAAACTGATCATTTAATGTGGGATAATAAACGGGAACAAGGGTTAGAATATAGACATGTGCTTACGGATCTATCTCAACACGGGCCAATGGTAAAGGGGTCCAAATGAGAGACGGTTTGTCAAAGATAAATGCTAGCTAATCGAGCTTAAAAGACCTTAGGGGTAGTTTCATTAAAGACCTCCAAAAGTTAGTGTTAAAAAGTCCTTTGACCTTACGCAAGATATGGCTAAGCTCGAGGTGGGAATCATACCCAAGCATGAGGTGCTAAAACGCTTAAAGTGGTTGTGGGAACCTTGCCCAAAGCTTGAGGTGATTTTTATGCTTAAATGACTAAGGTTTTTGAAATGTTAAATTCAAAGATAAGTTCTCAAGAGGCATGAAATTCTATTCTTGATTGACTAAGTCTTTAAGTATTCAATTCATAACAAATGACTTAAGAAGCATAAAAGACACATGCTTGCTTGATTGAATAAGTCCTTGAAGTATTCCATTCAACCAAATGACTTAATAAGCATAAAAGACACATGTTCAAATGATCCTCCACATGTGGCCCTCATGATGTGTTTGAATGCTATTGGTTAGGTTTTAAAGGGGACCAATGAGAATTTAGATACATAAAAATAATTAATTAATTTCTTTCTCTCAAAAGAGGAAAAAGAGGATACATGTCCAAAGGAAATAATAAAATAATACGAGAGAGAGAGAGAGAGAGAGAGAGAGAGAGAGAGAGAGAGAGAGAGAGAGAGAGAGAGGGGTGGACCAAGCATGAGAGGGGGGTTATACTCTCCCACATACACACACACACACATTCTCTCATTGTGTGGAGTGAAAAAACCAAGAGCTCCATCTCCTTCTCCAAGTTTGTTGAGAAGTGGCGAGCGTACACCAACACTCTTGGCTATGAAATGCAAATCCAACCAAGAGCCATGCTTCAATGGTTAAGCTTGCCATCTTCTCCATCTTCATTACTATGCTATTGTGCTATGCTAATCAAGAAGAGTGATGATAAGTGAGGAACTATTTCTGTCTTCTATGGAATGTTTCTTCTTCCTCTTCCCTACCCTCATTCCCCCCTAGCTCTCTCCACCTTCGAAGGTGTCTGAGGCCTTGGGGCTGAGGCTTGGGATAGTTAATGCTTTTTTCAAATTTTATGTTAAGCTCATGATGCATGAAGCTTTCCATCTTCATAGCATCACCAAGGTCACAAGTAACACAAAGATTGTATTGTAACAAAGTCTCTTTTGATGGGAGAATCTATAATACAAACGCCTTTTGGAGGGGGGACTGGATCCAAGTAAATCCGGTCCTCATCTATTGTCATGTTCTCTAATACTCTCTCTCTCTTGCAAAAGAATTGTTCATGCCAAGTTAAATAAGTACTATGTTTATGTTGCTACCATCAATTAAGTTCACCCTCCAAGTTCTCAAAGTAATCTCACAAAAATGCTCACTGTAATTTTCTTAATTCCGATATTCTCAAAGTTCATAGGCCATTTTCATTACATTGGTATCAAAGCATTTGGTTTCTCTTTTCTTGCTTAAGAAGAGAGGTCCTTAAGTAGCCTATTAATGGTTGATTTTGTTAATTATATTAGGGTAAGTGGAACTGGGATCTATTATTGGTTTTGTTGAGCCCACTATTGGGGTGTGGTGCACCACCTCGGGAGATTTGGTCTTAACAATGGAGTCTTCTTAGACTTGCCTACGGCTTTACCATTATCGAGGAATAGGAAGTCCAAAAATAGCTATCCCTCGGTTAATTTGCTATGTTAGACCCACTCCACTACTCTTTATAATTAACCAATTCGAGCCATGGGTGTAGATACTTAAGCTCCCATTTTCAAAGGCTAAGAGGAGTAGCAACTAAGGTTTTGAATTGCGAAAGCATACACTAAGTAAACACATAAGTTTAATTAACATGGCTGACAATAACCAAGAGAGTAGAATGAACATTGATAACTTTTATTTTTCACATGAAGGTGCTAATGATAATGCCCCCATGTTTGTTAATTATCTTGTTACTAGGTTGCAACAATCTATGGGCAACCCCGCTTTGCAAGCCAAAGTTACTCAATAACTTCGTGCTTATGGGATTTTCTTTCCTCTCCAAGAGGAGAGAGAGCTTAGGAGGCCTCTTGATGAGACCCCCAAAAGAAGACTCTCTCCCATATGAGAGAGGAATCCAAAGATCAAGAAAGTAATGAATCCCTAAGGTCCTCTGAAGATATGGCTCCACAAAGAAGGTAGACTAAACGATCGCCAACTCATACCAAGAGGAAACGGTTAACCCATAGTCCTTCTCCTTGTCACTCTAAAAGGGAAGAGAGGAAACAAAGTAAGAAAAATTCAAGAAAGAGGTCACCCTCTTCTCCTTCTTCTTCACCTTCCTCCTCTACCAATGAAAGCTATGGCTATTCTCCTAGAGAATACAAGAGGGGAGGACATCGCAAATCTTACCCTGCATGGCAAAGATCACAAAATCTAAAGAAGTTCAAAGAGGGAGAAAAGAGTATCTCTTTTCTCACCTATGATGGCACCTTTGGTGCTACCGACAAAGTATTGTCCTTCATCCAAAAATTTGATGCGGCCTTTGGAGATGAGGGCTTCACGGAGTCCTCCAAGATACACCATGTAGCTATGCACTTCCAAAAATCAGCTCGTCAATGGTGGGCTAACCTTTGTAGCAACGACAAAGACCAAAAGACATGGAAAACTCTACGAGTTTACATCATGAAGCAATTCCTTGCAAGCGATTCAAAGGAAAAAGTGCTCACCAAATGGCGGAGTTTGAGGCTTCTCTCTCATGAGTCTATCCACAAATATGTGGACAAGTTTTGGGATTTACATATGAAGGCTACTATCTTTCAAAAGATAGACTTTGCGGAGAAAAAGCAACAATTTTGTGTGGGATTACTTGAAGAAATGGCCGAGTATGTCAATTCCCAACGGCCTGGTTCTATCACCAATAAATCTACCACAACAGGGTTGCTTCCCACATCAATTTCCAACAAGGGTCTAGACGAAATGTCAAACCCATGGAAAACAAAGGCAAAAATAATGCAAAGGAAAAAACCCAATGCCCAAAATTCTTCCCAAGGCACTTCCTACAACAACAACAATAGGTCCAAGGAGAAGGGATTTTACAAAGGTAAAAACAAACTATCTCATGAAGAGCTTGAAGCTTTTCGCAAGGACAATAAGTGTTTTAAGTGTGGGAAGCAAGGACATGGCTATGGTTCGTGCCCCAAGAAAAATGCTCGCAATGAGACTTCTAGGGCTTCCACCATCGAAGCTTAAAAAGAGGATGCTCATTGCAAAGGATCATCTCTCTCCTATGCTTGGGGAAAGGTAAGGGAGCATGATGCCTTCATCTTGTTTGACCCTGGCTCTACTCACAACTTCATACCAATGGAGTTGGCCACCAAGTTGGGCATTCAATCTTTTGAGATGGGAGATATTGTAACGACCGACAGAGCTTTCAAGCTATAGAAATCCTCCGTTACTCCCTTGATTGGGAAGTTGAGGCTTCATGTCCAAAGCTATGTCGAAAAAGAAGACTTTTTTCATCTCTCCTCTCCAACATGAGGATGCTATCCTATGGGCGCCATGGTTTGATCGCATGGCTACCAACATGAAGTTCCCTGAGAGGAGAATCTACTTCACCTATAGGGGAAAGAACATGTATATAGATGCTAATGGGTTTGGTCGTACTATACCACTTTTAAATCCTCTTGTCCTTGATAAATCAATGAACAGCTCAGTTTTTGCATGCATGATTTTGGTCAAAGAGTCCCTAAAAGGTCCTAATGTTTCATGAAATGTGAATGGTAGGAATCAAGAAGAGTTAGACTTGTCTAACTTTCTAAAAGGATTCCAAGATGTGTTCATCGATGATATCCCTATGGACTTACCTTCAAAACGAGGGGATGATGACCATTGAATTGAGCTCCTACCAGGAAGCTCACCGCCTAACAAACCTCCTTATTGAGTCTCCCAAGCTCAACAAGAGGAGATCATGAGGCAAGTACAAGAATTGGTAGACAAAGGGATGGTGAGGCCTAGCTCCTCTCCCTTTTGTTCCCCAGTCCTTTTAGTGCAAAATAAAGATGGAACATACCGCATGTGTGTGGACTACCATGCACTAAACCATACCACTATCAAAAATAGATTTCCCGTACCTTGGGTAGAAGATCTGTTTGATAAACTACAAGAATCTACCTACTTCAGTAGTCCTGATCTTAAAAGTGGCTATTATCAAGTAAGGATAGTGAAGGAAGATATCCTAAAGACCGTGTTTTGTACAACATTTGGTCTACATAAATATCTAGTCATGCCTTTTGGCTTGACCAATGCACCTGACACATTCAATCATTTGATGGAGAAAATATTTAGACCCCACCGCAAGTTCACTAGAGTGTTCTTTGATGATATCATCATCTACTCCAAGTCCTTGGAGGAACACAAGCAACATCTCCAAGTGATTTTTGAAGCATTAAGGGAGAACAAGCTTTTTCTCAACCAAAAGAAAAGTGAATTTTTCCTTCAAGAGATTCAATACATAGGTCATATTATCTCTCAAGATGGTATCCGTATGGATCCATCGAAGTTAAAGGTAATAAAATCATGGCCTAATGCAAGGAATCTACATGAGCTAAGAAGCTTTATTGGTATGTGTGTATACTATAGACTCTTCATAGCAAAACTCAAATAGCAGAACCATTACATGACTTAACAAAGAAGAACGCTAAGTATTCATGGACTGCTAAGGAGCAAAAATCTTTTGACAAGCTCAAAGAGAAGCTTACCTCTCAACCAATCCTCATGCTTCCCGGTCTCTCAAAACCATTTGAGGTCCAATGTGATGCTTGTGGTGATTGCCTTGGAGCAGTCTTGCTTCAAGAAGGGCATGCCATAGCATATGAGTGCCGAAGGCTCAATATGGATGAACAGGTCTTGGGCATCTATGAGAAGGAGATTTTAGCTGTTCTACATGCCCTAAACACATGGAAGCACTATCTATTGGGGACTCCATTCATTTTACGAATAGACCATCAAAGTCTCAAGTACTTCATGACGCAAATAAAGCTTTTCGACAAACAAACGAGGTGGGAAAATTTTCTTTTGCAATTTAATTTCCACATTGCTCATATTGTTGGTAAGCACAATCAAGTGGCTACCGCACTTTCACGACGACCAAAAATTAATGATGTGATTATAGAAACTCACAATGATCTATCTTCTATGATAGATGAGTATGCTACTGACCCTGACTTTAAAGACATAATGTCATCCCTTGCTTTAGAGAAGAAAGATGAACCATTCACCTTGTAGGATGATTATCTTCTCCATGGCAATAGGCTATGTGTTACCCACTCTCTTCGTGAGAAAGTCATGTATAAATCCCATGCTCCTCCCTATGCGGGGCATAGAGGCATTCAACCTACTCTTCGAGGAGTAGAGAAAAACTTTTATTGGCCTACCATGAAAGCGGACATACAAGAGTATGTTTCAAAATGTATGGTATGCCGAAAGACCAAGTGTGATAGAGGAAAGCAACGTCGATTACTCCAGCCCATTGCCAATTCCTAATTCACCATCGAGAGCATATCCATCGATTTTATCTTTGGATTACCCAAGACTATCCATGGGAATATGGGAATATGGACAATAGTAGATAGGTTTAGTAAGCAAGAACACTTTATCCCTATCAAGAAGACTATTAAGGCACACAAAATGGCAACTCTCTTCATATCCCAGATTTTCAAACACCATGGATTGCCAACTTACATCGTGTTAGATAGAGATCCTAGAATGACCAGTAATTTCTCGAAAGGTCTCTTCAAAAATCTAGGTACAAGATTGAATTTCTCTTTAGCTTATCACCCACAAACAGATGGCCAAAGTGAGATAGCCAATCTTACGATTCTTGATCTACTAAAGACCTATGTTACAAAAGTAGATCAAATCTCACAATGGGAAAAGTACTTACCCCTTGTAGAGTATGTGTATAATAATACTATTCATGCTTCTATGGGAAAAGTTCCTTTTGAAATCATGTAGGGAAGACCTAAAAGTGCCTTGCTACTTAAAGTACATGGGAAGATTTTCGTTGTGGATGATTATAGCCGTGACCTGCAAGCATCTTTTTAAAAGATTAAGGAGGCTATATCCATCTCTCAACTAAGGAAAAAATATGCTGTTGACAAGCACAGAAGGGATTTAATGTTCAAATAAAATGATTGGGTGATCTTACTTAAGTTTCCTAAGGCTCGATTGAGGAAAACGACGGGAAAAAATCCTACGGGCCATCAAAAGTATTATGCCAAACTAGCAAAAAGATACTATGGTCCTTTTTAAATTTTTGAAGCTAATCAATGAGGTGGCTTATCAACTCAATTTGCCTAACCATTGGCTCATACAAAATTCTTTTCATGTGAGCCTACTTAAGCCCTACAAAGGAGAGCCTCCAAATGAACCAATTATTGAAGACCCTCCCAAAATCAAAGACCAAGAAGAGGTGCTACAACCCGAAGCTATCCTTCGGCATGAAGACAAGGTACTATGACATGGTAAGATTATCCGATGGTATCTTAATACGTTAAAAAATTATCCTTTTGAAAATGCTAGATGGATGCAAGGAATCCAGCTTAAGGATAGTATGAACATTGTCAACGCTTACAATGCTACATTAGAGTAAGCAAATGTACATGTTTCTTTTAAATGAGCAATGTTTTTGTCTGATAAGACTATTTCTCTCTTTATTGTGCACAAATTTAAGTAGTATGCATACTAAGAATCATGTTTGTGATGACGATGTCTCTCAAACACCATGTAGAATTTGTCACTCTACTTGGGAGGTTGAAAATGGACTAAAGAGCAGACATGCTTGCGGCAGCTATGTCTCCCAAGCACCAACTGGACTATTCATCCATCTTGGAATGCTATCTAATGGAGCTTAAAAGACCCTAGGGTTAGCTTCATTAAAGACCTCCAAAATTTAGTGCTAAAAAGTCCTTTGACCTTATGCAAGGTAGGGCTAAGCTCGAGGTGGGAATCATACCCAAGCATGAGGTGCTAAGATGCTTAAAGTGGTTGTGGAAACCTTGCCCAAAGATTGAGGTGATTTTTATGCTTAGATGACTAAGGTTTTTGAAATGTTAAATTCAAAGACAAGTTCTCAAGAGACATGAAGGTACATTCTTTATTCACTAAGGCTTGAAGTATTCAATCCAAAACAAATGACTTAAGAAGCATAAAAGACACATGCTTGCTTGAGTGAATAAGTCCTCGAAGTATTCCATTCAACCAAATGACTTACTAAGCATAAAAGACACATGCTCAAATGATCCTCCATATGTGGCCCTCATGATGTGCTTGAACGCTATTGGTTAGATTTTAAAGGGGTCCAATGAGAATCTAGATACATAAAAATAGACAATTAAGTTATTTGTCTCAAAAGAGGAAAAAGAGGACACATGTCCAAAGGAAATAATAAAATAATACAAGATAGAGAGAGAGAGAGAGAGGGAGAGAGGGAGAGGTGTGGACCAAGCATGAGAGGGGAGTTATACTCTCCCACACACACACACACAATCTCTCATTATGTGGAGTGCAAAATGAAATAGCTCCATCCCCTTCTCCAAGTTTGTTGAGAAGGGGAGAGCCTACACCAACACTCTTGGCTATGGAATGCAAATCTAGCCAAGAGCCATGCTTCAATGCTTAAGCTTGCCATCTTCTTCATCTTCATTATCATGCTATTATGCTATGCTAAGCAAGAAGAGTGATGATAAATGATGAACTATTTCTTTCTCCTATGGAATGTTTCTTCTTTCTCTTCCCTACCCTCATTCCCCGCTAGCTCTCTCCACCTTCGAAGGTGTTTGAGGCATTGGGACTGAGGTTTCGAATAGTTAATTCTTTTTGAAAAGTTTATGTTAAGCTCGTGATGCATGAAGCTTTCCATCTTCATAGCATTACCAAGGTCACAAGGAGCACAAATATTGTAGTGTAACAAAGTCTCTCTTGATGGGAGAATCTATAATACAAACGCCTTTTGGAGGGGAGACCGGCTCCAAGTAAATCCGGTCCTCATCTATTGTCATGTTCACTAACACTCTCTCTCTCTTGCAAAAGTATTGTTCATGCCAAGTTAATTAAGTACTATCTTTATGTTGCCACCATCAATTAAGTTCACCCGCCAAGTTCTCAAAGTAATCTCACAAAAATGCTCACTCTAATTCTCTTAATTCCACTATACTCAAAGTTCATAGGCCATTTTAATTACAGTACATGTTACCAGCCAATACACATATGGTATCTCTTTCTATCCCAGAATGAAAATCTTCAAAATGCAAGGCCATTTATAGGATTATCGGGATGACATATTCAAGAACTTGTCACATCTATAGCATTAAAGGGGAGCAAATAAGGTTCTAATTCTAAAGGGTCCTAAAAAGTCTCTCTCTCTCTCTCTCTCTCTCTCTCTCTCTCTCTCTCTCTCTCTCTCTCTCTCTACAAACACACACACACCCTCCAAACAATAAGATCTATCAGCCTTTTATTAATAATGGATGCTAGTAAAAAAGCATACTGACTTGTTCTAATTTTTGGCTTCTTGTCATGACATTCCTTGTTCTTGTTTTTTCTTCTATAATACTCTTGTAGTATTTTTTCCATGAGTTTTAAGTGATATATTTTTTAACAATTTGGAAATAAATGCTAAAAATTTATACAAGATTGTTGTCAACGGTTGAGGATTGAGGAATACAAATAGCCACTCTAGAAATAGACTCTTTTGTTTTTCTCTTCAATTGCTTTATTATGTATCCCTGGGAAAAAACAACCAGTTAACATAATGTATACATGTAGATGTAGTGTACAACAGAGACCACATACAACTAGAATTTGTTTGAATGAATGTATGTATAAGAGAGAAAAAAATTCAATAACCCTTCAAGTGGGATAAAAAAAATCCATCCCTCTATTTTTTTTGCTTGCTTTTTTTCCCTTGATTGCTTTCCACCTCTCGTTAGGTGATAGCACCCCATACCAAGCTACAATACGATGATTACCTTCCCATACATAAAACATCCTATTTCTAAGAGTTTGTAGATTAGGCATCTCTTTAAATTTAAGCTCAAACTCTTAATTGATGGAAATCCAAATTGGATCCCATTCTGCCATCACAACATCTTAACAAACACAAAAAGAAAATATTCACAAATCAAAAGTCTACACTAGAAATAAAAACACCCAAAAGAAGTAATAATATGGCAAGTGTGCAAACTTGAAAGTAATTTTTCTTCTCTTTTGCAAGTCCAAATTGACACAATGAAAGCCCTTTTCTCTTGCGTGTTCCCTCAGTGGAAAAGGTCGGCTTTAAACCACTGATGTCATCTCTGAGACCTCTTACTCTAGCATATAGTATTAACTGACATAAAAGTATTAGAGGACACTCAAAACAGCTAAAGATGCATGTAGATTGTAAGATGTACTCTCCCCTATGCATATAGAGCATATTTTCTTCTTTTGTCTCTGGGTTTGCCACAACTTCATCTCGCCCAATCCATGGTGAAATCTGAAGGTATGCCTCCTGGGGTGAAAGAGATACATCCACCTTGTGAATGGATCCTATGCCTAGATTTGGACTTTCAATTTCTTCATCTTGTGTATCCAAGCCTTCAATTAGATCCGTTGCATAGATAGAGCTTATTTGATCAATGTTCTCAAGAGCACTTGAGAATTTAAATCCACACGTGTCCCTTTCCTTCCCCTTCCACGAGATGGACTGGCAAAAAAAATTAAATTACTCAAGAAATATCCCAATGCAAGAATGCTTAAATTTCAAAAAAAAAAATAAAATATTTATAGTGTAAGATATAACTAGCTCAACCATAAAAATATCATAACTTAATCGTATTAAGTGTTTAAGTATTTATTAATTTCTGTTTTGATATTGCAAAGAAATTGACTCAAGCCATGCAAATGGGTTTAACAATATTTAATTTATTGATTTGTTTGTAAAAAGATCCAATCAACATATCTTCTATAGCAGGTCACTATAACTTTGATAGAAAATTATGGCAACAAGCAGAGCATTGCCAATTATATTAAGAATGAGACAATTACATAAGGCTCTTTAGCCAAATCAATCAAGCTAAATAATCATGTTCACTAGAGGATTGGCTAAAGCTATACAAATAAAAGGGGTTGATTATTGAAAATTTTAGAGACTGCAGGTCGTAAAATAAAAAGCAAAGGATTTGACTAATTTCCATAGCAAATGATTGTCAGATATTTCAAATTTTCATCACTAATGTAGGGTTTGATTCACAAAGTGTTGAAGATAGGCTGTTGTGGCCATCCGCACTGCCGAGGTTGGCTTTGAGGAGGTGAATACCTTGCATAGTTGCAACAAAAAGAGGTACTTAGCCCCGTCTATGGGAACTTATATAAAGAAAGATATCCAATATTAGACTCTACAACTAAGAGATTTGCTTGTGATATTGGGGGTTTAAACTGAAGGGTTTGAATGTCACATAGAAAAGGGTTCTGTGGCCATCCGTCGTGGCACGGATGGCCTGGAGGATGTTCATGCTGCCACACAGACCAAGGGCAGAAACGGCTCGTCAGCAGTCGGTGGATCAATGCTTCTCCCTAATTAGCTATTTTCCATAAAACTTTTGTCGTGCACCAAACTTGAAAGTGGCTCAACAGTTGACATCAATATGCGTTATCCCCAATCATTGGCAGTTATAATTGTAGCCCTAATTCAAAAGTTGTTATCGAGCCGTCCTTGATCAACTGTTGATGCAGCTTAAAGGTCCCTTTATGATCTATCAACTATCACCCTTTGTGATCTATCATCTATAATGTTGCCCTTCGTTGACCAACTATGGATGCAGAAGCTAGTCTCAATTGTGACTCGCTAGCATGACTAGATTGCTATAATGCCTTCAGATTGTTTCCATGTGCTAAGCAACATTGAGCTCTCTGTAGCCATTTGCGCCACCCTGGATGGCTTTGAAGAGCTGGCATGATTCAAGTTTAATGTTAGTTTAAGGCAATATACTAGTAGTAGGAGACCAATTTCATATTCAAAAGCAAAACTCTTCATGGCCAATTGAAAAGGAAGCTATGCGAGAAACCTAAAACTTTGGAGAAATATTAGTGTAGAACCCACTCTACTACTTTCACCAACTACATTGGATGTTAAGCTGTCAACAATATTTCATAATTCTTTATTATTTTTTTATCTTGATAGGTCACTATTATGATTACGTGAATATACAGTTAGAGTTTGTTTTGATGCTGTAGATTTGTGGCCATTGATATTGAAGTTTCACATCATGTAAGATGGTGGTAAAAGATTTACGACCTTGGGAATGTCATTCATAATAACAACTTTTCTTGGACGTTTTAAGACCTTCATATCTTTGCATGCATGACTTTCTCCTTAAATCCTTGTCAATCACTTTTTTGGTTTTTAAACAATTGATAGTTTAGCTTTGAATTTTGCAAAAGTTTTATTTCTCCTACTCACTCTCTATTGCCCCCTCACTCTTTCTAAATTGCAAAAAACTGCCAAAGGTGAAGATCTTCATGGGTAGGCATATCACAGTCTTTGGACCTAGCACTGGCCAGAAGCTTGTGCTTGTTTTCAAAAGCCAAATATATGAGCTCACGCTTTCTTCTCTAAAAGAGAATTTTGATCTCACAATTGACAACATATCATTGCGTCTATTGACATTGCAGGAGAATATATTAAGTTGGATGTCTCAAGAACAAGTGATGGAGAAGATGATTTCTTCCTTGATCATGAGCTGCATCAATTTTACAAGGTGGATATATCTGGTAAAATACCAACAAGAGTCAATAATTACAGGTAGCAAAAGCACACGAGTACCAGTAGCCAATGAACATGATGTCCCTTCATCAAATCTACTTAGTGTTATTGACATGATCAAAATTTTGCCACTCCATAGAAATTTTCATGTTGCTTTGAAGCGATGCAAGAACATTACTAAGGTCAAAGAGATCCCATTGTTTTATGATGGTTATGTTGCTTATGAGATTCCACCTTCAAGAAAAGCCTCTCTGATCCTTGGGATGGAGCAAAGATACGACAATCACATATGGACAGAATATGTAACCTATAGCAATGATTGTTTTAAAGGTGTAGTGAGATTTAGTAGATGATTAGGTCATCTTCGATGCATTAACTTGGATTGCCCATTCTATGTGAGAGAAAATCTACAGAATGAAGTCCAATGGCATGGTTGTCTCTGTCGATCAATCCCAAAAGGATTGATTACTCTGGAGTATGGACCCTTGGTTTGTGTACATTGTGGCCAAATGCCTGAATGTGTTTCTTTTTGTGTAGTTGTTATCTATTATTGTTTGCCTCAACATAATAATACAGGTACAAGGTGTGCTATTCACTTGGGAAAGCATAAACATCCATGTGCAGAAGGGAGGAGCTACAAAGTTGAGCATAACATTGGTGAGATGCTAAATGCACATGCTAGCCAGGATCCTTTCACAACAACAAAATAATTAGAGCGTGCAATAACACATGAATTAATCATGGAAAATCTTATTGAAAAAGAGTCAAAATCAACTTGTGTCCCTATTGGTTGCAATGAGTTTGCTCATTCTCTAGACACCATTACTCCACTATCCATACGCGTAGAGTTGAGAGAAGTTTAGAGTATACCAAGAGTTCAAAGAACATCACTGCCAAAGGCTTGGAAGCAATTCTAGATCTCAAAATCAAATGTAAATATCCATTCATTCAAAGTTTCCTTTTCCCAGGACAATTGGAAGATAAGCAACCACCATGTTCAAAAAGTCAGTGATGGGTCCTAGGAGTGGAGTGGATTTGGTGAGCAAGATGTGTCCGGATGGAAACTTGGGTCTGATGTGGATTCATTTTGATCTGTGCATTGTGTAAGTAATTGGACCACCATGTCTACACATGTGTATGATCCTTTTATTTGTGAACTTTTAACCATTGCTACATGTGAATTCACAGTTGAAAACACGTATGCTCAAATAGAGTTTTGGAGAATGTTGAATAAGGTGGTGATGGACCAAGGATTTGAGCACCATAATTCGAGCTGTTTATTTTGGAGGTGAAAATAACATTACACCCAATAAGGAAAGATCTTATATTTCATCGGGAGAAAATCATGGTACAACACACTTCAAAGTGTATTCGGGAAGAATCTCAAGAGGAGCACAAGATTTTGTGTCATAAATGGTGGGATGCATCTATAGAGAATGTTGTTGAGGTATGCAAAGGATAAATTCAAAGACTTTGGAAGGCATGGCATACTATTGAAGGAGAGTTTGTATCATTAGAGACATGGCTTGCATGGTGGGATGTAAGAGTACCTCGTTGGGGGGTTAGATTTGTCTCACAAGATGAGTTAGGCATCTTTGTTTCTACAACAAACTTGTCAGAAACTAAGCATGTAAGTATGCGTGCTTCAATTGTTTATAAACAACACATTAGTTTGTATGAGGCTGCATGTGTGAACATGGAAATGGCAATGCTTTAGAGTGTAAAGTACAATGCATACTTGAAGGGCATGGGGACATCAACCGGTCCTAGTATTCACGACCTTGCAAATAGATTCCTTAATGACCCATCACTTGCAAGTGATGCAAGGAAATTGGTGAACCTTACTCACTCAAGTATGCAAGAGATAGGGATCAATAGTCCAAAAATGTATCCAACAAATGTTTGAGTGAAAAGTACTAGAATGAAAAGACCAATTTTTATTGATGCGGATGTTGTGCTTGAGGAGGATAGTCATTGGCCAGAGTTTGTTACCTTCACAAAGCCTATTCTTAGTTTAGGGAACAAAAAATTTGTAGCTACGAGTATTAATGAAAAATGGGGAGAAGTGAAAGTTCCAAAAAAGACGGTATGGGCAATAAGAAAAACAAAACGTGGTCAAAAGATGATATGTTTTGGCATCATTGCACATTAGAGTGATAGATGTGGATGATTTTTCAATGATGGTTCTCTCAATGCTAAGTCAAGTGTTGCATCTCCATGCTTTTGGGGTCGTAAAAAATATCCTCCATTTGGTTCACAACCTGGACAATTTATGGAAGATATGTTTGGTTCTATAACACTATTATTATTCATACTTGGAAGATTCATGACATGATTGTTGAGTCACCATGTCGTGCACCATGTATATGGGTCGTAGCACAAGGTACAAATCTGATGCCTCATGAAGTAGATTAATTGCAAGCTAACAAATTTTTGTTGGAAAAGAGAGTGAAAAGTTCACAAATACATGCAAGGGTACTGCAATAAATAGAGTACCTAGTGGTTTTCATCCAAGATACAGAGATGGGAAGAAAATGAAGTGGAGGTTGAAACTAACCAAAGAGTTTGAAAATAGAGTCAATTTGGGAAGGACCATGGTTGCACAATTGGTGAGAGATCACATGATTGTAGTGTGTAATGAAACACATATTTTCTATCTTAATATGGAGGGATCTATTGTAAAGGGTGTGACAAGCTGCATCACCTTGTCAAATTTTCCTAGATATACGTGTGAGGATTTTCAAAAAAGACAGTAAACGGGTTACATATATGCCTTGTAAGTACCTATATTATGTGTTCTCACAGATTCTTGGTTTGGACTCTCAAGCACATGAGTTTATCCATCATGTTGCTTTGACAAAGATTGAGTTTTTTCAAGCACTAGGTGGTACAAGGGTGAATGTACATAAGTAATGTAGTGCATGGTAATGGGATCATCAAGAAATAGCATTATGCGAGGCATCTCATTTTGGCCTCTCTATATTTATAAAGTAGATGAGTTGTTTTGAAGTATACCTTTCTACAAATATAAGTACGTTGTGCCAAGAATTTCTCTTTTTTCGTTGTTGTGTATTGCCCTACAAAAACATCCCTCGGTGTTGTAGTTCACACAATCAATAATATTTATTGAGTGAAAAGACACAAATAATATAATATGTGCTCAATCCCATGTATAGTTCTTGGCAAGAACATGTTCTCTTTGTATTTGTTATGTAGGTGACAAAAATAAATAGTTTTGGTTGTTTGTGACCAATTGTTCTTGCTGAAAAGCCTTCAATTCACCTCGCATAAATTAAATACTGCCCAAAGGTTTGGATCATGTTCTTGCAAAGCAACAACCCTTTTTGTTTCTATTTAATATAAGGTGCTATGTATAATGTTGCTTGGTTATGCAATTGTTCGGGAAAGTTTACTCGGGCTTTGAGAGTCCTCCATATGTAGTGTGTCCATGTTCATGTTTATTAACAACATATAGCTCAAACAATTTCTTTGAAAAACTTTCTTACTACACTATGCTTGTTTTTAGCTTGCATGAATAATATTTTTATCATAAAATAATGTATATGGTGTGGTAACCCCTCATAACATCTTTAGAGCATGCTAAGGCCTTCAGAATTACATAGATAATAAGGCAACATCAAGTATTTTAATTATCCTTCTTCAATATCTATAGATTTTTTGAAACCATAGGTAATAATCGTCTTCATCCAATCACCTGCAAGAATGTAAAAGTATGAATGCCGTTTGTCTAACCTCCAAATTTTCTCAAGATAGTTTTCCATATAAATAACCACCAGCACTTTGTATAGAAAGCTAGCATAAGCTTGCACAATCTCCGAGATCCTTGTGCATCAATTCTCAAAACTATGTTTACATTTCAAAACTGATTAAAAAAATTTGGAAAAATAACTACATCCCCTCTATCTTAAGAGCACTAAAACTTTGACACTCTTGGTAAAGCTAACATGATAATTATTTCCATCGTCATGAAACCTGGATCACAAGGATAAAGTACTCAAAATTTTAAAATACTTGACACATTTATAATGAGAAACCTTGTCATCATCCAATCTCTACAATCAAATGTTACATATGACATCTTCAATACAATCCAAATAGTTCTCTACTAACTCGGAGAGCCTATCTCGAACATACTTTGGGTGTCCACTGCATATGGATCGTATGGTCTCCAAAGATCATGTGGCATACACATCACCCTTCCACAAGCTCTATGTATTTATGTGCATTGAATGTCCCACGAGATCAAAGGTGTACTAATTCCAAGAGTGTCTAAAATTTTTATTTGGTCAATAACACCTCTTACATGATAGGTTGGAGAAAGTAGCCCATATCTCTATTGTAGCATAACCCAATTGTGAAATGAATTTAGCCCCTATAATTTGTATGCATGAGTTGAATCGTTGAGTTGCATTATATCCATCACCTCATTTGATACCATGAATATTACATGCATAGCTTTTCTAGTAGAAATAAAATCCTCTAGAGCCTCATCCACCAATAGCCATATAAGTTCCTCACCATCTTCATGTTCTTGGTGATTTAGGTCATCTCTTCAAAGATATTGTTCAATAACCTTGTCATAATGAACTTGAAACCATTCCAAAGCACCAACAAAACCATAAGTTCCACATCTTCCTCTGCATAAGAAAAATCCTACAGCACAATTTTACGATGACCAAAAGAATCCTCGTCAAGTTACTGACCCAAGTCAAGTTGTTGAGTATCCTTCTCATATGTAGCATGGAACGCCTCCAAAGATTCATCCAAAGAAATAAAATTTCCATGAATCCTTTCTCATAAGAGAATCTCTCTTGATAATCTATGTCATGCTGGAAGAAACCCTCATCACATGTACCAAGCATATTTGCCACATTTCCTTCAAACCTTTTCTAAACTCTATCACCTTCTTTCGTGTACCTTTTCATCTCTACTTCATAAAAATCTTTATGTTTCATTATCATTCTCTTTTCCAATCATTATCATAGGCCTTTCACTCAATTATGGCAAAACAAATTTGCATATGAGCCCACACCCCTTTCACTACAACACGCCGCACAAAAATTGACGTGGATACTGACTATTCAAATCTAGTTGTAAAACTAAAATGCACTGGAATAAGCATCAAAATAAACGTCAGTATCACGTCTTTGGTATATGCATCAATATTTTAAACGTCAGAATACGCAATGAAAAGAGCGTCAGAATGATCGCTTGTACATGCGTCGGGATGATATTCTATTATATCAACGCCTATTTTGATGCCTATACCAACAACTGTATCGCACTCTATAACGACGGTCAGACCTACAAATTTTTTATTGAGTAGAGAGAGTTGGGAACTAATGCTGCATGTACTACAGCAGCAAAAAACTGTCCTCTCTGTCCAAAGAAAGAGTGCACAAGCAACCACACTCCACCTGCAGCTCGACGCTAAAGAGCGAGTGTATATAGATTAGCAAAATTTTAAGAAGAACAAAACCACAAAATCAAAAGCTTAATCATGACAAATTCCCAAAAGCATAACCATAACGTCAACTCCCAAACCATAGGCACAATGGCGTGAAGATTTTATTTCCATAATTAAAACATGATTCAAAAACTGCAAAACCATAAACATAACCCTCTTTCCATACCATTACCATAGCCATAACTTGCTTGTCATACCATAATCATAACCATAACCACCATACCATCATTGTAAAATCATAATCATAATCTGATTGTTAAACCATAACCATGACATGATTGCCATACCATCATTGCAAAACCATAACCATAACTTGATTGCCAAACCATGACCATAACTTCTGTACCATACCATAATTGCAAACCATGACCGTACCATAACCATAACCATAGCCTCTATGCTATAACCATAATTGCAAAATTGTAATCGCAAACAAAATGCAAAACCATAAATATAAGCGTGAAACTGTACATGTATACAATGAATGAGTAAGACTGTATCAAGAAGACCACAGCTTAAAAAAAAAACATGTATAGAGGATGTCACCCTCATAATAATGCCTCCCAGTCGACGGCCTCTCGCTCCTCTTGTAGCTGGGTCAACAGGGCCACAAGTCTATGCTTGTACCCATGCTTCTCCTCTTGGCATGTCAGAGGAGGCTTCACGGCAACTTCCTACAAAATTATGGTTTAATCATGAGATAAATCTTCAAATAACATATATATTTTTGAAAATCTAAAGCATATGTTTAATACTTACAAACTCATGTCAAAGTGTGTCGTAGCCTCTACTTCCAAGATGTGACGCTCTAGCAGACTCCAAACGTGCTCTGGCTGCATCTCTCTGTTGTTGAAATCTATCACGATTGTCTTAAGTCTCTCATGCAATCCCCGCCCACTCCTTTGCATCCAGCCATGCCGACTTTGGACTGCCATCCTTGTATCTGTCTCTTGTCTTTGACCGAAGGTGTGACATTGTGACACACACCACGCCCAAAATCCAGTCATTTGAGACTGGATCGTACCCGTGTGTCGGCCTGTACTCTCTGTGAATGGCATCAACGATGTAAATATTTCTTTCATCATCTTGATTATCCCAGATCTCCATCATAGACACTACAAGAGGTTGTGTGCTCTTGTGACGCTGTTAGCGACGGAAATACACTGGGTTTTTATAACCCCCGGCGTCGCTAAAACCGTCGCTACGAGCGTCGCTACGAGAGCGTCGCTATAGGCGTCGCTATAGACGTCGCTATATGCGTCGCTATAAGCGTCGCTATATAGCGAAGCTTATAGTGACGTTTACACAGAAGACTATAGCGACGCTCATAGCGACGCTACAGAGCCATAAATAGCGACGCTTATAGCGACGCCCGAGCGAATTTTTTTTTGGTGGCAGGGCATTGAATGCCCTGCCACCCATCAACCATATTGTACTTGATTCACTTTTTTAAAAAAGTGCAGAGGTAGATAATAGACCCAAAATAGTCACCCACAAGACGCATTGTTTGCAAAATTGACAATTGTACACATCATAAGCAAAATGAATTGATTGGCAAATGTAATAATGACAATTGTATAACATCATAGGAATAAAGAATTGATTGGCAAAAGGAACTGCGGTGACAAATGTAATAATATACATGGTTCAAAAACACGTATAAAATCCGTCTCATGATACATAAGCTATGAGAAACCCTAAACTAATGCTATCTAGCTACGGCTAAACAGACGTCGTCTAGTCAGACGTCTCATCGCGTCCAAGCGGCGTATCTGTCGGATTCTGCAAAAAAAGACAATAAGACAGCTTTCAGTAAACCCTAATACTAACCATGCCGCCGCGAGAACTGAGAATGTCCATCATGGCGTTTAAGCCCTTCCTACCTGCGTACTCGCGCTCGAACGGTGTGGGATCACGTCCTATCATCGACCACTGTCAAAACATACAAAGATTTCATTATGTTAGAACTAAAAAACTCATAAACCCTAAACTATCGAACATGCATAAAGAGCAATGTGAAAACACTTACAAAATCGGCCTCAAATGATGCCCATCCACCGCTCCCCAAGTGGTGAGAGCTCCCTGCCTCTACTCGCGCTCTGGCTGCATCCTTTTGTTGCTTCCACTTGTCGGGATTCTCGCGCGCTGCTTTCTTCGCATTCTTCCAATCTTCTTTGGCCAGCCAATCTGGCCTGTTCCACCCATTCTTGATTGCTTTTTGCAGTTCGGAACGCTTGTGTTTGCAGTATTCGCGCATTCGAATCTTCATCAGGTCTTCATTGAAGCGCTGATCCCGTGTTGGAACAGGAAACTCATCATGAAGTATGCTGATGACTCTGTTTTTTAAATCACTTGGTACTTCACTCCATTTGTTTAGTATGTAGTGTCTAAACAGCTGAGAGCAAAGACCATGCATGCGCGAGATCACCTTCTTGCCGTCATCATCCATGATGATGCCGCCGCTGATGTCGACGGAGTAAGGCAAGCCCTCTGGCCGGTGACGCGTGAACCTGGGTGTCCCGGCAGGGGTCTCTAGCGGCGTGTCGATGGGGGTACGGACGTCAGGTGTCTCCACCGACGTCTGGGCCCCGAAGCGAGGAGTGTCGAGTGGGGTGGCTCCTGGCGGAGTAGGTAGAGGTGTGTAGCTTCTAGGAACAGTCAGCCGTGCAAAACCTGGCGTAGATGGCGATGCTGTGGCTGGTGTGGGGGCGGGCAAAGAAGGGGAGGGTAAAGAGCCTCGTCGAACACAAGGCGGTGTGGAGGCATCGGTGGCGGAATCCCCACAACAACCGCCACCGCCACCACTAGAGCGCCGGTGTCTAGACGAGTGTGAAGCTCGTCTCGTCGATGCCGAAGCTTCGGAGCGCGCCGAATGCTCCGAAAGAGAGGGAGATGCGGATGGAGTAGGAACACGCGATGATGCCCCAGAGCGATGACGCTCCACGTACCACTGTCTCTGCTGCATTCACAAAGAAGAAAGAAATTCCTCATCATCCATACCTGCATTAAACACACGAATATTTTAACTTAATATTGAATGAATAGAGTAGACAATGACGCAAAGACCATTAAATACAATGACGTAATGACGCATATAAATACAATGACTCAATGAATCGAGTGATAGAAGAGGCAAGTCAAAAACTCAGAATTTTCAATCAAAAGATGTGAGCGCGAGTAGAAAAGAGCGTTATACACCATGGAAGGTACTTAGAGAGCCAGAGCTTTTACAACACGGAGCAAAATTGTTCAAATACAATATTTGTGGCTTTAAGAGATCTCTCTCTCATCCTCGCATAACTCAGCATAACTTCCTATATCTATATAGAGCTCTCCGTTTAAACACATATCCTCTGTTTCATTTTGTAGCTCCTCTGCATGCACCCCATATAGAGTAGTAGCATCTTGATGCTCGTTTGGCACCACCGCAGCGGCTTCTGATTGAGCATCTTCTCTGATCTCCTCCATTGATGTCGTTGTGATTGGCACATGGTAGCCTTCATACGTCCTTGCACTACGAGGGGCTACCTCTATGACGTACCACCAGTTTGATGTAGACTTTGTAGGATGAAATATTACCTGCCAGAGCCACATAACTTACATGAGAGCTTTCAAGCACATAACTTGTAAAAGGGGGATGTTAACTATTTACATACTTACTTGTTCACAATGCTCGGGTAGTACGAAAGTGTCTCTTAGGTCAGTCCATTTCTTAGTAGAATCCACCTCAAGAAAACCAGACTCTCCTCTACGCACAGTAGCGTTGCGACCCTCCATGATTATCTTGAACCATTGCACGTCGAACAAGTCGACAAAAAATCCTCTGTAATCGATCCTCAAAATCTCTTGCAGCGTGCCGAAGTAAGTGAGTTCCGCCACCACAGGATCTGCATCAGAGAAACGTCATCGACTAGACTGTTCAAATTTTGCCATGATTCCACAATCTTGAGTAAAACGCTTTTTGTCGATTCGTTCCACCCTAAAATGTTGACCTTTACACCATGCTGCTGTGTATGACTTATACTACAACGAACAAAGATTATGAGTGGTTGTTCAAACGTTTATAAATAAAGTCACTTGCTAGTCGTACATTGCAAACTTACCTTGGTCGCGCAACCCCGAGAGTACTCCAACTCTTCTTCACTCACTTTGTCACCGCATTGTTGTGCGCTTTTCAATTGGTTGTGCAACCATCTTAAGCTCATGAAGGTTGGTAGGCTCTCCAGAACCGCTGGATAGTGCATCGGTGGTCGTCTTTCCCGTCTCCACTCGATTTGTGCCCTTTGTCGCTCTTGCTTTGCATCCTCATATTGTGAAATCCACTTTTGCATCACTGAATTGTGAAGCATGCAAAATTGGTTGATTTTAGCCTCTAGATCTTCCGTCATCTTCTTCTCAACACCGAGATTGCACATGACAATCCCAGATATGCGCTCATCATCTATGGTTCGCCATAGCGTGTCCCGGGATTTATCAAATCCGTCTAGCCACTCTCCAATGTACACTAGGGACTCTGATACCAACCAACCTTCTACCATGCTACCCTCCGGACGTGCCTTTTGACGCACATATCCCTTAAGCGTTTTCATGAAACGCTCTAAGAAGAACATCCATCTGGAATGAACTGTGCCAGCTATTTCCACCTCATCAACTATGTGAACAAGAAGATGCACCTGAATGGTTAGCATGGTAGTAGGAAAATGTTTCTCAAACATGCACACAAGCTCCGCAGCATTTAGTTTGGCGAATGGTATGGAGTCTACGTTGATCTCCTTTTGTGAGATCCATTGCACCAGCTTTGCAAGTTTGTAGATTGTGTTACGGATGTCGAGAGACAAACATCCCTCAATGGCAACCGGTAAAATAAACTGTAAAGTATGTGCAACAATGATATTAAAGTCCACTATGAACGTACCTGACACATTTTATGCCAATCGTGTGACTTCAAACCGGTAAGCTTTCCTTCTTTAGTAAAACACGTTCGGAGCGAGTGCATTACGCCAGTGGGGGTCTGCAAAGATCGAATGGTCTCTTTTACTTTGCGTTCTTGGGCTCCTGTGAAAATCCATGGTGCTTTAGGGAGTTTTATCGATCCATCAGACGTTGTTTGCGGCCAATATTGCTCCATACGATCCACATTTCTAAGGTCAACTCTGGCTCCCAAAGTATCTTTCTTGCCGGTCAAATGGTTCCATAGTAGATTACCCACATTCTTGAATATGTGCATTGGATTGAGCAAGTGATTGATCATGAGTCGGGGCCAGTATGGTAACTCGTACCATAGAGATAGTCTCTTCATCCCTGGAGGCAATCCGTCATCGCACATCTCCTTCTGCTCTAACCATGCTTGTGCAGACATCCTTGGTGGCTCTCTTCTCAAAAAGCCGTCGCGTAACACATGATTCTCTGGAAGATACGCTTGATGACCTTCGTAGATTTGCTTCTTCAGTGAGGGTGCCCTACGTGCATTCAGTCTAAGTCCACATGTGACACATGCTCTGTATCCGCTTGTTTGAAGCCCTGCATGTATACACATGATAATAGATCAACTATGGGAAAAAACAAGATTTACAGTGTCTGAGTGAGGAGTGTCAATAGATCACCTGAGCATTCTGTTAGCCCGGGATAGTCATGCATGGTCCACATCAGAATGCCTCTGATCAAAGCATTCCGTCGTCCTGTGTGTCGGCTCATATCCACCACCTCTATGCCAATCCACAATTGTTGTAGCTCTTCCAATAGTGGACGAAGATACACATCCATATTCTCCACTTTATATCGCCCTGGCACAATCAAGCTTAGCCATAGGTGCCCCTTCTTCGTAGTCAACCACGGGGGAATGTTGTAGTTGACGATGACAACGGGCCATACACTGTAAGATGTTGATCTTTGACCAAATGGATTTACGCCATCCATAGCCAGGCCTAAGCGCAAATTTCGAGCTTCCCTGGCAAAATCCGACCATGTTCCATCTATATGTTTCCACGCTACGCAATCTGCAGGAATTCGTAGCACACCATCCGAAGATTTATTCTCCTCATGCCATGATTCTAGGGCGGCCATGGACTTACATTCGAAGAAATTCTTGATGCGAGGAAGCAAAGGGAAATGTCGCAAAACCTTTTGTGGAATTTTTGTCCCGTGGAGATCTGCTCGATATCTTTCGGAATCACATTTCGGACACTTCTCCATGTCTATGTATTCCCCTCTGAAAAGAATGCAGTCATTAGGACAAGCGTGGATAGAATTGTAATCCATCCCCAAGTATCGCAAAATCTTTCTTGCTTCATCTCGGGAATCTGGCATCACATTGTCAGCTGGTAGTATGTGCTCTTTCAGCAATCTACACAACATAAAAATATGATACAGTCGTGTAAAAATCTATCAGATCATTATACATTTAAAGTTCTATTAAAGTAAACTAATTCTAATAGATCACCTGAAAAGCGCTGTGACGCTAGTGTCACTCCATCCAAACTTTGCCTGCATGTTGAGAAGAACCAGGAGTGCTTTCAATCTAGACATACGTTGTCGAGAAATTTGCGGTCTTGCCAGGAAAGCACCGGGCTTATGGCTGTGAGAGTTTGTGAGAGAACTCAACAAAAACTATATGAAGGAGTTAAACCATAGATGCCATGAAGACTAGGGTTATGAAAGAAGTGCAATCAAAGAAGACTCACCCTTTCTCTCTTGCACTCACACACACACAAAGAAAGAACGCAAAAGAGAATGTCAAAACAATACGAAGATGAAAACATCAACGCTATGGTCATATCGTATCATGGGTAATATGAAAGGGTTAATGGATGAGTTAATGGCATTCAATCTTGGCTGACCAAATAGGCTACGAATTGTTCTTTGGAATTGTAGTTTTGTGCTTACCATAATATATATATTTTGTGTAGTGATTGGGATTAATTGTGTGTACAAATCCTCTTGGTTAATAGCAAGATAACTACGCTTACATCAAAAGAAAAATTATAGTCTATGAGAGGTAGTATGATGGGATCCGGTGATAGAAGTATTTCATTGAGCCTTTCAGGGCCGAAGAGAAACACTATACGTTGTTGAAAGTGTATTTTACGGCTAATCCATACGTTAATTCTAATAGATCGTACAGAGTGGAAGCGATAGAAATGATCATCATGTGGGTTATTCATCTAGGATAGTATGTAAGAAATGTAGATATGAGAGAAGTGAAGAGATGAGAAGTTTCCCTCCCAAGCCTTATTCTTGCCCGTAGGCAATAAGGATACTGCGGGGAGAGATGTACCTGTAGCAAAGAGAACCTAGAGAGGATGAATTACTAAGAATGAGAGAGATAGGTTTGGTTAAAGAGATGAGATTAGATACATATATATATGTTGGATTAGAGATGAAAATGAAAACAACAAGAAATCAAGAAAACATCAATGTAGAACACATCTTACTTGAAACCCTTCGGCACCATTATTGATGGAGAGAGAAGAAGAGTGGATAATTCCACTTTGATTGATACGCCAAGTACAACACCTTCTTTGATTAGAGTTGATCCTCCAAGGATGGCGTACAAGAATGGCTAGTTTTCCTCTAGGAGAAAGTGTAGGCTTGGGCTTATGTTAATGGGGCTAAGTACAATTAGGCATTACTACTCACTCCCTCAAGAATTCCTCTCATCAATGGCTTGAATGCTTGAGTTCCTTCCAAGGAAGAAGAGGTCCCCTTTTATAGGTGAAGGGAACCCACAAGGGTTTACACAAGAAGAGAGGAGCCAGTGTGAACAGGAATTGGAAAAGTTGGAAATGAGTTGTCCCTGCATGATGTGGGCAGACTGGGGTCCAGTATTTTGATCATATCTCCTCAACCGTAGCTCCAAATAAAAAAATAAAAATATGGGCAAAAACTTCAGCTCATTAGCTACGATTTTCATTTTAAAATCATTCTCCAATTCGGATTGGAACCTTGTGTAAAAAATTCATCAAAATAGGGTCCATTTATGGCAGCAAAAGTCTTCATGTGGTCTCCTTAGCCTTGACTTTCATTTAATTCCCAAGGACACCTCATGCCATATGAAAGCATGACATTTCTCCTTGACAAAGTTTTGTAACCATGCTTGCAATAATGTATTAAAATAAGTGTATCTTTGAAATCATGCCACCTAGTGTCCCACTAGGATTTGATTCTCTCCTAGTAGCTATCTAAAAAGAAATATAAGAAAAGTATAAAAAATACATAGAATATATATATATTGGAGTTTACCCTAGATATAGGATCTAGCTAGGGTGTGAGATGATAATGAAATAGTAGAAATAAAGAATCAATGCTTTTTGCCCCAAGTTAAAGAGGCGGAGCTATTGACACTTTTCCCATAGTATTTTTTTGATGGTAAAGTAAGAATACATTACCCTTGAGATAAATAATAAGATGAGATAGAAAGCTTATTTTTATACTTACATATGCATATGTACATTATAGGAAATATAATTATGTATCTAAAAAGTTACAAGATAACTCTTGTAGCATGTGTTCCCACTATGTACATGTCACAGCACGACAACGTGCTCCATTATACAATGGCGTATCGGCTTCACTTTTCATATCATCATAGATAAGCCTTTCTGAATCCATGATCGTCTCGATCATTTCATCAATCTCGGGCTCAAACATTGCCTCGTTGGGAATGTGCTCTGCATGATCATCCCCCGAGCTGTCAGAGGCTACATCTTGTGGCCTCACATATGCTGCTTGACCAAAGCGCCTGCGAACACGTCTATTGGGTTGCAAGATTGCTGCTTGTTGGCCAGCGTCAGAGTCCGACAAGTTATAATTGGCAACAACTCGATCTCTCTCTCTCTCTCTCTCTCTCTCTCTCTCTCTCTCTCTTTACCTCACATTCTCTAGTCATGTCCAATCCCCGCACACCTCGGTCTAGAGGTGCACGGAGATCAGAACCACAGGGTTATAATCTCCTCTTTATTGGTCAATACCTATATTTGTGGGTACAAGAAATCTACACACCTACGTCTACATGATACTGCATGTAGTGGACAAAACCCCTTTGCCTCTTCTCTAGCTGTAGCACTTCACTTCATCTTAACATCTTTTCACAGTAGATCTTTTCACTGTTCGTCTAACTCTAAACCCTAAACCGTAAGTAATTCTTGCGTGGACTCGATCTAACGTAAATAAGCATAAATCTAAATAAACGTAAATCTAACTAAAAATAAAGCTAAATCTAATTTAACGTAAGTCTAATGACTAGAGGTTGTCTAGATGGTCATTGTGTCGGGGATGTAGTGACTCTTGCCGCCCTGAAGATCCACCTTCTTCCCTATCTTCTGAAGACATTTCACCAGTACTTTTGGATCGACGGAGCCCACCATGAGTGAAGGCAGCAATACCCTATATTCCATTGAGGGCTTTCTTCACCCGCTTCATGCAGGCATCGCAGTCTATGGAGACCTAAATCTAATCTAATATAACGTAAATCTAAATCTAGCTTAAATAAACGTAAATCTAGTTAAAAATAAACCTAAATCTAATTTAATGTAAGTCTACATATAACCTAATCTTTAACGTCTTTTAAGATAGTTTCCTACGACATTATAACTCTCTTCTTCTTGTGTGTGTGCGCGTGTGTGGATGTGTGTGCCAATAAAAAGAGATAAATGGTATAACCTTTCTATCACCCATGCCAAGTATGATAGATTGATTATGCCATTTCCCTCTTGAATAATAGGTCTTGAGTTCAACTCCTCGTCGGCTAGATATTTAGGTCTTTTAATTTTAATTAGTTTCCTATGACGTTAAATTAGTTTCTCTCTCTTTGTCTCTCAATGTGTGTGCGTTTTTTTGGATCGTATGCATGTTTTCTCTCTCTTTTCCTCTCTCAATGTGTGCGTTTTTTGTTTATGCATGTTCTCTCTCTCTTTTCCTCTCTCAATGCGTGCGTTTTTTGTTTATGCATGCTCTCTCTCTCTTTTTCTCTCTCAATGTGTGTGTGCATTCTTTGTTTATGTATGTGTGTGTGCATTTTTGTTTTTGTTTGTACTCTCTCTCTCTCTCTCTCTCTCAAAAACACTATGTGTGTGTGTGTATGTGTGTGTGTGAGAGAGAGAGAGAGGGAGAGAGAAAGAGGGGAAGGGAACATGAGAATGAGGAGAGGGAAGGAGCATACTTGGCTCTCCTTCCTCTCCTCGTGTGTCTGTGTGTGTGTGGAGAAGAAAAAGAGAGAGAGAGAGAGAGAGAGAGAGAGAGAGAGAGAGAGAGAGAGAGTGAGGGAGAGCGTTACCTGCTCCTTGCTTGAGGGCGCCGAAAAACTCAGATCTGAGATCTGAGTTTTTGGGCGCGCTCGGTTATTTTTTTACCCCAGCCGACGTCGCTATGAGCGTCGCAAATTTACAAAGAAATTTGCGATGCTTATAGCGACGCTCATAGCGACGCTGGGAATATGAAGAGCCTCTTGTAGTGAGAGTGGCCAAACTTAATTGTACAGAGCTACCAAATCCTCTATCGTATGGCCTTCTGACCCTATCCGCCACAATAGTCCCATCCTTGCTCTTGTACACCTTTCTAGGATCATGCCCGTGTGATCCCCAAGGTATATGTGGTTCCCGGGGAGGTCACCTAATAAAAATGTAACCTATCACGTGAGTTCAACAGAAGGGTATTTAAAGTTCTTGAAACTTATAGAAATATATATACAAAAGGGCATTATTTTTTCAAATTTGAAAAAACTTACATATTTTAAAAGAAAATGGTACATTATATTCTTTAAAAAATTCACAGATAAGGGGTTTTACAAACATGTCTTGAACGCACGTGATATGGTAGTTTTACACATAGTGAATCCCCCGAGACGTGGTGTGCCAATCGGTGAACTATCTACTAAAGAGAGTGGTGGACACTCTCTCAAAGGTGTGGACGCATCGGTAGAACCACTACCACAACAACCACCGTCTCCAGAACGACGCCTCCTATCTTGTCTTGAAGATGAACCACTTGTCAATGTAGAGGGCCTACTCAACTAAGGTGTGGGGACGGTCGGTGTAGGGGGCACACTAGTCCTAGGCATAGGGGCGGTCGTAATAGGTCTAGAGAAACCAGTTGCCCAAAGGTTCTGTGCGTAACGGATATGCTCTGGTGAGAATTGTGTCAAGAAGAAGCCCATCTTCTCGGGTGACATGCCGATCGGAGTGACAGAAAAGTCAAAACTAGGAGAGTATGTATCATCGTCATCGGCCATGGCTATAGATACACAAATAAAAATCTGTACTTCTGCATCTTTGTCATCAAACTCCACTACTTCGTTGCTCTCTGCACCAACTTCAGTATTCAAAAGCTCGTCTCTAGGTTCAGGTATATGCTCACCATTGACCTCCAGCTCAAAATCCAAACTTATATCATCCGTTGGCTCTGCACTTTGTTCATGAAGCTATTCGTTTAGATAGATCTTTTTCATCATTTTCTCTACATATAAGTGGATCTAGTGTGAACACAACTTGTTCACAATGTTGCGGAAGTACGAATGTATCCCACGCATCTGTTCATACCCACCTAGAGCACACTTGAATCAATCCACTCTTGCACAGTTGCATTATGGACGATGGTAATAACTTTGAATCACTTGACATCAAATATCAAAATATCTAACTTTTTAAAGCTAATCTTCAAGATGTCTTGGATGTAGCCAAAGTATTCAAGCTGGCTAGTCTCTATGTTCTCAGCCTTGGAACTACTCCTACTTTCTTGGACAATGTCCTAACACCACTGTCGAAGGTGACCCTTTGTTCGTCTACTCGTTGGACGCTAAAGTGTTTTCCATGGCTCCATATTTGTGATACTGTAGCCACAAAATTGAAACAAACTTAAAGTTATTAAAGTAATGTGATTATGTGGAGCTTGAAAAGGAAGTTGTGAAAATTTACATGCCAATCACAACCCCTTGACATCTCCTCTTCCTCTTCAGTACTCAACACTCCATTCCTCTTTGCCTCTGAGATTGTCGCATCTAACCACCGCTCAATTGGAAAATCAGGCAATTTCTGAAGATGGTCTAGAGAAGGAAGGTTTCTAGTGGTAGGGTTGCGATTCAATTGCAAGCGATATGTCAAGCATTCTTTCTTTTCCTCTTTGTACCTCTCTAGACACTTTTCCATGATGTTTGAGTTGAGAAGGAAAAATCTCATAACCTTTTCTTGCATTGTGATGTCCATCTTCATAATGATGCCTTGTCCCTGTGGTTCGTCCCCTGTCACCTTGGCGTTGACCTCCATAGTCCACATTTGGGGCATCTCTGGATCAATTGAGCCCGAAAATTCACTGATGAGGACAAGAGACTCTTGTACAGGCCATCCTTTGGTCATGCTTCCCTCCGGGAAAGCCCTTTGACGAACGAACCCCTTTAAAGTCTTCATAAATCTCTCCAAGAAGAACATCCACCTGCTATGAACTATTCCAACAGTTGCAACTTTATCAACCACATGCACAAGACATGCATTTGGATGGTAAGAATGTTTGTTGCAAAGTACATCTCCACCATACACACTAGTTCAACAACATTTAAGCATGTTGCACCGATGTTGTCTTCTCTTATCTCTTTTATACTGATCCAGCATACCAACTCACTGATTTTATAGATTGTTATTCTAATGTCATCTGTCAAACAATACTTTATGGAAATTGGTAAGATAAACTATAAAAATTAGTGCCATTCGTGGGACTTAAGACCACTAAGATTGTCATCTCTCATAAAAGCCATTTTCAAACATCGCATGCACCCAGTGGGAGTCTTGAATGAAGATATAGTCTTCTTCACTTGTTGCTCTTACGCGTGCATTATTGAAGTCCAATTGCTTTATTTTATTTCATTTATCAAATTCCGTTCGCATTTTTGAAGTACACAAGTCATTTTCGAAGTCCATTTGCGTTTTTCTACTATTTTCCACCTAACCCTAAGCTGCTGAACCTAAGAATGCATATGGCTTGCACACGGTTTTTGAAGTTTGTTTGTGTTTTCTTCTAGCCACTATGCCTAAGTATGAGACTGATAAAGAAAATTTTGTAGTTGCTCTACAAGAAAAAGACCATGGTTTAGGGTGAATCACCGACCAAATATAAACGTCTTCACAAGGCCAACCCTAATGGCCAAACCAAAAGCCTCTAGCCCTAATGGGCCAAACCATAAGCATCTTCACACAACAAAACCCTAATCGGCCAAACTGATTATCGCTAGCCCTAATCATCCAAACCATAAGTGTCTTTGCACGGCCAAGCCTAATCGGCCAAACCAAAAGCAGATAATAGTGTAAACTACCTCACATTCTCTAGCCATGCCCAATCCCTGCACACCTCGGTCTAAAGGTACACGGAGATCAGGACCATCGTGTAATAATTTTGTCTTTACTGGTCAATGCCTATATTCATGGGTGCGACATAAGTACACACCCACGTCTACATGACAATCATGTAGATTGGGGATAAACCCTAATATTATATCAATCTAGCCTAAAACTCTTAGCGACTTGAAACAACCAAATTGCAAAGAACTAAAGCCAAACACAACCAGTCCAAGTTGCTTTACAAGGACAACTCCGAGCAGGCAAAGCAAACATCACTAACCGTAAGCCGATTTAGAGCAACCAAATCAAGAACTAGAACCTAAGTGACTAGCGTTAAGCGAATTGAAACAACCCAATCGCTTACCCTAGGTGGCTAATCCTAAGTGGATTACTAAAATGGCTAAACTAATGTGACACTAAGCTGATTTAGAGCGACCAAATCTAAAGTTGCTAATCCTAAGAGACTTTAACCAATCAAATTGAAAACAACTAGAACCCAAGCGGCTAGCCGTAAACGGCCTTAAATAGCCAAATTGTGAAGAATTAGAACCTAAGCGGCTAACCCTAAGCAGACTAAAATAGCCCAACTGCTTACCCTAAGCGGATTATCGAAATGGCTAAACTAATGTAATACTAAGCCAATTTAGAGCGGCCAAATCAAAAGTCGCTAACCCTTAGCCCTAAGAGACTTGAAATAACCAGATTGTAAAGAACTAGAACCTAAGCAGCTAGTCCTAAGCAACGAAACACGACGAGTCCTAAGCATTTTAACAAGGCCAATTTTGAGCAATTGACAAAGCAAACTTTTCTTTACCTAAGCAATTAACCCTAAGTAGACTGAAAAAACCCAACAACTTACCCTAAGTGGCTAACCCTAAGCCGAAAACTGAAATGACTAAACTAATGTGACACTAAGCCGAGTTAGAGAGGCCAAATCAAAAGCCGCTAACCCTAAGCGGTTTGAAAAAGGTAAATTGCGAAGAGATTTGACAACATAGCTTTGCCTCATCATTACTTGCTTCCTTTACCTTCAAGTTGTTAGCTTGCAACATGTTCATATATATGTGATAACACAAACTAATCAAAACTTGTAATCAAAACTAATCAACACTAAAACCAGCTTTATAACTTGAACATTTTTACATTGACATTCATAACACCTATGATAAGCCACAATTTAAGATCGCCTCATAATTTTTAAAAAAATTTATATTAAAACTTTAGAAAATTATAAATTTAAAATATGATTGTGTGTGCACATAGTGTGTTTAATTATGTATGTTTAGTATATTGTTTAATGTGCATTTTTATTTACTTGCATGCATGTTTATGTGAATTTGTGTGTGTATGTGTGTATGTAACAAAAAAGAAAGTTAGAGCACTCACATGCGGCCTATTTGAGCAAGAAAGACTTGAAAAAACGTCTTCAAATCTGCAAAAACACACGCACACACACACACACGCGCGCTATGTTACACACATACACTAAATTGCACAAACCTACAAGGAAATTTGAAAAGAATCTCACCTTGATGATGGGGAGTAGTCCACGAGTGAGAATCTCACCTCTGGCAAGTCGTTAGGCAGCAGATCTGTAGCAAGTGAGGAGGAGGAGGAGAGCAATAGAAGAAGCGAAGAAAGGAGGAAAATGCACAGGAAAGACCCGTGGTTTTGGTTTTTGTAGGGTCCGCCGGTATAGGTGTCGATATAGGTGCCGGTATGAGCATCGGTATGCGTGTCGGTACAGTCATTTATATAGGTGCTGGAAATTCAAAAATAAATAATTTTAAAAAAAATTGATCTCTCTCTCCAGATCTACCTACATATATACTGACGCCCAGCATTGACGCCGATAATTTGATGTTGGAATCTAAGCAAACTCTTGTAGTGTTTAAATAGGCATCCCAAACATAAAAACCATATACAAAACATCCATATCACAAAATATCTCTGAATAAGTCTCCTCACTTTTGTCAATGATTACAATGATATCACAAGAAGTATCATCCATAGATACTTCTTGTGTCCTACTTTGTGAGCCTTGAAACATCATATCTTTACCCTAAAAAACACAAACCTCATGTAAAGAAAGCAGCTTTTCATACAAAAATTTGATTATTTCCTCATCTTTGGCCTATAATAATTGGTCATCTTGTAGAAGACACTCATCTACAATGGCTTTCATCGTTTCTCGAACTTGATTACAACCACATGCATCACTTGGTATATTTAGGATTTTGTTAGACATAATGGAAGCAGTCAAGCCCATCTCCAAGTCTACATATTCAATATATACTTGCTTAATGGCTTCTTTAAAGTCAACTCAATTATCTTCATATTCCCTTGCAAGCTCTTAGATTTGCTCAATAAGCTCTGAATAACTAATTACTGGAAGAACACAATCATCAATCCTTGGAGAATATCTTGAAGCCTCATCTCCCTTACATAGCATCCAAGATATTCTCTCAAATCATAACCCTCAAAGATATTACATTCTTCATATAGTGCTTGTAATGTGATTTCTATCACTTTTTTCACGTGCTTTGACTTTAATTACCTGCATACTGTATGGTGTTAAACCTTTTTAGAATTGCATCATCTACCTTTGATTTCCAAAAAAACTCACCCTAGCGTGCGTCACCTTAGGTCCACCAAAAATGTGTCAAGAAATACAAAGTGAAGCTAGAAAAGCGTCGGGCCCTGTCTGTGATGGTTTGTAGTAAAATCAAGCAAATCGCAAGTATTTCGAAGCAAGAGAAACACTTAAAATAAGAAAAATTCAGTCATGAAAACTTCACTCCAACAAAAACCAAGATCGACTCATAACTCTTGTGTGTATGATGATTTGGTGTAGCCAATCGCAAAGGTACAGTGTCTATTTGCCCTATCTAAAACCCATTATTCCTCCTTCAATTCTTTATTGAGGCCATTTCATGAAAGCTTTCTCACCTCCATAGACAAGTCCACATACCTCTTTGAGGAGAGAAATTGCTAATTGGATCATCCACACATACGAATAGAAGGTAGGAATAGTGGGAGACTGCACTTGCACACCATAGAAGAAGTATGTGTATCCCTTCACAAATAAGCTTAATGAGTTGATATTCTCCTTCAAGCCAGATTTTCAATCCTAATAGTCATGGCACCATGGTGATGTGGTACTTTGAGTCATTGTTGCACTTTTGGGACTATTTATAATCAATTTATGGCCATTTTTAACCCAAAAAACCCTTTTTTTGCATGTAAAAAGACCAAAAAAGCTAGAAAAAATCCCCAGCTTTGTGAAAAGAACCCCTGGAATCAATTCATATGCTAAATCTCATTTTTCACTTGGCAAGAACTTTAGATGTATCATTTATGACTGCGAATGAAATCTGTTAATTTTTTGCCAAGACATCCACATTGAACTTTTTAGGTGAAACTAGTGTTCCATCTCCATGCACTTGACATGTGAATATTTCTAAACCAAATTGGACATGCTTTTATGTGATAAAACACGCTATAGTGCGACATCTAGGGCCACGAGGCCCTTCTAAGTATATACACGAACTGCAATTGTGGAAACCGTTTTTCACACATATAACATTATGTACATTGTATAAGAGTAAGGTAGATATTTTAATTTCATATTATGCATGTACCATGACACGACATTGTTCAATGGTACCAAATTAATCTTCAAAGAGGCATATAAATTATAAAAGAATATCCTATATATGAGACTTCATGTATGCAGTATGTGAAGTGTTTGTGTGTGTGTGTGTGTGTGTTTGTGTGATACCAATAGCTAAGCCATTTCTAGAACACATACCACTTTTGAGTAGTCACACCCTCTACATCCAACATTACTATGAAGAGAAAGAGAGCTAAAACAACCAATAGTACACTTTCATAACCTCATTCGAGGGACTAGGACCAAAGGCATCCACATGTTGACTCCTAGGAAAATCAGCAAAAATCAATCTTCACCTTGGAATATGGCACACTATGTCTACTATGAACATCATATTTTTTACTTAATGAGTCGATGTTGATATATGAAGTCATCACCTTATCATCCACATTAAAAAATGAGTCGATGTTGATATATGAAGTCATCACCTTATCACCTTGGAATCAACCCACTGTTTTGTTGCCATGTCATAAGCAAGCAATTGTAGCTTTCCACCTCGTTTTAGTACAATCAAATGGAACTGACCTTGCCACCATGAGATGTTTCCCTTCTTCACTTGGGTATCAGTGATGAAATGAGAGTGGTACTCCCAAAAGCCCTTTTCTGAGTGGTAAATCTCCACATGTGAGATATAGAATGGCTTCTTGACAGGGTTTCCATTGTCATGGAAGTAACCTGCTCCTGTCTCCCCCGTGCCCATTGCAATTATGATGTAGCTCTTTGTAACGGAACTGTAGTACATGCCAATGGATTCAACAGCTTCAATACAAGTGAGCTGCGGCAAAACTTTATGAGTCCTTGCTACAGGATTGCACACGATCAAGGAGCTTATAGGGCTGTACCCCCACTCCTTTGGTGATGATGCAACCAATTTGCAATGAATCCTCACTTTTCTGTACTGATTGGGCGGCAAGCTAAAGCTACTTTGCCAACAGGTCCCCGTAAGGCCGGTGCCCGCTTGTTCTGCGGCCGGTCCTGGGCAAACATGCATATCTTGTACTTCAGGACGAAGCCAGAAAACATTGTCAACTGGCTGCAGGGGCGTGAGACAGCAGAGAGTGCGCCAGAGATGGTCGATGTCTCCCACAGAAAGATGCCACAACTTGCAAACGAGGCGGCACTGCAAAACGTCTGGCAGACCGAGCAGCCTGTCGAAGATGCTCCGCAGCAAATCTACTGTTATGAAATTATTTGAAGCCCTTTCCGTCGAGATGGTATAAGTAGCGGCCGGGGCAGCGGATGCAGGAAGGGAGGTCCGCAGGCTGGAGGCGACCCCGATACTCTGATCGACGGCCTGCATCTGCGGCTTCTCATCAGAAGCCGATGCAGAGGTGATGGCGACCTGCCCTAACTGCTTCTCTATTGCCGCGACGGAAGCTGGCCGCTGCCTACTAGTCTGGTCCTTTGTTACCTGCTCCCTCTGCGTCTCTGTTGCCACTAAGCGTCTGCTTCTTCTTCGTCTTCGTCTTCGTCTTCTTCCTTCGTCTGCCATGGTGAGCACGCACAGTGGAATTAGGGCTAAGTTCGCTATATTTAGGGTTAAGGAGCGAGCGTTGAATATGGTCACACGAAGCCAGCTTGACCATTCGATTAAGGCAGTGGTCACGCCATGCATAGTTAGTAGTTTGTCTCTTGGATGGTCACATGTGTAGAAGTTATTCGTCTTTTGTGCAAGTGGGTAACACCGATTCGGTAGATGTTTTGAAGTGGAATCGAGCCAGATTTAATTAAAACACAAAGGTCTCCAATGCGATTCGGTAGATGTTTTGAAGTGGAATCGAGCCAGATTTAACTTAAAAAACAAAGGTCTCAATGCGAATGCATGAGGAAAGCATGCATGCAGTATCATCTCTCTCTCTCTCTCTCTCTCTCTCTCTCTCTCTCTCTCTCTCTCTCTCTCAAATCCTTCTATTTACTCTATATTACAGCTTTTGAATAATGAATTGGCTCATTGCATTCTATTCAATAATGTCTTCCAACATCTTACCCTTCATAGTATCACAAGGATACCCATATATACCACATTGAACATTGTCCATAGCAATGTCATTGCGTGTAAGCCAAATAAAAGATAGTAATTATACTGGATAAGAGTGCAAATAGAACCACATATTCACTTCGGGAGAGAGTTCATACCCGAATGTGAGTATAAATTTGGTGAGCCGAATGTCCCATGATGTATACCATATTTTAAGCACATATATCCGCCATCTATGTAGCTGGGGACATGATATGTAGATGAAATCCTAGGTGTCACATGCCTCTCTTGAAGATATCTCGGTGAGAATCTCTCTCCATAGTAGTGCAGCTAATGACTGACCACCCAACCAATATAGGAGTCCTCTTAATAAATACTTAAGACTTCGATTGTTCACACTTGGTCGGACAAGACCCATTCCTTAGTGTGTCAAGCTACACACCCCTTTGGCCATCCTAGGCTTAGTGATCAAATCCCATGTGGACTCCACCCCTAGGCTTTGCATGAGCAATGTGCACTAAGTACCCTACCTGTGCATGCCATCATGTGTGCTCCATGGTATGATGTTATAGATGATGTGACATGCCAACTCCAAAAGGCATGCTTCGATGTTTCTTTTTCCTCACATCTAGGGCACTTGCTAGAAAAACTTAGTAGGTGATGTCCACCAATTGATTCAAGTATTGGGCAATCCCAAATATTCCTTGTGCCGCTCAGGTTCATATTACATGATGCCTGATGGTTGGAAACATATTCCAAGCTATTCATAGTCCATGGCCTAGCCAAAACCTATGCTCGCAATTGAAACGGCCACCAAATGGTGGCTACAATTCACCACTTGATCAATTGAGTGCACTTTTTTTAAAAAAAAGGATCAGGGCACTACAACAGAACTTTGTTCTTGTGACGCTTAAATAAATAGTGGGCATCGCATAATTGACGCTCTCTTGTTTCTTATGTGATGACCTATAGTTTCCCCACAAAATGAACTAAAATGTCACTAAGGTCATTGTTGTCAGCATCACTAAAGTGATACAATTTTTGCGACATTTTTAGTGACATTCACAAATTGCTTGGTGTCGCTTAAGTGACACCTACAGTTTGGAAAAAATCATGAAAAGTCCACAGGGAGCCATTTCTCCCACGACTTCTATGACAAAAAAGGCTTAAGTTTGACCTGTTACACACGGGTATCCCCCTCCCCCCCCCCCCCCCCCCCCCCCCCCCCCCCCCACACACACACACACACACACAGATTTTATTATCGTCTTTGGAGGTCAAACATGACCTATGGGACCAAAGTTACATGTGATGTATCATGTATGGGGCTGATAAGTGATTATCAATGCTCCAAAATTATGGTGATGAGAGTGGCAACGGAGATCCCACACTATGGCTAGGAGAGGAAAGTGTGTAGGTCTTAAGTCATGCCTAAACATGTGGGGGAGTCAAGTTTGGATGTGACCAAAAGCTGAGCACTCTAGTAGTGTGTGGTACTCATAGTCTCAGACTCTCAAACTGGCAGTGAGTATAATGTGCACATACGATTTGATTCTTTTGCATTTCCGCAATGTCATGTCTTGCATCGAAGAGAGTGGGAGCTAAGACAAATGGCTGCAATAGTGCATATCACTAACAAGGGGATAGGATCAAGCATATAAGGGCGAGTATGGTGTCGTCTTTCAATGAAGAAAATTGATTTGTATGTAGGGGTTAAGCTAAGGTAGACGCATTCATGATTTGTCATACTAAATGCAATGACACAAATACGTTTGAGAAGAGCTTGAATGCAAAGTAGAGTTTGATTAATACAACCACATAGAAGTGCATACAAGCTAGCTCTTATATAGAGCTTGGGAGAGGATTCTTGTGATGTCATTTGAGATGTGTCATAAGCATTAATTTCCCATGCACACCCTCATGTTCCTAGACTCACATGGATCATGGTGTTGACCTCATAAATATATGATACACACTGATGGAGCCGCTATGCAGTGAGTGCAAAAGAGGAAGGAGAGAAGGGGAAGGAGATGAGAGAAATACACGGTCTTGTGGGTGGAGCTCTAGAGAGTAATCCTTTCTATCTCCTTATTGTCATTATAACCAAAGAATAGAGTAAATATGGGCAGGGGCCCGCCGCAACCCGGCCACGGGGCAAGCAACCTAACAATCTCGCACTTGAAGGCCAACTAGCCCAAGTGGCTAAATACTGTAGGGTCTATTATGTACAATGTACAAAACCTGAAGCATGAATGTAGCTTCACCCTAGATCCATCATCTGTATGCAATGTGTGAACCGCTTTAAGGATTAGCTCTTTGTTAGAGCATTTGTTGGGTTTTCATCCGTGTGAACTTTGACTAACTCAATGTGTTTGCTAGCCAAAATATCCCATACCACATGATATTTGACCTCTATGTGTTTCTCCTTGGAGTGAAACACGGAATTTTTTGCTATCGCAATCGCACTCGGACTGTCGCAATGTAGAACTCAAGTCTAGTGTATACCAAGGTCTCCCACTAGACGAGATAACCACACAGATTCCTTATTCGAATTGGAAACTGCAACATACTCTGCCTTAGTGGTGGAAGACGAAGTGCAATTTTGGAGACATGATCTCCATGAAATTGCCGCTCTAGCAAACAAGAAAATGCAACCATATGTGGATCGCCTAGTGTCCACACAACCCACATAATCCGAATCAGTGTATCCAACTATGGATGCATCACTATTTCCAAAGAGTAAGAACTTTCTAGCTGAGCCCTTGATGTATCTCAAGATGTGCTTCACTGCTTCCCAATGCTTTGTGCCTAGATTTTCCATAAGCTTGCTGACCACTCCCACTACATATGCAATGTCTGGACATGTGCATAACCATGGAGAAAATAAGATTGCCAACTGTATGGAACCTTTGCCATCTCTACCTTTTTAGCATCCAATTTGGAACAACCATGCTTGCTAAGTTATTCGTATGATGCCATTGGGGTACTCAATGCTTTCCCCTTGCATATTAAAACGTTGCAAGACCTTGTGAGCATACTCTTCCTATGAAAGTTCAAGTATACCACGTTTGCGATCTCTCTTGATACGCATGCCAAGAAAGTGATGTATATCACCCAAATCTTTCATAGCAAACTTCTTGCTTAAGGCATCCTTGAGAAGTGCAATCTCATCTTTTGACTTTCCCGTTGTGAGCATATCATCCATGTACAAAATCAGAATGATGAGGAACCATCGTTCAACCTCTTTGTGTACAAGTAGTGATCCTCTTGGCTCCATAAGTAACCTTGGGACTAACTAAATGTACTTATCAAACTTGATTTGGTTGCATTTATAATTACACCCATATCAACAAATATATACGTGCTATTATACGCCAAAATATCAAATAATCACCGAATACACGTATTTTTTACTTTTGATCAAAAGATATTCCGATCGAAAAAATTGCCTATATAAAGACAATCATCGATTTTGATCGAAAACAACGACTTTCTTCTGCATTGCTAGGGTTTGAGAGACTACTCAGTTGGAGAGCTATAGTACATTTACCAACAGATAGAGACTATTGAGGTATAATTTTTCACTTGTTTATGTGTACTAGCTTGTTTTTCTGTGTTGTGCTAGACTCGTGTGGTGTAGCAGTTTTTCTCTCACCATAGAGTTGGCTTGCAGGGTATAGTCCACTTTGTGGTGTGTAGCCATCCGGATCACTCCAAAAGTGAGAAGAATCTAGTCATACTTCTGGTGATATGCAATCACATGGCTTGTTGCAGGGAAGGGTTCTAGGACAAAATTAGATTCTCACTCTTGTGGTGCAGTAGTATATCTCTCACCACAGAGTTGAGTTAGAATTTAGTGGTCAACTCGTGGAGTGCAGTAGGCATGATGCTACACCTCTCACTTTAGAGTGACCTATAGGTTTCTCAGTTTTAGATCAGGACACATCATCGTTTGTACCACATAGAAACACAAGAGTACTACTCGTCAAACAAAGAGGATGGATGCATAGTTCATGCCCTGTTCATCTCTGTGTGACACACTGTTTATCCTTGTGCTTCGAACTCCAAAGACACATCATTGTTCATCACTAGATGACTTGGTGTTGTCTTGGATGTATATATATACGATATTTGGCATGCATTTGAGATTGTTAAGTTGTCCGCTACTGATGTTTGTGTTGTGAGTTCCACACACTTCATCAGGGATTAGATTAAGCCACATCATCGTTCTTACTACATAGAAATATGAGGGTTACATTCATTTACCTAAGAGTGGAGAGATGCATACCTATGCCCTCTTCATCTTAGCATGACCGAGAGCATGACGCACCTTGCCCTTGTACTTTCTGATCCGTAGATACGCCACTCATCATTGGATGACTTAGTGTTGTCTTGGATGTAGATACGTACGATGTTTGGCCACAATCTAAGATTGTTAAATTGTCCATCGATGGTTCTTTTGTGCGTTCCACACACTTCATCGGGCATTAGATTGATGAAACTATCAATCAACATTACAACAATGTCCAGGACTTGTGCTGAGCGCACCTCACACAAGCTGGATTGTTCACATGTACGCTCCGATCATTTACGTGTACTCTGTAATGCACATAACAGGGTCCAATTATTGTGATGAGCAAATCTCACACTCTAGGCTTGTTTACCTCTCTCTCTATCTCTCTCTTTGTGTGTGATTTATTATTTCTTAAATTCACAATTTTGATAGTTTTCCCTCTCATCTTATAATGTTTATGTTTTACAATTATATCTTACAGATATGGCGGACACCAAGCTGGTGAAACATCAACAAAAAGTTCGCCTTCAAAGTTATAGCATGTCACTTTCATCACATGTCAAAGCCCAAGCTTTGTTAAGTTGCCTAAACCCTTCTACTTTGGATCATTATTACCAGTTCATAGAGGCTGCTTTTGACATATCTCTAATGACATCAAGTTCATTATTGAATATGGTCAAGCAGTCTATTGGACAAATCACAAATATTTTTTTTGGATATAAACAATCCCAAAATTGCTACTTTGCCAGGCATAGCTACTCGCATACAACTTGTGCAACTGTTGTATACTGAGTTCAAGAGCAAGGGAAGCTGGAAAGAGCAGCAAAGCAAACAAGAGTGGAAGCCAACTCTTTTGATGCTACCAAAGATCTAGGAGCTACCATTAGAATAGAGTTTTCTGCTAGTGCCACTCTTGCTTTGGATCAGTCTCAGTTCCCCCCTATATTGCATCTTTTACCAGATATTGCAATCTTCAACATATAGGCTCCACAGTTGGGAGAAGGCAAATGGGCATATGTGAAGTGTGTAGGTGTCACCCATCCCGCATTTAAAGATCCACTGTATGCGGTGAAGATCTTCAAAGTCCACTTGCATGGACCCACAATGATTCAGCAGGTTAAAGACAAAGCTAGAATTTTGGACATCGCTCATTGAGGCATTATTTATCCACTTTCCATGGTCCGCAATATAGAGCCTCCAATGCTCATTTCACATTCTTGGAATGGTGGCTATGTAGAGCAGTGGATAAAAGAGTGCAATGAAAATGGCATTCAACCTGCCATTCTCTATTATGTGACCACTGAAGGAGTATAGAGCTATTCCAAAATAACATTTTGCAGCTAATAAACACTCTTCTTCAGACTGTGAAGTATCGACATGCTCATGACTATCTCCACAATGACCTGCACTCCTGCAACATGATGCTTCATTTTGGACAGAAGGGGGTCTATGCAGGCATTGTGGATTGGGAGTCATGTACAAAGATCAAAACAACAACATGCTTTCCTCCTCTGTGTGACGTCAAATAGAAACTATAAAGCGGACCGAGAGAGATTTTCCATGGGCTACCTCAAAATGCATACCTACTAATCCCCCTCCCTGGAATAAAGCCATGGACATCTTCTCCATGTGTCATACTTGTAAACTGCTCTTAAAGTGCATGTCGGTGCCTCAAGAGAAAAACAAAAGGGATTTTTAAATCAATGTTCTTACCCACCTTGAGAGTCACGGCAAGCAAAACACTCCCTCAACCTGACCTAAGGGTGAAAGCATGTTAACCTGTCATGCTTTTTCATGTTCCGGACAATGTTAACTAGCACAATTTCGACATATGCTAACTAGTACAATAACTTGAGCTACATCTCCAAGATCTATGACATATGATATATCAATAGAAAGCACTTGAAACAAGGAATCCAAATGTACAACCTCCGACAAATTTTGATATTATTTGTAAAAAATTTACCGGACGCCCAACTTTTCGAAGATGTGCTAACTTGAAATTGCTAACTAGCACAAAAAGCGCGACAAGTTAACATGCTTTCACCCCTAATGCTTTTGATCTTTCTCTCTATCTTAATGGTGCCCATAGAGTGGGCTATACTTTTTTTTAATCAATGTATTCTTTGATAAAATACTTTGTGAAAAGTATTTTTTGATCGAAGTTTCTTTCGATTGAGAAACTAGGAAACAATTTGGTTGCCCATTTTTGCTGACATGGCACCATATAATACGTACGCCCATATAATATGAGATCATGTAAAATACGCCAATATATGATGTATTATATGTATCTCGTATAACGTATATTGCAACTTAGTTGATAGATGTATCTCAAGCTCAAGGATTTTGCCATAAAAAAGTTCAGGTGTTTCTCCTTGGCTTGCAAGATCTTGCCCTTGGATCACTAATGCACCGAGCATCTCTGATTCTTTGAAAAGTAGAACTATAGGACGTTTGCATGTAGCTATTGGGTTATTGGAGTTACTTGGTTTCACTTTCTTTGCAGTCCAACCATGCTTAACGCCAGAATTCTTTGGGCGGTTTGACCAATCTGCACGCCTCCCAAGGATTTCGTAAACATAGCACTATTGTATAAAGTAGAGTGACATTTAGTTATTGTTTGACATAACTCACTCTCGTCGTGTGAATCTTTGTAGCAATACTTGTGCGAGCCCTTTGTGTTGCAAATCTAATAGCTTTACTCGAGATGATTCTTTTGCATTGCCGCTGATTCAAAATAGTTGTTGGCGCACAAAGTGGTTTGGACATAGCTTCCTGCACTCTTTGAGGCTGAGAGGCTGGTCTTGCAACCTGGATTCCATCCTCATTGATTCTAGCAATAGCTTTGAGGTATCTCTCTTGGCCATAGCACTCTCTCTCTTCTTTGTAGATCGCATGTGCTTCAACGTGGTTAAGTTCTTCTTCCATATCTGCAAATCAAGCAAATACATCATCATTAGAAAGGCTTATGGTGAATTTAACAAATCATCACATTTAAATTGCTTATTGAATACTAATTATAACCTTGAAAGAAAAAGACAAGATAACTTGATGAACTATATAATTTACATTTGCAACTAGAGAGAGGACAATAATCAAAGCATCACTTTAATCATCAGTTTGTCGTAGACCAGCTTTAATCATCAGTGATCGTAGACCAGAAATCATTATAATGTCAATATATAGTGGTAATGTGGCGCTGTTGAGACTAGTATTCATCACAAAAGGTATTCCATGTCATTTTACAGAAAAAATAAATTTTTCTATCATTCAAAAATATTGAAATTTAGAATAGTTTTAATTATTTTTTTGTTTAAAATCAATTTAATATTTTTTAAAATTTGATTGATTCATTTTTTGTTAGGTTCAAATTATGTAAGCTATGTATGTTGTGAAGAGCTTAAACTCTCACTCATACAAGGTGTTTATTTTTTAGGAGTCACTTGCTACATGCTCAGTTTACTGACATGTGAAAATGAATTAGTGATATAATTTAGAGATTTCCATTGCACAGTGTACTCTCACATGAGGTTATAAGTCTGCAAAATGTGATAGAATAGAGGTCATTTTTAGTGAGGTAGGTTTGATTTTGACGTGCAGATATTTTCTTACCTCAAAGTGAACATAAGTAGGATTGTTTTTGTCCTTCATAGAGCCATCTCACTATGCTCTCATTGGAATTAAAATTAAGGAATCTTATGTACAAATACATTGATATTAAATTATCGTTATTTGGATTGCTACGTCTATCATACTCTGTGATTGTACATGTGCAGCAACTACAGATAGATAAGCTCTCAAAGATCTACCGTGGAGTGTGAGAACTTTGTGCTCGCACTTCAGATAGATAAGACAATCGTCAAGGTTTGCAATTAATTAGTCCTCATATTCCAATTAGAATCAATTGCAAGATTTATCATAATGTGTGAAATTTGTAAGCTTGCACTTTAGATGAATCGATATAGTGCAATGTGATGATGAGATTTATTTGTATTGTTTTAAATAAGTGACTAAGATTATCAATTATCGTAATGTGTAAAAGCCAAAAACTTTCACTTTAGATGTATCCATGTAGTGCAATGTGAGAATTGTGATTGAAATGTTTTGTTTGAAGTGATGAAGTTATTTAGCGCTTGAAAATATAATTTGATTGACATGAGTTATTGAAGAACGATGAGACTATCATTGTTTAATGTTAATTGATAATTCAGCGCGAATCTAATTGATAATGTGGACATACTTTGATCACTATATTGATCGATAGAGCATTGATTGTGTACTTTGATGTTGCTTTGAATTAACTTTGACCTCAAAATTGACAAGTGGATTTGTTGATTCTAGCAAATTAAATTCAGTTGTCAACATGATGAAAGGACATGAGTGGAGTTACATCCACGAGGTGCGTGCCAAAAAGAATACATCTGGATTGAAATGCAAGACCTATGACCACGCGTTTAGTGGTAATGCGACTAGAATCAAAGCACATCTATTTAAAGTCCCTAGTAATGTGTCCGAGTGTACGGCTCCTCCAAGAGCTATTCACGCTAGATTTCCAAAGTATGCTCGCATAGCAGAGCAAATTCTTGCAACTAAAAAGAAAAGTGCTACTGCCAAATAAGTTGCAAAGGATGTTGAAATTTCTATTATCAATGAGAGGACATAGCATGTGCATACGAAAGCAAATGATCACGCTCTCCAGTCAACTCCTCTTCATGGACATGCTTCGACGTTAGCAGCAGCAAATCCTAGCTCAACTAAAGTTAGTAAAGCATCATGTATCGCACCCTTCCTTTTGCCATGTTGCGTTTGGTCGAGAAGAACCTCCCCCCCCCCCCCCCCCTCCGGCTCGCCATCATACCTATCGAGACCCATGCTATTGAGATGTAGAGAGAAAGACAGAGATGAGACACACCATGTAGAAGGATGGTATCATCCACATAAAGAGCAAGAATCACAAAATTGCTACCTTGGTCCTTTATGAATAAGTTGGGGTTTGAAGAGCAAGAGGTGAATCCTTTAGAGGTGAGAAAAAGATAAAATTTTGTATACCAGGCTCGCGAAGCTTGTTTCAGACCATATAGTGCCTTATGGAGTTGATCAACAAAGTCTTCTTTACCTAGAATAACAAAACCTTCTGGTTGTTCCATAGGACGTATAGGATCTTCCTTAATCCAAAATAGTGTTTTTTTATGGTAAAAAAAGGACGAATCTTAGGACAAATTGTCTCAAAAAATGGCATATCCACAAATTTGGATAAGATAAAAGTGATTTATTAAAATGCCTAAACCCATCAATGCAAATCAATTACAATGCTTTATGGGACACAGTGGTTATTACAGGAGGTTCATACACATGTATGCAATCATTTCCCAACCTCTGTATAAACTTATAGTGATCTTTGAATGGACGGATGAGTGTGAGGAATCATTTAAGAAATTAAAAGATGCTCTCATATCTGCTGCAGTGTTAAAAGCACGTGATTGGGAAAAAATCTTTTACGTTCATATTGATGCATATGCACTTGCTATAGGATGTATTTTGGCTCAACCAGGAGACAGAACTATGGATTTCCCAGTTTCCTATGCCAACCGACAACTCAACAATGCTCAAAAGAACTACACCACCATCGAAAGAGAGGGTCTTGGAATGATTTACGTTGTTAAGAAATTTTGATATTATCTCCTCGCAAATAGGTTTGTGTTTTTCACGGACCATCGCGGCCCTCTTATACCTTGTAACCAAAAAATGCAATATAGGTTGAATCATAAGATGGTTCATAATATTGCTTGAGTTTGACTTTACTCTAGTGGTTAAAAAGGAGAAGATGCAATTTTGAGTAGATCACCTTTCTAGATTGCCAAATGGAGAATCTCCAGACGGAGTAGACGATGATCTCCTTGATGCCTATCTCTTCGATGTAGAAATGGTACCTAAGTGGTCCCAAGAGATAGTAAGCCTATTATCACACGACAGAGAATTTAACAAGTCTGACCTTGGGTGGTTCACCATTCAATACCCCCTATATAACATGAATTCATGCGGTATTAAAAAATCCCTCTTTTAACATGCCTAAATGAAAAAAATGACCCCTTATGTTAGGATTTTTTGCCAAAATTGAATATAGAACCCCCTTATTTTAATGTATCTCTATTAAATTGCCTAAATTTTTTGAATTTTAAATCCCCTCCTATTAAACTCACATTATACATTCACATGATTACATAGTGCACCCCCTGAGAGATTGACCAGTACCATGAACTACGAGGGGTTTGAAAAGCTAAGGACTTTCAGCTTATTGGCTCCGACGGTATCCTATGAGTGTGCATAAGTCCAGAGGAGTACAATGCCTAGTTGTTAGAAGCACATAATCAGGACTAAGCATTTCATTGCTCGTCCATGAAAACTTATCAACACTTGAGATAATTAGGAGTGTATTGGCCAACTATGCATGTTGATGCTCATGATTATATAACTAGTTGTGTGAAATGAAGATCAAACCCACTAGTACATGCAACACTATTTCAAATAACAGTAACATCAGAATCAAGTCAATACATTGTTGACTTCTTGGAAATGCAAACATTTCTTGAAAATACCACCAGAGCACGTCAGAAAGTGATAGAAATAGAATCTTGTGACGTCACTTTGATTAAAAACCAGCTTTATAAACAAGGAAAGGATAACCAGCTTAGGCTATTTGCAATGGAAACCATGTACCTTCCAATCTTGAGCAAGCACATGAAGGAATAATTGGAGACCATTTCTCAAGGGAAAAGACATCAATAATTTTTGTGACCGCTGGAATATGGTGGCCAACATTACATATGGAGCGAACGAATATATGAGATGATTTGACTCTTGTCAATACACCAAAGTGCCAATAAAATGGGATGAGATGCCTTACGGCCAATGATGGGAGCCAGAGCTTTTGCTAAGTGGGGAATAGACTTTGTGGGACCAATTTCACACCCCGCTCACGAAACACATGCCCAATATATAATTGTAGCCACGGATTATCTCACTAAATGGATCAAAGCTAAAGCTTCACAAAAAGATGATGCCAGAACTACTGCACAATTTCTATATAAAAATGTCTTTGTTAGATATGGTCTACCCATAGAAATTGTCAGTGATCGGGGCACATATTTTATAAATGAAGAAATTGGAAACCATCCACTTTGAACCACTTGACCACTTAACCAACACTTAACACCCAGTCGAGTTGACAGCAGCTGTAATAGTTGACTTGCAAAATTCTTCATAGTATATTCAGGTTTAGATACAAGAATAGTTCGATTTACAGGGAGTTAGTTTTTTTAAGGAGTAAAGTCAGTAGACTGCTCTGGCCATTCTTGCCGATGTGGCCGCTTATAATTGGTTGTTAGACCTGGCATTTTTGGTGCAAGAATTTTCTATTGTGCCCATACTTTCCCATGTGCCAGATTCTACTCCTATGTGCAAGTTTATCCGTTTTGGCATCAAATGGACATTCCCTAACAATCTTGGCTCTGTCAAGAGTCTCAGCCCACTCTATTATAAATGAGGCAACACATTCTTTGAGGAAATTTTCCCACTGCCTCTCATTTTGCTTTTCTATCCCAGGCAGAATGACAAAGTTATTGGGATCATTGAAGTACATCTTATAAAGGGAATCATCCAGCAGTAAAGTGTTAGACTTATTGAACTTAGGAAAGAGGTGCCAAAAGGTTTTTAATTTTATGCATGAAAAAACATTTGCTTTGGGGGGTTTCCATATTCCCAACTGTTAACATGGTAGCAATTTTGTGCCAACCACCCACTCAGACAACACTTGGCCTGAGATAGGCACTTGTCCATACCCTTCTCAAGATTGTGGCAGGCACGTAACGACCACATAAAAGTCTTTTCTATTTGACCGAATCCAAGAAAGAATAATTTTTCATCATTCCGTACATAGTAGGTGACTGTATCATCCCCCTTTACTTTGTCAAAGTACATCGTGTTTAAATCTGGGGGCTCCAATCCTTTGCGCTTATCATGCACACAAGAAATCACATTGTTGAAGTCTACAATTACAGCCAAATCTCTATGGACTGGAAAGCGAGACATTGGTTTGTAGCAAGGAAGCTGGCGATTAATGTGCTCTACCTCATCAGTGGGTAGTGGGGGTTTTGAGCCAACCACACGAATTTTAACTACAGAACACAAATGGAGAGAAACTATGAGAGAATACTTAAATTTATATTGCCGGAAAAAAAGATACAAAGATGCAATCTAAAAAAGATAGCATGAGAAAAAAGATACAAAGCTTCAAGAAGCTAAACCTTCTTGCATGCTCTGGTTTTTGGGGGGAGTATGCCAATACTCTTTTTGGGGTCCTGGGATAGCTTGTCCTCCATCTCCTTCTTTCTCTTCTTCCACATCTCCACCGCTACAAATTGTAAGGCTAATTCCATTTCAGGATCCTTTGCCTCAGCTACACTATCCTCCTTACAGGCATCAACACCTGGGCAACATATTGTGACTACAATGAACACAGTGACCATGGTTCAGACATGGGAGGAGGCAAATATACAAAATTGCCATTACCTTGGTTGCTTGCGGACGGAGTTGTCTCCTTCAAAATGTCTCAGTCACCACCCTCAGTTTTCCCACCTTCAAAATTCTTGTACTTCAACAACATAGCGTCAAGGTCAAAGAATTTGTGCACATCGTGCATGGACGATGTGGAAGCTTCTTTCTCAGCCACTGGCTCAACTGAACCAACGCACACAATTAGTCTCCACAACAGATTAGCATAAGTTCTGTTGTATAAAATTACCAACCTACCTTCAAGCTACTCATAAGAATTGCCAAGTGCCTAACATCTTTCTATATGGGGTATCTCCCATTTACAGTCTGGTACAACACACTTGGGATCGGTCGCGTTGACCACTGAAAAGCAGAACGGATGGTATTTGTGGGTACACTGCAACTGAAAGACACCGTCCGCATGTTTTCCTGATAGTTCTTGACCATAGGCCACACAATTTCCAGACAATAAAATAGTATTTGGAAGGTGGAGTGGTCACTAGAAGGGCCGTGCCCTTGCTTTTCATGAACTTGCTGGACCCCTTCATGAAGGAGGCCCGCCTTCTGAATTCACCAAGATCCTTGTCCATTTCTAGAAGTATGTTTTGTACAAAATTAAAAACAAAGGAAGATTATTGCACAACCAACCATAATGGGGGACATGTTGGCCCTAGTAGCAAGCACCTTGGAGCACTTGCTGGAACATTCAAGTATTTGTAGACACTTGCAAGTGTCTGCAAGTGCTCTATTTGTCCACTTGCAGCACTTTGAAAGGCACTTTGAAGCTCTTTTTAGCACTTTCACCCACCTGCAAATTCTTGCAGGGTCTTAAAAGAGTGCTCTAAAGTGATTGCAAAATAAAACTTTAAGCACCTTCAAGCGCTTGCAGGTTTTTGCAAGTGGCTGAAAGTGCTTCAAAGTGCTTTAATGTGTCTAAGCAGTTCAAAGTGCTTGCAAGTGCATAAAAGTTTGGCACTTTTTAGCACTTGCTGGCATTTGTAGGTGTTTAAAAGTGCTTGGAAGTGCTTGCAGGTGCTCAATCTGTCCACTTGCAGCACTTTGAAAGGCACTTGCTAGCACTTGCAAGATCTTTTTAGCATTTTGAAGAAGTTTCAACTACGTGTAAACTCCTACAACTGCTTGCAAGGTCTTAAAATTGCTTCAAAGTGCTTTAAAGTGGTTAAAAGTGCTCTGAAGTGATTGCAAAAAGCACTTTTAATCCCTTTAAAATCATTTTGAAGCAATTTTAACCACTTTGAATCTTCTTCAAACACTTGGAAGAGTTTATGAGTGGTTGAAAGTGATTCAAAGTGCTTGCAAGTGCATAAATGCTAGGCACTTTTTAGCACTTACAGGCATTTTTAGGTGTTTAAAAGTGCTTGAAAGTGCTCGCAGGTGGTTAAGGTGTTTGCAAGTGCTAAATAGTCAAGCATTTTTTAGCACTTGCAAGCACTTTCAGGCATTTCCAGATGTTTGCATGTGCTTAAAAGAGCCTGTAGAGGTGGCTGAAAGTGCTCGCAAGTGCTTAAAAGGTGAGAACTCTCAACCACTTTTAGCACGTTCTAGCACTTTAGACACTTTAAAGATAGAGAAGACTAGAGTATCTGCATGGTTGGCACCTCCCCCTTTATCCTTGCAGCATCATTGAATCCAAAGGACTTGGAGAGTGCCCTTGTAAGGGCTTCGATTTCAGCCTCCTTTTTGGCAATCACAACTGCATTTTTTTTTGGAGAGGCTTTCAGTTTCTCCACCTCCTCTCTGGGGCTCTCCACCTCTGTAGTGATAGATGCACAAGCTGTTGTGCAACCATAAGTACCGCTTTGTAGCCAGGACTATCTTTGTAGACTTCACCTTCTCTTCTGCCTTCACTGGCTGTTGCTCAAGGTCATCCACAAGATTATCCACCCATGTTGTGCAGAGGGGTTGAGAGGTTGTCCACATGTCTTGTAGAGGACGGTTGGATGCCGCAGGACCATCCACATCATTCTCTATCAGTCGTTCAAATGTGGGGGGCTTCCTTCACGTCGTAATCGGACATGGACTTCTGTATTTTTTTATTGAGCCCCCCTTTTTGTCTCTTGACATTCTCTAATACTTTATCCCCAACCAAAGCCCATGCAAACTTATGGTTGTCGGGGTCTGCTTTGGCAGCATTGTTGTATTTATATGAAAACCCCCTTGCAAACCTCGTCATGAGCTTGCTATTGGAGGGGGAAACCTGGTATATCTTCTGATACAGAAGCCTCCATGCATCCTAAAGGTGTTCATGCACCTAGTGGAGGAAGATCTTAGTCTTCTTCTTCTCTAGCACCTTGAACATTGTTGACCACTGTTCAGGTGGCAAGTCCTTTTCTGCTAAATCCTTGGGCAGCTTGCCCTCCATGCTCAGTCCATGTTCCTCATGCAATTGCAATGCAACAGCAAAACTTGGAAAGTACCGAATACTCCACCGATGTTGCAAGCAAAGCCATGGAGAAAAATGATTTGCAACCAATGCTGAAAAATAGGATTTTTGGCCATGCATTGCCATGAACCGCATGGACACGACCGAAACGCGATGTAGAACTCACCTTTTTGAGCATATTTTTCAATCTATAACATGCATTTGGAGAGGGAAGTTTTGGTGGTCGTGTTTGTTGTTGGGGTCTGCAGCATCGTGTTGGTTGCAGGGGTTTGCTGCATCATGGTTGTTGAAGGTGTCTGTCATGTCGCATGTGTTGCGAGGGTCTGTTGAGTGGTGGTTGTTTCTCTGCTATGGAGTTTGTTGCAGGGGCCACCTGCTGTACCACCTCCGTGCTCTGAGTCCGGTTTTCGCACTTCCTGGAGGGAGTGTTCTTCTTGAGAGTCATCTTTGCTACTGCCTTTATGCTTTCGTGTCGGCGGCAATGGGAGTGGAGCTCCACTAGGGCTATGGTAGAGAGTGACGGGTGCATTGGGGGGCAGAGCGCAACGGCTACAACATGCAATGGGAGGAGCATGAGAAATGGGGGGAGCACGAACTATGGGAGCATAGTGAGCACACAAGGTACAAGCGATATTTTGAGTGACAAGCTAGTTGCATGAGAGGAAAGGAGAAAGAGGACAAGGAGTGTCTAGGCCATGATGATTTTAAGTTCAAAAAAAGGATACCCACTCCACCCCATAATGGCTCGCATGCATCTAGATTATAGGTTGTTAGCAGCGGCTAACAGTTGCACCAACCATGCACCAAGCAGGGGATATGCTATGGATGTACACAATATTTTCTATTCACATTGTATAAGGTCTTGGGCTCATTTGGGAGTTCCAAAGTTGTATATGCTAGCCAAAAAGCTCAACTTAATCCCATAGTAGGAGGGTTTGTGGTGCATGCCTTTATAAGGAACCCTTTTATGCAAAGAGGTCATTCTGGAGTGGTACTTTTGAGAACTCTCTCCTAGAGTAGGTATTGATGGCCTAGCCTTTGAGCTTAATGCCTATGCTTAGAAGGATAGTACTAATCACATGTAATTAGTGTAATCCTCTCTTAATTAATCTAGTTTTCATTATGTTGTCAATCATGTTTCTCTACTTTCTGTCATTGTTTTGAAGGTTGATCTTTTCTAATCTAACTCTTACTTATGCTAAGCTACTCCGATTAGTGGAGTCCTTATCTAACTCTCTCGATTAAGTGGAGTGGGCGTACTTGTGATTGAGGGATTAGAGTTGTCCTCTAATGGTGTGCTTGTGTGTGTGTAGGTTTAAGAAGCCTTGAGCTTAATTTGATTATGTGTGACTTGATTTGGACACCATGATTGGCATGGTTGGGGTGGCCAACTTGAATGCGATCTTGTGTGCTTAATCGTCAATGCATGTAATTAGAGTTGTGCTTGAGAGACTCCAAGATTAGTGTGTTTCACTTCGTTGCTTGATATGTGTAGATGATTGCTTGTATTGATGCTTGATGTGCGATTAGCATTAGTTGATTTGGGATGATTTCTATTTGCATTGGAGGATGCACGCTTTTGAAGCCTCTCAATCTTTGCATCCGATGACGCTCTTGCACATTCTTTGTGTGATGCCTCCAAGCCCTAGCCGGGTCATGCTGTCTCTCTCTCCGGATTGATAGATTTTGTGGGAGATTGCCTATGCTATGGCGAGCCTCCAACATTGGCGCCGCTGTCGGGGAATGGGTTGCCTACACTAGTGGAGTTGAGGTTGCAAAAGATAAGAGTAATTTGATTACTTATTTCTTGTAATTAGGTAGGATTTGATTTGTGTGTAGTGTAATTAGGTTTAATTAGATGTGTATAGAGTCATTTCACCCCAAAAACCCCTAAATTCTCTTTTGATTTTGCTAATTTTTCACTAACCTTCACTAATTTTGCATCCCATTCATGCTAATTTCGTGCTAATTGTGCTAACCTAACCACTAATTTTGATTTGGAATGTATGCTAAATCCCCTTAATTGAGGAGGATCATCACTCTTAATTGCTCTAATCTATGCCTAATCATGTGCTTGAGTGTTGATTTTGGTCAATTTTTTGATCAATTTTGGACCGAATCGGAGTTGCACACATGTGTGTGCAATGGAGTGTCTATGCGAGGAGCAAGGACTAAGCGAGCAAGCAATCAATTGTAAGTGGATTGACCTACTCCATTCAATTTTCGATTGATTAAGTTGATCCCATTGAGTTGCTAAATCATTGGTAAAATTAGGTGTGTGTGCCTAATTGATGGAATTTATGCCTAATTTGATGAAATTGGAATGAAATTGTAATCAAATAGGATGCCTAGATGCTTGTGGAATGGTAGTTTTGCATAAATTGTGTGTGCAAATCACTAATTTGATGTGTATGTGAGGCTATTCCGGTCATGGAGTAGGCCTAATTGCCAAAATTAGGGCAAGATTTGAATGTGTGTGCCCATTTTAAATAACTTTGATGAGAAGATTTATGGTCAAATTGAACACCTAAATGCTTGTAGATTGATGATTTTGCAAGAAATGTGTGTGCAAACATTAGGAATTGGCCTAATTTCGTTGCTAATTGAGCAAAAACTTGGATTTTTGCACCTAATTTTTGTGTGTGTGCAATGCTAAATTGAGTTAAAATTTGATCAATTTTTTTATTAAAATTGAGTTAATTTAGCATGTATATACTCATGTATGTGTGATCAAGTGTGCAATTGATGAAATGCGATGAGTGTTTAATGAAATTTTTGCACAAATTGACGGCCTAAATTTAGGTGTGTGTGCCTAATTAATGGCCAATTATGCCTAAATTGTGAATGATTAATTGGTATTTTACCAATTACGATGATTAAATTGGCTAAAGGTTAGTAGACGCACCACAAATTTGACAAAACGGTTGAAGCTGATTGCTCAATCAATGCACAATTGTGGACAAATTGTTTGGATACCATTGTTATGATTGAAAATTTGTATGAACATGGCAAGGTGGTATTGAATTTGGAAATTTTCAAAGATGAAATGAGCAATAATGTGGAGCTCAATGTATGAATTTTGATTTTATGCTCCTCGCCAATCCAAACACAAACTCACACACCCTCTAATTTTCCGTAGGAACCTTCTTTAAGAGGTAAATTAAAAAAAAAAAAGCCTCTGCATGTCAACTGGTCGCCTTGGTGGGTTACTATTCTTGGCTTGACTGCAAAGGCTACGGAGTCTCGGATTTTGTCTCCTACCCCACCGACTTGCCATTTTTTGGCTCGCTACCCCCCCCCCCCCCCCCCCCCCCCCCCCCACACACACACACACACACACACTACAGCGATATCCCTTTATGGTTTCATGCTGCCCGCCAATAAGCCGCTGCCCACTTTCTTCGATTGCAACTGCTCGCCACATATTCTCAGCTTCGTAGTCTAGCTCGGTTGAGGCTTTCAAGAGCCCACGCCATCACACACACACACACACACACACACACACACACACACACACACACACACACACACACACACACACACACACACATGATCTCTCCCGCTACTTCAGGCCGGGACCCACAATTGCCAGTTTTGGTGCATTACGAACACACACACTACTCACAAAATTTTTTCCACTTGCAGGTCGTCTGTCTTGCATCCCTGGAAACCCACACGCACGCTACAGCTGGCCCCACACACATCTAGACCTGTTGACCCGGAGACGACCCCACCCGCTTTGGCTTGACATTATACACACACCGACATTGTTGGTCCGACCCTGGCTCATAGCCTGCAAACACACACACACACACACACCCTCTCGCACTGCTTTGCTCTGTTTGATCCCGAGTCTCACAACATGCTAACGGCCCCATACCTGCAGCTCGCATCAGCAGGGTTTTTTTTAGGAAATTTAAAATAAAATAAAAATGTAAGCAAGTGTTCCCACCCTTCTCCTTGCCCTCGAGCTCACAAGGCTAAAGCCCTCAGAGCCCCTACCTTTGCACTAATATATACTGCTCGGTCGTTCAACAAATCCTAGAACATGAATTTCATGCTTGCATGGGTTTGAGAATTGGATTAAAAATGTGGGATTTTTGTGCATGGCTTTAAGCTTGATCGAACATTTTTTCAGGTTGTCATCACAATTAAACTGATTGAAATTCTCTAATGAGGTCGGCTTATGGGAATTTGAGAGCATATTCATGTACATTTATTAAGAGGTTCATAACATTTTTGCATAGATTGCATTTAAAAATGCATGTGACATTGTAATTTAAGATGCAATTTTTGTTTTGAACCACTTGAGAGAGAGTTTTGAATGAAGTTCTGATAGGTGCAATCTTTAGCCAATGCCATGCTCTCTCTTTTGTTGCTTTGTATGTCAAAATATGCTACATAAGAGCATGAGAAGCAAATTCATTGATTTATTGTGCGATGGGTGAACAATTGTTCATAGAGTTACATAAAAATTGCCAAGTTTGTGGTGGAATGTGATAGATTTTGGAGCTTGGCTTGAATAAAAACTTCCTGCAATTACTAATCAATGATCTTTTTTGAAGGGATGGTGGCCAATAATACAAAACAAGGTTTTGATGCTTCAAGAGAGCTCAATTGACACTTCATCATTTGCTCTAAATTCCATATGTGCTTTATGAGCATGATGTATACATCGGTTGTGTGATAACTTCTATGCACAAATGATCGTATTTTGCACTAATGGTTTGCTAATGCAGAACGTGGTTTAGTGCTTGGCTTGATTGACATGCATGGGGTTTGAGAGTTACATTGATGATATGTTCATGCTTGATCGAGATAGGTTGTGCTTGGACTTGGTTTGCTTGTACATTTTAGTGCTTAAATTAAATGAAAAATCATCGAAAAGCACTAAAATTTGGGTTTCTTGAATGACCATGAGAGGGTAGTAAAATTTTAGGATTGTGATTGAGCATTCTTCTAGTGCTTGACTTGATTGAAATTCTCATTTGCACTAAAATGGCAAGCTCTATTTAACATGCATGTGAGCTTCATGTGAGAGTTGCACTAAATGATGAGTTGTGATTGCTTGGTTGGACTTTGTGCTAAAACTTAACATTACTTGTACAATTTGGTGCTTGAACATAAAAAAATCATTGGAAAGCACTAAATGAAGCTTGTTTGATGGCCAAGAGTGAGCATTAAATTGTTAGGGTTGTGATTGATTGTGCATTTTTAAGTGCTCATGTTGAATGACCAATGCATAAGAGCACTAATGATTTGAGTTGTTTTGAAGGGATGTGGCAGGAGTGTGCTTTCAATGATCCAAGAAGGGGTCATCATTGCAATATTGCAAAATTTGGCCACTTAGAGCCATTCCATGTCTTCGGAATAAAAGTTGTATATATGCTAGCTCATAGCCTTCTCAAAAGTTAAATGTCTTCATTTGAGCTAGTGTTTAGTCAACTCTTTGATCTTTCAAGTACAAAATTCGGCTAGTGAGAGCCATTCATTTTCATTTCATCAAGTTGTAGTCATCTCTAGCTCATAGATTGCACTAAAAAATTGAAAATTTCATGTGAGCTAGTTGTTAGCCAACTTTTTGAAAAGCTTTGAAATGTTAAATTTGGCTTTGAAGAGCCACTTCACTTCATAAAGTTGCATTATTTTCAGCTCTTGGCTTGTTTTAAATTCCATATTTCATTCAGTTAGAAATTAATCAAACTTTTGAATCATGCATGAGAGATGGTAAACATTGAAAAATTTGCTTATGTAGAAGCTCATTATCTCTCATGGTTGATATGTATGCATAAATTTGCTATCAAAGAGCATCATGTGCATAACCAAAGGGCAAATTCGGGTATGCAAGACCCTAGCTTTAGGTATTCATTAATGTTTTTTGTGTGGCTTTTCAATAATTGGCTTTTGTAGCTTGTGTTTACACTTGTCTTCAAGTTAGCTTGTTTTGCAAATAAAAAGATCAAGAGACTTCTCTACACAAAAGATGCTTGCTCAAGGATGCTCAAAGAGCATGAATAGGTGTAATCCTTCCACGATTTTTCTCTTTCTCATCTCTTCATTCTCTTGCTTGGTTTAAGTGAAATTTTGCTTCTAAGCTATGGTTTTTTCATGTTAGAAAGCTAGGCATTTTAAAGTTTCAACACTTTGCTTTCTGAAAATTAACTCATCAACTTAAAAAAATTAGGTTTTACGTGTGCTAATCATAGGTAATTGGCCTTGACCTTAGGTTAATATAGGTTCATTTCTTGCTAGTCCTAGATTCTTAGTGATAGTCTTAATACTCCACTCATTTTTGTCATGACCTAGGGCTATGATTAGGCTTTAGTCTTTTTTAGTCCAATTGCCATTAGTATCTCATAAAGGAAGCAATAAACATGTGCTAAAAAATGAACCATGAAGCAAAGAAGTGTCCAAAAAAGTAGCAAAAATGCTACTAAGGCACATGAAAATAAAAATTCTATGTTATGTTGTGTCTATGAGAGGCCTAGCGCCTTATTGGCACTTGGCAAGCGAGGGGAATCACCTTGGCTCGCTTGGTCAAGGCCCTAAACCGATGCCCTGGATTGATAGGGGTTAGTCATCGCCTTGGTAAGCTAGTAGGCTTTTGGAACACCTTCTTGAGGGTTCAAGGAGCTGAAAGTCGCACCTAGACTTGCCTTGGGGTGGTAGCCTTGTGATTGTGCTTTAACTTTTCAATGAATGACTTAATCAAAACTTCCATGAGCTTCAAAAAACTTTGACAATGTACTAATAGATTAGGAGCTTTTTTATAGCCCATAGACATGATAGACTTGAATTATTTATTAAGATTGTTAATAGTTTTTAGGCTAGTAGGTTTATTAACTTTCATTAGCCTAGGGTCATAATTGATTGCTTATGTTTCATGCATAAAACTGAAATTTCAAGTGGTTTAATCTTCACAATAGTTTGAGTATTTTCTTGCTTTATGTTGTCTAGTTTTTGACTATGATTGACCCATCTTTTAGAAGCAAAAAATCACTTTGCATGATTGTTCATTTATTCTTCATGTTTTATTCATTCTTGGTGGCCGTTGATGCTCATTACTTGTTCTTATGTTTTGTAGCTCAACATTTCTTCCATGGACTTGCTTTCTACCATGTCTCTGTGTCACTATGTCTTGCTTCACCGGCACACGAGGACGTGTGCCAAATTAGGAAGGGGGGAGTGTTAGTAGCGGCTAACAGTTGCACCAAGCATGCACCAAGCAGGGGATATGCTATGGATGTACACAATATTTTCTATTCACATTGTATAAGGTCTTGGGCTCATTTGGGAGTTCCAAAGTTGTATATGCTAGCCAGAAAGCTCAACTTTATCCCATAGTACGAGGGTTTGTGGTGTGTGCCTTTATAAGGAACCCTTTTATGCAAAGAGGTCATTCTGGAGTGGTCCTTTTGAGAACTCTCTCCCTAGAGTAGGTCTTGATGGCCTAGTCTTTGAGCTTAATGCCCATGCTTAGAAGGCTAGTGCTAACCACATGTAATTAGTGTAATCTTCTCTTAATTAATCTAGTTTTCATTATGTTGTCAATCATGTTTCTCTACTTTCCGTCATTGTTCTGAAGTGTTGATCTTTTCTAATCTAACTCTTACTTATGCTAAGCTACTCCGATTACTGGAGTCCTTATCTAACTCTCTCAATTTAGTGGAGTGGGTGTACTCGTGATTGAGGGATTAGAGTTGTCCCCTAATGGTGTGCTTGTGTGTGTGTAGGTTTAAGAAGCCTTGAGCTTAATTTGATTGTGTGTGACTTGATTTGGACACCATGATTGGCATGGTTGGGGTGGCCGACTTGAATGAAATCTTGTGTGCTTAATCGTGAATGCATGTAATTAGAGTTGTGCTTGAGAGACTCCAAGATTAGTGTGTTTCACTTCGTTGCTTGATGTGTGTAGATGATTGCTTGTATTGATGCTTGATGTGTGATTAGCATTAGTTGATTTGGGATGATTTCTATTTGCATTGGAGGATGCACGCTCTTGAATCCTCTCAATCTTTGCATCCGATGACGCTCTCGCACATTCGTTGTGTGATGCCTCCAAGCCCTAGCCGGGTCATGCTCTCTCTCTCTCTCTCCGGATTGATAGATTTTGTGGGAGATTGCCTATGCTATGGAGAGCCTCCAACATTAGCGCCACTGTTGGAGGCTCGCCATAGCATAGGCAATCTCCCACAAAATCTATCAATCCGGAGAGAGAGAGAGAGAGAGAGAGAGCATGACCCGGCTAGGGCTTGGAGGCATCACACAACGAATGTGCGAGAGCGTCATCGGATGCAAAGATTGAGAGGATTCAAGAGCGTGCATCCTCCAATGCAAATAGAAATCATCCTCCCAAATCAACTGATGCTAATCGCACATCAAGCATCAATACAAGCAATCATCTACACACATCAAGCAACAAAGTGAAACACACTAATCTTGGAGTCTCTCAAGCACAAATCTAATTACATGCATTTACGATTAAGCACACAAGATCCCATTCAAGTTGGCCACCCCAACCATGCCAATCATGTTGTCCAAATCAAGTCACACATAATCAAATTAAGCTCAAGGCTTCTTAAACCTACACACACACAAGCACACCATTAGAGGACAACTCTAATCCCTCAATCACGAGTACACCCACTCCACTTAATCGAGAGAGTTAGATAAGGACTCCAGTAATCGGAGTAGATTAGCATAAGTAAGAGTTAGATTAGAAAAGATCAACACTTCAAAACAATGACTGAAAGTAGAGAAACATGATTGACAACATAATGAAAACTAAATTAATTAAGAGAGGATTATACTAACTACATGTGATTAGCACTAGTCTTCTAAGCATGGGCATTAAGCTCAAAGGCTAGTCCATCAAGACCTACTCTTCCTACTATGGGATTAAGTTGAGCTTTATGGCTAGCATATACAACTTTGGAACTCCCAAATGAGCACAAGACCTTATACAATGTGAATAGAAAATATTGTGTACATCCATAGCATATCCCCTGCTTGGTGCAACTGTTAGCTGTTGCTAACATAGGTACATAAATTATATTGCATGCAAATTTAGAATTTCCCTCTCCCTTTTTTCCCAAAATTTAAAAAACGTTGAATTTCCCTTCACCTAGGTGCTATTGGTGGTACCACCAAAAGGTGCAAAAAGTGGTACCACCTTAATATGCTATCACTCCTATACAATGCACACTTTCTCTCTCAAAGCTGCTAAAAATTAGACCACATCTATGGGGCCAAATGAGCAAAAACCTATAAACGATGGGTTGAAAATCCCTTCACGCGATAAACTTGCAGATGAAAACATGGATGAAACTTCACCTAAGAAACCACAAGCAAAACCAATACCTGTAAATAAGGTGGGTGACTATTACAAAGGCAATGAAGGAAACACCACCTAACCACCCGAGTACAAAGGAGTAAAGACGGTTGCAATACTAGATATTGGGGAAGGAATTGCCATTACAGCCAAGGGGATGTGGAAAAAATGGGAAAAGCCCGCTCTTAGGAAAACTCGAATGAAACTGCAATTAGTGGATGGATACATGGAAAGACAGATAGGAATGTTAGAAATAATCATTGTATCCTTGTGTGGAATTTCATATGAGCACACTTTCACCATAATGAATTTTTGACAAGAGCAACAACTTTGATATCATAATGGGTAGACCATTCATGCATCAACTCAAAATGCTATAAGACTGGGTCTATAACAAAAAATTAGTGTCAAAGATGATCATTATAGAGATGTAAAACAAATCTCGGGGGAAGAATCAAACTTCGCAAAACTGAACAAGAAAAGCAGGCACTTGCTTGGTTGCAAAGCAAAGCTCACATTTGGATGTTTGGGGCATCAGCATGCGAGAGTCTTAGAAAGGAAGATTCCATCCTAGAGCGTTCAGTAAAAGATAAATCGTACATAAAGGAACCATTCCCGGAGTATTAGTTTAAACCCTTTGGATGGGATCAAATACTGAAGACTCTTGATGTCTACGTAAACGAGGTAACCAATATTAAATTTTGCAACAAAGATGGCTATGATATAAGATACTTTTTTATGGTTTTGGCGGTCCAGAAACTAAAAACCTCTTTGAAGCTACTGAAACAGAATTGGTAAGAAATTGCAAACAAATTGTGGATGAGGTATCTATACGGGATCTTCCACACGATACTCAACATGAACTTTCAAGTGGCTATGACATAACTCCCTTATTTATGATAAAGGTGTTGAATAAAGCTAACAAAGTTTGTGAGTATGAGAGCAAAAAAGGTGAGACATATGGAAACATCTTGGAGCATGATGCCAAAGTGCAAATGAAGGAAGCAGAGCAGCCCCACGAGAATATTTCATGATTGACATACCCAAAGAATCAATAAAAGATTTTTCAAAGAGGATGACTCCAGAAAGAGCACAAATGAAAGCAGATGAAAGAGAAAAGTGTAAGGTCTCTGGCACCCTTGAAGAGGGGATTCCTATGTAAAGGATCAATATCATATGCCATTTTGGTCATAACTAAAAAGTTTCTATTTTTGGTAGCTTTTCCACTTTTGACAAGCTACTAATGTATATATTCATGTAAGCTTTTCAAAAATGAGCTTTTTACTTTTTTGTCACTTTTATCCAAATATAGTAAGTTTTGAGGTGCTTACACACACCTAGACGCGGTTATCTCGTTTAAATCTAACGCGTCCTGAATTTCCATGAAAATAGCTATCTACACTCCAAAAACTTCTAAAAATAGCAAGTGTGTGCATCTCACACCTGACGTCATCGTCCTCAAGCTCATCCTTCTATAGCAACTTTCAAGATTCAATTTTGATACCTAGCAAATTAAATCCTTATCTTAATGTCACTTGAATTAATTTATAATTATAAGGTATGTATGTGTATGCATCAGCATGGGCATATGTATGGATGTCCGTGGATACCCATAGGATGAACCATGGCCATGGACCCATGTATTTTGGTAGAAATGGCTCTAAACATGAAGTTATATGAGGTGTGACACCAAAAATTGGCATGGAAAGCTTAAGGAATGGGTACTTTTGACCTTTCCTGGAAAGCAAGGGAGGTTAGGACACCTCTCCACCTTGTAATAGCAAGAAGGGGCACCCTATGAAGCTAGGCTCTTGCTTGGGAAGCAAGGGGCCAGCTTAACCCGGGGCCCAACTTTCTAGAATCTTTAAAAGGGAACTTCTCTCAATCATTTGGAACACACACTTGGGAGAAGGAAGCTATGTTTCCATGGCTACTCTTTGATGAAGCTTCTACAAGGCCTTCTGAGAAAAATAACTCCTAGGCATAATCTGGTAATGTAAATTTGTTGCATCAATAAACTTCTACATCTCTATTCTCTTCTCTCCTCGAGGATTCCCAATCAACTACTATCGTTCTTATTCTTATCTATCTAAAGCTCACTGGATACAACAGAAACTCTACTTATTATACTCTAATCTATGATTCCTCAAGATGTTGCAAGATGGCAAAAAACTAAAGCATGTGTTTTTCTTTCAAATTCATGATTATGATGCTTGTTATGCACTAAACTGTGTCAACATACACAAATCTCTTGTTCAAATTTGCACTAAATGGAGAAAGGAAGTTAAAAATAAATCTTCATTTACTTGTGCTAAGTGAGGTGCATAGCCTAAACTTAGTATGCATTAAGCTTTTCAAAGTTGTATTATGGTCATCCACGAATCCATGGGAGTGATAATATTGCATGGGTTATAGTGTATGTGGATCATAAGATTATGACAAAAGTAAGTAAAGAATATGTTGGAGTAATGTATGTCATAACCATAAATTGTTGGTATTGAAGCACTTAGAATTAACTACCTTACTTCCATTGTTCTTTATACCATAGCGTACAAACTTCTCAAGTTAAGTATCTAGTAGTGGGGATGGAACCCAAAATAACTGACTATGGTGGATCACGAAGCCGGAACCAGTGATGGTAAAGGCAAAGGAAAGTCCCCGATGAATGAGGATGTGCCACTTATCCCACGAAGTGATGTTAGTGCCCAAGAAGAGGTAAGAAACTTCTTTTTTGTTCAATGCATCATGAGTAATTAGGAGGTAGAAAAGTTCCTAAATGTTGGGTTAGTCCCAATTGAACTTGTTAATTATCTTTAAGTTTTATTAATGTGGAAGGACTCTTTGAGGATATATTGTCTAAAGTAGGAAATAAGTGTTTGCCTAGTAGGAAAATTATCAAACCTTCTTCATTCAAAAATTCTACATTGATATAGTAAGAACTCTCTTTGATATCTAGGGAGGAGGGCTAAGCAAAGTGAATGCTAAAGCAGTGCATATGGGTGCACACATCTTGCAAGTTTGTTCCCAGAATGCAAGAAAATACTTGCAGGTTTGTGCCCAGGTTGCAAGTTAGTCATTGTGAGTTTGTGTCTAAAGTGTAGTATTGTATGGGAAACTAAAGATCAGGAGCAATAAACTCTCCCCAAGAGGAGTGAACTCTTGGGGTTTGGATACTTTAATGAAAAAGGGTCATATGTTGTTTTTCTTCTAGGAAGGATTGTTTTGGTGCCGATTTGATAATGTTTTGGTTTAACAAATTTGTGATAGGAACCTTAAAAGGGATTTTGTGTATGAACAATCGTGTGGTAGTAATTAGAAAACAAGCAAAAAGTGTGAGTGTGGGGTGGAAAGTGGGGATTGGCTGAGGTTACCAATCAAGGATTGGTGGTCTTGATTAATCAAGAAACTCTACACTCCCTCTTGTTAGGAGAAGCAAAATTAGAGACTCATTGTGCCAAGAGTCAAGAAGTCCCAGATATACATGCCCTTGAAAGCTATAGGGAAAAAGGTACTTGGATTTTCTCTCTTTTGGAAGATGGGAATTAGGGACGTAAAGAAATTCTTGTAAGTTCATGCTTTCCCTACGAGACAGGGCTAGGAACCCTCTTCAATGGTGGGACTCAAGTTACTCGGTGATAAGAGGCTGTCCATTGAAAATCAATTCCTTCTTGACTTTGTTCTCTCAAGAGTTAAGGGCCTAGCAACCTATCAAGTACCCTCTAGTTGTCAAAAGGTTATGGTAATGGGGTGGGGACCTCACACAAAGTTTCCACATCAGATATTCAACAAATTCAAGATCAAGAGATGGACAAGGATACGACAAAAGATCAATTGTCTCCTATGACGATCAAAATTAACATATGCAAAGAAACCGGACTTAAAATCACATGTTTGGTTGTGATAGATCCAGAAGCAAAAAATAATCTAATGACTTATGGAACGTGTATCATTATGGGAAAGCCACCAGTCAAAGAGCTAGAAGAAACAATGTACGCAAGTTTAAATTCTTTTTATTCCTAGCTTTAAAGTGGCCAAAGCCGTACTCAAGTTGAATACTATGGAGTATAAGGATACTTTCCGCATAATTCACTTCCATCATATCAAGGAAGGTATGGTCCTGATAGAAAGCTGGAGGAACACCTTCTTTCAACCTCAAGCAAAATCTTCAACAACAACAACATCAAAAGACCCAAAATCACCTCAAGTCAATGCAAATAAGGAGCAACCAAGCATCATGGAAAAAGTTAAAGCTAAGGTAAAAGTTGAAGTAGGTCACCCTTGCAAGACGACTTTACCTTCAACAAGCCTCCCTCAAACTTCCCGTGAGGCTTCTACATCAAGAGCCAAACCATCAACTATGCAATGGAAATCGAAGTAAAAATTCTATCAACTAATGTTTCCATCACAAAAAAGCATCAAGAAGAAGCCAAAGGGAATAAACCAAGTGTTAGTATCCAAAGAGAACATCCAAGTCAAAGATCCAGTTTGGATACATCAAGCACGGGTCTACCTTCAACAACCAAAGTCTGTCGGGTGGGTTGCATCAAGTGAGTCAATCACTCCTTAGGGCTACTTCCATTTAAGTGTAAGCATTGCTAGCTTTGTTAAGGTTTGTGACTACGTGTTAGTGAGCCTAATCAATATATTTGAGTGTTTAAATCACTATTTTTGACATTTTGACCATAGGAGAGTGTTCTTAAACCATAGGGCGATATTTTTGGAATGTCCTGTTGCATTTTTTAAAACCTTTTTCATGATGGATTGTGATTTTGGTACCTTGTTGGCTTAGAACCAGACTTGGTAGTATACTGTCCCTAGGTGTCCCAGACCTCCTTCTAAAGTTTTGATGCATTTTGAGTCCATTTGAGTGCAAAAATGGCGTGATGACCAAGAGCCGTGAGAAATGACATAGACAAATTTTTCGATCATTGAGTGATTAATTTTCTTGTTGAGTTGTTGCTTTAGGTTGTTAGGTTCACTTTTTGAGATTGACAACCTCAAAGAGTCTCTGTGCCACATCCGAGTCACTTCCTTGTGTATTGGAATTATGTTAGTGCCAGATAGCTATGCTATATACATGAGTCACGGTGACCCGCTAACAAAGACTTAATACTGATGAGCAAGTGTTGGGCTTTTAAAAAGAGGAGCTACTAGATGTTTTACATGCGCTTGACACATGGAAGCACTATCTTTTGGGCATGGTTCCCTTAAAAAAAGTTGAACCTTAGACCTTTGAACTTTAGCAACAACCAAAAATTAACATGAGTAAATTTCAAGCCCGCTTTGATGCCAAAAAAAACGCCCACTGCCGCTGGGGTAGCTGGTTTTTTCGTGTCACGTTTGGCCGCATTGTTGTCCTCAAATTTCTCTAGCATTTTAGGAACTTCAAAATAACCCAAGCTTTCTCGCCCAAGGGTTAGTGTGCATAACGATCAAATGGATGCAAAGATATATGTCGCATTAAAAATGCAATTCATTTACATACAAAATGCATGCAACGATATGAAAATACATAAACAAATGGTAGCAAAAAAAATGCAACACTAATGTAAACACTTTTGGCCAACAAAACTCACTTTAGCATGCATCTATCTTTGAGAAGATAATAAGCCCATGTTTTACCAAACTTTGAAAATTTTCGTGAAAGTTGGGGTTTGGCTTAATTACATGTGAGTTGCTATAACCTTTCCAAGATTAGTGATGACCAAAAACGCTTTATTTGAAGTTTTGGACTCACCTTACGAGTCCCATACCAAAAAAATCTAGAAAAATTTGCAAACAAATTTAGTGATGTTAATCCAAAGATTGAGATGGATCAAAAACCTTCCTTGACTCCTACTTACCCTATTCCTAATCACATCAGCAATTGGTAGTAGAAAGTGTCCACCAACACTAATTTTCTTAGTTTTTTGCTTAAAAAGTGCATCAATCCTCAAACTCTCACATAGTCTATGCAATCAACAACTTAAAATCTAAGCTAAAAGGTTCTCAAGAAGTATGACTAATCCCAAGACACCACTACACATCTAAAGTAGAAAAACCTCAACCGTGTGATTTCTAAAAGTCTGTTTTTGACTCCAAGTGAACCTAGAGGAATTTTTTTGGACAATTCTAGTGAGCATTGAGGTTTTTCTCTATTCTAGGTCACCTTGTACTCGACAATGGTGCCAAAATGTGGGCTCTCCTACTGCCAAGCCTCACTATCTAGTTGAAGTGACAGTAAGAACCACATATATAAATGTCATACCATGGGATGGAATCAACTCGACTAGGGCATGGAGGCTACAAGAGGGTTTTAGGATCTCAAAAGACACACTCAATACCTATCTTACTTGAAATTATACTCAACTCCATGTGAGGCAGTAATGGCTATTTACAACACCGTAAACAAATCCCAATAGTTCACCAAGCAAACAAGGTCCAAACAAGACCAAACTTACAGTATGGGTAAACAACATCTAAATACACATACCTATGCCATCAAATCTTTCTTTAGACCATGTGTCAAAATCATGCTTAGTATCTATAGGATAGATTTGACCTATCTGTTTTGAGCAACTGCACCCTAGAGCTTACCAATGATACCCCAACATCCCTCCAATGCATACAATACAGTTTTGTTATGTAAATTCTAATTTATGAGTAGATTAAGGAGTAGGTGAGTAACAACAAAAGAACAGTCTTATTATGATAAAAGCACAATATGCAAAGAGCTTTAACTTGACAACATTTTTCCCCCTCCTAGATTTGGTCGACTGCAGCACAACTTTATGGGATTGGTTAGTGGCCCAACTTGTGAGCTTTATTTTTGATTCTTTAGTGTGTCCAAAGTATCATAATACATGATGTGTATCTTTCTATCAGCTTTGGCTAGAACTATAAGTTAATGGGAGTCTTGAGCTCCATTCTAGTGTAGCGAAAAAATCGGGCACGAAGGTTTTCCACCATAAGGCCAATGATTTTGGAGCAAAAAATAAAGAACCCCATGTAGAATGCTTCTTCAAAGGTTTGCATGTAGTACGAGGGTAGGAGCATTAATCTGGCATAAAATCCATAGAGTATTTCATCAGGTGGTTGATCTGAAAAAATCATAGCATAGCCCTTGGTTGCCTTCAAGGAAAGCCATCCATGGAGCATATGTTTGCTTTATTTGGTGGAAGGTTTGGATGCATGAAAGGAGAATCTTGGAGATCTTTGTGAACATGATTCAGGTGAGATCTACTATTGTCTTCAAGATATTTATAATAGCTTTTTAGAGTGTCTCGACCATGTAGTCTTTGGAAGTTTTCCTTTGGGTGGGCTTGGTCTGGTGCCATGTTGGATGCTTCTTTAGAACGAGTTGATGGATTCTCCAACTACAGAATCTTCGCACTTGATATAATGTGTCATATTTCTTGATGTCCAGTGGAGCTTGAGTGTAGAGGATGAGGTACTTTGGGTGTTTCTTTAGCCAGTTTACTCTCCAGGTGAGGTGTTGATTTGCATTATCTGCATCTTGATCTCTAAAAAGACGTTCTTTTACCTTGACAATTTCATATTTGACGAATGGAAATGGGATAGACAATTGGTGTTAGGTTCTGGTGATTTTCTTGAAAGTCCTTGTTGAATAAAGAAACTTGGATGGATAAGAGGAGGTCCTTGCATCTAGAATCGGTCTTGAGTTCCCCCTTCAACCTGGCAAAGGGAGGACCAACTAAGAGGCGGGGTGTGGTGTTGGGTGCGTAGAGAAGAAGGGTATATGTCAGCATGATTAAAAAGAAAGAAAAGAGAATTTATCCTCACCTAGCCCTACCAGATTGCATTTCCAAATGCAAGTTGGAAAGGGCATGTGAGATCAAACCCTTAAAATATCAAGTTTTTTTTTAGTTTTCACTCTCACAAAGAAGGCTACATGGGATCAATGACCGGGTGAAAATAGATTATGATCTCGATACATTCAAGCCACGCGTAAGATGAGATTCTCTTAGGGTATTTTCTCAATGTGTCAGTAGGTGCTCAATGCGTTGGTATGTGGACAATGATGGTCGCATGAAGCCAATGTTTTGAAGAGAATTTAATCACTTAGGGCATGAATGTGGTCAAGACAAGGTAAACAATAGTTTTTTCCAGTGACTAACAAGCTCAACAATAGATGAAAGAAGGTAAGAACATGGGGAATGTGCTACTATATTAGTGATAGCATTTCAAAAAAGATTAGGAATTCTCTTCTAGTCAGCCAAGAGAAATTTATGGTTTTTGTTGTCTTTTACATGACATCAAACTAGATGTGATCGTGTACCTCTATAGTGCACCCTTCATTATTAGCTTCTTCTAGAAGTAGTGGTTTTTAAGTTCATAGTTTCTCTTCTCCATGGACAAAAGTATCATTGCGCTCATTATTAAACTTCTCGGTTCTTGTTCTCCATAGATAGCATCATCACTATCATTATTACCTCATGGTTGATATATGTAGATGTATTTATACATCTAGTCTATAACTAAGACCTATTGAGTTGCACGATATACCCTTAATAAGCATAAAAGACACATGTTCAAATGATCCTCCACATGTGGCCCTCATGATGTGTTTGAATGCTATTGGTTAGGTTTTAAAGGGGACCAATGAGAATTTAGATACATAAAAATAATTAATTAATTTCTTTCTCTCAAAAGAGGAAAAAGAGGATACATGTCCAAAGGAAATAATAAAATAATAAGAGAGAGAGAGAGAGAGAGAGAGAGAGAGAGAGAGAGAGGTGGACCAAGCATGAGAGGGGGGTAAGACTCTCCCACACACACACACACACACATATTCTCTCATTGTGTGGAGTGAAAAAACCAAGAGCTCCATCTCCTTCTCCAAGTTTGTTGAGAAGTGGCGAGCCTACACCAACACTCTTGGCTATGAAATGCAAATCCAACCAAGAGCCATGCTTCAATGCTTAATCTTGCCATCTTCTCCATCTTCATTACTATGCTATTGTGCTATGCTAATCAAGAAGAGTGATGATAAGTGAGGAACTATTTCTTTCTCCAATGGAATGTTTCTTCTTCCTCTTCCCTACACTCATTCCCCCCTAGCTCTCTCCACCTTCGAAGGTGTCTGAGGCCTTGGGGCTGAGGCTTGGGATAGTTAATGCTTTTTTCAAAGTTTATGTTAAGCTCATGATGCATGAAGCTTTCCATCTTCATAGCATCACCAAGGTCACAAGTAACACAAAGATTGTATTGTAACAAAGTCTCTTTTGATGGGAGAATCTATAATACAAACTCCTTTTGGAGGGGGGACTGGATCCAAGTAAATCCGGTCCTCATCTATTGTCATGTTCTCTAATACTCTCTCTCTTGCAAGAGAATTGTTCATGCCAAGTTAAATAAGTACTATGTTTATGTTGCTACCATCAATTAAGTTCACCCTCCAAGTTCTCAAAGTAATCTCACAAAAATGCTCACTGTAATTTTATTAATTCCGATATTCTCAAAGTTCATAGGCCATTTTCATTACATTGGTATCAAAGCATTTGGTTTCTCTTTTCTTGCTTAAGAAGAGAGGTCCTTAAGTAGCCTATTAATGGTTGATTTTGTTAATTATATTAGGGTAAGTGGAACTGGGATCTATTATTGGTTTTGTTGAGCCCACTATTGGGGTGTGGTGCACCACCTCGGGAGCTTTGGTCTTAACAATGGAGTCTTCTTAGACTTGCCTACGGCTTTACCATTATCGAGGAATGGGAAGTCCAAAAATAGCTATCCCTCGGTTAATTTGCTATGTTAGACCCACTCCACTACTCTTTATAATTAACCAATTCGAGCCATGGGTGTAGATACTTAAGCTCCCATTTTCAAAGGCTAAGAGGAGTAGCAACTAAGGTTTTGAATTGCGAAAGCATACACTAAGTAAACACATAATTTTAATTAACATGGCTGACAATAACCAAGAGAGTAGAATGAACATTGATAACTTTTATTTTGCACATGAAGGTGCTAATGATAATGCCCCCACGTTTGTTAATTATCTTGTTACTAGGGTGCAACAATCTATGGGCAACCCCGCTTTGCAAGCCAAAGCTACTCAATAACTTCGTGCTTATGGGATTTCCTTTCCTCTCCAAGAGGAGAGAGAGCTTAGGAGGCCTCTTGATGAGACCCCCAAAAGAAGACTCTCTCCCATACGAGAGGAGGAATCCAAAGATCAAGAAAGTAATGAATCCCTCAGTTCCTCTGAAGATGTGGCTCCACAAAGAAGGTAGATTAAACGATCGCCAACTCATACCAAGAGGAAACGGTTAACCCATAGTCCTTCTCCTTGTCACTCTAAAAGGGAAGAGAGGAAACAAAGTAAGAAAAGTTCAAGAAAGAGGTCACCCTCTTCTCCTTCTTCTTCACCTTCCTCCTCTACCAATGAAAGCTATGGCTATTCTCCTAGAGAATACAAGATGGGAGGACATCACAAATCCTACCCTGCATGTCAAAGATCACAAAAGCTAAAGAAGTTCAAAGAGGGAGAAAAGAGTATCTCTTTTCTCACCTATGATGGCATCTTTGGTGCTACCGACAAAGTATTGTCCTTCATCCAACAATTTGATGCGGCCTTTGGAGACGAGGGCTTCACGGAGTCCTCCAAGATACACCATGTAGCTATGCACTTCCAAAAATCAGCTCGTCAATGGTGGGCTAACCTTTGTGGCAATGACAAAGCCCAAAAGACATGGAAAACTCTACGAGTTTACATCATGAAGAAATTCCTTGCAAGCGATTCAAAGGACAAAGTGCTCACCAAATGGCGGAGTTTGAGGCTTCTCTCTGATGAGTCTATCCACAAATATGTGGACAAGTTTTGGGATTTACATATGAAGGCTACTATCTTTCAAAAGATAGACTTTGTGGAGAAAAAGCAACAATTTTGTGTGGGATTACTTGAAGAAATGGCCGAGTATGTCAATTCCCAACGGCCTGGTTCTATCATCAATAAATCCACCACAACAGGGTTGCTTCCCACATCAATTTCCAACAAGGGTCTAGACGAAATGTCAAACCCATGGAAAACAAAGGAAAAAATAATGCAAAGGAAAAAACCCAATGCCCAAAATTATTCCCAAGGCACTTCCTACAACAACAACAATAGGTCCAAGGAGAAGGGATTTTACAAATGTAAAAACAAACTATCTCATGAAGAGCTTGAAGCTTTTTCCAAGGACAATAACTGTTTTAAGTGTGGGGAGCAAGGACATGGCTATGGTTCGTGCCCCTAGAAAAATGCTCGCAATGAGACTCCTAGGGCTTCCACCATCGAAGCTCCAAAAGAGGATGCTCATTGCAAAGGATCATCTCTCTCCTATGCTTGGGGAAAGGTAAGGGAGCATGATGCCTTCATCTTGTTTCACCCTGGCTCTACTCACAACTTCATACGAATAGAGTTGGCCACCAAGTTGGGCATTCAAGCTTTTGAGATGGGAGATATTGTAACGACTAATAGAGCTTTCAAGCGATAGAAAGCCTCCGTTACTCCCTTGATTGTGAAGTTGAGGCTTCATGTCCAAAGCTATGTCGACAAAGAAGACTTTTTTCATCTGTCCTCTCCAACATGAGGATGCTATCCTATGGGCGCCATGGTTTGATCGCATGGCTACCAACATGAAGTTCCATGAGAGGAGAATCTACTTCACCTATAGGGGAAAGAACATGTATATAGATGCTAATGGGTTTGGTCGTACTATACCACTTTTAAATCCTCTTGTCCTTGATAAATCAATGAACAGCTCATTTTTTGCATGCATGATTTTGGTCAAAGAGTCCCTAAAAGGTCGTAATGTTTCATGAAAGGTGAATGGTAGGAATGAGGAAGAGTTAGACTTGTCTAACTTTCTAAAAGGATTCCAAGATGTGTTCATCGATGATATCCCTATGGAATTACCTTCAAAACGAGGGGATGATGACCATTGAATTGAGCTCTTATCAGGAAGCTCACCGCCTAACAAACCTCCTTATTGAGTCTCCCAAGATCAACAAGAGGAGATCATGAGGCAAGTACAATAATTGGTAGACAAAGGGATGGTGAGGCCTAGCTCCTCTCCCTTTTGTTCCCCAGTCCTTTTAGTGCAAAATAAAGATGGAACATACCACATGTGTGTGGACTATCATGCACTAAACCACACCACTATCAAAAACAGATTTCCCGTACCTCGGGTAGAAGATCTGTTTGATAAACTACAGGACTCTACCTACTTCAGTAGTCCTGACCTTAAAAGTGGCTATTATCAAGTAAGGATAGTGAAGGAAGATATCCTAAAGACCGTGTTTTGTACAACATTTGGTCTTCATGAATATCTAGTCATGCCTTTTGGCTTGACCAATGCACCTGACACATTCAATCATTTGATGGAGAAAATATTTAGACCCCACCGCAAGTTCACTAGAGTGTTCTTTGATGATATCATCATCTACTCCAAGTCCTTGGAGGAACACAAGCAACTTCTCCAAGTGATTTTTGAAGCATTAAGGGAGAACAAGCTTTTTCTCAACCAAAAGAAAAGTGAATTTTTCCTTCAAGAGATTCAATACTTAGGTCATATTATCTCTCAAGATGGTATCCGTATGGATCCATCGAAGTTAAAGGTAATAAAAGCATGGCCTAATCCAAGGAATCTACATGAGCTAAGAAGCTTTATTGGTATGTATGTATACTATAGACTGTTCATAGCAAAACTCAAATAGCAGAACCATTACATGACTTAACAAAGAAGAACGCTAAGTATTCATGGACTGCTAAGGAGCAAAAAGCTTTTGACAAGCTCAAAGAGAAGCTTACCTCTCAACAAATCCTCATGCTTCCGGGTCTCTCAAAACCATTTGAGGTCCAATGTGATGCTTGTGGTGATTGCCTTGGAGCAGTCTTGCTTCAAGAAGGGCATGCCATAGCATATGAGAGCCAAAGGCTCAATATGGATGAACAGGTCTTGGGCATCTATGAGAAAGATATTTTAGCTGTTCTACATGCCCTAGACACATGAAAGCACTATCTATTGGGGACTCCATTCATTTTATGAATAGACCATCAAAGTCTCAAGTACTTCATGACGCAAATAAAGCTTTTTGACAAACAAATGAGGTGGGAAAATTTTCTTTTGAAATTTAATTTCCACATTGCTCATATTGTTGGTAAGCACAATCAAGTGGCTACCGCACTTTCACGACGACCAAAAATTAATGATGTGATTATAGAAACTCACAATGATCTATCTTCTATGATAGATGAGTATGCTATTGACCCTGACTTTAAAGACATAATGTCATCTCTTGCTTTAGAGAAGAAAGAGGAACCATTCACCTTGTAGGATGATTATCTTCTCCATGGCAATAGGCTATGTGTTACCCACTCTCTTCGTGAGAAAGTCATGTATAAATCCCATGCTCCTCCCTATGCGGGGCATAGAGGCATTCAACCTACTCTTCGAGGAGTAGAGAAAAACTTTTATTGGCCTACCATGAAAGCGGACATACAAGAGTATGTTTCAAAATGTGTGGTATGCCGAAAGACCAAGTGTGATAGAGGAAAGCAACGTCGATTACTCCAGCCCATTGCCAATTCCTAATTCACCATCGAGAGTATATCCATGGATTTTATCTTTGGATTACCCAAGACTATCCATGGGAATATGGGAATATGGACAATAGTAGATAGGTTTAGTAAGCAAGAACACTTTATCCTTGTCAAGAAGACTATTAAGGCACACAAAATGGTAACTCTCTTCATATCCCAAATTTTCAAACACCATGGATTGCCAACATCCATCGTGTCAGATAGAGATCCTAGAATGACCAGTAATTTCTCGAAAGGTCTCTTCAAAAATCTAGGTACAAGATTGAATTTCTCTTCAGCCTATCACCCACAAACAGATGGCCAAAGTGAGATAGCCAATCTTACAATTCTTGATCTACTAAAGACCTATGTTACAAAAGTAGATCAAATCTCACAATGGAAAAAGTACTTACCACTTGTAGAGTATGTGTATAATAATACTATTCATGCTTCTATGGGAAAAGTTCCTTTTGAAATCATGTAGGGAAGACCTAAAAGTGCCTTGCTACTTAAAGTACATGGGAAGATCTTCACTGTGGATGATTATAGCCGTGACCTGCAGGCATCTTTTCAAAAGATTAAGGAGGCTATATCCATCTCTCAACTAAGGCAAAAAGCTGCTGCTGACAAGCACAGAAGGGACTTAACGTTCAAAGAAAATGATTGGGTCTTACTTAAGTTTCCTAAGGCTCGATTGAGGAAAACGACGGGAAAAAATCCTGCGGGCCATCAAAAGTATTATGCCAAACTAGAAAAAAGATACTATGGTCCTTTTTAAATTTTTGAAGCTAATCAATGAGGTGGCTTATAACCTCAAGTTGCCTAACCATTGGCTCATACAAAATGCTTTTCATGTGAGCCTACTTAAGCCCTACAAAGGAGAGCCTCCAAATGAACCAATTATTGAAGACCCTCTCAAAAGCAAATACCAAGAAGAGGTGCTACAACCCGAAGCTATCCTTCGGCATGAAGACAAGGTACTATGACATGGTAAGATTATCCGATGGTATCTTAATAAGTTCAAAAATTATCCTTTTGAAAATTCTAGATGGATGCAAGGAATCCAACTTAAGGATAGTATGAACATTGTCAACGCTTACAATGCTACATTAGAGTAAGCAAATGTACATGTTTCTTTTAAATGAGCAATGTTTTTGTCTGATAAGACTATTTCTCTCTTTATTGTGCACAAATTTAAGTAGTATGCATACTAAGAATCATGTTTGTGATGACGATGTCTCTCAAACACCATGTAGAATTTGTCACTCTACTTGGGAGGTTGAAAATGGACTAAAGAGCAGACATGCTTGCGGTAGCTATGTCTCCCAAGCACCAACTGGACTATTCATCCATCTTGGAATGATATCGTGGGGTAAAAAGGGATCCTCTACCTGCTAAGACAAATTGACTAATGAATATGGCTTTATCTCTTTTACCTCATAGTCGAGGACGACTATGATTTCAAGAGAGAGGTAATGTCATAAAATCCAATATCTAACCAACCCAAATGATTTCTCTTATTAAACTGATCATTTAATGTAGGATAATGAACGGGAGTAAAGGTTAGAATATAGACATGTGCTTCCAGACCTATCTCAACACGGGGCCAATGGTAAAGGGGTCCAAATGAGAGATGGTCTGTCAAAGAGGAATGCTACCTAATGGAGCTTAAAAGACCCTAGGGTTAGCTTCATTAAAGACCTCCAAAATTTAGTGTTAAAAAGTCCTTTGACCTTATGCAAGGTAGGGCTAAGCTCGAGGTGGGAATCGTACCCAAGCATGAGGTGCTAAGATGCTTAAAGTGGTTGTGGAAACCTTGCCCAAAGATTGAGGTGATTTTTATGCTTAAATGACTAAGGTTTTTGAAATGTTAAATTCAAAGATAAGTTCTCAAGAGGCATGAAGGTACATTCTTGATTGACTAAGGCTTGAAGTATTCAATCCAAAACAAATGACTTAAGAAGCATAAAAGACACATGCTTGCTTGAGTGAATAAGTCCTTGAAGTATTCCATTCAACAAAATGACTTACTAAGCATAAAAGACACATGCTCAAATGATCCTCCATATGTGGCCCTCATGATGTACTTGAACGCTATTGGTTACATTTTAAAGGGGTCCAATGAGAATTTAGATACATAAAAATAGACAATTAAGTTATTTGTCTCAAAATAGGAAAAAGAGGACACATGTCCAAAGGAAATAATAAAATAATACAAGATAGAGAGAGAGAGAGAGAGAGGGAGAGAGGGAGAGGTGTGGACCAATCATGAGAGGGGAGTTATACTCTCCCACACACACACACACAATCTCTCATTATGTGGAGTGCAAAATGCAATAGCTCCATCTCCTTCTCCAAGTTTGTTGAGAAGGGGAGAGCCTACACCAACACTCTTGGCTATGGAATGCAAATCCAGCCAAGAGCCATGCATCAATGCTTAAGCTTTCCATCTTCTTCATCTTCATTATCATGCTATTATGCTATGCTAAGCAAGAAGAGTGATGATAAATGATGAACTATTTCGTTCTCCTATGGAATGTTTCTTCTTTCTCTTCCCTACCCTCATTCCTTGCTAGCTCTCTCCACCTTCGAAGGTGTTTGAGGCCTTGGGACTGAGGTTTCGAATAGTTAATTCTTTTTGAAAAGTTTATGTTAAGCTCGTGATGCATGAAGCTTTCCATCTTCATAGCATTACCAAGGTCACAAGGAACACAAATATTGTAGTGTAACAGAGTCTCTCTTGATGGGAGAATCTATAATACAAACGCCTTTTGGAGGGGGGACCGGCTCCAAGTAAATCCGGTCCTCATCTATTGTCATGTTCACTAATACTCTCTCTCTCTCTTGCAAAAGTATTGTTCATGCCAAGTTAATTAAGTACTATCTTTATGTTGCTACCATCAATTAAGTTCACCCTCCAAGTTCTCAAAGTAATCTCACAAAAATGCTCACTCTAATTCTCTTAATTCCACTATACTCATAGTTCATAGGCCATTTTAATTATAGTACATGTCACCAGCCAATACACATATGGTATCTCTTTCTATCCCAGAATGAAAATCTTCAAAATGCAAGGCCATTTATAGGATTATTGGGATGACATATTCAAGAACTTTTCACATCTATAGCATTAAAGGGGAGCATCTCTCTCTCTCTCACTCTCTCACTGTCTCTCTCTCTCTCACTCTCTCTCTCTCTCTCTCTCTCTCTCTCTCTCTCTCTCTCTCTCTCTCTCTCTCTCTCTCTCTCTCTCTCTCTCTACACGCACACACACACCCTCCAAACAATAAGATCTATCAGCCTTTTATCAATAATGGATGCTAGTAAAAAAGCATACTGACTTGTTCTAATTTTTGGCTTCTTGTCATGACATTTCTTGTTCTTGTTTTTTCTTCTATAATACTCTTGTAGTATTTTTTCCATGAGTTTTAAGTGATATATTTTTAAACCATTTGGAAAGAAATGCTAAAAATTTATACAAGATTTTTGTCAACGGTTGAGGATTCAGGAATACAAATAGCCACTCTAGAATAGACTCTTTTGTTTTTCTCTTCAATTGCTTTATTATGTATCCCTAGGAAAAAACAACCAGTTAACATAATGTATACATGTAGATGTAGTGTACAACAGAGACCACGTACAAGTATAATTTTTTTGAATGAATGTATGTATAAGAGAGAAAAAAATTCAATAACCCTTCAAATGGGATCAAAAAATCCATCCCTCTATTTTTTTTGCTTGCTTTTTTTCCCTCGATCGCTTTCCACCGCTCGTTAGGTGATAGCACCCCATACCAAGCTACAATACGATGATTACCTTCCCATACATAAAACATCCTATTTCTAAGAGTTTGTAGATTAGGCATCTCTTTAAATTTAAGCTCAAACTCTTCATTGATGGAAATCCAAATTGGATCCCATTCTGCCATCACAACATCTTAACAAACACAAAAAGAAAATATTCACAAATCAAAAGTCTACACTAGAAATAAAAACATCCAAAAGAAGTAATAATATGCCAAGTGTGCAAACTTGAAAGTAATGTTTCTTCTCTTTTGCAAGTCCAAATTGACACAATGAAAGCCCCTTTCTCGTGCGTGTTCCCTCAGTGGAAAAGGCCGGCTTTAAACCACTGATGTCATCTCTGAGACCTCTTACTCTACCATATAGTATTAACTGACATAAAAGTATTAGAGGACACTCAAAACAGCTAAAGATGCATGTAGATTGTAAGATGTACTCTCCCCTATGCATATAGAGCATATTTTCTTCTTTTGTCTCTGGGTTTGCCGCAACTTCATCTCGCCCAATCTATGGTGAAATCTGAAGGCATGCCTCCTGGGGTGAAAGAGATACATCCACCTTGTGAATGGATCCTATGCCTAGATTTGGACTTTCAATTTCTTCATCTTGTGTATCCAAGCCTTCAATTAGATCCGTTGCATAGATAGAGCTTATTTGATCAATGTTCTCAAGAGCACTTGAGAATTTAAATCTACACTTGTCCCTTTCGTTCCCCTTCCGCGAGATGGACTGGCAAAAAAATTTAAATTACTCAAGAAATATCCCAATGCAAGAATGCTTAAATTTCCCAAAAAAATTTAAAATATTTATAGTGTAAGATATAACTAGCTTTAGCTCAACCATAAAAATATCATAACTTAATCGTATTAAGTGTTTAAGTATTTATTACTTTCTGTTTTGATATAGCAAAGAAATTGACTCAAGCCATGCAAATGGGTTTAACAATATTTAATTTATTGATTTGTTTGTAAAAAGATCCAATCAACATATCTTCTATAGCAAGTCACTATAACTTTGATAGAAAATTATGGCAACAAGCAGAGCATTGCCAATTATATTAAGAATGAGACAATTACATAAGGCTCTTTAGCCAAATCAATCAAGCTAAATAATCATGTTCACTAGAGGATTGGCTAAAGCTATACAAATAAAAGGGGTTGATTATTGAAAATTTTAGAGACTGCAGGTCGTAAAATAAAAAGCAAAGGAATTGACTAATTTGCATAGCAAATGATTGTCAAATATTTCAAAATTTCATCACTAACGTAGGGTTTGATTCACAAAGTGTTGAAGATAGGCTGCTGTGGCCATCCGCACTACCGAGGTTGGCTTTGAGGAGGTGAATACCTTGCATAGTTGCAACAAAAAGAGGTACTTAGCCCCGTCCATGGGAACTCATAAAAAGAAAGATATCCAGTATTAGACTCTACAACTAAGAGATTTGCTTGTGATATTGGGGGTTTAAAGTGAAGGGTTTGAATGTCACATAGAAAAGGGTTATGTGGCCATCGGTCGTGGCACGCATAGCCTGGAGGATGTTCATGCTGCCACATAGACCAGGGGCAGAAAAGGCTCATCAGCAGTCGGTGGATCAATGCTTCTCCCTAATTAGCTATTTTCCATAAAACTTTTGTCCTGCACCAAACTTGAAAGTGGCTCAACAATTGACATCAATATGCGTTATCCCCAATCATTGGCAGTTATAATTGTAGCCCTAATTCAAAAGTTGTTATCCAGCTATCCTTGATCAACTGTCGATGCAGCTTAAAGGTACCTTTATTATCTATCAACAATCACCCTTTGTGATCTATCAGCTATAATGTTGCCCTTCGTTGACCAACTATGGATGCAGAAGCTAGTCTCAATTGCGACTCTCTAGCATGACTAGATTGCTATAATGCCTCCAGATTGTTTCCATGTGCTAAGCAACATTGATCTCTCTGCAGCCATTCGCACCACCCTGGATGGCTTTGAAGAGCTAGCATGATTCAGGTTTAATGTTAGTTTAAGGCAATATACTAGTAGCAGGAGACCAATTTCATATTCAAAAGCAAAACTCTTCATGGCCAATTGAAAAGGAAGCTATGCAAGAAACCTAAAACTTTGGAGAAATATTAGTGTAGAACCCACTCTACTACTTTCACCAACTACATTGGATGTTAATCTATCAACAATATTTCATAATTCTTTATTATTTTTTTATCTTGATAGGTCACTATAATGATTACGTGAATATACAGTTAGAGTTCGTTTTGATGCTGTATTTGTGGCCATTGATATTGAAGTTTCACATCATGTAAGGTGGTGTAAGCACACGAGTACCAGTAGCCAATGAACATGATGTCCCTTCATCAAATCCACTTAGTGTTATTGACATGATCAAAATTTTGCCACTCCATAGAAATTTGCATGTTGCTTTGAAGCAATGCAAGAACATTACTTAGGTCAAAGAGATCCCATTGTTTTATGATGGTTATGTTTCTTATGAGATTCCACCTTCAAGAAAAGCCTCTCTGATCCTTGGGATGGAGCAAAGATACGACAATCACATATGGACAGAATATGTAACCTATAGCAATGATTGTTTTAAAGGTGTAGTGAGATTTAGTAGATGATTAGGTCATCTTCGATGCATTAACTTGGATTGCCCATTCTATGTGAGAGAAAATCTACAGAATGAAGTCCAATGGCATGGTTGTCTCTGTTGATCAATCCCAAAAGGATTGATTACTCTGGAGTATGGAACCTTGGTTTGTGTACATTGTGGCCAAATGCCTGAATGTGTTTCTTCTTGTGTAGTTGTTATCTATTATTGTTTGCCTCAAGATAATAATATAGGTACAAGGTGTGCTATTCACTTGGGAAAGCATAAACATCCATGTGCAGAAGGGAGGAGCCACAAAGTTGAGCATAACATTGGTGAGATGCTAAATGCACATGCTAGCCAGGATCCTTTCACAACAACAAAATAATTAGAGCGTGCAATAACACATGAATTACTCATGGAAAATCTTATTGAAAAAGAGTCAAAATCAACTTGTGTCCCTATTGGTTGCAATGAGTTTGCTGATTCTCTAGACACCATTACTCCACTATCCATACGCGTAGAGTTGAGAGAAGTTTAGAGTATGCCAATAGTTCAAAGAACATCACTGCCAAAGGCTTGGAAGCAATTCTAGATCTCAAAATCAAATGTAAATATCCATTCATTCAAAGTTTCCTTTTCCCAGGACAATTGGAAGATAAGCAACCACCATGTTCAAAAAGTCAGTGATGGGTCCTAGGAGTGGAGTGGATTTGGTGAGCAAGATGTGTCTGGATGGAAACTTGGGTTTGATGTGGATTCTTTTTGATCTGTGCATCGTGTAAGTAATTGGACCACCATGTCTACACATGTGTATGATCCTTTTATTTGTGAACTTTTAACCATTGCTACATGTGAATTCACAGTTGAAAACACGTATGCTCAAATAGAGTTTTGGAGAATGTTGAATAAGGTGGTGATGGACCAAGGATTTGAGCACCATAATTCGAGCTGTTTATTTTGGAGGTTCAAATAACATTACACCCAATAAGGAAAGATCTTATATTTCATCGGGAGAAAATCATGGTACAACACACTTCAAAGTGTATTCGGGAAGAATCTCAAGAGGAGCACAAGATTTTGTGTCATAAATGGTGGGATGCATCTATAGAGAATGTTGTTGAGGTATGCAAAGGATAAATTCAAAGACTTTGGAAGGCATGGCATACTATTGAAGGAGAGTTTGTATCATTAGAGACATGGCTTGCATGGTGGGATGTAAGAGTACCTCGTTAGGGGGTTAGATTTGTCTCACAAGATGAGTTAGGCATCTTTGTTTCTACAACAAACTTGTCAGAAACTAAGCATGTAAGTATGCGTGCTTACTCACTCAAGTATGCAAGAGATAGGGATCAATAGTCCAAAAATGTATCCAACAAATGTTTGAGTGAAAAATAACTAGAATGAAAAGACCAATTTTTATTGATGCGGATGTTGTGCTTGAGGAGGATAGTCATTGGCCAGAGTTTGTTACCGTCACAAAGCCTATTCTTAGTTTAGGGAACAAAAAAATTGTAGCTACGAGTATTGATGAAAAATGGCGAGAAGTGAAAGTTCCAAAAAAGACGGTATGGGCAATAAGAAGAACAAAACGTGGTCGAAAGATGATATGTTTTGGCATCATTGCACATTAGAGTGATAGATGTGGATGATTTTTCAATGATGCTTCTCTCAATGCTAAGTCAAGTGTTGCATCTCCATGCTTTTGGGGTCGTGAAAGATATCCTCCATCTGGTTCACAACCCGGACAATTTATGGAAGATATGTTTGGTTCTATAACACTATTATTATTCATACTTGGAAGATTCATGACATGATTGTTGAGCCACCATGTCGTGCACCATGTATATGGGTCGTAGCACAAGGTACATATCTGATGCCTCATGAAGCAGATTAATTGCAAGCTAACAAATTTTTGTTGGAAAAGAGAGTGAAAAGTTCACAAATACATGCAAGGGTACTGCCAATAAATAGAGTACCTAGTGGTTTTCATCGAAGATACAGAGATGGGAAGATAGTGAAGTGGAGGTTGAAACTAACCAAAGCTAGAGTTTGAAAATAGAGTCAATTTGGGAAGGACCATGGTTGCACAATTGGTGAGAGATCACATGATTGTAGTGTGTAATGAAACACATATTTTCTATCTTAATATGGAGGGATCTATTGTAAAGGGTGTGACAAGCTGCGTCACCTTGTAAAATTTTCCTAGATATACGTGTGAGGATTTTCAAAAAAGAGAGTAAACGGGTTACATATATGCCTTGTAAGTACCTATACTATGTGTTCTTACAGATTCTTGGTTTGGACTCTCAAGCACATGAGTTTATCCATCAGGTTGCTTTGACAAAGATTGAGTTTTTTCAAGCACTAGGAGGTACAAGGGTGAATGTACATAAGTAATGTAGTGCATGGTAATGGGATCATCAGGAAATAGCATCATGCCAGGCATCTCATTTTGGCCTCTCTATATTTATAAAGTAGATGAGTTGTTTTAAAGTATACCTTTCTACAAATATAAGTACGTTGTGCCAAGAATTTCTCTTTTTTTGTTGTTGTGTATTGCCCTACAAAAACATCCCTCGGTGTTGTAGTTCACACAATCAATAATATTTATTGAGTGAAAAGACACAAATAATATAATATCTGCTCAATCCCATGTATAGTTCTTGGCAAGAACATGTTCTCTTTGTATTTGTTATGTAGGTGACAAAAATAAATAGTTTTGGTTGTTTGTGACCAATTGTTCTTGCTGAAAAGCCTTCAATTCACCTCGCATAAATTAAATACTGCCCAAAGGTTTGGATCATGTTCTTGCAAAGAAAAAACCCTTTTTGTTTCTATTTAATATAAGGTGCTATGTATAATGTTGCTTGGTTATGCAATTGTTCGGGAAAGTTTACTCGGGCTTTGAGAGTCCTCCATATGTAGTGTGTCCATGTTCATGTTTATTAACAACATATAGCTCAAACAATCTCTTTGAAAAACTTTCTTACTACACTATGCTTGTTTTTAGCTTGCATGAATAATATTTTTATCATAAAATAATGTATATGGTGTGGTAACCCCTCATACCATCTTTAGAGCATGCTAAGGCCTTCAGAATTACATAGATAATAAGGCAACATCAAGTATTTTAATTATCCTTCTTCAATATCTATAGATTTTTTGAAACCATAAGTAATAATCGTCTTCATCCAATCACCAAGAATGTAGAAGTATGAATGCCGTTTGTCTAACCTCCAAATTTTCTCAAGATAGTTTTCCATATAAATAACCACCAGCACTTTGTATAGAAAGCTAGCATAAGCTTGCACAATCTCCCAAATCCTTGTGCATCAATTCTCAAAACTATGTTTACATTTCAAAATTGATTAAAAAATTTGGAAAAATAACTACATCCCCTCTATCTTAAGAGCACTAAAACTTTGACACTCTTGGTAAAGCTAACATGATATATAATTATTTCCATCGTCATGAAACCTGGATCACAAGGATAAAGTACTCAAAATTTTAAAATACTTGACACATTTATAATGAGAAACCTTGTCATCATCCAATCTCTACACTCAAATGTTACATATGACATCTTCAATACAATCCAAATAGTTCTCTACTAACTTGGAGAGCCTATCTCGAACATACTTTGGGTGTCCACTGCATGTGGATCTTATGGTCTCCAAAGATCATGTGGCATACACATCACCCTTCCACAAGCTCTATGTATTTATGTGCATTGAATTTCCCACAAGATCAAAGGTGTAATAATTCCAAGAATGTCTGAAATTTTTATTTGGTCAATAACACCTCTTACATGATAGGTTGGAGAAAGTAGCCCATATCTCTATTGTAGCATAACCCAATTGTGAAATGAATTTAGCCCCTATAATTTGTATGCATGAGTTGAATCGTTGAGTTGCATTATATCCATCACCTCATTTGATACCATGAATATTACATGCATAGCTTTTCTAGTAGAAATAAAATCCTCTAGAGCCTCATCCACCAATAGCCATATAAGTTCCTCACCATCTTCATGTTCTTGTTGATTTAGGTCATCTCTTCAAAGATGTTGTTCAATAACCTTGTCATAATGAACTTGAAACCCTTCCAAAGCACCAACAAAACCATAAGTTCCACATCTTCCTCCGCATAAGAAAAATCCTGCAGCACAATTTTACGATGATCAAAAGAATCCTCGTCAAGTTACTGACCCAAGTCAAGTTGTTGAGTATCCTTCTCATATGTAGCATGGAACCCCTCCAAAGATTCATCCAAAGAAATAAAATTTCCATGAATCCTTTCTCATAAAAGAAACTCTCTTGATAATCTATGTCATGCTGGAAGAAACCCTCATCACATGAACCAAGCATATTTGCCACATTTCCTTCAAACCTTTTCTAAACTCTATCACCTTCTTTCGTGTACCTTTGCATCTCTACTTCATAAAAATCTTTATGTTTCATTATCATTCTCTTTTCCAATCATTATCATAGGCCTTTCACTCAATTATGGCAAAACAAATTTGCATATGAGCCCACACCCCTTTCACTACAACACGCCGCACAAAAATTGACGTGGATACTGACTACTCAAATATAGTTGTAAAACTAAAATGCACTAGAATAAGCATCGAAATAAACGTCAGTATCACGTCATTGGTATATGCATCAATATTTTAAACGTCAGAATACGCAATGAAAAGAGCGTCAAAATGATCGCTTGTACATGCGTTGGTATGATATTCTACTATATCGACGCCTATTTCGATGCCTATACCAACGTCTATATCGCACTCTGTACCGACGGTCAAACCTACAAATTTTTTATTGAGCAGAGAAAGTTGGGAACTAATGCTGCATGTACTACAGCAGCAGAAAACTGTCCTCTCTGTCCAAATAAAGAGTGCACAAGCAACCACACTCCACCTGCAGCTCGACGCTAAAGAGCGAGTGTATATAGATTAGCAAAATTTTAAGAAGAACAAAACCACAAAATCAAAAGCTTAATTATGACAAATTCCCAAAAGCATAACCATAACGTCGACTCCCAAACCATAGGCACAATGGCATGAAGATTTTATTTCCATAATTAAAACATGATTCAAAAACTACAAAACCATAAACATAACCCTCTTGCCATACCATTACCATAGCCATAACTTGCTTGTCATACCATAATCATAACCATAACAACCATACCATCATTGTAAAATCATAATCATAATTAATCATAATCTGATTGTTAAACCATAACCATGACATGATTGCCATACCATCATTGCAAAACCATAACCATAACTTGATTGCCAAACCATGACCATAACTTCTGTACCATACCATAATTGCAAAACCATGACCGTACCATAACCATAACCATAGCCTCTATGCTATAACCATAATTGCAAAATTATAATCGTAAACAAAATGCAAAACCATAAATATAAGCGTGAAACTATACATGTATACAATGAATGAGTAAGACTGTATCAAGAAGACCACAACTAAAAAAAAAAACATGTATAGAGGATGTTACCCTCATAATAATGCCTTCCAGTAGACGGCCTCTTGCTCCTCTTGTAGCTGGGTCAACACGGCCACAAGTCTATGCTTGTACCCATGCTTCTCCTCTTGGCATGTCAGAGGAGGCTTCACGGAAACTTCCTACAAGATTATGGTTTAATCATGAGATAAATCTTCAAATAACATATATATTTTTGAAAATTTAAAGCATATGTTTAATACTTACAAACTCATACCAAAGTGTGTCGTATCCTCTACTTCCAAGATGTGACGCTCTAGCAGACTCCAAACGTGCTCTGGTTGCATCTCTCTGCTGTTGAAATCTATCAAGATTGTCTTGTGTCTCTCATGCAATCCCTGCCCACTCCTTTGCGTCCAGCCATGCTGACTTTGGACTGCCATCCTTGTATCTGTCTCTCGCCTTTGACCGACGGTGTGACATTGTGACACACGCCACGCCCAAAATCCAGTCATTTGAGACTGGATCGTACCCCTGTGTCGGCATGTACTCTCTGTGAATGGCATCAATGATGTAAATCTTTCTTTCATCATCTTGATTATCCCAGATCTCCATAATAGAGTGGCCAAACTTAATTGTACAGAGCTGCCAAATCCTCTATCGTATGGCCTTCTGACCCTATCCACCACAATAGTCCCATCCTTGCTCTTGTACACCTTTCTAGGATCATGCTCGTGTGATCCCCAAGGTATACGTGGTTCCCGGGGAGGTCACCTAATAAAAATGTAACCTATCACGTGAGTTCAACAGAAGGGTATTTAAAGTTCTTGAAACTTATAGAAATATATATACAAAAGGGCATTATTTTTTCAAATTTGAAGAAAATTAAATATTTTAAAATAAAAGGGTACATTATATTCTTAAAAAAATTCACAGATAAGGGGTTTTACAAACATGTTTTGAACGCATGTGATATGGTAGTTTTACACATAGTGAACCCCCTGAGACGTGGTGTGCCAATCGGTGAACTATCTACTAAAGAGAGTGGTGGACGCTCTCTCAAAGGTGTGGACGCATCGGTAGAACCACTACCACAACAACCACCATCTCCAGAATGATGCCTCCTATCTTGTCTTGAAGATGAACCACTTGTTGATGTAGAGGGCCTACTCGACTAAGGTGTGGGGCCGGTCGGTGTAGGGGGCACACTAGTCCTAGGCATAGGGGCAGTCGCAATAGGTCTAGAGAAACCAGTTGCCCAAAGGTTCTGTGTGTAACGGATCTGCTCTGGTGAGAATTGTGTCAAAAAGAAGCCCATCTTCTCGGGTGACATGCCGATCAGAGTGACAGAAAAGTTAAAACGTCTAGGAGAGTATGTATCATCGTCATCGGCCATGGCTATAGATACACAAATAAAAATCTGTACTTCTGCATCTTTGTCATCAAACTCCACTACTTCGTTGCTCTCTGCACCAACTTCAGTATTCAAAAGCTCGTCTCTAGGTTGACGTATATGCTCACCATTGACCTCCAGCTCAAAATCCAAACTTATATCATCCGTTGGCTCTGCACTTTGTTCATGAAGCTATTCGTTTAGATAGATCTTTTTCATCATTTTCTCTACATAGTGGATCTAGTGTGAACACAACTTGTTCACAATGTTGAGGAAGTACGAATGTATCCCATGCATCTGTTCACACCCACCTAGAGCTCACTTGAATCAATCCACTCTTGCACAGTTGCATTATGGCCGATGGTAATAAATTTGAACCACTTGACATCAAATATCAAAATATCTGACTTTTTAAAGCTAATCTTCAAGATGTCTTGGATGTAGCCAAAGTATTCAAGCTGGCTAGTCTCTATGTTCTCAGCCTTGGAACTACTCCTACTTTCTTGGACAATGTCCTAACACCACTGTCGAAGGTGACCCTTTGTTCGTCTACTCGTTGGACGCTAAAGTGTTTTCCATGGCTCCATATTTGTGACACTGTAGCCACAAAATTGAAACAAACTTAAAGTTATTAAAGTAATGTGATTATGTGGAGCTTGAAAAGGAAGTTGTGAAAATTTACATGCCAATCACAACCTCTTGACATCTCCTCTTCCTCTTCAATAATCAACACTCCATTCCTCTTTGCCTCTGAGATTGTCGCATCTAACCACCGCTCAATTGGAAAATCAGGCAATTTCTGAAGATGGTCTGGAGAAGGAAGGTTTCTAGTGGTAGGGTTGCGATTCAATTGCAAGCGATATGTCAAGCATTCTCTCTTTTCCTCTTTGTACCTCTCTAGCCACTTTTGCATGATGTTTGAGTTGAGAAGGAAAAATCTCATAACCTTTTCTTGCATTGTGATGTCCATCTTCATAATGATGCCTTGTCCCTATGGCTCGTCCCCTGTCACCTTGGCGTTGATCTCCATAGTCCACATTTGGGGCATCTCTGGATCAATTGAGCCCAAAAATTCAGTGATGAGGACAAGAGGCTCTTGTACAAGACATCCTTTGGTCATGCTACCCCCGGGGAAAGCCCTTTGACGAACGAACCCCTTTAAAGTCTTCATAAATCTCTCCAAGAAGAACATCCACCTGCTATGAACTATCCCAGCAGTTGCAACTTTATCAACCACATGCACAAGACATGCATTTGGATAGTAAGAATGTTTGTTGCAAAGTACATCTCCACCATACACACTAGTTCAACAACATTTAAGCATGTTGCACCGATGTTGTCTTCTCTTATCTCTTTTATACTGATCCAGCGTACCAACTCACTGATTTTATAGATTGTTATTCTAATGTCATCTGTCAAACAATACTTTATGGAAATTGGTAAGATAAACTGTAAAAATTAGTTCCATTCGTGGGACTTAAGACCACTAAGACTGTCATCTCTCATAAAAGCCATTTTCAAACATCGCATGCACCCAATGGGAGTCTTGAATGAACATATAGTCTTCTTCACTTGTTGCTCTTCCGCGTGCATTATTGAAGTCCAATTGCTTTATTTTATTTCATTTATCAAATTCTGTTCACATTTTTGAAGTACACAAGTCATTTTCGAAGTCCATTTGCGTTTTTCTACTATTTTCCACCTAACCCTAAGCTGCTAAACCTAAGAATGCATATGGCTTGCACACGGCTTGCCATATTTTCTTGCTACTTTGAGTATGGCTTGTGTATTTTCCTATTGATGGTTTGGGCAATCCATATGCGTTCTTGTTAGCTTGTGCACCTATAATTTTTGCTTCTTGTTTTGTACACACTTGCCAAATTTTCTTGCTATTTTGCATATGGATTTTCCATTTTCCTATTGATGGTTCGAACAAGCCATATGCATTCTTATGCAATCTGATTCTAAGGTCGTTTGTATTTTTCCTTAAAAACGCATATAGACTTCAAGAACGTCTTTCTATCTTTTTATTTTTGCTAACAAGAACGCATATGGCTTGCCCAAACCAAAAACAATAAAATAAGCAAGCCATATGCAAAGTAGCAAGCAAATAAGGCAAGTGTGCAAGGCATTTATATAGTCCCTTTGCATTTTTTCTCTAAAAAATGTAGCCGAACTTCAGTGTTGGCTTGCACACTTACCATTTCTTCTATCCACTATGCCTACTGCTTGCCCGAAGTGCACAAGCGGTTTTTGAAGTTTGTTTGTGTTTTCTTCTAGCCACTATGCCTAAGCATGAGACTGATAAAGCAAATTTTGTAGTTGCTCTACAAGAAAAAGACCATGGTTTAGGGTGAATCACCGACCAAATATAAACGTCTTCACAAGGCCAACCCTAATGGCCAAACCAAAAGCCTCTAGCCCTAATGGGCCAAACCATAAGCGTCTTCACACAACAAAACCCTAATCGGCCAAACTGATTATCGCTAGCCCTAATCATCCAAACCATAAGTGTCTTTGCACGGCCAACCCTAATCGGCCAAACCAAAAGCAGATAATAGTGTAAACTACCTCACATTCTCTAGCCATGCCCAATCCCTGCACACCTCAGTCTAAAGGTACACGGAGATCAGGACCATCGTGTAATAATTTTTTCTTTACTGGTCAATGCCTATATTCATGGGTGTGACATAAGTACACACCCACGTCTACATGACAATCATGTAGATTGGGGATAAACCCTAATATTATATCAATCTAAGCTAAAACTCTTAGCGACCTGAAACAACCAAATTGCAAAGAACTAAAGCCAAACACAACCAGTCCAAGTTTCTTTACAAGGACAACTCCGAGCAGGCAAAGCAAACATCACTAACCATAAGACGATTTAGAGCGACCAAATCAAGAACTAGAACCTAAGTGACTAGCCTTAAGTGAATTGAAACAACCCAATCGCTTACCATAGGTGGCTAATCCTAAGTGGATTACTAAAATGGCTAAACTAATGTGACACTAAGCTGATTTAGAGCGACCAAATCTAAAGTTGCTAATCCTAAGCGACTTTAACCAATCAAATTGAAAACAACTAGAACCTAAGCGGCTAGCCGTAAACGGCCTTAAACAGCCAAATTGTGAAGAATTAGAACCTAAGCGGCTAACCCTAAGTAGACTAAAATAGCCCAACTGCTTACCCTACGTGGATTATCGAAATGGCTAAACTAATGTAATACTAAGCCAATTTAGAGCGGCCAAATCAAAAGTTGCTAACCCTTAGCCCTAAGAGACTTGAAACAACCAGATTGTAAAGAACTAGAACCTAAGCAGCTAGTCCTAAGCAACGAAACACGACCAATCCTAAGCATTTTAACAAGGCCAATTTTGAGCAATCGACAAAGCAAACTTTTCTTTACCTAAACAATTAACCCTAAGCAGACTGAAAAAACCCAACCGCTTACCCTAAGCGGCTAACCCTAAGCCGATTACTGAAATGACTAAGCTAATGTGACACTAAGCCGAGTTAGAGCGGCCAAATCAAAAGCCGCTAACCCTAAGCGGCTTGAAAAAGGTAAATTGCGAAGAGATTTGATAGCATAGCTTTGCCTCATCATTACTTGCTTCCTTTACCTTCAAGTTGTTAGCTTGCAACATGTTAATATATATGTGATAACACAAACTAATCAAAACTTGTAATCAACACTAAAACCAGCTTTATAACTTGAACATTTTTACATTGACATTCATAACACCTATGATAAGCCACAATTTAAGATCGCCTCATAATTCTAAAATAATTTATATTAAAACTTTAGAAAATTATAAATTTAAAATGTGATTGTGTGTGCACATAGTGTGTTTAATTATGTATGTTTAGTATATTGTTTAATGTGCATTTTTATTTACTTGCATGCATGTTTATGTGAATTTGTGTGTGTATGTGTGTATGTAACAAAAAAGAAAGTTAGAGCACTCACATGCGGCCTATTTGAGCAAGAAAGACTTGAAAAACCGTCTTCAAATCTGCAAAAACGCACGCGCACACACACACACACACACGCTATGTTACACACATACACTAAATTGCACAAACCTACAAGGAAATTTGAAAACAATCTCACCTTGATGATGGGGAGTAGTCTACGAGTGAGAATCTCACCTCCGGCAAGTCGTTAGGCAGCAGATCTGTAGCAAGTGAGGAGGAGGAGGAGAGCAAGACAAGAAGCGAAGAAAGGAGGAAAATGCACAGGAAAGACCCGCGGTTTTGGTTTTTGTAGGGTCCGCCGGTATAGGTGTCGATATAGGTGCCGGTATGAGCATCGGTATGCGTGTCGGTACAGTCATCTATATAGGTGCTGGAAATTCAAAAATAAATAATTTTTAAAAAAATTGATCTCTCTCCAGATCTACCTACATATATACTAACACCCAGCATTGACGCCGATAATTTGACGTTGGAGTCTAAGCAAACTCTTGTAGTGTTTAAATAGGCATCCCAAACATAAAAACCATATACAAAACATCCATATCACAAAATATCTCTGAATAAGTCTCCTCACTTTTGTCAATGATTACAATGATATCACAAGAAGTATCATCCATAGATACTTCTTGTGTCCTACTTTGTGAGCCTTGAAACATCATATCTTTACCCTCAAAAACACAAACCTCATGTAAAGAAAGCAGCTTTTCATACAAAAATTTGATTATTTCCTCATCTTTGGCCTATAATAATTGGTCATCTTGTAGAAGACACTCATCTACAATGGCTTTCATCGTTTCTCGAACTTGATTACAACCACATCAATCACTTGGTATATTTAGGATTCTGTTAGACATAATGGAAGCAGTCAAGCCCATCTCCAAGTCTACATATTCAATATATACTTGCTTAATGGCTTCTTTAAAGTCAACTCAATTATCTTCATATTCCCTTGCAAGGTCTTGGATTTGCTCAATAAGCTCTGAATAACTAATTACTGGAAGAACACAATCATCAATCCTTGTAGAATATCTTGAAGCCTCATCTCCCTTACATAGCATCCAAGATATTCTCTCAAATCATAACCCTCAAAGATATTACATTCTTCATATAGCGCTTGTAATGTGATTTCTATCGCTTTTTTCACGTGCTTTGACTTTAGTTACCTGCATACTATATGGTGTTAAACCTTTTTAGAATTGCATCATCTACCTTTGATTTCCAAAAAACCTCACCCTAGCATGCGTCACGTTAGGTCCACCAAAAATGTGTCAAGAAATACAAAGTGAAGCTAGAAAAGCGTCGGGCCCTGTCTGTGATGGTTTGTAGTAAAATCAAGCAAATCGCAAGTATTTTGAAGCAAGAGAAACACTTAAAATAAGAAAAATTCAGTCATGAAAACTTCACTCCAACAAAAACCAAGATCAACTCATAACTCTTGTGTGTATGACGATTTGGTGTAGCCAATCGCAAAGGTACAGTGTCTATTTGCCCTATCTAAAACCCATTATTCCTCCTTCAATTCTTTATTGAGGCCATTTCATGAAACCTTTATCACCTCCATAGACAAGTCCGCATACCTCTTTGAGGAGAGAAATTGCTAATTGGATCATCCACACATACGAATAGAAGGTAGGAATAGTGGGAGACTGCACTTGCACACCATAGAAGAAGTATGTGTATCCCTTCACAAATAAGCTTAATGAGTTGATATTCTCCTTCAAGCCAGATTTTCAATCCTAATAGTCATGGCACCATGGTGATGTGGTACTTTGAGTCATTGTTGCAATTTTGGGACTATTTTTAATCAATTTATAGCCATTTTTAACCCAAAAAACCCTTTTTTGCATGTAAAAAGACCAAACAAGCTAGAAAAAATCCCCAACTTTGTGAAAAGAACCCCTGGAATCAATTCATATGCTAAATCTCATTTTTTCACTTGGCAAGAACTTCAGATGTATCATTTATGACTGCGAATGAAATCTGTTATTTTTTGCCAAGGCATCCACATTGAACTTTTTAGGTGAAACTAGTGTTCCATCTCCAGCACTTGACATGTGAATATTTCTAAACCAAATTGGACATGCTTTTATGTGATAAAACACGCTATAGTGCGACATCTAGGGCCACGAGGCCCTGCTAAGTATATACACGAACTGCAATTGTGGAAACCGTTTTTCACACATATAACATTATGTACATTGTATAAGAGTAAGGTAGATATTTTAATTTCATATTATGCATGTACCATGACACGACATTGTTCAATGGTACCAAATTAATCTTCAAAGAGGCATATAAATTATAAAAGAATATCCTATATATGAGACTTCATGTATGCAGTATGTGAAGTGTTTGTGTGTGTGTGTGTGGGCTTTTGCTATATACTGGCTAGCTTGCGTTCATGGTAAAGCAGCTTGAGCCGGTTGCCAATCAAGTGCAACAGGCTGGAAACAGTGGACCAAAAAGGCAACACGCATTTCACTCATGCTTCGAATTCCCGGCCTCAGCATTCAGATACCTTCATCTTACCACCACGCTACGTACGTGCGCTTGTGGGAATCTCGGGGCCTTGTGCTCATAACGCTACAGTAACTGTTGCACCCCCAAAAAATGCAATGATGCATTGGTCAAGATCCACGCACACACCGACAAGCTAGCCGATATTTAACCACAACCATATATGTGTGTGTGTGTGTGTGTATACATATATATATATATATATATCTATGTATATGAAGTGTATATATATACACACATACATATATACATATAAACATATGTGTATATGTGTGTGTATATATATATATATATATATATGTATAGGAAGTGTATGTATATACAAACAAATTGAATATTTGAATTTAAGAATCTACCGCGTAAGGATAACACACATCATGAGAAGTGTATTTTATTTCCAAGGATTAGAAAAGTTCGAGTTCTTCAAACATAAACGGAAGGAGCTGAAACTTCATATTGAATGGACCAAATACTCATACCTCAGCAGACAGACATGGGACGAATGAGAAACATGATGGGTCTCTCTCGCGCTTACAAAGTATAACGTGGTGTGGTTGTGAAGTCAGTGGAGTCTCTACAGGAGTGAAGGAGTAAGGATCAAAAATGCATACTTGAATCATATCGTCGTACGTGCCGGACAAGTGAGCAACAACATGCAAGGAAGTTGGCTTCTTTATACTTTCCAAGGATAGAGCTTCCCATTTACGGAGAGAAGATGTTCCCATTGTGCTTTCAGCTCTTGAGTTTCCAATGGGTACTGATCCTGGTGAGGACGCTGCTTTTGAATTCACAAACGAGAAGGTCTCTCCAAGGAAAGATAACTGGTATTGAGAACACGATTTCTAGAGCTCTTACTTTAGAATCAACCCACTGTTTTGTTGCCATGTCATAAGCAAGCAATTGTAGCTTTCCACCTGGTTTTAGTACAATCAAATGGAACTGACCTTGCCACCATGAGATGTTTCCCTTCTTCACTTGGGTATCAGTGATGAAATGAGAGTGGTACTCCCAAAAGCCCTTTTCTGAGTGGTAAATCTCCACATGTGAGATATAGAATGGCTTCTTGACAGGGTTTCCATTGTCATGGAAGTAACCTGCTCCTGTCTCCCCCGTGCCCATTGCAATTATGATGTAGCTCTTTGTAACGGGACTGTAGTGCATGCCAATGGATTCAACAGCTTCAATACAAGTGAGCTGCGGCAAAACTTTATGAGTCCTTGCTACAGGATTGCACACGATCAAGGAGCTTATAGGGCTGTAACCCCACTCCTTTGGTTCCTGTATTAGCTGCAAACATAGAAGACCATGCGCTGATGCAACCAATTTGCAATGAATCCTCACTTTTCTGTGCTGATTGGGCGGCAAGCTAAAGCTACTTTGCCAACAGGTGCCCGTAAGGCCGGTGCCCGCTTGCTCTGCGGCCGATCCTGGGCAAACATGCATATCTTGTACTTCAGGACGAAGCCAGAAAACATTGTCAACTGGCTGCAGGGGCGTGAGACAGCAGAGAGTGCGCCAGATATGGTCGATGTCTCCCACAGAAAGATGCCACAACTTGCAAACGAGGCGGCACTGCAAAACGTCTGGCAGACCGAGCAGCCTGTCGAAGATGCGCCGCAGCAAATCTACTGTGATGAAATTATTTGAAGCCCTTTCCGTCGAGATGGTATAAGTAGCGTCCGGGGCAGCTGATGCAGGAAGGGAGGTCCCCAGGCTGGAGGCGACCCCGATACTCTGATCGACGGCCTGCATCTGCGGCTTCTCATCAGAAGCCGATGCAGAGGTGATGGCGACCTGCCCTAACTGCTTCTCTATTGCCGCGACGGAAGCTGGCCGCTGCCTACTAGTCTGGTCCTTTGTTACCTGCTCCCTCTGCGTCTCTTTTGCCACTAAGCGTCTGCTTCTTCTTCGTCTTCGTCTTCGTCTTCTTCCTTCGTCTGCCATGGTGAGCACGCAAAGTGGAATTAGGGCTAAGTTCGCTATATTTAGGGTTAAGGAGCGAGCGTTGAATATGGTCACACGAAGCCAGCTTGACCATTAGATTAAGGCAGTGGTCACGCCATCCATAGTTAGTAGTTTGTCTCTTGGATGGTCACATGTGTAGAAGTTATTCGTCTTTTGTCCAAGTGGGTAACACCGATTCGGTAGATGTTTTGAAGTGGAATTGAGCCAGATTTAATTAAAAAACAAAGGTCTCCAATGCGATTCGGTAGATGTTTTGAAGTGGAACCAAGCCAGATTTAACTTAAAAAACAAAGGTCTCCAATGCGAATGCACGAGGAAAGCATGCATGCAGTATCATCTCTCTCTCTCTCTCTCTCTCTCTCTCTCTCTCTCTCTCTCTCTCTCTCTCTCTCTCTCTCTCTCTCTCTCTCTCTCTCTCTCTCTCTCTCTCTCTCTCTCAAATACTTCTATTTACTCTATATTACAGCTTTTGAATAATGAATTGGCTCATTGCATTCTATTCAATAATATCTTCCAACATCTTACCCTTCATAGTACCACAAGGATACCCATATATACCACATTGAACATTGTCCATAGCAATGTCATTGCGTGTAAGCCAAATAAAAGATAGTAATTATACTGGATAAGAGTGCAAATAGAACCACATATTCACTTTGGGAGAGAGTTCATATCCGAATGTGAGTATAAATTTGGTGAGCCAAATGTCCCATGATGTATACCATATTTTAAGCACATATATCCGCCATCTATGTAGCTGCGGACATGATATGTAAATGAAATCCTAGGTGTCACATGCCTCTCTTGAAGATATCTCGGTGAGAATCTCTCTCCATAGTAGTGCAGCTAATGACTGACCACCCAACCAATATAGGAGTCCTCTTAATAAATACCTAAGACTTCGATTGTTCAGACTTGGTCGGACAAGACCCATTCCTTAGTGTGTCAAGCTACACACCCCTTTGGCCATCCTAGGCCTATTGATCAAATCCCATGTGGACTCCACCCCTAGGCTTTGCATGAGAAATGTGCACTAAGTACCCTACCTATGCATGCCATCATGTGTGCTCCATGGTATGATGTTATAGATGATGTGACATGCCAACTCCAAAAGGCATGCTTCGATGTTTCTTTTTCCTCACATCTAGGGCACTTGCTAGAAAAACTTAGTAGGTGATGTCCACCAATTGATTCAAGTATTGGGCAATCCCAAATATTCCTTGTGCCGATCAGGTTCATATTACATGATGCCTGATGGTTGGAAACATATTCCAAGCTATTCATAGTCCATGGCCTAGCCAAAACCTATGCTCGCAATTGAAAAGGCCACCAAATGGTGGCTACAATCCACCACTTTGATCAATTGAGTGCACTCTTTTTAAAAAAAAGAGCACAATCCACCACTTGATCAATTGAGTGCACTCTTTTTAAAAAAAGGATCAGGGCACTACAACAGGCCTTTTGTTCTTGTGACGCTAAAATAAATAGTGGGCATCGCATAATTGACACTCTCTTGCTTCTTATGTGATGAACTATAGTTTCCCCACAAAATGAATTAAAATGTCACTAAGGTCATTGTTGTCAGCATGACTAAAATGATAAAATTTTTGCGACATTTTTAGTGACGTTCACAAATTGCTTGGTGTCGCTTAAGTGACACCTACAGTTTGAAAAAAATCATGAAAAGTCCACAGGGAGCCATTTTCTCCCACGACTTCTATGACAAAAAAGGCTTAAGTTTGACTTTTTACACACGGGTATCCCCCCCCCCCCACACACACTCACACACACACACACACACACACACACAGATTTTATTATCGTCTTTGGAGGTCAAACATGACGTATGGGACCAAAGTTACATGTGATGTAGCATGTATGGGGCTGATAAGTGATTATCAATGCTCCAAAATTATGGTGATGAGAGTGGCAACGGAGATCCCACACTGTGGCTAGGAGAGGAAAGTGTGTAGGTCTTAAGTCATGCCTAAACATGTGGGGGAAGCAAGTTTGGATGTGACCAAAAGCTGAGCACTCTAGTAGTGTGTGGTACTCATAGTCTCATACTCTCAAACTGGCAGTGAGTATAATGTGCACATACGATTTGATTCTTTTGCATTTCCGCAATGTCATGTCTTGCATTGAAGAGAGTGGGAGCTAAGACAAATGGCTACAATAGTGCATATCACTAACAAGGGGATACGATCAAGCATATAAGGGCGAGTATGGTGTCGTCTTTCAATGAAGAAAATTGATTTGTATGTAGGGGTTAAGCTAAGGTAGACGCATTCATGATTTGTCATACTAAATGCAATGACAGAAATACGTTTGAGAAGAGCTTGAATGCAAAGTAGAGTTTGGTTAATACAACCACACAGAAGTGCATACAAGCTAGCTCTTATATAGAGCTTGGGAGAGGATTCTTGTGATGTCATTTGAGATGTGTCATAAGCATTAATTTCCCATGCACACCCTCATGTTCCTAGACTCACATGGATCATGGTGTTGACCTCATAAATATATGATACACTGATGGAGCCACTATGCAGTGAGTGCAAAAGAGGAAGGAGAGAAGGGGAAGGAGATGAGAGAAATACATGGTCTTGTGGGTGGAGCTCTAGAGAGTAATCCTCTCTATCTCCTTATTGTCATTATAACCAAAGAATAGAGTAAATATGGGCAGGGGCCCGCCACAACCCGGCCACGGGGCCAGCAACCTAACAATCTCGCACTTGAAGGCCAACTAGCCCAAGTGGCTAAATAATGTAGGGTACTCTATTATGTACAATGTACAAAACCTGAAGCATGATTGTAGCTTCACCCTACATCCATCATCTGTATGCAATGTGTGAACCGCTCTAAGGATTAGCTCTTTGTTAGAGCATTTGTTGGGTTTTCATCCGTGTGAACTTTGACTAACTCAATGCGTTTGCTAGCCAAATTATCCCGTACCACATGATACTTGACCTCTATGTGTTTCTCCTTGGAGTGAAACACGGAATTTTTTTCTATCACAATCGCACTCGGACTGTCGCAATGTAGAACTCGAGTCTAGTGTATACCAAGGTCTCCCACTAGACGAGATAACCACACAGATTCCTTATTCGAATTGGAAACTGCAACATACTCTGCCTTAGTGGTGGAAGACGAAGTGCAATTTTGGAGACATGATCTCCATGAAATTGCCGCTCTAGCTAGCAAACAAGAAAATGCAACCATATGTGGATCGCCTAGTGTCCACACAACCCACATAATCCGAATTAGTGTATCCAACTATGGATGCATCACTGTTTCCAAAGAGTAAGCACTTTCTAGCTGAGTCCTTGATGTATCTCAAGATGTGCTTCACTGCTTCCGAATGCTTTGTGCCTAGATTTTCCATAAGCCTGCTGACCACTCCCACTGCATATGCAATGTCTGGCCATGTGCATAACCATGGCGAAAATAAGATTGCCAACTGTATGGAACCTTTGCCATCTCTACCTTTTTAGCATCCAATTTTGGAACAACCATGCTTGCTAAGTTATTCGTATGATGCCATTGGGGTACTCAATGCTTTCCCCTTGCATATTAAAACGTTGCAAGACCTTGTGAGCATACACTTCCTATGAAAGTTCAAGTATACCACGTTTGCGATCTCTCTTGATACGCATGCCAAGAAAGTGATGTATATCACCCAAATCCTTCATAGCAAACTTCTTGCTTAAAGCATCCTTGAGAAGTGCAATCTCATCTTTTGACTTCCCCGCTGTGAGCATATCATCCACGTACAAAATCAGAATGATGAGGGAACCATCGTTCAACCTCTTTGTGTACAAGTAGTGATCCTCTTGGCTCCATAAGTAACCTTGGGACTAAATGTACTTATCAAACTTGATTTGGTTGCATTTATAAATACACCCATATCAAAAAATATATACGTTTAAAATGCTATTATATGCCAAAATATCAAATAATCACCGAATACACGTATTTCTTACTTTCGATCAAAAAATATTCCGATCGAAAAAAATTGCCTATATAAAGACAATCATCGATTTTGATCGAAACCAGTGACTGTCTTCTGCATTGCTAGGGTTTTAGAGACTACTCAGTTGGAGAGCTATAGTACATTTACCAACAGATAGAGACTATTGAGGTATAATTTTTCACTTGTTTATGTGTACTGGCTTTTTTTTCTTTGTTGTGCCAGACTCGTGTGGTGTAGCAGTTTTTCTCTCACCACAGTTGGCTTGCAGGGTATAGGCCACTTCGTGGTGTGTAGCCATCCGGATCACTCCAAAAGTGAGAAGAATCTAGTCATACTTCTGGTGATATGCAACCACATGGCTTGCTGCAGGGAAGGGTTCTAGGACAGACTTAGATTCTCACTCGTGTGGTGCAGTAGTATATCTCTCACCACAGAGTTGAGTTAGAATTTAGTGGTCAACTCGTGGAGTGCAGTAGGCATGATGCTACACCTCTCACTTTAGAGTGACCTATAGGTTTCTCAATTTTAGATCAGGACACATCATCGTTTGTACCACATAGAAACACAAGAGTACTACTCGTCAAACAAAGAGGAGGGATGCATAGTTCATGCCCTCTTCATCTCTGTGTGACACACTGTTTATCCTTGTGCTTCGAACTCCAAAGACACATCATTGTTCATCACTAGATGACTTGGTGTTTTCTTGGATGTATATATATACGATATTTGGCATGCATTTGAGATTTTTAAGTTGTCCGCCACTGATGTTTGTGTTGTGAGTTCCACACACTTCATCAGGGATTAGATTAAGCCACATCATCATTCTTACTACATAGAAATAAGAGGGTTACATTCATTTACCTAAGAGTGGAGAGATGCATACCTATGCCCTCTTCATCTTAGCATGACTGAGAGCATGACGCACCTTGCCCTTGTACTTTCTGATCCATAGATACGCCACTCATCACTGGATGACTTAGTGTTGTCTTGGATGTAGATACGTACATACGATGTTTTGCGACAATCTGAGATTGTTAAATTGTCCATCGATGGTTCTTTTGTGCATTCCACACACTTCAGTGGGCATTAGATTGATTAAACTATCAATCAACATTACAACAATGTCCAAGACTTGTGCTGAGCGCACCTCACACAAGCTGGATTGTTCACATGTACGCTCTGATCATTTACGTGTACTCTGTAATGCACGTAACAGGGTCCAATTATTCTGATGAGTAAATCTCACACTCTAGGCTTGTTTACCTCTCTCTTTGTGTGTGATTTATTATTTCTTAAATTCTCAATCATTTATTGTATAGTGTATGGTTTGAAATCATAATAAATCATTGTTTTCTATAAATTATGTCAGTTGTTTATGGTTTAGGATCATGGCACAGTTTTGATAGTTTTCCCTCTCATCTTATAATGTTTATGTTTTACAATTATATCTTACAGATATGGCGGACACCAAGCTGGTGAAACATCAACAAAAAGTTCTCCTTCAAAGTTATAGCATGTCACTTTCATCACATGTCAAAGCCCGAGCTTTGTTGTTGCCTAAACCCTTCTACTTTGGACCATTATTACTAGTTCATAGAGGCTACTTTTGACATATCTCTAATGACATCAAGTTCATTATTGAATATGGTCAAGCAGTCTATTGGACAAATCACAAATATTTTTTTTGGATCTAAACAATCCCAAAATTGTTACTTTGCCAGGCATAGCTACTCGCATACAACTTGTGCAACAGTTGTATACTGAGTTCAAGAGCAAGGGAATCTGGAAAGAGCAGCAAAGAAAACAAGAGTGGAAGCCAACTCTTTTGATGCTACCAAAGATCTAGGAGCTACCATTAGAATAGAGTTTGCTGCTAGTGCCACTCTTGCTTTGGATCAGTCTCAGTTCCCCCCTATATTGAATCTTTTACCAGATATTGCAATCTTCAACATATAGGCTCCACAGTTGGGAGAAGGCAAATGGGCACATGTGAAGTGTGTAGGTGTCACCCATCCTGCATTTAAAGATCCACTGTATGCAGTGAAGATCTTCAAAGTCCACTTGCATGGACCCACAATGGTTCAGCAGGTTAAAGACAAAGCCAGAATTTTGGACATCGCTCATTGAGGCATTATTTATCCACTTGCCATGGTCCGCAACATAGAGCGTCCAGAATGCTCATTTCACGTTCTTGGAATGGTGATTATGTAGAGCAGTGGATAAAAGAGTGCAATGAAAATGGCATTCAACCTGCCATTCTCTATTATGTGACCACTGAAGGAATAGTAGAGCTGTTCCAAAATAACATTTTACAGATAATAAACACTCTTCTTCAGACTGTGAAGTATCTACATGCTCATGACTATCTCCACAATGACCTGCACTCCTGCAACATGATGCTTCATTTTGGACAGAAGGGGGTCTATGCAGGCATTGTGGATTGGGAGTCATGTACAAAGATCAAAACAACAACATGCTTTCCTCCTCTGTGTGACTTGCAAATAGAAACTATAAAGTGGACCGAGAGAGATTTTCCATGGGCTACCTCAGAATGCATACCTACTAATCCCCCTCCCTGGAATAAAGCCATGGACATCTTCTTCGTGTGTCATACTTGTAAACTGCTCTTAAAATGCATGTCGGTGCCTCAAGAGAAAAACAAAAGGGATTTTTAAAGCAATGTTCTTACCCACCTTGAGAGTCACGGCAAGCAAAACACTCCCTCAACCCGACCTAATGCTTTTGATCTTTCTCTCTATCTTAATGGTGCCCATAGAGTGGGCTATAATTTTTTTTAATCAATGTATTCTTTGATAAAATACTTTGTGAAAAGTATTTTTTGATCGAAGTTTCTTTTGATTGAGAAACTAGGAAAGAAATTGGTTGCCCGTTTTTGCTGACATGGCACCATATAATACGCTCATATAATATGAGATCATGTAAAATATGCCAATATATGATGTATTATATGTATCTCGTATAACGTATATTGCAACTCAGTTGATAGCTGTATCTCAAGCTCAAGGATTTTGCCATAAGAAAGTTCAGGTGTTTCTCCTTGGCTTGCAAGATCTTGCCCTTGTATCACTAATACACCGAGCATCTCTGATTCTTTGAAAAGTAGAACTATAGGACGTTTGCATGTAGCTATTGGGTTATTGGAGTTACCTGGTTCCACTTTCTTTGCAGTCCAACCATGCTTAACGCCAGAATTCTTTGGGCGGTTTGACGAATCTGCACGCCTCCCAAGGATTTCGTAAACATAGCACTATTGTATAAAGTAGAGTGACATTTAGTTATTGTTAGACATGACTCACTCTCATCGTGTGAATCTTTGTAGAAATACTCGTGTGAGCCCTTTGTGCTGCAAATCTAATAGCTTTACTCGAGATGATTCTTTTGCATTGCCGCTGATTCAAAATAGTTGTTGGCGCACAAAGTGGTTTGGACATAGCTTCCTACACTCTTTGAGGCTGAGAGGCTAGTCTTGCAACTTGGATTCCATCCTCTTTGATTCTAGCAATAGCTTTGAGGTATTTCTCTTGGCCATAGCACTCTCTCTCTTCTTTGTAGATCGCATGTGCTTCAACGTGGTTAAGTTCTTCTTCCATATCTGCAAATCAAGCAAATACATCATCATTAGAAAGACTTATGGTGAATTTAACAAATCATCACATTTAAATCGCTTATTGAATATTAATTATAACCTTGAAAGAAAAAGACAAGATAACTTAATCATGACACAAGAAAGAGGCAGAATATCTATCACCATGTCGATGGAAAGAGACAAGATAACTTGATGAATTATATACTTTACATTTGCAACTAGAGAGAGGACAATAATCAAAGCATCACTTTAATCATTAGTTTGTCGTAGAACAGATTTAATCATTAGTGATCGTAGACCAGAATCATTATAATGTCAATATATAGTGGTAGCGTGGCGCTGTTGAGACTAGTATTCATCACAAAAGGTATTCCATGTCATTTTAGAGAAAAAATTAAATTTTCTATCATTTTTTGTTAGGTTCAAATTATCTAATCTATGTATGTTGTGTAGAGCTCAAACTCTCACTCATACAGTGAAAATGAATTAGTGATATAATTTAGAGATTTCCATTGCAGAGTGTACTCTCACATGAGGTTATAAGTCTGCAAAATGTAATAGAATAGAGGTCATTTTTAGTGAGGTAGGTTCGATTTGACGTGCATATATTTTCTCACCTCAAAGTGAACATAAGTAGGATTGTTTTTGTCCTGCATAGAGCCATCTCACTATGCTCTCATTGGAATTAAAATTAAGGAATCTTATGTACAAATACATTGATATTAAATAATCGTTATTTGGATTGCTACGTCTATCATACTCTGTGATTGTACATATGCAGCAACTACAGATAGATAAGCTCTCAAAGATCTACCGTGAAGTGTAAGAACTTCGTGCTCGCACTTCAGATAGATAAGACAATCGTCAAGGTTTGCAATTAGTCCTCATACTCCAATTAGAATCAATTTCAAGATTTATCATAATGTGTGAAATTTGTAAGCTTGAACTTTAGATGAATCGATATAGTGCAATGTGATGATGAGATTTATTTGTATTGTTTTAAATAAGTGACTAAGATTATCAATTATCGTAATGTGTAAAAGCCAAAAACTTTCACTTTAGATGAATCGATGTAGTGCAATGTGAGAATTGTGATTGAAATGTTTTGTTTGAAGTGATGAAGTTATTTAGCGCTTGAAAATATAATGTGATTGACATGAGTTATTGAAGAACGATGAGACTATCATTGTTTATTGTTAATTGATAATGTGGACATACTTTGATCACTATATTGATCGATAGAGCATTGATTGTGTACTTTGATCTTGCTATGAATTAACTTTGACCTCAAAATTGACAAGTGGATTTATTAATTCTAGCAAATTAAATTCAGTTGTCAACATGATGAAAGGACATGAGTGGAGTTACATCCATGAGGTGGGAATACATCTCGATTGAAATGCAAGACCTACGACCACGCGTTTAGTGGTAATGCGACTAGAATCAAAGCACATCTATTTAAAGTCCCTAGTAATGTGTCCGAGTGTACGGCTCTGCCAAGAGCTATTCACGCTAGATTTCCAAAGTATGCTCGCATAGCAGAGTAAATTCTTGCAGCTAAAAAGAAAAGTGCTACTGCCAAACAAGTTGCAAAGGATGTTGAAATTTCTATTGTCAATGAGAGGACATAGCATGTGCATACGAAAGCAAATGATCACGCTCTCTAGTCAACTCCTCTTCATGGACATGCTTCGACATTAGCAACAGCAAATCCTAGCTCAACTAAAGTTGGTAAAGCATCATGTATCGCACCCTTCCTTTTGCCATGTTGCGTTTGGTCGAGAAGAAACCCCCCCCCCCCCCCCCCCCCCCCCCCCCCCCCCTCCCCTCTCCCTCCGGCTCGCCATCATACCTATCAAGACCCACGCTATTGAGATGTAGAGAGAAAGACAGAGATGAGACAAGAGACACACCATGTACAAGGATGGTATCATCCACATAAAGAGCAAGAATCACAAAATTTCTACCTTGGTCCTTTATGAATAAGTTGGGGTTTGAAGAGCATGAGATGAATCCTTTAGAGGTGAGAAAAAGATAAAATTTTGTGTACCAGGCTCGCGAAGCTTGTTTGAGACCAAATAGTGCCTTATGGAGTTGAGCAATAAGGTCTTCTTTACCTGGAATAACAAACCCTTCTGGTTGTTCCATAGGACGTATAGAATCTTCCTTAATCTAAAATAGTGTGTTTTTATGGTAAGAAAAGGACGAATCTTAGGACAAATTGTCTCTAAAATTGGCATATCCACGAATTTGGATAAGATAAAAGTGATTTATTAGAATGCCTAAACCCATCAATGCAAATCAATTACAATGCTTTATTGGAAACTGTGGTTATTACAAGAGGTTCATACACATGTATGCAATCATTTCCCAACCTCTGTATAAACTTATAGTGATCTTTGAATGGACGGATGAGTGTGAGGAATCATTTAAGAAATTAAAAGATGCTCTCATATCTGCTCCAGTGTTAAAAGCACGTGATTGGGAAAAAATCTTTTACGTTCATATTGATGCATCTGCACTTGCTATAGGATGTATTTTGGCTCAACCAGGACACAGAACTATGGATTTCCCAGTTTCCTATGCCAACCGACAACTCAACAATGCTCAAAAGAACTACACCACCATCGAAAGAGAGGGTCTTGGAATGATTTACGTTGTTAAGAAATTATGATATTATCTCCTCGCAAATAGGTTTGTGTTTTTCATGGACCATCGCGGCCCTCTTATACCTTGTAACCAAAAAATGCAATATAGGTTGAGTCATAAGATGGTTCATCATATTGCTTGAGTTTGACTTTACTCTAGTGGTTAAAAAGGGGAAGATGCAATTTTGAGCAGATCACCTTTCTAGATTGCCAAATGGAGAATCTCCAGAGGGAGTAGACGATGATCTCCCTGATGCCTATCTCTTCGATGTAGAAATGGTACCTAAGTGGTCCCAAGAGATAGTAAGCCTATTATCACACGACGGAGAATTTAACAAGTCTGACCTTGGGTGGTTCACCATTCAATACCCCCTATATAACATGCATTCATGGGGTATTAAAAAATCCCTCTTTTAACATGTCTGAATGAAAAAAATGACCCCTTATGTTAGGATTTTTTGCCAAAATTGAATATAGAACCCCCTTATTTTAATGTATCTCTATTAAATTGCCTAAAATTTTTGAATTTTAAAACCCGGCCTCCTATCAAACTCACATTATACATTAACATGATTACATAGTGCACCCTCTGAGAGATTGACCAATACCATGAACTACGAGGGGTTTGAAAAGCTAAGGACTTTCAGCTTATTGGCTCCAACGGTATCCTATGAGTGTGCATAAGTTCAGAGGAATACAATGCCTAGTTGTTAGAAGCACATAATCAGGACTTAGCATTTCATTGCTCATCCATGAAAACTTATCAACACTTGAGATAATTAGGTGTGTATTGGCCAACTATGCATGTTGATGCTCATGATTATATAAATATTTGTGTGAAATGAAGATCAAACCCACTAGTACATGCAACACTATTTCAAATAAAAGTAACATCACAATGAAGTCAATACATTGTTGACTTCTTGGAAATGCAAACATTTCTTGAAAATACCACCAGAGCACGTCAGAAAGTGATAGAAATAGAAGCTTGTGACTTCACTTTGATTAAAAACCAGCTTTATAAACAAGGAAAGGATAACCAGCTTAGGCTATTTGCAATGGAAACCCTGTACCTTCCAATCCTTGAGCAAGCACATGAAGGAATAATTGGAGGCCATTTCTGAGGGGAAAAGACATCAAGAATTTTTTTGACCGCTGGAATATGGTGGCCAGCATTACATATGGAGTGAACGAATATATGAGATGATTTGACTCTTGTCAATACACCAAAGTGCCAATAAAATGGGATGAGATGCCTTACGGCCAATGATGGGAGCCAGAGCTTTTGCTAAGTGGGGAATAGACTTTGTGGGACCAATTTCACCCCCCGCTCACAAAACACATGCCCAATATATCATTTTAGCCACGGATTATCTCACTAAATGGATCAAAGCTAAAGCTACATAAAAAGATGATGCCATAACTACTGCACAATTTCTATATAAAAATGTCTTTGTTAGATATGGTCTACCCATAGAAATTGTCAGTGATCGGGGCACATATTTTATAAATGAAGCAATTGAAAATCTTCTTGATGAGTTCATGGTAGTTCATAAAAAGTCTGTTCCATACCACCCACAGGCTAATGGGTAGGTAGAAGCTACAAATAAGACTCTATATATAGTCTTGACGAAAATAGTCTCAAAATCAAGAACGGATTGGGATCAATAATTACATTCGACACTATGGGCTTATAGAATTGCTTATAAAACATCGATTGGAACAACACCGTACAACATTGTATTTGGTCTTAATGATACCTTTCCTATGGAATTCCTAATCCCAACACTAAGAGTAGCCAAAAGAATTGAATGGAAAAGCCATGAAATGTCTTCACAAATAGATGACCTTGAAAGACTAGATGAGCTTCGCTTAAAAGCAGTAGCTTCCATCTACGTGAAAAAACAAAGGCAAAAAGGGATTTTTGATAAGCATGTACGATCAAAAGAATTCAAAACAGGCGATTATGTCCTGATTTACACTTTAAAACAACATGCTAAAAAGCTAAATAAGTGAGGAATGGAACCATTTGTGATCCAAAGACTTATCACCATGTGGCATCATTAAAGTTGCTACATTAGATGGTGACAAAATGCCCAACTGAATTGGTGGATGTCGGCTTAAGAATTGATTTCATCTACTACTAACCCTGAGTATGTTTCTAAAAATCCACAAGGAAAGAAACGGACCCATGAAAAATAGCACATTGTTGTCGAAGCACAAGCAGAGGTCAAGGAAAGAATAGCAAAGCCATTAGGAGATTTTGGAGGTCTTTTGGAGGGCCTTTTAGAAGAGAGAGGAAAGAGCGCTCCTCCAATGAAAGAAGAGCTTATGTTACGTAGAAAATAGATTGATATTAAGAAAAATAAAAAAAAAGGTGCCAGTGGTGCTTGAAAACGGACGCCTTTTCATTCAATGCAAATGTCTTTTTCATGAGGTAGGTGACACTCATTTAATATGGCTTTCGTCATCATTGAAATTTAAAAAAAATCATAAAAATATCAATTGGTGTTGGAATTTGATGCTTTTGACATTGCCAATGCGTCCGGAACATCCAAAAACCTAAACAACGCCTATCTACTTGCCTCAATCTGACACTCGGAGAGGGAGAATCGCCAAAAACCCCTAAAAAGGGGATTTTGGACCGTCTGGAAAATTCTAGATGACCCTCTGCACGCCGTGATCCACATTTTTTATTTTTTCCCTCACGGTGGGAGGAGGGAGATTTGAAATTTTCTAGATGGCCCCTCGCGCGCCATGAGACAAAATCTCCTTTTTATGGGTATTTTGACAATTTCGTCTTCTTTGGCTATCAAATTGAGGCAAGTAGATAGACGTTTTTTAAGTTTTTGGTCATTTTGGACGCATTGGTGGTATCAAAAATTTTAAATTCTAACACCAACTGATAATTTTGTGATTTTTTTAATTTCAATGATGACGAAAGCTATATTGAATGAGCGTCGTGTACTTCATGAAAATGACACATGCATTGAATGAAAAAGTGACCGTTTTCAAGGTTTTTTAAAAGTTACGTTCACTTTTCAAGTGTTCAGTTGTCGTTTTGGACGTACACAATAAGTGCAAGTATATTTTAAGAACATTTTCTAGAGAGAGAAATATAGTTTCTTAGAAGGCCCTCCAAATGACCTCTGAAATCTCCTAATGGGAAGCTTCTTTGACAACAAATACGGCATGTGCCTCACCTGAAGATTAATGACATTAAAGTAACAAACTTTAAAATTGAGAACATGCAGGATCCTCTAATTACAGTCAAACTAGGATGCAATCAAGTGGAGGCGGCGACAATGCTTTATTCAGGTGCTCAAGGTAATTTGATCTCATACAATCTTTACAAGCAACTCCAACTCGACAATCAATTACAGTCAATGCAACAAGACCTTCACATTTATTTAGAGCACTCCATCAAGTAATGGGTTGGACAATGTTCCTTGTAGAGGTTAACCAATATGTCTATCCGTATAAATTTTATGTGGTAGAAGATAAGCCCACGCAACATCCTTTATTTCTTGGGCAACCATGGTAGAGAGAGTATAATGTACAACTTGATTGGAGCTTCAATATAGTCAATATCCAATCTGCTTTAGAGAAACAATAAGTTCCTTCTACTATTGTAGTCGTAGACAACCCATTAATGATGCACTCAATGGATAAAGGTAAGAAACCCTTACAAATAACCATTGTTCAACAATGGACACCAAAGAGACCAGCAATGTAAGCAAAGCAAGTCATTATAGCAACTACTCTTCCATGGGACAAGAGTTCAACAGGTAAGAAACAATCCGTGGGAATTCACAACAACATACCATGACAAACGCCACCTACTCTTCCTACCAAAGCTACCAAGAAAATATGGATTAGAAAGGTTCAAGTCATAAGGTTTCAACAAAGTTGATTCAAAGATATCTCTCCATCGAACTCCACTATAATCTGCAAGTTGAAACCACAGTTTCTCCCTAAGCAAATATGGATACCCAAGCAATTACTTATAGCCCAAAGTAAGCTTGCAGAAATCTAGATTCCAAAACAACAACCCAAGGAACTCCTTGCAGTACACACTTTGAGATGAAAACCACAAGCATGTCCCAGTCAGCGACCATACGCAAAGTTAAGAAAATTTGGGTTTCTAAGAGTGTCTGTCCAACTCTGATTTGGATACCTAAACAAAGGACAACCACAACTACAAAGGTGACTCACGGTCCACTGATTTCACGGGCTCCAATGTCTATCAAAGATAGGGTAGACAAACTGGAGAGCTTATTGTTCCACAGGAAAACTCAACATCGAATGCCAATAAGCATCGTGCTTATACCTTTCTCATGCACAACACAATCTTTCCATGCATTGCCTGAGTATGCAAATAGGGTCGTATTACATGGCCAACATTAGCACATAGTTGTTTCATGTTCACAACACATACCCTAGGGCGATACAGCGTCATCCACTAGGAAGGGGGAGGCATTCTCAATGCGGACCTGACAGGCTTACAAGCGTAAAAAAGGGTATTGTTTTCCATTATTTTGGGGTTTTTCATGTTTGATTGCAAGAATTTTGGTAAACCCAAGTATATATGCACTTAATTAATGTGGTACAATAGGAAACAAAGAAAAAACACCGAAGATGAGCCTCTAGGTGTGTGTGTACATATGTAAAAATCACACTTTTTATGCTTAAAAAGTGAGAAAACAGAGCAATCCAGCTAGAAATACTATAGATAGATGTATATAGTGGTTTATTATGCTATTACCTAATTATCTTGATTTATGGGTATTGTTTGGATCAAGTTAGCTATTTTTCTTTATTTTTTGTTATTTTTCTAGAGAAAAACAAAGAAAAAAAAAAGCAAGTTAAATGGCAACATAGTGACAAAAGAAAAATCTGAGAGTGATGAGTAAGTCAACAACAACTTATGGTGAAGACGGAGTGCAATTATGAGAAAGTTGCTAAAAGCTCGCTTTTGGCCAGTTTTTCGACGAAAAATGAAATTTTCTACAAACAAAGCAAACGGAGTCCAAATGAAGAAATTCTTGAGCCTAAAGTGCATTTTGCGACAAGATAGGAGCACATATCAAGTTTGGTAACAAGTGGTCTAGGAAACCCTGATATAAGTTAATTTGGGCCTATGTATTAGCTCATTTTCACTATTCACAAAAGTGAGAGAGAGCTTGAGAGACCTGAGCATGCACACTTTGTATGACACACATGACACACCAATTGGCGCCAGACATGAGAGATTACCATATGCTCTTCTTGTTCTATACTCTCTTTGTTGCGAAAAACTCCAAAAATGGCAATGTGTCATCATGGAAAAGAAACCAAAACGGGCCCGTAACGCGTCAATCACTAACCTGATAGCTACAAGACTTGACATGGGGTTAACCTAGCCTAGGAGAACACCTCTATGACCTCCAATGTAGGTTTAGGTCAACTGGAAAAAACCTTACCTCTCCGGGCACTACAGAAGTCGATAGGGAACAGATCACCAAAACGACACGAAACTTCATGAGTAGTTATGTCTCCAGTATGTCTACAAAACAATGTAACCTCCTCATAGATCCATCATCAAAAAGTGGACCAAAACATGGAGTTAGTCTTTGAACACGCAAAGCGTCATTTGGCCCTCATAGCCAAGCGAGCCGTCCGTTTCACCAAACTTCAAAGGCATCATCGACATATCATCAACAACAAAAACTTATGGTCAAACCTCAAAGGAAATCTTCTCTGAACTTGTACTCACAAAAAGACTCAAATTGAGCAACAAATCACTAAACACGATATCCATAAAGCCAAAGGTTACATAGGAGCCATGGGAAGGTGTTCTACAACAACTACAAGCTTGATAAAATGATCTCAAGAAGAATCACCATTGAAATTCATCTCAAAAGACAGAAACTCATTTCGGGGATTAAAATGCCAAACAGGGATGTGTTTATGCTAAACACATGTGTGTTAATCTAGAGCTAGACAGGCTTGTTGCACTAACACACACACTCCCAAGCCATCACATTGTCATTTTTGCATTCTAGACATCATATACGTATGATGTCTAGCAGCCATTTTTGCACCACATGACCATACGAGCTCTTCACAAATTCTCATTACATCTCATACATCAAGTTTCATGCAATTTGGATCGTTTGAAGCCACTAGATGGAGCAAAAACACACAGTTAGAGCCTCCTGACAAGATTTGGCCTCATCTATAGGAAATGGACTCCAAACCCTGAGAAAACTCACATTGGCATGTCCAAGGTATCTACTTCATACCCATTTTCTCACAGTAGACATCATACACATAAAATGTTTAAACCTATCAAAATAGAGTGTCGTTAGCATATTGAGCATTCAGATCTATTGTGTACCTCGTGAAAAGCCATCTCACCAAGTTTGGATACATTTGGTCAAGATTTGCTCACAATTCATACCATTTTTCAAAACTTTGAGTCTAAAACACCATCTTTGATCTTGCACACATGCACTCTAGACCAATCTCACTTTTGAGCACATCAGAGCATTACACACACCATGGGGAAGCTACTCACCCAGTTTGGGCCAAAAAAATCATAGACATCATACATGTATGATGTCTACTCTTCATAAATTGACTTACTGCTGAGATTTTGAAGTAACCAGCACCTTGATCACATCTCATAAGCCTTCCCACAAATTTTCATCCCATTTGAACCTCATTTGACCTATTTTTTCCCAAGTATGGAAAAAAGGCACACAAGACCCTTTCTTGGCCTCTCAATGTCAAGTTCAATTCAAACGCCACAAACACTATATATATGCTATAGACATCATACTCAATGAATCTAGAGTCATTTGTTAAAAGACATCATTATACGCGTATGATGTCTTTGGTGCCAAATAGATCACCAACAGAGGTTTTGACCAAACCCCTATTTTGATTATGTGCCAATGAGTTTATTTACTAAGTGCAAAACATTTGAATCTCATATCATCTAAGTACATCCAATTTTCGGTTTCAGAATCTCTATGGATCTTATAAGAGAAATTTACCTCAACCTTGATTCAAATATCAAACTAGGCTTATATGTGTGATGTACAAGCTATGGACTATGCATAGGACAAGTTTTACCTCAATCTGAGCACATAGACATCATATGCATGTGATGTCTCACATCATGAAATGAGCACCAAATTGCAATTATGTTCTTGTGAAAAGAAAGTATATGTCCTAATTAGATTGTGGTTCAACTTTGAAATCATTTGGGTAGCTAGAAGCTAAGTAAAAGTCAAATTTGGTGAAGGACACTAACTTTGAACTTGGAGTGCACTCATGATCAATGGATACCAGCAAGTCTCCAACATAGAAGAAGAGGCCTGCCCTTAAGGACATCATAGCTGCAGCATAGCCATTCACCATCCCACCAAAAATCCTAAAGCCCACTAAGGCATGGATGGATGATTCCACATTGGAAGCAAAAGGGATCAGATTATATCAGGGCACTTTCGAAAATCCTCAACGCAATAGAGTTGATGTGCCCATGATCCCGAGAGAACTTAATGCAGCAAAGAGGACATCCTCAACCACTTGGAAATAGCTAATCTATACAACTTCTTCGGCTCCTCCAGCAGGAATGAATACTCAAAGAGTATATGAAATAGCCATCTCCATTGAGAAAAATGGAAAAGTTGTGATCACAGCTCTTGATGGATAGAAGATAGAGGTGGTCATTACCCCTCAATCATTGCCAATGCTTTGGGGCTACAAAATGAAGGCATCTCAGTCAGAGAGAGAAGAGACAAAATCAAGGTTTATTCTCAAAAGAAGATTAATTAGACGTTTTGTCATAAAATCTAATATCTAACCAAACCAAAAAAAATTCTCATATTAAACCAATCATTTAATTTGGGAGAATAAATGGGAACAAGGGTTAGGATATAGACATGTGCTTATAGATCTATCTCAACACGGGGCCAATGGTAAAGGGGCCCAAATGAGAGATGGTCTATCAAAGAGCAAGGCTAACCAATGGAGCTTAAAAACCTTAGGGTTGGCTTCATTGAAGACCTCAGATAGTTACTATAAAAGTCCTTTGACCTTAGGTAAGCTAGGGTTGTGCTTGAGGGGGGAACCCGGCCCAAGCTTAAGGTGCTTGACATGCCTGATGATTAAGATGCTTGAGATGCTTGAGGTGCTTGATGATTGAGATGCTTGAGGTGCTTGTCGTGCTTGTTGACTAAGGTGCTTGAGGTGCTTGTCGTGCTTGACGATTAGGGAGCTTGAGGTGCTTGTGGGAACACCACCCAAGCTTGAGGTTCTTTGTCATGCTTGCTGACTAAGGTGCTTGAGGTAAGGTGTGCCAAAAAAATGATATTCAATCCCTACAAGGAGGGGGTGAGCCCTACAAGAGGGGGGATGAGAGAGAACACACACAAACTCACACAAGGCATGCTTGGTACAAAGAAAGCAAAAGGGACACTTGTCAACTTCCTCCAAATGTTGCCCTCATGGTGTGCCTAAATCCTATTGGTTGGCCACCCAAGGGGTCCAATGATAATTTAGAAGATTTACTTAATTTTTTTAGCATTTATCAAGCCCTCTCTCTCAAAGGGGAAAGGGGGACACTTGTCGGGCAAGGCTACCCTTGTTGCTTGGTATGACTCTTGCTTGTGATTGTCTAGGCCTGGAGGGGTCCAATGAGCTTCAAGGATGAGCTACAAGAGGGAATCGACCAAAGCAAGTAGGGGGCTTGCTTAGGGATATACTCTCCCACACACTCACACACTCTCAGTGTGTGAAGTGCAAAGTGCAAGAGCTCCCTCTCCTTCTCCAAGCAAGTAGAGAGGTTGAGAGCCTACACCAACACTCTTGGCTATGGAATGCATATAATGCTTAAGCTTTCCATCTTCTCCATATTCATTACTATGCTATTATGTATTCTAGTAAGAAGAGTATGATAAGTGAGGAACTAGTTCTTTATCCTATGAAATGTTTCTTCTTCCTCTTCCCTACCCTCATCCCTGCTAGCTCTGTCCACCTTTGAAGGTGTTTGAGGTCTTGGGACTGATCAGGCTTGGGATAGTTAAAGCTTTCCACAAAGATTATGTTATGCTTGTGATGCATGAATCTTTCCAGCTTCATTGAATCACCTAGGTCACAAGGAACACGAATATTGTATTGTAACAAGTCTCTCTTGATGGGAGAAATCATAATACAAATTCCTATTGGAGGGGGGACCAGCTCCACATAAATCTGGTCCTCAACTGTTGTCATGTTCTCTAGATTCTCTCTCTTGCAAAATTATTGTTCATGCCAAGTTAACTAAATGCTATGTTTATGTTTCTACCATCAATTAAGTTCACCCGTTATGCTCACAAAGTAATCTCACAAGAGTAATCTCTCTAATTTCCGCTACTCTCAAGTTAATAGGCCAATTCCATTACATTGGTATCATAGCATTTGGTTTCTCTTTTCTTGCTTAAGAAGAGAGGTCCTTAAGTAGCCTATAAATGGTTCATTTTTGTTAATTATATTAGGGTAAGTGTAATTGGGATCTATTATCGATTTTGTCGAGCCCACTATGTGGGATATGGTGCACATCTTGGGAGATTTGGACTTGATAATGGAGTTTTTTTAGATTTTCCTACGGCTTTAAGATTATTGATCCATAAGAAGTCCAAAAGGATCTAGCCCTTAGCAACTCTTCTATGTTAGACCTACTACACTACTCTCTATAATTAACCACTTCAAGCCGTGGGTGTAGATACTTAAGAGACAATTTTCAAAGGCTAAGAGGAGTGGCAACTAAGGTTTTGAATTGCAAAATCATACACTAAGTACTTACACAAATTTTGCTAACATGGTTGACAATAACCAAGAGAGTAATGAACATTGATAGCTTTGATTTTGCACATGAAGGTGCTAATGATGATGCCCCCATGTTTGTCAATTATCTCGTTACTAGGTTGCAACAAGCTATGTGCAACCGTGCTTTGCAAGCCGAAGCTACTCAACAACTTTGTGCTTATGGGATTTCACTTCCACTCCAAGAGGAGAGAGAGATTAGGAGGCCTCTTGAAGAGACCCCCAAAAAAATACTCTCTCCCATACAAGAGGAGGAATCCAAAGAGTAAGAAATCAATGAAACTTTAAGTTCCTATGAAGATGTGGCTCCACGAAGATGGCGGTCTAGACGATCGCCCACTCCTCCCAAGAGGAAAAGATCAACACATAGTCCTTCTCCTCATCATTCCAAAAGGGAAGAGAGGAAACAAAGGAAGAAAATCCTAGGGGCGCCATGGTTTGATACATGGCTTCCAATATGAAGTTCCCTGAAAGGAGGATTTACTTCGCCTACATGGAAAAGAATATGTATATAGATGCTAGTGAGCGTGGTCACACTATTATCCCACTTGTAAATCCTCCTGATTTTGATAAATCAATGAAGAGCTCAATTTCTACGTACATGATTTTTGTCAAAGAGTCTCTAAAAGATCCTAATGTTTCATCAAATGTAAATGATAGGAATCAAGAAGAGTTAGACTTGTCTAATTTTCTAAAAGTATCCCAAGATGTGCTCATCGATGATATCCCTAGGAACCTACCTCCAAAACAACGGGATGATGACCATCAAATTGAGATCCTTCGAGGAAGCTCACCGCCTAACAAGCCTCCTTATCGAGTCTCTCAAGCTCAACAAGAGGAGATCATGAGGCAAGTACAAGAATTGGTAGACAAAGGGAGGGTGAGGCCTAGCTCCTCTCCCATTTTATTCTCCAATCCTTTTAGTGCAAAAGAAAGATGGTACATACCATATGTGTGCGGAATATCGAGCACTAAACGATATCACTATCAAAAACATATTTCCCATGCCTAGGGTAGAAGATTTGTTTGATATGCTACAAGGATCTACCTACTTCAGTAGGATTGACCTTAAAAGTAGCTATCATCAAATAAGGATTGTGGATGAAGATATCCCAAAGAACGTGTTTTGCACAGCGTTTGTTCTTTATGAATATCTAGTCATGCCTTTTGGCTTGACTAATGTTCCATCTTTGGAGGAACATAAGCAACATCTCCAAGTGATTTTTCAAGCATTGAGGGAGAACAAGATTTTTCTCAATCAAAAGAAAAGAAAATGTTTCCTTCAAGAGATTCAATATCTAGGTTATATTATCTCTCAAGATGGTATCGTATGCATCCATCAAAGTTAGAGGTAGTAAAAGCATGGCCTAATCCAAGGAATACATGAGCTATAAAGATTTATAGGTGTGTGTGCATACCATAGAAGCTTCATAGAGAAATTCTCTCAATTAGGAGGACCACTACATGACTTAACCAAGAAGAACACTAAGTATGTATGGACTGCTAAGGAGCAAAATGCTTTTGATAAGCTCAAAGAAAATCTTAACTCCCAACCAGTCCTCATGCTTCTAGATCTCTCAAAGACATTTGAGGTCCAATGTGATGCTTGTGATGATTGCCTTGGAGCAGTTTTTCTTCAAGAAGGGCAATATGCCATAGCATATGAGAGTCGAAAGCTCAATACCAATGAACAAGTCTTGGGCATTTATGAGAAAGAGCTTTTAGTTGTTCTACATGTCCTAGACACATAGAAACAATACTTATTCGGGACTCCTTTATTCTACAAACCGACCATCAAAATCTCAAGTATTTCATGACGCAAACCAAGCTTTCCGACAAACAAATGAGGTGGGAAAACTTTCTTTCGCAATTAAATTTTTCATATTGCTCACGTTGCTGGTAAGCACAATCAAGTGTCCGATACACTTTCATGACGACCAAAAGTTAATGCAGTGTCTATAGCAACTCACAATGATCTATCTTCTATGATAGATGAGTATGCTACTAACCCTGACTTTAAAGACATAATGTCATCCCTTGCTTTAGGGAAGAAAGAGGAACCATTCACCTTGCAGGATGGTTATCTTCTCCACTGAAATAGGTTATGTGTTACCCATTCTCTTCATGATAAAGCTATGTATGGATCCCATGCTCCTCCCTATGCGGGGCATAGAGGTATTCAACCTACTCTTCGGGGACTAGAGACATATTTCTATTGGCCTACCACGAAAGTGGACATACACAAGTATGTTTCAAAATGTGTAGTATGCCAAATGACCAAGTATGATAGAGGGAAGCAACCTGGATTGCTCCAACCATTGCCTATCCCAAATTCACCATGAGAGAGTATATCCATGGATTTCATCTTTCGATTACCCAAGTCTATCCATGGGGATACAGGAATATGGACAAGGAAGCACACTTTATTCCTGTCAAAAAGACTATTAAGGCATACAAATGGCAACTCTCTTCATATCACAGATTTTCAAACACCATGGATATTTACCAATATCCATGATGTCAGATAGAGATTCTAGAATGACCAGTAACTTTTGGAAAGGTCTCTTTGAAAATCTAGGAATGAGACTCAATTTGGCCTATCACCCACAAACAAATGGCCAAAGTGAGATATCCAATCTTACGATGCTAGATCTACTAAAGACTTATGTTACAGAAGTAGATCAATGCTCACGATGGAAAAAGTACTTACCTCTTGTAGAGTATGCCTACAATAATATTGAACATACTTCTACGCGAAAAGCACCTTTTGAGATTGTCATAATAATCAATATCTTATTCTCCTAAATGATTTTCTCATATTAAACTAATCATTTAATGTGGGGAAGTGCCACGGGAGAAAAAGCTAGAATATTGGTTAAGCTGGCAGACCGGCCACAGTAGGGATCCTAAGGGGGGGCCATCTGCAAAAGAGCCATGTGCAACAATAGGCTAAAAAGACCCTAAGGTTCAGCCCATTAAGACTTCCAAAATGCTAAGGTTCCAGTATTCAAAGGTTGTGTCCAAAGGTCAAACCTAGGGGAAATTGGATGCTTTGTGTGTGTAAAAAAAGTCTTTGCATATCCCTACATGGGAGGGGCGAGCCCTAAAGGTAGGGGATGAGAGAGAAAGTCACACACACACACACACACACAGGCTCCCTTTACACAAAGGGAATGAGGGACACATGTCAGTTCCCTAGGCCAGATGCCCACAAGGTGTGCCCAGTTTCTATTGGATGACCCTTGAAGTGGACCAATGAGAGTTAAGCTAGAGTAAATATAGTTTTATTAATTAAAAAAACATTTAATAAAAGAAACCAATGAGAATTAAGTCTCCTAGAAGACTATTGGGCAGTCTCCCAAGGGGTCCAATGAGCATTCAGGAGCCCAATGGCTTGCCTGATTTCTATTGGCCAGGAGGCAAAGGGGTCCAATGAGAGTTTATTTTAATTATTTAATTACCTAAAGCTCTCACAAAAGGGGAAAGGGGGACACATGTCAAAAGGCTATCACTTATGCTGCTTAATTGTGATTGGCTTGACTTGGGGAGGGCCAATGAGGCTTCAGCAAGAGCAAATAGCAAGAGGGCTCGCCCAAGAGAGAGAGGGAGCTGATTTTTGCAAGGCATTAACACACACACACTCACACAATCTCATGTGTGAAGAAAGAGAAGACTATCTCTTCCCAAGCTTTAATGGAGAACTCATCACCCACTCCAAGCTTGTGACATAGAAGCCTACATCAACACTCTCTTGGCATGTGGATGCAAAGCCAACCAAGATCCAAGCTTCAATTCATGCTCATATCCTCTACCAAGCTAATTACTAAGCTAAGCTAAGCTAATATGAGTGATTATGTGAGGAGATGTACATCTTTCTCGTAAGATACTCCTTCTTCCTCTCAATCTACTCTCATACCCTGCTAGCTCTCACCATCTTCGAAGATGTGTGAGGTCTTGGGTCTGAGAACGGGGATAATTCAAGTTGTGTTTTCTAAGTGTTTTGCTTAGTGCATGAACCTTTCATCTTCATTGCACTAGCTAGTCTTGAAGGAACACAAAGAATTGTATTGTACAATGTCTCTCTTGATGGGAGAAACCATAATACAAAGCCTTTTGGAGGGGGGACCGGCTCCATGCAAATCCGGTCCTCAACTGTTGTCAATAGCTTAATTTCTCTCTCTTTTGAAAGTATTGTTGATGCTATCTAACTAGGTGTTATGCTTTTTGTTGCTCTCTCCACCCAAGCACTCTTGTAATTCTCATTAGGAATCTATTCTAATGAAATGCCCACTATGTTCATGCTCATTTCCGCTACACACAAGTTATTAGGCCATAAAATGTTACATTGGTATCAGAGCTCAAGGTTTCTCTTTTCTTGCTCAAGAAGGGAGGTCCTCAAGCTAGCTACGAATGGTTGGTATTATTAATTGCCTGTGAGTAAGTAGAATAGGGATTTTTCAGCCTTGTAGTGCGCCTGCCTTTGTGCAGTTAACGGGGCATCACCGTCGAGAGCTATGGTCTTAATAGTGGAGTCCTACGGGGCTTGCCTAAGGCTTAACCACTATTGAGCTATTAGAATCTTGACAGGAGCCGGTGTTGTTTTGGTGTTGAAAGACCCTCTCTTCTATTCCTTGCAATTAATGGTATTCGAGCCGCGGGTACAGTAGCTTGAGTGATTTTTCTAAAGGGGTAAAGAGGAGTAGAAACTAGGGCTTGAAGTGCCAAAGTACACCTAAAAGTTGTTAGAATGGCTGACAATAGTAAAGAGAGTGAAATTAATGTTGATAACTTTGATTTTGCTCATGAGCAAGCTACTAATGATGCTTCAATGCTTGTTAACTATCTTGTTTCTAGGCTTCAACAAGCCATGGGCAATCCATCTCTCCAAAGTGAAGTGCAACGGCAGCTTCGTGCTCTTGGAATTCTCCAAGCTCATCACCATGACAAGAGAACACCTAGGAAGCCTCCTTGTGAGACTACCAAAAGAGGTCTCTCTCCGATTCGGGAAGAAGAAGAGAATCCTTATGAAGGGCTCAAGAATTTACTTCTTGATGATGCATCTCCTTCCCAAAGGAGAACTCAAGAGCCTCCACCAAAGGAACGAGAAAGAAGCGAGTCTCCCGCCACCTCAGCGAAGATGGCTCCATGAAGACGGCGGACTAAACGCTCTCCATCACCACCAAAGCGGAGAAGACCATCGTATTCTTCTCCTCACCACAGTTCAAAGAGGGATGATAAAAAGCAAGAGAAGAAAAAGGCGAGAAAGAGGACACCCTCTTCTCCATCTTCTTCATCGTCTTCCTCTTATGAAAGCTATGGTGAAGATGACAAAGATCAAGACAAGAAAAAGGCGAGAAAGAGGTCACCCTCTTCTCCACCTTCTTCAAATTCTTCACCTTCTGAAGAAAGTGATGGTGCAACCTTTGAACCATCAAAAAGAAGAGGCCATAGGAAATCATATGCCGCATGGAAGAGGTCGTCCAAGCTGAAGAAATTCAAAGAGGGAGGGAAGAGCATCTCTTTCCTTACCTATGATGGTACCTTTGGTGCTACGGACAAAGTCTTGGCCTTTATCCAACAATTCAATGCGGCGTTTGGAGATGAGGGCTTCACGGAGTCCTCTAAGCTACTCCATGTAGCTATGCACTTTCAAAAGTCCGCCAGACAATGGTGGTCTAGCCTACGAGCCAACGGTGAAGCTCCACGAACATGGAAGGCTTTAAGAGCTTCCATTATGAAGCAGTTTTTGGCCACCGATGCCAAAGACAAAGTACTCACCGAATGGCAAAGCTTAAAGCTCTCTCCCAATGAATCCATCCACAAATATGTAGACAAGTTTTGGGACTTACAACTCAAAGCCACTGTCTTCAAAAAGTTGGATTTTGGAGAGCAAAAGCAACAATTTTGTGCGGGCTTAACCGAAGAAATGGCAAAGTATGTCAACTCCCAAGGGCCACGTACCATATCGGCGGTAATACACCACACTATGGTGGCCTCTCGAATCAATTTCCAAACGAGGGCTAAAAGAAATAATAAGCCCCCGGAAAGCAAGGGTTCCAATGAGCCTAAGGGGAAGGACAATGTCCAAAAGTCTCCTAAGGGCAACTCCAACAAAGCTAAAGAGAAGGGAGCTTACAAAGGTAAGAATAAACTCTCTCCTGAAGAGCTTGAGTGTTATCGTAAGGATAACCGGTGTTTCAAGTGCGGTGAACAAGGGCATGCGTACTGCGCTTGTCCCCAAAAGAACAACCACCAAGATCCTCCTAGAGCTTCCTTGGTTGAAATCCAAGAGGAGGAGACTCACCAAACTCACAAAGGATCTCCTCTATGCCATGCTTGGGGAAAGGTAAGAGAACATGATGCTTTTATTCTCTTTGACCCTGCTTCTCCTCACAATTTTATATCTATAGAGTTGGCCACCAAGCTAGGCACACAATCCTACGAGATGGGAGATGTCCTACCCGCAGACAGTGCCTTCAAGGGGCAAGAAGCTTCAGTCACTCCCTTAATCGGGAAATTGAGGGTTCATGTCCAAGGCTATGTGGACAAAGAGGACTTCTTTATCTCTCCTCTCAAGCATGAGGATGTAATCCTAGGGGCACCATGGTTTGACCGCCTTGCTGCCGATGTTAAATTTCCTGAAAGGAGAATCTCCTTTAAGTTCAAGGAAAAAGACATGTATATAGATGCTAAGGAAATGGGTAACACCATCCCCATTGTACATACACCAGCTTTCAACAAGTCAATAAAGAGCTCTATTTCCGTGTACATGATTTTTGTTAAAGATTCTAAAAATGAACCTAATGCTTTAGCAAAAGAAAATAAAAGCAACCAAAATGAATTAGAGTTATCCAATTTTCTCAAGGGGTTTCAAGATGTTTTTATTGACGACATCCCTTGTGAGCTACCTCCTAAACGAGGTAATGATGACCATGCAATTGAACTTCTTCCAGGAAGTTGACCACCTAACAAACCTCCTTATAGAGTTTCTCAAGCTCAACAAGAGGAGATTATGCGACAAAGTGCATGAGTTAGTTGAGAAGGGTATGGTTAGGCCAAGCTCATCTCCATTTTGCTCACCTGTGCTATTGGTGCAAAAGAAAGACGGCACATATCGTATGTGTGTCGACTATAGAGCACTAAATAGGATCACTATCAAGAATAGGTTTCCCGTTCCACGGGTAGAAGACCTATTTGATAAGCTACAAGGATCGACCTACTTCAGTAGGATTGACCTAAAAAGTGACTATCATCAAATAAGGATAGTTGATAAAGACATTGTAAAGACCGCATTTCGCACCACATTTGGTCTTTACGAATACATTGTCATGCCTTTTGGCTTGACCAATGCACCAGCCACATTCAACCGCTTGATGGAGAAGCTGTTCAGGCCTCATCGAACCTTCACTGGAGTGTTCTTTGATGATATTATCATCTACTCTAATTCATTGGAGGAACACAAGCAACACCTCCAGGTAATATTTCAAGTTTTAAGAGAGAATAAACTTTATGTTAATCGAAAGAAAAGTGAATTTTTCTTGCAAGAGATTTAGAATTTAGGTCATATTATCTCTCAAGATGGCATCCAAATGGATCCATCTAAGTTAGAGGTAATAAAAGGATGGACTAAACCAAGGAATCTTCATGAACTAAGAAGCTTTATAGGTATGTGTGCATACTATAGACGCTTCATAGAAAAGTTCTCACAAATTGCGGGACCATTACATGACCTAACAAAGAAAAGCGTTAGGTATACATGGTCTGCTAAAGAGAACAATGCTTTCGAAAAGATCAAAGAAAAGCTTATCTCTCAACCTGTGCTTACACTACCGGATCTCTCAAAACCATTTGAGGTCCAATGTGATGCTTGTGGTGATTGCCTTGGAGCTGTTTTTCTCCAAGAAGGGCACGCCATAGGCTATGAGAGTCGAAGGCTCGACTCTGTTGAGCAAGCTCTAGGAATATACAAAAAGAAACTCCTTGCAGTTCTACATGCCTTAGACTCATGGAAGCACTATTTATTGGGGACTCCTTTCATTCTGCGAACGGATCACCAAAGTCTTAAGTACTTCATGACGCAGACCAAGCTCTCTGACAAAAAAATGAGTTGGGCAAATTTCCTTTCGCAATTTCATTTTCAAATTGCTCACATTGCTGGCAAGCATAATCAAGTAGCTGATGCACTCTCAAGACGGCCGAGAGTGAATGCGGTTTCCATAGCAACTCACAATGATCTATCTTCAATGATAGATGAGTACGCTATTGATCCCGATTTTAGAGATGTGATTTCAGCCCTTGCATTAGGGAAGAAAGAATAACCATTTACTTTACAAGATGGTTATCTTCTCTATGGCAATAGACTATGCGTTACTAACTCACTACGTGAGAAACTAATGTATGAATCTCATGCTCCACCTTATGCGGGGCATAGAGGGATTCAGTCTACCTTAAAGGGAATTGAAACATATTTCTATTGGCCTACCATGAAAGTGAACATACAAGAGTATGTTTCTAAATGTGTGGTATGCCAAAAGACAAATTTGATAGAGGGAAGCAACTTGGATTGCTTCAACCCTTGCCAATCCCTAATTCACCATGGGAGAGCATATCCATGGATTTTATCTTTGGATTGCCTAAGTCTATCCATGGAAATACGGGAATATGGATGATAGTAGATAGGTTCAGTAAACAAGCTCATTTTATACCTGTCATAAAGACTATCAAAGCCCATCAAATGGCAACCCTCTTCATTTTACAAATTTTTAAGTACCATGGCTTGCCAATGTCCATAGTGTCGGATAGAGATCCTAGAATGACTAGTAATTTTTGGAAGGGTCTCTTTGAGAATTTAGGGATAAGGCTAAACTTCTCTTCGGTCTATCATCCACAAATGGATGGCCAAAGTGAAATAGCTAACCTAACCATTCTCGATCTACTAAAAGCCTATGTAACGGAAGTAGATCAAAGATCCCAATGGGAGAAGTACTTACCCTTAGTGGAGTATGCTTACAATAACACTGTACATACTTCCACGGGAAAAGCACCTTTCGAGGTAATTGAGGGAAGATAAAAAATTCCATTGCTACTTAAGGTACATGGGAAGATCTTCGCTGCAGATGAGTATAGCCGAGACCTACAAGAATCTTTTCAAAAGATTAAGGATGCTATCTCTATCTCACAGCAAAGGCAAAAGGCTGTTGCTGACAAGCACAGAAGAGCCCAAGTCTTTAAAGAAAATGATTGGGTCTTGTTAAAGTTTCCCAAGGCTCGATTAAGGCACACGACGGGCAAGAATCCTACGGGTCACCAAAAGTACTGTGCTAAACTAGCAAAAAGGTATTATGGTCCCTTCCAGATTCTTAGAACAATCAACGAGATGGCCTATCAACTCAAGTTGCCCAATCAAGCTTCTTAGACTATCAACTCAAGTTCCAGATTCTTAGACCAATCAACGAGATGGCCTATCAACTCAAGCTCATACACAATGCTTTCCATGTGAGGCTATTAAAGCCTTACAAAGGAGAGCCACCTCAAGAACAAACTATTGAAGACCCACCGGAGATCGAGGACCAAGAGGAGGTGCTGCAGCCCGAGTCCATTCTCTGACATGAAGACAAGGTACTAAGAGGCGGTAAGACTATCCGACGATATCTTATTAAGTTTAAGAATTATCCTTTTGAAGATGCTAGATGGAACAAGGCATACAATTAAAGGATAACCTAAACCTTGTCAATGCTTACAATGTTTCCCAAGAGTAAGCAAAGGTACAAAATGTTAAAAATGAACAAAGTTTTTGTCTTATAAGTCTCTCTTTTTCTTTATTGTGCACAAAAATGAAGTGGTATGCATGCTTAGATCAAGTTTGCGGAGACGACGTCTCCCAAACACCAAGTAGAACTTGTCACTCTACTATGGAAGACTGATAGGATTGATGTGCAGACATGCTTGCGGCAGCCTCAGGCTCTCAAGCGTCAAATGGACTAGTCATCCATTATGGAATGATGTCGTAGGGTAACATAGGGATCCTCTACCCGCTGATAGCCATTTTTCGGCTTTCCATAATTGCCATAGTAAGCTACCTCACCCTACCAAATTCACCCAAACACTATGGCTATCCCTACCATTTCACTGTAAATAGGCGTGTGTGAGTTAGGGGGCTTTTCCCATATCTTCTTAAGATCCTCAGCTAACTAGTCACTGGGCTAGTTGAGCCAAAAAAATAAAAATAATAAAAAAATAAAAGTATATTATGGCCTCTTTGTGTGTAAATATTTCATTGTATATATGGCCTAAATATAGGGATTTTTTATAATTATTTTGGTATTTTATTTAAATATTTCTACTTAGGTGTGTGTTTTATTAAACCTATGTACACCTTCTTTCATCCTCTTACACCATAAGTATATTTTTTGCCAATATGTACATACTCTAACCTTATATTTTTCCTTTATACAAATCACTCTCACATTTTCACCCTCACCCTCGTGAAAACAAAAAATTGATTTCTACTCATTGGTCACGTTTATTATATTATTTACTTGCATACCTTTTCCTCTTTCACCCAAAATAATTCAAAGAGGGACCATATCATATGATTTCAATATCTTTCCATATCCATAACTCCTCCATATTTTTATTATTATTTTTACTCATTATTCTAACACCATGTGCTCATTGAGCTAAAGTCCATGAATAGTCCATACACTAGTCCCACCATGTATATATTTCTTTATTCACCAATAATCCTCCTCCATGCATGTGTCAAGGGCAAATTGGATGCTTTGTATTATGATATGACAAAGGAGGGGCTCACTCTTGGATGCATTGTACAAATTCAACAAAGGAGGGGGCCACTGAAGACTTTTTATGAAGAAAAAACAGGCTTTTTGGTGAGAATTTTGGCACCTATCTCCACTCCGAATTTGGAGCAGTGGTCGAAAGAGAAAATGTAGCCCACTCTCTGAATAATCACCTCAAAGTTTTTCATGATTTTTGGAGATACCAGCGGTGAGCTATGATTTTTTGAGTGGAACCAGTCTGCCCACTTTTCTCACAAGTAGCCCTTAGTCTTCTCTCACCCTTCCACACACCTACTCACTCTTACACATCCCTTCCTCTCCTTCCCTCACTCAAACCTGCAATTTCCATGGCTTCTCCCACCCTCTTCACCATTACCCTTCTCTCTCATCCCTATAGTTCTTTTATGAACCTCTACATACATACACCCTCTCCATGTCTCTCTCTATTGCTTCTATGTTACAATTTCATTTACGTCTCCTAAAAATATCTAAAATTCAGCATCTTAACCATGATAACTTCTGCAAATTGAGGATTTTTCATTAACAAATCCTCTTTTCATCGTGGTGGTCAACCGTGGCGGCGGCGTAAAGAAGCGAAGAAGAAGAGGAGACTAGCGGTCATTTTTTCCACAATCTACACAAGGGTGAGTTCAAGCTTCTTCAAAGCTTCACCATCTCAATGATTCTCTTCTAATTCACCCCTCTTCCTTCATCAAATCAACTCATCCTACCCATTGTAAATGTATCACTAACAATTCTAGTGATTATTACCACTAACAAACTAACTTCTCTTGTAAAAATGCACCCACACTATCAACATATGGAGTAGGCAATCGCACAAGTAAACCAAATTCACTCACTCCCATGGAAGATTCTCTCCTTTCACCACATCAATAATTCTCTTACTTGAGCCCACATCCATGTGACTCAAGAGATAAGAGAGACCCCACTCTTATTTGAAATTCATAAAAATTCATAATCCTTGATCTTTCCTAATAAAATTGATTAGGCTTAATCCTAATCAAGGCTTCTAAAACCTATAAATAGAACCCATTCCTCCTTGTAAAAGACATCACTATACCATTGCACACTAGATTGAGCGTACCACACGCCAGTTCTATCTTGGTTGTAAAGAGAGGGTAAGCTTTCTATACACCATCACCTTGGTGCATAGAAAAGCTTGAGCTAGTTTGAGTGAGTGCGAGTAGAAGATATTCTTCCTACCATTGTTGTATCTACCCCAACATCAATGAATTGGTAGTTTTGGGTGCAATTCATGTCCAAAGGCTCACGCTTCTCCTCCAATTTGGCTTGGCAAACTCATTCAGCTTCATAAGGTGACTTGTTTCATTGAAGGTTGTTGTTTTGTTGCTTGTGATTCATTGGCTATTGTTTGGCTACCATTGTAAGAGGGTGGATGGTGAGAGGGCTCCCATAACCCTAAGACAATGTGCTAGTGATGCTATAACCAAATCTTGTCACTTGATTCCGCAAGCTCTAAGTTCCTTTTTGTGCAAAATATAAAGTTGAAGCTAAGTTGTACACCATCTCTCTCTCTCTCTCTCTCTCTCTCTCTCTCTCTCTCTCTCTCTCTCTCTCTCTCTCTCGTGTTTTAGTGTGTGAGAGTGTTCCATTGGTGTTAGGGTTAGTGTAAATTCCTTGCTTGTTTGTGGGTTGCTCTAACGATTCTCCTCTTTTGCGTCCTAGTTCGCTCTTAAACTGGGTGGTGCCGCTTGTGTAGTTGGGATTTGGCTGTGGGTTTGTTGTTTTGGTTTGTGTTGTGTTTTGCCCCAGCTCCATTGAGCAGCACGGGAGCCTTGAAGGGTGTCTAGAGGTTGCTCTTTTTGTTGCCCGCCCCGGACCGCCTCAATTTTGGTGCCCCCACTGAGGACTGACTTTGTACTTATTGTTGTTGTATTGCATGAATGCTTGAATTTTAGCATAATCAAGTAGATTATATGAATCATGAAAACTTGTATGACCGAGTTTAATTTCAAGGTAACAAAAATTGATGTAGAATATGGTTTGGAATAGCATAATAAAAGAAAGGAGAAAAACATTTTCACATAAGAATCTAAAATTCATGTTGAAAGACCTTTCAAAACTTTGTGTAGTTAGTTGATGTCATGAGAGAAAATGATTGTTTGGAACTAATCTTTGTGTGGTTCTAGCATTGAGAGACTATGACACGCTATACCTTTGAGGATATCCCAATCTTCTTCGGGAATCTAGAAGAAGATGTTGATGATTTTGTTGTTGATTTTAGAATGGTTTGTCGTATCCTTGGTAAAAGGGATGACATTGAAAAAGGGGATTTTCTATTGCTATGCCTTAGAGGCAACGCTGAGCAATGGTTTTGGAGTATGTCTTCTCAGATTGAAGATGGGTATACCCAAATTTCCAAAGCTTTGAAGGCCAGATTCTCTAAAGTTCCAACAACGGAGAAAGCATGGGCTTCACTACGGAGACTTCAACAACATGGTGAAGACTACTATGCTTATGAGGATATTTTTTCTCGTCAATGGGAAGGATGTGGATTTAGTTCTACATTTCCAGATTATGTAAAAATGGATCAATTTATTTCGGGTTTGTCTCCTTTCCTAAAGACTAAGGTTACTTGTAGTAGACCCTCTACCTTTGAAGAAGCGGTCACTATTGCCCGAAGGAAGTTTCACAAGTATTTCTACATCAAAAATGGTTTCCATCATGCTAGAAGAACCAACCATTATGAAAGTGTTTCTATCAAGGAGTCATCTCCTTTGCCATCCTTGTCTCCTTCTACTTCGACAAATGTTGAAGAAGTTACTTACATGCCAACTGATTATTCAAGTGCTAAAGTGTGTGGCCAAGATTCAAATGTGGAATCTCTTTCTTCTACCTTTATCACAAGCATGAAAAAATCGACACAAGATATCTCAAATGGCATTGATGATTCAATAATGGATACATCCAACCTTTTGGCGGAGGATCAATTTCTAGTCCGAGCAGACGAATCTTTTGTGCAACATGACTCTATGGAGAATGAAGAACTTGAAGGTAACCTTGATCTTATGGAATGTTCTGAGAGTGTATCTTGTCTAAAAGAAGAGAGTGAAGAAGAAGATGAAATCATAGGTGGAGAGATCATAGACCACATTGATCATAAAGAGATGATTGTGTACATGGAATGCCAACTCCAAAACAAAGTAGAAGAGTGTGAGTTGAATCCATGTGAGTATAATCTTCAAGAAGTGTTTGAGGATGTTGAAAAGCATTGGTATGACCCATGTATGTTAAGCGTAGAGGAACCTATCATGCAAGAAGCCAAATGTTTCACAAAATCAAACAGTATTCCATCAACCTTTGAGGTGGTACAATGTGAGGAGTTACAACCTTGCCAAAGGGGGGGCTTAGAAGGGGATGAAGAACATGGGAGAGTAGTAAAAAATAAAATCATAAAAGGAAACTGTCAGAAGGGTATCATTCTCTCCAATGGTGTTTTAGTGGGTGGCTTTTCATTAATGGGACAATCTCTTAGCAAGGAAATCCAATCTTTTGAAGCCCCAATCATCTTCACATTGAGTTTCACCTCTTCAAATTCAACTTCTCTTCTCTTCACATATACCTTTCATCGGGGACACCATACCTTCTTAAGTGGAAGAGGACATGAATACTTGGTGATAAACGGATGTTTCCAAATCTTCTTCACTTGGTTCTTTGTTGTATGGAGGTCGCACATTGTGATTCTTCTGGTATTCATCATAGATGAAAAACTTGTTGATTGCTACATGTGGATATTTCATCAATCAGTACCAAAATCTATTCTCTTCCACTGTGTTGGAAGCAATAGAAACCTTCATCTATTATCTGCTTATGTGGTAAACTATCTGCAATATCTTCCAATAGCAGCTGGAAGCATGGATCAAGCTTTCCTAAATCATAAAGGTCATAGAATTTTTTACTTGATGAGCCTACCCAGGTTGAATGAAATTTATGAGCTACAGTTCAGGAATTTGCTCATACAAGATCTTGAAGATCGTAGCAGATACATCAACTTTACACAAGAGGAAGAGAAACCAATCTTTTATATCACATTCATAGTGATAGATGCAATGATGGACAACAGTAAAATCTACAAGTTTCTTCAATCAAAATCAGTAAGTGATTCCATACCATACATCTCGCTTTGGGAAAGATATTTCAAGATCTTTGATCCTGGGGGGTGCTTATGGAAACTTTATCTATGGAGGAGGTTTACTCCGTCACTTCATTTCATCATGCTATTGGCTCGAGAACCTTTCATATCACACAAGGTTTTTTAATCATACAACAAAGGTTCTTCAAAGATGAGAGCAGACAAAGACAGACGTTACACAATCTACATGTTGTATGATCGGATAAATGATACATGAATGTACCATTATCTAAGGGGAGGGCTAATGATAGCCGTTTTTTGGCTTTCCATAATTGCCATAGTAAGCTAACTCACCCTACCAAATTCACCCAAACACTATGGCTATCCCTACCATTTCACTGTAAATAGGCGTGTGTGAGTTAGGGGGCTTTTCCCATATCTTCTTAAGATCCTCAGCTAACTAGTCACTGGGCTAGTTGAGCCAAAAAAATAAAAATAATAAAAAAATAAAAGTATATTATGGCCTCTTTGTGTGTAAATATTTCGTTGTATATATGGCCTAAATATAGGGATTTTTTATAATTATTTTGGTATTTTATTTAAATATTTCTACTTAGGTGTGTGTTTTATTAAACCTATGTACACCTTCTTTCATCCTCTTACACCATAAGTATATTTTTTGCCAATATGTACATACTCTAACCTTATATTTTTCCTTTATACAAATCACTCCCACATTTTCACCCTCACCCTCGTGAAAACAAAAAATTGATTTCTACTCATTGGTCACGTTTATTATATTATTTACTTGCATACCTTTTCCTCTTTCACCCAAAATAATTCAAAGAGGGACCATATCATATGATTTCAATATCTTTCCATATCCATAACTCCTCCATATTTTTATTATTATTTTTACTCATTATTCTAACACCATGTGCTCATTGAGCTAAAGTCCATGAATAGTCCATACACTAGTCCCACCATGTATATATTTCTTTATTCACCAATAATCCTCCTCCATACATGTGTCAAGGTCAACTTGGATGCTTTGTATTATGATATGACAAAGGAGGGGCTCACTCTTGGATGCATTGTACAAATTCAACAAAGGAGGGGGCCACTGAAGACTTTTTATGAAGAAAAAACAGGCTTTTTGGTGAGAATTTTGGCACCTATCTCCACTCCGAATTTGGAGCAGTGGTGGAAAGAGAAAATGTAGCCGACGCTCTGAATAATCACCTCAAAGTTTTTCATGATTTTTGGAGATACCAGCGGTGAGCTATGATTTTTTGAGTGGAACCAGTCTGCCCACTTTTCTCAGAAGTAGCCCTTAGTCTTCTCTCACCCTTCCACACACCTACTCACTCTTACACATCCCTTCCTCTCCTTCCCTCACTCAAACCTGCAATTTCCATGGCTTCTCCCACCCTCTTCACCATTACCCTTCTCTCTCATCCCTATAGTTCTTTTATGAACCTCTACATACATACACCCTCTCCATGTCTCTCTCTATTGCTTCTATGTTACAATTTCATTTACGTCTCCTAAAAATATCTAAAATTCAGCATCTTAACCATGATAACTTCTGCAAATTGAGGATTTTTCATTAACAAATCCTCTTTTCATCGTGGTGGTCAACCGTGGCGGCGGCGTAAAGAAGCGAAGAAGAAGAGGAGACTAGCGGTCATTTTTTCCACAATCTACACAAGGGTGAGTTCAAGCTTCTTCAAAGCTTCACCATCTCAATGATTCTCTTCTAATTCACCCCTCTTCCTTCATCAAATCAACTCATCCTACCCATTGTAAATGTATCACTAACAATTCTAGTGATTATTACCACTAACAAACTAACTTCTCTTGTAAAAATGCACCCACACTATCAACATATGGAGTAGGCAACCGCACAAGTAAACCAAATTCACTCACTCCCATGGAAGCTTCTCTCCTTTCACCACATCAATAATTCTCTTACTTGAGCCCACATCCATGTGACTCAAGAGATAAGAGAGACCCCACTCTTATTTGAAATTCATAAAAATTCATAATCCTTGATCTTTCCTAATAAAATTGATTAGGCTTAATCCTAATCAAGGCTTCTAAAACCTATAAATAGAACCCATTCCTCCTTGTAAAAGACATCACTATACCATTGCACACTAGATTGAGCGTACCACACGCCAGTTCTATCTTGGTTGTAAAGAGAGGGTAAGCTTTCTATACACCATCACCTTGGTGCATAGAAAAGCTTGAGCTAGTTTGAGTGAGTGCGAGTAGAAGATATTCTTCCTACCATTGTTGTATCTACCCCAACATCAATGAATTGGTAGTTTTGGGTGCAATTCATGTCCAAAGGCTCACGCTTCTCCTCCAATTTGGCTTGGCAAACTCATTCAGCTTCATAAGGTGACTTGTTTCATTGAAGGTTGTTGTTTTGTTGCTTGTGATTCATTGGCTATTGTTTGGCTACCATTGTAAGAGGGTGGATGGTGAGAGGGCTCCCATAACCCTAAGACAATGTGCTAGTGATGCTATAACCAAATCTTGTCACTTGATTCCGCAAGCTCTAAGTTCCTTTTTGTGCAAAATATAAAGTTGAAGCTAAGTTGTACACCATCTCTCTCTCTCTCTCTCTCTCTCTCTCTCTCTCTCTCTCTCTCTCTCTCTCTCTCTCTCGTGTTTTAGTGTGTGAGAGTGTTCCATTGGTGTTAGGGTTAGTGTAAATTCTTTGCTTGTTTGTGGGTTGCTCTAACGATTCTCCTCTTTTGCGTCCTAGTTCGCTCTTAAACTAGGTGGTGCCCCTTGTGTAGTTGGGATTTGGCTGTGGGTTTGTTGTTTTGGTTTGTGTTGTGTTTTGTCCCAGGCCCATTGAGTAGCACGGGAGCCTTGAAGGGTGTCTAGAGGTTGCTCTTCTTGTTGCCCGCCCCGGACCGCCTCAATTTTGGTGCCCCCACTGAGGACTGACTTTGTACTTATTGTTGTTGTATTGCATGAATGCTTGAATTTTAGCATAATCAAGTAGATTATATGAATCATGAAAACTTGTATGACCGAGTTTAATTTCAAGGTAATAAAAATTGATGTAGAATATGGTTTGGAATAGCATAATAAAAGAAAGGAGAAAAACATTTTCACATAAGAATCTAAAATTCATGTTGAAAGGCCTTTCAAAACTTTGTGTAGTTAGTTGATGTCATGAGAGAAAATGATTGTTTGGAACTAATCTTTGTGTGGTTCTAGCATTGAGAGACTATGACACGCTATACCTTTGAGGATATCCCAATCTTCTTCGGGAATCTAGAAGAAGATGTTGATGATTTTGTTGTTGATTTTAGAATGGTTTGTCGTATCCTTGGTAAAAGGGATGACATTGAAAAAGGGGATTTTCTATTGCTATGCCTTAGAGGCAACGCTGAGCAATGGTTTTGGAGTATGTCTTCTCAGATTGAAGATGGGTATACCCAAATTTCCAAAGCTTTGAAGGCCAGATTCTCTAAAGTTCCAACAACGGAGAAAGCATGGGCTTCACTACGGAGACTTCAACAACATGGTGAAGACTACTATGCTTATGAGGATATTTTTTCTCGTCAATGGGAAGGATGTGGATTTAGTTCTACATTTCCAGATTATGTAAAAATGGATCAATTTATTTCGGGTTTGTCTCCTTTCCTAAAGACTAAGGTTACTTGTAGTAGACCCTCTACCTTTGAAGAAGCGGTCACTATTGCCCGAAGGAAGTTTCACAAGTATTTCTACATCAAAAATGGTTTCCATCATGCTAGAAGAACCAACCATTATGAAAGTGTTTCTATCAAGGAGTCATCTCCTTTGCCATCCTTGTCTCCTTCTACTTCGACAAATGTTGAAGAAGTTACTTACATGCCAACTGATTATTCAAGTGCTAAAGTGTGTGGCCAAGATTCAAATGTGGAATCTCTTTCTTCTACCTTTATCACAAGCATGAAAAAATCGACACAAGATATCTCAAATGGCATTGATGATTCAATAATGGATACATCCAACCTTTTGGCGGAGGATCAATTTCTAGTCCGAGCAGACGAATCTTTTGTGCAACATGACTCTATGGAGAATGAAGAACTTGAAGGTAACCTTGATCTTATGGAATGTTCTGAGAGTGTATCTTGTCTAAAAGAAGAGAGTGAAGAAGAAGATGAAATCATAGGTGGAGAGATCATAGACCACATTGATCATAAAGAGATGATTGTGTACATGGAATGCCAACTCCAAAACAAAGTAGAAGAGTGTGAGTTGAATCCATGTGAGTATAATCTTCAAGAAGTGTTTGAAGATGTTGAAAAGCATTGGTATGACCCATGTATGTTAAGCGTAGAGGAACCTATCATGCAAGAAGCCAAATGTTTCACAAAATCAAACAGTATTCCATCAACCTTTGAGGTGGTACAATGTGAGGAGTTACAACCTTGCCAAAGGGGGGGCTTAGAAGGGGATGAAGAACATGGGAGAGTAGTAAAAAATAAAATCATAAAAGGAAACTGTCAGAAGGGTATCATTCTCTCCAATGGTGTTTTAGTGGGTGGCTTTTCATTAATGGGACAATCTCTTAGCAAGGAAATCCAATCTTTTGAAGCCCCAATCATCTTCACATTGAGTTTCACCTCTTCAAATTCAACTTCTCTTCTCTTCACATATACCTTTCATCGGGGACACCATACCTTCTTAAGTGGAAGAGGACATGAATACTTGGTGATAAACGGATGTTTCCAAATCTTCTTCACTTGGTTCTTTGTTGTATGGAGGTCGCACATTGTGATTCTTCTGGTATTCATCATAGATGAAAAACTTGTTGATTGCTACATGTGGATATTTCATCAATCAGTACCAAAATCTATTCTCTTCCACTGTGTTGGAGGCAATAGAAACCTTCATCTATTATCTGCTTATGTGGTAAACTATCTGCAATATCTTCCAATAGCAGCTGGAAGCATGGATCAAGCTTTCCTAAATCATAAAGGTCATAGAATTTTTTACTTGATGAGCCTACCCAGGTTGAATGAAATTTATGAGCTACAGTTCAGGAATTTGCTCATACAAGATCTTGAAGATCGTAGCAGATACATCAACTTTACACAAGAGGAAGAGAAACCAATCTTTTATATCACATTCATAGTGATAGATGCAATGATGGACAACAGTAAAATCTACAAGTTTCTTCAATCAAAATCAGTAAGTGATTCCATACCATACATCTCGCTTTGGGAAAGATATTTCAAGATCTTTGATCCTGGGGGGTGCTTATGGAAACTTTCTCTATGGAGGAGGTTTACTCCGTCACTTCATTTCATCATGCTATTGGCTCGAGAACCTTTCATATCACACAAGGTTTTTTAATCATACAACAAAGGTTCTTCAAAGATGAGAGCAGACAAAGACAGACGTTACACAATCTACATGTTGTATGATCGGATAAATGATACATGAATGTACCATTATCTAAGGGGAGGGCTAATGATAGCCGTTTTTTGGCTTTCCATAATTGCCATAGTAAGCTAACTCACCCTACCAAATTCACCCAAACACTATGGCTATCCCTACCATTTCACTGTAAATAGGCGTGTGTGAGTTAGGGGGCTTTTCCCATATCTTCTTAAGATCCTCAGCTAACTAGTCACTGGGCTAGTTGAGCCAAAAAAATAAAAATAATAAAAAAATAAAAGTATATTATGGCCTCTTTGTGTGTAAATATTTCATTGTATATATGGCCTAAATATAGGGATTTTTTATAATTATTTTGGTATTTTATTTAAATATTTCTACTTAGGTGTGTGTTTTATTAAACCTATGTACACCTTCTTTCATCCTCTTACACCATAAGTATATTTTTTGCCAATATGTACATACTCTAACCTTATATTTTTCCTTTATACAAATCACTCCCACATTTTCACCCTCACCCTCGTGAAAACAAAAAATTGATTTCTACTCATTGGTCACATTTATTATATTATTTACTTGCATACCTTTTCCTCTTTCACCCAAAATAATTCAAAGAGGGACCATATCATATGATTTCAATATCTTTCCATATCCATAACTCCTCCATATTTTTATTATTATTTTTACTCATTATTCTAACACCATGTGCTCATTGAGCTAAAGTCCATGAATAGTCCATACACTAGTCCCACCATGTATATATTTCTTTATTCACCAATAATCCTCCTCCATGCATGTGTCAAGGTCAACTTGGATGCTTTGTATTATGATATGACAAAGGAGGGGCTCACTCTTGGATGCATTGTACAAATTCAACAAAGGAGGGGGCCACTGAAGACTTTTTATGAAGAAAAAACAGGCTTTTTGGTGAGAATTTTGGCACCTATCTCCACTCCGAATTTGGAGCAGTGGTCGAAAGAGAAAATGTAGCCCACGCTCTGAATAATCACCTCAAAGTTTTTCATGATTTTTGGAGATACCAGCGGTGAGCTATGATTTTTTGAGTGGAACCAGTCTGCCCACTTTTCTCACAAGTAGCCCTTAGTCTTCTCTCACCCTTCCACACACCTACTCACTCTTACACATCCCTTCCTCTCCTTCCCTCACTCAAACCTACAATTTCCATGGCTTCTCCCACCCTCTTCACCATTACCCTTCTCTCTCATCCCTATAGTTCTTTTATGAACCTCTACATACATACACCCTCTCCATGTCTCTCTCTATTGCTTCTATGTTACAATTTCATTTACGTCTCCTAAAAATATCTAAAATTCAGCATCTTAACCATGATAACTTCTTCAAATTGAGGATTTTTCATTAACAAATCCTCTTTTCATCGTGGTGGTCAACCGTGGCGGCGGCGTAAAGAAGCGAAGAAGAAGAGGAGACTAGCGGTCATTTTTTCCACAATCTACACAAGGGTGATTTCAAGCTTCTTCAAAGCTTCACCATCTCAATGATTCTCTTCTAATTCACCCCTCTTCCTTCATCAAATCAACTCATCCTACCCATTGTAAATGTATCACTAACAATTCTAGTGATTATTACCACTAACAAACTAACTTCTCTTGTAAAAATGCACCCACACTATCAACATATGGAGTAGGCAACCGCACAAGTAAACCAAATTCACTCACTCCCATGGAAGCTTCTCTCCTTTCACCACATCAATAATTCTCTTACTTGAGCCCACATCCATGTGACTCAAGAGATAAGAGAGACCCCACTCTTATTTGAAATTCATAAAAATTCATAATCCTTGATCTTTCCTAATAAAATTGATTAGGCTTAATCCTAATCAAGGCTTCTAAAACCTATAAATAGAACCCATTCCTCCTTGTAAAAGACATCACTATACCATTGCACACTAGATTGAGCGTACCACACGCCAGTCCTATCTTGGTTGTAAAGAGAGGGTAAGCTTTCTATACACCATCACCTTGGTGCATAGAAAAGCTTGAGCTAGTTTGAGTGAGTGCGAGTAGAAGATATTCTTCCTACCATTGTTGTATCTACCCCAACATCAATGAATTGGTAGTTTTGGGTGAAATTCATGTCCAAAGGCTCACGCTTCTCCTCCAATTTGGCTTGGCAAACTCATTCAGCTTCATAAGGTGACTTGTTTCATTGAAGGTTGTTGTTTTATTGCTTGTGATTCATTGGCTATTGTTTGGCTACCATTGTAAGAGGGTGGATGGTGAGAGGGCTCCCATAACCCTAAGACAATGTGCTAGTGATGCTATAACCAAATCTCGTCACTTGATTCCGCAAGCTCTAAGTTCCTTTTTGTGCAAATTATAAAGTTGAAGCTAAGTTGTACACCATCTCTCTCTCTCTCTCTCTCTCTCTCTCTCTCTCTCTCTCGTGTTTTAGTGTGTGAGAGTGTTCCATTGGTGTTAGGGTTAGTGTAAATTCCTTGCTTGTTTGTGGGTTGCTCTAACGATTCTCCTCTTTTGCATCCTAGTTCGCTCTTAAACTAGGTGGTGCCCCTTGTGTAGTTGGGATTTGGCTGTGGGTTTGTTGTTTTGGTTTGTGTTGTGTTTTGCCCCAGCCCCATTGAGTAGCACGGGAGCCTTGAAGGGTGTCTAGAGGTTGCTCTTCTTGTTGCCCGCCCCGGACCGCCTCACCGCTAAGAAAAGGACTCATGAATATGCTTTATCTTCTCTACACAATAGTCGAGGAAGACTATGATTTCAAGAGAGAGGTAATGTCATAATAATCAATATCTAATTCTCCTAAATGGTTTTCTCATATTAAACTGATCATTTAATGTGGGGAAGTGCCACGGGAGAAAAAGCTAGAATATTGGTTAAGCTAGCAGACCGGCCACAGTAGGGATCCAAAGGAGGGAAAATAGGGATCCAAAGGGGGGGCCATCTGCAAAAGAGCCATGTGCAACAATGGGCTAAAAAGACCCTAAGGTTCAGCCCATTAAGACTTCCAAAATGCTAAGGTTCCAAAATTTAAAGGTTGTGTCCAAAGGTCAAACCTAGGGGAAATTAGATTCTTTCTGTGTGTAAACAAAGTCTTTGCATATCCCTACATGGGAGGGGGCGAGCCCTGAAGGTAGGGGATGAGAGAGAAAGTCACACACACACACACACACACACACATAGGCTCCCTTTACACAAAGGGAATGAGGGACACATGTCAGTTCCCTAGGCCAGATGCCCACAAGGTGTGCCCAGTTTCTATTGGATGACCCTTGAAGTGGACCAATGAGAGTTAAGCTAGAGTAAATATAGTTTAGTTAATTAAAAAAACATTTAATAAAAGAAACCAATGAGAATTAAGTCTCCTAGAAGACTATTGGGCAGTCTCCCAAGGGGTCCAATGAGCATTCAGGAGCCCAATGGCTTGCCTGATTTCTATTGGCCAGGAGGCAAAGGGGTCCAATGAGAGTTTATTTTAATTATTTAATTACCTAAAGCTCTCACAAAAGGGGAAAGGGGGACACATGTCAAAAGGCTATCACTTATGCTGCTTAATTGTGATTGGCTTGACTTGGGGAGGGCCAATGAGGCTTCAGCAAGAGCAAATAGCAAGAGGGCTCGCCCAAGAGAGAGAGGGGGCTGATTTTTGCAAGGCATTAACACACACACACTCACACAATCTCATGTGTGAAGAAAGAGAAGACTATCTCTTCCCAAGCTTTAATGGAGAACTCATCACCTACTCCAAGCTTGTGAGATAGAAACCTACATCAACACTCTCTTGGCATGTGGATGCAAATGCAACCAAGAGCCAAGCTTCAATGCATGCTCTTCTTCTCTACCAAGCTAATTACTAAGCTAAGCTAAGCTAATATGAGTGATTATGTGAGGAGATGTACATCTTTCTCGTAAGATAATCCTTCTTCCTCTCAATCTACTCTCATACCCTGCTAGCTCTCACCATCTTCGAAGGTGTGTGAGGTCTTGGGTCTGAGAACGGGGATAATTCAAGTTGTGTTTGCTAAGTGTTTTGCTTAGTGCATGAAGCTTTCATCTTCATTGCACTAGCTAGTCTTGAAGGAACACAAAGAATTGTATTGTACAATGTCTCTCTTGATGGGAGAAATCATAATACAAAGCCTTTTGGAGGGGGGACCGGCTCCATGCAAATCCGGTCCTCAACTGTTGTCAATAGCTTAATTTCTCTCTCTTTGAAAGTATTGTTGATGCTATCTAACTAGGTGTTATGCTTTTTGTTGCTCTCTCCACCCAAGCACTCTTGTAATTCTCATTAGGAATCTATTCTAATGAAATACCCACTATGTTCATGCTCATTTCCGCTACACACAAGTTATTAGGCCATTAAATGTTACATAGATAATTGAGGGAAGACCTAAAAGTCCCTTGCCACTCAAAGTACATGGGAAGATCTTTGATGTCGATGAGTATAGCCGTGACCTACAAGAATCTTTTCAAAAGATTAAGGAGGCTATATCCATCTCTCAGCAAAGGAAAAAATCTACTACTGACAAGAACACAAGGGCCTTAATGTTCAAAGAAAATGATGGGGTCTTACTTAAGTTTCCTAAGGCTCGATTAAGACAAACGACATGCAAAAATCCTCCAGGCCATCAAAAGTATTATGCTAAGCTAGCAAAAAGATACTATGGTCCTTTCCAGATCTTGAAGCCTATCAATGAGACGGCCTACCAACTCAAGTTGCCCAACCATTGGCTCATACACAATTCTTTTCATGTGAGACTACTCAAGCCCTACAAAGGGGAGCCACCAAGTGAACCAATTATTGAAGACCCTCCCGAAGTTGAAGACCAAGAAGAGGGGCTACAACCCAAAGCTATTCTTTGGCATGAAGACAAGGTACTACAACATGGTAAGATTATCCGACAGTATCTTATAAAGTTCAAAATTATCCTTTTGAAGATGCTAGATGGATGCAAGGAATACATCTTAAGGACAGTATGAACCTTATCAATGCTTACAATGATACATTAGAGTAAGCAAATGTACAAATTTCTTTTAAATGACGCACGTTTTTGTCTTCTAAGACTAGTTCTCTTTTTTAATGTACACAAATTTAAATAGTATGCATGCTTAGAATCATATTTGTGATGACTATGTCTCTCAAAAACCAAGTAAAATTTGTCACTCTACTTTGAGAGAATGAAATGGACTAAAGAGCAGACATGCTTGCGACAGCTATGTCTCCTAAGCACCAAATGGATTGGTCATCCATCTTGGAAAGATGTCATAGTGTAAAAAAGGATCCTCTATCCACTAAGTAAGACTGACTAATGACTAAAGCTTTATCTCTTCTACCTCATAGTCGAGGACGACTATACTTTCAAGAGAGAGGTAATGTAATAAAATCTAATATCTAACCAACCCAAATGATTTTCTGATATTAAACTGATCATTTAATGTGGGAGAATAAATGGGAACAAGGTTTATGATATATACATGTGCTTATAGATCTATCTCAACACGAGGCCAATGGTAAAGGGGCCCAAAACTGCTCTCCTTATGTTCTTTGAGAATTCTCTTAAGAAAATTCTCACTATTGTAAATTTACTTCCACTACAATCAATTTTATAGTCATATTCCGTTACATTGGTATTAGAGCTATTAGGTCTGTTTAATAAGCTACAAGGTTCTAACTACTTCAATAGGATTGACCTAAAAAGTGGCTATCATCAAATAAGGATAGTGAATGAAGATTGCACGCAAAATTTGGTCTTTATGAATATCTTCTCATGCCTTTTGGTTTGACAAATGCTTCAACCACATTCAATTTCCTAATGGATAAAATTTTTAAACCCCACCGCAAGTTTACTGGAGTGTTCTTTGATGAAATCATCATCTACACCAATTCTCTCGAGGAACATAAGCAACATCTCCATGTAATCTTTCAAGATTTGAGGGAGAATAAACTTTTCATTAATCAAAAGAAGAGTGAATTTTTCCTTCAAAAGATTCAATATTTAGGTCACATTATCTCTCAAGATATCCGTATGGCTCCAACAAAGCTAGAGGTAATAAAAGGATGGCCTAACCAAGTAATCTAAATGAGCTAGGAAGCGTTATTGGTATGTGTGCGTACTATACATGCTTCATAGAAAAATTCTTGCAAATAGCAGGACCATTACCAGACTCAACAAAGAAGAACGTTAGGTATTAGTGGACTGCAAAAAGGAAAAATTCTTTTGACAAGATCAAAGAAAATCTTACCTCTCAACCTGTGCTTACACTACCCGATCTCTCAAAACCATTTGAGGTTTAATGTGATGATTGTGGAGAAGTTTTTCTTCAAGAAGTTCATGCCATAGCATACGAAAGTCAAAGAGTGTTAGTAGCGGATTGACCGTATGGGCGCCCAACTGGCCGGACACGTAGCCGAAGACCACATTTGTACTCTCTACTTTTTGAGCTAGTGTAGTGATATTCTGTGTAAATCGTGATTCTAGAGGAGCAGGTCAACTCCCTCAATTGTAATTTTGTCATGATGAATGTAAATGTCCATGTGAGCTAGCTATTGGCCATTTAGAAAGCCCCAGGTATAAAGGTCAATAAATCCAATGTGAAGATATTTTTTGAGAAAAAAGAGATCTTCTATACGTGCACTCAAGGGACTAAGAAGCTCCATCTTATAATCAACTCTTCTAATTATTGTGTGATCCAATTTCAGCTTTGAACCTTGCATTGTGTTCCTCTTTCCATGCTTTTTTGTTCAAGTGAAAAATTTGACGAGGTTTGTGACTACAAGTTAGTGAGCCTAATCAGTAGATTTGAGTGCTTAAATCATAGTTTTTTGACGTTCGGACCATAGGAGAGTGTTCTTAGACCATAGGGTGAAATTTCAGGTATGTTTTGTTGTAGTTTTTAGAACATTTTTCATGATGGATCATGATTTTGGTACCTTGTCAGATTATGACCAGCCATGGTAGGATAGTGTCCCTAGGTGTCCTCTCGGGGGGTTCACCGTTTAGTACCCCCTATATAACGTGTGTTCATGGGGTATTAAGAAAAACCCTCTTTTAACATGCCCCTTATTTTAGGAAAATTTTCCAAAATTGAATATAAAAACCCCTTATTTTAATGAATCTCTGTTAAATTGCCTAAATTTTTTGCATTTTAAACCCCCTCCTTTCGAACTCACATTATACATTAACATGATTACATAGTGCACCCCTCGAGGGTGTCCTATTTATCCTTCTAAAGTTTCATTGTATTTTGAGTCCGTTTGAGTGCTAGAATTGTGTGATGATCGAGAGCGGTGAGAAAGAACATAGGCACATTTTTCGGATCATTGAGTGGTGGTTTTCTTGTTGAGTTAGTGTGTTTTCTTATTAGGTTCACTTCTTGACATTGGAACCTCAGAGAGTCTCCGTGCCTCATTCGAGTCGCTTTCCTGAGTATTGACATTATATTAGTGCCGAATAGTCAGACACAGTGACCCGCTAACATTGGCATTGTGCAGGGGATAATGATCCTTAGATGGTGAGTGATCTACTACATACTTAGGGCATTATTTTTCAAATATATTCTCTCCATTCCATTTAAACCTTAGCAATGAAGTAGCTAGACATGAGATTTAGTGCTTGGTAGAGTCTAGAAGTCAAGGACTTGCTAGATCTATTCTCAAGAGGTAGAGAGGGTTGTGAGTGAGATAGCCAAAAGAATTTCATTCTTCAATTTACTATATGATTTCAGAGTGCTATTCCGTTTTTTGTTTTGACTTTATTTTGTAATGTTTTGTTTGTTTTTGTTTTAGCTTCATTTCAATATTTAGGAGTAGGGTAAGTAGAAACTACCAGCATCAAATTTGGGCTAAAACATTGAGAGAAAAATGGTGAAAACCATATTTTCGCCAAAGTGACCATAACTCTGAAATTCCAAAAATTTGATGGTAGAGACCTCAAAAGTGATCCAAATTCAAAAATTTGTGGATTAAGGGCCTTATCAGACTCTTTAAAAGAAATTTGGAAAGTTTGGCCACATTCTATGGAGGAACATGAATTGACATCCATGACTCACAGAGACTAAATTTATAGAAAAGTGACTAGTGACATTGTGCATCAATTGGATATTGGTCTAATCAAGTTCTCTTGAAAGAAAGATTCAAAAATCATATCAAAATTAGCGATAGGGAAAAAACAATAAAATAGGCATTGTAGACACAAAATTTGGGGGGTTTTCAACTTTTTGGGATCCAAATACAAAAAGGGGTGAGATTTGGCTTCTATAGGCAATAGAGAACCAGCATAGCAAAATTCATGACAACATGCTAGCAAACATGGATTGAAATCCATGTACCTTTCTTACATTTGGGATTGATGTTTGACCAACACATCCCTGATAACTAGTGAAACAACTTTGCCAAAAGAGACCATAGGAAAAATCTGCAAAAAGTTGATCAAAACAACAAAATTTCTACCAGATAGCAAAACTGCAAAGCGAACACAAAATTTTTCTTTTGGTTAGGCAAAAGAAATTCAAATTCAAAAAGATTTGGCGAAGAGTGTTACCGTAACATGGACTACAAGTTAACCAAGTTTCATGTCAAAATGAGGTCATACATGGATCACAATCCATGTACCTCATCATGGTTTTTGGCTGATATTTGAGCAATAGGTAGCTCAAATATAGACAACCACTTTTCCTAAAAGAACCATTTGCAAAAAAGTTGTAAAAAGTGGTCAAAAGAGCTAAAAACATTTCATTGTCAAAACTGCCACAATAGACTGTAGAATTCACTTTTGGTTACACAAAATTGATCCAAATTCAAAAATTTGTCGATGAGCAGGCTACAAAGATCATAAGCTACCAGCACACCAAATTTCAAATCCAAAAGTGGTGGAACATGGATCGTGATCCATGACAGCCTGAGGAATTTTTGGATATAAACTTTACCAACCTGTAGCAAAGACCATTGTGAACAAAACTCTCCAAAGAAGCACTGTCAAAAAAGTTCAAAAATTGGGTCAAAAATCTCAAAAACAATTCAAGGTAAAAACCCTAAAACACCTAGGGATTGACTTTTTCTTGATCTAATCAAGTCTAAATCACACAAAAACCATATAGCATGGATCAGTGGACCAAGAACAAGCTCTGTAGTAAAAAGTTTCAATGCAATCTGACATAAGGTTACATGGATCGATATCCAGGTCTCCCTATCACATGCTGATACCAAACTTGCAGCATAGCTGAGGACATCACAAGGATTCTAGTGGTCTTTTCACAACTAAATTTGGATACCAAAAACAAATCCAGAAGCCGAAAACTATGAATTACTGTGAGCAAGTGTTGAAATTGACCTCATTCTAATCCAAAGGTCCATTTTCAAAAACATTTGCTGCCATAGGGCCTTGGTACCAAGAAAAGTCATTTTGGGCTCCAAACATGGATGAACCCATAGTGATAGCTTGACCTAGAACTTTCCAGTAGTAGTGCATACACAAGGAAACATATCCCCAAGTCCAATTTTAGAAAACATTGAACAAATTTGGGTCAAAAGAAAGCAAAATAGGTGACAGATTGAAAACTGCAGTGCAGATATGGTGCTGGTAATTTGACATACCAAAACAAGTCCAAATCCAAAAATATTTGATATTTCTCTTGTGGACATAGAGTGCAATAAGCTGCCAAGAGATCAAGTCCAGATGTGATGGAACATGGATTGCAATCCATGTACCCCAATTTTAGGATTTGATGAAAATTGATACAGTGCTTATAGTACATAACCTTGTCTACATACTGTCAAAATTTGGCCTGAAAATTTGGCAGGAGGTCATGGATCACGCTCCATGTACCTCACCATAGTGGGGGTTTTTGACTTGATGATCTTATAGACATACTTGAGGAAACTCCAAATCTCAAGTTTGAGCTAAAAATACCTCTTGGAGACTAAGATACAAGCCCAAATCCATGCGTCCTATTCTTGAAACTCTTTTGAGTGCTATTTCTGTGAAACTGTTTTGAGTGATGTTTCAAGTGAAATTCATTAAAATTGCTCTAGCTTTTGATAGAAAACTCCAAATTTAGTCAACTATAGCCAAGAAGAAAGATTGTGGGCAATAGGACACACCTAGACATGAATTTTTTAAAGCTAAATTTTTTCAAGTTTCCTAATTCCAAAGTTTTCGGGTACCCAAAACTAGTTTTAAAAGACAAAAAGAGACCAGTTCTTGACTTCTGAGATACCTTATCGGGGGCAAAAAGGGATAAGTTGCACTAAGCCAAGGTGGGCTTGTCAAGGACTATCTTAAGAGTTTTAAGCCAACCTTAACCATGACAAATTATACACCACCAAGGTTTTTTTACTCCACTCAAAGACATGAAAAACTCAAGAAACACTACAATGCCAACAACAATGGGATTGGGATAATACCTAGAGGAGAGGAATCCTCTGATCAACAAACAAAATGGTAGATTCATCAAAGCCAACCAATCCACAAGAGTTTTAGAAGATTATTCATATGAGGGCTTATATAGATTCACAAACAACGATCAATCATTTTCTACAACTGTGTAGAACCCTACGCTAAAGAGGTGATGAATCAGAAGAATTTCTATGCATGCACATATATAGATTCCCACGGAGTGAAAGTTTTGATGGTATATAAGTATGGATGTGAGTACAAACTTGTTGATCCAATTGACCTCGAGAGTTATATGTACAAATGGTAATCCAATCTCTACTTACTTTCAATAAAAAACGATGCCAGAGTGTAATTCAGAGAGGATTCCATAAGGATTTTCTCCAAGAGAAGAGGAGAGAGTGAGAGACGTCTTTCCAAAAGACTACAATTGGTTAGATTGGTGATTGAACCACAATGATTAAGACCATATCAAGTGGCCCAGTGTGTCAAAACAAAGTACAATGGGTCAAGGTATCCATGTGCTCATGTCTCACTCTTTAAACAAGCTTTGAGGGTTGAAAAGATTGCGAATTTCCATACTAAGTATTAGGGATTTGGGTTGAAATTGGAAGGAATGGCCTTGAATTGGTTCCAACCACTAAAAAAATATGATTTTCCAAACATAGCACAACTCTTCAAAAACTTCATAGAGGAGTTCTCAAAAAGGGAAATCAAGCATAACACAATGTCACATATCTACACTTTCAAGTAGTAAAAGAACGAGAGAGTGAAGGAAGATTTGCTTCGCTTCAAACTATACATACAGATGTGTCATATGAGAGAGCTACAGCAAGATGAGAGACTTTCAGTTCTCTTCATTGAGGGCTTGGAGAATGAGACTCTCAAAAAGAACCTATATTTGAAAGGATGCACGACATTCAAGCAATTCACTAGAGAAGCTCTATATCTAGTTGACAATTGTAAGGCCTACAGAGAGGTGACTGAAAAAACAGACAACACAACTAGTAGTGCCTCTTCTACAAAGAGAGAATCTGCAACAAAGCAAGATGTCCAAATTCCTTTGGAGCCAAGCATTGATCAAGTGATCAAGGAGGTGACTAGAAGAGTTAATCAAGGCTACAATCAAAACATGAATGTGCAACAACCTCAATTCAGGAGATGTGAGACTTGTGGAGAGGACCACCCCACTCCATGTTGTAGCACTCAATCTAGTCCGCATTGTGTGCTAGGAAAAAAATTACGTCTTCTGAATGATGGTAGAGTAGTAGTCAATTACACTCAGCCAATGCATGTGCCACAACCCGTGAAAAACCAGTGCTCCATGGATGAGAATATGCTCATGTTCATATCCAATTGGGAGTATGATTTGAAGAAATTCTTACTAGACAATAACAACATCGGCTGGATCACTAGCTATGAAACAAGAAAGTTCATTCTATGAATGTGGAGGTGACCATTGGGCATGAGGTTGTCCAAACAAAGGATCAACAAATAGAAATCTTTGGATTTGGTGAATGATGTGGAAGAGACCATCTACTCCAACACTCTGTTAAGAATCAAAACTAGAAGGGGAAAGCAACAATGAACGTTGTAGGTGTGATGCCTTTGTCAAGTTTATTCACAGTAGAACCCACAATTCTTTTAAAGGTGATGACTTGAACTCAAGCTCAAGAAGCTTCCAAAATCAAACTAGCCACAATGCATGTTCAAATAGAAATCAAGAACATATTGGTGAGAAAAAAAAGAAAATCGTGAAAACCCAAAAGGGACAAAATGAAAGTAAAGAGGTTCCAAGAGAAAGCTACTTTGGAAATTTAACTGCATCAAACAAATTAATAGTTTAAACACGAGCAAGAAAACAAGAAAAATGCAAAGGGATCTGAAGATTCAAAGATTGACTCAGGTGGTTTGGTGTTGGTTTAGAAAGTGAATGAACACTTAGACGCAATAATGAAAGCCTATGAAGCTAGGCTAAAACCCATTCAAACATAAGAGCATAGATGGTTGGCATATCCTCATCCAGGGCACAAAAGAGAGAGGTTGGAAATATGCAAGGATCTTATCCAGGTTGTCCAAGATCTTATGGAACCACATGTTCCAAATTCTCAAAAAATGGACGTGCTAATCCGCAAAAGAATCCAAGAAATGGAGAGCCAAGGTTTTGTAAATAGAGACCAAGAAGAGCCAAAAGTTGAGGCACCTTTAGATACAAGGGAAGTAGCCAATACCACAGATGGAGTGGGCTCACAAGGGATGATGCCAATTTTGGCGGTAGAAGAATTGTGGCCACAATTCCTTATGGGAATCAATCAGAAACCAAAAAGATGGTAGTGCTACTTTACAGTCAACACCTATTACTAAAATAAACATGGATCACAATTTTTTCCAAGGAGATATACAATCTCTATTTGGGGATGTTGATTCTGTAGCATCTGAAAAGAGAAAACCATGCTCGCTATAGACTTTTACATCTTTCATAGGAGAACTTGAAACAAAATCTAAGGGTAGAGTACCTTCTCACTGGAAAGCCACACCAAAAATGATGGATACCAAGACCTTGCACAAATTGATGTCTTCTCCTATGGGGGATAGCATGTTTAGGTGGTACCAAAAAGGAGTGTCTTGGACACTCCTTTGAGAGGAGATGAAATGGGTGGTGGGTTATTCATTTTCATTTCATATAAAGAAAAGATAAAATCTTTTTGGCTAAGAGGTTGTAATTTAGGCGGGCTGGGAATTGCATTTCACTTTAATACTAAAGCTTAAAGCAGCAAACTGTGTTCGTATTTAAATTCCCTCTCTCCGCCAGTGCTCTGGGATCTCTACAGTGCGGCCTCAATGGATCCCTTTGCCTCTTGTGCCCATCTCTCTCTCTCTCTCTCTCTCTCTCTCTCTCTCTCTCTCTCTCTCTCTCTCTCTCTCTCTCTCTCTCTCTCTCTCTCTCTCTCTAGCTTCAGCCCGCCTCTTCTGCCCTATGCAACCATGTCCCCCCGGGGGTGAGGGCAGCCCTTGGGAGGGCGTTAATACCTGAGCCTTGCCCCCCCTTGCCTTAGCTCGACAGCTCGCGACCCTGCCCCCCTTGCCTCAGCTCGACAGCAAGGGAAACGCTGCTCCTGCATGGACTTTGCCCCTTCGGTCTTAGACAGCAGTGACAACACTCCCCGTCCAGCACGCGGTCATCCTCCTCGACCTCCCGACTTCAAGGAGCAGCCCCCCTCTCGACTCCAGTGAGCAGGCCTGAGCGGGCCTCAGTGAACAGAGATCATTCACAAATTAACACTAAGGTCATTTTCAAACAGTCACAAGAGCAAGTTCTCACGTTAGGTTTTCACCGTAGAGCTCAGCCACAGACAAAGGTTTTCGCACAGCAGAAGAAAGATTCTTCAATCATGACTTCTTTCAACACACCGACTTTTGACACACGCAAGAGTTTTCTTGCTGTGGAAGCTGCGCCCAGGAAAGATCTCACTGCTCGTCAAGATGCACGGATCACGGCCCTAGAGGCTCAGATCCAAGAACTTGCTTTGGAGAATGCTGAACTGAAAAAACGCTTGTGTAAGCTCGAAGATACAAAAGCAATGGAGAAGGAAATTTTCCTCGCAAAGAAACTCGAAGTTGAAATTACTCTCATCGAGACTATCAAGACAAATCAGAAAGAAGCCAACAAGGCATTGCATAAGAAGATTGAGAACGACATACAAGCAGCCTTACAAGAATGTCGGATACAAGAATCCCTTGCCCTCAAAATTAGGATTGGAGGACTCTCCTCACCATGGTGCACCGAGGAGGATTCCCTCGAAGAATCCATCGTCAAGGTCAATGACATTCTTCAACCAATCAATATCGAGCCCGACACTGTCTCGTGGATCAACGACACACATAAGCGTGTTCCTCTTGGCCAATGCATCCTCACTTTCAAGAACAAAGAAGAACGGACGCGGCTGTTGCGCCAATCTTATCACCTCAAGGGGACAAAGCTTTGGATTTCCGAGGAATTGACTACAGACCAACTCAAGCACAAAGCAAGCCAGCTCAAAAAGATGCATGAAGCTCGTAAACAAGGTAAATGGGCAGTCTACCGTGGCGGTAAAGCCATCATTCAAGAGTTTCGAACTCCCAAGCCAGCTCCCCCTCTACCTGACCCCCTCTAGGTTTTGTTTTTTGTCCGTATCCTTTCCTTTTCCTTTACCCCTGATGGACCCTCAGTCCCTAACTGATATGTATCTAACACTTCCACCGAAAGAACAGATGTAATGTTTTGTTTTGGTTCCATGGGTCATATCTGACCTCCGTGGACAATAATTAAATCTATCTCTCTCTCTCTCTCTCTCTCTCTCTCTCTCTCTCTCTCTATGAGTAATATGTCACTGTTTTGACTGTCTTTATTTTTGTGTCAATAGCATCCTCTCATGTTCCACATGGAATCACATAATACTCATAATGGTAGTACAAACCCCCTTTACCTTCCTCCATTATCTGCTACATAGCATATCCCAAGGGATCTTCTGCCGAGTCTACGAAACTACTGGGCTGCAAAGAAGAGGGAACAAAGAAACATGCAAAAAATGATGGCATGAGCGCGAGAGGATGGTGACATTGATGAGTAGGAGGCATAAAAAATATATAGGGCTGTTGCTAAGTGTTGGCATAATAAAAGAAACGGGCTTTCCGAGGGTCTTCAATGGATCTTTCTACAACAACTTCTCAGTCATCCAACATTCCCAGTGTTGCAACCCACATCCGAGATAGTTGGGAGGCTGATTTTCTCTAACATTTGTCATACATTTTCTCACCGGAAGACTCCTCATTCAAACAATGAGCTATTTTTGAAATGGGCTACTGTCATGGCAGGCCTCAATGGAGTCAATGGGGCTTACAATGTAGTAAGCAATAATGATGTTGCGAAGGCATTAGGACTTCATGGGAGCCAGTTTCCGGCTGCAAATTGATATGGAGGAGAGGTCACTTCCCTTAGACATGTGTCAATGTCAGCAGCATAGGACCATAACCTTAACAATTGAAATCAGAGAAATCATGTTTCAATTCTGTTCAATGGAAACAACATCTCCCCAAACAAGAAAGATTTCGTTCGAAAGAGAATTGGCAGGAGGGCACATGTGGTGCATCCGGTTTATCTCCTCGATTTACCTCAGGTATATCAGCTAGAACATCTTCAAAGTGTGTCACAATGATTTAATTAGTAATTTTGGGTGTCTGCAAAAGCTTTGAAATTCTTTATAAGTGTCTCAAAGTGCTTCAAAGTGCATCACTTAGAGCCTGCAAACGCTTGAAAGTGCCAAAAAAGTGCCTCTTTGAGTGCATGAAAGCACCAAAAAGTACTTCAAAGTATTTCAGAGCGCTTCCAAAGTGCACTAAAGTGCTTCATGGTGCTTGAAAGTGCCACAAAATACTTTAGAGTTCTTCAGAGTGCTTTATAAACTCTAAAGTGCTTTCAAAGAGCCTCAGAATGCTCTTAAATAGCACTGAAGTACTTTTAAAGAGTGCTTTCAAGTGCCCAAAAATGATTTAAAGTGTTGCATAGTGCTTCAAAGTACTTTAGAGTGCTTCAGAGTGCTTGAAAGCATTAAAAAGTGCTTTATAGTGCTTCAACATGCTTCAAAGTACCACACAGTTCTATTTAGTGCACCAAAGTGCCCCAAAGTGCTTCATAGTGCATGAAACTGCCATAAAGTGCTTTATAGTGCTTGAAAGTGCCTCAGAGTTCTTTGAAGTGCCACAAAGTGCTCGAAAGTGCTTTTAAAGTGCCACCAAGTAGTTTAGAGTGCTTCCAAAGTGAACCAAAGTGCTAGTAAAGTTCTCTAGAGTGCTATCAAGTGCTACAAAGTGCCTCAGAGCGCTCTTAAAGTGCACTAAAGTGCTTTCAAGTGCCCCAAAGTGCTGTAGAGTGCTTCAAAGGGCACCAAAGTGCATGACAGGTTGCTTGAAAGTTCCACGTGGTGCTTGAAAGTGCCACAAAGTTCTTCGCAGTACTTTCAAGTGACCCAAAGTGCTTTAAAGTGCTACAAAGTTCTTAAAAGTGTCCCAAAGTGCTTCAGAGTGTTCTCCAAGTGCACTGAAGTGCTTCACTAGTGGACACCAACTCCCACTGCTCAACCAACCCCACCTCACTTTGGTTGAAAACGTGGAGAAATGACATACCTACTTTTTTTGTGGACAAAAGGTGAGTCATACCTACTTTTGTGAAAATACACCCCAAGGTGGTAGTATGTAAGTGTTGCAACTAGATTTCAGTACTTTATAGTATTTTTAAATGTCTTTAGTGTGGTAGAGGTATTTGTACATGCGGTTCTGGAGGCTCATCCTAACATTAGGATGTCTCTTAGATGCTTTGAGGGTCTGAAGCCATACTTCGTACGCAAGTTGAAGGACCGCAACACCTGGTGTTGTGAATACCATTTTCAACTTGTTTACTTGAAGGAAGACTTAAATTAGATGCGTTATGGAAGATACGGGCTACATGGAATGTCATGCTTATGTGTAGTCGAAGTGGTGGAATAGCGCAATGCACAGCATCAAAAACCACTTTTTCATCCTTGACAGAACTATGGGAGTCTGTATTGTGTCCAAAGCCAACTGACAGTGCTTTTCACTGCAGCAAATGTCTTTTGGGAACATGCACTGATTGCGGGATTGAAAGGCTCTTGTTGTGTCCCATCGAAGAGAGTGATGGTATCTCTAGAATGACTGTCAAGCTTTTTGACAAGGTTCCTACACAAGAAAAGGATGAAGAAGGTTTAGATAAATGTTGAAAAGACCTCGTGGTTCAGCAGCTCAGTCCGATGAGTTTCATTTTTGTGCTCCGAGGGAAACTAGGGAAGTTCATCAAACACACCAAGTTCATCAAACTCCTTCAAGGTGCAAAAAGAGATCCAATCAATGCATTGGTATTCATCTCAGATCACAGTCTTTGTTCACATTTCATACTTACGTGATGCGATTGGTGCTATACAAAAGACGACTCACTTCTACATCTCGGACGAAAGACACATGACACTTTGTTTGTGCAGCACTGTTTTCTTTTGCACAATGAATGGCTAAAAAGACACGTCTATAGTGTCAAGCGACATTGGGTGTGGTAGGATGGTGCTGCGTCACAATTCAAAGCAAGGCGGCCATTATATTTTGTTGCACGATCCTTATATGACAGGTGTTGACCATGGAAAGGGTGAACACAATGGGGTTGGTGCAGTGGTCAAAAGAGTCCTCACACAGGAGAAGTTGAAATCTGAAGGGTGGGAGCTGCATAACGCTTCAAGAATTGTTGCATTCTTCAATGCAAATCTCAAAAATCAATGCCCATAGACAAGCAAGAAATTTGATCATGCTTTTTGGGAGGTCAAGCTCGGTGATGTTGATAGAGTTATAGAATGGGATTGCAAGCGCATGACAGGGTCTCGATCCTGGCACTATGTCAATGGCTATAGTCAGCAAACGGATATGCATGGACTAAGGCAAAAATTGCTCTCTTGATTTTGTAGTGCGTGCATCAAAGGTCAATGGAGGAGATGTGCCAATAAAGATCATGTGCAGGGGTGGGTATACTTGTACATACAAACCACAGTTACGGATGAAAGCAATGAAGAAGCGTCCCGAGCGAGGATGAGGATGAATACGCCCCCATGTATGTTGGCCACCATGATGACTTGAGCGATGCCTTGATGGTCGGCCAAAACTTTGCAGACAGTGATTGTCGAGGAGGTAGGTGCAAACTTCTACATTCTGAAATGCACCAACACAAAGCGCCTGATAAAAATAGAGGAAAGGATAAATGGCACAACATCATTAAGAAAAAAATGTATGTGGTTGAGTGCCTATTCTACGACAAGGTAAATGGATGAGATGATACTTATGTCCTTTTGGACAACAAGCCCACTGCTCTAATCTACTCCCATCTAGTGCGATGCATCAAGTTTTCCATGTCCCCGAGGGAAGGTGAGCATAATGTATATGATATGTCAAATGACATATTCGAGCAAATCTATAACAACATGTCCCCAGAGGAGAACTTGTAAGATTTATCTCTGTAAATTTAACTTTGGCCAGCACTTTTAACTATAGCTAGTACTTTTTTTTTTTTTTTAAAGGAGGCAATGAAGTATATTGAAGAGAGTGAGAAAGGATTACATCAAAACTGGGGGGTGGGGGGGGATCAACTGACTACTACTGCTCTCTAAAGTTATACCTAATCCCCACTGCTAAAAAGCTAGCACTTTCTACAATAGAGTGATAAAAGACGTCTTTTAAAACAATTGAAATCACTTATGAGCACTTTGTGAGTTGACCAGCACTTTACCAACCCCCTTGAACCACTTTAACAACCCCCAAAAATAATTAAAAGCACTTGTGAGAACTTTACCAGACCCCTGTACCACTTGACCAGCTTTTTGGACCACTTGGGACCACCTTAACAACACTTTTAAGAACTTTATACTACTTGACAAGCACTATGAACCACTTGAACACACCCTAAACCACTTGGCCAGCACTTTATACCACTTGACCAGCCCCCTAAAACACTTGGACAACACTTTGTTCCACTTTACCACCATTTACTAGCCCCCTGGAAAACTTGACCAAATCTTTGGACCACTTAGGACCTCCTGACCAACACTCTATACAACTTGACAAGCCCCTTGAACCACTTAACCACCCCCCTGAACCACTTGGCCAACACTTTATACCACTTGACAAGCACTCTGAACAACCTGACCAACAGTTTGAACCACTTAACAACCACCTGAACATTAGGTGAAATTTGGACTCACAAAGGGGCCCTTTAAGGAGTTTGACTTTACCTCTCTCTACGAAAATGGGCCCATGGATAAATTTTTACAAAGAAACTCCGAAGTTGGTAGAGGTTTGACAATTAGAATGTCCTCTTCAAGCTCTATCTACTAATATATAGCACGCCATGAGATTCCTCATATTTTAGAAGATTCTTTTTTTAATTCACCTATGATGTGACAACTCTGTCAGAATCTAAGTGAATCAAAAAAAGAATCTTCTAAAATATGAGGAATCTCATGGCGTGCTATATATTAGTAGTAGATAGATCTTGAAGAGGACATTCTAATTGTCAAACCTCCACCAACTTTGGAGTTCTTTTTGTAAAAATGTATCCATGCACCCGTTTTGGTAGAGAAAGTTTAATTCAAACTCCTTAAAGGGCCTCTTTGTGAGTCCACATTTCACCTAATGCCACTTGAACAGCTCTTTGAACCACTTTGAACCACCTGACCAACACTTTATACTACTTGACAAGCACTATGAACCACTTGACTAACTCTTTGGATCACTTGGGACCACCTGACCAGCACTTTGAAGCACTTTATACTACTTGATAAGAACTATTGACCACTTGATTACCATCCACTTTGAACCACTTGACCACTTGACCACTTAAGCAACACTTAACACCTAGTCGAGTTGACAGCAGCTGTAATAGTTGACTTGCAAAATTCGTCATAGTATATTCAGGTTTAAATACAAGAATAGTTCGCTTTACAGGAAGTTAGTTTTTTTAAGGAGTAAAGTCAGTAGACTTCTCTGGCCATTCTTGCCTATATGGCCGCTCATAATTGGTTGTTAGACCTGGCATTTTTGGTGCAAGAATTTTCTATTGTGCCCATACTTTCCCATGTGGCAGATTCTACTCCAATGTGCAAGTTTATCCATTCTAGCATCAAATGGACATTCCCTAACAATCTTGGCTCTGTCAGGAGTCTCAGCCCACTCTATTATAAATGAGGCAACATCTTCTTTGAGGAAATTTTCCCACTGCCTCTCATTTTGCTTTTCTATCCCAGGTAGAATGACAAAGTTACTGGGATCATTGAAGTACATCTTATAAAGGGAATCATCCAGCCAGTAAAGTGTTAGACTTATTGAACTTAGGAAAGAGGTGCCAAAAGGTTTCTAATTTTTTGAAAAAACATTTTCTTTGGGGGGTTTCCATATTCCCAACTACTAACATGGTAGCAGTTTTGTGCCAGCCACCCACTCAGACAACACTTGGCCTGAGATAGGCACTTGTCCATACCCTTCTCAAGATTGTGGCAGGCACGTGATGACCACATAAAAGTCTTTTCTATTTGACCGAATCCAAGAAAGAATAATTTTGCATCATTCCGTACATAGTAGGTGACTATATCATCCCCCTTTACTTTGTCAAAGTACATTGTGTTTAAATATGGGGGCTCCAATCCTTTGCGCTTATCATGCACACAAGAAAGCACATTGTTGAAGTCTACAATAACAGCCAAATCTCTATGGACTGGGAAGTGAGACATTGATTTGTAGCAAGGAAGCCGGCGATCAATGTGCTCTACCTCATCAGCGGGTAGCCTGGGGATTTTGAGCCAACCACACGAATTTTAACTACAGAACACAAATAGAGAGAATACTTAAATTTATATTGCCGGAAAAAAAGATACAAAGCTTGCAATCTAAAAAAGATAGCATGAAAAAAAGATACAAAGCTTCAAGAAGCTAAACCTTCTTGCATGCTCTGGTTTTTGGGGGGAGTATGCCAATACTCTTTTTGGGGTCCTGGGATAGCTTGTCCTCCATGTGCTTCTTTCTCTTCTTCCACATCTCCACCGCTACAAATTGTAAGGCTAATTCCATTTCAGGATCCTTTGCCTCAGCTACACTATCCTCCTTACAGACATCAACACCTGGGCAACATATTGTGACTACAATGAACACGGTGACCATGGTTCAGACATGGGAGGAGGGAAATATACAAAATTGACATTACCTTGGTTGCTTGCAGATGGAGTTGTCTTCTTCAAAATGTCTCGGTCACCACCCTCAGTTTTCCCACCTTCAAAGTTCTTGTACTTCAACAACATAGCGTCAAGGTCAAAGAATTCGTGCACATCGTGCATGGACGATGTGGAAGCTTCTTTCTCAGCCACTGGCTCAACTGAACAATTAGTCTCCACAACAGATTAGCATAAGGGCTGTTGTATAAAATTACCAACCTACCTTCAAGCTCCTCATAAGAATTGACAAGTGCCTAACATCTTTCTATATGGGGTATGTCCCATTTATAGTCTCGTACAACACACTTGGGATCAGTCGCGTTGACCAGTGAAAAGCAGAACGGATGGTATTTGTGGGCACACTGCAGCTGAAAGACACCGTCCGCATGTTTTCCTGATAGTTCTTGACCACACGCCACACAATTTCCAGGCAATAAAATAGTATCCACACTAAATTTAGACTTGGAAGGTGGAGTGGGCACTAGAAGGGCTGTGCCCTCTCTTTTCATGAACTTGTTGGACCCCTTCATGAAGGAGGCCCGCCTTCTAAACTCACCAAGCTCCTTGTCCATTTCCAGAACTATTTTTTGTACAAAATTAAAAACAAAGGAAGATTATTGCACAACCAACCATAATGGGGGACATGTTGGCCCTAGTAGCATGCACTTGCAAGCACCTTGGAGCACTTGCTGGAACATTCAAGTATTTGTAGACACTTGCAAGTGTCTGCAAGTGCTCCATTTGTCCACTTGCAGCACTTTGAAAGGCACTTTGAAGCTCTTTTTAGCACTTTCACCCACCTGCAAATTCTTGCAGGGTCTTAAAAGAGTGCTTAGAGTGATTGTAAAATAAAACTTTAAGCACTTTGAAGCACCTTCAAGCACTTGCAGGTTTTTGCAAGTGGCTGAAAGTGCTTCAAAGTGCTAAAAGTTTGGCACTTTTTAGCACTTGCTGGCATTTGTAGGTGTTTAAAAGTGCTTGGAAGTGCTTGCAGGTGCTCAATCTATCCACTTGCAGCACTTTGAAAGGCACTTGCTAGCACTTGCAAGCTCTTTTTAGCATTTTTAAGAAGTTTCAACTACCTCTAAACTCCTGCAACTGCTTGCAAGGTCTTAAAATTGCTTCAAAGTGCTTTAAAGTGGTTAAAAGTGCTCTAAAGTGATTGCAAAAAGCACTTTTAATCACTTTGAAATCATTTTGAAGCAATTTTAACCACTTTGAATCTTCTTCAAACACTTGGAAGAGTTTATGAGTGGTTGAAAGTGCTTCAAAGTGCATAAAAGCTAGGCACTTTTTAGCACTTACAGGCATTTTTAGGTGTTTAAAAGTGCTTGAAAGTGCTTGCAGGTGGTTAAGGTGTTTGCAAAAGTGCTAAATAGTCAAGCATTTTTTAGCACTTACAAGCACTTGCAGGCATTTCCAGATGTTTGCATGTGCTTAAAAGAGCCTATAGAGGTGGCTGAAAGTGCTTGCAAGTGCTTAAAAGGTGAGAACTCTCAACCACTTTTAGCACGTTCTAGCACTTTAGACACTTTAAAGATAGAGAAGACTAGAGTATCTGCATGGCTGAAACCTCCCCCTTTATCCTTGCAGCATCATTGAATCCAAAGGACTTGGAGAGTGCCCTTGTAAGGGCTTCGATTTCAGCCTCCTTTTTGGCAATCACAACTGCATTTTTTTTTGGAGAGGCTTTCAGTTTCTCTACCTCCTCTCTGGGGATCTCCACCTCTATAGTGATAGATGCACAAGCTGAGGAGGTACCTTTGTTGTGCAACCATAAGTACCGCTTTGTAGCCAGGACTGTCTTTGCAGACTTCACCTTCTCTTCTGCCTTCACTGCCTGTTGCTCAAGGTCATCCACAAGATTATCCACCCATGTTGTGCAGAGGGGTTGAGAGGTTTTCCACATGTATTGTAGAGGGTGGTTGGATGCCGCAAGACCATCCACATCATTCTCTATCAGTCGTTCAAATGTGGGGGGCTTCCTTCACGTCGTAATCAGACATGGACTTCTGTAATTTTTGATTGAGCCCCCCTTTTTGTCTCTTGACATTCTCTAATACTTGATCCCCAACCACAGCCCATTCAAACTTATGGTTGTCGGGATCTGCTTTGGCAGCATTGTAGTATTCATATGCAAACCCCCTTGCAAACCTCGTCATGAGCTTGCTATTGGAGGGGGCAACCTGGTATATCTTCTGATACAGAAGCCTCCATGCATCCTAAAGGTGTTCATGCACCTAGTGGAGGAAGATCTTAGTCTTCTTCTTCTCTAACACCTTGAACATTGTTGACCACTGTTCAAGTGGCAAGTCCTTTTCTGCTAAATCCTTGGGCAACTTGCCCTCCATGCTCAGTCCATGTTCCTCATGCAATTGCAATGCAGAACAGCAAAACTTGGAAAGTACCGAATACTCCACCGATTCTGCAAGCAAAGCCATCGAGAAAAATGATTTGCAACCAATGCTGAAAAATAGGATTTTTGGCCATGCATTGCCATGAACCGCATAGACACGACCAAAACGTGACGTAAAAATCACCTTTTCGAGCATATTTTTCAATCGATAACATGCATTTGGAGAGGGAAGTTTTAGTGGTCTTGTTTGTTGTTGGGGTCTACAGCATCGTGTTGGTTGCAAGGGTTTGTTGCATCGTGGTTGTTGAAGGTGTCTGTCATGTCGCATGTGTTGCGAGGGTCTGCTGAGTGGTGGTTGTTTCTGTGCTGTGGAGTTTGTTGCAGGGGCCACCTGCTGTACCACCTTCGTGCTCTGAGTCCGGTTTTCGCACTTCCTGGAGGGAGTGTTCTTCTTGGGAGTCATCTTTGCTACTGCCTTTATGCTTTCGTGTCGGCGCCAATGGGAGCGGAGCTCCACCAAGGCTATGGTAGAGAGTGACGGGTGCACTGGGGGGCAGAGCGCAACGGCTACAACATGCAATGGGAGGAGCACGAGAAATGGGGGGAGCACAAACTATTGGAGCATAGTGAGCACACAAGGTACAGGCGATATTTTGAGTGATAAGCTAGTTGCATGAGAGGAAAGGAGAAAGAGGACAAGGAGTGTCTAGGCCATGATGATTGTAAGTTCAAAAAAAGGAGACCCACTCCACCCCATAATGGCTCGCATGTATCTAGATTATAGGTTGTTAGCAGCGGCTAACAGTTGCACCAAGCAGGGGATATGCTATGGATGTACACAATATTTTCTATTCACATTGTATAAGGTCTTGGGCTCATTTGGGAGTTCCAAAGTTGTATATGCTAGCCAGAAAGCTCAACTTAATTCCATAGTAGGAGGGTTTGTGGTGCATGCCTTTATAAGGAACCCTTTTATGCAAAGAGGTCATTCTGGAGTGGTCCTTTTGAGAACTCTCTCCTAGAGTAGGTCTTGATGGCCTAGCCTTTGAGCTTAATGCCCATGCTTAGAAGGCTAGTTCTAATCACATGTAATTAGTGTAATCCTCTCGTAATTAATCTAGTTTTCATTATGTTGTCAATCATGTTTCTCTACTTTCCGTGATTGTTTTGAAGGTTGATCTTTTCTAATCTAACTCTTACTTATGCTAAGCTACTCCGATTACTCGAATCCTTATCTAACTCTCTCAATTAAGTGGAGTGGGCGTACTCGTGATTGAGGGATTAGAGTTGTCCTCTAATGGTGTGCTTGTGTGTGTGTGTAGGTTTAAGAAGCCTTGAGCTTAATTTGATTATGTGTGACTTGATTTGGACACCATGATTGGCATGGTTGGGGTGGCCAACTTGAATGCGATCTTGTGTGCTTAATCGTCAATGCATGTAATTAGAGTTGTGCTTGAGAGACTCCAAGATTAGTGTGTTTCACTTTGTTGCTTGATGTGTGTAGATGATGGCTTGTATTGATGCTTGATGTGCGATTAGCATTAGTTGATTTGGGATTATTTCTATTTGCATTGGAGGATGCACACTCTTGAATCCTCTCAATCTTTGCATCCGATGATGCTCTTGTGCATTCTTTGTGTGATGCCTCCAAGCCCTAGCCGGGTCATACTTTCTCTCTCCGAATTGATAGATTTTGTGGGAGATTGCCTATGCTATGGCGAGCCTCCAACATTGGCGCCGCTGCCGGGGAACGGGTTGCCTACGCTAGTGGAGTTGAGGTTGCAAAAGATAAGAGTAATTTGATTACCGATTTCTTGTAATTAGGTAGGATTTGGTTTGTGTGTAGTGTAATTAGGGTTAATTAGATGTGTATAGAGTCATTTCACCCCAAAAACCCCTAAATTCTCTTTTGATTTTGCTAATTTTTCACTAACCTTCACTATTTTGCATCCCATTCATGCTAATTTCGTGCTAATTGTACTAATTTCATGCTAATTGTGCTAACCTAACCACTAATTTTGATTTGGAATGTATGCTAAATCCCCTTAACTGAGGAGGATCATCACTCTTAATTGCTCTAATCTATGCCTAATCTGTGCTTGAGTGTTGATTTTGGTCAATTTTTTGATCAATTTTGGAACGAATCGGAGTTGCACACATGTGTGTGCAATGGAGTGTCTACTCGAGGAGCAAGGACTAAGCGAGCAAGCAATCAATTGTAAGTGGATTGACCTACTCCATTCAATTTTTGATTGATTAAGTTGATCCCATTGAGTTGCTAAATCATTGCTAAAATTAGGTGTGTGTGCCTAATTCATGGAATTTATGCCTAATTTGATGAAATTGGAATGAAATTGTAATCAAATAGGATTCCTAGATGCTTGTGGAATGGTAGTTTTGCATAAATTGTGTGTGCAAATCACTAATTTGATGTGTATGTGAGGCTATTCTGGTCATGGAGTAGGCCTAATTGCCAAAATTAGGGCAAGATTTGAATGTGTGTGCCCATTTTAAATAACTTTGATGAGAAGATTTATGGTCAAATTGAACACCTAAATGCTTGTAGATTGATGATTTTGCAAGAAATGTGTGTGCAAACATTAGGAATTGGCCTAATTTCGTTGCTAATTGAGCAAAAAATTGGATTTGTGCACCTAATTTTTGTGTGTGTGCAATGCTAAATTGAGTTAAAATTTGATCAATTTTTTATTAAAATTGAGTTAATTTAGCATGTATATACTCATGTATGTGTGATCAAGTGTGCAATTGATGAAATGCAATGAGTGTTTAATGAAATTTTTGCACAAATTGACGGCCTAAATTTAGGTGTGTGTGCCTAATTAATGGCCAATTATGCCTAAATTGAATGATTAATTGGTATTTTACCAATTACGATGATTAAATTGACTAAAGGTTAGTAGATGCACCACAAATTTGACAAAACGATTGAAGCTGATTGCTCAATCGATGCACAATTGTGGACAAATTGTTTGGATACCATTGTTATGATTGAAAATTTGTATGAACATGGAAATGTGGTATTGAATTTGGGAATTTTCAAAGATGAAATGAGCAATAATGTGGAGCTCATGTATGAATTTTGATTTTATGCTCCTCGCCAATCCAAACACAAACTCACACACCCTCGAATTTTCCGTAGGAACCTTCTTTAAGAGGTTTTTTTTTTTTTTTTAAAGCCTCTGCATGCCAACTAGTTGCCTTGGTGGGTTACTATTCTTGGCTTGACTGCAAAGGCTATGGAGTCTTGGATTTTGTCTCCTACCCCACCCACTTGCCATTTTTTGGCTCGCTACCCCCCCACACACACACACACTGCTGCAGCAATATCCCTTTATGGTTTCATGCTGCCCACCAATGAGCCGCTGCCCACTTTCTTCGATTGCAACTGCTCGCCGCATATTCTCGGCCTCGCAGTCTGGCTTGGCTGAGGCTTTCAAGAGCCCACGCCATCACACACACACACACAGAGGATCTCTCCCGCTACTTCAGGCCAGGACCCACAATTGCCAGTTTTGGCGCATTACGAGCACACACACTACTCACACAATTTTTGCCACTTGCAGGTCGTCTGTCTTGCAGCCCTGGAAACCCACACGCACGCTGCAGAGCTGGCCCCACACACATGCAGACCTGTTGACCCGGAGACGACCCCACCCGCTTTGGCTTGACATATATACACACACACACACACGTTGTTGGTCCGACCCTGGCTCATAGCCTGCAAACACACACACACACACCCTTTCGCACTGCTTTGCTCTGTTGATCCCGAGTCTCGCAACATGCTAACGGCCCCATACCTGCAGCTCGCATCAGCAGGGTTTTTTTCAGGAAATTTAAAATAAAAATAAAAATGTAAGCAAGTGTTCCCACCCTTCTCCTTGCCCTCGAGCTCATAAGGCTAAAGCCCTCAGAGCCCCTACCTTTGCACTAATATATACTGCTCGGACGTTCAACAAATCCTAGAACATGAATTTCATGCATACATGGGTTTGAGAATTGGATAAAAAGTGTGGGATTTTTGTGCATGGCTTTAAGCTTGATCGAACATTTTTTCAGGTTGTCATCACAATTAAATTGATTGAAATTCTCTAATGAGGTCAGCTTATGGGGATTTGAGAGCATATTCATGTACATTTATTAAGAGGTTCATAACATTTTTGCATAGATTGCATTTAAAAATGCATGTGACATTGTAATTTAAGATGCAATTTTTGTTTTGAACCACTTGAGAGAGAGTTTTGAATGAAGTTCTGATAAGTGCAATCTTTGGCCAATGCCATGCTCTCTCTTTTGTTGCTTTGTATGTCAAAATATGCTACATAAGAGCATGAGAAGCAAATTCATTGATTTATTGTGCGATGGGTGAACAATTGTTCATAGAGTTACATAAAAATTGCCAAGTTTGTGGTGGAATGTGATAGATTTTGGAGCTTGGCTTGAATAAAAACTTCCAACAATTACTAATCAATGATCTTTTTTGAAGGGATGGTGGCCAATTATACAAAACAAGGTTTTGATGCTTCAAGAGAGCTCAATTGACACTTCATCATTTGCTCTAAATTCCATATGTGCTATATGAGCATGATGTATACATCGGTTGTGTGTTTTGATTGTGTGATAACTTCTATGCACAAATGATCGTATTTTGCACTAATGGTTTGCTAATGCAGAACGTGGTTTAGTGCTTGGCTTGATTGACATGCATGGGGTTTGAGAGTTACATTGATGATATGTTCATGCTTGATCGAGACAAGTTGTGCTTGGACTTGGTTTTGCTTGTACATTTTAGTGCTTAAATTGAATGAAAAATCATTGAAAAGCACTAAAATTTGGGTTTCTTGAATGACCATGAGAGGGTAGTAAAATTTTAGGATTGTGATTGAGCATTCTTCTAGTGCTTGACTTGATTGAAATTCTCATTTGCACTAAAATGGCAAGCTCTATTTAACATGCATGTGAGATTCATGTGAGAGTTGAACTAAATGATGAGTTGTGATTGCTTGGTCAAACTTTGTGCTAAAACTTAACATTACTTATACAATTTGGTGCTTGAACAGAAAAAAATCATTGGAAAGCACTAAATGAAGCTTGTTTGATGGCCAAGAGTGAGGATTGATTGTGCATTTTTAAGTGCTCGTGTTGAATGACCAATGCATAAGAGCACTAATTAATGATTTGAGTTTTTTTTAAGGGATGTGGCAGGAGTGTGCTTTCAATGATCCAAGAAGGGGTCGTCATTGCAATATTGCAAAATTTGCCCACTTAGAGCCATTCCATGTCTTTGGAATAAAAGTTGTGCATATGCTAGCTCATAGCCTTCTCACAAGTTAAATGTCTTCATTTGAGCTAGTGTTTAGTCAACTCTTTGATCTTTTAAGTACAAAATTCGGCTAGTGAGAGCCATTCATTTTCATTTCATCAAGTTGTAGTCATCTCTAGCTCATAGATTGCACTAAAAAATTGAAAATTTCATGTGAGCTAGTTGTTAGCCAACTTTTTGAAATGCTTTGAAATGTTAAATTTGGCTTTGAAGAGCCACTTCACTTCATAAAGTTGCATTATTTTCAGCTCTTGTCTTGTTTTAAATTCCATATTTCATTGAGCTAGAAATTAATCAAACTTTTGAATCATGCATGAGAGATGGTAAACATTGAAAATTTTGCTTATGTAGAAGCTCATTATCTCTCATGGTTGATATGTATGCATAAATTTGCTATCAAAGAGCATCATGTGCATAACCAAAGGCACTTTTTTCCCTTGGGTTTTTTCCCTTTGGCAAATTCGGGTATGCAAGACCCTAGCTTTAGGTATTCATTAATGTTTTTTGTGTGGATTTTCAATAATTGGCTTTTGTAGCTTGTGTTTACACTTGTCTTCAAGTTAGCTTTTTTTGCAAATAAAAAGATCAAGAGACTTCTCTACACAAAAGATGCTTGCTCAAGGATGCTCAAAGAGCATGAATAGGTGTAATCCTTCCATGATTTTTCTCTTTCTCATCTCTTCATTCTCTTGCTTGGTTTAAGTGAAATTTTGCTTCTAAGCTATGGTTTTTTCATGTTAGAAAGCTAGGCATTTTAAAGTTTCAACACTATGCTTTCTGAAAATTAACTCATCACATAAAAAATTTTAGGTTTTATGTGTGCTAATCATAGGTAATTGGCCTTGACCTTAGGTTAATATAGGTTCACTTCTTGCTAGTCCTAGATTCTTAGTGATAGTCTTAATACTCCACTCATTTTTGTCATGACCTAGGGCTATGATTAGGCTTTAGTCTTTTTTAGCTCAATTGCCATTAGTATCTCATAAAGGAAGCAATAAACATGTGCTAAAAAATGAACCATGAAACAAAGAAGTGTCCAAAAAAGTAGCAAAAATGCTACTAAGGCATATGAAACTAAAAATTCTATGTTATGTTGTGCCTATGAGAGGCCTAGCGCCTTATTGGCACTTGGTAGGCGAGGGGAATCACCTTGGCTCGCTTGGTCAAGGCCCTAAACCGATGCCCTGGGTTGATAGGGTTTAGTCATCACCTTGGTAAGCTAGTAGGCTTTTGAAACACCTTCTTGAGGGTTCAAGGAGCTGAGAGTCGCACCTAGACTTGCCTTGGGGTGGTAGCCTTGTGATTGTGCTTTAACTTTTTAATGAATGACTAAATCAAAACTTCCATGAGCTTCAAAAAACTTTGACAATGTACTAATAGATTAGGAGCGTTTTTATAGCCCATAGACATGATAGACTTGAATGATTTATTAAGATTGTTCACATAGTTTTTAGGCTAGTAGGTTTATTAACTTTCATTAGCCTAGGGTCATAATTGATTGCTTGTGTTTCATGCATAAAACTCAAATTTCAAGTGGTTTAATCTTCACAATAGTTTGAGTATTTTTTTGCTTTATGTTGTCTAGTTTCTGACTATGATTGACCCATCTTTTAGAAACAAAAAATCACTTTGCATGATTGTTCATTTATTTTTCATGTTTTATTCATTCTTGGTGGCCGTTGATGCTCATTACTTGTTCTTATGTTTTGCAGCTCAATATTTCTTCCATGGACTTGCTTTCTACCATGTCTCTGTGTCTTGCTTCACCGGCACACGAGGACGTGTGCCAAATTAGGAAGGGGGGAGTGTTAACAACGGCTAACAGTTGCACCAAGCACGCAACAAGCAGGGGATATGCTATGGATATACACAGTATTTTCTATTCACATTGTAGAAGGCTTCGGCTCATTTGGGAGTTCCAAAGTTGTATATGCTAGCCAGAAAGCTCAACTTAATCCCATAGTAGGAGGGTTTGTGGTGCGTGCCTTTATAAGGAACCCTTTTATGCAAAGAGGTCATTCCGGAGTGGTCCTTTTGAGAACTCTCTCCCTAGAGTAGGTCTTGATGGCCTAGCCTTTGAGCTTAATGCCCATGATTAGAAGGCTAGTGCTAATCACATGTAATTAGTGTAATCCTCTCTTAATAAATCTAGTTTTCATTATGTTGTCAATCATGTTTCTCTACATTCCGTCATTGTTCTGAAGTGTTGATCTTTTCTAATCTAACTCTTACTTATGCTAAGCTACTCCGATTACTGGAGTCCTTATCTAACTCTCTCAATTAAGTGGAGTGGGTGTACTCGTGATTAAGGGATTAGAGTTGTCCTCTAATGGTGTGCTTGTGTGTGTGTAGGTTTAAGAAGCCTTGAGCTTAATTTGATTATGTGTGACTTGATTTGGACACCATGATTGGCATGGTTGGGGTGGCCGACTTGAATGCGATCTTGTGTGCTTAATCGTGAATGCATGTAATTAGAGTTGTGCTTGAGAGACTCCAAGATTAGTGTGTTTCACTTCGTTGCTTGATGTGCGTAGATGATTGCTTGTATTGATGCTTGATGTGAGATTAGCATTAGTTGATTTGGGATGATTTCTATTTGCAGTGGAGGATGCACGCTCTTGAATCCTCTCAATATTTGCATCCGATGACGCTCTCGCACATTCGTTGTGTGATGCCTCCAAGCCCTAGCCGGGTCATGCTCTCTCTCTCTCTCTCTCTCTCTCTCTCTCTCTCTCTCTCTCTCTCTCTCTCTCTCTCTCTCTCTCTCTCTCTCTCTCTCGGATTGATAGATTTTGTGGGAGATTGCCTATGCTATGGCGAGCCTCCAACATTGGCGTCAATGTTGGAGGCTCGCCATAGCATAGGCAATCTCCCACAAAATCTATCAATCCGGAGAGAGAGAGAGAGAGAGAGAGAGAGAGAGAGAGAGAGAGAGAGAGAGAGAGAGCATGACCCGGCTAGGGCTTGGAGACATCACACAACGAATGTGGGAGAGCGTCATCGGATGCAAAGATTGAGAGGATTCAAGAGCGTGTATCCTCCAATGCAAATAGAATCATCCTCCCAAATCAACTAATGCTAATCGTACATCAAGCATCAATACAAGCAATCATCTACACACATCAAGAAACAAAGTGAAACACACTACTCTTGGAGTCTCTCAAGCACAACTCTAATTACATGCATTGACGATTAAGCACACAAGATCCCATTCATGTCGGCCACCCCAACCATGCCAATCATGGTGTCCAAATCAAGTCACACATAATCAAATTAAGCTCAATGCTTCTTAAGCCTACACACACACAAGCACACCATTCGAGGACAACTCTAAGGCCTCAATCACGAGTACGCCCACTCCACTTAATCGAGATATTTAGATAAGGACTCTAGTAATCGGAGTAGCTTAGCATAAGTAAGAGTTAGATTAGAAAAGATCAACACTTCATAACAATGACGGAAAGTAGAGAAACATAATTGACAACATAATGAAAACTAGATTAATAAAGAGAGGATTACACTAATTACATATGATTAGCACTAGCCTTCTAAGCATGGGAATTAATCTCAAAGGCTAGTCCATCAAGACCTACTCCAGGGAGAGATTTCTCAAAAGGACCACTCCAGAATGACCTCTTTGCATAAAAGGGTTCCTTATAAAGGCATGCACCACAAACCCTCCTACTATGGGATTAAGTTGAGCTTTCTGGCTATCATATACAACTTTGGAACTCCCAAATGAGCCCAAGACCTTATACAATGTGAATAGAAAATATTGTGTACATCCATAGCATATCCCCTGCTTGGTGCATGCTTGGTGCAATTGTTAGCCGTTGCTAACATAGGTACATAAATTATATTGCATGAAAATTTAGAATTTCCCTCTCCCTCATTTCCCAAAATTTGAAAAACGTTGAATTTCCCTCCACCTAGGTGCTATTGCTGGTACCACCAAAAGGTGCAAAAAGTGGTACCACCTAAACATGCTATCACTCCTATACAATGCACACTTTCTCTCTCAAAGCTGCTAAAAATTAGACCGCATCTATGGGGCCAAATGAGCAAAAACCTAGAAAGAATGGGTTGAAAATCCCTTCACGCGAAAACTTGCAGATGAAAACATGGATGAAACTTCACCTAAGAAACCACAAGCAAAACCAATACCTGTACATAAGGTGGGTGACTATTACAAAGGGAATGAAGGAAACACCGCCTAACCACCCGAGTACAAAGGAGTAAAGACGGTTGCAATACTAGATAGTGGGGAAGGAATTTCCATTGCAGCCAAGGGGATGTGGGAAAAATGGCAAAAGCCCGCTCTTAGGAAAACTCGAATGAAACTGCAATTAGTGGATGGATACATGGAAAGACAAATAGGAATGTTAGAAATAATCATTGTATCCTTGTGTGGAATTTCATATGAGCACACCTTCACCATAATGAATTTTTGACAAGAGCAACAACTTTGATATCATAATGGGTAGACCATTCATGCATCAGCTCAAAATGCTATAAGACTGGGTCTATAACAAAAAATTAGTGTCAAAGATGATAATTATAGAGATGTAGAACAAATCTCAGGGGAAGAATCAAACTTCACAAAACTCAACAGGAAAAGCAGGCACTTGCTTGGTTGCAAAGAAAAGCTCACATTTGGATGTTTGGGGCATCAGCATGCGAGATTCTTAGAAAGGAATATTCCATCCTAGAGCGTTCAGTAGAAGATAAATCTTACATAAAGGAACCATTCCCAGAGTATTAGTTTAAACCCTTTGGAAGGGATCAAATACTGAAGACTCTTGATGTCGACGTAAACGAGGTAACCAATATTAAATTTTGCAACAAAGATGGCTATGATATAAGATACTTTTTTATGGTTTCGGCGGTCCAGAAACTAAAAACCTCTTTGAAGCTACTGAAACAGAATTGGTAAGCAATTGCAAACAAATTGTGGATGAGGTATCTATACGGGATCTTCCACATGATACTCAACATGAACTTTCAAGTGGCTATGACATAACTCCCTTATTTATGATAAAGGTGTTGAATAAAGCTAACAAAGTTTGTGAGTATGAGAGAAAAAAAGGTGAGACATATGGAAACATCTTGGAGCATGATGCCAAAGTGCAAATGAAGGAAGCAGAGCAGCCCCACGAGAATATTTCATGATTGACATACCCAAAGAATCAATAAAAGATTTTTCAGCGAGGATGACTCCAGAAAGAGCACAAATGAAAGCAGATGAAAGAGCAAAGTGTAAGGTCTCTGGCACCCTTGAAGAGGGGATTCCTATGTAAAGGATCAATATCATATGCCATTTTGGTCATAAATAAAAAGTTTCTATTTTTGGTAGCTTTTCCACTTTTGACAAGCTACTAATGTATATATTCATGTAAGATTTTCAAAAATGATCTTTTTACTTTTTTTGTCACTTTTATCCAAATATAGTAAGTTTCGAGGTGCTTACACACACCTAGACGCGGTTATCTCGTCTAAATCTAGCCCGTCCTGAATTTCCATAAAAATAGCTATCTACACTCCAAAAAATTCTAAAAATAGCAAGTGTGTGCATCTCACACCTGACGTCATTGTCCTCAAGCTCATCTTTCTATAGAAACTTTCAAAATTCAATTTTGATACCTAGCAAATTAAATCCTTATCTTAATGTCACTTGAATTAATTTATAATTATAAGGTATGTATGTGTACACATGAGCATGGGCATATGTATGGATGTCCGTGGATACCCATAGGATGAACCATGGCCATGGAACCATGTATTTTGGTAGAAATGGCTCTAAACATGAGGTTATATGAGGTGTGACACCAAAAATTGGCATGGAAAGCTTAAGGAATGGGTACTTTTGACCTTTCCTGGAAAGCAAGGGAGGTTAGGACAGCTCTCCACCTTGTAATAGCAAAAAGGGGCACCCTATGAAGCTAGGCTCTTGCTTGGGAAGAGAGGGGCCAGCTTAACCCGGGGCCCAACTTTCTAGAATCTTTAAAAGGGAACTTCTCTCACTCATTTGGAACACACACTTGGGAGAAGGAAGCTATGTTGCCGTGGCTACTCTTTGATGAATCTTCTACAAGGCCTTCTGAGGAAAAAAACTCCTAGGCATAATCTGGTAATGTAAATTTGTTGCATCAATAAACTTCTACATCTCTATTCTCTTCTCTCCTGGACGATTCCCAATCAGCTACTATCGTTCTTATTCTTATCTATCTAAAGCTCACTGGATACATCAGAAACTCTACTTATTATACTCTAATCTATGATTCCTCAAGATGTTGCAAGATGGCAAAAAACTAAAGCATGTGTTTTTCTTTCAAATTCATGATTATGATGCTTGTTTTGCACTCAACTGTGTCAACATACACAAATCTCTTGTTCAAATTTGCACTAAATGGAGAAAGGAAGTTAAAAATAAATCTTCATTTACTTGTGCTAAGTGAGGTGCATAGCCTAAACTTAGTATGCATTAAGCTTTTCAAAGTTGTATTATGGTCATCCACAAATCCATGGGAGTGATAATATTGCATGGGTTATAGTGTATGTGGATCATAAGACTATGACAAAAGTAAGTAAAGAATATGTTGGAGTAATGTATGTCATAACCATAAATTGTTGGTATTGAAGCACTTAGAATTAACTACCTTACTTCCATTGTTCTTTATACCATAGCGTACAAACTTCTCAAGTTAAGTATCTAGTAGTGGGGATGGAACCCAAAATAGCTGACTATGGTGGATCACGAAGCCGGAACCAGTGATGGTAAAGGCAAAGGAAAGGCCCCGATGAATGAGGATGTGCCACTTATCCCACGAAGTGATGTTAGTGCCCAAAAAGAGGTAAGAAACTTCTTTTTTGTTCAATGCATCATGAGTAATTAGGAAGTAGAAAAGTTCCTAAATGTTGGGTTAGTCCCAATTGAACTTGTTAATTATCTTTAAGTTTTAGTAATGTGGAAGGACTCTTTGAGGATATATTGTCTAAAGTAGGAAATAAGTGTTTGCCTAGTAGGAAAATTATCAAACCTTCTTCATTCAAAAATCCTACACTGATATAGTAAAAACTCTCTTTGATATCCAGGGAGGAGGGCTAAGCAAAGTGAACTCTAAAGCAGTGCATATGAGTGCACACATCTTGCAAGTTTGTTCCCAGAATGCAAGACAATACTTGCAGGTTTGTGCCCAGGTTGCAAGTAAGTCATTGTGAGTTTGTGTCTAAAGTGTAGTATTGTATGGGAAACTAAAGATCGGGAGCAATAAACTCTCGCCAAGAGGAGTGAACTCTTGGGGTTTGGATACTTTAATGAAAAAGGGTCATATGTTGTTTTTCTTCTAGGAAGGATTGTTTTGGTGCCGATTTGATAATGTTTTGGTTTAACAAATTTGTGATAGGGACCTTAAAAAGGGATTTTGTGTATGAACAATCGTGTGGTAGTAATTAGAAAACAAGCAAAAAGTGTGAGTGTGGGGTGGAAAGTGGGGATTGTCTGAGGTTACCAATCAAGGATTGGTGGTCTTGATTAATCAAGAAACTCTACACTCCCTCTTGTTAGGAGAAGCAAAATTAGAGACTCATTGTGCCAAGAGTCAAGAAGTCCCAAATATACGTGCTCTTGAAAGCTATAGGGAAAAAGGTACTTGGATTATCTCTCTTTTGGAAGATGGGAATTAGGGACGTAAAGAAATTCTTGTAAGTTCATGTTTTCCCTACGAGACAGGGCTAGGAACCCTCTTCAATGGTGGGACTCAAGTTACTCGGTGATAAGAGGCCGTCCATTGAAAATCAATTCCTTCTTGACTTTGTTCTCTCAAGCGTTAAGGGCCTAGCAACCTGTCAAGTACCCTCTAGTTGTCAAAAGGTTATGGTAATGGGGTGGGGACCTCACACAAAGTTTCCACATCAGATATTCAACAAATGCAAGATCAAGAGATGGACAAGGATACGACAAAAGATCAATTGTCTCCTATGATGATCAAAATTAACATATGCAAAGAAACAGGACTTAAAATCACATGTTTGGTTGTGATAGATCCAGAAGCAAAAAATAATCTAATGACTTATGGAACGTGTATCATTATGGGAAAGCCACCAGCCAAAGAGCTAGAAGAAACAATGTACACAAGTTTAAATTCTTTTTATTCCTAGCTTTAAAGTGGCCAAATCCGTACTCAAGTTGAATACTATGGAGTATAAGGATACTTTCCGCATAATTGACTCCCATCATATCAAGGAAGGTATGGTCCTGATAGAAAGCTGGAGGAACACCTTCTTTCAACCTCAAGGAAAATCTTCAACAACAACACCATCAAAAGACCCAAAATCACCTCAAGTCAATGAAAATAAGGAGCAACCAAGCATCATGGAAAAAGGTAAAGCTAAGGTAAAAGTTGAAGTAGATCACCCTTGCAAGACGAGTTTACCTTCAACAAGCCTCCCTCAAACTTCCCGTGAGGCTTCTACATCAAGAGCCAAACCATCAACTATGCAATGGAAATCGAAGTAAAAATTCTATCAACTAATGTTTCCATCACAAAAAAGCATCAAGAAGAAGCCAAAGGGAATCAACCAAGTGTTAGCATCCAAAGAGAACATCCAAGTCAAAGATCCATTTTGGATACATCAAGCACGGGTCTACCTTCAACAACCAAAGGTCGTCGGGTGGGTTGCATCAAATGAGTCAATCACTCCTTAGGGCTACTTCCATTTAATTGTAAGCATTGCTAGCTTTGTTGAGGTTTGTGACTACGTGTTAGTGAGCCTAATCAATATATTTGAGTGTTTAAATCACTATTTTTTACATTTTGACCATAGGAGAGTGTTCTTAAACCATAGCGCGATATTTTTGGAATGTCTTGTTGCATTTGTTTAAACGTTTTTCATGATGGATTGTGATTTTGGTACCTTGTTGGCTTAGAACCAGACTTGGTAGTATAGTGTCCCTAGGTGTCCCAGACCTCCTTCTAAAGTTTTGATGCATTTTGAGTCCATTTGAGTGCGAAAATGGCGTGATGACCAAGAGCGGTGAGAAATGACATAGACAAATTTTTCGATCATTGCGTGATTAATTTTCTTGTTGAGTTGCTGCTTTAAGTTGTTAGGTTCACTTTTTGAGATTGATAACCTCAAAGAGTCTCCGTGCCACATCCGAGTCACTTCCCTGAGTATTGGAATTATGTTAGTGCCAGATAGCTATGCTATAGACATGAGTCACGGTTACCCGCTAATAAAGACTTAATACTGATGAGCAAGTGTTGGGATTTTACAAAGCGGAGCTACTAGATGTTTTACATGCGCTTGACACATGGAAGCACTATCTTTTGGGCATGCTTCACTTAAAATAATTTGAACCTTAGACCTTTGAACTTTAGCAACAACCAAAAATTAACATGAGTAAATTTCAAGCCCGCTTTGCTGCCAAAAAAAATGCCCACTGCCGGTGGGGTAGCTGGTTTGTTCGTGTCACATTTAGCCGCATTGTTGTCCTCAAATTTTTCTAGCATTTTAGGAACTTCAAAATAACCCAATCTTTCTCGCCCAAGGGTTAGTGTGCATAACAATCAAATGGATGCAAAGATATATGTCGCATTAAAAATGCAATTCATTTACATACAAAATGCATGCAACGATATGCAAATACATAAACAAATGGTAGCAAAAAAAAATGCAACACTAATGTAAACACTTTTGGCCAACAAAACTCACTTTAGCATGCATCTATCTTTGAGAAGATAATAAGCCCATGTTTTACCGAACTTTGAAAATTTTCGTGAAAGTTGGAGTTTGGCTTACATGTGAGTTGCTATAACCTTTCCAAGATCAGTGATGACCAAAAACGCTTTATTTGAATTTTTGGACTCACCTTACGAGTCCCATACCAATAAAATCTAGAAAAATTTGCAAAAAAATTTAGTGATGTTAATCCAAAGATTGAGATGGATCAAAAACCTTCCTTGATTCCTACTTACCCTATTCCTAATCACATCAGCAATTGGTAATAGAAAGTGTCCACCAACACTAATTTTCTTAGTTTTTTGCTTAAAAAGTGCATCAATCCTCAAACTCTCACATAGTCTATGAAATCAACAACTTAAACTCTAAGCCAAAAGGTTCTCAAGAAGTATGACTAATCCCAAGACACCTCTACACATCTAAAGTAGAAAAACCTCAACCGTGTGATTTCTAAAAGTCTGTTTTTGACTCTAAGTGAACCTAGAGGAAGTTTTTTGGACAATTCTAGTGAGCATTGAGTTTTTTTCTCTATTTTAGGTCACCTGGTCCCCGACAATGGTGCCAAAATGTGGGCTCTCCTACTGCCAAGCCTCGCTATCTAGTTGTAGTGACAGTAAGAACCACATATATAAATGTCATACCATGGGATGGAATCAACTCGACTAGGGCATGGAGGCTACAAGAGGGTTTTAGGATCTCAAAAGACACACTCAATACCTATCTTACTAGAAATTATACTCAACTCCATGTGAGGCAGTAATGGCTATTTACAACACCATAAACAAATCCCAATAGTTCACCAAGCAAACAAGGTCCAAACGAGACCAAACTTACAGTATGGGTAAACAACATCTAAATACACATACCTATGCCATCAAATCTTTCTTTAGACCATGTGTCAAAATCATGCTTATTATCTATAGGATAGATTTGACCTATCTGTTTTGAGCAACTGCACCCTAGAGCTTAGCGATGATACCCCAACATCCCTCCAATGCATACAGTGCAGTTTTGTTATGTAAATTCTAATTTATGAGTAGATTAAGGAGTAGGTGAGTAACAACAAAAAACAGTCTTATTATGATAAAAGTACAATATGCAAAGAGCTTTAACTTGACAACATTTTTCCCCCTCCTAGATTTGGTCAACTGCGGCACAACTTTATGGGATTGGTTAGTGGCCCAACTTGTGAGCTTTATTTTTGATTCTTTAGTGTGTCCAAAGTATCATAATACATGATGTGTATCTTTCTATCAGCTTTGGCTAGAACTATAAGTTAATGGGAGTCTTGAGCTCCATTCTAGTGTAGCGAAAAAATCGGGCACAAAGGTTTTCCACCATGGGGCCAATGATTTTGGAGCAAAAAGTAAAGAACCCCATGTAGAATGCTTCTTCAAATTTTTGCATGTAGTACGAGGGTAGGAGCATTAATCTGGCATAAAATCCAAAGAGTATTTCATCGGGTGGTTGATCTGAAAAAATCATAGCATAGCCCTTGGTTGCCCACAACTAGATGAGGATGTTTGGATGCATGTAAGGAGAATCTTGGAGATCTTTGTGAACATGATTCAGGTGAGATCTACTATTGTCTTCAAGATATTTATAAAATCTTTTTAGAGTGTCACGACCATGTAGTCTTTGGAAGTTTTCCTTTGGGTGGGCTTAGTCTGGTGCCATGTTGGATGCTTCTTTAGAATGAGTTGATGGATTCTCCAACTATAGACTCTTCGCACTTGATAGAAGGTGTCATGTTTCTTGATGTCTGGTGGAGCTTGAGTGTAGAGGATGAGGTACTTTGGGTGTTTCTTTAGTCAGTTTACTCTCCAAGTGAGGTGTTGATCTGCATTATCTGCATCTTGATCTCTACAAAGACATTCTTTTACCTTGAGAATTTCATATTTGAGGAATGGAAATGGGATAGACAATTGGTGTTAGGTTCTGGTGGTTTTCTTGAAAGTGAGCTATGCCACATTGGCAAAATGTAGGATCCTTTCTTCCAAAACCATGGCCTCTTTTCAATTATCCTCAATCTAAAATTCTATATTCACCTTCATAGCTTTTTTTGCTTCAGCTATGAAGCTATCAAGTGGCCCTTGTTCTATCTTAAAGTCAACTGTGGAGGAATTTGGTGGCATTGTAGCTGGATCAACATCCTCATCTAGTTGTGGGAGTTCAAGTGCCCCTCTATCCATCATCACTATTTTTGGTAGATCTTTGTCTTTCATTTTCAGTTTTCCCTTTAAATGTTCTTGAGACATTTAGAGGTTATCTATCTTCTTTTGGCAACTCTCTTCTTTGGTCATAAAGGAGAGTAAGAGATCTCTCCTCTACATCTACTTCAACTTTAACTATGTCTTTAACTCCTTGTTTCTTTTCTCGATTGCTTGGTATTTCAAATTTGATGTTTGGAGTGTGAGGAATTGTGGGTTTGTCTTGAGTTTTGCTAGAAACTCACTCTAATCCTTTAGTTTGCCTTCAACTTGTGTTGCTTGAAGATTTTCTATCTCTAGCTTGGTTTGTAGCCATTGGGCATGTGCATTAGTGTCCAATAAAGTTTCACTGACCTCTTGGATCTGCTTTAAATGGCCTTCACTTGTGGTATTTGGTTGCTTCACTAATTTAGTTGTGTTTTGTAATTGTGTGTGCAACTACTGAGTACTAGTCTCCTTTAAGCTGACAATCTTTACTTGTGAATGCTTATATAGATTTTTGTTTTCTTCAACAAAAACATTTGCTACATCAATTATTGCAGTGAGATTTGCATTGGCACACTCTACTTGGTTAATCTTTTCTTCTTGAGCATAAATTATAATCTTCATCTTCTTCACTATGTGATGCGCAAAATTTGCATACTCTTCAATGCCTTGCAAACAAGTAGGTTGAGAGGTACTTGGTGAAAGGTGCTTGACCAATTTCTTGATACCCCATCTCTTTTGTTTCTTGATCCATCTTTATTTCATCAATAGGTGTTGCATATATGGAGATTTTCACTTTAAGATCCTCTTGACTATCCCCTTGCAGTGTACTCTCTTGTGTACCTTCAATTAATTATATGTCCACATGCATCTCTAGTTTACCTTATTCTTCTCTTACTTCAGCAATGCCTAGTGCTGCTGGCACCAAATATATCTTTAACTCTTGTTTAGTTTCTTCATGATGAGTCTCTTTGATCAAGCTTAGTTTCTACTGTGTGAAGTGAAGAGTGGGCATCCATAGTGATAGGAGAGGGAGGCTCGTTGGTAGGTTGAGTCTTTGGCATATTAAGTGTTCTCACTTTTTCTTCATTTTCCTTTCTAGCTCTTCCTCTCAATAGATTTGTTCTAGTTCTACAAGGATATACTTTTTTGTTTTGAGCTTCATTCAAGTGTTTGGTTTGTAAAACTCCTCCAAGCCTCCTTCCAGCCTTCCTATTCTCTTTCAAAAGCCTTTCTCTCTTTCAAATATAGTTTCCCTCTATGATGGCTCTTAAATAATGATAGGAGTTGGATTGTGAACTCTCTTTGGAAGCCTCTCCTCAACCTTCTCTTCCCCTTTGTCCCTCCTTTTCCTTTGTTCTTCCATTTCTAGATCAACTTCACTTTCTCCAAAGGCCTTGTCTTTTGATTCCTCCATCGGGCCTTCATCACTCTCTTCCTCGCTCTTAACTAGAGGTGATAGAGCTAGTTTTCTCTTGGATCGTCGAATCAATGGTGGTTGCTCATCCTTGGATTCTTCTTCTTCATTATTCCCCTTGTTTTTTAATCCTACTTCTAGCCAAGTATTCTTATCTAGTTCCGGTGTTAAGTTGTCATCCATCCCTATCACATGGTAGGCAGTACAAGTTAGAATCTCCGGTGCCCGCAAGTACTTGATCCCTTGGTGTTCTTGGTCTTCTACATGTTTTTGAGCATGTATGAGGCATGGTGTATTGGCTTTGGTGTTAAAAATAGGTATGCTCTGATACCATGTGAAAATATATAACAAAAGGAGAGAGGGGAGGAGATGGACACTACACAAATACAAGAGAGATACAATGATATAATGTAATGGAAAGTCTTATTAATCATAGAACTACCATGGGATACAATTTGAGTAGTTAAAGTACACAAAAAATTACTTTAAGGTACTTTTTACTATGTATAGAGGGTACTCTATAGTACCTTGATAGGTATTGTAAAGTACCTTAAAGTAATTCCATAGTACAGGTACTTTTGAGAGACTCAATGGATGACCCCCAAACCCAAGATAGAGGCTACAATTCCAAGTACAATGAGTGTGTTTTCCCAGCTAACAACACTCTATACATGATTCATCTAATAATCTCACTACATAATGTGCCCAATATCATCTTGAAACTAGTCTCCAAGCACTAGGGTACTCCTAGGTACAAGTGTGTACAAAGGGACGAACGTAGCCTTCTCAATTGCACTATTTATAGCTATTGTAGATGACTCCTCCAAGTGCATTTTAGGGATTTCTTTGATAGGTAGATCCTCCATGATGAGGGGAACATTCTTTCTTTACACACCATCAAGAGATCATGATTGTATCTCTTGGTAGGTCACTCCCAAGTTGGTATTTTAGCTCCTTTGTGTGCAGTTTATAACTCTGCAACTCTGCAAGCAGCCAGCTTGCTGACTTTTAGATACTTTTGATACTTTTCCTACCTGACTGCTTGGTAGTTGTTTTAGACTCTTCCCACGTGTAGATGGGTAAAATCTATGACCATGGGCATGTATCCTCATGCCCATAACATCATTCTTCAGTCCATGTTGACTCACTTCCATCATGTCGTTATCCTTAAGTAGACCTTGTTCGCACATGTAGTAGAGATGATGTGACCTTGCATCTTTCAACAATGGAAAATTGGTCTTTAGAGTGGTGATGGCAAAATTAGGTGCTGCTACATGTGTCTTCTTGGTTGAGAAATGAAAGTATTGGTGGATCAGTAGTGTGGTGGGATCCTACGTTGACTTGTGCATCATGTCCTGAGTTGTAGCCGCAATAATTTTTCTACTAAAGATGTATGTTCTTTTATTTTCCTTTGACCTCATTGTATCTTCCTTAATTGGTAGTTTGAGATCCTTGGCCACTATCTCTTTAGGGATGTTTACCTTTGTTGCTGGCCAATTGAATCAGATATTTGGGTTGTCCCATCTTCTTGTATTGAATTGAGCAGTTCATATCCACTCGAGAGGGCTCCATCTAGTAGAAGGATTGGAGTTCAAGATTTTTGTGGGCTTCTTGGAGCTTTGATGTCTCAGCCACATCATATATCTCTTTGAGCATCATTTGTACTTTGATTGTCTGGTAATCTGTTGCTATTCCAAACCAACCTTGGAGGATTTCTACATGATTTTTGTCGAGGAGATCCTCTGCAAAACTCTTCTTTGTCTCTCTAATAGATTCCTCTTTTGCCTAGTATTTTGGGAGATCAAGAAGCCTATGCTTGTGAGTCTTCTTTTTTGAGGTGAATGATCTTGGAGTAGGCACACCATACATAGGCATTAGGTGCATTTTAGACCAAAAAATCATTTGTTGAGCCAAAAATGAGATTTGTAGGTCAATTTCACAATTAAAGCCAAACAATTACTACTTTGACCCATAAAAACAAAGTGCAAGCATCAAAAAGCTAATCTGACAAAAAAAATTCATTTGAGATAATAAGCATGCTTATTATCTTGGACATGATTTTTGCATTGAAAGTGGATTTAGGCTATGCACAAGGGTTGTAGGCACTAAAAATATATAGATTTAATGTTTTTGGTAGATTTGGGTGCATGGATGCCTGTTTGGATCATGTTCTGACTAGAAAGGCTATAAAAATGACTAAGTGTTGGTGCAAATTTTGGTGTATCTAAACAGTCCCAACATTGATATGCAGGTTGGTGAGGGCATGATAAAGTTGATGGGAATATTTTTTTAAAGTTTGGACTCATTTTGCATTTGTAAGCGTTCTTATTATCTAGTTTGCTATTTTTTCATGTTCCTTGCATTTTCTTGGCTTGGGCAGATTGTTCCCCTACTTTGAATGTCTTTTACACTTTTTGGGTTTGGAACATTGGAACCAAGGGAGCTCAAAAAGTCGTGTACTAGCTTTTTGTCAATGTACATGGCACTATGATTGGGCATATATAGGATGCTCATACTCCTAAGGAGGCTTGGGAGACTTTGATGTCATTGGATGTGACCAACACAAAGTCAAGGAAGTTGCAGTTGAAGACTGAGCTAAATACTATGCAGAAGAAAAAACTTTCCATCAATGACTATTCATTGAAGATAAAGAACATATGTGATTCACTGGTGTTACAATTGATGATGATGATAAAGTAGAAGTTTGTCTACGAGGTTTGGGTCCTAAGTACAAGCACTTTAAATTTGGCATCCATCTTCAAGACAACATTATCTCATTTATAGATTTGGTGTCCTTATTGATTGTGGAAGAGAAGGAACTTGAGGAAGACTCCTCTACATAGGTTGGAAACAATTCTGAACAGCTCCTTTTTAACAACAAAAGAAGAGAAAGAGTATGTGGTGTAGGTCGAGGAAGAGGCAATCACCAAGCACAAAAGCAAAACAACAATAAGGGTCGGAACACAAGTGGTGGTCAAGGAAACTTTTAAGGTGGAGGGAGTCTAAGAGGTCATGGAACTGCACATCATAATGTAGGTCAACCCAAAAATATAGTATGTTGGGGTTGTGGAGTACATGATCACTTTGAACGTGACTATCCAGATAGGAGGCAAAAAAAAAAATGCAAACACTAGTAGAAATGAAGATGATCTTGAGAGGCTATTTGTGGTGCAGTTCATGTTTACTACTATATCTGCAAATGTGGTAAAATTTAGTGATAATATCTGGTATGTGGATTCTGGTACATCAAATCACATGACCAATCATGGTCATTGGTTCAAGGAAATGCAAACTTTTCAAAGTCCTGGTTCTCAAAAGGACCACTCCAGAATGACCTCTTTGCATAAAAGGGTTCCTTATAAAGGCATGCACCACAAACCCTCCTACTATGGGATTAAGTTGAGCTTTCTGGCTATCATATACAACTTTGGAACTCCCAAATGAGCCCAAGACCTTATACAATGTGAATAGAAAATATTGTGTACATCCATAGCATATCCCCTGCTTGGTGCATGCTTGGTGCAATTGTTAGCCGTTGCTAACATAGGTACATAAATTATATTGCATGAAAATTTAGAATTTCCCTCTCCCTCATTTCCCAAAATTTGAAAAACGTTGAATTTCCCTCCACCTAGGTGCTATTGCTGGTACCACCAAAAGGTGCAAAAAGTGGTACCACCTAAACATGCTATCACTCCTATACAATGCACACTTTCTCTCTCAAAGCTGCTAAAAATTAGACCGCATCTATGGGGCCAAATGAGCAAAAACCTAGAAAGAATGGGTTGAAAATCCCTTCACGCGAAAACTTGCAGATGAAAACATGGATGAAACTTCACCTAAGAAACCACAAGCAAAACCAATACCTGTACATAAGGTGGGTGACTATTACAAAGGGAATGAAGGAAACACCGCCTAACCACCCGAGTACAAAGGAGTAAAGACGGTTGCAATACTAGATAGTGGGGAAGGAATTTCCATTGCAGCCAAGGGGATGTGGGAAAAATGGCAAAAGCCCGCTCTTAGGAAAACTCGAATGAAACTGCAATTAGTGGATGGATACATGGAAAGACAAATAGGAATGTTAGAAATAATCATTGTATCCTTGTGTGGAATTTCATATGAGCACACCTTCACCATAATGAATTTTTGACAAGAGCAACAACTTTGATATCATAATGGGTAGACCATTCATGCATCAGCTCAAAATGCTATAAGACTGGGTCTATAACAAAAAATTAGTGTCAAAGATGATAATTATAGAGATGTAGAACAAATCTCAGGGGAAGAATCAAACTTCACAAAACTCAACAGGAAAAGCAGGCACTTGCTTGGTTGCAAAGAAAAGCTCACATTTGGATGTTTGGGGCATCAGCATGCGAGATTCTTAGAAAGGAATATTCCATCCTAGAGCGTTCAGTAGAAGATAAATCTTACATAAAGGAACCATTCCCAGAGTATTAGTTTAAACCCTTTGGAAGGGATCAAATACTGAAGACTCTTGATGTCGACGTAAACGAGGTAACCAATATTAAATTTTGCAACAAAGATGGCTATGATATAAGATACTTTTTTATGGTTTCGGCGGTCCAGAAACTAAAAACCTCTTTGAAGCTACTGAAACAGAATTGGTAAGCAATTGCAAACAAATTGTGGATGAGGTATCTATACGGGATCTTCCACATGATACTCAACATGAACTTTCAAGTGGCTATGACATAACTCCCTTATTTATGATAAAGGTGTTGAATAAAGCTAACAAAGTTTGTGAGTATGAGAGAAAAAAAGGTGAGACATATGGAAACATCTTGGAGCATGATGCCAAAGTGCAAATGAAGGAAGCAGAGCAGCCCCACGAGAATATTTCATGATTGACATACCCAAAGAATCAATAAAAGATTTTTCAGCGAGGATGACTCCAGAAAGAGCACAAATGAAAGCAGATGAAAGAGCAAAGTGTAAGGTCTCTGGCACCCTTGAAGAGGGGATTCCTATGTAAAGGATCAATATCATATGCCATTTTGGTCATAAATAAAAAGTTTCTATTTTTGGTAGCTTTTCCACTTTTGACAAGCTACTAATGTATATATTCATGTAAGATTTTCAAAAATGATCTTTTTACTTTTTTTGTCACTTTTATCCAAATATAGTAAGTTTCGAGGTGCTTACACACACCTAGACGCGGTTATCTCGTCTAAATCTAGCCCGTCCTGAATTTCCATAAAAATAGCTATCTACACTCCAAAAAATTCTAAAAATAGCAAGTGTGTGCATCTCACACCTGACGTCATTGTCCTCAAGCTCATCTTTCTATAGAAACTTTCAAAATTCAATTTTGATACCTAGCAAATTAAATCCTTATCTTAATGTCACTTGAATTAATTTATAATTATAAGGTATGTATGTGTACACATGAGCATGGGCATATGTATGGATGTCCGTGGATACCCATAGGATGAACCATGGCCATGGAACCATGTATTTTGGTAGAAATGGCTCTAAACATGAGGTTATATGAGGTGTGACACCAAAAATTGGCATGGAAAGCTTAAGGAATGGGTACTTTTGACCTTTCCTGGAAAGCAAGGGAGGTTAGGACAGCTCTCCACCTTGTAATAGCAAAAAGGGGCACCCTATGAAGCTAGGCTCTTGCTTGGGAAGAGAGGGGCCAGCTTAACCCGGGGCCCAACTTTCTAGAATCTTTAAAAGGGAACTTCTCTCACTCATTTGGAACACACACTTGGGAGAAGGAAGCTATGTTGCCGTGGCTACTCTTTGATGAATCTTCTACAAGGCCTTCTGAGGAAAAAAACTCCTAGGCATAATCTGGTAATGTAAATTTGTTGCATCAATAAACTTCTACATCTCTATTCTCTTCTCTCCTGGACGATTCCCAATCAGCTACTATCGTTCTTATTCTTATCTATCTAAAGCTCACTGGATACATCAGAAACTCTACTTATTATACTCTAATCTATGATTCCTCAAGATGTTGCAAGATGGCAAAAAACTAAAGCATGTGTTTTTCTTTCAAATTCATGATTATGATGCTTGTTTTGCACTCAACTGTGTCAACATACACAAATCTCTTGTTCAAATTTGCACTAAATGGAGAAAGGAAGTTAAAAATAAATCTTCATTTACTTGTGCTAAGTGAGGTGCATAGCCTAAACTTAGTATGCATTAAGCTTTTCAAAGTTGTATTATGGTCATCCACAAATCCATGGGAGTGATAATATTGCATGGGTTATAGTGTATGTGGATCATAAGACTATGACAAAAGTAAGTAAAGAATATGTTGGAGTAATGTATGTCATAACCATAAATTGTTGGTATTGAAGCACTTAGAATTAACTACCTTACTTCCATTGTTCTTTATACCATAGCGTACAAACTTCTCAAGTTAAGTATCTAGTAGTGGGGATGGAACCCAAAATAGCTGACTATGGTGGATCACGAAGCCGGAACCAGTGATGGTAAAGGCAAAGGAAAGGCCCCGATGAATGAGGATGTGCCACTTATCCCACGAAGTGATGTTAGTGCCCAAAAAGAGGTAAGAAACTTCTTTTTTGTTCAATGCATCATGAGTAATTAGGAAGTAGAAAAGTTCCTAAATGTTGGGTTAGTCCCAATTGAACTTGTTAATTATCTTTAAGTTTTAGTAATGTGGAAGGACTCTTTGAGGATATATTGTCTAAAGTAGGAAATAAGTGTTTGCCTAGTAGGAAAATTATCAAACCTTCTTCATTCAAAAATCCTACACTGATATAGTAAAAACTCTCTTTGATATCCAGGGAGGAGGGCTAAGCAAAGTGAACTCTAAAGCAGTGCATATGAGTGCACACATCTTGCAAGTTTGTTCCCAGAATGCAAGACAATACTTGCAGGTTTGTGCCCAGGTTGCAAGTAAGTCATTGTGAGTTTGTGTCTAAAGTGTAGTATTGTATGGGAAACTAAAGATCGGGAGCAATAAACTCTCGCCAAGAGGAGTGAACTCTTGGGGTTTGGATACTTTAATGAAAAAGGGTCATATGTTGTTTTTCTTCTAGGAAGGATTGTTTTGGTGCCGATTTGATAATGTTTTGGTTTAACAAATTTGTGATAGGGACCTTAAAAAGGGATTTTGTGTATGAACAATCGTGTGGTAGTAATTAGAAAACAAGCAAAAAGTGTGAGTGTGGGGTGGAAAGTGGGGATTGTCTGAGGTTACCAATCAAGGATTGGTGGTCTTGATTAATCAAGAAACTCTACACTCCCTCTTGTTAGGAGAAGCAAAATTAGAGACTCATTGTGCCAAGAGTCAAGAAGTCCCAAATATACGTGCTCTTGAAAGCTATAGGGAAAAAGGTACTTGGATTATCTCTCTTTTGGAAGATGGGAATTAGGGACGTAAAGAAATTCTTGTAAGTTCATGTTTTCCCTACGAGACAGGGCTAGGAACCCTCTTCAATGGTGGGACTCAAGTTACTCGGTGATAAGAGGCCGTCCATTGAAAATCAATTCCTTCTTGACTTTGTTCTCTCAAGCGTTAAGGGCCTAGCAACCTGTCAAGTACCCTCTAGTTGTCAAAAGGTTATGGTAATGGGGTGGGGACCTCACACAAAGTTTCCACATCAGATATTCAACAAATGCAAGATCAAGAGATGGACAAGGATACGACAAAAGATCAATTGTCTCCTATGATGATCAAAATTAACATATGCAAAGAAACAGGACTTAAAATCACATGTTTGGTTGTGATAGATCCAGAAGCAAAAAATAATCTAATGACTTATGGAACGTGTATCATTATGGGAAAGCCACCAGCCAAAGAGCTAGAAGAAACAATGTACACAAGTTTAAATTCTTTTTATTCCTAGCTTTAAAGTGGCCAAATCCGTACTCAAGTTGAATACTATGGAGTATAAGGATACTTTCCGCATAATTGACTCCCATCATATCAAGGAAGGTATGGTCCTGATAGAAAGCTGGAGGAACACCTTCTTTCAACCTCAAGGAAAATCTTCAACAACAACACCATCAAAAGACCCAAAATCACCTCAAGTCAATGAAAATAAGGAGCAACCAAGCATCATGGAAAAAGGTAAAGCTAAGGTAAAAGTTGAAGTAGATCACCCTTGCAAGACGAGTTTACCTTCAACAAGCCTCCCTCAAACTTCCCGTGAGGCTTCTACATCAAGAGCCAAACCATCAACTATGCAATGGAAATCGAAGTAAAAATTCTATCAACTAATGTTTCCATCACAAAAAAGCATCAAGAAGAAGCCAAAGGGAATCAACCAAGTGTTAGCATCCAAAGAGAACATCCAAGTCAAAGATCCATTTTGGATACATCAAGCACGGGTCTACCTTCAACAACCAAAGGTCGTCGGGTGGGTTGCATCAAATGAGTCAATCACTCCTTAGGGCTACTTCCATTTAATTGTAAGCATTGCTAGCTTTGTTGAGGTTTGTGACTACGTGTTAGTGAGCCTAATCAATATATTTGAGTGTTTAAATCACTATTTTTTACATTTTGACCATAGGAGAGTGTTCTTAAACCATAGCGCGATATTTTTGGAATGTCTTGTTGCATTTGTTTAAACGTTTTTCATGATGGATTGTGATTTTGGTACCTTGTTGGCTTAGAACCAGACTTGGTAGTATAGTGTCCCTAGGTGTCCCAGACCTCCTTCTAAAGTTTTGATGCATTTTGAGTCCATTTGAGTGCGAAAATGGCGTGATGACCAAGAGCGGTGAGAAATGACATAGACAAATTTTTCGATCATTGCGTGATTAATTTTCTTGTTGAGTTGCTGCTTTAAGTTGTTAGGTTCACTTTTTGAGATTGATAACCTCAAAGAGTCTCCGTGCCACATCCGAGTCACTTCCCTGAGTATTGGAATTATGTTAGTGCCAGATAGCTATGCTATAGACATGAGTCACGGTTACCCGCTAATAAAGACTTAATACTGATGAGCAAGTGTTGGGATTTTACAAAGCGGAGCTACTAGATGTTTTACATGCGCTTGACACATGGAAGCACTATCTTTTGGGCATGCTTCACTTAAAATAATTTGAACCTTAGACCTTTGAACTTTAGCAACAACCAAAAATTAACATGAGTAAATTTCAAGCCCGCTTTGCTGCCAAAAAAAATGCCCACTGCCGGTGGGGTAGCTGGTTTGTTCGTGTCACATTTAGCCGCATTGTTGTCCTCAAATTTTTCTAGCATTTTAGGAACTTCAAAATAACCCAATCTTTCTCGCCCAAGGGTTAGTGTGCATAACAATCAAATGGATGCAAAGATATATGTCGCATTAAAAATGCAATTCATTTACATACAAAATGCATGCAACGATATGCAAATACATAAACAAATGGTAGCAAAAAAAAATGCAACACTAATGTAAACACTTTTGGCCAACAAAACTCACTTTAGCATGCATCTATCTTTGAGAAGATAATAAGCCCATGTTTTACCGAACTTTGAAAATTTTCGTGAAAGTTGGAGTTTGGCTTACATGTGAGTTGCTATAACCTTTCCAAGATCAGTGATGACCAAAAACGCTTTATTTGAATTTTTGGACTCACCTTACGAGTCCCATACCAATAAAATCTAGAAAAATTTGCAAAAAAATTTAGTGATGTTAATCCAAAGATTGAGATGGATCAAAAACCTTCCTTGATTCCTACTTACCCTATTCCTAATCACATCAGCAATTGGTAATAGAAAGTGTCCACCAACACTAATTTTCTTAGTTTTTTGCTTAAAAAGTGCATCAATCCTCAAACTCTCACATAGTCTATGAAATCAACAACTTAAACTCTAAGCCAAAAGGTTCTCAAGAAGTATGACTAATCCCAAGACACCTCTACACATCTAAAGTAGAAAAACCTCAACCGTGTGATTTCTAAAAGTCTGTTTTTGACTCTAAGTGAACCTAGAGGAAGTTTTTTGGACAATTCTAGTGAGCATTGAGTTTTTTTCTCTATTTTAGGTCACCTGGTCCCCGACAATGGTGCCAAAATGTGGGCTCTCCTACTGCCAAGCCTCGCTATCTAGTTGTAGTGACAGTAAGAACCACATATATAAATGTCATACCATGGGATGGAATCAACTCGACTAGGGCATGGAGGCTACAAGAGGGTTTTAGGATCTCAAAAGACACACTCAATACCTATCTTACTAGAAATTATACTCAACTCCATGTGAGGCAGTAATGGCTATTTACAACACCATAAACAAATCCCAATAGTTCACCAAGCAAACAAGGTCCAAACGAGACCAAACTTACAGTATGGGTAAACAACATCTAAATACACATACCTATGCCATCAAATCTTTCTTTAGACCATGTGTCAAAATCATGCTTATTATCTATAGGATAGATTTGACCTATCTGTTTTGAGCAACTGCACCCTAGAGCTTAGCGATGATACCCCAACATCCCTCCAATGCATACAGTGCAGTTTTGTTATGTAAATTCTAATTTATGAGTAGATTAAGGAGTAGGTGAGTAACAACAAAAAACAGTCTTATTATGATAAAAGTACAATATGCAAAGAGCTTTAACTTGACAACATTTTTCCCCCTCCTAGATTTGGTCAACTGCGGCACAACTTTATGGGATTGGTTAGTGGCCCAACTTGTGAGCTTTATTTTTGATTCTTTAGTGTGTCCAAAGTATCATAATACATGATGTGTATCTTTCTATCAGCTTTGGCTAGAACTATAAGTTAATGGGAGTCTTGAGCTCCATTCTAGTGTAGCGAAAAAATCGGGCACAAAGGTTTTCCACCATGGGGCCAATGATTTTGGAGCAAAAAGTAAAGAACCCCATGTAGAATGCTTCTTCAAATTTTTGCATGTAGTACGAGGGTAGGAGCATTAATCTGGCATAAAATCCAAAGAGTATTTCATCGGGTGGTTGATCTGAAAAAATCATAGCATAGCCCTTGGTTGCCCTTGGTTGTCTTGAGTTTTGCTAGAAACTCACTCTAATCCTTTAGTTTGCCTTCAACTTGTGTTGCTTGAAGATTTTCTATCTCTAGCTTGGTTTGTAGCCATTGGGCATGTGCATTAGTGTCCAATAAAGTTTCACTGACCTCTTGGATCTGCTTTAAATGGCCTTCACTTGTGGTATTTGGTTGCTTCACTAATTTAGTTGTGTTTTGTAATTGTGTGTGCAACTACTGAGTACTAGTCTCCTTTAAGCTGACAATCTTTACTTGTGAATGCTTATATAGATTTTTGTTTTCTTCAACAAAAACATTTGCTACATCAATTATTGCAGTGAGATTTGCATTGGCACACTCTACTTGGTTAATCTTTTCTTCTTGAGCATAAATTATAATCTTCATCTTCTTCACTATGTGATGCGCAAAATTTGCATACTCTTCAATGCCTTGCAAACAAGTAGGTTGAGAGGTACTTGGTGAAAGGTGCTTGACCAATTTCTTGATACCCCATCTCTTTTGTTTCTTGATCCATCTTTATTTCATCAATAGGTGTTGCATATATGGAGATTTTCACTTTAAGATCCTCTTGACTATCCCCTTGCAGTGTACTCTCTTGTGTACCTTCAATTAATTATATGTCCACATGCATCTCTAGTTTACCTTATTCTTCTCTTACTTCAGCAATGCCTAGTGCTGCTGGCACCAAATATATCTTTAACTCTTGTTTAGTTTCTTCATGATGAGTCTCTTTGATCAAGCTTAGTTTCTACTGTGTGAAGTGAAGAGTGGGCATCCATAGTGATAGGAGAGGGAGGCTCGTTGGTAGGTTGAGTCTTTGGCATATTAAGTGTTCTCACTTTTTCTTCATTTTCCTTTCTAGCTCTTCCTCTCAATAGATTTGTTCTAGTTCTACAAGGATATACTTTTTTGTTTTGAGCTTCATTCAAGTGTTTGGTTTGTAAAACTCCTCCAAGCCTCCTTCCAGCCTTCCTATTCTCTTTCAAAAGCCTTTCTCTCTTTCAAATATAGTTTCCCTCTATGATGGCTCTTAAATAATGATAGGAGTTGGATTGTGAACTCTCTTTGGAAGCCTCTCCTCAACCTTCTCTTCCCCTTTGTCCCTCCTTTTCCTTTGTTCTTCCATTTCTAGATCAACTTCACTTTCTCCAAAGGCCTTGTCTTTTGATTCCTCCATCGGGCCTTCATCACTCTCTTCCTCGCTCTTAACTAGAGGTGATAGAGCTAGTTTTCTCTTGGATCGTCGAATCAATGGTGGTTGCTCATCCTTGGATTCTTCTTCTTCATTATTCCCCTTGTTTTTTAATCCTACTTCTAGCCAAGTATTCTTATCTAGTTCCGGTGTTAAGTTGTCATCCATCCCTATCACATGGTAGGCAGTACAAGTTAGAATCTCCGGTGCCCGCAAGTACTTGATCCCTTGGTGTTCTTGGTCTTCTACATGTTTTTGAGCATGTATGAGGCATGGTGTATTGGCTTTGGTGTTAAAAATAGGTATGCTCTGATACCATGTGAAAATATATAACAAAAGGAGAGAGGGGAGGAGATGGACACTACACAAATACAAGAGAGATACAATGATATAATGTAATGGAAAGTCTTATTAATCATAGAACTACCATGGGATACAATTTGAGTAGTTAAAGTACACAAAAAATTACTTTAAGGTACTTTTTACTATGTATAGAGGGTACTCTATAGTACCTTGATAGGTATTGTAAAGTACCTTAAAGTAATTCCATAGTACAGGTACTTTTGAGAGACTCAATGGATGACCCCCAAACCCAAGATAGAGGCTACAATTCCAAGTACAATGAGTGTGTTTTCCCAGCTAACAACACTCTATACATGATTCATCTAATAATCTCACTACATAATGTGCCCAATATCATCTTGAAACTAGTCTCCAAGCACTAGGGTACTCCTAGGTACAAGTGTGTACAAAGGGACGAACGTAGCCTTCTCAATTGCACTATTTATAGCTATTGTAGATGACTCCTCCAAGTGCATTTTAGGGATTTCTTTGATAGGTAGATCCTCCATGATGAGGGGAACATTCTTTCTTTACACACCATCAAGAGATCATGATTGTATCTCTTGGTAGGTCACTCCCAAGTTGGTATTTTAGCTCCTTTGTGTGCAGTTTATAACTCTGCAACTCTGCAAGCAGCCAGCTTGCTGACTTTTAGATACTTTTGATACTTTTCCTACCTGACTGCTTGGTAGTTGTTTTAGACTCTTCCCACGTGTAGATGGGTAAAATCTATGACCATGGGCATGTATCCTCATGCCCATAACATCATTCTTCAGTCCATGTTGACTCACTTCCATCATGTCGTTATCCTTAAGTAGACCTTGTTCGCACATGTAGTAGAGATGATGTGACCTTGCATCTTTCAACAATGGAAAATTGGTCTTTAGAGTGGTGATGGCAAAATTAGGTGCTGCTACATGTGTCTTCTTGGTTGAGAAATGAAAGTATTGGTGGATCAGTAGTGTGGTGGGATCCTACGTTGACTTGTGCATCATGTCCTGAGTTGTAGCCGCAATAATTTTTCTACTAAAGATGTATGTTCTTTTATTTTCCTTTGACCTCATTGTATCTTCCTTAATTGGTAGTTTGAGATCCTTGGCCACTATCTCTTTAGGGATGTTTACCTTTGTTGCTGGCCAATTGAATCAGATATTTGGGTTGTCCCATCTTCTTGTATTGAATTGAGCAGTTCATATCCACTCGAGAGGGCTCCATCTAGTAGAAGGATTGGAGTTCAAGATTTTTGTGGGCTTCTTGGAGCTTTGATGTCTCAGCCACATCATATATCTCTTTGAGCATCATTTGTACTTTGATTGTCTGGTAATCTGTTGCTATTCCAAACCAACCTTGGAGGATTTCTACATGATTTTTGTCGAGGAGATCCTCTGCAAAACTCTTCTTTGTCTCTCTAATAGATTCCTCTTTTGCCTAGTATTTTGGGAGATCAAGAAGCCTATGCTTGTGAGTCTTCTTTTTTGAGGTGAATGATCTTGGAGTAGGCACACCATACATAGGCATTAGGTGCATTTTAGACCAAAAAATCATTTGTTGAGCCAAAAATGAGATTTGTAGGTCAATTTCACAATTAAAGCCAAACAATTACTACTTTGACCCATAAAAACAAAGTGCAAGCATCAAAAAGCTAATCTGACAAAAAAAATTCATTTGAGATAATAAGCATGCTTATTATCTTGGACATGATTTTTGCATTGAAAGTGGATTTAGGCTATGCACAAGGGTTGTAGGCACTAAAAATATATAGATTTAATGTTTTTGGTAGATTTGGGTGCATGGATGCCTGTTTGGATCATGTTCTGACTAGAAAGGCTATAAAAATGACTAAGTGTTGGTGCAAATTTTGGTGTATCTAAACAGTCCCAACATTGATATGCAGGTTGGTGAGGGCATGATAAAGTTGATGGGAATATTTTTTTAAAGTTTGGACTCATTTTGCATTTGTAAGCGTTCTTATTATCTAGTTTGCTATTTTTTCATGTTCCTTGCATTTTCTTGGCTTGGGCAGATTGTTCCCCTACTTTGAATGTCTTTTACACTTTTTGGGTTTGGAACATTGGAACCAAGGGAGCTCAAAAAGTCGTGTACTAGCTTTTTGTCAATGTACATGGCACTATGATTGGGCATATATAGGATTCTCATACTCCTAAGGAGGCTTGGGAGACTTTGATGTCATTGGATGTGACCAACACAAAGTCAAGGAAGTTGCAGTTGAAGACTGAGCTAAATACTATGCAGAAGAAAAAACTTTCCATCAATGACTATTCATTGAAGATAAAGAACATATGTGATTCACTGGTGTTACAATTGATGATGATGATAAAGTAGAAGTTTGTCTACGAGGTTTGGGTCCTAAGTACAAGCACTTTAAATTTGGCATCCATCTTCAAGACAACATTATCTCATTTATAGATTTGGTGTCCTTATTGATTGTGGAAGAGAAGGAACTTGAGGAAGACTCCTCTACATAGGTTGGAAACAATTCTGAACAGCTCCTTTTTAACAACAAAAGAAGAGAAAGAGTATGTGGTGTAGGTCGAGGAAGAGGCAATCACCAAGCACAAAAGCAAAACAACAATAAGGGTCGGAACACAAGTGGTGGTCAAGGAAACTTTTAAGGTGGAGGGAGTCTAAGAGGTCATGGAACTGCACATCATAATGTAGGTCAACCCAAAAATATAGTATGTTGGGGTTGTGGAGTACATGATCACTTTGAACGTGACTATCCAGATAGGAGGCAAAAAAAAAAATGCAAACACTAGTAGAAATGAAGATGATCTTGAGAGGCTATTTGTGGTGCAGTTCATGTTTACTACTATATCTGCAAATGTGGTAAAATTTAGTGATAATATCTGGTATGTGGATTCTGGTACATCAAATCACATGACCAATCATGGTCATTGGTTCAAGGAAATGCAAACTTTTCAAAGTCCTGGTTATGTAGAGACTAGGGATGATACTTCACATCCTATTATGCATACAAGAAATGTGTCATTGTGTCATTGTCTATGGTAGATGGTAAAGTGAAGTCCGTGACTGATGTACTGCATGTACCAAACATGATAAAGAGCCTTGTTTCCATTGGGAAAATGGTTGAGCAGGGTTTGCAGGTTAGGTTTAACTCCAATGGTCTCTTTATCAAAGATCATAAAAGCAATGGAAGGTTGGTTGGACAAGGGAAGAAAGTGGGCAAAATGCTTACTTTGGATGTAAATGTGTCCAAGGTAAATGCTTCCGTGTTTGCCTGAGGTGCAGTTGTTGAGACATTGAGATTTGGCACAAACATATTGGTCATGTAAATTTGTAGAGGCTGAAAATGATGCAGACCACAGAGATGGTTATAGGTTTGACTAACTTTAGAGTTGCCAAAATGCAAAAATTTTGTGAAGCTGTCAATTTGGAAAGCAAGTAAAATCATCATTTCCTTGTGATAAGCATGTAAGAAGGAATGCATTGGATTTAGTACATACAAATGTATAGGATACAACCAAGACTTCATCTATAGGTAGATGTAGATATTATGTGAGTTTCATTGATGACAATACAAGGATGGTATAGGTCTATTTTTTGAAGCAAAAATGTAAGGTCTTTATGCAATTTCAAAACATGAAAAAAATTAAGGTCTTTATGCACTTTCAAAACTTCAAAGTTATGGTTGAAAAATAGATTGGAATGCATGTAAAGTGCATGAGGTCAGATGGAGGGGGAGAATACTTCTCCAATGAATTCAACAATTTTTGAAAAGCATGGAATTTTGAGGCATTTTTCATGTAGGTATACTCCACGGAAAAATGGTGTTGTTGAGTGAAAGAATAGGCACATTGCAAAATTTGCTAGAGCATTGGTGAATGAGAAGAACATGTCTTGTTGTTATTAGACTAAGGGTGTTGGTACAAGTGTTTACATTACGAACAGGACCCTTACTACTGTAGTACGTTTGTATATATCACTTATGTGCAAGTGTTTGATGAGCTAAGAAGTAAGCTTGATCCAAAAGTAGAAAAATGTGTGTTCATTGGCTATTCCCTTGAGCAAAAAGGGTACAATTGTTACAATCCTATCACCGGTACAGTGATGGTCAACAAGGATGTCATTTTTTATGAAATGGAAAGTTGGTATGTTGATGCAAAAGATGATTTGGGGTCTGATGTAAGAGAAAATGTAGTTGCAAAAAATACAGGTGTGAAGTCAAAAGTTTTCAGTGGGTGCAAGGGTCATATAGTGCAAGTCATGGTGAATCCATGGAGTGGTACGTTACATGAAAGATTGAATCCTACTAACTCTTCAAATGTATCAAGGAAAGGTAAGGAAAAATTTGATGATGCCCCCTAAGCTTCCAAATTTGAGTGTTGGATATGATGATGGCAATAGCAGTGGTTCTGCGCAAAGTTTGGATGAGGAGTTTGGCATACCCTCTGTGAACACTCCAGGTGCAAGAAGGATGTAAACAAGAAACAAGGCACTTGGAAGTAATCCTGCACCACGCACGTAAGAAAGAGTAAGAAATCATGTACAGAAATTGACTTATGCATTCGGCAAAATTTGGACTCACAAAGGGGCCCTTTAAGGAGTTTTACTTTACCTCTCTCTACCAAAATGGGTGCATGGATAAATTTTTGCAAACAAACTCCAAAGTTGGCGGAGGTTTGACAGTTAGAATGTCCTCTTCAAGCTCTATCTAGTGATATATAGCACGCCATGAGATTCCTCATATTTTAGAAGATTCTTTTTTTGATTCACCTATTCATAGGTGAATCAAAAAAAGAATCTTCTAAAATATGAGGAATCTCATGGCGTGCTATATATCACTAGATAGAGCTTGAAGAGGACATTCTAACTGTCAAACCTCCGCCAACTTTGGAGTTTGTTTGCAAAAATTTATCCATGCACCCGTTTTGGTAGAGAGAGGTAAAGTCAAGCTCCTTAAAGGGCCCTTTTGTGAGTCCAAATTTTGCATAATGGTCCGTCATGTGCCTTGTCATTTTGCATATATGGTGAAGATTACATAGGAGGTAGAACCCACATGTTTTGAGGATGCTGTGAAGGATGAAAAATGGCAGCAAGGGCATAACTTTGGTGCATCAAGCCTACCATCTTCATTGCATCAACAAGGACCACAAAGCATGTATTGTACCAAGTCTCTCTTCATGGGAGAAACTATAATACAAAAGCCTTTTGAAGAAAGGACTGGCTTCAAGTAAACCGGTCCACTGTTGTCAATTTCTCTAATTATCTCTCTCTTTTACAAGTAGTGTTCATGCCAAGATAACTAGGTATAATTTTCATTTTTCAACCTTCAATCAAGTGCTCTCATTATGCTCTTAAGAATTCTCTTAAGGAAGTTCTCACTATTGTTACTTCAATTCCGCTACAATCAATGTTATAGCCATATTGTGCTACATTGGTATCAGAGCTATTGATTTCTCTTTTCTTGCTTAAGAAGAGAGTTTCTTGAGTTGTTCATGAAAGAGTGGACATGTTCATTACAAGAGAATAAGTGGGACAGGGATTTATTATCCCGGTTGGAACGAACTAAGTTTGAGGTACACCGTTGGGAACTATAGACTTAATAATGGAGTTTTTGGGGCTTGTCTTTGGCTTAACCATTATTGAGCTGCTAGCAAGATTAATAGGAACTATAATCAACCAAGCACTATTGTAACCTCTCCACTACTCTTTGTAGTCAATAGCCTCTAAACCATGGGTGTGGCTTCTTGAGAGCTACTTTTTAAAAGTTAGGAAGAGTATAAACTAAAGTTTTGAGGTTACCAAATCACAAAGTAGCATAGATATAAATATAGCTAGCATGGAGGAGAATATTAAAGAGAGTAGAATGCATATTGATAAATTTGAGTTTTCACATGAAGCTGCTACTAATAATGATACCCCCATGTTTGTGAACTATCTTGTTACTAGGTTGCAACAACATCCTATAGGCAACCCTACCTTGCAAGCCAAAGTTAACCAACAACTTCATACTCATGGTATTCTCCAAACCTCCCAAGAGGAGGGAAAACTTAGGAAGCCTCTTGTAGAGACTTACAAATGAAGACTCTCTTTGGTGAGAGAAGAAGAGGAACCTATGAAAGAGAAAGAAGTGAATATCCAAATTCTTTGGAAGATGTGGCTCCACAAAGACGGCGGTCTTGACGATCCCCAACTCCTTCCAAGAGGAGAAGATTTTCATATAGTTCTTTTCCTTGTCATTTTCAAGATAAGAGAGGAACCAAATGAAGGAAAAGGTGAGAAAGAGGTCACCCTCTTTTCCATCTTCCTCATCTCTTGATGAAAGCAACGGTTTGTCTCCTAGAGAAGTTCAAGGAGGGAAGAAATAGCATCACTTTTCTCACCTATGATGGCACATTTGGGGCTACAGATAAATTTCTGGCCTTCATCCAACAACTTGATGCGACCTTTGGATATGAGGGCTTCATGGAGTCCCTTAACCTATATCATGTAGCTATGCATTTTCAAAAGTCTACCCAACATTGGTGGGCAGCCGACGAGGTAATGGCAAAGCTCCCAAAACATGGAATTGAGTTTCCAAAATGAAGCAATTTCTTTCAAGTGATGCCGAAGACAAAGTGCTTACCCAATGGCAAAGTTTGAAGATAAATCCCAATGAGTCTATCCATAAGTATGTGGAAAAGTTTTGGGATTTATATGTCAAAGCTACCATCTACCAAAAGATAGACTTCATTGAGAAAAAGCAACAATTTTATGCGAGACTACCTGAAGATATTTCCGAGTATGTTAATTCTCAAAGGCCTAAGACCATCACTGAGATGATTCACCATACTATGGTTGCTTCACAAATCAATTTCCAACAAGGGGCTAAAAGGAACTTTAAGCCCATAAAAACTAAAGACCAAAATGAACCCGAAGGGAAGAATAATGCTCAAAACTCTTCCCATGGCAATTCTAGCAACAACAACAACACGAGACCAAGAAGAAAGGAGTTTACAAAGATAAAAATAAACTATCCCCTAAATAGTTAGAAGCTTTTTACAAAGACCATAAATGTTTCAAGTGTGGGGATCAGGGACATGGCTATCATTCTTGCCCCAAAATAAATTCACGCAATGAGACTCCTAGAGCTTCTATGGTCAAAGACCCAAAATAGGATACTCGTTGCAAAGGATCATCTATTTCCTATGCTTGGGGAAAGGTGAGGGAGCATGATGTCTTTATCCTTTTTGACCCTAGCTCTACTCACAACTTCATATCGAGTTGTCCACTAAGCTAGGCATACAAGCTTTCAAGATGGGAGATATTGTGATTGTTGATGGGGCTTTTGAGGGAGAACAAGACTATGATACTCCCTTGATTGGGAAATTGAGTCTTCATGTCCAAATCTACGTCGAAGAGGACTTCTGCAATTTTTGACGACTGCACAATGGGCTCTTTTCCATCACTCAAGTTATGGTAGTCCAAAGCATCCCTTGAGTTCAAAGCATGTAGTAGTGAAATATTGCTCCTTGGAAGTCCATTTGTTACTAGATCACCAAGAGGATGCTTATCTATCCTCTCGAGGTTATGTAAACAATTAGCAATTGAGCCAATTGTAAGATTTGGATCAGCTGGCCACAAACCATTCAAGACAAAGTGTCTGTAATGACCTTCTCCATGTCCATGAGTGATCATGCCAATCAATGCCACCTGCAGATTATATCCTGAATCCACACCCTTGGGAACAATGCATAATCTAGGAATGGCAGTCTTCTTTTGATCCATCTTATCATGGATTATGCATACATATTTTTGTGGTTGAGTTTCTGAATACGTGCGCCATGCATAATATAGGCTTCTACAACTCTTTTGTTGTGCCATGTGAACTTCTCTCTCCCTCAAGAGAAGAGCTCTCTCTTCAAGAGAAGGTTTAGCTTCTAACCTTGCCTTGATTGAGCTACAAATATTGCACTTAGAGAACTCACTCATCTTTGTTAAAGTGACATGTGGGTACTCTTTGTTCCAAATTCTACCAAAAGAGGATTGGGATAGCTTCTTCTCATAGCCCATTTGGTCAAGTGTCGTGTTGATTTCACATGAAATATCCACTTGTTTGTATGTTGATGGAATCACCAATTGAGTCTCTCTTGAGCCATCTAGCAGTGTTCTACTTCTATGTGGCATCTTCTCAGAGTTGTTTTCCACAAACTCATTTAGTAGTGCTCTTGCTAAACTAGTATGTTAAAGTCCCCTTCTCAATGTACATGTGTTCCCATGTACATATTGGCGCACACCATTTTCAAAGTTCTCCTTGTATCGATAAAATGATGTCTTTGGTATTCCATGTAGCTCATACCATGCTCTACAACAAACAATAGAGCTATTTAGCCTGAATTGGTATCGTGACTTCTCATTTTTCTGATAACATATAGAAAGAGCATCATAAACATAATTAGTGCGTGATTTTTGAGACTCTCCCCAAAATTGTTGTCGTAACCTTGTCACCATATCACGATCTGCAAATTGGCAGCATTTTTGTGCACAACAATCAATGCATGATACCCTTTGAATTGATTTGTTTGAAAGGTAAAAAGTCGAAGTTGGTGCTGCTTTTGATTTTTGAGTCCTGTTCATGAAAGTGTATCGTCTCTTCCTTGACAACTGGACAACATTACTCCCATCAAGTTTTTTTCCAACATTGTCATCGTTGGATACATCCTCATATGTAGCATGCATGCCATCAACAGGAACAAAGCATTGTAATGGGCTCCCATTCAACATTGTTGTCTGCTTGATAGGCCACTTTAGCAAAGTGATGCTACCCACTTCAACCACATCATCAATGCTTGCATTTTCTCTTTCAATACCCACACCCACACAATCAGGACCAAGTTCCTGAAAGTTGACATAATCATGTGGAAATAGATATAAGATGGTCCCTTCATTCATGGTTTGCATCATTGTGTCATCTTTTAAAAGGACCCTCTGATTTCTCCAAGACTCTCGAATCATTGCTTCAAATTCTGGGCTTGTCATAGGTATTGCATTTGTAACTAGAGGATCAGAATGATCATGTTCTTCATCACCATTGTAGCTTTCGTGTGGATCAATTAAGTTCCCATTAATACAAAAGATTGCAAAAGAAGCTTTGACCATCGAACAGCACTCCATAATGAGCCTTGGAGAGATGAAGTATCCATTGTAGGAAAAGGTAGGACCACATCCTTCAAGCATTCCTCCACTAGTATGGAGACATTTCCCAGCCCTATCTTTGTACCACCACAAGTGGAATCTGGATCTGTTCTACACACAGAACCAATACCAACGATTTCATTGTCAAGTATCATATGTACTTTCTCCCCAGATTCGAAGTCCATCCTGTAAGTAAAAAGATTACATTGTTAAATCCATAGTTATAGAAAAATACTCTTCAAACAAAAAATCATGCTACAACATGAAAAAGGTTTGCATAGGTTGGACAAGTGGTGAACCTTGAGACCAAATCCTCCTTGCTATATTAATGGAAGCAAGGTTGGACAAGTGGTGGACCTTGAAACCAAAGCCTCTTTGCTATATGAGAGCATAGGTTGGACAAGTGGTGGACCTAGTTGTAATACCCACTGCCACCTATCAACTACTATAGGACTATGCTTTCCAATGTCCAAGTATCCCTTGAGTCTTCCAAGGTTGAACACGTGGTGGACCTTGACACAAAAATCCCCTTTCTATATCAGAGCATAGCTTGGACAAGTGGTGGACCTAGTTATAATGCCCAATATCCAAGGTGAAATACCTTAGGACTTTGATACCTTGCTTGCCAATGTTTACGTAGCCCCTCATTTCTTTAATGGAAGTAAGGTTGAACAAGTGGTGGACCTTGAAACCAAAGCCTCTTTGCTATATTAGAGCATAGGTTGGACCTAGTTTTAATACCCACTGCCACCTATCAACTACTATAGGACTATGCTTTCCAATGTCCAAGTATCCCTTGAGTTTTTCAAGGTTGAACACGTGGTGGACCTTGAAACGAAAATCCCCTTTCTATATTAGAAAGGTTGAACACATGGTGGACCTTGAAACGAAAATCCCCTTTCTTTATCAGAGCATAGCTCGGACAAGTGGTGGACCTAGTTATAATGCCCAATATCCAAGGTGAAACACCTTAGGACCTTGCTACCTTGCTTGCCAATGTTTACGTAGCCCCTCATTTCTTTAATGGAAGCAAGGTTGGACAAGTGGTGGACCTTGAAAGCAAAGCCTCTTTGCTATATGAGAGCATAGGTTAGACCTAGTTGTAATACCCACTGCCACCTATCAACTACTATAGGACTATGCTTTCCAATGTCCAAGTATCCCTTGAGTCTTGCAAGGTTGAACACGTGGTGGACCTTGAAACCAAAATCCCCTTTCTATATCAGAGCATAGCTTGGACAAGTGGTGGACCTAGTTATAATGCCCCTCCTTTCTTTAATGGAAGAAAGGTTGGAAAAGTGGTGAATCTTGAAACCCAAACCCTTTGGCTACATATAAAGGATATCTTGGACAAGTGGTGGGCTTAGTTGTAGTATCCAATGTCCAAGGTCCAAGGTGAACTATGTAAAGACCTTACTTCCAAAAACAAAGTCGTACAAGTGGTTCTCCTTGAAACCAAAACCTCCTTAGTGTATTAGAACATAGCTTGGAGAAGTGGTGGACTTAGTTGTAATGGTGAATGTCCAAAGCAAACTATTATAGGACCTTGCTTCCCAAATCAAGTTTGGACAAGTGGTGGATCTTGAAACCAAAACCCCCTTACTCTATTAGAGCATAGCTTAGATAAGTGGTGGACCTAGCTGCCATGGAAAATGTTCAATCTGAACTGCTACAGGACCTTGCGATTAAATGTCTAAGTAGATCTAGCTTCTTTAATGGAATCAAGGTTGGGAAAGTGGTGCATCTTGAAACCAAAAGCCCTTTATTGTATTAGAGCATAGCTTGGACAAGTGAGGGACCTAGTTTTAATGTGTGATGTCCAAAGAAAAGTATTACAAGACCTTGCTTTCCAATATTTGAATTGGTCAAGTGGTTAAAACTAAGTATAAAACTTTGACCATTTTCTTCTCGAATTGCCAAAAAGCTAGTTTTAGACACCCCTAAATGAAAATGGTTTAGGGTGGCCTTAAACAATGTTTTTTCAAAGACTTGAACAAAAGGGTTGCCGAAGAGTAATGAAAATTTATTGTGGCTTGAAGTGCCTGAGTATGTGAAAACAAGCCTAGGTTTTCCACGAGGCAAAAGGTGACATAATAAGAACATTGGAAACTTAGGATTGACCATGTGGCCTAAACTTTGGCAAGTGAAGTGGTGGCCAAGTTTTGTGGCACAGTGTGCACTTGGTCCTATATGTGTTGACCACTTGGCTAAATCTAGGACCATAAGGCCAAACCTTTGGCACCTTAAATATAGTATGGGACATAATCTAGAACTGCTATAGTAAATTAGTAGTATAGTTAATATGTTAATATTTGTATTATATTTAAGTATATGCTAATATAATTTATGTTCAAAATTTCACTAATAAAGAAGGTTCCCATTTAGCACTCCAGATGCGGGGTCTTAGGGCAATGCCACAATGGGGTGACAAGGCAGCGCTTCCACGTGAGGTTTGGGGGTAGCGCTCTTGATGGGGATGTGGAATATAGCGCTCTCGATGGCGGGGCTTGGGAGGTTGATTTTGGGATATTGTTCTGGGCGGGGTCCCGCGGGGCTAGGGGCAGCGCCCAAAGATTTTTTTTTTTTTAAGTGAATTCCTAGTATAGAGTTACGCATGTTTTTCATATTTTCAACCATGATTTCTTTAATTTTGGCCGTGTGAATTGGTTAATGTTTTATATTGCTTTTGTTTTTTTTAATCCTATGATAAAACATGGACTTGTAGCATACGTGGCATTCTAATAAACCCTATCGAGATTAGGCACACAGAGAGCGCACGAGCAACGCACACAGAGAAAGCAGGTGAGCAGCAAACACATAGAAAGTGCACACGGATCGCACACAGTTGGAGTATACACGCGCGTAGAGGAGCAAGCTTGGCATCGTACACAACACACAGGTGGAGTGCACAGGATTGAAAGTTCGCGCACAAGATAAAGAAACAGCAGCGTACACAACGCTTTCCAGAAGGGCAAGATCGGGCATAGCTTCTTCTCGGGAGACATTGCACACCTCACGAATAGAGAAAAAACAGGTATTTCTCTCTCTCTCACTCTCTGTCTTTCTCCATATAGAGAAGATGGTTCTCTGTAACTCTTCTTGCACACACACTCTCTCGTCAAAAGACAGAGATACATAGTTTAAAAGTATCCCCGCACACATACACATATTCCCACACATCGTCTTCCTCTCTTCCACATACATAACCACAGTGAAATCTGTTATCTTGCTGTCTCTCTCTTGAAAATACATGCACATATTCCCACACATCGTCTTCCTCACTTCCACATACATAACCACAATGAAATCTGTTATCTTGTTGTCTCTCTCTTGAAAATACGTGCACATATTCCCATACATCGTCTTCCTCTCTTCCACATACATAAACACAGTGAAATCTGTTATCTTTCTCTCTCCTCTCTCTAAAAAACAGGTATTTATCTCTCTCTCTCTCTCTCTCTCTCTCTCTCTCTCTCTCTCTCTCTCTCTCTCTCTCTCTCTCTCTCTCTCTCTCTATCTATCTATCTATCTATCTCTGTATCTTGCTATCTCTCTCTTGAAAATACATGCTCATGTATGTGTGCGTCTGTGTTATCTATGTGTATGTATGTATATTTGTGTTATTTCATTGTAATACTCATACATAATGCAGATACACAATTACACTTAATTACGATATGCACACATAGTATATATACATACATAAATATCACAAAACTAACACATTGTAATACTAGTAAAATTGAATGGAAGACTTACTTGCGTGATCTGTTAAAGTCGATTCTTGTAGCGAGTTCTGGATGTATGCTGAGCTGATTTTCCTCTAATCCATTTGTAGATATGATTGTAACTTCTGTTTCTCAAAAAAAGTAGTGTTGTTTAGTGATACACCTAATGGACATAAATGGTTCAAACTAGGACATGTAGACCAAAAATACGTGTATTTTTTGGATGAATATATACACTTTTTGGTGACCCTTACCACAAGTGGTGAACCTTGAGACCAGTGGACTATAAGAACCTCTAAACAATACCTTGTACACTCAATCCTTCTTGGTATCTAGGTTGGACAAGTGGTGGACCTTGTTCAAATTCTCTAACCACTCTCTCTAACATGGTGACATAATTTAGGTGTGATAAATTCATATCTATGCAAACTAATATCAGTTTAGGCTTGTTAATTTGAATTTGTTTGAATTTATGTACAATATAATGATTTGAGGTTTGCATATTTGAATTTAGGTGGTATAATGATATCTTTTTGTGGTAAACTTGAATTTAAAATCAATTTCACGTGGAATATTTTAAATTTAAGTGGTAAAATTTTGATTTTATAAAAAAGTTTGAATTTTAAAATTTGGGCGGGATATTTTAAAATTTAGGCGGGATATTTAAAATTTGGAAGGGATATTTTAAATTTAGGCGGGAAGGTTTTGAATTTATAGCGAGATCTCCCTTACATAAGAGAGTATAGGTTGGACAAGTGGTGGACCTTAAAGCTAGAGCATCCATGCTACTGGACATGATAGGTAGGGAATCTAGTTGAATATTGTATGTATAATATATATGTAATAGATCTAGCTTGGACAAGTGGTGGACCTTGGAACAAAACCCCATGTAAAACATATCATGCACATTCCAAGTGGTGAGAAAAAATATCATTTAAGATATAGCCTTATAGGTTGGACAAGTGGTGGACCTTAACACCCAGTTATTCTTCATATAATGACATAGAGTGGGAAACTGGTGAATCTTGAGACCAAACCATGCTACTAGCGATAATAGCTTGGACAAGTGGTGGACCTTGAAAGTAAACCCCCCATCTACGAAATATCGTGGGTTTAAGGTATTTCGATGGAGCCTAGCATCTTGGAGACATCGTGCATCTTGCTTCTCTTCATGTTTCAATGGAGCCTATCTTGGACAAATGGTGGAGCATCCTTCTCTCCATGTTTCAATGGACTCTAGCTTGGACACGTGGTGGAACTTTGCTTCTCTCTATGTTTCAATCGAGTTAGCTTGGACAAGTGGTGGACCTTCGAAACAAACCCCCATGTCAAACCTATCATGGTCACTCCAAGTGGTGAGAAAGAATAACCTTTAAGATATAGCCTTATAGGTTGGACAAGTGGTGGACCTTAACACCCTAATATTCTTAATATAATGACATAGAGTGAAAAAGTGGTGAATCTTGAGACAAAACCACTCATGCTACTAGCACTAATAGCTTGGACAAGTGGTGGACCTTGAACGTAAACCCCCCATGTTTCAATAGAGTTAGCTTCGACAAATGGTGGAGCATCCTTCTCTCCATGTTTCAATGGAGCCTAGCTTGGACAAGTGGTGGACCTTTGCTTCTCTCTATGATTCAATAGAGTTAGCTTGGACAAGTGGTGGACCTTGAAACCAAATCCCCATGTAAAACCTATCATGGTCACTCCAAGTGGTGAGAAAGAATAACCTTTAAGATATAGCCTTATAGGTTGGACAAGTGGTGGACCTTAACACCCAAATATTCTTAATGACATAGAGTGAAAAAGTGGTGAATCTTGAGACAAAACCACTCATGCTACTAGTGATAATAGCTTGGACAAGTGGTGGACCTTGAACGTAAACCCCCCATGTTTCAATAGAGTTAGCTTCGACAAATGGTGGAGCATCGTTCTCTCCATGTTTCAATGGAACCTAGCTTGGACAAGTGGCGGACCTTTGTTTCTCTATATGTTTCAATAGAGTTAGCTTGGACAAGTGGTGGACCTTGGAACCAAACCCCCATGTAAAACCTATCATGGTCACTTCAAGCAGTAAGAAAGAATAACCTTTAAGATGTAGCCTTATAGGTTGGACAAGTGGTGGACCTTAACACCCACATATTCTTAATAAAAGTGGTGAATCTTGAGACCAAACCACTCAGGCTACTAGCAATATTAGCTTGGACAAGTGGTGGACCTTGAATGTAAACCCCTCATTGACGAAATATCGTGTGTTTAATGTATTTCGATGGAGCCTAGCATCTTGGAGACATGGTGCAGCTTGCTTCTCGTCATGTTTCAATGGAGCCTATGTTGGACAAATGGTGGAGAATCCTTCTCTCCATGTTTCAATGGACCCTAGCTTGGACAAGTGGTGGACCTTTGCTTCTCTCTATTATTCAATAGAAATAGCTTGGACAAGTGGTGGACCTTGGAACCAAACCCCCATGTAAAACCTATCATGGTCACTCCAAGTGCTGAGAAAGAATAACCTTTAAGATATAGCCTTATAGGATGGACAAGTGGTGGACCTTAACACCCTAATATTCTTAATATAATGACATAGAGTGAAAACGTGGTGAATCTTGAGACAAAACCACTCATGCTACTAGCACTAATAGCTTGGACAAGTGGTGGACCTTGAATGTAAACCCCCCATGTTTCAATAGAGTTACTTTCGACAAATGGTGGAGCATCCTTCTCTCCATGTTTCAATGGAGCCTAGCTTGGACAAGTGGTGGACCTTTGCTTCTCTCTATGAATCAATAGAGTTAGCTTGGACAAGTGGTGGACCTTGGAACCAAACCCCCATGTAAAAACTATCATGGTCACTCCAAGTGGTGAGAAAGAATAACCTTTAAGATATAGCCTTATAGGTTGGACAAGTGGTGGACCTTAACACCCAAATATTCTTAATATAATGACATAGAGTGAAAAAGTGGTGAATCTTGAGACAAAACCACTCATGCTACTAGTGATAATAGCTTGGACAAGTGGTGGACCTTGAACGTAAACCCCCAAGGTTTCAATAGACTTAGCTTCGACAAATGGTGGAGCATCGTTCTCTCCATGTTTCAATGGAACCTAGCTTGGACAAGTGGTGGACCTTTGTTTCTCTCTATGTTTCAATAGAGTTTGCTTGGACAAGTGGTGGACCTTGGAACCAAACCCCCATGTAAAACCTATCATGGTCACTCCAAGTAGTAAGAAAGAATACCCTTTAATATGTAGCCTTATAGGTTGGACAAGTGGTGCACCTTAACATCCACATATTCTTAATAAAAGTGGTGAATCTTGAGACCAAACCACTCAGGCTCCTAGCAATAATAGCTTGGACAAGTGGTGGACCTTGAATGTAAACCCCTCATCGATGAAATATCGTAGGTTTAATGTATTTCGATGGAGCCTAGCATCTTGGAGACATGTTGCAGCTTGCTTTTCGTCATGTTTCAATGGAGCCTATCTTGGACAAATGGTGGAGAATCCTTCTCTCCATGTTTCAATGGACCCTAGCTTGGACAAGTGGTGGACCTTTGCTTCTCTCTATTATTCAATAGAAATTTCTTGGACAAGTGGTGGACCTTCGAACCAAACCCCCATGTAAAACCTATCATGGTCACTCCAAGTGGTGAGAAAGAATAACCTTTAAGATATAGCCTTATAGGTTAGACAAGTGGTGGACCTTAACACGCAAATATTCTTAATATAATGACATAGAGTGAAAAAGTGGTGAATCTTGAGACAAAGCCACTCATGCTACTAGCACTTATAGCTTGTACAAGTGGTGGACCTTGAACGTAAACCCCCCATGTTTCAATAGAGTTAGCTTCGACCAACGGTGGAGCATCCTTCTCTCCATGTTTCAATGGAGCCTAGCTTGGACAAGTGGTGGACCTTTGCTTCTCTCTATGGCTCAATAGAGTTATCTTGGACAAGTGGTGGACCTTGGAACCAAACCCCCATGTAAAACCTATCATGGTCACTCCAAGTGGTGAGAAAGAATAACCTTTAAGATATAGCCTTATAGGTTGGACAAGTGGTGGACCTTAACACCCAAATATTCTTAATATAATGACATACAGTGAAAAAGTGGTGAATCTTAAGAAAAAACCACTCATGCTAATAGCACTAATAGCTTGGACAAGTGGTGGACCTTGAACGTAAACCCCCCATGTTTCAATAGACTTAGCTTCGACAAATGGTGGAGCATCGTTCTCTCCATGTTTCAATGGAATCTAGCTTGGACAAGTGGTGGACCTTTGTTTCTCTCTATGTTTCAATAGCGTTAGCTTGGACAAGTGGTGGACCTTGGAACCAAACCCCCATGTAAAACCTATCATGGTCACTCCAAGTAGTAAGAAAGAATAACCTTTAAGATGTAGCCTTATAGGTTGGACAACTGGTGGCCCTTAACACCCACATATTCTTAATAAAAGTGGTGAATCTTGAGACCAAACCACTCAGGCTACTAGCAATAATAGCTTGGACAAGTGGTGGACCTTGAATGTAAACCCCTCATCGACGAAATATCGTGGGTTTAATGTATTTCGATGGAGCCTAGCATCTTGGAGACATGGTGCAGCTTGCTTCTCATCATGTTTCAATGGAGCCTATCTTGGACAAATGGTGGAGCATCTTTCTCTCCATGTTTCAATGGACCCTAGCTTGGACAAGTGATGGACCTTTGCTTCTCTCTATGATTCAATAGAGTTAACTTGGACAAGTGGTGGACCTTGGAACAAAAGCCCCATGTAAAACCTATCATGGTCACTCCAAGTGGTGAGAAAGAATAACCTTTAAGATATAGCCTTATAGGTTGGACAAGTGGTGGACCTTAACACGCAAATATTCTTAATATAATGACATAGAGTGAAAAACTGGTGAATCTTGAGACAAAACCACTCATGCTACTAGCACTAATAGCTTGGACAAGTGGTGGACCTTGAACGTAAACCCCCCATGTTTCAATAGATTTAGCTTCGACAAATGGTGGAGCATCCTTCTCTCCATGTTTCAATGGAACCTAGCTTGGACAAGTGGTGGACCTTTGCTTCTCTCTATGATTCAATAGAGCTAGCTTGGACAAGTGTTGGAACTTGGAACCAAAGCCCCATGTAAAACCTATCATGGTCACTCCAAGTGGTGAGAAAGAATAACCTTTAAGATATATCCTTATAGGTTGGACAAGTGGTGGACCATAATACCCAAATATTCTTAATATAATGACATAGAGTGAAAAACTGGTGAATCTTGAGACAAAACCACTCATGCTACTAGTGATAATAGCTTGGACAAGTGGTGGACCTTGGAACCAAACCCCCATGTAAAACCTATCATGGTCACTCCAAGTAGTAAAGAAGAATAACCTTTAAGATGTAGCCTTATCGGTTGGACAAGTGGTGGACCTTAACACCCACATATTCCTTAACACCCACATATTCTTAATAAAAGTGGTGAATCTTGAGACCAAACCACTCAGGCTACTAGCAATAATAGCTTGGACAAGTGGTGGACCTTGAATGTAAACCCCTCATCGACGAAATATCGTGGGTTTAATGTATTTCGATGGAGCCTAGAATCTTGGAGACATGGTGCAGCTTGCTTCTCGTCATGTTTCAATGGAGCCTATCTTGGACAAATGGTAAAGCATCCTTCTCTCCATGTTTCAATGGACCCTAGCTTGGACAAGTGGTGGACCTTTGCTTCTCTCTATGATTCAATAGAGTTAACTTGGACAAGTGCTGGACCTTGGAACCAAACCCCCATGTAAAACCTATCATGGTCACTCCAAGTGGTGAGAAAGAATAACCTTTAAGATATAGCTTTATAGGTTGGACAAGTGGTGGACCTTAACACCCAAATATTCTTAATATATTGACATAGAGTGAAAAAGTGGTGAATCTTGAGACAAAACCACTTATGCTACTAGCACTAATAGCTTGGACACGTGGTGGACCTTGAACGTAAACCCCCCATGTTTCAATAGAGTTAGCTTCGACAAATGGTGGAGCATCCTTCTCTCCATGTTTCAATGGACGCTAGCTTGGACAAGTGGTGGACGTTTGCTTCTCTCTATTATTCAATAGAGTTAGCTTGGACAAGTAATGGACCTTGGAACCAAACGCCCATGTAAAATATATCATGGTCACTCCAAGTGGTGAGAAAGAATAACCTTTAAGATATGGCCTTATAGTTTGGACGAGTGGTGGACCTTAACACCCTAATATTCTTAATATAATGAAATAGAGTGAAAAAGTGGTGAATCTTGAGACAAAAACACTCATGCTACTAGCACTAATAGATTGGACAAATGGTGAACCTTGAACGTAAACCCCCCATGTTTCAATACAGTTAGCTTCGACAAATGGTGGAGCATCCTTCTCTCCATGTTTCAATGGAGCCTAGCTTGGACAAGTGGTGGACCTTTGTTTCTCTCTATGTTTCAATAGAGTTAGCTTGGACAAGTGGTGGACCTTGGAACCAAACCCCCATGTAAAACCTATCATGGTCACTCCAAGTAGTAAGAAAGAATAACCTTTAAGATGTAGCCTTATAGGTTGGACAACTGGTGGCCCTTAACACCCACATATTCTTAATAAAAGTGGTGAATCTTGAGACGAAACCACTCAGGCTACTATCAATAATAGCTTGGACAAGTGTTGGACCTTGAATGTAAACCCCTCATCTACGACATATCCTGGGTTTAATGTTTTTCGATGGAGCCTAGCATCTTGGAGACATGGTGCACCTTGCTTCTCCTCATGTTTCAATGGATTCTACCTTGGACAAATGGTGGAGCATCCTTCTCTCCATGTTTCAATGGACCCTAGCTTAGACAAGGGGTGGACCTTTGCTTCTCTCTATGATTCAATAGAGTTAGCTTGGACAAGTGGTGGACCTTGGAACCAAACCCCCATGTAAAACCTATCATGGTCACTCCAAGTGGTAATAAAGAATAACCTTTGAGATATAGCCCTATAGGTTGGACAAGTGGTGGACCTTAACACCCAAATATTCTTAATATAATGACATAGAGTGAAAAAGTGGTGAATCTTGAGACAAAACCACTCATGCTACTAGCACTAATAGCTTGGACACGTGGTGGACCTTGAACGTAAACCCCCCATGTTTCAATAGAGTTAGCTTCGACAAATGGTGGAGCATCCTTCTCTCCATGTTTCAATGGAACCTAGCTTGGACAAGTGGTGGACCTTTGATTCTCTCTATGATTCAATACAGCTAGCTTGGACAAGTGGTGGACCATGGAACCAAAGCCCCATGTAAAACCTATCATGGTCACTCCAAGTGGTGAGAAAGAATACCCTTTAAGATATAGCCTTATAGGTTGGACCAGTGGTGGACCTTAACACCCAAATATTCTTAATAAAAGTGATGAATCTTGAGACCAAACCACTCAGGCTACTAGCAATAATAGCTTGGACAAGTGGTGGACCTTGAATGTAAACCCCTCAACTACGAAATATCGTGGGTTTAATGTATTTCGATGTAGCTTAGCATCTTGGAGACATGGTGCAGCTTGCTTTTCATCATGTTTCAATGGAGCCTATCTTGGACAAATGGTGGAGCATCCTTCTCTCCATGTTTCAATGGACCCTAGCTTGGACAAGTGGTGGACCTTTGTTTCTCTCTATGTTTCAATAGAGTTAGCTTGGACAAGTGGTGGACCTTGGAACCAAACCCCAATGTAAAACCAATCATGGTCACTCCAAGTGGTAATAAAGAATAACCTTTAAGATGTAGCCTTATAGGTTGGACAAGTGGTGGACCTTAACACGCGCATATTCTTAATATAATGACATAGAGTGGAAAAGTGGTGAATCTTGAGACCAAACCACTCAGGCTACTACGAATGATAGCTTGGACAAGTGTTGGACCTTGAATGTAAACCCCTCATCTACGACATATCGTGGGTTTAATGTTTCTCGATGGAGCCTAGCATCTTGGAGACATGGTGCACCTTGCTTCTCCTCATGTTTCTATGTTGCCTACCTTGGACAAATGGTGGAGCATCCTTCTCTCCATGTTTCAATGGACCCTAGCTTAGACAACGGGTGGACCTTTGCTTCTCTCTATGTTTCAATAGAGTTAGCTTGGACAAGTGGTGGACCTTGGAACCAAACCCCCATGTAAAACCTATTATTGTCACTCCAATTAGTAAGAAAGTATAACGTTTAAGATGTAACCTTATAGGTTTGACAAGTGGTGGACCTTAACACCCACATATTCTTAATAAAAGTAGTGAATCTTGAGACCAAACCACTCAGGCTATTGGTAATAATAGCTTGGACAAGTGGTGGACCTTGAATGTAAACTCCTCATCTACGAAATATCATGGGTTTAATGTATTTGGATGGAGCCTAGCATCATGGAGACATGGTGCAGCTTGCTTCTCGTCATGTTTCAATGGAGCCTATCTTGGACAAATGGTGGAGCATCCTTTTCTCCATGTTTCAATGGACCCTATCTTGGACAAGTGGTGGACCTTTGTTTCTCTCTATGTTTCAATAGAGTTATCTTGGACAAGTGGTGGACCTTGGCTTCTCTCTATGTTTCAATAGAGTTAGCTTGGACAAGTGGTGGACCTTGGAACCAAACCCCCATGTAAAACCTATTATGGTCACTCCAATTAGTAAGAAAGTATAACGTTTAAGATGTAGCCTTATAGGTTTGACAAGTGGTGGACCTTAACACCCACATATTCTTAATAAAAGTGGTGAATCTTGAGACCAAACCACTCAGGCTATTGGCAATAATAGCTTGGACAAGTGGTGGACCTTGAATGTAAACTCCTCATCTACGAAATATCATGGGTTTAATGTATTTGGATGGAGCCTAGCATCTTGGAGACATGGTGCAGCTTGCTTCTCGTCATGTTTCAATGGAGCCTATCTTGGACAAATGGTGGATCATCCTTCTCTCTATGTTTCAATGGACCCTATATTCGACAAGTGGTGGACCTTAATTTCTCTCTATGTTTCAATAGAGTTAGCTTGGACACGTGGTGGACCTTGAACGTAAACCCCCCATGTTTCAATAGAGTTAGCTTCGACAAATGGTGGAGCATCCTTCTCTCCATGTTTCAATGGAGCCTAGCTTGGACAAGTGGTGGACCTTTGCTTCTCTATATAATTCAATAGAGTTAGCTTGGACAAGTGGTGGACCTTGGAACCAAACCCCCATGTAAAATCTATAATGGTCACTCCAAGTGGTGAGAAAGAATAACCTTTAAGATATAGCCTTAAAGGTTGGACAAGTGGTGGACCTTAACACCCTTATATTCTTAATATAATGACATAGAGTGAAAAAGTGGTGAATCTTGAGACAAAACCACTCATGCTACTAGCACTAATAGCTTGGACAAGTGGTGGACCTTGAACGTAAAACCCCCATGTTTCAATAGAGTTAGCTTGAACAAATGGTGGAGCATCCTTCTCTCCATGTTTCAATGGAGCCTAGCTTGGACAAGTGGTGGACCTTTGCTTCTCTCTATGATTCAATAGAGTTAGCTTGGACAAGTGGTGGACCTTGGAACCAAACCCCCATGTAAAACCTATCATGGTCACTCCAAGTAGTAAGAAAGAATAACCTTTAAGATGTAGCCTTATAGGTTGGACAACTGGTGGCCCTTAACACCCACATATTCTTAATAAAAGTGGTGAATCTTGAGACGAAACCACTCAGGCTACTATCAATAATAGCTTGGACAAGTGTTGGACCTTGAATGTAAACCCCTCATCTACGACATATCCTGGGTTTAATGTTTTTCGATGGAGCCTAGCATCTTGGAGACATGGTGCACCTTGCTTCTCCTCATGTTTCAATGGATTCTACCTTGGACAAATGGTGGAGCATCCTTCTCTCCATGTTTCAATGGACCCTAGCTTAGACAAGGGGTGGACCTTTGCTTCTCTCTATGATTCAATAGAGTTAGCTTGGACAAGTGGTGGACCTTGGAACCAAACCCCATGTAAAACCTATCATGGTCACTCGAAGTGGTGAGAAAGAATAACCTTTAATATATAGCCTTATAGGTTGGACACGTGGTGGACCTTAACACCCAAATATTCTTAATATAATGACATAGAGTGAAAAAGTGGTGAATCTTGAGACAAAACCACTCATGCTACTAGCACTAATAGCTTGGACAGGCGGTGGACCTTGAACGTAAACCCCCCATGTTTCAATAGAGTTAGCTTCGACAAATGGTGGAGCATCCTTCTCTCCATGTTTCATTGGAACCTAGCTTGAACAAGTGGTGGACCTTTGCTTCTCTCTATGATTCAATAGAGCTAGCATAGACAAGTGTTGGACCTTGGAACCAAAGCCCCATGTAAAACCTATCATGGTCACTCCAAGTGGTGAGAAAGAATAACCTTTAAGATATAGCCTTATAGGTTGGACAAGTGGTGGACCTTAACACCCAAATATTCTTAATATAATGACATAGAGTGAAAAAGTGGTGAATCTTGAGACAAAACCACTCATGCTACTAGTGATAATAGCTTGGACAAGTGGTGGACCTTGGAACCAAACCCCCATGTAAAACCTATCATGGTCACTCCAAGTAGTAAAAAAGAATAACCTTTAAGATGTAGCCTTATAGGTTGGACAAGTGGTGGACCTTAACACCCACATATTCTTAATAAAAGTGGTGAATCTTGAGACCAAACCACTCAGGCTACTAGCAATAATAGCTTGGACAAGTGGTGGACCTTGAATGTAAACCCCTCATCGACGAAATATAGTGGGTTTAATGTATTTTGAAGGAGCCTAGCATCTTGGAGACATGGTGCAGCTTGCTTCTCGTCATGTTTCAATGGATCCTATCTTGGACAAATGGTGGAGCATCCTTCTCTCCATGTTTCAATGGACCCTAGCTTGGACAAGTCGTGGACCTTTGCTTCTCTCAATGATTCAATAGAGTTAACTTGGACATGTGGTGGTCCTTGGAACCAAACCCCCATGTAAAACCTATCATGGTCACTCCAAGTGGTGAGAAAGAATAACCTTTAAGATATAGCCTTATAGGTTGGACAAGTGGTGGACCTTAATACCCAAATATTCTTAATATAATGACATAGAGTGAAAAAGTGGTGAATCTTGAGACAAAACCACTCATTCTACTAGTGCTAATAGCTTGGACACGTTTTGGACCTTGAATGTAAACCCCCCATGTTTCAATAGAGTTAGCTTCGTCAAATGGTGGAGCATCCTTCTCTCCATGTTTCAATGGACCCTAGCTTGGACAAGTGGTGGACCTTTGCTTCTCTCTATTATTCAATAGAGTTAGCTTGGACAAGTGGTGGACCTTGGAACCAAACCCCCATGTAAAATCTATCATGGTCACTCCAAGTAGTGAGAAAGAATAACCTTTAGGATATAGCCTTATAGGTTGGACAAGTGGTGGACCTTAACACCCTAATATTCTTAATATAATGACAAAGAGTGAAAAAGTGGTGAATCTTGAAACAAAACCACTCATGCTACTAGTGATAATAGCTTGGACAAGTGGTGGACCTTGAACGTAAACCCCCCATGTTTCAATAGACTTAGCTTCGACAAATGGTGGAGCATCGTTCTCTTCATGTTTCAATGGAACCTAGCTTGGACAAGTGGTGGACCTTTGTTTCTCTCTATATTTCAATAGAGTTAGCTTGGACAAGTGGTGGACCTTGGAACCAAACCCCCATGTAAAATCTATCATGGTCACTCCAAGTAGTAAGAAAGAATAACCTTTAAGATGTAGCCTTAATGGTTGGACAAGTGGTGGACCTTAACACCCACATATTCTTAATAAAAGTGGTGAATCTTGAGACCAAAACCACTCAGGCTACTAGCAATAATAGCTTGGACAAGTGGTGGACCTTGAATGTAAACCCCTCATCGACGAAATATCGTGGGTTTAATGTATTTCGATGGAGCCTAGCATCTTGGAGACATGGTGCAGCTTGCTTCTCGTCATGTTTCAATGGAGCCTATCTTGGACAAATGGTGGAGAATCCTTCTCTCCATGTTTCAATGGACCCTAGCTTGGACAAGGGGTGGACCTTTGCTTCTCTCTATGTTTCAATAGAGATAGCTTGGACAAGTGGTGGACCTTGGAACCAAACCCCCATGTAAAACCTATCATGGTCACTCCAAGTGGTGAGAAAGAATAACCTTTAAGATATAGCCTTATAGGTTGGACAAGTGGTGGACCTTAACACCCTAATATTCTTAATATAATGACATAGAGTGAAAAAGTGGTGAATCTTGAGACAAAATCACTCATGCTACTAGCACTAATAGCTTGGACAAGTGGTGGACCTTGAACGTAAACCCCCCATGTTTCAATAGAGTTAGCTTCGACAAATGGTGGAGCATCCTTCTCTCCATGTTTCAATGGAACCTAGCTTGGACAAATGTTGGACCTTTGCTTCTCTCTATGATTCAATAGAGCTAGCTTCGACAAGTGGTGGACCTTGGAACCAAAGCCCCATGTAAAACCTATCATGGTCACTCCAAGTGGTGAGAAAGAAAAACCTTTAAGATATAGCCTTAAAGGTTGGACAAGTGGTCGACCTTCACACCCAAATATTCTTAATAAAAGTGGTGAATCTTGAGACCAAACCACTCAAGCTACTAGCAATAATAGCTTGGACAAGTGGTGGACCTTGAATGTAAACCCCTCATCTACGAAATATCGTGGGTTTAATGTATTTCGATGTAGCTTAGCATCTTGGAGACATGGTGCAGCTTGCTTCTCGTCATGTTTCAATGGAGCCTATCTTGGACAAATGGTGGAGCATCCTTCTCTCCATGTTTCAATGGACCCTAGCTTGGACAAGTGGTGGACCTTTGTTTCTCTCTATGTTTCAATAGAGTTAGCTTGGACAAGTGGTGGACCTTGGAACCAAACCCCAATGTAAAACCTATCATGGTCACTCCAAGTGGTAATAAAGAATAACCTTTAAGATGTAGCCTTATAGGTTGGACAAGTGGTGGACCTTAACACGCGCATATTCTTAATATAATGACATAGAGTGGAAAAGTGGTGAATCTTGAGACCACACCACTCAGGCTACTACCAATAATAGCTTCGACAAGTGTTGGACCTTGAATGTATACCCCTCATCTACGACATATAGTGGGTTTAATATTTTTCGATGGAGCCTAGCATCTTGGAGACATGGTGCACCTTGCTTCTCCTCATGTTTCACTGGAGCCTACCTTGGACAAATGGTGGAGCATCCTTCTCTCCATGTTTCAATGGACCCTAGCTTAGACAAGGGGTGGACCTTTGCTTCTCTCTATGTTTCAATAGAGTTAGCTTGGACAAGTGGTGGACCTTGGAACCAAACCCCCATGTAAAACCTATCATGGTCACTCCAAGTAGTAAGAAAGAATAACATTTAAGATATAGCATTATAGGTTGGACAAGTGGTGGACCTAAACACCCACATATTCTTAATAAAAGTGGTGAATCTTGAGACCAAACCACTCAGGCTACTAGCAATAATATCTTGGACAAGTAGTGGACCTTGAATGTAAACCCCTCATCTACGACATATCGTGGGTTTAATGTATTTCGATGGAGCCTAGCATCTTGGAGACATGGTGCAGCATGCTTATCGTCATGTTTCAATGGAGCCTATCTTGGACAAATGGTGGAGTATCCTTCTCTCCATGTTTCAATGGACCCTAGCTTGGACAAGTGGTGGACCTTTGTTTCTCTCTATGTTTCAATAGAGTTAGCTAGGACAAGTGGTGGACCTTGGAACCAAACCCCAATGTAAAACCTATCGTGGTCACTCCAAGTGGTAATAAAGAATAACCTTTAAGATGTAGCCTTATAGGTTGGACAAGTGGTGGACCTTAACACGCGCATATTCTTAATACAATGACATAGAGTGGAAAAGTGGTGAATCTTGAGACCAAACCACTCAGGCTACTACCAATAATAGCTTGCACAAGTGTTGGACCTTGAATGTAAACCCTTCATCTACGACATATTGTGGGTTTAATGTTTTTCGATGGAGCCTAGCATCTTGGAGACATGGTGCACCTTGCTTCTGCTCATGTTTCAATGGAGCCTTTCTTGGACAAATGGTGGAGCATCCTTCTCTCCATGTTTCAATGGACCCTAGCTTAGACAAGTGGTGGACCTTTGCTTCTCTCTATGTTTCAATAGAGATAGCTTGGACAAGTGGTGGACCTTGGAACCAAACCCCCATGTAAAACCTATCATGGTCACTCCAAGGGGTGAGAAAGAATAACCAGTAAGATATAGTCTTATAGGTTGGACAAGTGGTGGACCTTAACACCCAAATATTCTTAATATAATGACAGAGAGTGGAAAAGTGGTGAATCTTGAGAGCAAACCACTCATGCTACTAGCGATAATAGGTTGGACAAATTGTTGATCTTGAATGTAAACTCCCCATGTACAAAATAACGTGGGTTTAAGGTATTTCGATGGAGGCTAGCATCTTGGAGACATGGTGCAGCTTGCTTCTCTTCATGTTTCAATGGAGTCTATCTTGGACAAATGGTGGAGCATCCTTCTCTCCATGTTTCAATGGACCCTAGCTTAGACAAGTGGTGGATCTTTGCTTCTCTCTATGTTTCAATAGAGTTAGCTTGGACAAGGGGTGGACCTTGGAACCAAACCCCCATGTAAAACCTTTCATGGTCACTCCAAGTGGTCAGAAAGAGTAACCATTAAGATATAGTCTTATAGGTTAGACAAGTGGTGGACCTTAATACCCAAATATTCTTAATATAATGACACAGATTTAAAAAGTGGTGAATCTTGAGACCGAACCCCGCATGCTACTATCGTTAATAGGTTGGACAACTGGTGGACCTTGAATGTAAACCTTCCATGTTTCAATAGAGTTAGCTTCGACAAATGGTGGAGCATCCTTCTCTCCATGTTTCAATGGAGCCTAGCTTGGACAAGTGGTTGACCTTTGCTTCTCTCTATGAGAAGAATAAAGTTAGCTTGGATAAGTGGTGGACCATGGAACCAAACCCCTATGTAAAACATATCATGGACATTTCAAGTGGTGAGAAAGAATACCCTTTAAGATATACCCTTATAGGTTGGACAAGTGGTCGACCTTAACACCTAGATCTTCTTTATATAATGAAATAGAGTGGAAAAGTGGTGAATCTTGAGACCAAACCACTCATGCTACTAGGGATAATAGCTTGGACAAGTGGCTGACCTTGACATTAAACCCCACATGTAAACAATATCGTGGGTTTAAGGTATTTCAATGGATCCTAGAATCTTGGAGACATGGTGCAACTTGCTTCTTTTCATGTTTCAATGAAGCCTATCTTCCACCAATGGGGGATCATCCTTCTCTAAATCTCTCAGTGGAGCCTAGCTTGGACAAGTGGTGGACTTTTGCTTCTCTCTATGTTTCCATAGAGTTAGCTTGGACAAGTGGTGGACCTTGAAACCAAACCACCATGTAAAACATATCATGGTCATTCCAAGTGGTGAGAAATAATACCCTTTAAGATCTAGCCTTATAGGTTGGACAAGTGGTGCGACCTTAAAACCTAGATCTTCATAATATAACGACCTAGAGTGGAAAAGTGTGAATCTTGAGACCAAACCACTCATGCTACTAAGAATAATAGGTTGGACAAGTGGTGGACCTTGAATGTAAACCCCCATGTACGAAATCATGGGTTTAAGGTATTTCAATGGAGCCTAGCATCTTGGAGACATGGTGCAGATTGGTTCTCTTCATGTTTCAATGGAGCCTATCTTGGACAAATGGTGGAGCATCCTTCTCTCCATGTTTCAATGGAGCCTAGCTTGGACAATTGGTGGACCTTTCCTTCTCTCTATGTTTCAATAGAGTTAGCTTGGACAAGTGGTGGGCCTTGGAACCAAACTCCCATGTAAAACCTATCTTGGTAACTCCAAGTGGTGAGAAAGAATAAAGTTTAAGATATAGCCTTATAGGTTGGACAAGTCGTGGACCTTAGCACCCAGATATTCTTAATAGAATGACATAGAGTGGAAAAGTGGTGAATCTTGAGACCAAACCACTCATGCTACTAGAGATAATAGGTTGGACAAGTGGTGGACCTTGAATGTAAAACCCCCATGTACAAAATATCATGGGTTTGAGGCTTTTCAATGGAGCCTAGCATCTTGGAGACAAGGTGTAGCTTGCTTCTCTTCATGTTTCAATGGAGCGTATCTTGGACAAATGGTGGAGCATCCTTCTCTCCATGTTTCAATGGACCCTAGCTTGGACAAGTGGTGGACCCTTGATTCTCTCTATGTTTCAATAGAGTTAGCTTGGACAAGTGGTGGACCTTGAAACAAAACCCCCATTTAAAACCTATGCTGGTCACTCCAAGTGGTGAGACAGAATAACCCTTAAGATATAGCCTTATAGGTTGGACAAGTGGTGGACCTTAACACCCAAATATTATTAATATAATGACATAGAGTGAAAAAGTGGTGAATCTTGAGACAAAACCACTCATGCTACTAGCACTAATAGCTTGGACAGGTGGTGGACCTTGAACGTAAACCCCCCATGTTTCAATAGAGTTAGCTTCGACAAATGGTGGAGCATCCTTCTCTCCATGTTTCATTGGAACCTAGCTTGAACAAGTGGTGGACCTTTGCTTCTCTCTATGATTCAATAGAGCTAGCATGGACAAGTGTTGGACCTTGGAACCAAAGCCCCATTTAAAACCTATCATGGTCACTCCAAGTGGTGAGAAAGAATAACCTTTATGATATAGCCTTATAGGTTGGACAAGTGGTGGACCTTAACACCAAATATTCTTAATATAATGACATAGAGTGAAAAAGTGGTGAATCTTGAGACAAAACCACTCATGCTACTAGTGATAATAGCTTGGACAAGTGGTGGACCTTGGAACCAAACCCCCATGTAAAACCTATCATGGTCACTCCAAGTAGTAAAAAAGAATAACCTTTAAGATGTAGCCTTATAGGTTGGACAAGTGTGGACCTTAACACCCACATATTCTTATAAAAGTGGTGAATCTTGAGACCAACCACTCAGCTACTAGCAATAATAGCTTGGACAAGTGGTGGACCTTGAATGTAAACCCCTCATCGACGAAATATAGTGCGTTTAATGTATTTTTATGGAGCCTAGCATCTTGGAGACATGGTGCAGCTTGCTTCTCGTCATGTTTCAATGGATCCTATCTTGGACAAATGGTGAGCATCCTTCTCTCCATGTTTCAATGGACCCTAGCTTGGACAAGTCGTGGACCTTTGCTTCTCTCTTGATTCAATAGAGTTAACTTGGACATGTGGTGGACCTTGGAACCAAACCCCCATGTAAAACCTATCATGGTCACTCCAAGTGGTGAGGAAGAATAACCTTTAAGATATAGCCTTATAGGTTGGACAAGTGGTGGACCTTAATACCAAAATTCTTAATATAATGACATAGAGTGAAAAAGTGGTGAATCTTGAGACAAAACCACTCATTCTACTAGTGCTAATAACTGACACGTGGCGGACCTTGAATGTAAACCCCCCAGTTTCAATAGAGTTAGCTTCGTCAAATGGTGGAGCATCCTTCTCTCCATGTTTCAATGGACCCTAGCTTGGACAAGTGGTGGACCTTTGCTTCTCTCTATTATTCAATAGAGTTAGCTTGGACAATGGTGGACCTTGGAACCAAACCCCCATGTAAAATCTATCATGGTCACTCCAAGTAGTGAGAAAGAATAACCTTTAAGATATAGCCTTATAGGTTGGACAAGTGGTGGACCTTAACACCCTAATATTCTTAATAAATAATGAAAAGAGTGAAAAAGTGGTGAATCTTGAGACAAAACCACTCATGCTACTAGTGATAATAGCTTGGACAAGTGGTGGACCTTGAACGTAAACCCCCCATGTTTCAATAGACTTAGCTTCGACAAATGGTGGAGCATCGTTCTCTTCATGTTTCAATGGAACCTAGCTTGGACAAGAGGTGGACCTTTGTTTCTCTCTATATTTCAATAGAGTTAGCTTGGACAAGTGGTGGACCTTGGAACCAAACCCCCATGTAAAACCTATCATGGTCACTCCAAGTAGTAAGAAAGAATAACCTTTAAGATGTAGCCTTATAGGTTGGACAAGTGTGGACTTTTAACACCCACATATTCTTAATAAAAGTGGTGAATCTTGAGACCAAACCACTCAGGCTACTAGCAATAAAAGCTTGGACAAGTGGTGGACCTTGAATGTAAAACCCTCATCGACGAAATATCGTGGTTTAATGTATTTCGATGGAGCCTAGCATCTTGGAGACATGGTGCAGCTTGCTTCTCGTCATGTTTCAATGGAGCCTATCTTGGACAAATGGTGGAGAATCCTTCTCTCCATGTTTCAATGGACCCTAGCTTGGACAAGGGTGGACCTTTGCTTCTCTCTATGTTTCAATAGAGATAGCTTGCAAGTGGTGGACCTTGGAACCAAACCCCATGTAAAACCTATCATGGTCACTCCAAGTGGTGAGAAAGAATAACTTTTAAGATATAGCCTTATAGGTTGGACAAGTGGTGGACCTTAACACCCTAATATTCTTAATATAATGACATAGAGTGAAAAAGTGGTGAATCTTGAGACAAAAATCACTCTGTGAACTACTAGCACTAATCGTGGACAAGTGGTGGAACCTTGAACGTAAACCCCCCATGTTTCAATAGAGTTAGCTTCGACAAATGGTGGAGCATCCTTCTCTCCATGTTTCAATGGAACCTAGCTTGGACAAGTGTTGGACCTTTGCTTCTCTCTATGATTCAATAGAGCTAGATTCGACAAGTGGTGACCTTGGAACCAAAGCCCCATGTAAAACCTATCATGGTCACTCCAAGTGGTGAGAAAGAAAAACCTTTAAGATATAGCCTTAAAGGTTGGACAAGTGGTCGACCTTAACACCCAAATATTCTTAATAAAAGTGGTGAATCTTGAGACCAACCACTCAAGCTACTAGCAATAATAGCTTGGACAAGTGGTGGACCTTGAATGTAAACCCCTCATCTACGAAATATCGAGGGTTTAATGTATTCGATGTAGCTTACATCTTGGAGACATGGTGCAGCTTGCTTCTCGTCATGTTTCAATGGAGCCTATCTTGGACAAATGGTGGAGCATCCTTCTCTCCATGTTTCAATGGACCCTAGCTTGGACAAGTGGTGGACCTTTGTTTCTCTCTATGTTTCAATAGAGTTAGCTTGGACAAGTGGTGGACCTTGGAACCAAACCCCAATGTAAAACCTATCATGGTCACTCCAAGTGGTAATAAAAGAATAATTTTTAAGATGTAGCCTTATAGGTTGGACAAGTGGTGGACCTTAACACGCGCATATTCTTAATATAATGACATAGAGTGGAAAAGTGGTGAATCTTGAGACCAAACCACTCAGGCTACTACCATTAATAGCTTCGACAAGTGTTGGACCTTGAATGTATACCCCCTCATCTACGACATATCGTGGTTTAATGTTTTTCGATGGAGCCTAGCATCTTGGAGACATGGTGCACCTTGCTTCTCCTCATGTTTCACTGGAGCCTACCTTGGACAAATGGTGGAGCATCCTTCTCTCCATGTTTCAATGGACCCTAGCTTAGACAAGGGGTGGACCTTTGCTTCTCTCTATGTTTCAATAGAGTTAGCTTGGACAAGTGGTGGACCTTGGAACCAAACCCCCATGTAAAACCTATCATGGTCACTCCAACTAGTAAAAAAGAATAACCTTTAAGATATAGCCTTATAGGTTGGACAAGTGGTGGACCTAAACACCCACATATTCTTAATAAAAGTGGTGAATCTTGAGACCAAACCACTCAGGCTACTAGCAATAATATCTTGGACAAGTAGTGGACCTTGAATGTAAACCCCTCATCTACGACATATCGTGGGTTTAATGTATTTCGATGGAGCCTAGCATCTTGGAGACATGGTCCAGCATGCTTATCGTCATGTTTCAATGGAGCCTATCTTGGACAAATGGTGGAGTATCCTTCTCTCCATGTTTCAATGGACCCTAGCTTGGACAAGTGGTGGACCTTTGTTTCTCTCTATGTTTCAATAGAGTTAGCTAGGACAAGTGGTGGACCTTGGAACCAAACCCCAATGTAAAACCTATCATGGTCACTCTAAGTGGTAATAAAGAATTACCTTTAAGATGTAGCCTTATAGGTTGGACAAGTGGTGGACCTTAACACGCGCATATTCTTAATACAATGACATAGAGTGGAAAAGTGGTGAATCTTGAGACCAAACCACTCAGGCTACTACCAATAATAGCTTGCACAAGTGTTGGACCTTGAATGTAAACCCTTCATCTACGACATATCGTGGGTTTAATGTTTTTCGATGGAGCCTAGCATCTTGGAGACATGGTGCACCTTGCTTCTGCTCATGTTTCAATGGAGCCTTTCTTGGACAAATGGTGAGCATCCTTCTCTCCATGTTTCAATGGACCCTAGCTTAGACAAGTGGTGGACCTTTGCTTCTCTCTATGTTTCAATAGAGATAGCTTGGACAAGTGGTGGACCTTGGAACCAAACCCCCATGTAAAACCTATCATGTCACTCAAGGGGTGAGAAAGAATAACCATAAGATATAGTCTATAGTTGGACAAGTGGTGGACCTTAACACCCAAATATTCTTAATATAATGACAGAGAGTGGAAAAGTGGTGAATCTTGAGAGCAAACCACTCATGCTACTAGCGATAATAGGTTGGACAAATTGTTGATCTTGAATGTAAACTCCCCATGTACAAAATAACGTGGGTTTAAGGTATTTCGATGGAGGCTAGCATCTTGGAGACATGGTGCAGCTTGCTTCTCTTCATGTTTCAATGGAGTCTATCTTGGACAAATGGTGGAGCATCCTTCTCTCCATGTTTCAATGGACCCTAGCTTAGACAAGTGGTGGACCTTTGCTTCTCTCTATGTTTCAATAGAGTTAGCTTGGACAAGTGGTGGACCTTGGAACCAAACCCCCATGTAAAACCTTTCATGGTCACTCCAAGTGGTCAGAAAGAATAACCATTAAGATATAGTCTTATAGGTTGGACAAGTGGTGGACCTTAATACCCAAATATTCTTAATATAATGACACAGATTGAAAAAGTGGTGAATCTTGAGACCAAACCCCTCATGCTACTAGCGTTAATAGGTTGGACAACTGGTGGACCTTGAATGTAAACCTTCCATGTTTCAATAGAGTTAGCTTCGACAAATGGTAGCATCCTTCTCTCCATGTTTCAATGGAGCCTAGCTTGGACAAGTGGTGGACCTTTGCTTCTCTCTATGAGAAGAATAAAGTTAGCTTGGATAAGTGGTGGACCTTGGAACCAAACCCCTATGTAAAACATATCATGGACATTTCAAGTGGTGAGAAAGAATACCCTTTAAGATATACCCTTATAGGTTGGACAAGTGGTCGACCTTAACACCTAGATCTTCTTTATATAATGACATAGAGTGGAAAAGTGGTGAATCTTGAGACCAAACCACTCATGCTACTAGGGATAATAGCTTGGACAAGTGGCTGACCTTGACGTTAAACCCCACATGTAAACAATATCGTGGGTTTAAGGTATTTCAATGGATCCTAGAATCTTGGAGACATGGTGCAACTTGCTTCTTTTCATGTTTCAATGAAGCCTATCTTCCACCAATGGGGGATCATCCTTCTCTAAATGTCTCAGTGGAGCCTAGCTTGGACAAGTGGTGGACCTTTGCTTCTCTCTATGTTTCCATAGAGTTAGCTTGGACAAGTGGTGGACCTTGAAACCAAACCCCCATGTAAAACATATCATGGTCATTCCAAGTGGTGAGAAATAATACCCTTTAAGATCTAGCCTTATAGGTTGGACAAGTGGTCGACCTTAAAACCTAGATCTTCATAATATAACGACATAGAGTGGAAAAGTGGTAATCTTGAGACCAAACCACTCATGCTACTAAAATAGGTTGGACAAGTGTGGACCTTGAATGTAAACCCCCCATGTATGAAATATCATGGGTTTAAGGTATTTCAATGGAGCCTAGCATCTTGGAGACATGGTGCAGATTGCTTCCTTCATGTTTCAATGGAGCCTATCTTGGACAAATGGTGGAGCATCCTTCTCTCCATGTTTCAATGGAGCCTAGCTTGGACAAGTGGTGGACCTTTGCTTCTCTCTATGTTTCAATAGAGTTAGCTTGGACAAGTGGTGGGCCTTGGAACCAAACTCCCATGTAAAACCTATCTTGGTAACTCCAAGTGGTGAGAAAGAATAAAGTTTAAGATATAGCCTTATAGGTTGGACAAGTGGTGGACCTTAGCACCCAGATATTCTTAATAGAATGACATAGAGTGGAAAAATGGTGAATCTTGAGACCAAACCACTCATGCTACTAGAGATAATAGGTTGGACAAGTGGTGGACCTTGAATGTAAAACCCCCATGTACAAAATATCATGGGTTTGAGGTATTTCAATGGAGCCTAGCATCTTGGAGACATGGTGTAGCTTGCTTCTCTTCATGTTTCAATGGAGCGTATCTTGGACAAATGGTGGAGCATCCTTCTCTCCATGTTTCAATGGACCCTAGCTTGGACAAGTGGTGGACCTTTGATTCTCTCTATGTTTCAATAGAGTTAGCTTGGACAAGTGGTGGACCTTGAAACAAAACCCCCATGTAAAACCTATGCTGGTCACTCCAAGTGGTGAGAAAGAATAACCCTTAAGATATAGCCTTATAGGTTGGACAAGTGGTGGACCTTAACACCCAAATATTCTTAATATAATGACATAGAGTGAAAAAGTGGTGAATCTTGAGACCAAACCACTCATGCTACTAGCGTTAATAGGTTGGACAAGTGGTGGACCTTGAATGTAAACCCCCCATGTTTCAATAGAGTTAGCTTCGACAAATGGTAGAGGATCCTTCTCTCCATGTTTCAATGGAGCCTAGCTTGGACAAGTGGTGGACCTTTGTTTCTCTCTATGTTTCAATAGAGTTAGCTTGGACAAGTGGTGGACCTTGGAGCCAAACCCCCATGTAAAACATATCATGGACATTTCAAGTGGTGAGAAAGAATACCCTTTAAGATATACCCTTATAGGTTGGACAAGTGGTCGACCTTAACACCCAGATCTTCTTAACGTAATGACATAGAGTGGAAAAGTGGTGAATCTTGAGACCAAACCACTCATGCTACTAGAGATAATAGGTTGGACAAGTGGTGGACCTTGAATGTAAACTCCCCATGTACAAAATATCGTGGGTTTAAGGTATTTCAATGGATCTTAGCATCTTGGAGACATGGTGCAGCTTGCTTCTCTTCATGTTTCAATGGAGCCTATCTTGGACAAATGGTGGAGCATCCTTCTCTCCATGTTTCAATGGACCCTAGCTTAGACAAGTGGTGGACCTTTGCTTCTCTCTATGTTTCAATAGAGTTAGCTTGGACAAGTGGTGGAACTTGGAACCAAACCCCCATGTAAAACCTATCATGGTCATTCCAAGTGGTGAGAAAGAATACCCTTTAAGATATAGCCTTATAGGTTGGACAAGTGGTGGACCTTAACACCCAGATCTTCTTAATATAATGACATAGAGTGGAAAAGTGGTGAATCTTGACATCAAACCACTCATGCTACTAGTGATAATAGGTTGGACAAGTGGTGGACCTTGAATGTAAACCCCCCATGTACGAAATATCATGGGTTTAAGATATTTCAATGGAGCCTAGCATTTTGGAGACATGGTGCAGCTTGCTTCTCTTCATGTTTCAATCAACCTGGCTTGGACAAATGGTGGAGCATCCTTCTCTCCATGTTTCAATGGAGCCTAGCTTGGACAAGTGGTGGACCTTTGATTCTCTCTATGTTTCAATAGAGTTAGCTTGGACAAGTGGTGGACCTTGGAACCATACCCCTATGTAAAACCCATCATGTGCATTCCAAGTGGTGGTAAATAATACCATTTAAGATATAGCCTTATAGGTTGGACAAGTGGTGGACCTTAACACCCAGATCTTCTTAATATAATGACATAGAGTGGAAAAGTGGTGAATCTTGAGACCAAACCACTCATGCTACTAGGGATAATAGGTTGGACAAGTGGTGGACCTTGAATTTAAACCCCACATATACAAAATATCATGGGTTTAAGGTATTTCAATGGAGCCTAGCATCTCAAAGACATGGTGCATCTTGCTTCTCTTCATGTTTCAATGGAGCCTATTTTGGACAAATGGTGGAGCATCCTTCTCTCCATGTTTCAATGGACCCTAGATTGGACAAGTGGTGGACCTTTGCTTCTCTCTATGTTTCAATATAGTTAGCCTATATTAGACAATTAGTAGACCTCGAATCTCTCCATGTTGTCTAGAGCTGAGCTTGGACAAGTGGTGGACCTTACTTCTCCCTTCCCTTAGTTTACTAGCTTAAATGATCACTATGTATACTTGCTTAGATCTAGCTTGAACAAGTGGTGGAACTTGTATTCACACAAACTTAATCCATTACAAAAAAGTATATGTTAAAATAACATTTGGTTTTTTTTGTTTCAGGAAAGATGGCTCCAAAAAAACAGGTTGCAAGGGTTGCTGTCTCAGTTGACTATACTTGCAATGATCTTAGGAATGGTATTTGGACATACATGGTATAGAGGGTGCACAATTTCATAAGGTGCATCTATTTATTGCCAAAAAGGAGAATGACAGCTTGTTTGAAGATGTTGGACAAGTTGTGGAAGCATCTGTCTCTGTAGTTGATAGTCATCCAGAGGTGGAATGCATTGACATTCTAGTTCCAATGAATCTAGAATTTCAACTATCTCCAGGAGCATATGCATTGGAGCGCATGTCTAGAAACAAAGAAGAGACAATGTTTTCTCGAGGATGGAAGTTTGCAGAATCAAATCCAAATATCACAGCAGATCAACTTCAAAGCTCCATCATTGCCACACTACAACGAAAAAAGGTGAAAGCTTCACGACCACCATCCACAAAGAAGCAAGCAAAAGTGCAGAAAGTAGAAGCTAAGCGAACTAGTTCCATTTTGGATGTAGACAAGGCATCTTTGGCATCCTCATCAACAGAGGGTTCAATGTCAAAGATGAGAATTGTGGATCCAGATGTTTTAGAAGCTGAGGCCATGAAAGGACAAGAAAAAGATACAGGTGGAATGAATAAGTACATAAATTATTTTCCTTTCCAATATAGGGAATTTGATATCCCTATTCAAAATTGTTGGCTTGCTCCTGATCACTATAATGCACGTATTATGGATAAAAAACACGCTGAAAGTGTGTTATTTGGATTTTCACGGAGTACGACCAAGCCTGCAGCATGTGCATATTTGATGCCTGTTCGAAATGCAAAATCAAAGAAGGGACTCCTTTGGCAGTAGAAGAGGTAGAGGAGCAAAAAATTAAAGATTATCATTATTGGATTCTTGATGGGCAGCATTCAATCTATGCTGCAAAAGTTTTGCTTCACAATGAACAAAACAACAAAGAGATCTTTGAAAGACTGATTAGCGTGTATAAATTTAGAAAGGCTCGCATTGTTGTGAATGCTCCTCCATTTGTTGCAACTGCTATATCTGCCATTGCAAATGAGGAGGCTCAGGCATTGTATGTCAAGCAACCTTACAGCCAAATATTGAGACATTTACGGAGTCAATGGATCTTCTCAGGACGACCACCAAAGGCAGCAAGTGGAATTGCAGAGGGACATGCATCTCGTGCCGGATGGGATGTAAGTTATTTTCTTTGTCTTTTTGATAGTGTTTAATTAACAAATCTTGCTCAATAGTTTAATTATTTCTCTATTTCTTTTTAGGCTTTTCTTCGATTGGCAAGAATGAGTGCAGCAGCAAGTTGGATTGCTAAACAGGCACACATGGTCACGTACTCTGATTTAGTTTATGATTGCTGGATAGAAATCATTGAAAATCTAGAAGAGGAGAATAAGAAACCCCCAACAACTGTATTTAGATACCTTTTGTGGCCTTGAGGAATCAGAGGTAAAGACTATTCAAGAAGAGATTAGAGATGAGAAGATTTTACTGTCAAAGAGTGCAAAGGATGGTGATGCAACTGACATGTATGATCGAATCAAGCAGTTGAAGCAAGACAAATTGATTCAAGATGCACTTCTTGAAGGCTTCAACAATTTGAATGAGTCTTCACCATGTAAAGACTGGGAGGAGGTGGTCAAAATGTATAACATCAATGATGTTGTTTATAAAACAATTTTAATGCTATGCGAGGAATGGATCAGATCTAGTTTGACGCGTGGAACAAAGAAAATGGCTTTTCCAGATGGAGCAATAAAATACATGCAATGGGCAATTCACCTTCAAAAGGAGAAAACTGAGCCTAGAGATTTGCCATGGTCAATCTATGTGGTGAGCCTACAAATGGAAGGCAATCTCTACTTGATGCGCCACTTCAATAATAAAGTGCCTATTGGCTTATGTGTTTTAGATATGACAAAAAACGTTGGAGGCAATTTGAAGTGGAGTGAGGAGACATTTAACAATGCTTTGGATGGGATCTTGGCTATTGCTGGAGGGTCAACAGATCCTGGATTTGTCTTTCTTGCATTTGTGGATTTCACTAACTTCACAAAATTGCAATGTGCCTTTCACGCCATGGGAGATAATCTGAGCTACCATTGTTGTGGTGCATTGCATCACTTTCCATCAGCTCCTTGCAAAGGAGCAATTCAATTCCTAACAGTTATTGCCTTCTTGGGACAAGGCAATGCATTTGAAGACCTGAGAAGAAGATCAGAGGAACATCCCATGCCAATTGATTGTTCTCTTCTTCAAGTAGCAGATAACGATATGTCAGATTTGCAATATTTGGAGGCCAAAAAAAGAGCTTTGGTCAAGCACTACATTCGTACATATTGTTTTGAAGACCGCAAGCTTGTTGATGTTTTTGGTGATGGCTCCTTGGTTGCACAAGAAGGAATACAACAGAAAAAAGAAGTTATCTGCTTAATTGATAGTGTGGAGGAGGCAAAAAGCATGGAGACCATGCTGCTAGACTTTGTTAAGTCTCATGAAGATATAGAAAAATGGGCTGGACTTCAACAATCCACTTCGCAATCAGGCGACATTGTGCCTGTTACAGAGGAGTGCTCTCCACAAAGAGAAGAAGAACAACAACAACACCATCCTCTGTCAATGGAGGACTTTTTGGAAATGGAGACACGTATGTTTGAGTTTCTTGTGCATGTTAGTGTTTCTTGTTACTGATTTGATACTCTTAATGTTAGATTTTGCTTTATATAGTATTGATTGAGCTTGTATTTTTTATCTCAAGCATTCAAGGTTTGAATGTAAAAATAGTAAATTACTTGAGTTTTTTAAATGGTGGATCGTTAAAACTAAAACTTATAACAGTTTAATACTCACAAAGACTTAATTACTTAAGAGCTTGAACTCAATAAGTTTTGGACCTTTTATCAATACCCCCTTGATATGATACATTAGATCGTAGCATGGTTAAATGGTGATGCTTCATAAATTGAACCTAGCTTAGACAGGTGCTGGAGCCTAAATTTAAACTAACCTTGCTAGAAGGGAGCTTATGTTTGGACTTTGAGAACTAGCATAAGTAATCAATTAGAGCATAGATTAGACATGTGGTGGTGGCCGGCCTTAGAGACCAAAATCTTAATGAGCTTGGAAAGGTATTTAAGTACTGCAATTTACTTAGTTTTAGTACTCATTAAATGCATAGCTTGACAAAAGGTGGACCTTACATGGATCCTAATTTCAAGAGGTGTGGTAGACCTTCAAAACAAGCTCATATAGCTTGGACATGTGGTAGACCTTGCATGAAGACTAGTTTAGACAAGTGTGGTACACCTTGTAACCAACACCCATTTGTTATATTAGCTTGGACAAGTGGTGGACCTTGCTTTTATGTTTCAATGGAGCATATTTTGGACAGGTGGTAGACCTTGTTTCTCTCCATGCTTCAATGGAGAGAAACTTTAGCTTGGACAAGTGGTGGACCTTGTTTTTATGTTTTAAAGGAGCATATTTCGGACAAGTGGTAGACATAGTTTCTCTCCATGGTTCAATGGAACCCACCTTAGACAAGTGAAGTACCTTGAAACCAAACCCCCATAATACAACCTACTAAATAGGTTGGAAAATTGGTGGGATATGAAACCATCCATGATAGAGCATAGTATAGGTGAAAACGTAGTGGTCCTTATATCAATTACCCATGCATAGCTTGGACAAGTGGTGGACCTTGATTCTCTCTATGTTTCAATGGATCCTATCTTGGACTAGAGATATATCTTACTTAGTTCCATGCTTCAATGGATTGTAGCTTGGATAAGGAGTGGAACTTCAAACAAAACTCCACAGCATAGCATATATTAACAATTCATGGGTTTTATAGAGATTGTCTTGCCTATTTTGGAGAGTTGGTACACCTTTATTCTCCATTCTTCAATGGATCTGAGGTTGGACAAGCGGAGCTGGAGAAGTGGTCAACCTTAAAATGAAACCTCCCATGCTACAACCCATCATAGATCGTATATGTAGTGGACCTTGAAACTCTTTTATGTCCCTAGCTTAGAGAAGCATTGCACTCTTGATTATCTCCATACATGAAGGCAAGGTTGGACAAGTGGTGGACCTTCAAACCAGAATCTCTATGCAATAATAGGCAAGTGGTGGAGCTTGTTTTCTCCATGTTCCAATGGAGCCTAGCTTAGACAAACAATGGAGCTTGCTTCTCTCCATGTTTCAATGGATCCTAGCTTAGAAAAGTGGTGGAGCTTTGCTTCTCTCCATGTTCCAATGGACCATAGCTTAGACAAGTGGTAGACCTTGAAAAACACCCCCCGTATACAACATATTATGGGGTTTTCATGTTTCAATGGCTCCTAGCTTGGACAAATGGTAGAGCTTGCTTCTCTTTATGTTTCAATGGATCCAATCTTAGCCAAGTGGTGGACCTTGAAACAAGAATCCCCCCCCCCCCCCCATGTACAACGTATTATGGGTTTTGAAAGCACTGGGAGAAAATAATAGCTTTGATAAGTGGTGGACCTTGCTTCTCTCCATGCTTCAATGGAGCCGAGGTTGGACACATGTTGGAGAGAAGATGGTTGCCCATGAAATAAGACCATGCATGCTATAATCAATCATATGTTGTACACATGGTGGACCTTGCAATTGTTTTATATGCCTAACTTGGACAAGTGGAGGACCCTTGATTACCTCCAGATATCAACAACAAGCCAAGTTTGGACAAGTGTAGTACCACCAAACCAGAATCTATATGCTACAATAGAGTATAGGTAGGACACGCGATGAACCTTGATATCAAACCATCCATGCTACTAGAGATGATAGGTTTCACATGTGGTGGAACCTTGTATCAATGTTCTATGTGTAGTTTTTGACTAGTGATAGACCTTGAAACTAATCCCTCTAGGCTACAAGAAAAAAGAGATGGATGAGGAGGCTAGACTACTTTTGTTGCATCAATGCATCCCATGTTACCACATATACTATAGGGTTCTTGGATAAGTGTTGGATCTTGTGTCAATGCTCCATGTCTAGCTTGGACAAGTGGTGGACCTTGGTTCTCTCTATGCTTCAAATGGGCAATAGATTGGAGACACAGTGGCCTTTTTTTTCCAATGATTTTATTTTTTGGAAACCTTGGAGGCACCATGTAAGAGGCACTCTAAGTCTTCCATACAATGGACCTATTGGACTATAAAATAATGATATCTTTCTTTGATATTGTCATTATTTTATGCATAATATTTTCTTCTTTTTGCAGACACAAAGGAGTTAAGTGATATAAAAACTAGATGTATTTCACACTATGATTGGCATGAAGATCCTTTTGGGACACCAACTTTTCCTATTCCCAAAGATGTAATTTTCCATATTAACGGTGTGGATTTTGAAGTGCGACTTTCATGTATTGAAGGAGCTGGTTATGGGCTATTTGTGCATACTACCCTGGAAAGTGGTTTGACTATTCTAAACTATGGAGGGCATAAGTATAGATTTCAAGACTGGAAAAAGATATGCAAAATATTTCCAAGAGCTTATAAATATTCTCTTCTAGAGGATCCAAACATAGAAGAAGAGGAAGATCAATCATACATTATTGGTTGTGTAGAAGAAGGAAACGTGTCGGGCTATATAAATAGTTCTCACAGTACAAATGTCTGTCCCAACGTACGCTATACATTTGATCCAAATTTGCCACCTTGGCATAAATGCACCTCTTCACACATCAAGTCAGAAGAATATGGCCATGTATGCATTGAGACTATTTGTCAAGTTGAAGCAGGAGAAGAGTTGTTTGCTGACTATAACTTTACTTGACATTGTAAAGTATTGTACATGGATGGAAATCTCAAGTACATGCATCATTTTCATTTTTCATGGATGAAATCTCAAGTGAATATAACATTTGATTATTGTTTAGTTTATGCTCAACGAGAATCTAGAGTGCTCTTATGCTTTGTGTGTTGTCTAACATATTTGACTACCTTGGCCATAGAATCTTGATTCTACTCTAGATTTGTGATAAATCTTACCAAAATTTAATCAATGTCTAGGTTGGACAAGTGGTGGGGCTTCAAACATTACTGTCTTAAACAAGTGGAGTTATCTTACTTGAATAAGTGGTGGCCTTTGAATCCAAATCTAAGCCAAATCTCTAATTATTTTCTTGTAGTCTAGGTTGGACATTTGGTGGACCTTGTATCCATGTTTCCTCAACAAGGGTGGCTTTTAGTTTTCACTTTAAGTACTCATCTTTAATAAAGTGTAGGATGGAAAATGTTGAGTTAGTAGATTGTATTTTAGACAAGTGGTGTTTGGTGTACGAATGCTGAAAATGGTTGCAAGGATTCTAACAACGACTTTACCTTAAATAAATTTCTTACTAGGAGTTCTACATATAAATATGGTGAATAAAATTCTAGTGGTTTTGAGATACCATTTGTGTGTGTGTTTTCTTAGATTCACAAACTGGGATGGATAATGCTCCTATGGTTCAGTCAACAACTATAGAATCCATAGATTCTATGGTTTCTAAAGTGCCCAAGATGGATGATATTTCTATACTAGAGTCTAGTGTTGTGCAACTTGAGCAAGCTTCCAATAATGAGAACCAAGAAATCGATGCTTCAAAAATGCAACATACATCAAAAGAGACTGAAAAGTCCACTCACGAGCTATTGCCAATTGGTACTACGTCATGTAGCGTAGATGTTGAGAAATCCATGCTTACAATTATATTGGATTTAAATGGTCTATTGTTGAAACGTTCCCCTCAACCATCCTCACACCACAACTCAGTGCAAATGGATTCAAAAAGATATATTATACTCAGGCCAGTTTGCATCCAATTCTTGAAGACTATTTTACAAAGGTTTAATGTTGCAATTTGGTCGACAGCTACTAGGAATAATGTGTATCAAATCCTTGCAGCACTAAACAACTTAGCTGAGGATACATTGCCTTTCTTTGCAATTTGGTCGCAAGATGTTTGCTACACCGCTCAAACTCAAAATTGTTTAGACCCGACAATCCAAACGTTGAGGCAATGTTCAAGCCTCTAGCCAAAATTGCCATGGGATTTGAATGTGATCCACAAAGAACAGTGCTTATTGATGACTCTCCTTACAAGGGATTTATTTCACCAGCAAACAATTGCATTTTTCCACCACAATTTGATGCTGAGAAGATGGTTGACAATATGCTCTTGGAGGAGCTACTGCCATACTTGATTCAGCTTGATGAGAGAAGGGATGTGCGTGATTTAATTGCTTCTAATCGTTATGGACAACCTATAGTGACAAATGATAGTGAATACAAACAAATCATGGAGTATTGGAAGCAGAAAAATGATGTTTGGTCAGCTAAGGTGTTCTTTACAAGAAGAATACCACCTGCAAAAGGTGACAGAGATGAAACTATCATTGAAGATGCAAGTGACACAAGCCACCGCAATGAAATGAGAAGAGCCCAAATACAAGAGATCTTGGCAAAGGAGCGTACACCCATTGAAAGCATGAAGGCGTCACAATTGACCACTTTAGCTAGGCAATTGGGTTGTAACACAAAAGGAGTTTTGAAGGCAACCACAGCAAAGGCTTATATAAATAAGGTGAAAGCTGAGAACAATCTTCTAAGGCTGGATAGAAAGCAACCCTAAGGTACTAGTGACATGTCATATATTCTTGATACACATGCTTGAACACTCATGTGCATGGTATCTAACAAATCTTTCTTTTTATTCCTTCTTGCAGGATCTTACAAAGGATACTACTAGATGGAGCTCAATCAATAGAGATTTTGATATTTTTGCTCAAAATAATGAAGCAGTCACCTACATTTTTTGTTTATCAATTTCTTGAGAGACTTTATTTTAGTTTGTAATCATCAAATGAAATGAAAAGTATCCTTCTTATTAAGATTGTTGATCTTTTTCTTGTTCAAACCTTTCAATTGTGATTTATAGTTTTGTTAGCATGAGATTGTGCTTTTTTAGTTTGAAAAAAACTGTCAAAGATCCAAGTCTTTTTGGCTTTACTTAAGTTATTAATTGTGAAAGATCCAAGTCTTTTTGCTTTACTTAAGTTATTGATTGCCTATGTAATAGTCCTTAAAACAATATCGGATGGCTTTCTTGCTCCCATGTCTCACATTGGTCTTTAGGTAAGACAAGTGGTGACCTTGAAAGTATGGTCTCATATCTCGATCAAGTGAAGAGACATGAAGCTTAAATATCACTACTATGTATCTAGTGTTAAACTCCATCGAGACAAAGACTAGATAGCCAAATTGCAGTCGAGTTTAAGTGAAAAATCCATTTGAGCTAAGGTAAAACTTATAGTGCCTCATTTTTCTAGGATTCTACCCCATCAAGGAAGTTAGAATCTAGCACAAACCAATTAAGACTCTTTTGGAGCCTAGATAGGACAATTCGTGGAACTTATGAAACTTATTATTGAGTTAGAGTCTAGTTTAGATAAGCAAAAGATCTTCAAACCAGCACTTGACTTTCTTACTATTCAATATTCAAAGTCCCTTGAGGCTAACAAATTACATACCCACTTGTAACCTAACTAATGAGTAATTATATAGATCTAAGCAAGTATATATAATGAGTCTTCAAACTAATAATCCAAGGGAAGAGAGTAGCAAGGTCCACTACTTGTCCAAGCTCAGCTCTAGACAACATAGAAAGATGCTAGTTCTACTAATTGTCTAATTATAGGCATGGAGAAATGATAGAAGGTTGACCACTTGTCCAACCTATCATCTCTAGTAAGATGGGAGGTTTGGCCTTAAGATTCACCATGTAACCAACCTATACATCATTGTATTATGAAGAGTAAAAAAGCAAAGCTCCACCACTTGTCCAAGCTAGTTCTAAAATCCACATGGAGATAAGCAAGCTCCACCATTTGTCGAATCTCTCTTCCATTAAAACATGAAAAAACTCATCTATGTTGTACAGGGGGACTTTTTTCCAAGGTCCACCACTTGTCCAAGCTAGGATCCCTAGTAGCACGAGTGGTTTGGTCTCAAGATACACCACTTGTACACTCTATGTCATTATATTAAGAAGAACTATGTATTAAGGTCCACCACTTGTCCAACCTATAAGGTTATATCTTAAATGGTATCCTTTCTCACCACTTGAAATGCCCATGATATGTTTTACACGGGGGTTTCATTCCAAGGTCCACCACTTGTCCAAGCTAACTCTATTCAAACATAGAGAGAAGCAAAGGTCCACCACTTGTCCAAGCTAACTCTATTCAAACATAGAGAGAAGCAAAGGTTCACCACTTGTCAAAGCTAGGCTCCGTTGAAGTATGGAGAGAAGTAACCTCCATCATTTTTCCAAGATAGGTGCCATTCAAACATGGAAAGAATCAAGATCTACCATGTCTCCAAGATTCTAGGCTCCATTGAAACACCCTAAAACCATGATATTTTGTACATGGGGTGTTTACATTCAAGGTCTACCACTTCTCTAACGTATTATACCTAGTAGCATGAGTGATTTGGTCTTAAGATTCACCACTTATCCACTCTATGTCATTATATTAAGAATAACTGGGTGTTAAGGTCCACCACTTGTCCAACCTATAAGGGTATATCTTAAATGGTATCCTTCACCACTTGTCAAGGTCCATCACCACTTTTCCAACCTATAAGGTTATATCTTGAATGATATTTTTCCTCATCACTTGTAATGTCCATGCTATGTTTTACAAAGGGGTTTTGTTCCAAGACCCACCACTTGTCCAAGCTAACTCATAAAACATAGAGAGAAGCAAAGGTCCACCACTTGTCCAAGATAGGCTCCATTGAAACATGGAGAGAAGGATGATCCACCATTTCTCCAAGATAGGTTCCATTGAAACATTGAGAGAAGCAATCTCCACCATGTCTCCAAGCTAGGCTCCATTGAAATACCCTAAACCCATAATTTTGTACATGAGGGGTTTACATTCAAGGTCCACCACTTGTCCAACCTATTATCCCTAGTAGCAAGAGTGGTTTGGTCTCAAGATTCACCACTTGTACACTCTATGTCATTATATTAAGAAGAAATATGTGTTAAGGTCCACCACTTGTCCAGCCTATAAGGTTATATTTTAAATAGTATCCTTTCTCACCACTTGAAATGCCCATGATATGTTTTACATGGGGGTTTCATTCCAAGGTCCACCACTTGTCCAAGCTAACTCTATTAAAACATATAGAGAAAGAAAGGTCCACCACTTGTCCAAGCTAGGCTCATTGAAACATGGAGAGAAGGAACCTCCACTGTTTCTCCTAGATAGGCTCCATTGAAACATGGAGAGAAATAAGCTCCACCATGTCTCCAAGTTGCTAGGCTCCATTGAAATACCCAATACCCATAATATTTTTGTACATGGGGGGTTTACATTCAAGGTTCACCACTTGTCCAACCTATTATCCCTAGTAGGTTTGGTCTCATGATTCACCACTTGTCCACTCTATGTCATTATATTAAGAGGAATTAGGTGTTAAGGTCCACCACTTGTCCTATAATGTTATAGCTTGAATGGTATTTTTTCTCACCACTTGTAATGCCCATGACATGATTTACATGGGGGTTTTGTTCCAAGGTACACCACTTGTCCAAGATAAATCTATTGAAACATAGAGAGAAACAAAGGTCCACCACTTTTCCAAGCTAGGCTGCATTGAAACATGGACCTTAATACCAAATTATTTCTAGTAGCATGAGTGATATTTTGTACATGGGGGGTTTACATTCAAGGTCCACCACTTGTCCAACCTATTTCCCTAGTAGGTTTGGTCCCAATTTCACCACTTATCCACTCTATGTCATTATATTAAGAATAATTGGGTGTTAAGGTCCACCACTTGTCCAACCTATAAGGTTATATATTGAATGGTATTTTTTCTCACCACTTGTAATGCCCATGATATGTTTTACATGGGGTTTTTGTTCCAAGGTCCACCACTTTTCCAAGATAACTCTATTCAAACATAGAGAGAAACAAAGGTCCACCACTTGTCCAAGCTAGGCTCCATTGAAACATGGAGAGAATGATGCTCCACCATTTATCCAAGATAGGCTGCATTGAAACATGGAGAGAAGCAAGCTTTACCATGTTTCCAAGCTAGGCTCCATTGAAACACTCTAGGGGGTTTTATTTCAAGGCCCACCACTTGTTTAACCTATTATCCCTAGTAGCATGAGTGGTTTGGTTTCAAGATTCACCACTTGTACACTCTATGTCATTATATTGTGTTAAGGTCCACCACTTGTCCAACCTATAAGGTTATATCTTAAATGGTATCCTTTCTCGCCACTTGAAATGCCCATGATATGTTTTACATGGGAGTTTCATTCCAAGATCCACCACTTGTCCAAGCTAACCATATTCAAACATAGAGAGAAACAAAGGTCCACGACTTGTCCAAGCTAGGCTCCATTGAAACATGGAGAGAAGGAACCTCCACCATTTCTCCTAGATAGGCTCCATTAAAACATGGAGAGAAGTAAGTTCCACCATGTCTCCAAGATGCTAGGCTCCATTGAAATACGCAAAACCCATGATATTTTGTACATGGGTGATTTACATTCAAGGTCAACCATTTCTCCAACCTATTATCCCTAGTAGGTTTGGTCTCACAATTCACCACTTTTCCACTATATGTCATTATAATAAGAGGAATTGGGTGCTAAGGTCCACCACTTGTCCAGCCTATAAGGTTATACCTTGAATGGTATTTTTTCTCACCACTTGTAATGCCCATGACATGCTTTACATGGGGGTTTTGTTCCAAGGTTCACCACTTGTCCAAGCTAATTCTATTGAAACATAGAGAGAAACAAAGGTCCACCACTTTTCCAAGCTAGGCTCCATTGAAACATGGACCTTAATACCAAATTATTCCTAGTAGCATGAGTAATATTTTGTACATGGGGGGTTTGCATTCAAGGTCCACCACTTGTCCAACCTACTTTTCCTAGTAGGTTTGGTCGCAAGATTCACCACTTGTCCACTCTATGTCATTATATTAATAATAATTGGGTGTTAAGGTCCACCACTTTTCCAACCTATAAGGTTATATATTGAATGGTATTTTTTCTCACCACTTGTAATGTCCATGATATGTTTTACATGGGGATTTTGTTCCAAGGTCCACCACTTGTCCAAGCTAAATCTGTTCAAACATAGAGAGAAACAAACGTGCACCACTTGTCCAAGCTAGGCTCCATTGAAACATGGAGAGAATGATGCTCCACCATTTATCCAAGATAGACTCCATTGAAACATGGAGAGAAGTAAGCTCCACCATGTCTCCAAGATGCTAGAGTCCATTGAAATACCCAAAACCCCTGATACTTTGTACATGGGGGGTTTACATTCAAGGTCCACCACTTGTCCAACCTATTATCCCTAGTAGCATGAGTGGTTGGTCTCAGGATTCACCACTTGTCCACTCTATATCATTATATTAAGAAAAATTGGGTTTCCATATCTAAATGGATCTTTGCTTGGATAAGTGGTAGACCTTGAGACCTAAATACCCATTCTACACTAGAGCATTGGTTAAGCCTTATGCACTTCAAGCATACCTTTAACAACAAGTAGTAGTTATTAGTTGACTTAAGTCTAGTTGAACTCCATGGTATTGAACTAAGAGAGAGTGTAGCATAAAAAAGAGTCAGGATTTTAATTTGACTTTCTTTCTATTAATGAGTAGATCATAGATGGATTTTGGTATCTAATAAAACCTTAGGGTAGACAATGTAAAACTCATGTCTATTGTTGTGTTTGCATTAAGTGTTCTTGTTCTTTAATTTCAGAACCATTACAGAAAAATGGATTGGCTATATGCTGGCATAAATTGAAGAAAACTATTGAATTACCCATCCAACCTCCTCCAAGACCTTGTCCAAGGAATGAATCACCTCCTTATCACCTACCACTTGCTTTCAAGGACATCAAAAGAGTACTTATCTTGGATCTAGAGGGGTTACTTCTCAAGACAGTTGAAATGAAACATGGAGATTCTATGCCATCTTGGGCTCAACACATGCGACTTGTGGAGGACAAAGATGAAGTTTATCATGTGGTGCGACCAGACGCACAAAGTTTTTTGGATTTTTGTGCTGAATACTTTGAGCTATGGATATGGAGTTGCTATAACTTAACAAGGGTGCAACGCATCACACAAAATGTTTTCCTGAGCAGTATACCAAGTTCAAGGTGTTTATGAGTAACAAAAATTGCCAAAATCCAAATATCATGTTAGGATTTACAAGGGTTTATCACAAAAATCTGAGTGATATTTGGAAGATATTTGAGGATTTGGATGCAAACAATACCTTAATTTTTTATGACACTCCATATAGGGTGATGTGGAACATGCCAGGGACATATCTTATATTTCCAAAGATGTGGAGGCAAACTTCCGAGCAACTTCAAAACTTCTTGCAGAGAACCATAATTCCATGGTTGGTAGGATGGTTGTATGCAAGAGATAAGAGAGTCTATACATACAACACAATTGTAAATCAGTATAGTGATTCTGAGACAAATTATGTCCTTGGTGTGTACTTGTCAACACGAAAGCATTGAATAAATATGGCTATAAGATGCTTTTTTTATTCTAGTGTGTATCTTTCAACATTTGTATAATTTGATATAGTCTTTTTTTTTTTTTAAAGGTGTGTCAATTTTATGAACACTTGAATGGAGTGCACCCTACTCTAAGGGGACTTCAATGTACTATTGGAGTGCATCCTATTGTAAGGGGACTCTGATGTATTGCTAGAGTGCACCCAAATTTTTGGGGACTCATTTTTTATTTGATTGGGGCCTATGTTGGGTCATATAGTAAAAGAAATTCATTTTTTGTCAATTCATATCGAGGTTGCATTTATTTGGAACTATGAAAGAATTGATGTTTGATGTCAAAATAAAACTTGTAAGTGTGGATCAGAGAATTCATGGACTTTAAATATGTGAGAGGGATCTTTTTCTTGGGCACAAATGTTTGCTTCAAGAATTTTGTCATTACATACTTTATGTGAAAGAGTTTTAGAACCTAAAAGACTTTGAAAACAAAACTATGGAATCTAAGTGCATGTATTCTTGAATGGCTTGAAAGTTGATGTATACATGCATGTCGCCTTGATGAAGATTTAGATCTGACAAGATGGAAAGATATAATTCTTGGACGTTACCTTTGTCAATTTGGTAATAAACATATTTAACTTTCTTTTAATATGGGTGGAAAATATATTATTATGTGCATTTGGAACCTAATTGCTTGACCTTCAAACCAAGATTCCTATGTTATTTTTTCATATACTTTTTTGTAATGAATTAAGATTGTGGATGCAAGGTCCACCACTTGTTCAAGCTAGATCTAAGAAAGTATATATACTGAGTCTTCAAACTAGTAAACCAAGGGAAGAGAGAAGCAGGGTCCATCACTTGTCCAAGCTCATCTCTAGACAACATAGAGAGATGTTATGTCTACTAATTGTCCAATATAGTCATGGAGAAATGATAGAAGGTTGATCCACTTGTCCAACCTATCATCTCTAGTAAAATGGGAGGTTTGGCCTTAAGATTCACCATGTAACCAACATATACTTCATTGTATTATGAAGAGTAGAAAAGAAAAGCTCCACCACTTGTCTAAGGTAGTTCCAAAATCAACATGGAGAGAAGAAAGCTTCACCATTTGTCCAAGATAGGTTCCATTAAAACATGGAAAACCTCATATATGTTGTACATGGAAGCTTTTTTCCAAGGTCCACCACTTGTCCAAGCTAGGATCCATTAAAACATGGATAGAAACAAGGCTCCACAACTCGTCCAACCTTTATAGCTGCGAAGTGTACCGGTTGTCTAAACTAGGCATGGGAAAATAATAGAAGGTCCACCACTTATCCAATATATTATCTCTAATAGCATGGGAGGTTTGGTCTCAAGATTTAGGAATTGGCTGACCTGTATTTCATTGTATTATGATGAATTTGGTTTTAAAGTCAACTACTTATCCAAGCTATAAGTTTATATCTTGAATGGTATTCCTTCCCATCACTTAGAAAACCAATGATATGTTGTACATGGGGAGGGTTTGTTACAAGGTCCACCACTTGTCCAAGCTAGTTTCATTGAAACATGGATGAAGACAAGCTCCACCATTTGTTAAAGCTAGACTCCATTGAAATCTAGAAAATCCATTCTATGTTGTACATGGGGTTTTTGTTTTAAGGTCCAACACTTGTCCAAGCTAAGATCATTGAAACATGGAGTAGAAAACACTCCACCACTTGTCCAAGCTAGGCAACATTGATAGTAGTTGGTTTATTTTGAAGATCCACCACGTGTCTAAGCTAACTCTATTGAAACATAGAGAGAAGCAAAGGTCCACCAACTGTTCAAGCTAGGCTCCATTGAAACATGGACAGAAGCAAGCTCCACCATTTCTCCAAGATAGACTCCATTGAAACATGGAGAGAATCAAAGGTCCACCATTTCTCCAAGCCAAGATCTAGTTGTCCAACCTATAAGGTTATATCTTAAATGGTAATCTTTCTAATCACTTGGAATACCCATGATATGTTTTACATGGGGGTTTTGTTCCAAGATCACCACTTGTCCAAGCTAACTCTATTGAAACATAGAGAGAAGCAAAGGTCCACCACTTGTCCAAGCTAGTCTCCATTGAAACAAGGAGAGAAGCAAGCTCCATCATTTCTCCAAGATAGGCTAGCATGGATAAGTGCACCTTGAAACCAACCTTCCTATGAGGCAATAGAGCATATGCTACATATTTTATGTATGCCCCATGCCTCAAATTAAGAAGTTATAGATTAGAAGTGGACCTTGCTTGAATGTCACATGCAATAAATTAAGGAAAAATAGCCAAGTGGATTGTATTCCTCAATGGATCCTTGCTTTCACAAGTTGTGAACCTTGAGTCACTTTTACATTAACTTGGACAAGTGGTGGACCTAGAAACCAAGCTCTCCATGTTGAGATAAGTTGTAGGTAGGACAGTAGAACATAGACAACGATAATGGATGCAATATACTCCTCTCCTAATAATCCAATTGATTGAAACCATGGTATTTTAGTTGTTTTCATTGTGTATTGTATGTGCATAAAGTGGAATGAGACCTTAAGAAAACTCAAATTTTTGACAAAATCTCTATATTTTATACATGATATATTGAAAGTTGTCCAACCTGGGAATTGGGATTTTCCCACTTTACCTAATATGGTCTTGTGCGCATGATTATGCCGGTGCCGCTGGCATCGGATCGACCTCCCAAAGCTGCTTGCGCATCTTGGGCCATCTTCAATATCTTGGGTAAAGCTGCTTGGTCCTGCGCTTTCACACGCTTCATCTTTACCTTTTGCTCTTCCCACAATTTATCCCAGAGCTCTAATTTTGACATGTCGCAAGCAGGTGGGATATCTTCCTTTAAGTCTCTGCAACATACTTTCATATTGCCCAACACTATCCTAACCTTGTGATGGGGGTCAAATTCTCGTATCCCGGATGGACTCAACAACTCGTATTGGCCTTCAAGTCGCAACCTGCGCTCTGTGTTCTTCCATATAGCGCTAGTGATGTCTTTGATGTAGACATCGCTTTCACTAATCTGCTGTATGCGATTAGCTGCACATGATGAGATTGCCAAAATACATTCTTTACGAATGGCACGCATAATACATTTCTTTTGATCTGGCGTCATATTTGCACTGGACAATACAAAAAAAGCATATCAAATACAAATTCATGGTTGCGAATGACACTAACACTCTCACACTATCTCAGGTAAACTCTTAACCACCACTTGAAGACTTTAACAAATGTGCAAGGAAATATTGATAAAAATTGAATATAATCTTCACTTAAAATTGCAATCTGTTACACGTGTAAAAAGAAGTTCAAACAAGTGGTTTATAAGAACTTAATTCAGATCAAACAATACATGTTAACAGTCTTTAACATTTCAGCATATATTGAATTTTTAACTTATATTTTTGTCTGTGTGCACATACTAATTCAAACAAAGCACACACCGACTTAAAAACTTCAAAAACATTTAAAACATTGGAAGTATACAAATTGGACTAGCAAATTGTGTTCACACATTTTTTTATATAGAATTTATGTAAATGTAGCAATCAAGAAGCGATGATAATTGATGCTCTTTAAAAAGATACAAAAGAATATTTAACATGCAAATTGTGTGCATTTAGATTTTTTGCAGAGAATTTATGTAAATGAAGCATTAAAAATAGCGATAATGCTTGAGAGTCCTTTAAAAAGATTAAAAACGAAGATTAAACATGCAATTTGTGTGCAAATACTTTTTTACATGTAATTTATATAAATGGAACATTTAAAATAGCGATGATTGATGAATTAAGTATTCTATATAAATGGAACATTTAAAATAGCGATGATTGATGAATAAAATATTCTTTTGAATATGATTAGCTAGTATATAATTTCAAATGGATAGTTAAAAACAACAAAATCAAACAATTCATACATTTTGTATATGAAATACTCTTCACAGCCGTGGTTACCGACCAAGTATTTCAAATACTTAATACTTAAAAAATTAACTGCATGCACATACAAATTATATGACGTTTGTATGGCTGGGTTAACGACCTGAACGCCATATTTATGCAAAAACATATGCTTCTAACAAACGACACTCTATTAGCAACGTTACCAACCGAGTGCCGCCTGAATCTAAGGGAAAACAATGGCCTACATACGAACATCATATAGCTGTGTTACCGACCGATGTCCATATGTTTTTTGGGAAAGGGGAAGGGAAGTTGACTTACCATAAGAATACTAGATCATTCGCCGCGTTATCGATGTAGTACTTAGACAGTAAGCCAATACTTACCACAAGGACACCATCTTCCCCGCGTCGCCGAGGTGATGCCCCCGTGATAAGCACTGTTCCGTAGAACAGCTTACACACACACTCCCATTGTGTGGTAAGGTACCTTATTTACTACCGTGTACTACGACAAAAGGCACGCTACCACACAACGCATACACACACACACACAACACATACCCGGATCGTGTGGTCAGGTACTATGCTGCTGCTGCGCACTGCGACGCAAAGCACACTCCCACATGACCCCCTCTCTCCCTCTCTCCTCTCTCCTCTCGACGTACTTGCAAAGGTGGTCGCAAGCTCTCTCTCTCTCTCTCTCTCTCTCTCTCTCTCTCTCTCTCTCTCTCTCTCTCTCTCTCTCTCTCTCTCTCTCTCTCTCTCTCTCTCTCTCTCTCTCTCTCTCTCTCTCTTAGAAGATGAAAGTAAGACGCTAATACACCCAGCGGGCCCGATTGGACCCGCGTATATATAACGCTAACAGCCCGCCGGGCTTTTCAGTATTCCCTGCGGGTCTACAGGGAAAATAAAGAATCCCGGCGGGAATTTTGTGGGTTTGCAAGTCACCACTAACCGGGTTCTGTGTGATCACGTTTACTGTGATCATGTAAATGTGTCAATAAGACCTTGTGATCACACAAAATTTGATGTAATTACGTAAATATTAAACCAAGTTTGCGGTGACACCTCCAGACTCAGCAGGATGTAGACACGTTGTGGTTTACTTCTTTGCCAATACACAGTGCTTGCCATGCTATGTATACATTCATGAGGACTCCTGGACATAGGAGGTTGCTTTATGTACGGCTCGCTCTGTTTGGGCTTGGACCAGGCACTCGTTGCAGTCACGTGTATCTAGAGGACTCTCGGATGCGGATTACTCCCCATCCAAGCCAGCCTCGAAGATAGCCCATCTAGCTGCTGCGGCAACATCTGTTCTCTCTCACTCCCCATGAGGATCGTCTCATGGAATGTGCAGGGACTAGGTGGGCCCCAGTTTCAGCGCCTATGGGCCCGACTGTGTCAGGAGCTTCAACGTTGCCTTGTGGGAGGAGAGATTGATCTCCTTATGCTTCAGGAGCACCATCTATGTGAGAGACGCATTAGATGTTGTGGTTGCATGGACGATATGATACTTTTTGGTCAGCTACTTTTGGACCTGGAGGCATCTAGGGTGGGGTATGTATGACTATTGCGGACTCTTTGCAGCAGGCCATTGTGGGCAGAGGGATTATTGTGCTAGGTAGGGCTCAGTGGATTACTATGCAGGTTCAGGGTGGCCTAGTGGGTTTCCTGAACATCTATGCACCCAATGTGGCGAGTGCAGAGTTTTGGTCACGGATAGTTGAGTCTCTACCACAGGCAGAACATTGGTGCATAGGAGGGGACTTCAACATGCTGGAGGACCCTTCTGACAGGGTTGGTGGTAGCCATGCTACTGTGCATGGATATATAGTTGGCGGCTTGGGAGAGGTTTTGTATGACTTTGAGGGTCTCAGATGTTTGGCAGCACTCTGGTTTTGTGAGTCCCCCAGATAGCCTTGCCTTCTCTCGGTCAGACCGTAGAGTGGGAGGAGTGAATCTATCTCGGATAGATCGCTTCTACACTAGTGACCACTTCAGTGACTTGGGAGGGACAATGGGCATCCTGGCAGGGACCTCCTTCTCGGACCATGCACTAGTGATCCTCACAGTAGCAGACAGACAAAGGAGTGGGAGCACGATGCTTCGCATCCCAGAGAGGGTCTTGTTGGACTCAACACTCAGAGAGAGGGTAGAGTCTCTCTGGACAGAGGGCTTGGATAGGCAGGACTCTCCTGCTAACAGAGTGGCCTCAGGCCTAGATCAGATTAGCTGTTTTTTCCTCCAGGAGTCTCTGGCTCGCCGGGCTGTAGCGAGAGAGGCGGAGTAGCGTCTCAGATGGGGCATTTCTTTATTACAGAGAATGCAGGAGCAGCATCCAGACAGTCCTTGGTTGGAGGAGCAGTTACAACAAGCTCGACAAGAGCTTTCTAGCACAAAGGAGAGGCGGCATGAGTTTGCTTTCCACCGACAGGCATCTCAGTGGACCCAGGTGGGCGATAGAGTGACTGGTGCTTTCTTTGAGGCAGTGGGACCTCGGCACTCGCATGCCAAGGTCAGTCAGTTGAGGAGGCCCGACGGGTCAGTTTCTTCTGAGCCCGAGGATATGCATGCAGTTGCTACTGAATTTTACCGTGAGTTACTGTCCCAGTCAGAGCGTCAAGATGCATGCAGAGAGTAGGTTTGGGCACAGATGCCTTGTCTTGTGATTGAGGAGATGCGTCAGAGGCTTGAGCTACCACTTCAGCTTGAGGAGCTGCACACGGCTCTTAGGGCCCTCCCCCGTGGTAGCTGTCCAGGTGAGGATGGGTTGACTCCCAATTTTTTCTTGGAGTACTGGGACTTGCTTGGCCCAGACCTCTGCAATGCTTTTCAGTACATTTTTCACATAGGAGTGATGCCTGACAGCATGAGTGAGGGCCTGATCTAAGTCATTCCCAAGGAGGGTGTCTCCTTGTATGAGATTCGACAGTGGCGCCCCATCACCATCCTCAACTCAGCCTACAAAATCCTTGCCAAGACCCTGAGTTTGAGGATTTAGCCACTTCTAGAGAGCCTTATACATGGGACTCAGACAGGTTTTGTCAAGGAATGCAGTATCCTTGACAACATCTTTGCTTTTTGGGAGGCTTTTTCCCTGGCACGGCTCCGTGGTGAGGACCTCGTGATTCTTCTTCTCAGTTTTGAGAAGGCATATGATAGAGTTGACTGGGACTTTCTAGAGGGCACTCTACGCAGGATGGGCTTCTTAGATGCTTGGATCAGAGGGGTGTCAACTTTGTACAGACAGGCTCATAGTCAGGTAATCTTGGCAGGAGGTAGAGGTGATTGCTTCATACTTATATGCTCGGTCAGACATGGCTGTCGTCTTGCCCCCTTGCTCTTTCTGTTCTATGCGGAGGCGATGAGCAGGTTTTTGGTGTCGCAGCAGGTTGGTCTACGAGGCTTAGCACTCCCTATTCAGGAAGATGAGCTACTGGACACTGAGTTTGCCGATGACTCAGCCTTGTACTTAGATGGCCAGGAGGCCAACCTTCACAAGTATGAGCAGGCTTTGGAGACCTTCTGTTGTGCATCGTCAGTGATCAACTGGAGAAGACAGTGGCTTTGTCGGTTGGTAGTGGTCCTGTGCTAGATTGGATGCCTGGAGAGGGGTGGATTCCCCCAGGAACTGCAGTTCGGTACTTGGGTTGTCAGGTTGGTTTGGACTTGTCTCCTGAGCAGCAAATTTCTCCCCTTCTCCTGTCTATCAGGAGAAAGTTGTTACACTGGAGCTCAACACGACTTTCTTTGGCTGGCAGAGTAGTAGTTGCCAACCAAGTGTTTGTGGCGACTATGTGGTACATCACTTCGTGCTGGATCTTCTCGAGTTCTTGTATCATCCAGGTAGAGAGGATGATCAGGAACTTCCTTTGGTCAGGACGTGACACTCAAATAGCCCGAGCCAAGGTGGCTTGGCAGGTCATCACTCTTCCTTCTTCACAGGGAGGGCTTGGGATCATTGATCCAGCATAGCAGAGTAGAGCTCTTCTTGGGGAGGTCATCGTCAGAGGACTTCTTCCAAGTGAGGAGCCCTGGAAGGAGTTCGCAGCTTCGTGCTAGGGTGCCTCAGGCAGGAGGCCCTTGGAAACCTTCGACCAGATGAATCTTTACAGAGATGCGCAGAGTTGGTTTGAGCAGGAGACTAGAGGACCGCTTTGCTGTGAGTTTGCTTCGATCTTGGGAGCACTTGCGGCGTGGCCTAGAGTAGAGACAGTCTACGTGCACGGGGGAGCGCCTACGACAGCCCCTCGTTTGGAACCCCATGGTTAGCACTCAGAGAGGCCACCTGGTTGGTAGTCGGTCTCATGTTTCTTGGGGTCCCATGGCAGCAGGTCCAGTGCGCTCTTTAGGTGACTGGCTAGAGTTCATAGGTTTGTCAGAGGAGGTGCAGGGTCTCCAACTACAGGGCATGAGAGGGGTGCAGAGCATGTGCTAGGAAATCTCAGAGTCAGTTCCAACTGAGTGGCTCACGCCTCTCGAGCCAGTAGCACCCTGTGGATGGGAGCCTTCACACGACTAGAGGTTCTCATCTCAGACAGCCCTTTTCTTCAAGCTTCAGGGTGGGGGAGTTCAGCGAGTTGCAATAGAGGCCCCGCAGGTAGCAGAGTGCTATTTTCATTGAATCCGAGTGGTGGGCATTTGTGGGAGGACTTGTGTCATAGACCCTGACCCAGCAGCTCTTGAGACTGGACACTGGATGCTGTGGGCTTGGGAGTGTTGTCCACTGGCATGAGTACAATGGGATCCTGGTGAGTGGCTATGGAGGGATCCCTTCTCTTTTGCAGACCACCTAGGAGTCTCGTCAAACTGTTCGACTGGGACGTCATATACTAGCAACACAGAGAGAGGCCCGCCCCGCTGCATCACCTCATTGGCAAGAGGAGGGTCTCACAACTGAGTCCTTGGTAGCATTTTGGGAGAGGTTGTGGGACTCCAGACAGCCGAAGCGAGTCACCTTATTTCAGTGGGCTGGTAGCACACAGAGCTACAGGAGTTGGGAGTTGGCTAGTGCATAGTGGTCTCTCGACCGCATGTGTAGCTTGTGACCACCTAGCGGAGAGTCAGCGTCACTGTCTTTGGGACTGTCCCTCGGCCCAACAGGTGTGGCTACGAGTTCTCGGCTGATGCCTCCTCTCTCCACGGCTCGACAGTACACTTGGGGAGCAGCGGCTTGGTCCACCCTCTTAGGCTCGGCACTTCAGTTTGAGCTATCTTCCACCAGTAGGATGATAGTGATGCAGGAGGGGTGACCTACACTCCAGCCTGCTACAAAGCTTACTCCATAGAAGTGGTGCAATGAGAGAGAGGAGTGTTGGGAGCTCATCAGTGGCCTGACACTCTGGTTCATCTGGAGGGCCCGTTGCTTCCGCATATTTGAGGCTCACCCCGTGCCACCAGCAGAGGCTGTTCGCAATTTTTGGTTAGAGCTGATCCACACACTCAGAGGACAGATCGAGAGACTACAGGGCAGCTCTGACCGCATGCGGGAGCGCAGAGAGGCTTTCCTTCAACTCTGGCGTCCTGGGCCTTTCTACATCATGGTCCAGGGTGTACTTCGATGGCATTACTGACCACCTGTGTGGCTTTTCCCTCCCCCCATTTCTTGATTTAGCCCCATTGTACATATGCTGGTTTTTTTCATTGGGAGAGTCTCCCACCATGGTTGTTGTAGCCCTCTCTTGAAGAGGTGGTTGTAGCCCTATGGGCAGTTTCAGTAACTAATAGAAGGATCTTTTTCTCAAAAAAAGGGTTTTTAAATCTTTATTTAGTTGACATAAATACACAACTTTTCCAAAATAAGAGTCTCTTCACAAATGAAGCGAAGAGGCATAAGGACTGTGTGTGTGTGTGTGTGTGTGTGTGTGTGTGTGTGTGTGTGTGTGTGTGTGTGTGTGTGTGTGTGTGTGTGTGTGTGTGTGTGTGTGTGTGTGTGTGTGTGTGTGTGTGTGTGTCCCAATGTTTGGAAAAGCGTATCTCAATCAATCCTTGTGCACGATAGAAATATAAAATGGCCGCTTGAGAGAAGAGGCATACGGAAACATTGTGTGTGTGTGCATGCATGTGTTGCTGTGTTAAGATATTACTTAAACACAAAAGAACATTTTGTTCCAAAGATGACTGGCGTTAGACATTAAGGAGGTGGTTTTCACAAAAATAATTTTTCATATTCGACTCAGTCTTGTACAATACAACATTCTAGTTATCTTATGCCAATGTCAGAGGATTGGGAGTAAAGTGCAATGAAATTGATTTATTAACCAGGGTAATCAATCAATTGTGTAACATTGAGCATATTTGAGCATGACAATTGCAAAGCATGCATTAACTTATATTTAGTCGCACATCACATACATATACTTGAACGACTAAGGAGTGAAGAGGAAGGACCAATTGCTCATGAAGCAATTGTTGAATTTTTAGCCCAATCTCCATTAGGAGTCACATCTTCTACATGCCCCTCTATCAAAATGGCAATTTCTCTAGATGAAAGCCTACTAACCCCCAGTCCTTCACTTGCTTGGAAATTTTTAGTTTCTCACCTACAGGTTCCCCAACTTGGCAAAGGTTGCTTTGTTGTCATGAAGCAGGTTAGAGTGACACATATAGAGTTCAAGGATGCAATGTACGCAACCAAGATCTACAAGCTCATGCTGCACGAAAAATATCCTATACAAAATAGAAGAGGGCATTGCCATGACTATTTAGCATCGTGGCATAATCTTTTTAAAAGCCCTTGTGTGTCATAGCCTTAAGAAAATTCTTATCTTCAAAATGTGAAATAGTGGTCACGTCTCGGGGGTTCACCTTTTAGTACCCGCTTGTATAACGTGCATTCGTGGGGTATTAAGAAAACCCCTCTTTTAACTTGTCTGAATGAATAAAATGACCCCTTATTTTAGAATTTTTTTTCCAAAATTGAATATAAAACCCCCTTATTTTAATGTATCTTTGTTAAATTGCCTAAATTTTTTGCATTTTAAAACCCCTCCGTTTGAACTCACGTTATAACATGATTACATAGTGCACCCTCTGAGGGTCATGTAGATCAGTGGATTTAATCATGCCATCATGATGGTAGCAAACCAGCTATAGGAGAGTTCCAATACACCTCTAGATCTTTGGAGCTATTTATTGAGAACATCTTACCAATCACAAATTCCCTCTTATAGATGATGAAATTTTTGCATAGTTAGGACTTTCTACACAATGATCTATATGCTTGTAATATAATGATACACTTTGGTGCCAAGGGTGTGTATGCCTTCATTACTGATTGGGGATCAAGCACTATTGAAAACACCAAAGTGACATTTCCTCGCTTGTTGTAGCTAAGCCCAGAAGCAAGGGCACAACAAGAAAGACATTATCCATGGACATCTCTTGAAAAATATTAGCACAAACCCCCTCCTCTCACTAGGGCCTCTAATGTATATAGCTTATGTTGGAGTCTTAGATGCTTAATTTTGTCTATTCCACAGCCTCTTGAATGTGGAAAGCAATCTTTTTTTCACAATGTATTACGACATATCGCCCAAGGGAAAGAGAGGAATCCCTTAAATAGGCCAAAGGCATGGAATTTATCACTTTTTATGAATGAAGCCCATGATGTTGGCTAAAATATTGTAACGCTCTCTGGTCTACGACCAATTACTGATTAAATGATCAATGAATCATAATTTTTTTTCCAGTCTTTGAAGTGTACCAATGAATGCTCAATTTAAGTCTTTAAGCCTTTTTCAAAAATCACCTATAAATTATTTCAAGTGGCAAGTGAGCTTACAAAAATAAGACAAAAGTTGGCTTTTATACCTTGTCATAAGGTTTTAGGTAAAAAATAAAGAGATGTGCCAGCTCTGTCTCAGCCTAGGATTAGGTCATACAATCTAGAAACGTATAGCCCCATTAAATTTGAATCCTAATTACATATGAAATTGCTTCTAAAATAAATAAAATGCAAAAGCTTGTGACTATATTGTCCAAATTGAGTAGGAAATGAAATATTACATCATTGGTTGATTTCTAGAGCACCTTTGCTAGCTGGGCTCCTAACATTCCCCCCTCCTAATATGGTTCGTCCATGACACAACTTCAAAGAATTGGGTAATGGTCAGGGCTTTGATTTCTTCCACTTCTTTAGAGCCTCGAGGGAATCATAGTACTTAATTTTCACCTTCTGATCCGCCTCTATCAAAAATTACATGTCGATGGGGTGACTGAGCTCCATGGTTGTGTATGCCACAAATCGCGCTCATAGATTTTCCACCATGGGATCAAAAATGCGAGAGCGGAATGTAAAAAAGACAATGTAAAATGATTCTTCAAATTTTTTTATAAAATATGATGACAAAAACATGACTCTTGCAAAGAGTCCTTAGAGAACCTCCTCACTGAGCTGATTGGATAAGTCATATAATAATCTTTTGTTACCCTTAAAGAATGCCATCCATGGTGCATTGCTTTGCTCTACATGATGAAACATCTATATACATGTGAGGATCATTTTGGTGATCTTGATGAACATTATGCAAGCCAAATCTGGAATACACTTGAAGATATCCACTGTCTTCAGTTGGTTGACCCTTGGGTGGAGTAAGGTTGGGGTAATTGAGCCATGTAGGATGTTTGTTGAGAATTTACTGATGGCTTCCCCAACTTTTGATCCTAGGCATTGGGCACCCTTGATGATCTTAGGTGGAGCTTAAGTATATAGGATTGTATATTGGGGATGCCTCTTGAGCTAGGCATTTCTCCATGACGGATGTGGATCAATAAAACTAGTAGCTTGGTCCTTGATTAGTATTTCTTTAAACTTGAGCACTTCATATTGATTAGAGGAAATGATAGAGACTATTGATGACATGTAGCTAAGATTTTTTGAGACTTGAGTTGTGCTACATTGGCATATTGGAAGATTCTTTCTTCCCATTCCATAGTATCTTTCCAAATGTCTACTATTTCTTGAGTGATTTGAAACTTTAACTCTTTTTTAGCTTTGGCAATGAAGCTGTCAAATGTCTCTTTAGGTTTTGGATCTACTATTTCTTCTTCTTGGATTGAGGTGGAAATTTCTTCTGGATCTATACTTTGTAAGAACGGGAGAGATTCCATTTTTGGTACTACTGGCTTGGCTGTTCCTTCTTCCAAAAGAAGTGATTTCTCTTTAGAGCGCAGTTTTGTAGCTTCTAGCTCACTTGGAGTCTATATATTTTCTTTTGATACTCATCCTATTTGTTCATGAAGCTGAGTGATAGCTCCCTTCTTTTCATCCTTTCCATTTTCGCTTTCAAGATCCTTGCATTTATTTTCGATTGCCTGGCAAGCAAGGTCTGAGCCTTGGAGTTTGAGCATTGTGGGATTTTACTTTAACATATCAAGCAACTGACTTTGATCCTTCAATCATGCCTCTTCTTGTGCCACTTGCAGGTTGGCGATGTCAAGTTGCATTTGCAACCACTGGGCATGGGCATTTGTATCAAGTGTGGTGGTATCTAATTCCTTGATTTTCCTTTCCTACCCTTCTCGTGCAGCTATTATATGATCTACTAGCTTTGTTACATCCAAGAGATCTACTAGCTGCTTTGTGTTTACCTCTTAGAGTCTTTGAATTTCTACTTGTGAAGTTCCATGAAGAGATTTGTAATCCTCTAAAAACGCATCTGCCACTTGTATTCATCCTTCCAATATTTCTTGGGTGGCTTCTACATGATGGAATTGCCTATGGCAATGATACACCTCATTTTTTAGTTGTTCTAGTATTTGATGAGCATATTGGGTGTATTCATCGATTTCTTCTAAGCCCGTAATTCCAGTCATGGAACTTTTTGCATGTTCTCCATCTTCAACTTCAGTTGCTTCTTTCATAGTATGTTGCTTGTCTAGCACTTGGCTCCGCATCAACTTCTGCTTGTGTTGGCTCTGTACCTCTTTGAAATTCTTTAGGAGGTTGATCGGTAGTTCCTACCTCTATTTTTGTTTAGACATCTTGAGCTTTTTCTTTCTTTATTGATGATTTTGTCTTTACTTGCTAGTTTGGGCTCTTGATTTTTCTCCGCAAGTGCTTCTGCATGTGCTTGTTTCTCATGGATGGGTGAAGGGGATTTTGTAGTCTCTTGAAATTCTAGTGGAGGAGAAGGAGCATTTCGGATGTTTTAGTTCCTCTTTCCTCTCATTCCCTTTCTTCTTCACCATAAAGTCGTTCAAGATCAGCAAGTGGATCTTGCCTGGATTGGTACATGGGATTTTTGTGTGCAACTTGGCCAAATTTGGCTTCCAAAAATCTTAAAAGTCTCCTACCAAACCTCTTTCCCTCTCAAAAGCCTCTCTTTGTCTTTCTAATTGAGATGCTCTCTGGGTTGGCTCTTGAATGATGATAGGTGCTAGCACCTTTCTTCTTTTGGGAGCTGATTCCTCTGCTTTCTATTTGACTTTAGATTTCCTCTTCTTTTATTCCTCTGTATTTGAGGGCTCTAACGCACTTTTAGAAAGTTTGTCCTCTTCAGAGTTACTCATTGGTCTCTCCTCACCATTGTCATTGTCTTCTTTAGATTTATTAGTGTAGAACCAACAACCAGAACAAAAAAGCCAAGCCTTCTAGCAAAAAACTGGTCAAAATGTGGTATTTTTGCATGCATCAAAATTTTCCAAAAGTGAAATCCTATCAATATCCAATGTTCTTAACCCAAGTAATTCGCAAAACTAAAACATGAAGCCAAAATGATGGTCTAGCTATTAATCAAGATTAATATATTTGCATGAAAACTTTGCTTAAAGCTGTTATGCAATGATCACATTTTGCTTCTATAGCTTTTGGTAGTAATATTTTGGCTTTCAACTTCAAAATAATCAGTCACAATTCAAACGGGACAAAATGATCAGTCACAATTCAAGTGGAACAAAATGCCTTATTCCAACTCTTAAATGCACCTAATTGTTGATTTCTATATATCAAGAAGAATTAATGAAGCAAAAACTACAGGAGATTCCCCCCTACCAGTTGCAAGAGGAATCTATAGGGGTAACCAAGAAGACCTATGAAGGAGAAGAGCTCCTAGAGAAGCACCATGTAGCCATCTTCCATGGGAAGTTCAAGAAACCATTTGGAAATGTAGTGGAAATGCAAATGATGCCTTCAGAAATTTATTATGTGGAAAAGGACCTAGACTTGGAAAAATCACACACATTGTTGGGGCTACTAGCCTACAACAAAATGGCACCATGTGGAGTAGATCTACAAAGGGCATATGAACTCCAAAGCTCTATCCAAGAAGATGGCATAGTCAAGCTCTCAAACCCAGAGTAGAAGTTCAAATCATGAAAGAGATCATTGCTCAAGCTTTGAAGTTTCCCATGATAAGTGAATCACTAAGGTTGAGAGAAAAGAAAAGGATCGGTGTATTTGCAAGGAACACATCAGTAGCTACATTTAGATATGATTCATAAATTGGCTATATATCCTCTCTAGCTATTCACCCAACACTTTCACTTTACTGCAAAGAAGCCCATTAGATATACCATTCCAAACCATGCAGTTGCATTGGCCTTTACATTAGCCTTGAAAACCAAGCTTTCTATGACACTACTCGACCATGCCCAAGATGTGCTCAAGGCACTCAAGACTAGAAAATTGGGTGCGTGGGCTAGTAAGAGAATGCTTGAGATAGTGATGGCCAAATTTTTCCAAGTAAAGTCATTTTTTCCCCAAAGATATATTTGTGATCAATATCTGGGTATCCATTTGTTGGACTTTTTGACCTTTGCAAGTTATGGGGTGTTTGGTCATGGTGTACCCAAGCGTTGAATGTGCCTTGCTAATTTTTTGGACTCATGAATGCTATTTGATGTCAAGTTTTGGCTTTGTGCAAAGTGAGTGCATTTTTTGTTTTTGGAGTCATTGAGAAAGTGACTTTTTTGCATCATATGGGTTTTTGGCATAAACACAACATGTGGAAGGGTGCTAAAGTGAAAAAATGCAAGTGGGTACCAATTTGAACGCATGAGACTATTCATTGCAATTAATATCTAATGATGCAAAATTTTACCAAGTTTGTTTTTTTATGACCCACACTTGTCCTATACCCTTGGTAAGTAATAGTTAGCTCTTGCTTGGCCTTCACCGAGTCTGACACCATTTTGGCACTTGGTACTCTGACTCTGGTGGTTGGCTCTTTCACTTTGTGGTGGCCATTTTCTTCACTTCAAGCATATGGGCACATCCCATAGGTCATCTGGATGTACTCTACCAAGTTTCGTCCATCTTGGAGTTGATTTTTAGTCATAGTTCAAAAACGACGCTTTGTCAACAATCAAGCCATTTTGATTACCATAGGTCTCAAATGATGATTTCTCCGAGTCCCACTTTGGAACATTGGTTAGTTTACACTTAAGGAAGCTCCTTTCAAAGTCAAAATTGAATTCCAACCTCGGGCCATAATTGAGATAATTTCACCCAAGACCTAAAATTACAAAAAAGCACCTAATTTTAGTACTTGGCCATATTTTGGTGGATTGCTCTGCTCCATTTTGATCACCTTTTTTTGGCCAACAAAAAAGAGTAAAAAAATGTCGTACTTTTGGGGTTTGTTTGGGAAATATTTACACTATTTACACACACCTAGGGATTATCGTATCACATATCCCCTATTCTGTTTGCTTATCAGGGCGTTTTACTCTTGACTGGCAAGGAATCCACACATTAACATTCAAGCACTTCAAAACATTGCCCTTTTCTTCATCTGTTGCAAAATTATCTGAGTCCTCATTAAGAATGCCTCCTGCCTCCTTGCCTGAGTCCTCTAAGACAATAGAGTGTAACCCAGGTTTTGCAGTGCATGGGTGACAAAGTCATGTACATGCATGGATGTGATTGGACTACCAAGATATTGAGGTCAATGCAATTGGAAACAATATTCCTTGCAAGAGGTGGGTCTTTAGCAGTATAAAGGGTTTTCTGTGGCTCTCTCTCTCTCTCTCTCTCTCTCTCTCTCTCTCTCTCTCTCTCTCTCTCTCTCTCTCTCTCTCTCTCTCTCTCTCTCTCAATTGTATCCAGTGTGTCCTAGAGCTTCTAAATGGGAGTCCCTTGGGGCTAAGTGACATGGACATGGGAGGGTGGGATCTACGGTGGGAGGATTTTGGGTCATAAATTTGGAATGCGTTACCTTGGATTACTTTTTGTACCGTAGATTACAAAAGTAATGTACCCGCTTTTCGAAAGTAATCTAGGGTACCCCATTTTGCGGGCATGAGGTTTGAACTTGTGACCTCACCCATGAGAGGCACATGCCCTAACCACTTCACCTTGCGCGCATTTTTGAATCATGAGAGCCCTAATTTACTTAAAGCATGTATGTAAGACAACAACCCCCGAAAGTAATCTAGGGTACCTTAAATTACTTTTGACGCTGCCGTCCAGATCTATGGCCCACAATCGCCTCACCGTAGATCTCACCCTCCATGCCCGTGTCACTTAGTCCCGAGGGAGAGAGGACCTTTGAGGTCTCTTTGAAGTTGGGATAGATTTCATCGACATTAAAATTATCTTGTGTGTGTGTGTGTGCTAATAAGAAGAGGAAAATGGTATAACCTGTCTATCACCCTGTTAAACACCATTGGCGTCCACTTCTAGTAGCCATGGGCTTGGCTTGTCAGTCCAATAGGAAAAGGGTAAGAGTGATTGCTGATGAGAGGTGCACTCTAGCAAGAACATTCAAGGGTTAGTTGGCTAAGTATGGGCGCCCAAGTGTGAATGGGGCGAGCTCATATAAAAGTCACCTAAACCTAAAAATCATTCATTCTCTCATTTGTGCAATTGAAGAGTGTTTATGCTCCATCTTCATCTTCTTCTTCTTCATCTCCTTGTGTGTGTGTGTGTGTGTCTGTATGCGAGAGAGAGAGAGAGAGAGAGAGAGAGAGAGAGAGAGAGAGAGATCAAGCATTGCAACGACGGCATGATGGAAGCAAGGCGGTTGAGCGTGGCATAGCGGTGGCTCCTTCTTCTTTGCGACGAGGAATCCTCCACGAAGGCGAGTTTAGGGTGGTGAGTGACACACCCTTGCTCTCTAGAGCTTGCTAGATTAGTCTAGTTGTGTTCTTGGAGCCATTTGTGGCTCGCACACAGTGTATCGGCAAGTCCCTTGCATTGACACGTGTGATAGACGCGCACATTTTTGGCTCCGTTTCCGGGGAAATGCCTTACACTAAGCTCAAGTAGCACTCTATGCTGCATTGTGGTGCAATTTCAAATGTAGGAAAGGTAGAGAAGGAAGGTGTCTGTGTTGAGAAGGAGTTTGTTTTGCTGCTGTGTATTGTTTTGTTAATAAGGTGTGGAAAGGTACTGTGTTTTCTCTGTGATAAGGTGTTAGAATTAATGTAGTAGATCCATAATGTTAGTTCTGTGTAAAGTACACTAAGTAGATCTGTTAGCTAATGAGTTACTATAGTAGTGTGTTAGTGTGTAACAGTACCTGTATTAGTTGTAAGTTGGTAGGTTAGGTGTGTGTGCTCGCGCACACAGCGCGACCGCGGTGACCTTATCCCAAAAAACAAATTTAAATAAATAAATATTTTTAAAAAAAAAATTAAAATTTTAAAGGTAGGACTGGGATTGGGAATATCCCAGACCCAAGCCTAGACCCAAGCCCAAGCTCACGCTCAGGCTGAGGCCTCAGTCCCCCTTTAAATTACGTATTTTAGTCTCACGCGTAGGTAAAAATCGACCTTTTTGAGAGCCAACGGAGCTTCGGGTAACCGAACGCTGTGCTGTAAAGCACACCATGACCCCCTAAGCGATATGATTTTTTGAGCTATCACACACTCTAATCCAAAACCGATCAGTAAAAAAATTTAAAAAACATTAAAAAACGAGTGAAAACGGATGTCTAAAAAAGTAAGCGGTTAATCTTTGAGGTTATTCGCCGATGCTTGTAGGGTGCCAAAGGCACATGCATCTGTGCCCTAGTCGTGTGCTAGAAGCCAAGCAGCTAGCGAGCATTTAGACTTACACGAGTTCCCATTTTCCCTCTACCTTAGGCTCTAGGCCCTCAATGGGAACCCAAGGTAGTACCCCTCAGGACCCACATATAGCGTCTATTGACTCTTCCTCTGACTACGATGTCATGGAGGGTTACCCAATGCCTAATCCTGATATCTCAAGCCAAGACATGCATGCTATGGGTCCACGATCCGGGTCAAGCATGCTTAGCCGCTTGAAGGAAACCTTTAGTAGAGCCACTCGCTCCGAACATGGAGCTAATGATGTAAATGAGGGGGGTGGGGAAGTAAGTTCTCCATTCATGACCAACGTATACCCCATTCTCTTGGAAAGTGTGCATGTGAATACTTCATTCACTGCACCCCTTGACCCTTCCTAGCTATTCCCCTCTGAGGTTATATTACCTGATGGTAGAAGCCTTGCCAAAGTGCAAGAGGTTGAGCGATATATCATTGCGGCTAGAGAAAAGGAAATCAAGAGCTTACGCAAGGTGGAGCAGTGAAGAGAGTTAAAAGCAAAAGCGCCTATGTCAATATCATTGCTAGGAGAGCAATCGAGTGCTCCCGAATTAGCGACCACTAAGGATCAACCCATAGAGAGCCAGATTGCATCTAGTTCAAAGGACACCCCTAGCACCTCAAGCCTAGATGGAGTGTTCCTAAATGAGAAGTGGGAGTACGAACTACAAATGGAAACTGTAACCGACCTATACACAGGTCACACCTATCACGTGGATTGGTTAGATGTCCTACAATCCACAAAGGGTGCTACTAGCATGGAGGATCAACAACAAAGAGTTTGTGAGGTCATCCATAGGGTTATTGAGCTAGAGAGATAGAACAAGGGGTGCATATGCCTTCAACAGGTCTCATGAAATTCTTGAATACAGGGAAGGCTAAACAACCAACCTTATCGCAAATGGAGACTCCCTCGGTAAGTCCGGTGGATCCCCCATATGTTGTTTCTCTAGGGGTCTCAGTGCAATCTGATCCTACAAGTGATAGCTTTACTTTTCCAAGTCTAGCTCAGCTTTCCCTTGATGACACCATGGCTACCATGCCTACCCCAATGATGGTCATGCCAAGAAACATGCCATGGACCTCATTTGTTAGTAAAGCACTGCTACATGGTAGCTCAATGCCGACAACGGCCCCTACAAGTGTGTACCAATCGTATGCACCTATGGGTCATCGCACGCATGTAGCCCCTACCCCTCCCATTGTTTCAACAACCTATGCTCCACAACCACAACACCCAAGCTCTTATTTCCATGGGACCATACCGGCTAGCATTAGCATGTCACATCCGACGTTTGCTATGCCTAGGGCCACACATATGAACTTTGGACCATCATATGGCACAACACAATACCAAATGTGGAACCCAAGGGCTTCCTATGCGCCAAGCCCAATGCCAATACCTACTCCACATGTAGTCTCTGGAGCACCTCCACCCACGGTTCCTGCTCACTTAGGTGACTTGGCAACGTTTGCTCAAGCTATCGGTTGATCTATTGCTGAGAATATGCGTAACACGCCTAATAGAGAACCTAGAAGTAAGGCAGTACAAATAGCCAAGCTCACACAAAAATTTAGTGGAGACGGGGATGTGAGGAAGCATATCGAAGTGTTTGAACAAATATGAGATTCTCTAGGAGAACACAATGATCTGCATAAGAGTAATGCTTTAAGCCTAACATTAAGTGGGAAGGCTGGGGATTGGTATAGAACCCTAAGGGTGGAAGAAAAAACAATTTACCCTACTCTTTGGAGACTGTTCTTAAAAGAATACATACGAGAGGGAGTGATTTGGGGTGTAGCCTCTCAACTCCAGAAAGCCCAACGAGAGGAAGGAGAGTCGGTGAGAGACTTTATTAGTCGTTTGAAGCATTTGAATTCTTGTTGTAATCCAAATGAGCACTTGAATAATAATTAACTGCTTGATAGATTCATTAGGGGATTACGACATGAGGATATCTACAATGGCCTAGTCTTTAGAGGTATCACCACTTGGGAGGCAGTCACCACTAATGCGATCCAATTGGAGGATAATTTAATGATTCAAAGAGAAAGAGTGTCTGTTGAGCCTAAATCTATTAGCTCGCAAGCATCGGGGCATCAGCCAATGACCCTAAATCCTATTGCTAAGGAGCCAAATATATCTGAGATGACTTTAGCAGATCTCACCAAGACCATTCAAGAGAGTCTTAAAGACAATTGTGCTCCTCAAAACAATCATATGTATCTAAGAAGGGAGCAACAATGGTGCTCAGTATGCTATGGACCGCATAGTACCAGTGAATGCCCTACTTTTAGAGTAAAATTCAATGGGAACTACAATGCCTGTTGGAGGTATGGTCATCAAGCTAAGGATTGCATAGTATTTAAGCGTTTGATGGCCAATAGACCAACCTTAGCATGGACAGACACACCTCGAGTGCCTGCATTGATGCCATCCCCACCTCTTGAACAAACGTCACAACACATGTCCCTAGGGCCCAAAATGTTGTTCAAACAACACCCTTACCACCTCCAGTGCTAGGACCGCAACCACCACATCCGAGAATCAGTTCTGTGAATAAAGTGGGTTGCGAGTCATCTATTGCTTGTTTGGAAGGCTATGAGAAAGATATAGACCCTAATATTGCCTATGGGATGGATGCACTTGAAGAAAGTCCACAATACTACATGGAGGACTATTGGGGACAAGTCAAACCTATCTATCAAGTAGCTGCTCTTGCTGCAAGAGGCCAAAATAGCAATTACATTGCCAAGAGACCACCTCTTCAATGCTATGAGTTTGGAGGTCCACATTGTGTGGCTGAGTGTCCTATTAGACTACAAAACAACACCACACTAATGCAAACCAATCAAGCGAGCACGTCTACAATGCCGATACTCATGTGTAATCGATGTGGCATAGATCATTCGATTGCCCAATGTCCAAATAATCCAAATGCACCGAAGGTCACACCATTAAACTTGATTGAGGTTACCGAGGAGACATCACAAAGTATACATGTGGTACCGATAAACGTACTCACACGATCGATGCTCCAAAAAAAAAAAAAAAATCTTGAGGAAAGAGACACATCATCAATTGCCCAATCTCAAAAAAAGAAGAAAACACGAAGAAAGAGATCGCAAAAAGCAGTGAAGTCAGACTCCAATTCAAAGACCAACATAGGGACTGATGATGACCCCGTATATATGAACGATGCTGAAGAGGATTCTGATTCAGGTGAAACCATGGAGACCAAAAAGACCACTAAGATAGAAACCAACAAGGAAGGTCTTCATGAGCCACAAGCCAGGATCCAAAAAGAAGATAGGAACTTATCCAAAACCTATAGAGGAGATCGAACGAGTCAAGCAGTTAAGGAGTTTGGTAGAAGATACCCAAAGGGATCTAGAACCAGCACCTAGCCAGATTTAGATTACAGACACAGTGTTCCCTATGCAACAACAACCTCACCAAGTCCATAGACCCTTAGCCATACCTAGTGTCATCCAAGAAGAAAGTGACTTAAAGTCATGGGAATGTGGGCGTACTCGCTTCTTGAAGGAAAGAATGTTTACATAGGTACTACTTGATCCTATCGAAGAAATAGAGATCCCATCTTCCCCACGTCAAGGGGATGAAGCCCAAAAGGTGTCGTTAAACATTGCCAAATTGATGGATTTCATGTCTTTAGAAGTTAGAACCACCATCATGTCCAAACTATATAAAGACCCTGAGCTAGTCTCAGCTCTTCAAGCCTTCCTCAATGGATAGCTGAAGTTTGGGCTACCACAATTGCACAGATGGATGGAGCTGGGGAGATGCCAATAGAGGAGGAACACTTAGATCCACAACCCAACCTAGATGAGAACCTTGTGGTAGAATTACCTGTTAACAAGTTGGGACAATAATTTGAGGGTGATGAATCCAATGTGACCATACCAATCACTACAAAGGGATTAACTGTGAAGGGAATCCTTGATGGTGGCGTTGGGGTTAGCATTGTGATTAAAAATTGCTGGGAAACTATGGAAAAACCTCACCTTGTGACCACAAAAAAGTAGTAAAGATGGCCAATGGGTCTATTATTAAACCTATTGGGATGCTAGAAGATCTCAAATTAAAGGTCTTTGGAACATAAAATAAGAATTATCTTCATTGTTATGGATTTCTCCAAGCACACTATGGCATCGGAGATGTTCTTAGGACGTCCTTTCATGAGGGAAGCAAAAATGGTTCATGACTGGTCTAAAGACCATGTCTACTTGCAGTTCCAAGATTCTATCATTCGAGTGGACCTTGTAACTGGTCGAGCACATCCCCTAGGAAACATGTTTATAATTGATCAAAGATCTGACGCCACATCTCACTCAGCCCCATTGCAGTATTGTTACACGTGTAAAGCGGACACTGATGTTGGGGAAGATTCTCCTTATATGGACGTACTACCTGGAACGATTGAGTCAGACAATGTGGATTGGGTCCACCAAGAAACAACCATAGACACTTGGGGGAACAGGGGGACGACCTCGGTAACACCTGAGGGGGATGAATTGCCACCACTCATACCCTTAAATATGTTAGAAGCAATGCATATAGCTTCTGACAAGACTCATCCTAATATAACGAAGAAAACATACAAGTGGGTCTCTAAATCTTCTTTAGCGACCATGGATGATGCTAAAAAATAGAAGCCTTGTAAGAAACATCCCACTCGCTCCAAGAAATGTAAGGAAACATGGCGGTGCATTCCCAAAAAACTATTGGAAGCCTAAGGCTATTATGAAGGAAATGATCAAATCTCGGTGTCAAAATGTAAATTGTGCTCTTATTTGTCACCTGACCCATGTGAGCCCAATCCTGTGGCTCCAAAATGAATTGATGATTGCGGAAAGAAAAAAATCACAGAATGCTACACACCCGCTCCAGAGCTAGTTTGGGTACCAAAGAAAGAACGATTTGTTCCACCTAGGTCAGGAACAGGGAAGTCAAATGAAGCTTCTTGCTCTTCATGTAGTTCCTATACGGAAATAGAAGCTTTGACACAACCTCCAACTACCATTGTACATATCCATACAAACAAGGAAGAGTTTTCACCTCCCGTTGTAAGTTCACCACTTACAACAACGTTGCAAATAAAATCATAGGAGAGTACCTTACCACCCTTGCAACTAGATGAAACGCATAGGGCGGTCAAAAACTATGGGTTAAAGCCTTCACCCATAACAATTTGGAACAATTGGTTTCAAAAGGTGACGACATCATTCCAAAAGGTATGATCTACCCAAGGAAGGGGGGAGTGCTTTCTGACATACATCATTCACTTGCTTCCCTCTCAACCTTCCTCCCTGACCTCTCAATCTCAAATCCTAGGGAATGTATATATAAAGCCTTATACTCACAAAAAAAGATAAAAATTTAAAAGAGCAAGGGCCACCAAACAATAATGTGGAAAATTACAAGTTCTATACATAACACAAAATCATAAAAACACATTATGCACAAGAACACGACCCTTGTAATATTTGCACTCTAGCCATCATCTATCTGTGTGTACAAATATGGCTAGTACGCAAGAGTCATCCATTCCTACCGTGGGTGAGAGGTACCCTTGTTACTTTTCACAAGTGTTTCACACAGTCTTTCCGGTGCTTGCCTGTGAATGGGATTTAGTAGGTATGCTAGCATGTGAGAGGAATTAGAATGGTTGATACGTCTCTTGACCACGACTGATCCATACTTAGTAGAGAGCATTTCTCCCATTGCACCACTACAAGAGGTTGTGTGCTCTTGTGACGCTATTAGCGACGGAAATACACTGGGTTTTTAAAACCCCCGGCGTCGCTCAAACCGTAGCTAATAGCGTTGCTACGAGAGCGTCGCTATATGCGTTGCTATATAGAGACGCTCATAGCGACGGTCATAGCGACGGTTATAGAGACGTTTACACAGAAGTCTATAGCGACGCTCACAGCGATGCTACAGAGCCATAAATAGCGACGCACGAGAGAAATTTTTTTTGGTGACAGGGCATTGAATGCCCTGCCACCCATCAACCATATTGTACTTGATTCACTTTTTTAAAAAAGTGCAAGGGTAGATAATAGACCCAAAATAGTCACCCACAAGACGCATTGTTTGCAAAATTGACAAGCGTAAAATTGACAATTGTACACATCATAGGCAAAATGAATTGATTGGCAAATGTAATAATGACAATTGTACAACATCATAGGCATAAAGAATTGATTGGCAAAATGAACTGCGGTGACAAATGTAGTAATATAAATGGTTCAAAAAGACGTATAAAATCCGTCTCATGATACATAAGCTATGAGAAACCCTAAACTAATGCTATCTAGCTACGGCTAAACTGACGTCGTCTAGTCAGACGTCTCATCGCGTCCAAGCGGCGTATCTGTCGGATTCTGCAAAAAAAGACAATAAGACAGCTTTCAGTAAGTATAAACATATAATGACATTTATAAAACAATACAAAAAATAGAAAAGAGTAAACCCTAATACTAACCATGCCGCCGCGAGAACTGAGAATGTCCATCAGGGCGTTTAAGCCCTTCCTGCCTGCGTACTCGCGCTCGTACGGTGTGGGATCACGTCCTGTCATCGACCACTGTCAAAACATACAAAGATTTCATTATGTTAGAATTAAAAAACTCATAAACCCTAAACTATCGAACATAAAGAGCAATGCGAAAACACTTACAAAATGGGCCTCAAATGATGCCCATCCACTGCTCCCCAAGTGGTGCGAGCTCCCTGCCTCTACTCGCGCTCTGGCTGCATCCTTTTGTTGCTTCCACTTGTCGGGATTCTCACGCGCTGCTTTCTTCGCATTCTTCCAATCTTCTTTGGCCAGCCAATCTGGCCTGTTCCACCCATGCTTGATTGCTTTTTGCACTTCGGAACACTTGTGTTTGCAGTATTCGCGCATTCAAATCTTCATCAGGTCTTCATTGAAGCGCTGATCCCGTGTGGAACGGGAAACTCATCATGAATTATGATGATGACTCTGTCTTTTAAATCACTTGGTACTTCACTCCATTTGTTTAGTATGTAGTGTCTAAACAACTGAGAGCAAAGACCACGCATGTGCGAGATCACCTTCTTGCCGTCATCATCCATGATGATGCCGCCGCTGAAGTCGACAGAGAAAGGCAAGCCCTCTGGCCGGTGACGCGTGAACCTGGGTGTCCCGGCAGGGGTCTCTAGCGGCGTGTCGATGGGGGTACGGACGTCAGGTGTCTCCACCGGCGTCTGGGCCCCGAAGCGAGTAGAAAAGAGCGTTATACACCATGGAAGGTACTTAGAGAGCCAGAGCTTTTACAACACGGAGCAAAATTGTTCAAATACAATATTTGTGGCTTTAAGAGATCTCTCTCTCATCCTCGCATAACTCAGCATAACTTCCTATATCTATATAGAGCTCTCCGTTTAAACACATATCCTCTGTTTCATTTTGTAGATCCTTTGCATGCACCCCATATAGAGTAGTAGCATCTTGATGCTCGTCTGGCACCACCGCAGCGGCTTCTAATTGAGCATCTTCTCTGATCTCCTCCATTGATGCCGTTGTGATTGGCACATGGTAGCCTTCATACGTCCTTGCACTACGAGGGGCTACCTCTATGACGTACCACCAGTTTGATGTAGACTTTGTAGGATGAAATATTACCCTAAAATGTCGACCTTTACACCATGCTGCTGTGTATGACTTATACTACAACGAACAAAGATTATGAGTGGCCGTTCAAACGTTTAAAAATAAAGTCACTAGCTAGTCGTACATTGCAAACTTACCTTGGTCGCGCAACCCCGAGAGTACTCCCACTCTTCCTCAGTCACTTCGTCACCGCATTGTTGTGCGCTTTTCAATTGGTTGTGCAACCATCTTAAGCTCATGAATGTTGGTAGGCTCTCCAGACCCGTCGGATAGTGCATCGGTGGTCGTCTTCCCCGTCTCCACTCGATTCATACCCTTTGTCGCTCTTGCTTTGCATCCTCATATTGTGAAATCAACTTTTGCATCACTGGATTGTGGAGCATGCAAAATCGGTTGATTTTAGCCTCTAGATCTTCCGTCATCTTCTTCTCAACACCGAGACAATCCCAGATATGCGCTCATCATCTATGGTTCGCCATAGCGTGTCCCGGGCTTTATCACACATATGTGAGGCATCTTGTGGCCTCACATATGCTGCTTGACCAAAGCGCCTGCGAACACATCTATTGGGTTGCAAGATTGCTGCTTGTTGGCCAGCGTCAGAGTCCGACGAGTTATAATTGGCAACAACTCGATCTCTCTCTCTCTCTCTCTCTCTCTCTCTCTCTCTCTCTCTCTCTCTCTCTCTCTCTCTCTCTCTCTACCTCACATTCTCTAGTCATGTCCAATCCCCGCACACCTCGGTCTAGAGGTGCAAGGAGATCATAACCACCGGGTTATAATCTCGTCTTTATTGGTCAATACCTATATTTGTGGGTACAAGAAATCTACAGACCCACGTCTACATGATACTGCATATAGTGGACAAAACCCCTTTGCCTCTTCTCTAGCTGTAGCACTTCACAGCATCTTAACATCTTTTCACAGTAGATCTTTTCACTGTTCGTCTAACTCTAAACCCTAAACCGTAAGTAATTCTTGCATAGACTCGATCTAACGTAAATAAGCGTAAATCTAAATAAACGTAAATCTAACTAAAAATAAACCTAAATCTAATTTAACGTAAGTCTACATCTAACCTAATCTTTAATGTCTTTTGAGATAGTTTCCTACAACGTTAAAACTCTCTTCTTCTTGTGTGTGTGTGTGTGTGTGTGTGGGTAAACCTAAATAAACCTAAGTCTAATCTAATATAACATAAATCTAAATCTAACGTAAATTATGTTATATTAAAAACAAAGAACTAAACTAACAGGGATTATAAGAACCTTAAAACTGATTTAACACATAAGTTTTCACATAACTCGGCAAGAGTTGGCATTCTCATCACTAAAGATGTGAGAGTTAACTTTCGGCGGTGACGCTGCCTCATCTCCATCCACATCTGACGATAGCAATTGGCCCTTTGGACCGTTCCTACTCTTGTTACTAACTTTGAAGTTGTTGTTGAATGACTAGAGGTTGTCTAGATGGTCATTGTCGGGGATGTAGTGACTCTTGCCGCCCAGAAGATCCACCTTCTTCCCTATCTTCTGAAGACATTTCACCAGTACTTTTGGATCGACGGAGCCCACCATGAGTGAAGGCAGCAATAGCCTATATTCCATTGAGGGCTTTCTTCACCCGCTTCATGCAGGCATCGTAGTCTATGGAGACCTAAATCTAATCTAATATAACGTAAATCTAAATCTAGCGTAAATAAACGTAAATCTAACTAAAAATAAACCTAAATCTAATCTAATTTAACTTAAATAAACCTAAATCTAATTTAACGTAAGTCTACATCTAACCTAATCTTTAACGTCTTTTAGGATAGTTTCCTACGACGTTATAACTCTCTTCTTCTTGTGTGTGTGCGCGTGTGTGGATGTGTGTGCCAATAAAAAGAGATAAATGGTATAACCTTTCTATCACCCATGCCAAGTATGATAGATTGGGTATGCCATTTCCCTCTTGAATAATAGGTCTTGAGTTCAACTCCTCGTCGTCTAGATCTTTAGGTCTTTTAATTTTAATTAGTTTCCTACGACGTTAAATTAGTTTCTCTCTCTTTCTCTCTCAATGTGTGTGCGTTTTTTTGTTTATGCATGTTTTCTCTCTCTTTTTCTCTCTCAATGTGTGCGTTTTTTGTTTATGCATGTTCTCTCTCTCTCTTTTCCTCTCTCAATGTGTGCGTTTTTTGTTTATGCGTGCTCTCTCTCTCTTTTCCTCTCTCAATGTGTGTGTGCATTCTTTGTTTATGTATGTGTGTGTGCGTTTTTGTTTATGTTTGTACTCTTTCTCTCTCTCTCTCTCTCTCTCTCTCTCTCTCTCTCTCTCTCTCTCTCTCTCTCTCTCTCTCTCAAAAACATTGTGTGTGTGTGTGTGTGTGTGTGTGTGTGTGTGTGTGTGTGAGAGAGAGAGAGAGGGAGAGAGAAAGAGGGGAAGGGAACATGAGAGTGAGGAGAGGGAAGGAGCATACCTGGCTCTCCTTCCTCTCCTCGTGTGTGTGTGTGTGGAGAAGAAAGAGAGAGAGAGAGAGAGAGAGAGAGAGGGAGAGCGTTACCTGCTCCTTGCTTGAGGGCGCCGAAAAACTCAGATCTGAGATCTGAGTTTTTGGGCGCTCTCTGTTATTTTTTTTAGCCCAGCCGGCGTCGCTATGAGCGTCGCAAATTTACTTGTAAATTTGCGACGCTCATAGCGACGCCGGGAATTTTTTTTTTGAGCGTCGCTGTGTGAGCGTCGCTAATATGAATAGCCTCTTGTAGTGCACAAGCCTACCCTTTTGACCAAGATGATTATACGCGTCTAGTGACCTTATTAGTAAACATTGGTTCCTCTGATGAAGAAGAAGACTTACATGATTACACGGATGGCACATATAGTCTTACGGATGATGACTTTGTTTTTGTCGACGACAAGGATAGGGGTTTAGCCTTAGGGTTCCCCCCAATCTCTACAATATCCTATTCCCTTGACTCTCTAGGGGGAGTGCAAATAATTAGGTTAGGGTTCCTTATATTTTTTAGTTGTGTTCAATAAGTGTTGGTACCTTTCCCACTGATTTGCCTCTGGAAGGTGGATGTTTGGTGGTGACTATTGTGCAGTTTGTGACTACATAAGGATGCTTTTGAAGCACAACGACAATGGATGTTTACATGTTACAACGGATGTTCTCCATTATATCAAGTGTACTACTTCCTTTTATCTATGCTTCCACATTTACATGTTTGCATCTTGTCATTTGAATTCTAACAATGCATAAAATTTATGAAATTGTGACATTGCCAATTTAGATGCTATAATTTTTTCAAACTTCTAGTACCTTGTTCTTCTCTTTGAGTTTGGTATATTAGTTGGCTTTAAGTAGGTATCAGGACCTTAGGCTAAACTAGGCCACTTGATTGTTGACTTTAATTCCTAAATAGTCTATTAATTGTAGTAACTTTAGTAATGTTTTAGGCTATGAGGATATAATTCTCTCTAGCTTATTCCACCTAAGTGTGACTTGTGTTATGGAAGCCCATGTGTTAAGCTGGTCTTTGAGACCTTGAGTCTCCCAGTTGCTGGTATTTGAGACCTCGAGTCCCTTAGCTACTTGTAGCAACTATGAGAACAACAAAAAAGAAAAAAAAAGAGGAAAAGAAAAGAGAAAGCAAATAGCACAAACTTCCTTGTATTTTATGTGGATCACACTTAAGTGGTATAAGTGACAAGACCCCTAGTCCTTAGACCCCGACGAGCATTCTTAGGGTTTGACATTTTTTAATTAAAGTTGGTTAATCTAGTACATACTTTAGCCCTAGATCTTGTGTACTTCTCTTCAGGTACTACGCTTGTTCTAGTTGGCAATGTTACAATTCATGAATTTGTTTTTGCATTTCCTAGAAAATCATGTATGAATCTCACTTATTGTACACCTGTACATGTTGACTTTGAGCTTTCACATTGTTGTTTTTCTTCTGACACAGGTACTTCTATCGTGGATCCTGATGCTGCACTGATATAATTCAAGGACGGAATCTACATTAGGAAGGGGGGCATGTTAACCACTGGCGTCCACTTCTAGTAGTCATGGGCCGGGCTTGTCGATCCAATAGGAAAAAGGTAAGAGTGATCGCCAATGAGAGATGCACTCTAACATGAACATTCAAGGGTTAGTTGGCTAAGTATGGGTGCTCAAGTGTGAATGGGGCGAGCTCATATAAAAGTCACCTAAACCTAAAAATCATTCATTCTCTCATTTGTGCAATTGGAGAGTGCTCTTGCTCCATCTTCATCTCTTGTGTGTGTGTGTGTGTGTGTGTGTGTGTGTGAGAGAGAGAGAGAGAGAGAGAGAGATTGAGCATTGTGACGATGGCACGATGGCGGCAAGGCGGTTGAGCGCGGCTTCCTTCTTCTTTGCGACGAGGAATCCTCCACGAAGGCGAGCGTAGGGTGGTAAGTGACACACCCTTGCTCTCTTGAGCTTGCTAGATTAGTCTAGTTGTGTGCTTGGAGCCATTTGTGGCTCGCACACAGTGTATCGGCAAGTCCCTTGCATTGACACGTGTGACAGACGCACACACACCCAAGTGTGGCAGATTAGTTATGTCATTTCCCTCTTGAATAACAGGTCTTGAGCTCCACTCTCCTCATCAAATAGATCTTTAAGGTCTCTTGGGATAGTTTCCTACGATGTTAAAGTTCTTTTCTTCTTGTTGTGTGTGTGTGTGTGTGTGTGTGTGTGTGTGTGTGTGTGTGTGTGTGTGTGTGTGTGTGTGTGTGTGCACGCTAATAAGAAGAGGAAAATGGTTTAACCTTTCCATCCCAAGTGTGGTAGATTGGTTATGCCATTTCTCTCTTGAATAACAAGTCTTGAGTTCAACTCTCCTCGTCGGATAGATCTTTAAGGCCTCTTGGGATAGTTTCCAATGACGGTAAAATTTTCTTCTTCTTCTTCTTCTTCTTCTTGTCTCTCTCTCTCTCTCTCTCTCTCTCTGTGTGTGTGTGTGTGTGTGTGTGTGTGTGTGTGTGTGTGTGTGTGTGTGTGTGTGTGTGTGTGTGTGTGTGTGTGTGTGTGTGTGTGTGTGTGTGTGTATTGCATAATCGTGTACAATGTGTCGCTAGAGCTTCTAGGCTAGAGGCTAGAAGTAATGTGTTTGTGTGTCCCATTGGTCTAGATCAATGGCACTAAGTAACTCCCATATTTAATGTGGGCGGGGGGTAATGGGATCGATAGTTGGGGTTGGTTTTTATGACCTTATATTGTAAGGTGACTTTCATTCCCTAGGTTGCCCAGGTTTAGGGCGTGTCAAGGTTTAGTTATTGATTTGATGCCTACGGCTGTGATCTCCCCAACCTTCATGCCTGTACTTCCCCGCCCTCTTAAATATAGGTGCTATTTAGTGTTGAGGGTGCCAAGGCTCTCCCATACTCTCACTAACCTAGAAGCTAGAAGTAATGTGTTTGTGTGTCTCGTTGGTCAAGATATTCATTAGAATAACCTTAGGATCGTGAGGCAATCTTCAAGAGTACAATCTTAGACTCAAAATGACCCACGATCTCTCACTTGCAAGGTTGGTGCTCTACCCACTTCTCCCTTGTGCACAATGTAAAACCCATGGCAAAAAAAAGCCTAATAAGTAAACTTCGATGTGTGTCCCTCCTGTCTAAGTTTGCAAAATCCATCCTAGTTTATTTTTCTTGAAATTTTTCCTAGTTTACTTTTTTTGAAATCGGACGGGCCTATGCATCTCATGCTTCCTGCATTCAGTTCAGCGTCGAGGATTCCATTGTTGGGAATTCATTGAAGACCCTGTGCCCTTTAGTCCCGAGGATTGGCTACAAGGGCCACAGTTATGCTTGCTCATTGGTTTAATATTGTGATCTTGAGTCACACCCAAGTGCAACAACTCGAAGTTGTACTCCCAACGTTAATCCTAGCTTAATTGAGCCTCAAGATCAAGAGAACCCATAACAATTTTAGCCAAAATTTCAATTGTAGATTTGGCCTAGATTGAGCTCCAGTGCAAGCTTAGAGCTTCAACGACCTTTTATCATCAAGTAAGAGGATTCACCTGCAAAGGAACTCTACATCACATGTGCCCGACCACAACTATGAGAGTGCAAGGTATGCTACTTCATCTCTCTCTCTCTCTCTCTCTCTATGAAAAAAAGACTCTTTCTCTCTTCTCTGAGTATGTGTAAGAATCTCTCACACATGCAGACTGTGCGCCCGTTGGCAAGTTAGTGACAGCCTTGTTTTGCAACACCTAAATCTTTCATTTAAAAATATTTAGACAACTCTTCTTTTGGCTCTCTTATATCCTATATGTTAGCACTTACAATTAGCATATCATAAACATATAGCATTAGGATGATGCATTTTACATCCTCCAAATTCTTTGTGTATATAGAATGATCTGAGTTGCATCAATTGAATCCAACATTCCATCGATCAAATTTCAAGTACCACGGTCTTGATGTTGGCTTAAAACCATACAAGCTCTTTCTTAACTTGCATACCATTTTCTCCTTACCCTTTTCTTCATACGCCTTTGGTTGAAGCATGTAAATCTCCTCCTCCAAGTCACCATGAGAAAGAATCACCTCTTCAAGAGGTTGGTAAGCAGGAAGTTTCCTGGACCAATATCTATAGATGTTAAAATTTTCTTCTTCCTTTACTACTTCTATCTCATTGATCGTGAACCAGTAAGTTTCTTGGACCAATACCTATAGATGTTAAAGTTTGCTTCTTCATTTGCTACTTCTATCTCATTGATGGGTGAACCACCACACTGAATAGAAAGAAAGTGCATTGTGAGCACCCTCACTTCTACATATCATACTCTTTGCATCCACTAAAAGGAGTTGATTGCCAAAATAGTTCACAAGCCAATCCATTATTGAAACTTCCAAAATAAACAGATCCAAAAGCACCACCTTCCTCCTAGTAAGGAACTCACTAATCTCCTTTTTGAAGGTTGAGAGTTGGTTTATCTCCTTTCTGAAGCTCAAGAGTTGGTGTAGTATGAGAGTAAACTTATCAGTTAAGGTATCTCTTGTCTTGGTTTCCAAGAGAGGGAGAACACCTCCATGATGCTATTTGTGCTGATCAGCCTGAGGATTGGGAGGGTCATGGATAGCTTGTTCATCTTGTTGAGGTGGCCTAGAAGGTTGACTAAATACCTTGTTGTTAGGCTGATCTTCTACAATGCTAGCTTGAGGGTGAGGCTACGGCCTAAGGAAGAAGCAGGGTACGCCTTGCAAAAGTGAGAGCTTCTCCTCTAGATGCATCTACAAATTTATTGAGAAATTGTGGAGAGGCTCACATCAAATGATTTCAAAGACAAATCTCCTCCAATAGTTAATGTGTCTTCAAGATCAAAGACAAAGGTATCTTCATCAAGATTTGAAGGAGAAGATAAATAGATGCTAAAAGGGATGACCATCTTTATCTATTGCACACAAAGGAGTCAAGAAAATCCTTTAGCCTTGCACCTCTCCACTCAAGTTTTGGATGTTCTAAACTTAGAATGCTGACAAAAACCTTCTCCTTTTTCTTCTCGTCAAGAAATCCTACACATTTCCTCTCACATTTTGTGGCTTTCACCTTACAAACAAAAGCATGCAGGTCGAGCCTTTCCTTGATGCACCTTTTTTGGTTTTTCCTTTCTCACTAATCTAGAAGTAATCTCTCTCTCATCTCGTTGATCATTCAATACCAAAAATGCCAAGCAAACTTATGGTTTTGTGTTTGGGTAACCTAAACTGATCCAAAACACATAAAAATCATATAGCAGGGACAAGTAGACCAAAAGGAATCTATACACCAAGTTTAAGCAAGATCTGACACAAAGATACATGGATCACGATCCATGTTCCTTTATCACAGGTTGAACTCAAACTCATACCATAGCTAGCACTAGTCCCTACGAGCACAATGTTCTTTTCAAAATAGAATTTGGATTTGATTTTGTATTTTATAAGAAAACTAAAAATTTCTATTAAAAGCACGATAAAATTTGTTTAGTTCAGGATTTGACTCATAGCCACCAATTGATTCTTGTACATGTTATGGGAATTAGAGTGTGCAACTCAAATTGCCCTCGATTACAAGATTAGATGCATCAAACAAGGTAAAAAGTCACTATTTTGCAATTGTGTTTTCTTGATGTATTTGCAATCAAACAAACTATATCATAATAAAAATTGTGTTGCTAGAGAACATGCCAATCATTTTTCGACAGAAGGGAGTGTCAATCAAGGACCATTGTCAACCTTAGAGCCCATCATAGAGGAAAGTATTTCTGATACTTCTTTGGAGAGATCTTATACCTATGGAGATGGCTATGGAGTTCAAGAGAGGGATGGAGAGAAGGGGGAAGGAGATGAGGAGAAGACATAGTCACTTGGTGGAGCTATTGACAATAAGCATTCTCACTCCTTATTGACATTATGAACATAGAATGCATAAGTGGGCGGACACCCAACCATGACCGGCAATGGGGCCTGAAACCTAACAATCTCCCACTTGAAGGCCAATGTGGCCCAAGTGGCTAAATAATGTAGGGGCTATTATGTACAATTGTACAAAATGTGAAGCATGATTGTAGCTTCACCCTACGTCCATCACCTCTATGTAATGTTGAGCCGCTTTGAGGCTAGGCTCTTCTTTAGAGCATCCACTGGGTTTTCATCCGTGTGAACTTTGACTCACTCAATGCATTTGCTAGCCAAAATATCCCATACCACATGATACCTGACCTCTATGTGTGGAGTGAACCACGGGGTTCTTTGCTACCACAATCGCACTTTGACTGTCACAATGTAGCATTGGAGTTTGGTGTATACCAAGGTCTCCCACTAGACGAGGTAACCACACAGCTTCCTTACTGGAACTAGAAACTGCAACATACTTTGCCTCAGGGGTGGAAGACAAAGTGAAATTCTAGATACATGATCTCCAAGAGACTACCGCTCCAACGAACAAGAAAACGTAGCCAAATGTGGATTGCCTAGTGTCCCCACAACCCGCATAATCTGAATCAGTGTATCCAACTATGGATGCATCATTGTTCCCAAAGCATAAGCACTTGCTAAGATGAGCCGTTGATGTATCTTAAGATGTGCTTCATTGATTCATAATGCTTTCTGTCTGGATTTTCCATAAACTTGTTGATCACTCCCACTGCATATGCAATGTCTGGCCGTGTGCTAACCATGGCGAACATGAGACTGCCAACTACCAAAGAATATGACACTTTTGCCATCTCTACCTTTTCAGCATCCGATTTGGGGCAATCATGCTTGCTATGTTTTTTGCATGCAGCCATTGGGATACTCAGTGATCTCCCCCCTTTCTTATTAAATGTTGCAAGACCTTGTGAATATACTCTTCTTGTGAAAGTTCAAGTATACCACATTTGCAATCTCTCTTGATATGCATCCCAAGAAAGTGATGTGTATTAATCTTTCATAGAAGCGTCAATAATGACATTGTATCAGCATTGATCAGGACTAGAAATTGTTCTTGGTACGTATTCAATTGCAACAGTGGCTACCCACTATTCTAGGATCAAATCTTCATGTGGGCGAGGTTTCTCATAGAGCATAGTCACATCCACCCTCGTCTCCTTTACGACTTTTCCAAGACTCAGTTGGGCCATCGACTCCTCCTCCAAGTAGACCTCTAGCCATAGATCCTGGTTGGCCAACCTATGGTCAACCTCTCTATCGCCCTCTATTTCCCACACTACCCATAGTACCCCCACCTGCACAGGCTCTAGTAGCGCAACCCCCACAGGATTTGCGGCCATCGGGAACCTAATTCCCAGCTTGTATTGATTACTTCATTTTATCTTATTTCTATGTAATAGCACACCTGAACTTACTGGTTGGTCATACTATGTTTTAATTTTTGTTCAATCTGATATATGTCTACTCTATATATTGTTTTATTTCTATAACTAAGTTTAATTTTTGAAGGCAAGTCAGTTGATGGTGGTTAATCTTTCAGTGCTTTTTTGGTATGCATAATATTTTAAGTGAAAATATTGCAAAGGACATGGTGTGAATGACCCTTGAAGTCAAGACGCTTGGGTTTTTTTTTAAATAGCCAGAAGAACACAATGTTTCATTCATCCATTCATGCACAAGTCTCTACTGATTATCTATTTCTAAAGTTATTCGTTGAGTTTTCTCTCACTCATAGATTTACCATGCCAAGGGGAAATCAAGGACAAGGTGATCAATGTGGTCAACCTCCTCTTCGTGTTAACCCATCAAAAATGTGCATGCCACTTATCTTCTGAATAGTGTATATTCTATGAATGCAGTATGCATAGCACAGAGTGTACACAACCACTCCTACTCCCTCCGTGCAGTCGATGCAGCCACAAGCTCTTTATTCAATGCCATGCAAAACCTTAATCTCAATTCACATCCAACCAAAGGGGATATCGATCAAGTTGCGGCACTAGCCAGCAATGTAAGTATGGTTTGGGGGGAATATGGTTTTTGCACCCCACAGGAGTGTGCATCCTTCGAAAGACACATGGAGACTTGGGTAGAAGTGTGGATGTATAGCTAATGTAACCAACAACAACAACAACAACAATAGCAACAACAACAAAAACAACAACAACAACAACAGCTAGATCTCACCTTTCCTCGCTAATATTGGAGAATAAGGCCTTGACACCATATTAGCTTATTGTACTATTTTTGTCTCCATATCTATCTGATTATAGTTGTTTTAAGTTGTGCACTCTAAACCCTTTAAATAACAACCTATGGTGTTTCTATTGCAATCTTTAAATGTTGTTCAAAATTGATTTTCATTATTATGTAAACCATTGAAATTAATTTGTTGCATGTGTACGAGTGATCCCAAGTGTGAAAAGATAGAAGGATACTTGTCACGTTGGTGGTTTATCTTATTGCCCAACATATGTCATAACATTTGAGCAGACAAGTCACATGTTTGAGTGAGAGGATATTGACAGAGAGAGAAATATAAATTATGAATGTTTGATTGAATGAGAGAGAGAGAGAGAGAGAGAGAGAGGGAGAGAGGAAGATGATGATGGAGAAGGAGAAGCTTGGGTGGTATACTAATAGAACCATTTACCATTTTTTTTAAAAACACACATACAACCATTGTCAAAGCACACACATATATGAGAGAGAGAGAGAGAGAGAGAGAGAGAGAGAGAGAGAGAGAGAGAGAGAGGAAGATGACGATGGCGAAGAAGAAGCTTTTGTGGTATAGTGATAGAATGTCAAAGCACACACATAACACACACACACACACAAAGAGAGTAAGAAGCTTGGGTGGCAGCGAGAGAGAACAAAGTTGAGAATGGAGAGAATCTTTTTGGGATCTACTCGCCGGATTCCAAAAAGGGCTCATTGTAAAATGCTCGCTAAAAAATTACGTCCTTGGTAGACCATCCCGTGCTGAGATAGATCTAAAAGCACATATTTATATTCTAATTCTTCTTCCCATTCATTTTTCTACATTAAATGATCAATTCAATACAAGAAAATCATTTCGGATAGTTAGATATTAGATTTTATGACATTACCTCTCTCTTGAAACCATAGTCATTGTCGACTATGAGGTAGAGAAGATAAAGCCTTGTTCAATAGTCTAGATTGCTTATAGAGGATCCCTTTTTACCATACGACATCATTCAAGAATTGAGGACTAGTCCATTTGGTGCTTGAGAGGCTCTTTAGTCCATATCATACTTTTCAAAGTAGAGTGAAAATTCTACTTGGTGTTTGGGAGGCGTCGTCATCACAAACATGATTCTAAGCATGTATACTACTCAAATTTTTGCACAATAAAAAGAGAACTAGTCTTACAAGACAAAAACATTGTACATTAAAAAGGAATTTACATCTGATTACTCTATTGTAACATTGTAAGCATTGACAAGGTTCATACTATCCTTAAGCTGTGTTCCTTGCATCCATCTAGCATCTTCAAAAGGATAGTTCTTGAACTTAATAAGATAATGTTGGAGGATAATCTGACCATGTCTTAGTACCTTGTCTACATGTTGAAGCATGAATTCAAGGTGGAGAACCTCTTCCTGATCCTCAATCTTGGGGGGATTCCTCAATTATTGGTTCTCTTGGTGGCTCTCTTTTGTAAGGCTTAAGTAGGCTCACATAAAAAGCATTGTGTATGAGAGCATGACTGGGAAACTTTAGTTGATAGGCCATCTCATTGATTGCAGGTTTTAAGTTTTGAGAAGGATCATATTATCTTTTTTACTAGCTTAGCAAATTACTTTTGGTGGTCCATAGGATTTTTGCCTGTTGTTTTCCTCAATTGAGTCTTGGGAAACTTGAGTAGGACCCGATTATTTTCTGTGCTTGTTAGTAGCATCCTTTTGCCTTTGTTGTGAGATGGATATAGCCTCCTTAATCTTTTGAAAACATTCTTGTAGGTCTTGGCTATAGTCATCAGCAGCATTGAAGATCTTTCCATGTAACTTAATTAGCAAGGTACTTTTAGGTCTTCCCTCAATGATCTCGAAAGGTGCCTTTCCTGTAGTAGAATGGACAATGTTATTGTACGCATACTCTATAAGGGGTAGGTGCTTCTCCCATTGTGAGAATCGATCTACTTCCGTGACATAGGTCTTGAGTAGATCTAGAATCGTACGGTTAGCTATCTCACCACTCATGCCATCCGTTTGTGGGTGATGTTACCATATACATGTGGTAGTGATGTGTATGAACACACTTAGGACGACCGGGGCATACTTTCCCTCACTACAAGGTTTTCCCCGTGCATTATATAAATGCCCATCATTATAGGGATATCTATCTTTCCATTGCACACTAAGTAATACACTCTTATTGTGTGCCTTGAGATTCCTTGGTCTTCTTCAAGATGTTCCAACAATTGGTATCAGAGTAGGTTGCATCCTCTCGCGCTTGCCAGTTGCTCCAGCACATGCCTGCTCACTTTCTTGAATTTTTGTGAGCTTTGGTGAGTGTTCACAGGTTGTCAAATATTTCAGGCTAGCTTGTAGAGCTTGGTTTGTTGAGATTTTTGATTTGGACTCATTTTGGCCTCCATTTCCACTATAGGTAGTCTGCATAGGCTATTTTGTCATTTTGTGCAATTTTTTTGTTAATGCCATTTTTTGCATAATAGGTCTTGTATAGTCTTCAACAGTTTGTGCTATGTAGCACGTGTTGTTCGTGCTTCGTTTCTCCTCTTTTCAAGTAGTTTTCACTTCAAGTACAAGCATTTGCCATGGTTGACAGCAACACAGATGTGTTCAAGCTATTTTTGTTGAGGATGGGTACAATTACCCTATGTGGGCTCACATGATGCAACATGTCCTTGTGTCAAAGGGAATTTGGAACATTGTGCAGGGCATTGATGTACGTTCAAGTTCTGAGGATGTAGACGATGTTCCAGGTTTTGGTGGCAGGATTGCTACTGCTAGAGCGGTTTTGTGTATGGCTGAGCAAGCTCATTGGGATGTAAGGGTGCGCACGCTCATGCATTGATTGCATTTTCTATGAAGCACACTATTACTCTCCACATTTCTTTAATGAAATTTGAAAACAGAGTTGGGATATTCTCTATGGTCTTCATGCAAGTTGGAATGAGGCAAAAATGATAGTGCATTGACCTCTTAATTGTGCTTGCCTGCAATATGAGAAATATGAAAATAAAATTGCAAAAGAGAAATTTTTCACCTCATTTGTTTGTTGGAGAGGAAAACTTAGTTTGTGTCATGAAGTACTTTAGACTTTGGTGATCTGTTTGTAGGATGAATAGTGTCCCCAAAAGATAATGCTTCCATGTGTTAAGGGCATGCAAAATAGCTAGTAACTTCTTTTTGTATATGCCTAGCACTTGCGCATTGAAATTGAGCCTTTGACTTTTGTATGCTACTTAGGAGCTCACCATTCAGTACCTCCCTATATAACATGCATTTGTGGAGTGTTAAAAAAACAACTCTTTTAGCATGTCTAAATGAATAAAATGAATTGGGGTCAACATTTCGTAGATTGCCAGAGAACTTGTTGCTACAATTGGATAATTGTGCAGGGGAAAACAAAAATCGATACTTATTTGCCTATTTGTCAATGCTTGTTGCAAGGGGTGTTTTCAAAACCATCCAGCTGGGATTTTTAATGGTTGGGCATACACATGAGGACATAGACGCCATGTTTAGTAGGTTTTCAGAGAAGTTGAGAGTTACACAAACCTATACTTTGCCACATTTGATGGATACATTACGAAACAGCTCATCTTCATCTCCAGCTCCATTTTTTCTCACAAAGATCCCCGATTTCAAGCAATATTGTGATGGCTATCTTTGTGATGGACAAGACATACTTGTTGGACATTCCAAACCGCTTCAGTTCGGGTTCTTTATGCAGGATGAGACACCAATGATGCAATATAAGGCACATGTAGGTGTATCAAGTTGGAGTGGAAGTATTCGCCTTTGGAAAACAGACACAGAAGGCAAGCCAATGTTACCACATGGAGATCCACCTCTAGTACAAATGGCGGAGTATGTCAAGGCCCACGAAGAAGTCATTTTGGGGCTAAAGAACTATATAAAATTTTGGAAAAATTTAGGGAATGGTTCAAGTATTCCGCGATATTATAGACCCGTGATAGATTATTGGAGTAAGGTAATTGAAGAGATTGGAAAAGAAATCATATCAGAGGGAGTCTTGTATGAAATGTTTTGGCCAAAAACTCAAGAATATTCTCACCTACAAAGCACTACAATGAATTTGCAACAAGGAGCAGAAAGATTCCTAGGCCTTGAAGAGTTGAACGATCATTTTTGTGGCCCTCAACGAGATAGGCCAAGGGAAGAGTTTGACCCTATGTCTGATGTGCACCAAGGTGACTTTCTTATGCTTGTTCCGAGTGACACAGAAATCTATCCAGTGTGGCTTGCAATGGCTTTATCTGACATTGATAATGAGCCTACATCACCAAACTACAGAAAACTCTTGATTCAATATTGGGCACCTTACGCGAGAAAAAGTGGGATGACAGATACTCAAGCTTACAGTAATTGTTGGAAGGGTTATTGGGCTGTCAACTATAAGGACCCACAAGTGTGGGAAACTATAGATGCAATTGTTTGGTCCTGGAGACCCAACAAAGAAGGACCATTTTCTAGAATAAAGATTCCAGAAAGACATGCTCTAAAAGCCAAAGAAGGCCTCACTCGTGCACATCAGCCACACTTGGATCAAAGTTCAGATATGGTATCAAATGTGGAGTAGAATTATGTGGAGCTTCTATTGTGACTATACTAGTCAATTTGTAAACAAAATCTTTTTTGTATCTTCCTTTGTTTTATGTAATTTATAGTTATTATTCAAATCCATGTGTTGTACATCCTCTTGACTTTTGGTGTTTATCAACACCACAATCCTATGAGATTTTCACCTTATTTACTAGCCACACACCTCAATTTTTCCCACTTTAAGTGGAAAATTCCCAAATTACATGAATTCAGTCGATTTGGAGATTCCCATAATGTGAGATTTTTACCAAAAGACCTAATATGGTCTTGCACTACTTTGAATGCAAAGTGCGCTCATCTTGTGGGCATCCCTCACGAAGCCTTGGTAGAAGGTATGAGGATTAGAGCAGGCTCCTTTGGTGTGTTCACATTGTACACGATCAAAAGCATCTCATTTTTTCCAGACCACATTACATATGTGGAAAAATGTTACAAGGGAGAGAGTGAGGCAAAATTTGACAGCTTTCAGACAGAGCAAGGAATGCAAATGCTTCACCCCTCCATTGTAAGGTGCATTGGGTTTACTACAGAATCTCTTTGGATCACGATATTCCCATACTACAATGGGGGTACCGTGGGCGACATGATGTGCCACTTACCGTTCACTCACGGATTGTTCAGACGACACATGCACAGGCTACAACACGGCTGGAGGTCATTGCCTGTAGCAAACAACCCTGTAAGCGAGATAGACACGGTGCGGATCAGAGCAGTGGTCGAGCAGATGTCAGAAATTTGTCATGCCTTAATCGACGGCAGTGGTTGTCCACTCGGCCGGTATAGTGCACAGTGACCTGCACCTGTTCAACGTAATGTTGGACTTTACTCCCGCCAATAAATCTCGAGTCGGTATCATTGATTGGGTATGATGCTGAGAACACCTGCTAAGCGCGTAGCAAATAATTATTTGTCTCCAAGCGCACAGTCTAACGAAGTAGTTTTGAATGCACAGAGAGCAGGGAATGCCGAGATGGCTAAGCGACCGTGGATCGCTCCCAAACTATACGATCCACGGTGCGCAGATGCATACACAAAAGCGAGCGGCATTTATGCATTGGGCTACCTATTCGACATGCTGGCTAATTTTTGGAGTGCAGCCAGAAAATTTTATTTCCCAGAAGAAGTTTTTCACTACCCGGACGAAGATGTTATGAGGGCTATTCGAACTAAAGTAGATTGTTGGATGAAGTTAAAAGAGCGGTACCAAAGAAGGAATGCTTCTGACGTGTTGATATTTTTCAAAGAACATTTAAAGACAAACCCTAACCTTGTCCAACGTCCACTTGTTGAACTTGCACCATCATTTTATCCGATTTAAATATTTCTATGATATACATGTCTTGTCAAGTGTTTTTTTTTTTTATTGAAGTGTATTATCTGGTTTAAAGTGGTTCACCGTATTGAGTCAATTATCTTTAGTCATTTCAAATTTGTCATTTAATTGTCAGTATTTCAAATTTGCCTTGTGGTTCAATTAGTCGCATTTTTTGTGGTTTGACTTAGTGGATTCCGCGCAATGTCCCAATGAGTGAGAATATATATTTGCCAATGATATTGAATATTTTCCACTCTGTTGACTGCAGCTCTAAGAGAAAATGGTCGATCAAGAACAAGATATTGGCACCCAATCATTGCCTAATGATCAACAACAAGCGGCTGTTAATGCATTTCAGCGCATGAAGTCTCTAGCACACGGCATGTCGGCACAAAAGGCGACGCGTCGCCGACTCTCAAAGTGGACAAATCCAAACCATATGCAGTGGAAAGAGATCAATAAAGAAGTGACAAAGGACATGATCAAGACAATATGGCCATGTGAGGACGCAGAGATCAAGAAAGGAAGGTGGATGGTTTCAAAGTGCAACCATGACGGTATCAAAGATAACACTGAGAGGATTTATTTGGAGGTTTATGGACATCCCCTGCACAATGCAGATTGTGCGCTATATTTTGCAAAAATGTTATATGTTCACTTTGTGCAACAGCGACCAGTATACTTCTCGTCAAAGGAGACAATTGTTGCCACTCATGATTTAAGGGAGAGTTGTGTCACTTTCACCCGAGATGAGTTGGCATTGATAGTGGAAGGCGCCGACCTACAGTTAAAGAGAGAGAAGGATATTTACACGACACAATTGGCAGAGAAAGATGCAAAAATAACACGTCTTTCTATATCCACCCAGACACCGCAACCCTCACAAGTTCGGATGGAGAAAAGCATTCACTGTTTAAGTCAGCACGTTCAAAACCTGACACAGTGAGTGAATCCAACACCTGTACAAGGGACACACATCAACCACCTTGTCTTGCATCCGGAGTTGGTCCCCTCGTCTAATTTAGATGCATCCTCATCTTCCCAATGTCCAGTTTGCTACAAGAATTTTGATGGATGGAGTGGGTACTATACATTGACATGTGGTCACTATTATCATTTAGTTTGTCTTATTCGTTTGATGCAAAACAGTAGTCGATGCGCAATCTATTCACAAGATATTCCACAAGGAATATATATTGGCATGGCAAACGAATATAAATTCAAGCAAGCACGCCCAGATACCCCTAGCACAATCAGAAATCTGTTTGATGAGCAAGATGCTGCTTCAGGGCAACACAATTGAGATCGACAAACCATGTAATATTGCGACAAACTATGTACTATCGAGTTCATATGAAGCATTGTAATTACTCAAAACACATTTGAATACAAGGTCTTTTACAATGGTTTTTGACATTTACTCATTCTACTCTCAAGCTATATTGAATCAGTTGAGTTGTTATCTGGTTCTAAGTCTGAGTGTTGTGGTTCTCCTTGTAATTCAACCTCCACATCTATTATCAAATTCTCTTCTATTTCGTCTACAGTGCATTGAGATACACCAATATTGAAATCTTCTTCATCTTCATTTTGACAATATACAACCAGTTGGCGTTTCCTCCTCGTAGTTAGCACTTTCGATGTGATTCAGTATCTTTTCGTTACAATACATATACACTAATTTCTCTGCTCTGTCTGCTAATAGTCTGTTGCGAATAGTGTTGTGAACATACTTGTACATACTCCAGTTTCTCTCTGAACTTGAATTTGTTGCACATTGTGCGAGTACTTTCATTGCAAGAGGATGTAAGGTAGAGTAATGCTCTCCACCATTCATCATCCACCACTTCCATGCAAGTTGCTCTTTTGCCATTACCTGTACAAAATCATTCACAAAAGGACCTTCTTTTAATCTAAATGCACTCATTTCTTTGATGCAATCAATTCGGTCATGAACGTTGGAGTAGAACGTGTTGAACACGTGATAGAAATCGCCTACCACCTCTGTATTAGACACAGATCTAAATTCTAATACTCTGGATTGAGCATGTAAGCCACGCTATGGAGTGGACTATGAGCGCTCTTCCACCTTGCATGAAAATACTTAGCCAAAATTTTCCGTTGTTTTTCAGAGAATGGTAATCGCCACTCCTTCTCTACTACAGACTCTTTTAGCTCTTCAGGATTTTCAAGACTCTGTTGGATTGACCACCATGTCATCCACACTTTGCCCAAGTTTGGCGCCCTTTGATCAAGATTGCAGATTGCAAACATAACGGGCATCATTACATGGTATGCATCCATTACACTCCTCCACCAAGAAACCTTGTTTACATTGCCATGTAGACATGTAATTTTATCTTTCATTGTTTCTTTCTGCTCAAGCTGTTGTTCATCAAAGGCCGTACAATTGAATATGTCAATCAAAGCACATTTATTATGGAGAAGTGATTCCAAGGTATAAAAGTGTGTGCAGAACCGAGTTTCAGCAGGAAGTTTCAGCACCACTGACATGCGCATCCTATACAAATCAAGCACTCTTTATCGTTTCAAGATAAATTTCACAACCTGACGTGTTGTATAAATTATTTTGGCAAACCATGTAGTTTCTTCGCTAGTGTACCAATCTTTCAGCATCAAGTTCAAGCTGTGCGTATTACAACCATTGGCAAAAATATCTGGAAAGCACTTCTTTATTAATTTACTGGCGTTTTTACAATTCTTTGCGTTGTCCATCACAACTTGGATGACATGTTCATCACCAATTTCTTTAATTACATTAATCAAGACCTCAAAAATGTATTTACCACTTTTAATTTCACCAAAACTATCAATCGCCTTTATAAACGTTTCTCCCCTTGGACAAACCAGCATTACATTGATTAGTGGTATTCTCTGAACATTTGACAAGCCATCACTCACAATCGTACATCCTGAAAGCGAAATATTTCCAAGTATTATTTTGCCAACACGCTCTTTGACTTCGATGTAACATTTGTCCAAGAAAACATTTCTTATCGTGTGATAAGTAGGAGCTAAACATCCTAGACCAAACTCACAGATTTTCTTCCAAGCAGCCTTCCAATGATGTTGTCTACCATGACCAAAGCACTTCCAGTAAAGAATATTGCTTTGGCGAGTGCTATTTGTGCTTCTTCTAGAGACTGCACTCAAAAGCTTTGATGTAATGATTTTTTACGCATTTGACAAAGTCCACCTTCATTGTGACGTTTAAAAGGAACATTGTCTGGAATTTCCTCTCCTTGCGCTGGTTGTTCTCGAAGGTTAGTTGGCGTCACTACAGGATCTGCGGAGTTTATATTTGGCTCTGGGAACTCTTGACTCGAAGGCACAAAGCTATATATCTATTGTCTCTTGCCACCCTTTTTGGCGAGCTCTTCTCTCAAACGCTTTGCAACTGCAGGTGCTTGAGAATGTTCACATTTCTTACAAATGTTTTTAGCGCTATCCAAAAAATGATCCCTAATACGTAGTGCACTGCCAGATTTTGTTGTGTGACAAAATTTACATTGCCACTCCATATATCGGCCGCATATGTTGTGAGCATAATCCCACTCTTTGCCAGGAGCTTTTTTATTCTTTGGCTTCTTCGTACCACTTGTGCCCACATTTTGCTCCATTGCTTTTAAAGTAAAACTGAAGAGAAAAGAACAAGATGTTCAGTTTTGAAAACATTTTTTTTGTTTTCAATATATATTATAATTTAAAAACCATTCAATATGAAAGTAACCATGATGCACAATCTGAGATTTTTAATGCACGCTAGTCAATGTACATATCAATCATCTATATTGTGAGCAACCATACACATTGCAATGTAGTCTATACATAGCGTAATAACTATAACAATGCTATGAATCTCTCTAAGCAATTATTATTATAATGATTAGTTGTATGTCCACTTTGATTTGCAAACAATAAGACACATCTAATTTCATTTGCTACAAAAAAACAAACGAAAGCAATAAAATATATGATTGGTCATTTCATGCACTAATAATCTATTGTAATATATAATGCACTCTCTGTATAAACCAATGCATGAACTAATGCAAATAAATCTTCAATATAATCATCCAATTGGGGATTACTTGTACCCAGTGAAGGATTGTAGCCCACCCATGCAACCAATTCAATATATAAAAGCTATTTTAACCCAATCAAGGATTATAGCTCTTATATTGTAAATAAACTCAAATGCAATAAAAGCTATTTTAACCCAATCGAGGATTATAGCTCTTATATTGTAAATAAACTCAAATGCAAGACTTCAAGGATCTTTATATGCCCGGTACACAAGTAGAGGACATCCGACCCTTGACTATCGACTCGTCATTTACATATGCTCATCTTCTAAAAACCAATTACAGCCCTCATTTGGACCAATGGTTTCTTCGCAATGAGCATGATTCTCCAAGTTTTTAGTTGTTTTGGTTTTGTACCTTTATGTCGATAAACGAATTAAAATTTTTTAGAAGTGGTTACCGAATTAAGAATCACGTTCGGTCCAAAAAAAGGACCTGTGACTCTGTAACCTTAGGTCAATTCACAAGGAGATGACAATACTTGGCACTCGGATACACTCCCCAAGGATTTGCCTAGCTAAAAGACCAGGGTTAGCACACTATTTACTATATATAATTACTCTCGCCGGGCTTTTTCATTTTCCCGACGGGCCCGCCGGGCTACTGCATACACCCGGCGGGCTCGCCGGGAAAATGAAGTTGCCCGGTGGGGACCGCAGGGAAAATAAGAAAGCCCGGAGGGATAACCGGCTCTATAGGTTTTTGCAGGTCAAAATCAAGGTCACGTTAACAATTAACGTGATCACGTGATTTTTTTTGTAAATACTATAGTTATTTACGTAATCACCCGATCGTGATTACGTTAATGAAATCCCTGGGGGCCACAAAGTCTGGAGCATGTCTGTAGCTCCTAGTTCTCCCATGTGGTGAGAGAACTCTAGGACCTCTGTGTGTAACCATCCCAACACTGAGTCAAGAGTCCACTCTGTCTGGTTCCTGCCGCAGAGGATGAAGAAGAAGCCAACTACTGCGTCCAAGGACAATATCCCCCTAGCGGCAAGGAACAGAACATGGACCTTGAAGCAGGCTGCCTCATGGTCTGTCGAGGGGTCGTCAAGAGAACGAGTGAAGCCATAGTCAAAGAAGTCTCATCGGCGCCGGATGTCAATGCTCGTCAGACCACGAGGGATAGCTGCAAGGGCAGATGTCTGTACCTGCAGAGGGGGCCGCAAGAAAGGTTGTCCCTCTCTCGCTAGGCGACTCGTGGCAAAGGCACTGCCAAGAGATCGCCTAGCCGCAGGAGAAGGCCCTTTCCCCTGGGTTGACTGTGGAACTGAAGCAGGAGGGGGGGGAGAAGGAGCAGGGGGGAGCCCTGGAGAAGAGGGGCAGGAGGGAGAGACAGAGGTAGAGGGGCGGGGGAAGAGGCGGCGGGAGCAGGAGACGGGGGGAGGATGAGGAAGAGGGAGGCAACTCTGGGGGGGGGGAGGGGTTGTCGAGGGTGAATCTGGGGTGGGGGCTGGAGCAGGGACCTCATTCTGCTCAAGAGGACCAAAACGATTCCCCGTGGGAATCCACTGCTGCTGAGTAGGCGCCCGAGGACCACTCTGAGTGCCCGGCTGACGTTGTGGCCCCTCTCGTCCTCTACCACGGGCCTGCTTCCATCCCTCCTCCCTGGAGCCCCAAGCTCAGAGGGTGGCTCTGGTTGTGTGTGATGTGTCTCTGGATGTGTCTGTTGGCCAGCCCTTGCAAGCTGGGACTGAGGCTGTGGTGTAGGTCGAGCCCTCCTTCGTGGATAGGCCTTCGCTAGATGGCCTATCTGTCGACAAATGAAGCACTAGTTTGGGAGGCCGGAATACTCCACACTCTATCTAAACCAACCCCCACTCACCCGAGGCAAAAGAATAACCTTCGGGAGCGTGTGAGTGTCTCTGACCAAAACGTGAATTGAGGGAATGGCAGCCGCCTTGGCAGCTACTGAGGTTGCCGTGCGAGGTGTCTCCAAGATAGTCCCAATGGTTGAGCCGATCCTGGACAGAATTGGTAAGTACTCCCTCCGCAAACCGGAAAGCAAACAGAGATGGGGATGTCTGCCTCCTCTACTAGAACATCCGAAGCAGGGTTGAAACCATGTCTCCATTGTCGAAAGTGGGTATGTGCTGCTCGGATGGTCAATGGACTCATGGTGATGACCTTGGACACCATCTCGGAGGTCTCAAACTTGATCTGATAGTAACCTCGTCCGAGTATCTGTACGTCCAAGATCTTGCCCACCTCTGCGAGAAGACGGGCCTCGAGAAGGTCATGCAACTCTCCTCTGCTAGGTCGGGTGCCGAGAATCTTGCAGATGACAGAAGTCGCTTGCAAGCGCTCTACCTCTGCGGCTAGGCTCACTTGCTCTGCGCGGTGAAAGAGCAAGTCGAATGGTGGGCTCAGCGGGGTCGGGCGAGGGGGCTTCGGGCGAGTCCCTCTGTGGCGAAGCTGGAGCCTCCATCTGTGTCTACTCTTGTGTCGAAAAAGCGGATAGAGTAATTTCGCTACAAACGACCTTGACGAGCACTATCCAAAGAGTAGCACTGCCAATGCCGACTGAAGGAGACCTTCGGGAAGAAAGAAAGAAAATGAAGGAAGCGGGGGGGGGGGAGATAATGTGGGTTGGCTGGGAACGGGCGGCGGGCGGGGCAGGGCGGGGCAGCGAAAGGGTAGCGGGCTCGAGGGGCTGTAGGCTGGGAAGCAGGCACGGCAGCAGGCGGGGTGGGTGGACAGCGCACGGGGCGGGCAGGGGGGTTGGCTGCGTAGGGAGGCGGGCAGAGCGGGCTGCGCAGGGGGTGGGAAGGGAAGGCTGCGTGAGGATGTGAGGGCGGGGTTGCAACGCAGGGGCAGGGAGGGAAGGCAGCGATGGCAAGGAAGGGGGAGGGGGAGCGTGTGGGCAGTAGTCCTTAAAAACCCTTTGCTTTAGCTTTTTAGGAAACACTTTTTTTCTAGCTTTGTTTTTCTCTCTCTCAAGATAGATAGATACATAGACCTACAAGTACATGCAAACATAGGACATAGATGAAGAAAGAGAGATAAGAAAATGAGAATGAGAGAGAGAGAGAGAGAGAGAGAGAGAGAGGGAGAGAGAGATTCTGAGCAACTTATGTATCTTTTTATAGAAAGATTGTCAAACACTGAACAAGACACGTAGATAAGGATAGATAGCTAGACAACAAAAAATCCTGAAAGAGAGTCCAATCAATAGATAGCTAGACAACCAAAAATCTAGAGAGAGTGTCCAATTGATAGATAGATACATAGAAAATGAGAGAGAGAGAGAGAGAGAGAGAGAGAGAGAGAGATGGGATAGAAGTAGAGATAGAGCTAAAGATAAAGATAGATAAAGAGATAGAACTATGTGTGTATGGCAAGGAAGACACATTTAAAGAAAGAAAGATAAAGATGGACATAATGAGGGAGACAAAGAGAGGATCTAGAGAGAGAGAGAGAGAGAATAAAATAAATAGAGAAATTGAGAGAGAGAGAGAGAGAAAGGTATCCATAGAGAGAGAAAGAAAGAGATTTTCATAGAGAGAGAGAGAGAGCGCTGGCTAAATAATTATAGATTCATATAAGGACGAACATATAGAGGTAGAGATAGAGAGAGGGGGCAATTGATAGATTGAAGCCATTGATAGATTGATGGATCATGGGATTTCACTAACGTGATCACGATCGTGTGATTACGTTAATAACACAAGTAAATACACATGAAAAAGACGTGACCGCATTAATTGTTAACGTGATCTTGACGATGACCTGCACAAATCAATAGAGTCAATCAACCTGTCGGGCTTTTCTAGTTTCCTTGCGAGCACGTCGGGCTTTTTTAATTTACCAGTAGCTCCGTCAAGAAAATAAAAAAGACCGGTGGGTGTAGTTATATAAAGTAAAACCTTTTCTAACTTTGGCATTTTGGCTAGGCAAATCCGTGGGGAGTGTATCCGAGCACCGGGTACAATCATTTTCTTGTGAATTGACCTAAGGTTACAGAGTCAAAGATCCTTTTTTTGGGCCGAGCGTGATTCTTAATACGGTAACCACTTCTAAAAATATTTAAATTATTCACCAAACATAAAGGTACAAAGCCAAAAAAATTGAGAATTTGGAGAGTCGTGCTCATTGTAACGAAGCCAATGGTCCATAAAAGGGTTGAAGTTGGTTTTGAAAGATGAGCATATGTAAATGTCGAGTCGATAGTCAAGGGTTTGATGCCATGTACTAGTGTACAGGGTATATAAAGATCCTTGAAGTCTTGCATTTTACACCATCATAGATTTGAGCTGATATACATTGTCATTGCACAATATGAGATCTATAATCCTTAATTGGGTGAAAATAGCTTTTATATATTGAATTGGTTGCATAAGGGGGTTGCAATCATTGATTGGGTACAAGTAGTTCTCAATTGTGCAATTGTATTGAAGATTTCATTGCCTTGTTTTATGAATTGGTTTATACAGAGAGTGCATCATGTATACTCAAGATTGTTAGTGCATGAGATGACCAACCATAGATCTTATTGCTTTTGTGTGTGTTTTGTAAATAATTATCATCGTTTCAGTGTAAAAATTGATTATTCTTTGTAGCATTTGAAAATAAATATGTCTTACTGTTTGCAAATCGAATAGGATGTAGAACTAATCATTATATTTATAATTGCATTGACAAACTCATAGCATTGTTGTATGCATAATGCCATGTAGAGAATGCATTGCAATGTGCGTCTTTGCTCACAACATATGTGTTCAATAAGTGGATTGACTAGAGTGCATTGCAAATCTCATATTGTGTAGATTTTATTGCGTTCTTAGTGATTGTTTTTCTAATATATATTGAAAGAAGAAAATTGTTTTTAAAATTGAACATTTAGTTCTTATGCCTTCACTATTGACTTGAAATCATTGGAGAAAATGTCGGCACAAGTGGTACAAAGAAGGCAAAGAATAAAAAAGGCCTTGGCAAAGAGTTAAATTATTCTCACAACATATGCGGACGATATATGGAGTGACAATGCAAAATTTTCTTTGCTATGAAATCGGGTGGTGCACCACGTATTAGGGACCAGTTCTTGGGTAGCATTAAAAAAATTTATAAGAAATGTGAACATCCTCATGCACCTGTAATTGCAAAGCGTTTGAGAGAAGAGCTCGCCAAAAAGGGTACGCAAGAGACAGCGGGTACATAACTCTGTTATGGATGCATGCTAAGAGCTGACATAGTTAAATATCAACTCTCCAAATCCTATGGTGACACCAACTAATCCTGCAAAACAGCCTTTGCAGGGAGAGGAAATCTCAAGCAATGTTTCTTTTAAGCACCACAATGATGGTGGACTTTGGCAAATGCGTCAAAAATCATTGCATCAAAGCTTTCAAATGTAGTCGCTAGAAGAAGCACAAACTAGTTCAAACAAACCATAACCGTTACTTGAAGACTTCCAAAAAATGTGCACAATTATATTAATGCAGATTGATGATCATTTTCACTTTAAAATGCTATGTCTAATCATGTGAAATGCATTAGAAACAAGTAACGCTTCCCTAAACCATCCAGATCGAACAATATAGATTAAAAACCCAAAACATTAAAGTATATTGTGATAAACCATAAGACATGGGTTTATATCTTACACGTTGCACTCTCACCCTAGTTCAAACAAACCATAATCGTGACTTGAAGGCTTTCAAAAATTGCAAAAAATTAAACCATATTGTGATTAACCATAAGACACGAGTTCATTTTTACACGTTGCACACTCACACTAGTTCAAACAAACCATGACTGTGAAATAAATACTTCAAAAAATTATACAAAAATTATATTCGTTCATGATGATAACCATTTTTACTTTTAAATTATATGTTTAATCGGTTAAATGCAATAAAAACAAGTAACTCCTATGATAAAAAAGGCTTGCTCTTTAAAAAGATTGAAATGAACGTCTTACATGCAAAATGTGTGTATATACCTTTTTAAATTGAAAGTATATTAGCTATTTGTAGACATAGAGAAATAGTATAGTTTGAATTCTAGAGAAAATGTAGCATTTGGTTTTGCAAGAATGTTCTTCGTTAGTGTAGATATGTTAAGGTTGTAAAAAGTGATATCATATATGATATAATTTTTATGACTTCTATCAATGTAACATTTTAATAGCAATGATGACTAATGAATAAAACTTTCTTTTGAATATGATTAGATAGTAATATTTTCACATGAACACTTAAAAACAACAATTTCAAACGATTCAAACATTTGTACATGAAATACTCTTCACGTTCGCATTATCGACCACGCACTCCATATACTTAATACTTTTAAAAAAATGAATTGCACATGTACATACGAATTATATGGCGTTCATACGGCCAGGTTAACGACATGAACGCCACATTTATGCAAAAGAAAATGCTTCTAACAAACAACACTCTCTTAGTCGCATTACCAAACGAGCGTCGTTCGAAACTAAATAGCAATAATCGTTTGCATATGAGCATCATATGGCCACGTTACCGACTGATGCTCATATGTTTTTTTGACAAGGAAAAGGAAAGTTGACTCACCACAAAGATACAATATCGCCGCATTACCGACATAGTATCCAAACAGTGAGCCCATACTTATCACAAGGACACTATATTCCTTGCGTAACCGAGGCGATGTCCTCGTGGTAAGCGATGTTCCATAGAACAGCTTACGCACATACCCACATTGTGTGGTAAGGTACCTATGACCGCCGTGCAATACGACAAGAGACACGTTACCACCACACAACGCGCGCACACACACACAACACACACCCGAGCCGTGTGGTGAGGTACTCCGTTGCTGTCGCGCACTAAGACGCTCCCACACAATCACCTCTCTTCTCTCGACGAACTTGCAAAGACGGACGTCTGTGTGTGTGTGTGTGTGTATGTGTGTGTGTGTGTGTGTGTGTGTGGCTCAACAAAAAACACCTAGCGGACCCGATCGGGGCCTACTATATAGTGGGCTTGTCGGGCTTTAGGGTTTTTTCGGGGGACCCGCAGGGAAAATGTAAAAGCTCAATGGGCTTTTTGTGGGTTTCCAGGTTGTTCTGGACCAGCTTGTTTGTGATCATGTTAAGTGATCGTGCTAAGTGTGATTATGTAAATATGTCAATAAAACCTTGTGATCACACAAAATTTTAGGTGGTTACGTAAATATTAAATTTTAGGTAGTTACGTAAATATTAAATCCCTGGATGTAGGTTTAGCAATAGAAAAATTAATAGATATTCAGTAATAAATGGATAAATAGATATTTAGCAATAGAAAGATTGATAATGATAAGAAGATAGAGATAGAGATAGACTTTAACAAATAGAGAGAGAAGGAGAGAGAGATATGGAGAGAGAGAGATATTCTTTATGCCTCTTCTCCCAAACGGCCATTTAGTATTTCTAATTGTCTTAAGGATGAATTGAGGCATGCTTTTGTGAACATTTGATTGGAAGCTTGAACTTTGTAGCTGCTTGATTTATAGGGCTATTGCAGGGAGATGTTTCTTTGTGAGAGAGGGCAAGGCTGAGGCTTAACGCCCCCCCACAGGGCTACCCTCACCCGAGAGAGAGAGAGAGAGAGAGAGAGAGAGAGGGAATCCCTTAAAAGGTCATTAAAAAACATGATATCAAAGCCCTATGAAAGCAAACAGTTCTCAAACTACCTATGTTTAATACATTTAGCTTGAACTTTGTAGGTGCTTGATTTATCGTGTAGTGGCTAATGTTTTTTCAAGGTGGCCAAAAGAAAGGGTATGCACAATTGTCAAGAAAGGGAAATGCATCAAGAAGGTAGTATTGTGTGGCTGAGGAAGCCAACATTGGGTGTGTTGTAGGACAAAACACAAAGAGATAAACATAAAGAAGTCTCTGCTTGCAGATCTGTGCTCCTGGTAGGTAGTTGCCCTATCCATCGGGGATCTGCAACAGCCTTCGTCATTTGGGCGGCTGCCTGTCATACTTTGTACATTGCTCGCGTCTACTTGAGGGAGGTGAGGGAGGATAAAATAGGTGACACATGGAAGAAAGGAGCGCTCTCAAACATGATGGGACCAAACCAACGATTTGTTGAGGGATACAATAAACATGTTTGTTTAGAATGGATATGCTAATTGATCTAAGAGAGGTGAATTCTAACGTGTCACTCTTGCAACTAGAGATGACATGTAGAGAATAGGCTCTTTCACCTTATAGATTTGTGGACAGTGCAATTTATTAGGTCTCCCTCCTCTAACCGCAAGTTGCTAAGAACTTTGTTTTAATCGCAAAGCGACAAAAGAAAGTGGGGCAATAGACCGGTTGGTAAGCCGGTCTAGAACGCTAGTGTTTACAAGTTTTCATGTCAAGGCGTAATTTGAATGCAAAAGGGATAATAGAATTCAAAAGATGTATCGACCCACGGGGAAAGTTTATGGCTAGGCAATGGCAACAAACATAATGTTCTAGTCTTATCCGGCGAACCAAAGTCCATTCTAGGCAAAGAATCATATTGGAAAAAAAATTGACACCTAGCGACAATAACCTACTACTCTTGTCAAAGTGGTGCTCGGCTTGCTATGTCCTATCAAAAATTGTTCGAGGGTCCAGCAATCCAGAGAGGTAATTGCAAGAATCCCAACTTGCAAATCTAACTATGTATGTCATCTCAAGAATCAGAGGACAAGGTGTTAAACAATTAGGGCAGTCAACAACCACATTGCCAAAGAAAGCTCCTCAGTTACTCTGAATAGTCTTCATGAAATCCTTTGGGATCAGAAGTAGGATTATCAACAGAGCCTGCATAAGTAAAAGCATGTCTGTCTATGTTCATCTGGTCTTCATTCACAAAGTCCATCTCTGCAAGAGCTCACTTCTTTGACACGGTCTGCCTCTGCAGCGTCTAGACGGGCATTTGGATCAGAAGAATGCTTCAAGCACAGTCTCCATCTTGTCCGGATGAGATCTTTTGTCAAAAGGATGCACACAAGCACTAGCACTCCCTGTCCTTTTCTTGTGGCCAGAAATTGATTGCTGCATTCTCTGGATGAGAGGGAGCTGCATCAGAAAAAGACAGACTAGATAAATCATGTAAGTTTTCAGTGATCCGAGTTTCTGGAAGCTCAAACTGTATTGCTGAATCACGTAACTCTTGACTGATCTGAGCCTCTGAAAAGCCTGAGATAATTCAGCTACGATGGTACCAAACTGTATAGCCGAGTGAATCTTTTTCCCGAGAACCAAGTACCATCGCGGATTCTGTTGATACTGTTGGATCTTGTCTTTTCTCATTTCCACTTGCTCGTTCCTTCTACTTTGAAAAGTTCCAGTCTTAGTAACACTGGTTACTAATCTTTCCTGTTATCTGACGTCCATTGAAGATGAGTAAAGCCAGTGCTTTCAACCCGTTTGATGTTGGAAACACTGCTTCTTTGTTGGTCTATTTCCTCCTCTGAGGTTGCAGGACTTGAGATGCTGGTGCTTTGGGCTAGGCCGGAAATGCAGTGCTGAGGGCTGGTGTATCGATGCTAAAAACTGCATCAATAGGAGGTGCTTCTGGGGTTCCTCCAAATGTATTCATACCCCGGTCAATACTCATACTCCAAGCACTCCTTGACACATAACCTCCACAATTTACTTGAATATACTGTAAATAGGTATAGGCACATCAAGAACTTCTAAGTAGCTGTATCGGATCCACTGATGATAAACCTGAAGCTCAGGAGTTCAGCTAATCTTTGCGTATGCGAAGGGCAATGAGGATCCTGCACATTATACGACCTACTCAAGTAGTGCAGCCATGAGCTTCCATGACGAATTCACATGTAACAGGAGCAATGGCATAACGCATTCTCACAGCAAGGGCAATGTATATCCAGGCAATTGGCATCTACTGTGCCAGTTGCTCCCAATTGAAGTGGCTATGTCCTATCAAAAATTGTTAAAGGGTCCAGCAATCCAGAGAGGTAATTGCAAGAATCCCAACTTGCAAATCTAACTGTGTATGTCATCTCAAGAATCAGAACAAGGTGTTAAACAATTATTAAAACGTGTTTAGGGCAGTCAACAACCACATTGCCAAAGAAAGCTTCTCAGTTACTCTGAATAGTCTTCATGAAATCCTTTGGGATCAGAAGTAGGATTATCAGCAGAGCCTGCATAAGTAGAAGCATGTCTGTCTATGTTCATCTGCTCTTCATTCACAAAGTCTATCTCTGCAAGAGCTCACTTCTTTGACACAGTCTGCCTCTGCAGCATCTAGACGGGCATTTGGATCAGAAGAATGCTTCAAGCGCAGTCTCTGTCTTGTCCGGATGAGATCTTTTGTCAAAAGGATTCACACTAGCACTAGCACTCCCTGTCCTCTTCTTGTGGCCAGAAATTGCTGCATTCTCTGGATGAGAGGGAGCTTCATCAGAAAAAGACAGACATGATGAGTCATGTAAGTTTTCATTGCTCCGAGTTTCTGGAAGCTCAAACTGTGTTGCTGAATCACGTTACTCTCGACTGATCTGAGCCTCTGAAAAAGCCTGAGATGATTCAGCTACAATGGTACCAAACTGTATAGCCGAGTGAAGCTTTTTCCCGAGTCTGACTAACCAGAATAGTAACAATTTCTCAAAACCAACCAAGTATCATCGCGGATTCTGTTGATACTGTTGGATCTTGTCTTTTCTCATTCCCACTTGCTGGTTCCTTCTACTTTGAAAAAGTTCCCGTCTTAGTAACACTGGTTACTAATCTTTCCTGTTATCTGACGTGCATTAAAGATGAGTAAAGCCGGTTCTTTCAACCCGTTTGATGTTGGAAACACTGCTTCTTTGTTGGTCTTTTTCCTCCTCTGAGGTTGCAGGACTTGAGATGCTGGTGCTTTGGGCTAGGCAGGAAATGCATTGCTGAGGGCTGGTGTATCGATGCTGAAAACTGCATCATTAGGAGGTGCTTCTGGGATACCCCAGTCAATACTCATACTCCAAACACTCCTTGACAACCCCCTTGATTGTCACTACTCATACTCTCAAGCACTACTTGACAACTCCCTTGACTGGTTGTTTTTCCCCTTTGCCAATCTGGGGTGGTTCCGTATGTTCTAGTTGGTGCTTTGCAAAATGTATAAAGTCCAAACCACCTGTTGCATGCAGGCTGTGGAGCAACCCCCACTACTATGAGGGCTGTGCCGGTTGCGAGACCTCTCGATGGTTATATGACCTGTCTGCCTGCTGGCTGAACAGGGTACAATGATTCCTCAGGAATTGGGCACATAGCACCAAAACATCAGTATCTTGCATTGTCAGTATGCCCTGAAGATACTCCTGTGGAAGCAACAACTGAGTGCGAGGTGAATTTGAATGGCACATCTCCAGAACTGACTATCCAAGAAGAGGCCATCATTTCTTATCATTTACACTCACCGCTGCCAACCAATGCTTCTAGCTGTTCTGCAACACAACGATAAGCTCTACTGCAAACCTGTAATCTATGCATGCAACAACAAATGAGCTTCAATTCATAGAGTTCATTAAAAAAACAAGATAGCCCACTGCAGCAAAATGCCACCTAAGAAGCAGCTCCAATCCATCATCCCATGTGTAACGAACAAAGACTGTGCTATGGCATAAGCAAACAAGGGCACTGCCTGTCATGGAGTGTAAGAAAAAACGAGAGCGAGCGCGAGAGAGAGAGAGAGAGAGAGAGAGAGAGAGAGAGAGATACCTGGAGGTTCAATTCAGCCTTGCACGCAAAGGAGAGAAAAGCTTCGAAGCTTCGACGCATGAGTAGGTAGTAAAAAAGGAAATTTTCTATTTGCAACTGTTTAGGCACGCTACCACCTCTCAAAAACAGCAAGGACACGTAAGCAAAGGTTGAACACGATGTCCAGAAACTTGAAAGGAAGGACCAAAGCCTATGTATTTCTGTTCTTTCAGCCAGAATTAAAAACTAGCAGTTAGGTTTTTACAAGA